>NC_138963.1:28913000-30166000 GCF_055761805.1 Camellia sinensis | reverse complement strand
TATAGCACGGGTCAACAACAAAATATGAAATAGAAGTTAAACAGATAATCAAAATGCCTTGAAGGTTACAACTTTCCAAGACTGTACTTGGTTACATCAAAATAGATTTAAATCCAATACAGATAAAGCCCTAGGTTTGTACAAAATAATTACAACAGATAAACAAAATGAAGCTTTTGCTCCAATCCTCCCAAGCTACTGCCCTGGCGGAGGCATCTCACCAGCACCTGAAAACGGTTTTCCCATATAGGGTGTGCCAAAGCCTAGTACAAATAATCCAATACAATATATGAATCTAAACAAAGATATAAGGGTGAGATGCACATGCAATGCCTATGTCAAAACGTTTTACATTTCTTTTCCAAAAACCATGCCATGCTCAGTTTCTATCACAATTCTTAATTCATGCCCTTTTACAGTAGAAAATAAGAGGGAAATCTCAAACTAGCACAACCTTTTACGGATATTTCGCCTGCGGGAAACTGTCAAACGGTACCCATGTAAACGTAGCCTATACAGGCACTACTATTGCCATTTTACGGATATTTCATCCGTGGGAATCGACACCTATGTATACGCGCGTTTTTCGAGACTTTCACTCAAGACACACAAGCCAACTTGATTTAGTGATACACACATATTTTCCCACGTTCACCCATTCTTCTCAAAATCATATACATTTTCAATGTATTAAATAAGAAACAATGTTCAACGCACATGGATGAGAAATTAGTTTTAGTTCACCTAATTCTCATGCAATTTCTGCAACACTCATAGTTATCCTCTGCCGATAACCCAAAACAGATATCTTTAATAAATAGAAAGGTTTCAATAACAATATACATTATTATCATTTCCAATAAGTGAGTGATATAACATATCTAACTCTGTCATCATCATCAATATCCTTCATCACCATCATCAAGACGTGAGCGATATTACAAAAGCAACATCATCCTATAATACTTTCCTAACACAAGTCAAACCTATGGTTTTAAAGCAAAACCTCGTTTTCTTTCAAAACCATTTTTGAGTAGAGAAGGACATCATCCCAATTACAAAAAACCCAACATCAGTTCCATTATCTTTGCAAGATCAACAATTGAGGTTTGTAGGGCAAAATCTTATTTTTCTTTACAAATCATTTCCAAAGGTAAAAACTCATCATTTTATCATATATCAACAATACACACTTTTTTACAAGCATTTTCAACAAACCATTTGAAAACCCCTCCTTTTGCTTTCTAACCAAAACCCTAGATTTGTCCAAAATCTCCAAAAAATCACAATATTATTTTAGAAATATCAAATAACTAAGTTAAGAATCATAAGAGGGTACGGAGAACCCCTACCTCAAACTTAGAAGAGGAAGAAGAAAGAAAAGTCCAAAAGTTAATTGTGACGAAACAACGATTTGCTCCAATCAAAACGAAGCCCTCGACAAGCTCTATACTTAATCTCAAAGAAACAAGGTGAGGAGATGCTTTTAAGTGAGTAGATTTGAAAATCTTTGAGCAAAAAAGTGAGTTTAGAGAGAGAGAAGAGTGGTTCACGGTTTACAGAGGGAAAAAAGAAGATGAAGTGAAGAAAATGGTATGTGAATGCCCTATTTATAGTGCTAGGTAAAAGTGAAATAAAGTCCCAAAGTCAACCCAAAAGAACAAGTCAAAATCCCCAAGAAATAGGGCCCAAAACCGAACTAAAATCTGGAAAAAAGACTCATAGGGGTCAACCTTTGTGTTAATGGTGTCGACTTTTCAAGAAGAATTGACAAAAGAAAATGCTGACAACAAACAAGATGTCGACCCTTGGACCTAAGGTGTCGACACTAAATTTCAGCAACTAAACCCAGATTTTGCAGGAGACAATGGTCGACCTTTCCCAGATTGGTGTCGACCCTTGAGGCCAACAAGAAAAGGCAAGTGTCAACACTACCAAAGGTTGGTGTCGACCCTAAATTTTAGTAACCATCTAGGAACGTAACAGCAGGATGGTGTCGACCCTTAGAATAGAACAAGGCAAGGAAAATGAGGCAGTGTCGACACCAACAAGGATAGTGTCGACCTTTGAAGCCAAAACCAAACATAAGGAGAAAAAAAACGACTGCCATGAATATGATTTCCTAAATTCAGAAGCAATAAATGGGTCGAGTCTAAGCCCAGATCACTATAACTACACTTAATGATATACCTACCATTCAATCAATTTTAGTTGCACACAAATCAACTTTCTTTGTTTTATTTTTAGGGTTATGATATTATCAGATAAAAAATGACTAGAAGAGTAATATATTGTGAAGTCAATAATAATTATTTTTTCTTTGTCCTAATCTTTCAATCAAAACTTCCAATATATATAAATTTATGAGAAAATTAATATAACATTCCTCTCCAACTTTTAGTAATGAGAGAGATCTACAATATTTTTTTGTAGCCTAAGATCACTCACCCACACCCATATATCACACCGTTTTTCTCTCTCTCTCTCTCTCTCTCTCTCTCTCTCTCTCTCGTCATAGCCTCTTCTTCTGCTTCCCACGCCATCGCCTTCTTCGCCACCATCATGACTCTCTTTGAATTGAGAACGATAACAAAATTGAAGCAAACAACAATGGCTTCTTCAATCTCAGTATTTTTCTCTCTAAATTCAATTTGCTCATCCAAATCTCACATTCCTTATTCTTTTCTTCAAGCTTTCTACTTCGGTCCTTTCATCTTCAAAGCCATAGCAGCTTTGTCAATCATATTCAACGAAGCCATAGTTTCTTTTCCGCAAAAATCTTTGAGATATCTTCTAAGAAATTTCTCTGATGCATTTTATTTTCACCATTGAATTCGTTCATCTTCAACTTGGTTCATCTCTGTTTGTAATTAGGGTTTCATCATCACCACCTCACTTTAGTAAGTGTTTCTATTCTTGAACTAGTTTTTCTCTATATCTACAATTCATTGCATTTTATAATATTCTTCAATTAATTAGGGTTTTTATTTCATAATAATATCTAGATTAATTAGGGTTTCAATTGCATTTTATTCTTTAAGTTTGTTATGTGATTTTGTTTATAATTTTCCCCTGCATCTTAATTTTCACTGATGACATTGTTGAAGCTAGTAGCTTGGTGCCATTTGTTTAGTTGAGAGGAATATTCTCTGTCATTTCAATTTATATTGCCTATTTAATTTTCACTGCTTGATTTCCTCCATGTGATGAATTTTCTCTGACCACAATTATAATCACATTAACTTATGTGCCTTGATTGATTTTTTCTAGCATCTGAAATTTCTCTAACCCATCAAATTATGTTACTTTTGAGATGAATTTTCTCTAGCATCACAATTTTCTTTGAACACATTGGATTCAGTTTACAATATGTATGTATAGTTTTATTTAAATGAATATTAGGACTGTGAGTCCACCTGATAAGTGTGCTTAATACTTGTAAATTTGATTTTTAAAATTTGAAATTGTACAGGTTACACTATATATGAAATATTTTTAGTTTTGAATTTTTTAATTTAATGGATTGGATTAATAAGAATATCAAAGTTGCCGTTATTTTTGACTTTTGAAAAAATAGAAAATAAAAATAACAACCCATTACATGATAATCATCCAAACACATAATAAAAATTAATTTGGTAAATAAATAAATAAATAAATGTCTAAAAAATTTATCAATTTTACATAATTTTATCTTTAGTGGGTAGAATAATTTTTAAAAATTCAAAAATATTTTTTTGACTTTTATTTTTGTCAAATTAGTTTATATTTTATCAAATTGACGACTTTGCCATTAAAATTGAGTAATGATATCTTCAATTGTTCTTATTTAGAATAAGATTCAAAATTCAAGATTAAATATATCATAATTAAAAAATTAGAGATTAAAGTGATATAAGATTTAAATTATAGAAACTATTAGTATAATTTGTTTAATAATAATAATAATAATAATAATAAGAAAATTGAGCTGTCATATCCCGGTAAGTTAAAAAAGGGACTACAAGAAAGTCTTTGGTAGTGTTTGCGGCCCGGTCTTGAGATTTTCGGGGCCCAAAGTCAATAATCAATTACTAAAATTTTTGGGGCCCTTCACATTTTTTTTTATTGAATGGAAAAAAAAAATTAAGGTAAAGGACAAAAGATTTGCATTAAAATCACAAAAAATACTTAGCATTACATTATAACAACTATTTTCCAAGTCCCTAGATCATCTATATTTGAATGCTCACATTCTGTATTCATCTCATCATCTTGATTGGCTTCGGCACTCCCAAATTCCCCATCTCCTTCTTCATCCACCAAATTTTCATTCTCATTATCCACCAAATTTTTATTCTCATTAGTCACCAAAGTTTCAAATTCTTCACTAATCAAGTCTTCAACTGATTGTTCTATTTGTTTGTCACTTGTAAAGAATTTATCAATAGCTCCTCTTTGACACTCGACTAATTTTTCGACTCTTTGCTTCTTTTTCCTTTTTGCGAATCCAGACGGATAATTTCTTTTAAGAGTCATGATGAGCTGAGATCAAAATATTTTTTTAGATCAAAATTCAAAACAAGAGCACCACCACTTAACAAAATATAAAACTTTTAAATTATGTGATGTGAACTATTAAACTTAAATGAATTCTTCTTGATGATGTAAATACCAATATTATAATAGCAATTAATTGGGCAAAAGACAAGACAAATATTTAATTAATTGAATAAAAAAAAATATTTACCTATGCTTACTGTGTTGAGATCAAAATATTTTTTTAGATCAAAATTCAAAATAAAAGCACCACCACTTAACAAAATACAAAACTTTTAAATTATGTGATGTGAACTATTATACTTAAATAAATTTTTCTTGATGATGTAAACACCAATATTATAATAGTAATTAATTGTGCAAAAGATAAGATAAATATTTAATTAATTGAATAGAAAAAATAAAAAATAAAAAAAAATTACCTGTGCTGCTGGAGCGCTGCTTCGTCTGGCTGCACAGATTCTTCTCCCTTGCTGGTGTGGTGTGGCTATCAAAGGGAAGGTTGATAGGGTTAGGACTTAGAAAAAAAATGGGCCTTTTAAGTTGGTTTGGGCCTTAAACTTTTGGCTTTTTAATAGGTCAACAAAATAAAGTTGATTTAAGCCATGGCCTTGTGGGCCTATGGCCAGGGCCGGGCCTGAGTGTTTGGTAGAGTTTTCTAAATATGATTTGAGAATAGAGTTGTATTTTGAGTTTGTAAGTTTTAGAATTATGATTGCGTGTGAAAAATTTGTTTGGTGAATGAGTTTTGACAAGAGTTTTAAATTGAGTGGGAAATTTTTGATGTGACATGATATCTGATATAAAAATTTATAATGTATAACCAAACACACAACTCAAAAATTTATTAAAAGCTCTTAAAAAATTTTAAAAAAAATCTAAAAATATTGTTTTATTAAACATATAAAAAAACAAGTGCCAATTACAAAAAAAAAAAAAAAAAAAAAATGCCATGCTCCAGCTGATCGGCCGGTCAACCGGCTGGACAACTAGCAGGACAACCGGTTAAGCCAAATTTCAAAATAAATTTTTTTTTTTAAATTCCACCTGGCATAGAATTTTCTATTTGTTGTGAAAATATAATTTAAAAATTCTATTCAAATATGATATTAGAATGTGGGTGTTTGGGAAGTAAGTTTTTATGTAGGTTTTTTTAGTATTAGAGAAATTTTTTTGTGTTTAGAAAGATAGTTGAGTTTTTTTTTTTTGTGATTGGATGTGATGTTTGTGAGAAAAAAAGTGAAATGATTATAGGGTTGGATGTGATATTTTATTTGAATGTGTTTTTTTTTTTTTTTAATTTTGCAAAAAAATTGTCTTTTTATGAAAAAAAAAAAAAACCCAAGTTGAAGACTTCCCAAACACCCTTATGTGTGGTTAAAATTATAATTTGAAAACCTTTCAAAATGCAGCTCTTTTAATTATTTTTTTTTAATATCAAAATCAGTAGGTAGACGCCAAGATTTTCGCTGTTTCTCAAGGAATTTTTGGAGTTTTTTTTATCAAAAATGCTAGAGGTCCCAAAAATTCTACCAAAAATTTTAGCAAATGTCTCACATGGGTGTGGGACCCACATGGGACCCACATTGTGTAGGTCCCACACCCATGTGAGACATTTAATAAAACTTTTAATATAATATTTGGGGTCTCTAGCATTACTCTTTTTTTATTGTACACCGAGAGTTGGACAAATGAGTTTGTTTAAAATATATGTTGTGACCGGACTCTTCTTAAGATTCTCTTCTTAGGCAGCGTAATGGGACCAAGACACCCAATCACATCCTAAAAGAAAATATGTGCAGTAATTGGTGTATAAAAAAAAGAAAAAAAACAAAAATTAATTCGAGATAAATTTGCAGCTCAATACTTGAGACATGTAGCATGGCTGGTATGTAATATTGTGCTATCCACAATTTTAAATAAATAAATAAATAATAATTAATTTTAAAATTAAATAGCATGAAAATTTAATTATAATATATATGAAAAGTTATATTAAATTTTTATTTTTAATTAATTATATAATTAATAAATTCACAAATAGTAATAATGGTATAATGAGATAGAAAGATGATAAAAAATAAAAAATATAATGATATTTAAAAGTTTTAAATTTATCTAATTATAAATTTTCACATTTTTTATAAAATAAAATGACAATAAAAAATAAAAAATTTGAAAACTATTTTTTTTTAATTTCAAATTTATGGTCTTTATTGAAGAAAACAAAATTCGATCAAAATTCTTGACATAGAACGGACATACATATTTCGATTGCAACCATAATCACTAATAATTCTTCTTTACCATGCAAACATGTAAACAAACACATAAATGTCACTAAAATCGAAACCAAACCAAACCAGTAGCAGAGAAAGAGAATTACATACGAAAAAATAAAATTAAAAATAAATAAATTTATAAAATAGGAGAATGCTACTTTCAATAATTTAGATCTCAGCTAAGTCAATCCATTAGTTCCTCAGCTAATGCTCACGTAATCTAAGAGTTAAAATAACTAATAAAATTATTCTTTAAATAATACTTAAAATTTAATTAATTTATCCCATAATCTATTAATTTACTAATTTTTTTCCCTTAAAAAAATCTGATTGTGTGGACGAGCAGTCCATCATCATCATCATCATATCATGCGTGCGTGACGCATAATCACGACGTCAGACATATGTGTTCCTCGCTTTTGCCACGTGATTGCTACCGTAAATTGGCAATGACCTTTCCAACCCCACAACCTACTAATTTACTTATATATATCATTTTTAAAAAATGAAACAATGAAAGTTATATTAGTATGGCTTCGTTTGGAAATAGGCGTTGGCAGGGCCGGCCTGGGCTAAGGCTGGTAAGGCCTGTGTCTATGGCCTTAAAAATTAGGTCTAAAAAAGGGCCCTCAAATTTAATTTTGTATTAAATTAAAATTTTAAGATGGTCCAATTCTATTTAATTAATTTAGGCCATTTTAAAGGAGGCCTCAACAAATCTATTTGGCCCAATTGATAAATGGCCTAATTGAAAAATATTTATAAGTTTTAGTTGTTAGTCTAATTAAAAAAATAAAATATAAAATATACGTATATGTATTAGTCGTTAGCCTAATTTTATGTGTCCTATTTTTTTTCTCTTTATGGCCCAATTATGTGTTTTTTAGTATTTTTTTTAAAAATATTTTATACAATTTTTATTTATTTATTTTGTAGATATATCTAATTTAGATACGCTTAAAAACTATAATATTTATATTTTTTTGAAAAAATGTTACCAAATAGAAAAATATATAAAAAAAAAATACAAATTGTAAACTTAGACAATTATTTTTGAAAACTCTAAACCAAACAAAGTGATTTTTATTTTTATTTTTATTTTTAATAAATATCTAAAAAGGCCCCGAAAAATTAGTTTGCCTTAGGCCCCCGGAAACTCAGGGCCGACCCTGGGGGTTGGGTTAGATTTGTGGTCATTTTAATTATAAAAAAGTAAAATAAATATTTTAATTTAATAAAATAAAATATTACATTTAGTCTATAATTATTATATTTTTTTTTTATAAAAAGTCAAAAAAATTCTTCTCCGACGAGATTTTTTAACTACAGACTAAAAATAATTAAAAACTTTAAAAATCAAAAAGTCAACCAAATTCTTAAACGAAACCTATATGTTACTAATATAAATTAACATTTCCCTAGCACTAGATGGTTATAAATTATATATTTCCCGCGACAAACTAACCTGTTAACATTTCTCTTACACCTAGATAAATTACTACAAATATATTTTTTTTAATATAAGACGTCTTATCTTTTTAATTTATTTTTATTTCCTACAACCTATTAATATAGCTGTTTGTTTGTTAGTTTTTTTTTTTTTTTTTTAGGAATAAAAAGTTCGTTTGAATTGATTTTTTTTTACTTTTTTTGAGAAAAAATAAAATAATTTTAATTTTAATATGATATTTTGTCTTATTGAATTTTTAACCTTTTTTTTTTAATGACTAAGGGCAATGGCAGAGTCAAGAAATTAAATTAGAGAGGCACTTATTAATTATAATATTAAAAATTTTTACAAAATATTCCATATAAATATTTACGATTGGCTTCAAGAAAGATATATATATATATATATATATATAATTTATAATTAGTATATCATGGACAAGATATATATATATATATATATATATATATAAAGTCATGGATATAAGTTTAAAACAAATTATATAATGGTAAAATTTTTAATAAAAATTTAATATAATAGTAATATCACGTCATCATTGACATATAATATTACCAATCAATAGTAAAGAAACACATATAGGATAAATCCCACATGTCAAATGTACCTGACAATTCAATAAATTTCAAATTTTTATTGAGATTAATTATAATTGTATGTCAATAATAATAGATATCACGATTGTATTGAAATTTTTATAGATAATAATATGACTTATCGTAATATCTTTATTTTCAATAAAAAAACAATCATTATTATTCTCATAATTTTAAAAATGTCATTGATATTTCATTCTAAATAATATTTTATAATTTTTTTTGTTTAAAATATTTTCTTTATATTTACACAAAAAAAAATAAAAATTTATTCCAAAATCCAGGGGGCACGTGACCCCCCTAGTCTAGCTGTGGCTCCGCCACTGACTAAGGGGCGTTTTGGCAAGTTGATAAAAGTATAACTTTTTGGCTTTTTAATTTTTTTGAGTCATATAACCTCTTTACTTTTTTACAAAAAAAATCACAAAAAAAAAAACTTAAAAATTAACTTTTACTAACTTTTCAAAACACCACTAATTTAACTAAAACACTAAAAAAAACTCACATCACCTACCTAAATGATTTGCTATAAATTATGGCGGTGTTTCGTACAATTTTTTAATTATAATTCTATCTCTTCACGTGAACAAATTGTTTGGATGAGATTTTCAAAAGTTAATTTCACCACACATTTCAAATTACATTTCTGTTTCACGTTTGGTAAAGCTCATTCCAAAACAAACTTCTAATGCAAAACTCTCACATTTTCATACAGTTTTTGAATTTTTTGAGTCTACAGGACATCCCCTGGACATCCCCCCGGATGTTCGGCGGGTTGAGCACTATAGTGTTTTTTTTTTGGTAACTCTTTCATACATACATACATGATTGTAGACTAATTTTCTGTTGAAAGCGAATAAAAAAATTTGAATAAAATTGAATTGTGTGTGGTAAACTGTGTAGATGCTAACAAAATAATATTTTAATTTTTGTTTGACTCCCACATAGATAATACCTGATAAATTTTTTAGCCATTTATTTGAAAATAACAATATAATAAATAGCAAATAATTTGTGACAGTAATTATTAAAAATATAAAAATATTTTAATTGAAAAATATTTAAAAAAAATTCGAACCAAATATACAATCAAAAGTTATTTTAAATCAGTAATTGAATATTTATTTTGAAAAAAAAATTATTGCCTTTGTAATATTTTCAATTAAAAAAAATTAATTAATGTTATTTTTTGTTAATAATTAATTTTTTTAATTAAATTTTAAAAAAAGTTTGTTTATTGATCAGAATTTTTAATAGAATTTTGAGTAGTATTTTTGGTTATGAGTTAAAACAATTTAAATTAAGTTTTGAAAACTCTTTTCAAAACTCATAACCAAACAAATTTTCTTATTTCACATGTCACATCAAATATTAAAAACTCAATTCAACACTCAACTCAAAATCCAATTCAAAACTCTTTTTAAAACTTATAACCAAACAAATTTTTTATACTCAAATCATAATTTCAAAATTCACAAACTTAAAATACAACTCTATTATCAAATCATATTTAACATATATATTTTTCAATGCCAAACGTCTTACATTTTTAATTTATTTTTGGGCTTGGAGAAGTCACCTCAACTTGTTTTCAGGCTGTGGCTGACAGTACCAGATGGGTGTGTTTTATGACCCTGCCCTGCCCTGCGTATAGTTTTTTTTTTTTGAATTAATGCAACGGTTGGTAAAGTATATATATGAGTTCACACGTGCATAGTTGGCGAAATTATTTAGGATTTGTTGGAAATGTAAATTGTGTTTTTTGACTTTTTAATTTTTTTATTATTTTAATTTAAAGTTAAAAAATTTAATTTGAGATAAGTTTTTTAGTTTTTTTAATTTTTATAAGAGTAAAAATAAAATAATTATGATTTAAATATGATATTTTATATTATTAATTTTTTAATATATTTTATCTTTTTATAATTAAAATAATCAAAAAATAAGAATTATTCATGTGTCAAACGTAGGCTTATTAATTTATTTTTTATGAGCGGTATATGGGCCTGTTTATTAGGATCACGACAAGTTTTACATGTGCAGTCTGCCTCCGCTCTCCCATGTACTCTATTTATTTTTGTCCAAGGCCACTTGTTAACTTGCTTATTAACTTGTTTTTAGGTGGATGGGTTTTATTACTATGACAAATTTTACATGTGCGGTCCTCCGCTCTGCCATGTACTCTATTTATTTTTGTCAAAGGCCACTTGTTAACTTGTTTATTAACTTGTTTTTAGGTTTTTGGTCAAGTATCACATGGGTGGGTGGGTGGATGGGTTTTATTACTATATGTGTGTATAACTTTGTTTAAAAGAATATAGCCGATGGTTGGTAGAGTTTATATATGAGTTCACATGTGTATAGTTAATAAGAATATTTATCAATTTATTTTTTATGAGTTGTATATGCACTGTTGGTAGAGTGTATATATAATTTTATAGAAAAAATTACACATGCAAGCAGACAATTAGTTATGTGCACTGTTGGTAGAGTGTATATACAATTTTACAGAGAAAATTACACATGCAAGCGGACAATTAGTTAGAGAAAATCAAGGAAGTCACAAAAAGAAATTAGATTTTACTGTGATTAAAGAAAATACAGATGACAGAGAAAATTCAGCACAAGGAGACAACAAATCAGTGAAAATCAAACAAGAAATATAAATTAGTGGGAGTTTAATGTGGCAGGAAAAATTCAAATGTCGGACAAAATTTGAGAGAAAATCAAGCAGACAACTAGCCAAAGAAAATTAAGCAAGGCACAGAGAGAAAATGAGTCCAATGTGTTCAGAAAAAATTAATCTAAAGGGGATATTTCAATACCAGAGAAAATTCATCTCAAAGGGAAAATTACACATAAGGAGACCACTAATCAGTGAAAATCAAACAAGTAACCTAAATTAGTAACCTAATTGTGAGCAAACTAGAGAAATTTCAAAATATAGAGAAAATTTGAAGACACAAAATTGAGCAAGCCAGATAAATTTTAATTAGAGAAATTTCAAAACATAGATAATTTCTCTATGTTTTGAAATTTTTCTAGATCGAAATTTCTCCACTTCAAAATTTCTCTGTAAAAATTTGTGGGATCCCAACTACTATGAAAATATTTAATATGAAGGACCTTAAAAAAAAAAACTCCATTAATAATTACTTCTTTTTTTTGCAACATATGTTTATTAATTTTTATAAGTTACAATTAATATTTTCAAACTCTTAAAACATTTTCGACAAAAAGATTATTTTGCATTAATATATAGATAATAATAGATTTAAAAAAATTATTACTCACAAATAATAATTATAGTTTCAATTGTCAATTAAAAATAAAGTGATAATTTCAAAACATGTATGCTTTTTACTACATAAATTATAGTCAGATTATTGCTCATTAAAGATTAATGATTATAATCAAAGAAAACTAAAAAACTTACTATATTGATTAACAAAATATTTAAATTAAATGAAAATAAGAAAGAACTAATAATATAATTAAAGAGCTCATAATATTATAATATAATGTTATTAAATTTTATCATTTTATAATAGGTGTATTTCACATTAATTATAAATTTTTAATAAATTATTTTATAGAAAGTATCATGATTTTAGAGAATATATTACCTTATTGATCAATAAATGATATAATTTTAATATTTTGAAACATCAATAAATAAATAAAAAATTGATTTGATTTTCATACAAAATGTTTCAAAAGTTAATGTTTAAACGTTTAAAAACCAGCTTGTTTGGTTCTGATTTTCAGAAAATAGTTTTTAAAAAATTTTACTTTTTTTTTTGTATTTTAATGTTTTCAATGAATTTTTTTAATATTTTACGATTTTTTTTTAATTTTTAGACATGCCTAAGATAAATACATTTTAAAAATATAATATTTGTGAATTTTCTTTTTAAAAAAATACAATAAATACCAAAAAATACAAAAAAAAAGAAAGAAAATTTAGTACGTTTTTCACATTTTTATGTATTTATTAATTTTTTAAAATATTTTTTCACAAATATTTTATTATTTAGATGCATATAAATAAGGTGCATCTAAAAAAATAAAAAAAATTACTTAAAATTTTAAAAATATTTACCAAAAACAAAAAAAACGAAAAACAAAAAATTGAATTCAGAAAACTAAAACGAAACACACGAATAGTTTATTGACAATAGTTTATTGTCAATGTTTAAAAACTATTGATTAAATAACCAATAGTTTATTGACATATGTATTTTTATTTTTTAAATTCAAAAAATTGAGAAAAAAGTATTGAGACTTTGAATCACAAAAGACTCTTAAATGTTTTTGCTTATATTATATAATATAATTTTTTTTAATAAAAAAACCCATATATATATATATATGTTATAGTGAGGTCAATAATGATTATTTTTTGATCTGTCAATAATTTAAGTGTTATTTGGATGTCAATTACCTATGTTATATAACTAATGGTAGTTTAGTCTTTAATTTTTTGAGGCGGTCGAAATCCAAAGGAATGGTAGCATGAAATTTAAAATCTTTATGTTCCAGTTATTTTAAGGGTTATTGAAGGTTTGTCTAATTCTTAATTTTAAGGTTTTAAAATTAATTGAAATATCCATAAACTGGCCCAAAATCCAAGTATGCTAAAGAAAAAAAAAAAAAAAAAGACATTGGAGTAAATTATTGTTACATTTCATTTTTATAGGCTGCAGCCTACAGGCAAAGATTCGTGATGAAGAAGTAGATCATTGGATTATATTATAAAATGCACGATCTTAAATGGGTGTACACAATATAAGTTAATTACTACAAAAGTTATAATTAAAAAAATTTCAATCATAACTTAAAAAAATAATAATAATAATTCATAATCAAACACCACATAAAATATAATCAAATTTTTTTTAAATTATAATTAAAATAATAATCATAATGAGTCGTAACTAAATTATAATTAAATACCATAAACATTATAACTGAGCCATATGATACATATTCCAAAATAAGATGTGTATTATAAAATTTTCAATAGATAATCACATAGTTTTCTTTATTCTTCTTTATTTATTTTGATATAAAAATAGTTAATTAGTCGGGTGAATTGAATTCATCAGATTTGTTGACCTGTCAATTTCATTTATTTGTTTTAAAATCATGAAACACTATTATTATAACTTATAATAAACGAAGTCTTGAAATCAAATTTAAAATGATATACATTGTCTTACTATCTAGCGCAAGTTGGGTCTACCTTGATCTATGTGTACCCCTGTTCGACAAAATAAAAAAAAATTTAAAAAAATCTGTACGTACCCATGCGATGGTTCTATTTACTTAGGCGGTGAAGTAACTTAATGATATACCTACTATTCAATCAATTTTATCGGTATACAAATTAATTTTTTTTATTTTATTTTTAAATAATATTATATGTATTAATTAATGTATTAACTAATGTATCAATTGATAATGTGATATAATTTAAATACTAGTTGTTAGAAATGGTTTGAAATTCTGGGTAAAACTAGAATTTTTTTCCTATCTTTGGTCAATTATTAGGTGGGTCCCGTGCACCAAAATTGGCGGGTCTAAATGGTAACGCGTTCTATGTTGCGTTGTGATTCACGTGGTATATTTGGTTGCTCAAAACCATTATCGAGTGAATGAGAAATTGAAACTAAAGTGTGCTCCATAGAAATAGAGTTTTGGTAGAAATTTCTTAAGGTTTGTGTAAATGGCTTGTCCCATATTGATTTGGTGGGAAGTTTTGAATAGGTTTATATAGCTTGGACTTATAACTTGGGGAGCGCTCCAAGGGGCACCCTAAGTTTGTAGAAGGGAGAGGTTATAAGTAAAATGGGCTAGACCCATTGGACCCAAAAATCACCGCCGTCCGTCCATCTGGTCGAGCGGGCTAGGCTGGGCTTGTGCGTGGTATGAGGTTGGGTTGGGCTTGTCCAGCCCAATACTAATCTTTTTGGAACAAAAATATTTGAATTCAATTTATTTTTGATAGAATAAATTCTGTCCAAATTTAATTTTCAATTTTGAATTCAAAATTTTATTTGTACCTCTTCAGAAATTCTGTACAGGTTATCCAACCGAACAGATTTGAAATTCAAACAGATTCGGTTATCTATTCAAATTCAAACCCAACAGGTACATTACCTGTTCAAACAGGTATGCTATCTGTTCAATTCAAAATTAAATGGTGCCATTACTTCTATAAATAGACTAGCCCTCATTTGATCAGATACACTCTAATTTCCGTCCCTCTTTTGTTGCAATTCATCTCTGCATTTTGCTGCATTTATTCCATTATTTTTCTGCGAGAAAGAGTGTATACACTAAGTGTGTTCGTTGAACAAATAAATTGTAATGCTGTATTTATTTGTTGTTGATCACTTCATCTTGGGAGATAGATGTCCATATTCTGAAAGTACTAAGGAGAGGACGAATCTGTCTTAAGGACACAGTGTCAAATACTGGACTTGATCAAATTATTATTTGAAGAAATTAATCAAGTCAGTTGTTTAATTTATTATTCTGTTTTTTTTTGTTTATTTAAATTAGATTTTAATTTTGTTTTTGTAACAAAATAAAATCAGTTTTTTATTTTTTTAATTTTATTTCTAATTTGATTTTTGTAATCAAATAATTTCTCTCATTTCCTTCATTTCTTTTGTATTCTGTTTGTTGTTAAGTACACAAACAGAATTAATTAATTACAGTGAAGATTGTCCAATACTACTATACTAATTGGTACATATAGCACTATGTTTATTTTTGGGATTATGATATCACCAAAGAAAAAATGACTGAAAGAGTAACA
The DNA here is from genome assembly GCF_055761805.1 of Camellia sinensis. Lineage (NCBI taxonomy): Eukaryota > Viridiplantae > Streptophyta > Magnoliopsida > Ericales > Theaceae > Camellia > Camellia sinensis. Next base: position 30,150,289 of record NC_138963.1, on the reverse strand, counting down.
TATTGTGAAGTCAATAATAATTATTTTTTCTTTGTCCTAAACTTTCAATCAAAACTTCTAATGTGTATAAGTTTTTCTAATAATTTGACTACATTTAATGGTATGCCGACCATCCAATTAATTTTAGCCGCACACAAATCTACTTTGATTGTTTTATTTTTAGGATTATGATATTACCGAATAAAAAATGACTTGTGAAGTCAATAATAATTATTTTTTCAGATCCCACAAAAACTCATGGGTTGCTAAAAAAGTTCTCTCTCTTTCTGAAAACCTCTCTTTCTCTCTCTGAAAACCTCCTCCCCGGGCCTCATTTTGGGCCGGCCGGCCGCCGCCTTCGGCTATGGTGGTTGGCTGGCCCAGTTCTTTCTTGTGTTTGTTTGTTAATTTCCTTTAATAAACTTGATTTCCCCCATTATTTTCCCACCTTGGTATGCTTTGTGGGCTGCTGCAGAGTTGTGGTGTGTTGTTATCATCAAGGAATGCCTGGATTAAGGGTCATTATAGAGGAAGAGGTTGGTTTGGACTGGCTTGAGGACGTCCAAATGTGGTTAGGATCTTTATTCGTGCGCTCTTTCGCGAGTCGGAGCTTGAGGGGTGAACTATGGTTCAGAATTATGTAGTAGTATCGATGCTTTGTTTGGGGTATCATAGGTGTCGTTCTGCTTCTACCATAGTTCTGTCTGGTGTTCATTCGAGCGCTCCTCTTCGAGTGGGAGTTTGAGGGGTGAGCTTCGTCCAGATGTTTGGAGGTGTCTCAGCGGTTGATCGGTGTTTGGGTCGTCATCTTACGAGTTTTGTAACGGTTGTGTGAAGGGAGGAGTCGGCACAAAGGTGGACATTTCGGAGTAGTCGGCCAGCAAGGGGTTGGACAAGGAGGCGTGGGTGAGTTTGGGTTAATCAATGGAGGTGTGGCCTTGGTTGATTCCGGTGGTGTGGCCTTGGTCATTGGTCGTTGGCTATGGAGTTTTCCGGTGGGGTGGACAGCAGCATTGTCGTTGGTCAGCAGCATTGTGTATGAGCTGTCTTGGCGTGGTGTATGAGCTGTGTTCAGGTGGGTGGATGGCCTTGGGAGTGCAGCATCATAGGCGTGGGTGTAGGGAGTGTAGCAGCAGGTGTGTAACAGCATGGGAGTGTAACAGTGTTGTCTGGAGTGTAGTAGTGTTGTAGCTGTGTAGCATGGGAGTGTAGCAGTGTAGCAGGTGTGTAGTAGCATGGGTGTGAAGCAGTGTAGCAGCGTAGGTCTTGGGCTGTTGAACTTGAGTTAGGCGAATAAAATATTCAGTTTCATAGGCGTGGGTGGTTGGCCTTGGGAGTGCAACTTGGCTGTTAGAATAGTTTTTTTAGTTTGTTGTTTAGAGGCTTTGCTAGAGCTGTTTGGGTTTTTTGGTGGGTTGATTTTGTGGGGAATCATGTATTTTAATTTCTGTTAAGTCCTTCTTAACTTTTATGTTTAAAAAAAAAAAATCGTGAGGCCAAGGGGTTGGTTGTATGGTTGCGAGTAGCAGTAGTAGGGGTATTTTGTACCTTCCGAATCTCTCTCAGTGCATTTCATCTTCCTGTACCTTTAATTTCATATTGATTAATGAAATTTTTCTTTGCTGATCAAAAAAAATAATAATTATTTTTTCTTTGTCCTAAACTTTCAATCAAAACTTTTAATATATATAATTTTTTTTTAATAATTTGACTACACTTAATGATATACCTACTAGGCAATCAATTTCATCTGCACACAAATCTATTTTATTTGTTTTATTTTTAGGGTAATGATATTACTAGATAAAAAATGACTAAGCGTAATATATTAAGTTAATAATATTTATTTTTTCTTTGTCCTAATCTTTCAATCAAAACTTGTAACATATAAATTTATGAAAAAATTAGTCAAATATCTCTCTCCAACTTTTAGTGATAGAAGAGATCCACAATATTTTTTTGGGTGAATTACACTAATAGTCCCTATAATTTAAGACTCATGTCAGTTTAATCCCTGACTTTTTAATTGTGGCACATTTGATTATGAATTTTGAATCTTGTTCCAAATAAGGACAATTGAAGATACAATTGTTCAATTTAAAGGGCAAAGTCATCAATTTGATAAAATATAAACTAATTTGATAAAAATAAATATCAAAAAAATATTTTTAAATTTTTAAAAATAATTTCTACCAACCAAAGATAAAATTATGTAAAATTGATAAATCTTTTAGACATTTATTTATTTATTTTTTTATCAAATTAATTTTTATTATGCGTTTGGATGATGATCATGTAATGGGTGGTTATTAGGCTTTTAATATGTAATCGATATATTTAATATATGAAATATTTTTTGTTTTAGATTTTTTAATTTAATAGATTAGTTTAATAATGATATCAAAATTGTCGTCATATTTAACTTTTGAAAAAATAAAAAATAAAAATAATTATCCATTACATGATCATCATCCAAACACATAATAAAAATTAATTTGGTAAAAAAATATCTAAAAAATTTATCTATTCTACATAATTTTATCTTTAGTGAATAGAAATAATTTTTAAAAATTTTAAAATATTTTTTTGATATTTATTTTTATCAAATTAGTTTATATTTTATTAAATTGACGACTTTACCATTGAAATTGAACAATAGTATCTTCAATTATCCTTATTTAGAATAAGATTTAAAATTTAAAATCAAATATATCAGAATTAAAAAATTAGAAACTAAAATAATATAAATATAATTTATTTAAAAATTATAAAATAATAATAATGAGAATAAAATTGAGCTGTCATATCCGGCCTCAAGAAAAAAAAAAAAAAGACTACAAGAAAGTCGTTTTGATAATGGTTTCTATTGCTAAAAGAAAGTCTACTTTTATTTTTATTTTATTTATTTATTTATTTTTATTTTATCAAAGTCAGTCGATAGACACCAAGATTTTAGTTGTTTCTCAAGGAATTTTTAGAGTTTTTTTATTGTACACTGAGTATTAGACAGTTAGGTTTGTTTAAAATACAGTAAATTACATTAACATCTCCTGAGATTTATATTTATTATAATTTTTTTTTTATTTTTTAGAAATTACATCTCTCTTTCTGAGGTTTGAAGTTTAAAATTTCATTACAGATTACTTTCTCTAACAATTTAATTTTTTTAAATACTAATTTTACCCTCACTGGACAAATTATATTGATACCCCTCACATTTTAAAAATTATAATCCCCTTCCTAAGATTTAAGTAGCATTACCAATTGTCTTCTTGGTTAGTATTAGTTGGAAAAAAAATTCATTGAAAAAAAAATTCTTCTAGTCAAATTTTAAAATTTCTGTTTAAAAATCAACGTAAATTCATTTTTTGAATTTACTTTTTTTTCTCAAATTTACAAATTGAGACAATTATTTATAAATAAAAAAAATTATCAAACAAGTTTTTATGAAAGTTTTTAAAATTTTTGTAAATATAAATTGAAAACTAAAACGAAATGGTTATCAAACAAGTTTTAGATGGTAAAAATATCGTAAAATTAACAAATAATTAAATAAGTTACCAACGTAAGAAATGAGTTATCAAAAGATTCTTAAGCTGTGTATAGTTTGATTTTTAGAATTTTTTTTTAAAAATTAAAAATTAATTTGATTAAGAAATAAAAAATAAAAAATAATTATCATTTTTATATAATTTTTTATCTTTCGAGTGTAATAAACATAAATCTCAGGGGTGTCAGTGTTATTTTTGTTTTACGTTAGTTTTTAAACAGAAATTTAAAAATTTGACTAACAAAACTTTTTATCAATTAATTTTTTTTTCAAATAATTTTTTTTTTCAATTAATTTTTTTTCCAATTAATTTTTTTTTCAATGATTTTTTTATTTATTAAAAACTAAAACTAATCGAGGGAGAAATTGGTAATGCTACTTTAAACCTTGGTAAGGAGATTGTAATTTGTAAAATGTGAAGGGTGTCAATGTAATTTACCCAATGAGGAAAAAATTGATATTTAAAAAGATTAAATTGCTGAAAAAAATAATCTGTAAATAATCTATAATGAAATTTTAAACCTCAAAAAGAGAGATATAATTTAAAAAAAAAATTATAATAAACATAAATCTCAGAAGGTCAATGTGTAGTCTTCTTAAGAGTCCCCTTCTAAGTCAACGTAATTGGCCATGACACCCAACCACATCATAGAAGAAAATATGTGCATTAATTGGTGTAATATCGGGTTAGGTACGGTTTTAAATAAATAAATAAATAATAACTAATATGTAGATTAAATAGTAAAACAATTAAAATACATAAAGAAATAGAATTAATTAAATTTTAACTATTTTATCACAATTTTATTTTATTTTTCTATCATTAATGTTATGTTTGAAGTTCTAAATAATAAATACATAAATCATAATGTAATTAGTAAAAATTAAATAAAAACTACGGTAAATTATAAATATATTATTATTTTCTAAGAATTTCATAATTTTAATTTGTCATATATTAGATTCATATGATGATATAGTAAACAATGTGTGTATATATAATAATTGCTATTTTTTTTTCGTGAAACTCAAAATCAAAAAATTGAATAACAAAATGAAAATGATAAACAATGAATTATTAATGACCTCTCTCCTTTTGTCCTTCCTGAAATTTGACTTCTAAATTTTCTCACACTTATTAACTTTGGCGACCCACATTGAGCCATTTTCTTGTTCTCCTCTCTTACTCACTTTGCGACTTTTACGATCTCAATCATCTAACTTTTCCCCTGCTAGACATCTTAACTTCCCTTTGTCAATTGCCCTTGCCTTGTCACCACCATTTTACTAAACTCCTAAAAACTCACTTATATTTGTATATAAAATATTGATTTGGCTAGTTTACAATTTTTTATATTTTTAAATTGAGTAATGTAAAATTATCATATTTTTATATATTTGTTATATGATGTAATATTTTGCATGACACTAATTACATCATTTGATAGGCTCTACATGATATATATGAATAGTCTCATCTAAAGTGCGATATCAAATGTGATCAGCATAAATTATTAAAATTTTATTTTGAACATTTTTTTTAAAGATTACAAATTTAAATAACTAAAATTTAAGCAAGGAAATGTATATTAACATGTATAGATTGTTTCTAAAATATTTTTCTTATGAAAATTTCATTTTTGTCATAGAATATTTATACCAAAAACAAAAAAAAAAAAACTATTTTTTTTCTCATATTCTTCTTAAACGAACTCCAGAATATACCAATTATTACTTAAATTAGATTTGACTTACACATAAACTTTCATCTAATTTTTTTTTAAAAAATTAGATATGTTTTGATGGGTCAATAATTTTATGCAACATATATTTATTAGTTTCTATAAACTGAAATTAATATTTTGACACTGTTAAAATATTTTGGACAAAAAATTATTTTGCGTTAATATATAGATAATAATAGATTTGGAAAAATTATATTCACAAATAATAATTATAGTTTCATTTGTCAATTAAAAATAAAGTGATAATTTCAAAACATGTATGCTTTCTATTATAGAAATTATAGTCAGATTATTGCTCATTAGAGATTAATGATTATAATTAAAGAAAACTAAAAAAACGTATCATATTGATTAACAAAATATTTAAATTAAATGAAAATAAGAAGAACTAAGAGCTCATAATATTATAATATAATGTTATTAAATTCTATATTTTTATAACAGGTGTATTTCATATTAAAATTTTTCAATAAATTATTTTTTACAAAGTATCATGATTTTAGAGAATATATTACCTTATTGATGAATAAATGATATGATTTTAATATTTTGAAATATCAAAAAAAAAAAAAAAAGTTTGATTTGATTTCTGTACAAAATGTTTCAAAAGAGTTAAGTTTAAATGTTTAAATATATTACCATATTGATCAAATAGCCAATAGTTTATGGACATATGTATTTTTATATTTTAAAATTCAAAAAATTGGGAAAAAAGTATTGAGACTTTGAATCACAAAGAGTTTTTAAGCATTTTTGTTTATATTATATAATTAGCGTATCATCCGTACAATGCATGAGATAAAATAATATATTATTTAATAAAAATATGATAATTATATTTAATTTTTTTTATATTTTGTAAAATAAAAGTTAAATGGAAGCTAATTAATCGGGATTTTCTTAATTGTTTAAAATTAAGAAAATCAAAAAAATTAATAATGATATATTGCTCATAACGCTTCTCACTAAAAATCTCATTTTGCTTATATAAATGAGAGTATAAAATTCATTTTATGTAAGTGAAACAATTCACTTTTTCCTTCTTTTCTCAATATGGGATTATAAAATAAAACTTAAATAGAAGCTAATTAATAGAGATTTTCTTAATTGTTTAAAAGTTAACAATTGTTTGGGTTGGAAATTTATTTCAAATCAAGCAATCTTAGTCATTTAATCTTAATTAGTCAATCTATAATTTATTTCGAATCAAACAAATTTAACTAATATATTTTGATAAAATTGTTAAAATCCCAGTTAAACAAGCGAATCAGTCAAACCGAAAATGGTTCACCCTATCGGCTAGGTCAAATGACCAACCATGCAGCACTTGTGTCCTTCAAAGCTTTTGAGAAGTGTATTTGAATCTTTTATTTTTTTTTTTGAGAATCTTTAGTGTTGTTACATCTTAGTTTTGGAGGAGTACAAATCGATTTAAACTTGTTAATATTGCTTGTTCACGCTTGTTTACGTTGAAAAGTTGTTTGGAAACTTAAAAATCTTGTTCTGGGGTGACACTAGTCTTGGTGGTGTCGACACCTTCCTTTTGTTGTTGGCCTCACGGGTCAACACTAGTCTAGGAAAGGTCAACCCTTGTTCTGATATTGCTTGCTGAAATTTGGTGTCGAGACCAGTTTGGGAAGGGTCGACACCTTGCGTGCTGTCAACATAAGTGTTCCATCTTTTCTTCATAAGGGTCGACACCCGTGTTGTAAGGGTCAAAACCTGCGAACTTTTTTCCAAATTTCAGTCCGGTTTGGGCCTTACTTTTTAGGGATTTTGACTTGATTTTTTGGGTTAACTTTGGGACCTCATGTTACTTTGACTTAGCACTATAAATAGGTCCCTCACTTAACCTTTTCTTTACTTTTTCTTCTCTTTTTCCCTCTCCAAGCCCTGAGTCACTCTCTTCCTCTTCAAAATCACTTTTTGCTCAAAGATCTTTAGATCTACTCACTTGGAAGCATCCCCTCGGCTTACTCCTTTGAGATTAAGTGTAAATCTTGTCAAGAGCTTCGTTTTGATCCAAGTAGAAGTTGGTTTCGACATCCGTGGAGTTTCAACCTTGTTTTGCTCATTTTCTCTTCTAAGCTTGAAGTAGAGATTTTCTACACTCTCATATGGTTTTTAGAGTAGTTATTTGTTATTGTGTATAAATGGTGGGATTTGGTTGTAGTTTGGACAAATCTAAGATTTGGGTGTGAAAAGAAAAGAGGAGTTTTTGATGAATATGGAATAAATGGGCATAGGGTTTGAATATACGATCATGTTGTGCCAAAATGGTTGATTTTGGTGTTTGGGTTGACATTTGGTGAAAGGGGGATTTTTCCCTAATTTTGATTAAATCATTATTTTGTATAAATAATTGAGATTAATATTGAAAATGTGAAATTAGATGATTATGGATATAGATGGTGAAATTAGATATGTATTATCTTACACTTTTGGAAGTTTTGAATAAACTATTTATCTTGAGATTGAATATCTGTTTAGAGATAAATGTATTGGGCTATCGGTGGAGAATAGTTATGATAGTTGTAGAAATTGCATGAGGATTAGGCGATTTAATGCTAATCCATTATTGGTTGTCTTTGAATATGACCATGTTTATAAATACATTGTATATGTATGTTTGTTGGGAGGAGAAAGGGGATGGACTCCATTGAAAGCAAGTTGGCCGGAGTGTCCTGCGTGAAAGACTCAAAATCTTATATATGGGTGCCGATTCCCGCAGACGAAATATCCGTAAAATGGCAGATTGGAGAAGTTATGTGTGTTTTGTATGATTGGGAAAAACCATTGCGTTGTAGTCTCAGTTTGGTTATTGATAAATAATGAATTTGACTCATGAATTGAGAAGTATAGATGAAATGGAAATGAAATGAAAGATAATGAACTTAACTCATGAATTGAGAAGTATAAATGAACTGGAAATGAATTGAAGGAAAATGGATTAAGGTTTGAACAACTTAACATGATATGAATATGCAAGTTTGTGAATGTTTTAGTACCGGTATTGTTTATGCACATGGTACTTATGCCTTTGCTAAACCTCATATATTGTGTTAGATTATTTCTATTAGGTTGTGGTTCACCCTATATGGGAATACCATTTTTAGGTGCAGGTGATATACTTCTGCCAAGGCAATAGCGTGGAGGGATTTTATGAAGCAAGAGCTTCTTTATTGTGTTTTGTTATATGTATGGCCAAGGGCTTTATTTGTAATGAGCTGTGCTCACTTTTGTGTAACCAAGCAATTACTTGGGAAGATGAAAGCCTACAAGGCATTTAACTATATGAAATACTTTTATAAACAAACTCTGATGAATGAAAGTATTTTATTTCTGTTATATCTTCAGCATAACAATTGGATTTATTGTAATAATTTGTGGGCGTTACAACTTGGTATTAGAGCATACCGGGTTTGAATACTTTGGGTACATAGGAAGTGGTTAGTACCACAATGGGTTTGTCTCGCTTGATTGAGATGTTAGTATGTATTGTATGGTTATGTGATAACATACTTATATGATTATGTGAGTACGGGATTTAGTTCCTAAGATATTGATTGAGTCTACGGGTTTCTAGAAGTCCTATTAGAAGAGCACTTGATCATTGCTGTTTCTAATTGGGACTCTAGTAACACCGCGGGACGGTCATTATCTAGGAAGGAAATTCATATGTGTTTATGTGATTACATGCATATGTGGAGTGATTTATTGCTGCCCATCGCATTAGGACGTGAGTGAGTTAGCTTCGGTACATTTGTGAATGTGCCAATACCTCTTGTTATCTTTATTAGGATGTCAGGACGTGGACGTGGTGATGGTAGGCGTGGTAGGCCTAGGAGGCATGAAATGCCTTTACTGGATGATATTTTGGCATAGGAAAAAGGAGTTGGTCAAGCTAATGTAGTCGAACCAGTTGGTCAACAGGCCATGGGCGCCTTAGCTTGCGAAATGGCCGGAGCCTTGAGGAAATCCATGGGCATTCTCAAGACTGAGAATCAAGTCCAGGTCCAAATAGCTGAAGCACGGCCATCTTTCTTGAAGAGAGAGTTTTTCCAGTCGAATCCGGATGAGTTTTTGGGTGATCCCAAGGAGCCACTGAAGGCAGATGTATGACTAGAATAGATACTGAAGACATTTGAGATGCTTGGCATCGAGGATGATCAGTTGAAAGTGACCTTGGCATCGTTCCAGTTGAAGGGGGATGCGGGTCAGTGGTGGAAGTATGCGCGTGGACGCATTAGGGTGACTTGGGAGGCTTTTGTCATCGCTTTTTAGGACAAGTTTTTTCATCCCACAATTATGAAGAAGTTGAGAGATCAGTTCTCTAAGTTGCTGCAGTTAAACACACTAGTGGCTGAGTTTGAAGCTGCCTTTACTAGCTTGGCTAGGTTTGCACCTGAGTTAGTGGCGACTGAGAAACGCCATTGTTTGGAGTTTGATAAACGGTTGAGGACCGGACTCAAGTTTCGAGTGGCCGGGTCCATGATTAGAGATTATGGGTGCCTTGTGGAGGCAGCAGCCCATCTTGAAACTATTATGCATGAAGAGAAGGAGAGGATGAGGGGCTCCGGGAGGAGTCAGGATAGTCAAGGGGACAGTAAGAGGCAGAGGGGTTCTAATCCTCAGTAGACCTAGGGAGCTCAGTCGAGGTCCACTTTTCCAGTGTTGAGTTCGACCTTTGGGAGGGGTGGCGAGGGAGATTTTACTTGTTTTAAATGTGGTCAGTTGGGCCACAAATCTCCAGCTTGCCTGCAAAGAGGAGAAAGGCAGCAAGCAGCATCATCTTCGGCTCATTTTCAGAGCCAGAGTTAGGGAAGAGGCCCGCCGCTCACTTGTTATCAGTGTGGGTAGGCAGTACATCTGAAGAGGTTTTGCCCACAGTTGGGTGGCACATCTTGTGCGTCTGGTTTGAGACAGTCACAGAGTCACCAACTAGCACAGTCAGTACAGGCCTCGAGGGCCAATCAGGGAGCCTCTTCGGCTCAGTATGTGCATCAGGCTTATGCTCCGAGAGGTAAGCAGGTTGAGCAAAGACCTATTGGGCTTGTGTACGCAGTTGCAACGCCAGATTTTGTGCCTGCTCCTTCTGTAGTGAGGGGTACCTTCTTGTTTTGAAATTTAGTTGCTAATGTGTTGATTGATACGGGTGCAACCCATTCTTTTATTTTGTATGCATTTGCATTGGTTTTGGGCTTGGATTTAGCACAATTAGCATCTCCTATTTGTGTAGAATCACCTATTAGTGGTGAGGTTATCTTGAAACAGGGATGTTGGGGTTGTGATGTCGAGGTTGCTGGTCGTCGATTACCTTTTGCATTTGTATTACTTGACATGCCTAGTTTTGATGTCATATTGGGTATGGATTGGTTATCGTTATACCGGGCTGTTATAGATTGCTACCGTCAGAAGGTTACTGTTTGTACCTTGAGCGGTGCTTGCTTTTATTTCTTGGGGCACCGAGTGGATAGAGATTTATCACAGGTATATGATCCGCATAGGTGGGGTGAACTTAGTTGTTTTCTTGCTAGCTTTTTGAGTAGTGAGTGTGATGAAGTTCGGATTGCATTGCCAAGGCAGGTTTGTGAATACTCAGATGTCTTTCCTAAGGACGACCTCACTAGTTTAGCACCTGTAGTTCGACTTTTTGCGCTCCCTTTTGGAAGAATGAATAGCCCTTATAGTTCGGACTCCACTTGTGTGGTTTTGAATCTGATTTCACAAGTGCAATGTGAAACAGTGGAAACACAAAAAGAGTCCAAATCCAGAAATTTCTTTTGAAAAATTGATGTTTTGAATTAAATGCCAAAAATGGACTACCTTGCCCGATATCAGAGTTTCCACCTAAATATTTATTTTGAAAAATTTAGGAAACCCGTGGCTTGTGCCAAAGGCTATTAGTTCGTTGTTACCAAAGTGTCTGGGTTTGAGAACTTAGGTATGAGAGCGGAAGGTTATTAATTGAGCACCCCACTCACCCGATCAAAGATCGGCCTCTACTAATCATGACGGGATTCCTATGTACAGTATATGTTCTTATTTTCTTTTAACATACAAGTATAGACTAATTTCACTAGCAGTTGGAACGTTTGATTTTATGTTTGTCTTGAAAAAGTGTTTTGAATACGTACCACTTGAAAAAGTGATCTCATATATATACGTTAATCAAAGTATCCCAATTTCAATGAATAGCCTTCATCCACATGCATTCAAACAGGTATATCAAGTAAGCATTTAGCCTCATGGTAGTATGTTTGATATGACAACAATCATACTCATGCAATATGCTAAAGCAAAAATGCTTACCTTCTGTCCGAAAGCGAGTCAAAAGAAAGCAAATAGTTAGAAAAAATGCATGATCCTAATTAATGCAATATGACTAATGCAACACATACAACGTGCAAGTAATAAGCTCGGCTACTAGCATGGCATGTGAGTCAATTCAAGGCATGTGATAGTGCACGTCTTCAAGTAAAGAGGTTGAATTTGACATTCGAATAATATGATGAACCGAACTTTTATACATGCAAAACGAATGGATGTAAGTCATGGAAATGCTAATTTAAAAATATGATGTCCCTATACTAACCATCATAAGCAAATAAATAAAAGGGAGAAAGAATGGGGGTTGGAAGACATACAACTTATCACACATTTGTCCTCGCGAAGGAGGGTCCGAATGTCCAAGTGTCCGTATAAATAATTATTACAAATCCGAATGAATAATAACTAGAAGGGGTTGTCTAATTTATTACAACAAATATACAATGATTGCACGATGCTCCTCAGTAATTACTCTGTCTTCCTTGTTGGGATTTGTTCTGTTTCACCTTATCATTGCTTTCAACTAAAAGTGTATTGTTTGCAATTTATTGGAGCCTTACGGACCCAAAACGAGACTCAGTCGAATCCCAAATAAATCCAATACCTTGTTTTCTTGTAGAAATCTAATTTTTTTTTTTTTTTTGTACCTGAGGTGAAACAGTGCAGACAGAATATTCCTAGCCATGTTTGTCTCTTCTACCCTTCTCTATCATAGGAAATACTCAAGAGAGGAGCATATTCGGTTCTCAAACTATCTATGGTTGCAAGTTGATTTGCAAGATGATTTTGGACACGATAGGACAAAGATCAATAAATACGATACATAAAAACCACCCCTCCCTTCTATCATGAAGTGAATTCAAGAAGGGAAGTAGAGACACTTCAAGGTTCATCAAAACATCATGAATTGATGTAAGACAAGCCTTGACACAATAAACTCGGTATAATGTCCAACCGGATTCAATCAATCATATTGGTTCTTTATGTCGGTTGATTCATTTTAAACTCAATTTTATTAGTCTCTTTTATATTACCTTTCTTTTTCTTTAATCCATTAAGTCCACGGTGATATTTACATCCACTAGGTCTGAAACACATTAAAGGGAACCAAGTGTCGACTTAACCCGAGGAAATAAACCTTATTTTATTCGGGGGAAATTATAAAGGAAGAGTCAAACTTATTTATAAGTTAAGGATTTCAAGTCAAACCCAAAATGCGTAACAAAGACTAGTCAAACTCAGAAGAGTGATAATGACTTGAAATCCAAATTTGATAATTAGTGATAATGACACTTTCCTTGGTGATTTCCAAGGGTTCATTAGTCCCTTAAAAGTAAACACATTGATGATAAAAAGAAGTAAAAAACAAAAGATTGGCTTTAGTATAAGAAAGATGTATGCCTTTGGTAATGAACTTCTGAAGAGATTAAACCATTAAGCATAAATTTTTTTTATGCCTTTGGTAATCAACCTCTGAAGAGATTAAACCATTAAGTATGGAAAAAATTTCTTTCTTATACTTGAATAACAACCTTAATTTTTCAAAACTTTTTAATCAAAATAATCAAAGAATGGACGGAGGTTGCAGAGATGATTATGCGAAGTTGATTAATTGATTATTATAAAACAAACATAATATGCAAAGCAAAATTATTGAAATAAATTAAACAGCCCCTTAATAGCATAAAATAGTGCTGAACTTAAGCTATAGAAGGTGTACAATTATAAAGAGATTAAAGCTAGTAAACAAGTGAAAGGGAGGGTGGCTAACCCCCCCTACTTTTATAACTTCAAATCACATATTTTAGATGTTGAAAAATAGCCCCAAAATAGTCCAAAATCAGCCCCAAAACGATGATAAGAATTAGAGAAAACAAATGGGAAATACAAGGATTTAAACTAGGAATAAGGTTCAAGCAAGGGTAATTAACCCCTCCACCTTTGGGTAGCTTTTAATCACAAGTTTCAGCCCTTAAAACAGTCCTAAAACAATACGAAAACATAAGAAAAAGATGAACAAAGATTGAAATGAAAGTGAGGAAGCTTTACCTCTTGTAGAGAAGGTGTTCTTGTTGTAAACCAAACTTGATTCCAAAGCACCCTTAAGTTTGAGTTATGATTTTCAATTCTTAAATCAAGTTCTAAGTTCAAGCTCTTGTATGGTATGTATGGATGGTATGAGAGCTTATGGAAAAACAAAGATGAGTTGTAGCTTTGACATTTCTACTCTTGGATATTTCTAAACTCTTAGATATTTCTAACACTTGATATTTCTCTCTTAATCAACCAACCGCCATTATGAGCCCCGTATTTATAGGACTTGAGCTGCTGCTCAAAATATCTACAGAATTGGGCAGTTGGCAGATTACTGTACAATCTGCCTGAAAAGTCAAGAGGTCTGGCCGAATGTTTGTGTTTACGACCAAATGTCACTGGGGTCCAGCCGGACTTCAGCGTATTTCCACTATTTGTTATTTTTAGGTTCAATACAGGTTGGTACAAGGTGCAATACTGAAATTCTGGGATAGAAATACAGTGAGTCTAGCAGGTTGGAATTATTTAGAGCTCGAACTCGGATTCCTTTATTGAGAATTCAAACCACTGACTCAATGTAATCTTCATCATTGAGTGCTCGAAACCAAGCACCTAAGTCTTATGAGCGATCAAAACTAGGGTGTCTACACCACCTCACAGAGAGAATGAATTCTCTATTGATTTAGTGTTTGGTACGGCATCAATTTCTATGGCTCCATATAGATTTGAACTTGCTGAATTGAGTGAGTTGAAGATTCAACTCCGGGAATTGTTAGATAAGGGTTTTATTCGTCCTAGTACTTCACCTTGGGGAACATCGGCTCTCTTTGCTAAAAAGAAAGATGGAGCGTTGCGACTTTGTATTGATTATCGAAAGTTGAACCGGGTTACTATTAAAAATAAGTACCCAATGCCTCATATAGATGATCTATTTGATCAGTTGAAAGGGTCTTGTTGTTTCTCTACAATAGACCTAAGATCGGGTTATCATCAGTTGAGGGTAAGGGAGCATGATATCTCGAAGACGGCATTCCGTAGGCGGTATGGCCATTATGAGTTTCTTGTGATGCCTTTTGGGCTAGCTAATACTCCAGCATTGTTTATGGATTTAATGAATCGAATTTTCCGTGAGTTCCTAGATTGTTTTGTGGTCGTCTTTGTAGACAAAATCTTGATCTATTCACCTTCTGAGGAGGAACACGAGGAACATTTACGGGTAGTACTTGAGTTACTTAGAACCCACAAGTTGTATGCTAAGTTTGGGAAATGTGAATTCTGGTTAAGGGAAGTTAAGTTCTTTGGCCACGTGGTATCTAGGGAAAGGGTGACTCCAGATTCATCCAAGATAGAGGCAGTGCAAGATTAGGCACAACCTAAGAATGCTTTTGAGATTCGTAGCTTCTTGGGGTTCGTCGGGTATTACCGTCGGTTTGTGAAGGATTTCTCTAGGTTAGCTTCACCTTTGACTAAGTTAATGAGGAAAGGAATCAAATTCGTATGGAGTGAGACTTGTGAAAAGTCATTCCAAGAGCTTAAGATTAGACTCACCACTGTTCCAGTGTTGATTATTCTGGAGAGAGGTTTGAGATATTTAGTATATTGTGATGCTTCACGGGAAGGTTTATGTTGTGTATTGATGCAAGAGTGTAAAGTAGTAGCCTATGGCTCACGACAGTTGAAAACACATGAGAGAAATTATCCTACCCATGGCTTAGAGTTAGCAGTAGTGATATTTGCCTTGAAAATTTGGAGGCACTATCTATACAGTGAGAGATTCGAGGTGTTTTCTGATCACAAGAGTCTGAAGTATTTGTTTACACATAAAGACTTGAATTTGAGACAGAGAAGGTGGATGAAATTCATAGAGGACTATGATTTTGAGTTGCATTATCATCCGGGAAAGGCCAATGCTGTGGCCGATGCTTTGAGTAGGATGGCAGTTAGCAGTGTAGCTTCTATTGCCATCAGAGAATGGGAAATGTTGGGTACCCTTAGTGAGTTTGACTTGCATCTGGGCGAGTCTATTGAGTCTGCAGCTTTGTTTTCAGTAGTTGCACAACCTACACTTGTGAAATGACTGTTAGAAGTGTAGAGGGGTGATCCTGAGGTAGAATCCTTCCGAGAGAAGATCTCCAAAGAGAAGGTAGAAAGAGGTTTGACTGTGTATCCCAACCTAAGTGTGAGATACCGTGACCATTTGTTTGTGTCGGAGTCTTGCCAAGAGGAAGTACTCCGAGAGTTTCACCATTTATGCCTTGCGGTACATCTGGGAGGCACAAAGATATATCATGATTTTAGTCGCCAGTTTTGGTGGAGAGGTATGAAGAAAGATGTAGCTGTGTTTGTATCAAAGTGCCTTACTTGCCAACAAGTGAAGGTCGAGCATCAGAGGCCAGTGGGTTTGTTGTAACCCTTGCTTATAGCTGAGTGGAAGTAGGAACATGTCATGATGGATTTTATTGTGGGCCTTCCGAGGACTCAACGGGGTAGTGATGCCATTTGGGTAGTAGTTGATCAGCTGACTAAGCCAGTGCATTTTAATCCTATGCGCGTAAATGACTCGGTAGATTATCTTGCCGACTTTTACATTAGGGACATAGTGAGGTTGCACGGGGTCCCTGTGACGATTGTTTCAGATAGAGATCCGTGTTTCATTGCTCGGTTATGGCAGAGTTTGCAGAGTGCCTTGGCACTAAATTGACTTTTAGGACTGTTTATCATCCTTAGACTGATAGGCAGTCCGAGTGTACTATTCAGATCCTTAAGGATATGCTTCGAGGCTGTGTCCTCGACTTTAAGGGTTCGTGGGAGAGACACTTTCCTTTAGTGGAGTTTGCCTATAACAATAGCTTCCAATCGACTATTGGCATGGCACTGCTTGAGGCCTTGTATGGTCGACCGTGTAGATCCCCTGTGTGTTGGGCCGAGATGGGTGATGCACATTTATTAGGTCCAGAGTTGGTTTGGGAAACAACGGAGAAAGTGATACTTATCCATAAGAGGCTAGCTACGGTTCAGAGTCGCTAGAAAAGTTATGCCGACCGTAGGAGGAGATCTTTGTCTTTTGAGGTGGGAAATCATGTCCTTTTGAAGATATCACCTAGACGGGGTTTAATGAGATTTGGGAAGAGTGGGAATTTGTCCTCTTGAGCCCTTTTGAGATCCTTGAGCAGATTGGGGAGGTTGCTTATTGTTTGGCGTTACCGCCATAACTTTCCAGGGTTCATGACGTGTTTCATATTAGTATGCTTTGGAAGTATGAGCCGGATCCATCGCACGTGTTCGATTGGACCGACTTAGAAGTAGATGAGGATACCTCGTATGAGGAGAGACTAGTGAGAGCCTTGGATAGATAGGACCAAATCTTGCGAGGCAAAGACAATTCCCTTGGTAAAGGTATTGTGGAAACATCACGGGGTTGAGGAAGCAACTTGGGAACGTAAGTTGGAAGTCCGTGAGAAGTATTCGGACTTATTTGTTGATGTTTGAGCATATATCAAAGTGTTGATTATGTTAATGAATTACGAAAACGTTGTATATGTTATATATGTTTTGGAAATATGGATTTTATATAAAAATATTGTATGTGTTTTAAAAAATGTGAATTGTACGTTCAATGTTGGAACTTGTGTATCGAGTTGATAAAAATGGATGACTGGATAATGGGTCATGGTGATAAAATTGATTGATTATCATTGTTGGGATTGGTTTAATCATGGTTTTAAAATTTGCTTTAAAATTTCGGGGACGAAATTTCCTAAGGTGGGGAGGTTGTAGCACTTGTGTCCTTCAAAGCTTTTGGGAAGTGTATTTGAATCCTTTATTTTATTTTGGAAATCTTTAGTGTTGTTGTATCTTAGTTTTGGAGGAGTACAAATCGATTTAAACTTGTTGGGATTGTTTGTTCATGCTTGTTTAAGTTGAAAAGTTGTTTGGAAACTTAAAAATCATGTTCTAGGGTCAACACTGGTCTTGGTGGTGTCGACACCTTCCTTTTGTTGTTGGCCTCAAGGGTCGACACCAGTCTGGGAAGGGTCGACCCTTGTTCTGAAATTGCTTGCTGAAATTTGGTGTCGACACCAGTCTGGGAAGGGTCAACACCTTGCATGTTGTCAAACATAAGTGTTCCAGCTTTTCTTCATAAGGGTCGACACCCGTGTTGTAAGGGTCGAAACCTGCGAACTTTTTTCCAGATTTCAGTTTGGTTTGAGTCCTACTTTTTAGGGATTTTGACCTGATCTTTTGGATTGACTTTGGGACTTCATTTCACTTTGGCCTAGCACTATAAATAGGCCCCTCACTTAACCTTTTCTTTAGTTTTTCTTCTCTTTTTTCCTCTCCAAGCCGTGAGTCACTCTCTTCCTCTCCAAAATCACTTTTTGCTCAAAGATCTTTAGATCTATTCACTTGGAAGCATCTCCCGCCTTGCTCCTTTGAGATTAAGTGTAAATCTTGCCAAGAGCTTCATTTTGATCCAAGTAGAAGTTGGTTTCGACATTTTTGGAGTTTCAACCTTGTTTTGTTCATCTTCTCTTCTAAACTTGAGGTAGGGATTTTCTACACTCTCATATGGTTTTTAGCTTAGTTATTTGTTATTGTGTATAAATGATGGGATTTGGTTATAGTTTGGACAAATCTAAGATTTGGGTGTGAAAAGAAAAGAGGAGTTTTTGATGAATATGGAATAAATGGGCATGGGGTTTGAATATAAGATCATGTTATGCCAAAATAGTTGATTTTGGTATTTGGGTTGACATTTAGTAAAAGGGGGATTTTGCCTTAATTTTGATTAAATCATTATTTTGTATAAATAATTGAGATTAACATTGAAAATGTGAAATTGGATGATTATGGATATAGATGGTGGAATTAGATATGTATTATCTTACACTTTTGGAAGTTTTGAATAAACTATTTATCTTGAGATTGAATATCTGTTTCGAGATAAATGTATTGGTGTTGGCTACGTATTTTGTGCAAGCCAATTACAATTCAATACGTGGCAAAGTAAGGGTAATATGGGGAGACCATTCAAGTCTTCGATCCTGATCGTATACGTGACAGTTAATATTAGTTGTTATGAGATCTGAGTAGCAGTGGATCAACAAAGAGATGCAAGGTGACGTGGCTTCAACAGTTACTCACATTCAAATTCAAATATAGGAGGGAAGCCTAACTGTAAGTGATGGCGTAGTGGAACTACTTATAAGGTAGCATGATCAGCGACCATGGAGGAGCAGTTTGACGGTTTGAAGTGAAATTCGATGGTCATCTTTGAGGAGTATAAATAGCAGGGAAGACCCCAGAAAATGCCCCCGGACTCAGATCCAAGAAACCAGTCTTACTTTACATATTTCATTTCAATTTTTATATTTCCTGTTCTTTACATTCCTGTATTTTATTCCTGCACTGCACTTCATTCATAGGAGTAGTTTCAAGTAGATTGTCGCTGTAAACCTCTACGAGGCTGAGTTTGGATCATTGTAAGTTTTTCATACTAATGAAATGCTTCAATTGCTCTTTATATAATTGTTCTTATGCTTAAATTTTGCTAAATCAAGCCACCAGTAAAAGTCCTCTTCATTGAGGCTGAAAGAACTACAACACAATCGTCTGATAATTGGTTGGCAATTAAATTCTGTAAGGACTGATTGATCCTTGCTGGCACGCTCATAATTTCAGAAATAACCTTCGATAACCAAAAAGCCAACATATATTTTTGGCACGCCCAGTGGGACCATTTAAAATGGCTAGACGTAGGAGACAAGGAGAAAATGAACGCTTGGAAGAAGGCGTGGAAGGAGAGGTAGAAATACCTAATCCAGAGGATAATGTGATAACACATCCTGTGGAAACTCCTATTTTATCGGAACCTATGGTCGAACAGACCAGTACTTCAGAACAAATACCATTTGTTCGTAATATTGGACGAGACCAAGGAATTGGACCATCCACTATCCCGTCTACCCATCCAGTGAATCCATGGGGTGGCCTAGTAGATGCCATAGGACAGTAGTTAATAAACACAATGGAAAGGTGGGCAACATCCTTTTTGGACCGAATGAATAACCACCAACCAACAAATGCAAGACACATGGACGAAGTAAATGTCCCTCAGTAAAGATTGGCTAGAGATAAACAGCCTATACAAGTTAATGGACATTCTAATGGTCAAACTAGTAATCAGAGTCATGAAAGACCACCACCTCAGTCTTGGTACGAACCCATTTCGAGGCCTATAGCAGGCCAAAATGCCGTGATATTCAACAGTGAAGCCATGCAAGTTGGTGGATCTGGCGTATGTAGACACCCCATTTTTGACCGTCCTCAAGACTTGGACGTCACCGTTTGAACACTCGGTGATTATTCATGTTTGTGTTCGTTTGGAGTTCCCGGAGGCCTCGGCTCGCGCGCCTTGTCTCAGGATCTCCGAACTTGACCGTTTAGTGTCTGGTTTTGCACCAAACACTTGCATCTTGCCTTTGAGAGGTAGGGTAGGGCTTGTAGACCATCCCCCACCCACCACCGGCAGTGGCTAGAGGCCACCGGCTGGTGTTTGCTGCCACCGGCAATGTAGTTTGCCGGCCGGCACATTTTGTTGCCGGTCAGCGCTATTTTGTGCCGGTCGGCACTCTTTTGGCCAAGATGGAATTTTTGGCCGGCCGATTGCTGTTCATCTGCTTTTGCAGATATTTTTAGACAGCTGTCTTGCTTTTGCATCCCTCCATACACGTGTATGGAGGGATCTCCCTCTTGTAAAGCTTGTCTTGTAAGCTTTACAAGACATATAGAGAGAGGCTCTCTCTTGTAACAAAAGGAGAGGACTTAGGTTAGAGACTTGAGAGATTTTGAGAGCAAAAAACAGCCATTGTTGAGCTCTTGTTCTAGGGTTTGAGTTAGATACATTTTCTATCTCTCTTTCCCTCTCATTTGTGCACTAGGTGTTTTGTGTCTTACTATTGCACACAAACACCTAGTGTTTCACCTTCCTTTGGCTCTTGAGGTTCTAAAGGACTGGTTTTGAAGTTTTGGTGTAGGATCCAAGCTAAAGGAGGCCATTGGAGCACCATTTGTGAAGAGGTCCACAAGGGTGAGAACCTAGTCTCATTTTCCCCCTTTTTTGCATTGATTTTCTACCTATCTTAGAGCTGTTTTTGTGCTTATTGTATAACATAAAAAAGTTCTGTTTTTAAGCCCTCTTTATTGTTTATTAAGAGTGTTTTGTTGTTTGAGGGTAGTTGACCACCCTTAGGCCTTGAAAGGCCTCATTTTGGGCCATTTTGTGCTAGCTCCGGGATTTTGGTGTTGGGGTCTCTTCACCACTGAAATCTTGAGGGATTTCAGTGGTGAAGATGATGCCTTTAAGTCCCAAGAAGGAGAGGGCCACCCCCTCTCCTTGTTGTCCTTGAAAAGGGCATGATTTGGCCTCTTGAGAGAGCATTATGCTTGATTGTGTGTTGAGCGTGTTTAGATTGTTTTTCATGCTTATATATCCATAATATAACATGATTTTAAGTTGGTTTTGGTACTCCATGCATGCTTAGCATAGTTGCCATGTAATGCCTTGTTTATGCCTTAACATGTCTTAGGTTGTTAGCCTTAGTTGGAGCATGTTTTAGGCTTAGTCTTGTGAAGATTATGTGCTTATTTTGCCATGTTTTAGGTCTGCCCATAAGTGTTTGGGTCGATTTTGGCATGCTTGATATAGCTCCTTTGTATTTGGGCTTGTTAGCCTTGAGTATGTGCATGTGTAGCATGACATCTTTGCATCGAATTGGTGATTTGGGGTCCCTTCACATGTTATTTCAGTCCCATTTCCATGCTTGTTTGATTGCCTTGCATGCCTCTTTAATGCTTTGGAAGCTTGTGTAGCAATGCTCCATGTTTTGGTGTCTATGTATGCCTTTGTATTTGAGCCACTTAGATACCATCTAAGGAGTCCTTTGGCCTTGTTTTGACATGCTAAAAATCTGTTTTAGTAGTTTAATGCATGCCATGTTTGTTGTGATAAACATGCTTCAAAGCTTCATGACTTGCTTCAAGTACTTGGACCATGCTTGCATGCACTTGCTTGTCTTGTTTAGTATGATTTGGCATCATTTTATAACATGATTTTAGAGCTCGCGTTGCATGCCAATTGTTCATGATTGCCTCTTTCAAGTGTGCTTGAATGTTGCTTGCTTTGTGCCTAAGTGTTGGGCCTTAACATGTGTATGTGTGCATACATGTTTAGCCTTCGTTTTTGGGCATTGTGGCTACTGTTTTGGGCCTTATTAGAGCTGCCTAATCCATGTATAAGTCCATCTTTCCATCTATTTGCATTGCCATATGTATGCTTGTATGCTTGTATGCTTGCATAAGTTTGTTGCCATGCCATGTTGCATCCTTAGCTTGTATGCCTAGGTTGCATTACATCTTGCATGCATGCCTTGTTCCTTGACTAGTGATAGGAATTGGGCCTTGTTTGTTTGATTGGTTTGCATTGCATTTGAAATCAAAGTTGCATACTTGGTCTTTGGGCCATCATGCATGGAAATGCGTGATTGGTGGTCCGAAAATCGAGGCACATGCCCCTTTGAGTCATTATCATGATAAGGGACATGGTTGGTGCATACATGCCTTGAATTGTGCTGCCATGCTTTGTTTTGCCCTCTGTTGCTGTGAGTTGCAGGTTCTGCAGGCTTTCTTTGCCGACCGGCAGTGTAAGGTGCCGGCCGGCAATCAATCCTCTGCCGATGGCTTCAGTTTGTGCCGATGGCCACATACCACTGCCGGTGGTAATTCCACTCAGCCGGTGGTACTCCCCAGTGTCCAGGGATGTAATCCTGAGGTCTTGACAGCCTCCAGAGGAGTGAAGGAAGGAAAACAGAGGCAGCCTATGCATGGCGGCGCGTTTCCCGAGGCGATTTTCCTGTTTTAATTAATTTATTTAATTTGTTAATTAAATTAATTAATTTGTAATATTAATTAGCTTGCGTAGTTAATTAATTTGTAATATTTATTTGGTCCCTCCGAGCGAGGGCAAATCTGTAATAAGTGTGCGTGGGTGGTGTGTATGTCTTCCAATCCCCACTTCTTTCTTCCCTTTTACTTACCTGCTTTGATGGTTAGTATTAGGGCACGTTTAATTTAGCATACCTTATGCTATGCATGCGTGCATCCATACATTTGTATTGAATACATTAGGCTCGGTACATCATGCTAACTGCATTTGTACTTCAAATTCTAAACTGAATATGTGATAGTTGTGCATTTCTCACATGCCATGTTTAGGATAGCCGAGCCTATTCTAGCAACATTTTGTATGCGATGCATTAGGCACTTAACATGGACTTGGATCATGCATGTTTGCTAACGAGTTCTTTGTTTTGGCACGGAGTACGATGTAAGTATTTCCGCTTTAGTATATTGCATGAGTGTGAATGTTGCCATGTCAGCATGCTTAACATGTGGCTAGATGCTTATGTGTTATAAACTGCTTGGATGCCTGTGGGTGAAGGTTGGATTGTTTGAGTTGGAAGAACTCATTGAAATCCGTGTTTTAGCCTACTTGCGAGTAGCAAATCCAAAGCATTTTCAAAACAAACGGATATGCAATGTTTATTCCCAAATTAGGCAATCTAGTTTATACTTGTTTGCTGTGCGCATAACATAGTAATTCTAGGCTAATAACCGGGATAAGAACACATAACGTTTTCAAAATCGGATATCATGGTTAGTAGAGGCCGGTCTTCGGACCGGGCGAAAGGGGGTGCTCATAGCTGACCTTCCCCGATCGTACCCAAGCTCCCGAGCCGAGACAACTCCGGTGATGACGGACATGTGGCCTTCGGCACCGAGTCAGGGTTTCTTAAATTTCTCCATTTCAAAATATTTAGGTGGCGACTCTGTATCTGGTAAAGCAGTCCATGTTTGGCACTACTTTTTCAAAAATCAGTTTCTTAAAACGATTTGCCAGATTTGGACTCTTTGGTTCAGATTAAGAACTGTGACACAAGTCGAGTCCGAACTGTAGTAACCCCAAATGAACAGAACGGGACTCATCCTCCTGGGGCGTTCGGGGACGTCTACAGTTTCTGGCGACTCTGCTGGGGATTTTTAGAGAGTTTGACTCGAACTCGTGATATCCTGTTTTGACTTCATTTATGTGTTTCTTTGCATTGCATGTGCATTGGTGCGCCTAGGAACACAGTGTTTGCCATCTGCCATTCCAGAACGGTTTGCCGGAGGCTTGTCTTGTCAAGGCATGTCCATAAGGCTGACCGGCTATGGGCTCTGATAGCATGGGAACACAAACCCCGGTTTTTCTCGGGGCACCCTTTTTGACCATTCGACCTAGTACATGTTCGGATCCATAGTGACCATTCCAAACTAGGACAGGTTGCTCACCTGATGTTAGGTTGTTTGAAAATCGCTGTGTGTGTAGTGAAACCCTAGCTCCTGACAAAATAGGACAGGGAAACCCTACCCCAACATAGGGGTGTTTTGGCTCTCACTTACTTGCTATGTGCTTTTAGAGTGTATCTCTACAGGAACACATATACCAGTTTGCGAGTTTGAGTATCAGGCC
This sequence comes from Camellia sinensis, assembly GCF_055761805.1. Taxonomy (NCBI): domain Eukaryota; kingdom Viridiplantae; phylum Streptophyta; class Magnoliopsida; order Ericales; family Theaceae; genus Camellia; species Camellia sinensis. Next base: position 30,126,081 of record NC_138963.1, on the reverse strand, counting down.
CGAGGGCACCAGAATCAGTATTGTTGAGAATCAGTTATCAGGAATCAGTTATCTGCGGGTATCGGGTTTAGTTTTTGGGAACAGAAATCTGGGAACAGTGATCAGCAGTAGGGTACAGTTGTTTGGCTACGCCCGTGTTTGATCAGTTTGGACTGAAATGCTGCCTGTTTTTCCTTTCAGTTCAAAGAGTCACAGAGTTGATACAGAATAGCCAGTGTCTCCCCTTGCTGAGGCAGGATTTATGGCGGCACAAAATTCAGAAGAAGTTGTGGTTATGACGGCTGCATTGGAGCAGGGGACCGCTCCGCAGAGTGAGGCCAGCATCAGTATGTCACACCCACCCAGGTCGCCCGTTATGCAGCCGGTCTGGGCTCCCCAGTTATATCAGGCTCGTGAGCCCACCACCTTTGGATTGATGGGAATGATAGGTGACCTCCAGAGGTCTGTGGCCGATCTGGCCTATGGAATATCGACTTCACCGCCAGCGGCGCCGTATGCCGGGAATTTCGTACCACAGGAGCCCCCGCTATTGGGGCGGATTGTGATAGAGCTCAGCCAGCCAGAGGTGGCTTCCAGCTACAGCCGCGACATGCCAGCATCAACCCCGACCCTTGATCAGGCTGAGGCCAGAGGAAAAGACAAGGCAAAGGTAGACGCCGACCCTATTGAACAACTGCTGTGGGCAGTCGAGGCTCTGAAAGTCAGAGGGATGAACAAGCAACAAACATCTGCAATCGTGATCAAAGCTGTGGATGATGCTTTCCCCACTCCAATCAAAGGCAGTTCAAGCCAGGCAGAAAACCGGGATGGGCCCCGTCATGCCCCGACAATTCCTGTAGTTCCTAACCCTGCACCGGGAAAGGTTCAAAAAGCCAAGGCAGCGCCGGCTGACCCTTTCGCTAGCGCATCTGGCAAAAATCCTCAATCTTCAAAGTACCTGCCCTGAGGGCGCAGGGTCTTTCACGACCTCCACATGCCTTTGTCTAGGGCATTGCTAATATTGGCGAAGAATGGGCATCTTAAGCCTTTGGAGCCCCGGCCACTCCCGAAGAATCTCCCCGCCACGTACGATGCTACCTTGTACTGCGCGTACCACCAACAGTCCGGTCAAAGTACCGATGGATGTTCCCGCCTTCGTCATGAAGTGCAGGATTTGATTGATAACAAGGTTATCCTACCACCCACCTCAGGCAAGCCTGTCACCACTCAGCTGTTGGATTTCGAGGGTTCAGATACTGCGAGTATGTAAAGTGGACCACCTGCGGGCAACATTTGGTGTATTTTGGATGTAGCGTCTGGCACGCATTTTTTTTGAGCATCGGTGAAGCCGAGTTTTGTAAATCCTGGCTCGGATATCGAGTCAGTCTTTTGTTTTGAGTCTGTCTCTTTGTCTTGAGTCAGTCTTTTTTGCTTAAGGGTCTGTCTGGCTATATCGAGTCAGTCCCCGTTGTATATAATACCAGGTGATTCTGGGATTGTTGCCTCGAACACCGTTTTGTTCTGGAATTACCTGTTTTGGTTTTTGAGTCTGTTTCTGCCGAGGGGCCAGTTGCACCAACAGATCCGGATGAAACAGCTGTTGCTATCTCAAACTTCATGCTTGTTTTCAGCATAAGTGCCAGAGAATTTGATCGGGCTGACAGTACACCTCGCCTGCTCCCCTGCGCACCAAACTCATTGCATTAACCTAAGTTTTCCAAAAAACAAACTTTTTTGCACACTGCGGTGATAAAAACGAAGAGGAAGGAATTCCTCGGCTTTTGCAAAATTTTGATCATTTTGAGAGAAAGAAAGGCGTGCTAAGCCTTTTTATGAATGAAACCATGCTTGTCGGCGTGAGTACTGAGAAGGATCCTGGCCTGATCCAGATTGGTTCCACACTATCTTCGGCGCGAGCGATTTGTCGCTTTCTTAAAAACTCTCAAAAACAAATGTTTTATGCGGCCCTGTGAAGACTTGTGTGGAATCCCTCTTGAGGTCGCGCAGCCTAGGATCGCTCTCAGCCTCAAGATTCAACCCGTTTGTTTTCCGACTTTGAACCCGTTCAGAACGTTCAGAAAGTTCAACGGACAAACGCCATGAAAGGCCCGTGTGGCCAGTTTTGAAGCAGCCCTCGAGCAAGAGGCACCAAAGCCGAATCGGAAGGAGTAGATCTCGCCGGAAGAAGCTCGTGGAGTAACCAGGATGGATTCTCCGCAAATCAGTGCAACAGCCGTTCTCCTAGACACAGAGAGGCTTCAATTCAAAAAAAAACCATTTGGCATGGACTTGCTACACTTTTACCCTTTGAGAGGCTCGCTGGACCGAAAACCCGGAAGGGCGGTCCAGGCAAAAGTTAGAGCAAGAGAAAAATACAAAAAGCAAAAAAATACAAAAAAGAAAAGAAAAGAAAAAAAATACAAAGAAAAGAAAAAGAAACGAACAAAAAAAAAATGAAAAGAAGCTCGCAAGGTCGAAAACCCGCATTGGGCGCCTTGGCAAAAGTAAGAGCCTAAGAAAAGTGAAGGTTAAAATACCCGAGTGTACCTTAACCGGAACTACGTGAGGCTTGATTCCCATGTTTGGGATACGTAGGCAACTTCATCATGAAGTCCAGCCCCCAACGCTTTCATAGCGTCTCAGTCCATGCAATGGTTTCGATTTCATCTCAAAGTCCAGTGGCCAACACCCTTCAAGGTGATTGTGTCCATATATGTGTTGTGACCGTCTTCGTCATCTCTGTGTCCGAGAGTTCAACCATCGCCAACGAAGACTGTCTGCGAATTGCTGCGGCACCATCCCAAGCAAGGGGCAACTTTCCGTTGCCACGAGCCGCTGTGAGCCGCCATTCAAACCAGGGGCAACTTTCCGTTGCCTCCCACTCCCTTCAAACCAGGGGCAATTTTCCATTGCCTCCGATCCGAGGTTGCGCATCTCGAAGAGTAAGTTCCATGCTTGTTGAGCATCAGCTGTTTGAAAAATAGTTTTTGAAAATTTTTACTGAGGTTGACTATTTTCTCGAAAACTATTTCATTTTTCAAAACTGGACCATTGTCTTGGACCCAAAAGAGGAAAACTTTCAGTGCTTGCTGCCTGACTTGCATGCTTTTCAAATCAAAAATTGAACAAGTACGTCAATCCGACTCTCATTTTGATCAAAACTGTTTTAGTAGAAAGCAAAAACAATGAATGGTTAAAATGATGAACTAGGGGCACAGTTGAGTCAGGCGTTCTGTCTTTCCCCGTCATCGACGTATTTGCTAGAAGGGCGCTCTACCCGCCAGGAGAAATAGCTGTGAGCTAACGATGTTGAGCATGAATCCACACCTTTCTTTTTTATCCGTCAATCACCCCGGGGAGGGATGAAAAATGAGAGAATGAAGAATAGAGAGGTGTAAGTTGAGAGAAAAGTGAAGAAAAGGGTTTTGAGAGAAAATCCGAGCTCGAGAGCCGAGTGATGTGAGAATCACAAATCAGACAGGGCGGGAAACAATACCCAGGTTGAACTGGCTCCTCGTGGTCCGAGGTCCCCCCATCTTCGCTAGCGCGTCTGTATGTCGTGTCTTTGGTTTTGTTTATCTCAACCTTTGTTTTAGGCCTTTTCCGAGCATGTCTCGTTGTGTTTAGGTCGTGTACCTTTATATTTGAGTCCTCCCTGCTGTGTTCAGTTGTAGGCTCGATATCCCGGTTTGAAAAACCCTCATTCAATTTCAAAAATCATTTATGCTCAAGAATGCTGTGCCATTCTCTATATTTGAGCGTGTTTCGACTCCAACCGGTCCCATCCTTGAGGTCCGTCCTGTTAGATTGGGCCATTTGTTCAGAATTTGCTGTGTGCAAAATGAAACGAATGCTGTATTATGGGCTGAATGCAGATTAATCCCCAACAGAGTAAGGGCTGTGTGTCCGAAGGATCAAGTAGTGGGTTGCTTGGGTTATTTTGGCTGTTGGCTGTTTAAGTTATCTGATTATTGCAGTGCAAGTGTTCAATTTTCAGACAGCTAATCAATTTCATTTACATTGAGGTGTAACATGATGAGATGTGATGCAATGCATTGCATGAAATGTGTAAATGTAAACACTTTTTCAGATAAAAAGTCCGTTTCATTTCATTATCTTTTCAAATGTACAAGTTTTGGAAACAAAAATCTGCCTGCGGCAGTACAAGGTAATCTATCTACCAACAAAAAGAAAAGTACAAGAAAGAAGAAGATAGCAAAAATCTGCATCCATGTCAAGCACTCCGGGGGGCCGTCAGTCCGTCCTGGTCCTCTTCCTGGACGAGGGTCCAGGAGCATCATCAGTGTCGTCGTCAGAGCCCGAGCTAGAACCGCCTCCGGTCTCCTCCTCTGCCTCCGCCTCTGACTCCTCGTCATCATCATCATCACCCGGGACTGGAGCTCGCGAGCTACTCCCGACATGAGTACGCCCTCCCCTGGTATGGGGAAATATCCTGCCCTCCTCATCTCTCCCCTGAGCAGGGACAGAAGGTCCGGCTGGAGCGCCTCCTGCCATGGGAATCTGGAAAGGAGGCTGAAAAGGTACACAAAAGGGAAATGCATCAGTATACTGTAGACAGTTTATCAGTGCAGAATCCAATGCAGAGTACAGTGTAGGAATGCCATGAGCAGTCTATCAGTGCAGAATGCAGTGTACGAGTACAGTGTAAGAATGCCGTGAGCAGTTTAACAGTGCAGAATGCAGTGTATGCAGTATGTCAGATGCTGTGAGATTAGTGTATCGGGTGTTGTGCCGTGCGTCAGATTATGTAAAGCAGTGTATGAATGGTTTAAGGCCAGTGTCAGAAGGACATACCGGTATGCTGTAGAGGGTCAGGAGATCAAAGGTCCGCTGGAGCATCCCCATCATCGAGGCATTCATCGCCAACGATTGACGGGTGTACCCAGAAGAAGCCTGCAAAAGTATCAGATGCATCAATATTCTGTGGAATATCAAGTAAACTGAAATGAAATGACTGTACGAAGTGCAGTGATACGTACCGGTGGTAAGTCGGGGACGTCGATGAACTCATGACCAGCCGGTGGAGGGGCGAAGGGGATCTGATAGGTCGCCCCACCCTGCCCCTGGAAAGTCAGTACAGCAGGCAGGGCAGGCCAGCCAGCTCCCCGTCCTCCCTGCACTCCGCCCCTACCACGGACCCGGGCCCTCCTCAAAGATCCAGCCCCTGCTCCCGCTCCGGCCCCAGCCGCTGATGCCACAAGCCTGACCCCCCTGCTTGACGGCCGCTCAAAGGTCGCATCAGGTACGTCCGCACGTACTCCTGATAGTCGCCGGTACCTCTGAAGCGGGCCTTCTCCCAGCCGATGGAGTAATCATCCAGCTGCTCAGTCGTGAGCCCCTCGGTCTCCCTCATATCTGCAGGAGGGGGAACCGGGACTATCTGCTCAGGTAACCCTAGGGTTTGGCGTAGAAAACGCTTCCCCAGGTACCAAGCCCGACAGACCGGGCCCTCAAGCAAAATCCGAAAACGCGAGGTCTCCTCCGCACCAGGGAACCGACCCCGCATCGCCGCCGGCATAGGAGCCCACGGCCGCCAAGTGATCTAAAAATGACAGACAGTTTGTTATCTACTGTTATTGAAATATACAGTTGGAAAGCGAAGCTTAAATGAACTGAAAGTAAAGCATACCTCCGCGGGGGTGATGGTGTCGAAATATCGGTGGAAGAAGCCGAATGTATCCCGCGGCCGCCGGGTGCATCTCCCGTCGAAGCGACTCGAAAAGGGGACGGCCAGGGGAGTCTCCGCAACTGGCACGGGGGCAAGCCTAGGAAAGTAGGCGTAAACCCACAACTGCAAAACAGATGTCAGTATGACCATCAGATGAAGCAGAAATGGCAGAGCCGTGTGTTGTGCAGTGTATTGTGTGCAGTGTACAGTGTGAGCAGTGTACAGTCAGTGTAAAGCAGAATGTATGTGTGTGCCGTGTGTACAGTATACAGCAAGTATAGAGCAGACTACAGTGTGTGCAGTGTACAGAGTACAGAAAGTACGAGACAAAAATGAAAAAAGCGGAGAAGAAGTGTACCTCCCAAGCCCGCCAGTAACCTCCGAGTAGCTGGCCGTTGCCGCGCGAAGCTGAGCACATATATCCATAAAGGGTGGCCAGAGCAGCGCCGCCCCAGTCATAGTGCAGAATGTCCCGGACGTCCACCGGTGCGCTGAGAAGACAGAGAGGCACGGTGTTCGCCCGGTCGGCGAAGATGGTAGTCCCAAACAGGAACATGAGGAAGCCGCGAGCATACCTCTCCACGTCCTCCGGGGTCATCTCCGCCTCCTCCTTCAACGCGGGCTGGACCCGAAACTGGACCTCAAACCAGGAATATCGAACGAAACCTGGGCGAGCTAGGGGTGGCGCCTCCCCAGTAGATGGACCTGAGCTGCGGTCCACTCATCCATCGCGATGTCAAATGGGATCGGATCACCCCCCACCCCGATGCCTGTGAGCATCGAGAAATCATGAGGGGTCATCGTCATATCCCCTGCAGTAGAGAAATGAAAAGAATCGGTGGTGTCCCACCATCTCTCCGCCAGAGCAGCAAGGAGAGGTCTGCAAGTGGAGAGCCTGGAGAGTCCTCGGCAGAAGGCGCCGAAACCCGCTCGATCCACGATACGTCGGACCGCGCTAGGGAGCTCGTCATACCACTCCCGAGCACCAGTATTCCCATACCCGCGAATGGTATGGGAACCCTCCTGTAAACAGAAAATAACGGTGGCAAGACAACATTCAAAATGCAGTTTTGAAAGGACAGATATAGCATGTATGCAAGTTTGTCAGATTCAGACGAATACCGGGTGCCGGTGTGCTTACAGTGAAATACGTGTGATGTGTCAGCGTGTTTAGGTGTTTCAGAACAGATATAGCATGTGTGCAAATTTAACAGATTCAGATAAATACTGGGTGCCAGTGTGTATGTAGTGAAATACAGTGAGTGTAGTGTGTTTGAGTGATTCAAGGCTAGTGCAGTGTGTGTGCATGTGTCAGTCTCAAGCAGATATCAGTTGTATGTATGTTTACAGTCAACTACAGTCTACAGCATATCAGTTTTCAGCAGTTAAAGAATACAACTAACTATGATAGTTTTGTATCCTACATTGCGGAAAGTAAAGCAGAAGAAAGAGAGTTACCTCGGAAGTGCTGAATGAAAGGTAAGAGGTAGGCTCGCGTAGTAGTAGCTCAGGTGCCACATGCCTCTCGAAGCTCCGGAACTGACGCAGGCCGTCGGGGGGCAGAACATGGATCGCCGGCTGGTAGGTCGCCGGGTCGAACGGGCGCTCGCTCAGTGGTAGGAGCTCGGCCCCGGGATCCATCTCGTGGTCCGGGGGAGTCCCGCCACGTGGAATGCCGTCCTCCATATCAAGAGTGATGAGAAAATGGCCGAGAAAAGGAAAACCGGACCGGAATACGAAGAGTCAACCAAAAAGTCGACTCCCGAGAGGGTCGGGAATGGCCGGGAAGGCCGGAATGTGAAAAGGCACAGGAATGAAGAGGAAAACGAGGGGAACAAACCCCGAAAAGGCGGGAACGCCAAACGAGGCACCGAAACAAAAATGCGATCGGTTGAAAATGTCCGAAACGCGAAGGAAATCGCGAATCCGACGACGAAATGGGCGTAGAACGCGAAGAAACGGAGAAACGGGAAGAAGAAAACACTCTAGAGAGAGAGAGTTAGAGTTTTCGGCGGTGGAGAAGTGAGGAATAGGGTTTTGAAACCCTATTTTAAAACACCCAGGATGAAAAGTCGAATCTGCCCCGACTCAGCAACTGTTTGCCGGTCGGCAATGTTTTGTGCCGGCCGGCACTTTTTTGTGCCGATGGAATTGTTTTGCAGTCGGTGGACAGCCGGTGACCTCCCCTCCCGGCCGGTGATGTTCCCACAGCCTTGTCTAGGCCATATGAGGAGTTTTTGGTCTTCATAGCTCAAGAAGGTGCAAGAAAGTGCATTCCCGACGCTCAACCGGCCTCCATTCTGACTTCGGACTGCATCTGCCGTGCATAGCACTTCAACCCATGCAAGGTGTATCCTTTTCGTATCCTTTTGACTTTTTACAAGGTCCAAAAGTTGCCCCATGTATATCGCATATCAATCGCACTGTTTTGTGCATTTCAAACCATCGCACTGTTTTGTGCACTTCAAACCGTCGCACTGTTTTGTGCATTTCAAACCGTCGCACTATTTTGTGCATTTCAAACAATCGCACTGTTTTGTGCATTTCAATCCGTTGCACTGTTTTGTGCATTTCAAACCATCGCACTGCTTTGTGCATTATATTTCAATCGCGCTGTTTTGCGCATCACACTGTTTTGTGCATTATATTTCAATCGCGCTATTTTGCGCATCGCACTGTTTTGTGCACCTCACTTGCATCTTGCATGTATCCATTCGCGCTATTTTGCGCATCACACCGTCCTGTAACATCACGGTCTGGCGAGACCTTAAACACGCATGGTCTGGCGAGACCTTAAATGCGCACGGTCTAGGAGACCCAAAATCCTCTGAAGGTGCAAGTCCTTCGGTGTTTGTCGTGCCCGAACGACTTTTGATAAGTTGCGTCATCTTAAGCCGCGTGTAGTCGCGCATTCCATGCATCATGTGCATCTCAAAAAAAAAAGCAAAAAAAAAACAAACAAAAACATGCATTGTCACACATCATCGTAAATAGTTGCATTGTCATGCATCATTGCATATTTGTACATATTGCATTGTAGGTTGCATGCATTCATTGCATCGCCTTCCGCCTATGGCTTGCGCCTTTCCAGGTTGAGCTTGGTCCGGTATGTGCCTTTACTTTTCATGTTAAAACACAGTTCTGCATGTGTATCGCGCCGATTCCACGCTGGTATGTTGGTTGAGGGTTGCGGCACCTTTTCTGTGTTACACATGGCCCGTATGTGTACATGCCTTTCCTAGGCAAGATTTGGTTTGGCTTGTATGCCATATCCATTGTATCCATATCCACTCCATTGCATATTTGTAGATATTGCATTGTAGATTGCATGCATTCATTGCATCACCTTCCGCCTATGGCTTGCGCCTTTCTAGGTTGAGCTTGGTCTAGTATGTGCCCTTACTTTTCATGTTAAAACACAGTTCTGCATGTGTATCGCGCCGATTCCACGCTGATATGTTGGTTGAGGGTTGCGGCACCTTTTCTATGTTACACATGGCTTGTATGCGTACATGCCTTTCCTAGGCAAGATTTGGTTTGGCCTGCGTGCCATATTCATGTATTACATTGTAGTGTAATTTTTGCATCCGGCATTAGGATCGTAGTCCTTTCTCCAGCGGGTCGTTTCCCCACTTATGTCGATTCCACCCAATACTTGTTCTTGCGTCTGTCTACAATACTCATAGTTCAGTTGACCGTTCTATGGTAGACAGACTTGTTATCTCCATCAATCTATTTGACATAGGTGTGGTTTCGAACCGTTCGTGATTGGATCACGATTCAAATGCTTTGCATGTAGCTTGCATTGTTTCAATTACATTGCATCTTCATTTGCATTGTTTATACATTGTTTTGTATGTATTGCATTTCGTTTTGCATCCACATTTGCATTGTCATGCATGTTGCTAACAATATTGTACCTATTAAGTTTGTTTTCTTTGCAGGCACGATATTGTATGTACGGTTCATTTGAAGCTGATGCAACCAAACGAGCCGCACAGGTATTGTATCTCCCGAGTGAGACGTATTGAGAATTCCATAATTCTCTTACATCCTTTCTGCATTGTAGTGTAGTTTGGTATGCTAGCTTAAAACTGTCGCATGTATGCTTCGTTACAGCTTTCTTTGCATGATCATAGGTTATGCTCGGCTCTATGCATTGTCTTGCATTTTGCCCCTGCCTTCGGGCGCATATCTTGATTGTCTTGCATGTTTGTCTAAGTCTTCGGCCTTGTCAAAAATGGGTCGTCTCTGGGCTTTGACATTCACTCCCGTCATTGTTATGACTTTCGAGTTTTGTCAAAGAGGGGCAACTGTAGACACCCCATTTTTGACCGTCCTCAAGACTTGGATGTCACCGTTTGAACACTCGGTGATTATCCATGTTTGTGTTCGTTTGGAGTTCCTGGAGGCCTCGGCTCGCGCGCCTTGTCTCAGGATCTCCGAACTTGACCGTTTAGTGTTTGGTTTTGCACCAAACACTTGCATCTTGCCTTTGAGAGGCAGGGTAGGGCTTGTAGACCATCCCCCACCCACCACCGGCAGTGGCTAGAGGCCACCAGCTGGTGTTTGCTGCCACCGGCAATGTAGTTTGCCGGCCGGCACATTTTGTTGCCGGTCAGCACTATTTTGTGCCGGTCGGCACTCTTTTGGCCAAGATGGCATTTTTGGCCGGCCGATTGCTGTTCATCTACTTTTGCAGATATTTTTAGACAGCTGTCTTGCTTTTGCATCCCTCCATACACGTGTATGGAGGGATCTCCCTCTTGTAAAGCTTGTCTTGTAAGCTTTACAAGACATATAGAGAGAGGCTCTCTCTTGTAACAAAAGGAGAGGACTTAGGTTAGAGACTTGAGAGATTTTGAGAGCAAAAAACAGCCATTGTTGAGCTCTTGTTCTAGGGTTTGAGTTAGATACATTTTCTATCTCTCTTTCCCTCTCATTTGTGCACTAGGTGTTTTGTGTCTTACTATTGCACACAAACACCTAGTGTTTCACCTTCCTTTGGCTCTTGAGGTTCTAAAGGACTGGTTTTGAAGTTTTGGTGTAGGATCCAAGCTAAAGGAGGCCATTAGAGCACCATTTGTGAAGAGGTCCACAAGGGTGAGAACCTAGTCTCATTTTCCCCCTTTTTTGCATTGATTTTCTACCTATCTTAGAGCTGTTTTTGTGCTTATTGTATAACATAAAAAAGTTCTGTTTTTAAGCCCTCTTTATTGTTTATTAAGAGTGTTTTGTTGTTTGAGGGTAGTTGACCACCCTTAGGCCTTGAAAGGCCTCATTTTGGGCCATTTTGTGCTAGCTCCGGGATTTTGGTGTTGGGGTCTCTTCACCACTGAAATCTTGAGGGATTTCAGTGGTGAAGATGATGCCTTTAAGTCCCAAGAAGGAGAGGGCCACCCCCTCTCCTTGTTGTCCTTGAAAAGGGCATGATTTGGCCTCTTGAGAGAGCATTATGCTTGATTGTGTGTTGAGCGTGTTTAGATTGTTTTTCATGCTTATATATCCATAATATAACATGATTTTAAGTTGGTTTTGGTACTCCATGCATGCTTAGCATAGTTGCCATGTAATGCCTTGTTTATGCCTTAACATGTCTTAGGTTGTTAGCCTTAGTTGGAGCATGTTTTAGGCTTAGTCTTGTGAAGATTATGTGCTTATTTTGCCATGTTTTAGGTCTGCCCATAAGTGTTTGGGTCGATTTTGGCATGCTTGATATAGCTCCTTTGTATTTGGGCTTGTTAGCCTTGAGTATGTGCATGTGTAGCATGACATCTTTGCATCGAATTGGTGATTTGGGGTCCCTTCACATGTTATTTCAGTCCCATTTCCATGCTTGTTTGATTGCCTTGCATGCCTCTTTAATGCTTTGGAAGCTTGTGTAGCAATGCTCCATGTTTTGGTGTCTATGTATGCCTTTGTATTTGAGCCACTTAGATACCATCTAAGGAGTCCTTTGGCCTTGTTTTGACATGCTAAAAATCTGTTTTAGTAGTTTAATGCATGCCATGTTTGTTGTGATAAACATGCTTCAAAGCTTCATGACTTGCTTCAAGTACTTGGACCATGCTTGCATGCACTTGCTTGTCTTGTTTAGTATGATTTGGCATCATTTTATAACATGATTTTAGAGCTCGCGTTGCATGCCAATTGTTCATGATTGCCTCTTTCAAGTGTGCTTGAATGTTGCTTGCTTTGTGCCTAAGTGTTGGGCCTTAACATGTGTATGTGTGCATACATGTTTAGCCTTCGTTTTTGGGCATTGTGGCTACTGTTTTGGGCCTTATTAGAGCTGCCTAATCCATGTATAAGTCCATCTTTCCATCTATTTGCATTGCCATATGTATGCTTGTATGCTTGTATGCTTGCATAAGTTTGTTGCCATGCCATGTTGCATCCTTAGCTTGTATGCCTAGGTTGCATTACATCTTGCATGCATGCCTTGTTCCTTGACTAGTGATAGGAATTGGGCCTTGTTTGTTTGATTGGTTTGCATTGCATTTGAAATCAAAGTTGCATACTTGGTCTTTGGGCCATCATGCATGGAAATGCGTGATTGGTGGTCCGAAAATCGAGGCACATGCCCCTTTGAGTCATTATCATGATAAGGGACATGGTTGGTGCATACATGCCTTGAATTGTGCTGCCATGCTTTGTTTTGCCCTCTGTTGCTGTGAGTTGCAGGTTCTGCAGGCTTTCTTTGCCGACCGGCAGTGTAAGGTGCCGGCCGGCAATCAATCCTCTGCCGATGGCTTCAGTTTGTGCCGATGGCCACATACCACTGCCGGTGGTAATTCCACTCAGCCGGTGGTACTCCCCAGTGTCCAGGGATGTAATCCTGAGGTCTTGACAGCCTCCAGAGGAGTGAAGGAAGGAAAACAGAGGCAGCCTATGCATGGCGGCGCGTTTCCCGAGGCAATTTTCCTGTTTTAATTAATTTATTTAATTTGTTAATTAAATTAATTAATTTGTAATATTAATTAGCTTGCGTAGTTAATTAATTTGTAATATTTATTTGGTCCCTCCGAGCGAGGGCAAATCTGTAATAAGTGTGCGTGGGTGGTGTGTATGTCTTCCAATCCCCACTTCTTTCTTCCCTTTTACTTACCTGCTTTGATGGTTAGTATTAGGGCACGTTTAATTTAGCATACCTTATGCTATGCATGCGTGCATCCATACATTTGTATTGCATACATTAGGCTCGGTACATCATGCTAACTGCATTTGTACTTCAAATTCTAAACTGAATATGTGATAGTTGTGCATTTCTCACATGCCATGTTTAGGATAGCCGAGCCTATTCTAGCAACATTTTGTATGCGATGCATTAGGCACTTAACATGGACTTGGATCATGCATGTTTGCTAACGAGTTCTTTGTTTTGGCACGGAGTACGATGTAAGTATTTCTGCTTTAGCATATCGCATGAGTGTGAATGTTGCCATGTCAGCATGCTTAACATGTGGCTAGATGCTTATGTGTTATAAACTGCTTGGATGCCTGTGGGTGAAGGTTGGATTGTTTGAGTTGGAAGAACTCATTGAAATCCGTGTTTTAGCCTACTTGCGAGTAGCAAATCCAAAGCATTTTCAAAACAAACGGATATGCAATGGTTATTCCCAAATTAGGCAATCTAGTCTATACTTGTTTGCTGTGCGCATAACATAGTAATTCTAGGCTAATAACCGGGATAAGAACACATAACGTTTTCAAAATCGGATATCATGGTTAGTAGAGGCCGGTCTTCGGACCGGGCAAAAGGGGGTGCTCATAGCTGACCTTCCCCGATCGTACCCAAGCTCTCGAGCCGAGACAACTCCGGTGATGACGGACATGTGGCCTTCGGCACCGAGTCAGGGTTTCCTAAATTTCCCCATTTCAAAATATTTAGGTGGCGACTCTGTATCTGGCAAAGTAGTCTATGTTTGGCACTACTTTTTCAAAAATCAGTTTCTCAAAACGATTTGCCAGATTTGGACTCTTTGGTTCAGATTAAGAACCGTGACACAAGTCGAGTCCGAACTGTAGTAACCCCAAATGAACAGAACGGGACTCATCCTCCCGGGCCGTTCGGGGACGTCTACAGCGTAGTACAAGAAAATGGCATAAGAATGGTTCCAAATCCCACGTTCGAAGCCATACCTGGCACTAGGGGGTACAATAATCCCTTATTCGAATTTATACCCGGGGGGTTGGAAGGTTTTCCCACAAATAGAAGGGACACAACGCCTATTCCGGCACCTTTCGTAGGTCCCTTCGTAGGACAGGCTCAAAGAGGTTACCCACACCCTCAACAGTAACCTGTACCACAGGGAGAACTAGTCCCGAATGTACCACCTTATGAACCAAGAGGACCACAAGCAGAAGTTTGTCCACCAAATCCTGTGTTTGTTCCCCCAGTAGTGGTTCAGCAGGCACAAAATATGGTCCATAGGGACCAAATTGCTGATATAGTTAGGGAGATATGTAGACCAATGGCTCGGGGTGTCCAGACTCCTGTGTACAGAAAACCATACCCAGAATGGGTCGACAGGGTACATGAATGCCCAAAGGGTTTCAGGATACCAGATTTTGTCCTTTTTTATAGGAACGGAAACCAATCAACAGTAGAGCATATTACTAGGTTTGCTGCTCAATGTGGTGAATTTGCCAATCATGACTATATGAAGTTGAGACTATTCCCAAACTCTCTAACTGGGGGAGCATTTGTATGGTATATTAACCTTCCACTTGGTTCTATCCAGACTTGGCAACAAATGGAAGAGGCATTTCATGCCCAATTCTTTCAATCAGAGCCAGAAGTTTCCATGGCAGACTTGGCAAAATTGAGTCAAAGGCCTGAAGAGAAGGCTACTCAGTTTATTGCCAGATTTAAAAGGGCTCGAAATAAATGTAGGATAATCTTTCCAGAGCCAGAATTCGTAAGATTGGCCCAAAATGGCTTAGAGTTCAGACTTCGAAAGAAGTTTGACTCAACAGAGTTCATGGACTTAGTGGAAATGACTTACAAAGTATCTCGATATGAAGCATTACTAGAAGAGGAGCAAGATCGAAATAATGCATCATATAAGACATACTACAATGATCCTAACTATGAGATTGATGCAGCAGAGATTGTAGGGAAAGAGCCCATGATCTGTGAAGCATTAATTCATAAGGATACGACAATTGACCAGCAGTTTAAAAAGAAAGATCTCCACGGGAAGTATTCTTTCGATTTAACTAAGGCAGATGACATTTTTGATCATTTGCTTGCGGCCAACTTCCTTAAGTTACCAAAAGGGGTTAAAATTCCATCTCTTGATGAACTTAAAGGAAAAGTATATTGTAAATGACATAATTCTTGGTCTCACTCGACTAAAACCTGTGTTGTTTTTCGAGATAGGATCCAAGAACAAATTCAGAAAGGAAGTTTGAAATTCCCAGCCAAAACTGAAAAGGCCATGGGGATCGATAGTGATCCATTTCCAGAAATTGGAGAGGTGGCAGCCAATGTCGTTATGCCAGATTTTCAGAACCTGTCTTTGAAAGAATTGGAAGAAGTCAACGTACAGATGCATGTGGCCAACCAGACAGCAATCAAAAAAGACACTAGAAATCTACCAGCTATTGGACAAGATTTCTCACACCAGATGGAAGACTCTGATAAAGAAGCACTAGATGATGACTCCCTAGAGGCAGCCGTAATGCAGAGGATGTGTGCCAGGTGCAGACTGAGTTATAAGTGGTTGAAAGGCCTTCCAGTCAATGGGAAGCAATATTACAGGGATGTGCAGAGGCGTCCTAAACCAACCAATGCTTATAATAAAAGGCCGTATCCGGCTAGGGTTAGGCAGCAGCCATTCGTGGTTGAGCCTACAGTTGATAGAATGCATGCTAAAGGCAAGAGGCCCTTATATGAGTCCAGGACACCTAACTATCACAGAATTGAGAGTAGTCATTCTGAAAGAAGACTGGAGAAGAGTTCAGGTTTTGGGATCAAAGCCAGAGATTGGCCTCCTAGACCAACCTCACGGAGAATAGAAAATGATCACTTTCATCGAAGGCCTGAATCAGGCTCAAAGCTTGGGGTCAGGTCCAAACAATTGCCTTCACAGCCAGCTTCGAAGGTAGCCTAGAAGGAAGAAAAGGGCAGCTCAACATCTGGGTCAGTAAGTTCGTGGGTACCTGGAGTTCCAGATTGGTTTGTGCTGCAGAACAAACCTAGGGAAGTGCCTACCCAAAGGAATGTTGGAAATCAAGGTAAGATGGTTAAGCCTCCTTTGGTGCCCCCCAACAATTAGGTATTGCTGAAACACCCAAGAACGAAGGAACCATATATGGTCCCCGTAATTTCCAGATCACAAAGGAGGAAAATTCAACGTAGGTACACCCAGTACCAGCAAGACCTGAAAGAAAGTGGAGAGAGTTTTTCATTGATCCAGGCCAAAGGAAAGAAGAATCCAAAGTCAGACCATACTCCAAAGCCAACTTTACAAAGCAAGGTGGGTTGCAGCAGAGAACAGTTGGCTAAGGTTCATTCTGAACTAAGAGTCAGAAAGAAGGCTAGCTTAGCAGGGTTGGAGAAAGCTCTGATGGAGAGTGGTAGCGAGACAGAAGAAGAAATTGGTATGAGCCAAAAGAAAGAAATGGTAGAGGAAGAAATGTTCGAAGCCTTCATGGCCAAGCAAACATTTTTGGTTGAAAAACCAGTCGAGGAAAACCATTCGAAGGAACTTGTTAGCAATGAAGTGCCAGAATGCAGTATGCAGGATGCTTCTGAGGTAACTGACCAAGGTAGACAAGAAGGAAAACAGGTACAACCAGTCATCCAGTTTGGCTCGTATCCTCCAGTATCAGTAAACATGGTACACATACTACCGCATGAATTCCAAGCTGGAGATGAGAATCAAGAGGGGCAAGAAATTGACCCAATTCCAATCTCTAGTGAAGACTCACAAGCGAGTGTGGTACAAGATAATTTCGGAATGGTTACCCCAATGGAAACTGAGTATGAGAGTGAAGAAGTGGTAAGTATTAACCTCTCGTATCCTTTTGAATATCCCTCGAATTCTATGACACAGCATGTTAAGCCTTTGTATATTAAGGCTTTCTTCGATGGGATACAGTTAAACCAAGTCTTAGTGGATAATGGGGCAGCGGTGAACTTACTACCGAAATCTTCCTTGAAGAAATTAGGGAAAAAGAATCCCAGGTTGATCCCAACCAGTACAAGTATTGCTGGTTTTGCTGGGGACAAACAGATGGCCTAAGGAATTCTACCCATCAACCTGAGTGTGGGAACCAGGGACTGTATGACGGCGTTTTTCGTCATTGACAGCAATGCGAAGTACAATGCTTTACTTGGTAGAGATTGGATCCACACTAACAAATGTGTGCCTTCCTCTTTACATCAGAAAATGATAATGGCTCTAGGCAATGGAGAGACGGAGGAAATTGATGCAGATCCTCAACCTTTCATAGCCTGCGTAGACTTTGCAGAAGCCAAACTGTATATTGAGGGAGTGACACCGCTCAGTATACTGATGAAATCTGATGGCTCAGCTGAAGTAACGGCTGATGAGGAAGTGACACACCTGAAGCACTTAGTCCATGAGAGTGCTGATGAAGAGGTGGTCGTTAAAGATGACGATGATGCCTGGTTATAGATAGCAAGATGAAGCATCAGAGGCCAGGACTTTGGCTTTAATTAAGTTTTCAATATTGGATATAAAGTCAATAGTCCAAAAAGTGCGGGAGCAAGAAAAAGAAGTCATGATAATTGGCTACAAACAGGAACAGCAACAAGCCAGAGTTTTGACTCTTGATAAATACTGTGCATTGGATATAGAAACAAAAGTCCAAGAAATACAGGAAGAAGAAGCCTTATGGACAGACTTTGTCTATGAGGAGAAGGGTGAAGAGGTTGAGTCAAAGAACCTGGGAATAGAACGCAGCAAGGAGATTGCTTCGAAGCTAGAGGTAAGCAAAGAAGGAGCCTCAGTAAGTATTCAAATACAAGACCCATTAGAAGAAATAAATTTAGGGGAAGGTTCTGTACAACAACCCATTTATATAAGTGCTTGGTTGAGTACTCTTGACAGGAACCAGTTGTTGGTTATTCTGAGGAGATATAAAGATTGCTTCGCATGGTCTTATAATGAACTACCGGGTTTGGATAGGTCATTAGTGGAATATAGGCTTCCTATGAAGCCTAACTTCAAGCCATATAAACAAAAACCAAGAAAAATGGGTCCAGAAGTGATCCAGAAAGTTAAGGAAGAAATTCTTAGACTACTCAAGGCAGGCTTTATCAGGACAGCCAGGTATGTTGAATGGCTATCCAATGTTGTGCCTGTAGTTAAGAAGAATGGCAAAATGAGAGTATGCATCGATTTTAGAAACCTAAATCTGGTGACTCCAAAAGATGAATATCCCATGCCTATAGTGGATTTGCTGGTGGACAGTTCAGCAGGGCATCAAATTTTATCAATGATGGATGGGCACTCTGGTTACAACCAAATTTGCATTGCGGAGGAGGATGTTCACAAGACAGCATTCAGATGTCCTGGGAATATTGGGACCTTCGAATGGGTGAAAACGCCATTTGGCTTAAAGAACGCTGGGGCCACATATCAGAGGGCTATGAACACCATCTTTCATGACCTTATTGGAGGGTATTTAGAATGTTATATTGATGACATTGTAGTTAAATCCCAATCCATGGAGGAGCATTTGTTTCACCTGGAAGCAGCCTTTGAAAGAATGAGAAAGTTCAAATTGAAGCTTAATCCTCTTAAGTGTGCTTTTGGCGTATCATCTGGAAACTTCTTGGGCTATGTAGTACACAAAAAAGGAATACAGATTGACCAGAATAAAGCCAAAGCCATCATTGAAGCCAGACCTCCATCAAGTAAGAAAGAATTACAAAAGTTCCTTGGACAGGTTAATTTTCTTCGAAGATTCATTTCTAACACTGCAGGGAAGACTAAAGTATTTTCTTCCTTATTAAGGATGAAAGATGAAGAAGAATTTGTGTGAACAGCGGAACATCAAATTGCTTTCGAAGGTATCAAAGCCTACTTGGCCAACCCTCCAGTGCTGATACCACCAAAGGATGATAAACCCTTGAAGTTGTACATAGCTGCAGCAGATGATTCATTGGGAGCCTTTTTGGCCCAAGACAATGAAGAAGGCAAGGAGCAAGCTATTTATTACCTTAGTAGGTTTTTAAATTCTTATGAATGTAAATATTCAGCTGTTGAAAAGCTATGTCTTGCTTTGTATTTTGCTGCAATGAAATTAAGATATTATCTTTTACCGACAACTGTCTTGGTAATTGCAACCACAGATTTGGTTAAGTACATGTTATCTAGACCCATGTTGAGGGAAAAAATTGGTAAGTGGATCTTAGCCTTATCAGAGTTTCATTTAGAGTATGTTCCACAAAAGGCCGTGAAAGGCCAAGTTTTAGCCAATTTTCTGGCAGATCATCCATCTCAAACAGAAAGCCAAGAGACAATGGAACTCGGAACAGCTAGTGTTGAGCCATGGCAAATGTGGTTCGATGGATCAAAAGCCAATGGTTTAACTGGAATTGGTATTGTGATTAGGTCACCACAAGGGATAGAAACCACACATGGTTTCAGAGTGGATGAAGCTACCTGTTCCAATAACCAAGCTGAGTATGAAGCCTTAGTAGTGGGACTAGAAATTCTTATTGGATTACAAGTTCATGCAGTCGACATATTTGGAGACTCTCAATTGGTGGTTAATCAAGTGAAAGGATTTTCAAGTGTCAAAGTATAAGCATTTTGCCATACTATGTTGTTGCATTACATCTGCTTTCTCAATTTCAAATAGCAAATGTAACTCATGTCCCAAGATTCTTGAATAATAGAGCTAATGATGTGGCTCAGAAAGCTTCAAATTTCAAGAAAAGGGATAATGCCCAAAGGGACATAAGCTAAACAACATACCAGAAGTTAATCCCACCTTGAATAAAAGGAATGTGGTCTTGGAAGTCAATAATAATGACTTACAAGAACAAGATTGAAGGTATCCAATAATGCATTACTTGGCTGGTCCATCTTCAAAGGCTAACAGGAAAATTAAATTGCAGTCTGTACAATATATGATATATGGTAATGCCCTCTACAAGAGAGGGGGAGATGGTTTATTGCTGGAATGTTTAGGCCCAAAAGAAGCATTAACGGCTATGACTGAGGTTCATGAAGGCATCTGTGGTGCACATCAGCCTGGTGTGAAAATGAGATGGCTGCTTCGAAGATATTCCTACTATTGGCCAACTATCCTTAAAGACTGCATAGAATATGCAAAGGGTTGCCAGGCATGTCAAAAGCATGGCACAATAAGGTACGTGCCCATAATTGACCTGCATGCAGTAGTAAAGCCTTGGTCATTTAGAGGATGGGCCATGGATATGATGGGAAAAATACACCCACCCTCTTCGAAGCACCATTGTTTCATTCTAGTGGCTACCGACTATTTCACTAAGTGGGTCGAAGCTATGCCATACAAAGCTGTAGACTAGACAGAGGTTATTGGGTTCATTAAAGATTTGATCCATAGGTTTGGCATCCCACAAACTACAACGATTGATAATGGGACTGTTTTTGATGGAAAAATGGTGAAGGCTTTTGTGGCCGAGTTTGGAATTAGCCTTGTTAATTCCACCCCATATTATGCACAAGCCAATGGACAAGCTGAATCATCCAATAAGCTTTGAAAAAAGGAATACAAAAGGTTGTACAAGATAATCCTAGGGATTGGCATAACTTATTGTTGGATGTATTATGGGCTTACAGAACTTCCCAAAGGTCAAGCATAGGAGTCACTCCTTATGCCTTAGTTTATGGGCATGATGCAGTATTACCTGTGGAGATCAATGTTAAGTCTCTGAGGGTAAGATGCGAAGACCAATTGGATCCTGAGCAGTACCATCAGAGTATGTGCTTGGAGTTAGAAAGCATAGATGAAGCTAGAATTCTGGCATTAAATAGCATTCTCTTGCAAAAGAAGAAAGCAGCCAAAAATTATAATAAGAAAGTCAAATACATTGGCATTGATGAAGGTGATTTGGTATGGAAGACAATACTTCCAGTAGGAATTAAAAGCCATAAGTTTGGCAAATGGTCACCTAACTGGGAAGGACCATATCAAATTCATAGAGTTCTGCCTTTTGGAGCATACCATTTAAGAAATCTGAATGGTTATGTGCATCCCAAAAAGATTAATGGCAGGTATTTGAAGCCTTATATTCCAACGATTTGGGAAACACAAGGAATAAAATAAACACTAAGTACAAGAACACAAGATCGCTCAGATGATAAACAAGAATTTGTTTTTTCATAAAGAGTCAAGTACATCGTGCCACAAATTGGCCCAAAAATCATTACAATGTTTTAATTGTTTTTGTACAACAGATTTCCTAGTGGTAAATGATGAAAATAGTTGAATAGCTGCGGCCATGTCTCTCTTTTGATCGGCCAGTCCTTGGTTGGTGATTTGCAGTTTGACGTCAGTTCGGACTAAGGCCTGGTTCACTGCAGAAAGCTCCTCTTCAAGTTGAGCTTTCCTCTCCAGTAGCTGAATTCGAAATTGAGTGGCAGATGAGTGTTGTTCCTTAAGCTTTGACACTACAGTATGCACTTGGGAAACAAAACTCTGGTCTCTAACTAATTTCTTATCCGCAGCCTTGGCAGCATGACAAATGCTGATGTAGAAGTCGATAGTAGCTGCTGCCTGGGATAGGTGACTTGAGACATTCATGCTGGACTGCTCAACAATTTTGCAGCACTGAAGAAACCCATTTCTGATTATAGGCCTTTGTAGAGCCTCGAAGGGAGTCCTCAAAAAGGAATTTAACAGTTCCAGGCAGGTGTCTGAGTCTATCAAAGGTACAGAGGGCTTGCTGCTGAAGGAAGAAAAGCTCTCAAAGATTTCCAGTAAAGAGTCAGCCAAAACTAATGGCTCAGCTTCCTTATCGAATGCTGGAGAAGTAGAGGGGATGTCGAAGAGACTAGCTAGTCTTGCTTCGAAGACATCTACCTCGTCATTAGACATAAGGGGCGCAGAAAGAGTTGTGGTGGAAGACACAAAAGACTGCATAGGGATAGGAGAAAGGGGTGAGACATCTTTAGCAGTCTCCATGGTCCTAGCCACCAATGAATCAAGTGAAGAAGGGCGAGAGATAGGTAAAGGTGATAAACCACGGGTTGGAGAGTTGCCAGCACCCTCAATAGGGGAATCAACTGCCATCAAAGATGGGGTAGCGGTTGGGATTTCCTTGGAAGGAGGAGGAGGAGCATGGCTCGATAGAGAAGTGAATTGACGAAAGTTAAGGGTCAAGTGGGAAAGATGTGGAGTCAAACCAAGAGAAAGAAGTGTAGGAATGCTTGGCCTCAGGGAAAGTGCAGGAAGTGTAGACCTTGGAAGTGGAAGTATGATCTGAATAACCCTCACATCCTGCATCTGATCAACCTCAAGTGAAGCTGAAGGAGGCCTCATTAGAAAGATGAACTCAGTAGTTGTTGCTGCAAGAGGAAGAAATGTGAAGCAATGTTAAACTCCAATGCCAAAGGCTGATAAAGGAAAAATAGCAGAAGAATGAAAGAAATTACTCGCTCCAGAAGTGGTGGCAATGATGGGAGAACTGCGAAGGGAGTAATGTCTGGCAGTTTGTTGCCTTCTTGCAAATTTCCCTTTGTAATGCATCAGCAGCAGCAGCTTCATCTCTCAGAAATTGTTGCTGCCGTCTCTTTTTAGCTCTCTCAAAGACAATTATGGCCTTGGAATGCTTTTGTTCCACTACCTTAGCAGCTGCCTTATGTATAGGGTCTCCAACAAAATTAGAAGGAGAGACAGTCGTATTTCTTCTCATTTTTCTTTGTGCAGGCCTTGAATGTTCTTCCTCAACTCCTTTCTCTCCAGTTTGGGATTCAAATTCTTCCGAAGTAAGTTCCTCCACTCTGACCATTGTCTCATGCATGGGATCCTGAACCAAACCAGAAGAAGGGACAGCTACTCTTTTCCTTCTTTTCAGGGGAGACTCTTGCTCTTGGGTTAACTCTTCTTTTGCTTCTTCTTCTTCTTCTTCTTCTTCTTCTTCTTCTTCTTCTTCTTCTTCTGCTTGCACCTCAAAAACTTCCTTCTCAGGCTCAAGTAAAGGTCTCCTCTTCTTTTGTTGAGCTTGAATCTTCTGAGGAGAATCTCCCTGTGAGGTACCTACACCACCTTCACAAAAGGAAGAACTAAAGATAAGACTAAAAGCATCATGAAGAAGATAAAAGAGAAGAGATAAGAGTATATACCTTTCTTCGAGGTGGCCTGAGTAACTCTAGGAATAGAGGCAAACACAGGAACTGAAGTGGTCAGAATAGTGGAAGAAGTAGCAGCTCCAGCTCCTTTGGGCTTGGGTACGTCTAACACCGTCAGCAGGTCTTGAGGGGCAATGGCTAGGTGCACTTCCATATTGGTCACCCACCAATTTTGGTATCTCTTCAAAATGTTACCTTGGGGAAGGAAGGGGATATATTCAAAATCGATCAAGTCCTGCATAAATTTGGAAGTTGCCTCTTCCAGTCTGGACCTTCGAACTTTCACATCCCTCATGGTAAGACTTAGATTGGTGTTACTACAGAGAGGTATTGGGACCCCCTGAGTGAAGCCAAATTGTCTAGCAAATTGTGCAGGGCAATATGGCTCAGCAATGCATTTGTAAGTTCTGGAGTTCATGATCCCGATGAATAATTCTCTGGGAATTAAAATGGAGGCCCATATATCCTTATGAACAAGTGAAGCAAAGAGCCTATCACTTAGGAAATTCTTCAACCAAAGTGGGCCGATAGTAGTGGGTTCGAATGGACGAAAGCAGTAGGAAAGAGGAGAGGCTGAAAGTTGATGAAAGAAAGAGAAGTAAAAAGCAAAAGTAGAAGGATAGAGAGAAGCACTGGCTAGCCTCATGCCATAAGTAGGAGGGTCTGGTTCAAAAAATTTAAGGCATTTGGATTGTAACTCGGGGAAATAAGCAAAAAGCCAAAGCTGAAGAATCCAAATCGGTCCCCCTTGATTAACATCCAAGGGCTTCTCACAAAAAAGAGAGCAGACTCTGTATACGTGACCTAGAACGTATGGGGCTAGCCCTCTTCTGTAAAACATGGGCTTTAGCAAGAGGGGCAAATTCAGGCATAATTCTTTAAGAAGAGGTACAGAAAAGGAACTTGCAAAGCCAATATAGTAAAAAAGAAAAGAATTCCCTATCGGTCACAAGACCCTCCCTTCTATTCTCAGCCTTGACAAAGTCACTATAGGATGAGTTAAGAGAGGGGAGGGAAAAGAGGACTGCTAGGTCAGGATAATCTGGTCCAATGGGAGATAATCCTAAAAGATGGCAAATGTCAAGCACAGTAAGGGCCATCATCCCATATCTGAATTGGAAGAAATTAAAAACAGAATTCTAAAAGCACAGAGCAGCAGGAACTAAAAAAGGGTCCTCTGAAATGGTTAACCTGGATAGCCGAAGGGCGTCGAGGAGGCAGAGTTCTTGAAGGTCCAGGGTCCTACTAAGGACAACTCGATCATACCATTCTTGCCACCCCGGTCTCACCGTGGGCCAGCAACGGTGTGGGCGATTCGTCTTCCAGTTACTCCAATCGAGACCACTTTCGTAAAGGAGACAATGGTCTTCCAAACGAGGGTATAGAACTGGAAGCTCAATAGGAATCTCCTTGAATATGGGACCAAGCACATAGTCTTGCTGCATATGACGACGAGGAATGAAGATGCGTCCGTCAATGGCGCTTTTCTCCCCAACTTTGTACTTTTCACATTCTACATCAATGAGCCTTTTTAGGGCTACAGATGGGCTCGCACGCTCTACAATTGGCACTTTCAATGAAGAGGAAGCCATTGATAAAACGCTTTCTCAAAGGATGAAGCTGGAGAAGGAAGTAGAAAGAAGTGAGAGACAAATAGAGGTGAAGGGTTTTGAGCGAGCAAGTGGTTTCAGAATGTGGAATAAAAGGATTTCAAAAGCCTTTATATCTGAAAGATACATCGCGTACATTCGTTAAGTGCTAAAAGTACGAATAGAAGAATTTCCTTCAATATTAATACTCTTGGAGGGAAAAACATATCCCAGATGTGGATACCAGCCTCGAAGTAGAATGTTTGGTTTCGAAGCCAGATTTTGGCACCAAAAGTCAAATAACAACGGCTTCAAAACTAAGAAGCCTGATTCGAAGCACATTCCATGCTTGAGAATGTAAGAATACTTAAGTATTCGTTCACTTAGAGGGGGATTAAAGACCTGTTTTGGGCTTCTTAATGAAAACAATGACCTTCGAAGTGAAACTTGTAACCTTGTGAGGATGGAAACTGGTGTTCAAAACATAACACACTAGATTTCTTCGGCACCAAAAAACCAATAACAACGGCTCCGAAACTAAGAAGCCGGCTTCGAAGCGCATTCCATACTCAATGGATACAAGAATGCTCAAGTGTTCGTTTACTTCAAAAGGACTGAAGGCCTGTTTTATGTTTCTCAATGACAGTGACGTTCTTCAAAGTAAAATTAGAAATTCCTTGGGAAGGGAAATTGGCATTCGAAACATCGAAACCCACAGTTGGTTTATATATATATATTCAGAAAAGTTCATATTCTTGAAAATATGGACTGTTGTTCAAGATGAAAAGATCAAGTTAGAACTGATTAAATTCCTTAAATTGGAAAGGTTCATGGTCGTGTTGTTGATATTCATTTCAGACGATCGAATCCAGGTTCGAAGGGAAAGATTGTTCAGTTCGAAGCTCTCGAATTGTTTTTAAAATAAGAGACAAGATCAAACCATATCAAACAAAGATAAATCTTGTATTAAAACAAAAGCAGTTACATTGAATGGCCCTATTTGGGTACAAACTCTAGCTCATGAAAATAAGGAATGGAATAAATAACAAGATCATGAAATTTAGTCCAACAATGGTCAATGAATTTTTGTTCCTTCTTTATTCTATCCTCTATGTCTTCTAACATTGGCTGCATGAGTTGATGTGCTCTCACTTCGTAGTAAAGCTTTTCAGCCTTCATTTCGAAAGCCGCCTCTCTTAATCCTTGTTCTAATTCGTCTATGTCCAAGTCATCCCAATACGCAGAATCTTTATTCTTGAAATCACCGAATTCTTCAATGAAGTTCTCTGCTTCGTACTGGGCATGAACTTGAAGAGACGAAAGTTGGTCTAAAGATTGTGTAGTAGCCATAGAATTTTGATGCCAGTAGAGGAGCAATGGAAGTTGGTCCAGGAACATATGGAGTTCTGCTTGGGCAAGGGGATTAAGGACATGGCCCCTAGTCAGAATATCACAAGCCCATCAGAGGTTTTTGAGAGAGACTTCGTCCTCAAGAACATTGAAGGGCAAGTGAGAGAAAGCTGCAAGCAGAAGTTGGGCTTGTTTCCGCTCAGCTGGAGTAGGGGAAGGTAGAGGTTTGTAAGGTGGAAAGACGTTGTCCATGGAAAGGGCAAGCTTCAGTCTCTCTGCGCAGCAAAGAGTTGATAGAGGGGAAGGTGTAGAAAGTGTGGATGCTTCTATTATGGGAGATGGCACGGGAGCAGAAGGAACAAAGGCATTAATATAATCGAGCCAGTCAGAAGAACAAATCTTCGCCTTCTGGGCTAAGAATGATGGGTTGTACCCTTGTGCTTCTTCTAGGCGTCGGGTAGCATGCACTATCTTTGTAGGCATGGAGGATGTATACCACGCTACAAGCAGATTCTCCTCCAGACTACGTCGACGGTCAATGGGCACGTAGGGATAAACCACTGAACTTCAAGCATAGGAAGGGAACTCTAAAGGGTCAGTGAACTCAACAAAATAATGGTTGATTCGCTCCCTTAAATCACAGGCCTCAGGTGTTGACCAGCTTGTCCAGTCAGAATGCTTAGAAGAGGGAGAAGTTGCAGCGTTACCCCATACAAAGGATTGTGATGAAGAATTTCCCATGTCCATATTTGCAACTTTCTGAATTAAAGGATTTGAGAGCAATTTGTTCGTAGTCTAAGGGTGATACAGAAGAAGAGCCTCCCATGTCCATATTTGTGAGTTTCTAGATCGAAGGATTGAGTGCAATATGTTCGAAGTCCAAGGATTGATAATTGGCAAAGGCATCCATGACCTGGATATAGAAAGGTGGGTAAGAGTGGCTAATAAATGCATGGCCATTCTTTCGAGGAGAAACAACATCGACGTATGACTCTTCATGTGCTCGATTGCTGGAAGAAAAAAGTAATTCGGCCATGAAATGTATCAGTCTGTTTGAATGCTAAGACGGTGGAAGTATTCAAAGGATTAAACGAGAGTTTAATACAGATGGTGAGTGACAGTTGCATTTTTGGAAGATGAAAAACCCATGCACGTTCTGAGACGTGGGGAAAAGACCCTGATCCACTAATATCACCAAGTCTTGGGTATATTAGTGCGGGGGGTAATGCTGGCTACGTATTTTGTGCAAGCCAATTACAATTCAACACGTGGCAAAGTAAGGGTAATATGGGGAGACCATTCAAGTCTTCGATCCGAGCAAAGTTGAGTTTTGGCTTCCTTGTGGTGTCTTCATTCTTCTTCGGGTCTCTCAGCTTCGAGGTAGGGACTTTCTACACTCTTCTATAATTTTTAACTTAGCTATTTGTTGTTGTGTAAATATTATAGCGACCCCGGTTTTTTTTCCACTTGTTTATTGTATCCGGACTTAGGTTCCGTAGATTCTGTCATTGAATAATGGTTGTTGTTGTCCCTTATTTTCTCATTTGGAATTATAGGATGTGTTGAGCAGGTTTGTTTCAGGTTGGTTGGGTTTAGAAATCAAGTGTTGTTGTCCAGTATTTTGGATCTTCGCTCGAGCTAGGAGTTTGTCGCTCGAGCGAGCTGTTGTTTTTGGTTCTTCGCTCGAGCCGGGGTTTGGTTGCTCGAGCGAGTGTTTGCGTCTGGTTTGGACCTGTAGCCTTGCATTCTTGGCTCGAGCGAGCTTTGCTTCGCTCGAGCGAGTTAGTTCATCCTTCGCTCGAGCTATAGTTCCTTCGCTCGAGCGTGTGTCTGGTTACAGACCTGAGGGTTTGAGTTCTTCGCTCGATCGAGCTTTCTTTCGCTCGAGCGAGCTTTTGGGTTGTTGGCTCGAGCAAGGTTTCCTTGGCTCGAGCGTGGTTTCTCTGTGTCTGGTCGCTCGAGCGACCAAGTCTTTGCTCGAGCGAGCCTGTCCAGTTTATATACACAGTAGCGGGATTTGATCAGTCTTTTTCATCTTATTTTGATTCCAAACCCCAGGTTCGACCTCTCTCTCTCCCTACTCACCTTCTCTCTTAGGTTTGATCTGTTTAGAGAGTGTTTCAACCCTAGTTGCTTTATTAAAAAGATAGAGGGAGTCGAGGGCTTCCATTTAATCTGAGCATTTGGTAATTTGGAGCACTTTTGTATTTGGGGCATTCATCTCCATCTTCTCCATTCGGGTTACTCTCTTCGAGGTAGGGATTTCCTACTCCATTTTATAGGTTTTGCTCTAAGTTTTGGTATGTTGATATGTTGGGTTTACTTTGGTAATTTTTGGGAAAACTCTGGTTGTAATATTGAATTAATTTGTATAATTAATTTAAGGGATTTGGGGAAATATGGCTAAATTCATGGTATTGGGGAATTATTGAGTAAATGGAGTAGTTGGTTAGTTTAATCACTCACCTATGAAAATGTTGGAATTATGTTAGTTGATATATTTATTTCCTGTTTAGAAATAACTGTTTTGGGCTATCGGTGGAGGATAGTTGTGATTGTTGTAGACATTGCATGTGGATTAGGAATGACTGAAACTAATCACATTGGTTAAGTCGTTAATTTTGAATATTGCACTGATACAGAAAATACGTGTATTGATTGAGCATTGCATGTGCATTTGCATTTATATTGTTTTGTGTGGGAGGAGATAGGGGATGTACTCCACGGTTTAGGGGAAGATAGGGGATGGACCTCTAAACCGGATTTTGTTTGGGAGGAGATAGGGGATGGACTCCATTAGCATCACTTTTATGTGTGCTTATTATATAGAAGTGTTTTTATTGATACAGCACTAAAATGTGTATCAATCTGGAAGTATGAAGTGTTGTGAATTGAGCTTGAGTCTCATTTGTTTGTTGATATTGGAAGGATGTGAATATGGTATATGTAATTCACTGTTGTAAGATTGGCCAGGTTCTGAGCCATGTTGATAAAATTGGAAGGTAAATTGTATTTTAGACAATAGTGTCATGAGACTGTAAAATGAAGTGGTTGATTATCTTGGTTAACCATCTGTCAAATACTATTGCTTTATTCATTGCTTATATGTGGTTTAGTATATTTCTACTGGGCTGTGGCTCACCCTTTATGGGAACATCATTTTCAGGTTCAGGCGATAGACTACCTCCAAAGACTTAGCTTGGGAGGGTTTGGCTTCTGGATTGAAGAAGACTACCATTAGTTAATAGTGGTTATTTATTGGTACATGTAAACATTCAAGCCTAGGGCTTTTCTTGTATTGAGATAGAACTCATAGTTTTGTATCCAAGTGTTGGCTTGGAAAGATGTAAGCCTGTAGGGCATTTTATTCGATGTTACATGTAATGCCTTATTTAGTAATACTCTGATGATTGAATTAATAAATTGTCTTCTTTAAATAATGCATGTCAATGATATATAATGGGTTATTTTTTGAGGGCGTTACAACTTGGTATCAGAGCGTACCGGGTTTGAATACTTTGGGTACGTGGGAAGTGATTAGTATCACATTGGGTTCATCTCGTTTGATAGAGACTTAGTGTAATGTTATATGCTTATGTGATAACATGTTTATGTGATTATGTGGGTATGGAATGTAGTTCTAGGATGTTGATTGGACCCTTGAGTTTCTAGTAGTCTTGTTGGAAAGGCACTTGATCACTGCTGCTTCCAATCGGAACTATAGTAACCCTTTGGGACTATCATTATCCGGGAATGAAATTCGTAGGTGCTTATGTGATTATGTGCTTACGTGGAATGAATTATTGTTGTCCATTGCATTAGGACGCGAGTGTTTAGCTTCGGCACATTTATTAATGTGCTAATGTCTTTGTTTCCTTTATTAGGATGTCAGGACGAGGACGAGGACGCGGTAGGCGTGGTAGGCCGGGTAGGCAGGAGGTGCCTGTGCCAGAAGAGATTCCGGCAGTTCAGGAGGGAATTGGCCAGGCCCATGTGGCCGAGCCAGTAGGCCAGCAGGCTATGGGCGCTCTAGCCCGAGAGATAGCAGGGGCATTCAGGGAGTCAGTAGGCATTCTTAGAGCTGAGAATCAAGCTCAGGCTGGTATTGCGGATGCAGGACCTTCCTTTCTGAAGAGGGAGTTCTTCCGGTCCAATCCGGATGAATTTGTGGGTGATCCTAAAGAGCCACTTAAGGCAGATGAATGGCTCGAACAGACAACGAAGACGTTTGAGATGCTTGGCATCGAAGACGAGGGATTGAAAGTGACCTTGGCATCTTTCCAGTTGAAGGGGGATGCAGGTCAGTGGTGGAAGTTTACTAAGGGGCGTATAGGAGGTACATGGGAGGCTTTTGTGAATGCTTTCCAGGAGAAGTTCTTATCTCCAGCAGTCAGGGAGAAGCTGCGAGACCAGTTTTGTCAGCTTAAGCAGGCGAGTTCTTCAGTGGCCGAATTTGAGGCTGCATTTACTAGTTTGTCCAGGTTTGCACCTGAGTTGGTGGCGTCTGAGGAACGCCGTTGTATTGAGTTTGAGAAGAAGTTGAGGCGTGGCCTCAAGCTGAGAGTTGGGGGAACTATGATTCGGGATTATGGGCGTATGGTTGATGCTGCAGCCCATATGGAGATCATGATGCAGGAGGAGGAGGAAGGGCAGAAGGGCTCCAAGAGGAGTCAGGATAGTCAGACTGATGGTAGGAGACAGAAGAGTTTTAATCCCCAGCAGTCTCAGGGTAGCTTTTCGAGATCGACTTTTCCTGTACCGAGTGCTAGTTCGGGGAAAGGCAGTCAGGGAGACATTACCTGTTTTAAGTGTGGCCAGCTGGGCCACAAGTCTCCAGTTTGTCCTCAGAGGGGAGGAGTGCAGAGAGCAGCATCATCTTCGGCTCGATCTCAGAGCCAGAGTCAGGGTAGAGGTCAGCCACTCTCGTGTTTTCAGTGTGGTCAGCCAGGGCATATGAAGAGGTATTGCCCGCAGTTGGGTGGCACACCTGGTGCATCTGGTTTGAGGCCGATTCAGGGTCAGCAGCCAGCTCAGTCGGGTCAGGCCTCAAGGGCCAATCAGGGGGCTTCATCGTCTCAGTCGGTACAGCAATCTTATGCTCCTAGGGTTGAGCAGGTTGATCAGAGGTCGTCTGGGCGCGTGTATGCTGTTACCGCGCAGGATCTTGTGCCAGCACCATCAGTTGTGAGAGGTACCTTCTTGTTTTGCAACTCGGTTGCTAATGTTTTGATTGATACGGGTGCATCTCATTCCTTTGTGTCTGCTGCATTTGCATCTGTTTTGGAGTTGGAGTTAGCACAGTTAGCATCTCCTATTTGTGTAGTGTCACCTCTTGGGGGTGAATTGATTTTGAAACAAGGTGTTAGGGGTTGTGATATAGAGGTTGATTATCATAGAATCCCATTTTCCTTTGTAGTTTTGCCTATGAGGGGTTTCGATGTTATTTTGGGTATGGACTGGTTATCGTCATACCGGGCAGTTATTGATTGCTACCGCCAGAGGGTCACTTGTTGTACCGTGAGCGGAGAGTATTTTCATTTTCTGGGGGACCGGGTTGGTGATGTGTTGCCACCGGGGTATGTTCCGCGAGGTCGGAGTGAACTTAGTGGTCTACTTGCTAACCTTTCGATTAGTGAGGGTGATGAGACTCAGATTGTGTTACCAAGGGTGGTTTGTGAGTACTCGGATGTCTTTCCCGAGGATCTTGCTGGTTTGCCACCGCATCGGGAGATTGAGTTTTCTATTGACCTAGTACCTGGCACGGCGCCGATTTCTATGTCACCCTATCGTTTCGCCCCAGCCGAGTTAGTTGAGTTGAAGACTCAGCTCCAGGAGTTGCTAGACAAGGGTTTTATACGTCCTAGTGTTTCACCGTGGGGAGCACCAGCCCTCTTCGTTAAAAAGAAAGGTGGTGCTTGAGTTACTTAGAGTCCATAAGCTTTATGCTAAGTTTGGGAAGTGTGAGTTCTGGCTGAGAGAAGTCAAATTCTTAGGCCATGTGGTATCCGGAGAAGGAGTGTCTGTTGATACATCCAAGGTAGAGGCAGTGCAGGATTGGGCACAGCCTAAAAGTGTGTTTGAGATCCGCAGTTTTCTGGGGTTAGCCGGGTATTATCGTCGGTTTGTGAAAGATTTCTCCAGATTAGCTTCGCCGTTGACTAGACTGACTCGGAAGGGAGTCAAATTTGTATGGAGTGAGACTTGTGAAAAGTCGTTTCAGGAGTTGAAAGTTAGACTGACTACCGCTCCAGTGTTGATTATTCCAGAGAGAGGGTTGGGTTATGCAGTCTATTGTGACGCCTCACGAGAGGGTCTGGGTTGTGTATTAATGCAAGAAGGGAAAGTAGTTGCCTATGGTTCACGTCAGTTGAAAATTCACGAGCAAAATTACCCTACACATGATTTAGAGTTAGCAGCTGTGATATTTGCCTTGAAGATTTGGAGGCATTATCTTTATGGTGAGAGATTTGAGGTATTCTCGGATCATAAGAGTCTGAAATATTTGTTTACACAGAAAGACTTGAACTTGAGGCAGAGGCGGTGGATGGAATTTATAGAGGATTATGATTTTGAGTTGCATTATCATCCAGGAAAAGCCAATGTGGTGGCCGATGCCCTTAGCAGGAAACCTGTTGGTGTCATAGCTAGTATAGCTATTCGAGAATGGGAGATGTTGGGGGCACTTGGGGAGTTTGATTTACTTTTGGGCGAATCCGTTGAGGCTGCGGCCTTGTTTTCTGTTGTTGCACGGCCTACACTTGTGACACGAGTGTTAGAGGCTCAGAGAGGTGACCTTGAGGTAGAATCTCTCCGTGAGAAGATTTCCGGTGGGAAAGTTGAGAAGGGTTTGACGGTGTATTCCGACTTGAGTGTGAGATACCGGGACCGTCCGTTTGTGCCGGAGTCTTGCCGAGAGGAGGTACTCCGAGAGTTTCATCATTCACGCCTTGCGGTGCATCCGGGAGGCACTAAGATGTACCGGGATTTGGGTCGTCAGTTTTGGTGGCGGGGTATGAAGAGAGATGTGGCAGTTTTTGTATCTAAGTGCCTTACTTGTCAGCAAGTGAAGGCTGAACATCAGAGGCCAGCGGGTTTGTTGCAACCTTTGCCTATTGCTGAGTGGAAGTGGGAGCATGTCACTATGGACTTCGTTGTGGGTCTTCCGAGGACTCAGCGGGGTAGTGATGCTATTTGGGTGGTTGTAGACCGGTTGACTAAGTCGGCGCACTTTATTTCTATACGCGTGAAAGATTCGGTAGATCATCTTGCCGATTTGTATATTCGGGACATAGTGAGATTGCACGGGGTCCCAGTGACGATCGTCTCAGATAGAGATCCTCGTTTTACTGCCAGGTTGTGGCAGAGTTTGCAGAGTGCCTTAGGCACTAAGTTGACCTTTAGCACGGCTTATCATCCTCAGACTGACGGACAGTCCGAGCGTACTATTCAGATACTTGAGGATATGCTTCGGGGTTGTGTTCTAGACTTTAGTGGGTCGTGGGAGAGGCACTTGCCGTTGGTGGAGTTTGCCTACAACAACAGTTTCCAGTCTAGTATCGGTATGGCACCATTTGAGGCCTTGTATGGCCGACCGTGTAGATCTCCTGTGTGTTGGGCCGAGGTGGGTGATGCACCTCTGTTGGGTCCAGAGTTGGTGAGGGAAACTACGGAGAAATTTGAACTTATCCGTAAGAGGCTTGTTACAGCACAGAGTCGTCAGAAATCATATGTCGACCGTAGGAGGAGACCTTTGGTGTTTGAGGTGGGTGATCATGTCTTTCTGAAGATATCACCTAGACGGGGTTTGATGAGGTTTGGGAAGAGTGGGAAGTTGTCCCCTCGGTTCATTGGTCCGTTTGAGATCCTTGAGAGGATTGGCGAGGCTGCTTATCGTTTAGCTTTGCCGCCGCAGTTGTCCGGAGTACATGACGTGTTTCATGTGAGTATGCTTCGGAAGTACGAGCCGGATCCATCACATGTGTTGGATTGGACCAATTTAGTGGTTGATGAGGATGTCTCATACGAGGAGAGACCGGTTCAGGTATTGGATAGGCGGGATCAAGTTTTGCGAGGCAAGACCATCCCTTTGGTAAAAATTTTGTGGAAACATCATGGAGTGGAGGAAGCCACTTGGGAGCGTGAATTGGAAGTCCGCGAAAAATACCCGGACATGTTTATTCATTTGTAATCTTGTATTTAGATTTTGTAATGTTGTTGAACTTAAGAGCTTTACATATGTCTTAAGTTGTAAAACGTTGAGTATGTTTTGGTAAATGGGTGTGTCTTGAAACTTGCTTCATTATAGAAGTTTTAGTATAACATTGCATATGTTGATTACATTGCTGAGTGTGTTATATATATCATGTAATTGAATATGATATGGGGATTGTTAACATTGAAAGGAATAATGCATAATAATGACACAGGTTGAGATTTATGTTGTGTTATATATTTAATATGAGATGCCTCTTGATAAAGGGATGAAATGACCAGTTTGGGGTCAAGATGTTTACTAATGCATTGCAAACAAAAATTTGTTTTCAAAAAAAAAAAAAAAAAAAAAAAAACTTATGCTTAATTTCGGGGACGAAATTCTTTGAAGGGGGGGAGGTTATAGCGACCCCGGTTTTTTTTCCACTTGTTTATTGTATCCGGACTTAGGTTCCGTAGATTCTGTCATTGAATAATGGTTGTTGTTGTCCCTTATTTTCTCATTTGGAATTATAGGATGTGTTGAGCAGGTTTGTTTCAGGTTGGTTGGGTTTAGAAATCAAGTGTTGTTGTCCAGTATTTTGGATCTTCGCTCGAGCTAGGAGTTTGTCGCTCGAGCGAGCTGTTGTTTTTGGTTCTTCGCTCGAGCCGGGGTTTGGTTGCTCGAGCGAGTGTTTGCGTCTGGTTTGGACCTGTAGCCTTGCATTCTTGGCTCGAGCGAGCTTTGCTTCGCTCGAGCGAGTTAGTTCATCCTTCGCTCGAGCTATAGTTCCTTCGCTCGAGCGTGTGTCTGGTTACAGACCTGAGGGTTTGAGTTCTTCGCTCGATCGAGCTTTCTTTCGCTCGAGCGAGCTTTTGGGTTGTTGGCTCGAGCAAGGTTTCCTTGGCTCGAGCGTGGTTTCTCTGTGTCTGGTCGCTCGAGCGACCAAGTCTTTGCTCGAGCGAGCCTGTCCAGTTTATATACACAGTAGCGGGATTTGATCAGTCTTTTTCATCTTATTTTGATTCCAAACCCCAGGTTCGACCTCTCTCTCTCCCTACTCACCTTCTCTCTTAGGTTTGATCTGTTTAGAGAGTGTTTCAACCCTAGTTGCTTTATTAAAAAGATAGAGGGAGTCGAGGGCTTCCATTTAATCTGAGCATTTGGTAATTTGGAGCACTTTTGTATTTGGGGCATTCATCTCCATCTTCTCCATTCGGGTTACTCTCTTCGAGGTAGGGATTTCCTACTCCATTTTATAGGTTTTGCTCTAAGTTTTGGTATGTTGATATGTTGGGTTTACTTTGGTAATTTTTGGGAAAACTCTGGTTGTAATATTGAATTAATTTGTATAATTAATTTAAGGGATTTGGGGAAATATGGCTAAATTCATGGTATTGGGGAATTATTGAGTAAATGGAGTAGTTGGTTAGTTTAATCACTCACCTATGAAAATGTTGGAATTATGTTAGTTGATATATTTATTTCCTGTTTAGAAATAACTGTTTTGGGCTATCGGTGGAGGATAGTTGTGATTGTTGTAGACATTGCATGTGGATTAGGAATGACTGAAACTAATCACATTGGTTAAGTCGTTAATTTTGAATATTGCACTGATACAGAAAATACGTGTATTGATTGAGCATTGCATGTGCATTTGCATTTATATTGTTTTGTGTGGGAGGAGATAGGGGATGTACTCCACGGTTTAGGGGAAGATAGGGGATGGACCTCTAAACCGGATTTTGTTTGGGAGGAGATAGGGGATGGACTCCATTAGCATCACTTTTATGTGTGCTTATTATATAGAAGTGTTTTTATTGATACAGCACTAAAATGTGTATCAATCTGGAAGTATGAAGTGTTGTGAATTGAGCTTGAGTCTCATTTGTTTGTTGATATTGGAAGGATGTGAATATGGTATATGTAATTCACTGTTGTAAGATTGGCCAGGTTCTGAGCCATGTTGATAAAATTGGAAGGTAAATTGTATTTTAGACAATAGTGTCATGAGACTGTAAAATGAAGTGGTTGATTATCTTGGTTAACCATCTGTCAAATACTATTGCTTTATTCATTGCTTATATGTGGTTTAGTATATTTCTACTGGGCTGTGGCTCACCCTTTATGGGAACATCATTTTCAGGTTCAGGCGATAGACTACCTCCAAAGACTTAGCTTGGGAGGGTTTGGCTTCTGGATTGAAGAAGACTACCATTAGTTAATAGTGGTTATTTATTGGTACATGTAAACATTCAAGCCTAGGGCTTTTCTTGTATTGAGATAGAACTCATAGTTTTGTATCCAAGTGTTGGCTTGGAAAGATGTAAGCCTGTAGGGCATTTTATTCGATGTTACATGTAATGCCTTATTTAGTAATACTCTGATGATTGAATTAATAAATTGTCTTCTTTAAATAATGCATGTCAATGATATATAATGGGTTATTTTTTGAGGGCGTTACAAATATTGTTGAGATTTGGAAGATTTTAGACAAACCTAGGGTTTTGGTTTAAAATCAAAAAAGGGGTTTTCAAATAAAGGTATTGAAAATGATTATGAGTGTAGATATGAGGATGTGCTGTGTTAAATTTGTTGATTTTGACACATAGATTGGATTTTGGAAGAAAATGGGGTTTTGCCCTAAAGTGTTTCAAATAATTATTTTGTATAAATAATGAAATTGGTATTGGGAATGTGAAATTGAATAGACGTTTACTAAATGGTGGAGTTGGATACGTGTTATCTCTCACCTAAGGAAATTTGGATAATTTATCTGTTTTAGAGATTGTATATCTGTTTAGAAATAACTATTTTGGGCTATCAGTAGATGATAGCTATGATTGTTGTAGAAATTGCACGAGGATTAAGTGAATTAAAACTAATCTCATATCGATTGTCATTCAATATGACTATATTTTAATACATTATATATGTATGACATTTGAGAGGAGAAAGAGGATAGACTCCAGTAAATTAAGTTGGCCTATGTGTCTAGGGTGAAAGTCCCGAAAATCGTGCGTATACATGGGTGCTGATCCCGCAGATGAAATTTTTGTAAAATGACAAATTGAAGTGTTTGTGTAATGATTGTGTCGATTAGAGAACCACTAAGTTGTAGCCACAGTTGGATTGTCTGGATAACAACGGACATGACTCATGAATTGATGTAAAATGAATTGACACGAAATGAATTGAGATATAAACTTGACATATTATGATCTTGTAAATTATGAATAATTTTATCGCAAGCATTGTATATGTATATCATACTTATATCTTTGTTAAGATTCATATATTGTGTTAGATTGTTTCTACTGAGTTTTGGCTTACCCTACTTGGGAAAAACTATTTTCAAGTGCTAGTGACATGCCTCCGCCAAGGACTTAACTTGGGAGGACTGTGGAGCTGAAGGCTCAATTTTGTTTATTTTGTGTATAACTGTTGTACGAGCCTAGGGCTTTATCTGTATTGAGCTTCTGACTCATTTTGTTGTAACCAAGCACGGTCTTGGAAAGTTGTAAGCCCTTAGGGCATATGGATATTGGTTTAGCTTTTATTTCTTATTACTACATGTAACACATGTTGTAGATTCAGGATGGATCGTTTATGAATGTATATCGCATGTGTCACCTTTTGTACATCAACTCTGATTAATGAAAGTTTACCATTTACTTTGTGTCATTTGTATAAATTGTTGGGAGCTAGTTTATGGCATGTATTTCGGGGCGTGACAAAGTTAGCATCCCAAACATGACATGAGTTACACTACTTTTATATTTTTTTATACTATTAATGTTTTATTTGAAATATTATATAACAAATACATATATTAAAATTCAATTGGTAAAATTAAAAAATAAATAAATTTGCTAAAATTACAAAAAATATAATTTTAGTAAAGTATAATTATATTTCGTCTATAAAATTCATAATTATAAATCCATCCTGTCAAAGTTTGTTTAGTGACATAATAATCTTATCTTATCGTCTTTTTCTTTTTTTCTTTTTGTCTCTCTCCCTCTCTTCTTTTATTATTTTTTAAATTAGTAAAGATACATCTTTAGTAATTTTCTTTCCCATAAAAAATGTGCCTATCTATGCATATTTATTAAAAATTTTAAACTTGAGTAAAATTTTATATATTTATACTCAAAACTGTTACATTAATAATAAAATGTATTTTATGTATGGAATTATTTAAGACTATATTGGATTAGACTATGGATCATGTTATAGCCTAGGATTATTGGACTTGACCTAGAAAATTGATCGGTAATTAATCAATTAATTAGTAGAAATATTCGGTAAATAATTTATTTGAATTTTATATTTAAATTATATTTTAGGTTTCCATGATGTAATAGTCATGGATTAGCTTCAGGTTGCTATAACTGGGTTAGACACTTAACACAGCCTAGAAACCAAGTTCTGGTTGATTTACAATTTTTGTTTTGAAATTCTATTTATTGCTTCTTTTTTTTATATTATTTATGGCTAGATTTATTAATATTATATAGCATATATGTTCAAAATATAGACTAAATTATAATTGGAATTACTTTTGAGTAAAATTATGTTTGGACTTTTTAAAAGATTTTTAAATTTCAAATTAGGTATGAATATAGCAAATTTTTTTTTTTTTTTTAGCTTTCTACATAAAAAAAATTTAAATTTAAAATCATAGATATATATAGCATTGATAATCAATGTCTTAAATAATTCATAAATTAATAAATTTAATTTAATTTTTTTTAAAGGTTTGCCGACGATTTTGCTTATAGGATCGTATAGTATAATAGAAAGTTTTGAATTAAGTATGAATAAAATTTCATGTTAAACTTAACTATTAAGAATTTTTAAATTTCATATAATTTGTATATAATTACAACTTTATTTTAGACTTTCTGTGGGGACATAATTTTTGAGTGACAACATGTGGCCGAGGTGGCAACGAAGTGTCAACCAAGGTGCCACGTGTCCTGGTCATGATGCCGAGGTAATCTCGGCTAGGACGAGGTTATCTGTGAAGATACTGGAGTTCGGGATAAGTGGATAAGAGACAAGAGTCCTAGATTGGGAGATGAGTTCAGTTTGGATAATGATAAGACTCTTAGAGAGTTTATCTCAATCTAACTGGGAGTTTAGGATTAGCATTGAGATAGAATCCATTGGAGCTAGGCTTCTATTGGGATTAGGTCAATGTTGGCTATAAAAGAGAGGCACCCTCATGGGTCAATGGTACGTTTTTTGTATTTTGAATAGTGAGTTAAGCACTTTTGCTACCTTTGAGAGATAACTGACTTGATCATCGGAGTGCCCCCGGGTGGACGAACTACCGTCGGAATCTTTTCTTTCTGTGACAGGTCATTCGGGCTTAATCTATTCTGCCGGTGCTCTCTAGCTAAGCACTAGTTTGGCAGTGTGGTCAGAAATCAACTCATACAATTTGGCATCGTCTGTGGGAAAGAAAGGAGAATAGATGGCCAATAATGGACAGAAAGAGAAGGTTGGGGACAACACTCCTACTGGGAGTGAGAAACGTATTGACCTTGACGTTGAAGAAGGCAACTGCAACAAAGAGACTTGTGATAAGAATCACGAAGAAAAGGACGTCGGCCAGGAGGGTGACGCACCAATGAAATCAGACCGAAACGAGTATTATAACGAGGACGACCTCCAGGTGTGGAAAAAAAGATGCCTGCGAAGGGACGACGAGATGAAGGGAATGGCAAATGAATTGCCGGACCAGCAAACGGTCGTCAACTTCATGATGCAGAACAATGTCATGCAGCCACTATTCCCGTTATAAGATACACCGATTCCAACGGCCAAGAAATATGCCCGAAAAGATGGGCAGAAAACAGTCCCTACAGTCCCCCAGCACACTAGGACCGAGAAACACACTCACCGACCTTCAACGGAGGTCGAGCAAGGAGAGTTAAGAAGGGGAGATTCTCAGAGGATGCATTGTACAAAGGAAGCTGACCCCAAAGAACATCGGCATGTTCAAGGGTAGGAGCTGTGTTTCGGCACAACCAATGGAGAAAGGTCTAAGAGGACTCATAATGATACTGGGAGTAGCGCACCAAAATGGCTGAAAGCCGTCGATAGCCGAGCTCCTGGACGAACCAAGGAGGATCTGAGGGATTACCTCCAGAGGAAGCAAGAAGATGCCGAGGTAACTTCCTCGGTTAATTCGAGAACGACGTTCTCGGTAGAATTGGACAAATTCGAAGCCCCGAAGGGGTTTAACATGCCAAGATTCTAGATATATGATGGTAAGTCGGACCCTAACTTTTACGTTGGTTTGTAATTGAACTCGATGGCATTGTACATTGGGAACGAGCCGTTGTTTTGCAAGGTGTTCCCCTAATCCTTCGGTAAAATTACATCGGACTAGTTTCACAAGTTGCCGAAAGGAACTGTGAAAACCTAGGAAGGCCTGGCCGAGATGTTTGTGGCTAGGTTCGTGACAAACAAGCTACAACCATTGAAGGTGGACGCCCCGATGGCCCTGAAAATCGGCGAGGACGAAAGCCTTAGGGCCTATTCCAAACGGTATTATGAGGTATTCAATCGAATACCAGGATGCAACCAAGAGGTGTTGGTTGTGTCGTTTAAGAACGGCCTGAAAGATGACTGCCTGCTTCAAAAATCACTGGCAAAGACATTACCAAAAAGCATGGAGGAGCTTATGGCCAGGATAGAAAAGTATGCTAGGACCGAGGAGGACATGCCGGGGACAAAGGCGTCGAAACAAGAGAAGAAAAACGGCTCGCCGGAGCAACGCTAAGGTGATGGTGGATACAATAAGCAAGAGACAGGATTAAGGGTTGCACAGGTAGTCACAACCGTATTCTGGATCCCGATTTTCAAAGTCTTGGAAAAAAATCCGAAATCAGCCCTATTACAGAGGACCAGCAAGGGTACCAGGTGAATTTATGGGAAGCAGCCTTAGCAAGCACTGTGCTTACCATAATGAAGCTGGACATCTGACTCAGGGGTACAGAGCCCTGAAAGCACATCTAAAAGACCTAGTAAGATAGGGCCATTTAAGGGACCTAGTAGACAAAGCCAGGACAAGGGAAGAGTAGGCAAGACTGGCCCAGGCACCGGCAGCACCGCCACCCCCAGCGCCACAACCGCAGGCAGGCGGACCTCGAGTGATCAATGTGATTCACTCAAAGGTCAATGAGAACGAAATCTGTGGAGATACTTAGAAGGTAAAGCACTTACAGCATGTGTACCAGGTCCGTCAGAAAAGACCTAGGGCATACGAGCGCTAGAGACCAGTGGTGTCCTTTACTGAAGACGGCCTAGAGATGGTGCAACATCCACACAACGATGCCTTGGTAATATCCCTTTAGATTGGAGAGTGCCAAGTGAAGCGCATCTTAGTTGACCAGGGCAGCTCTTGTGACATCATGTATGTTAGGTGTTACAAGGAGCTTGGCCTTAACCAAGATGATCTGGAACAGTCCAATGGCCCAATGGTTGGGTTCAATGGAACGCCAACGTGGCCCTTGGGAGCAGCGAGTTTGGAGGTGTAGGCTGGCACCAAGAAGATAAAAACAGAGTTCATCATAATCGACACCCCCTCCCCTTAAAATACTCTCCTAGAAAGGCCACGGCTACATGTAATGGGGGCTGTTCCCCCAACATTGCATCAGCTACTGCGGTTCCCAATAGAGCATCGAATAGAGGAGGTCAGAGGGGATCAGGTGCAGGCAAAGAATTGCTCCATGACAGTAATGAAATCAACCTACAACATACGAGAAGCAGAAACAGCAAAGATAGAGGACGAGAACGTGGAAGTCCTGGAGGACGTCGGCAAAGAGCCAGCCGAGAAGAGTGAGGAAGCCCTGAAAAAAATCCTTGTCTAGCAAGGGGATGAAGAACGCTTCTTCCTTCTCAGCTCGGGCTTGGTCGAGGAAGAGGAAAAAGAGCTAGAGGCATTCCTGAGAGCAAATCTGGAGGTGTTTACATGGATACCTTACGAGATGCCTGGCATTGACCCCGAGGTCACTTGCCATAGACTGAATGTGGACAGGTCGGCCAAACCTGTCATCTAGCGAGCAAGGAGGCTGACATTAATGCATGTTGAGGCAGTAGAAGAGGAAGTAGATAGACTTCTGGAGGCTAGAGCCATTCGAGAGGTAAATTACCCGACATGGTTATCAAACACAGTGGTTGTGAAGAAAAACAATGGTAAGTGGAGGGTCTGCGTGGACTTCACCAGCCTAAACAGGGCTTGTCCCAAAGACAGTTTTCCATTTCCCAAGATTGACCAATTGGTGGATGCCACTTTAGGGCATGGAAGAATGAGCTTCCTAGACACTTACAGAGGGTACCATCAGATAGCCATGTACCCCCCAGATGAGGAGAAGACTGCATTTATCACCCCAAAAGGGCTCCATTGCTACAGAGTGATGCCTTTTGGATTGAAAAATGCAGGCCAACTTACCAGAGATTGGTGATTAAGATGTTCAGACATCTAATGGCAAAACTGTGGAGGTATACATAGATGACATGGTCGTGAAGATGAAAGGACCTGAGGGTTATCTAGAAGACTTAAAGGTAGTTTTTGACATCCTTAGAACATATCGGCTCCAACTCAATGCATCGAAGTGTGCATTTGGAGTTGGGTCTGGTAAGTTCTTAGGATATTTGGTTACCAGAAGGGGCATTGAGGCAAGCCCTGATCAGATCAAAGCCATCTTAGAACTGAAGAGCCCAACATTGGCAAAACAAGTGCAGATGTTGACTGGAAGGGCTG
The DNA here is from genome assembly GCF_055761805.1 of Camellia sinensis. NCBI lineage: Eukaryota > Viridiplantae > Streptophyta > Magnoliopsida > Ericales > Theaceae > Camellia > Camellia sinensis. Next base: position 30,083,186 of record NC_138963.1, on the reverse strand, counting down.
CAGCCCTGAATAGATTTAAAAGCAGAAGCTCTGACAAGTGTAAACCTTTCTTCAGCTTAGTGAAGAAAGCCACAGACTTCTTATGGACCGAAGAGTGCGAAGTCGCCTTGGCTGACTTGAAGAAGTATTTGACTACAGCTCCAGTTCTCTCAAATCCAGTACCTGGAGAGGAGCTGTTCTTATACTTGGCAGTTTCAGAGCATGCAATGAGTGTAGTAGTAGTCAGAGAAGAAAAGGGAGAGCAAAGAGCAGTTTACTACGTGAGTAAAACCCTGGCTAATGTAGAGACCAGATACTTACCCTTGGAGAAGTTAACACTGGCTTTTGTAATGGCTTCCAAGAAGCTGAATCATTATTTTCAAACCCAAAAAATTGTGGTGTTAACTGAACATCCTTTGAGGTCCATGTTGCAGCAAGGAGATCTGACAGACAGAATAGCCATATGGGCAGTGGCTTTGGGCCAATATGACCTGGAATTCAAACCCAAGACAACAATCAAAGGCAGCCGACTTCGTGGTCAAATTTACACCAGACACCGTCATACATTGGGCTCTATTGAGCCGAGGTATATGACGTCCAAGTGAGCAAGGAAAAACCCAGCGGGGGACAGCAGAGTAAAGGAAAGAAGAGAAACTCAGGCCTTACAACATTTACATTGGCAACTCCTTCCAGTTGTTTGTTGATGGGAGTTCAAATCGACAAGGAGCGGGGGCAGGAGTAGTACTAGTATCGCTAGATGGGCAGATACTGGAACAATCCATTCGTTTGGGGTTTAAGGCCTCAAACAATGAAGCAGAGTATGAAGCACTAATCGCCGGATTAAAGCTGGCAGCGGCCATGGAAGCTGACAAGGTAATAGTCTTCTGTGACTCCCAGGTTATAGTTAACCAAGCAACAGGCGAATATGCAGCCTGAGATAAAAGGATGTCGGCCTATGTAAAGGAAGAGGGCAAACAGGTAGCCTTATTCTAGAATTGCCGACTACAGCAAGTTAGCCGAGATGACAATAGCCATGCAGATGCTCTGGCTAACCTGGCTAGTGCAATGAAACCTGGAGAGGCAAGAACGATAATGGTTGACTACTTGTTAGATCCAAGCATAGAGCCATTGAACACAGAGCGTGAAGTAATGTGTGTGGAGATGGGACCAAGTTGGATGAATGCAATAATAGTATTCCTTAGAGATGGGAAGTTGCTGGATGACCGTAAAGAAGCGCACAAGATCAGACTGAAGTTGGCAAGATTCAATTTGACAGCAGAAGGACATCTCTACAAAAGATCGTTTACTGGACCCCTTTTGAGGTGTGTGCATCGTGCACACGTTGAAGACTTTCTGTATAAGATACATAAAGGAGTATGTGGAAGCCACGCTGGGGGCAGGTCACTTGCTCATAGGGCCATTACTCAGGGGTACTAGTGGCCCTGCATGCAGAAAGATGCTAAAGCTTATGTCAAGAAGTGTGAGAAGTGCCAGAGGTTTGCATATTTGATACATCAACTAGCAGCAGACTTGAACCCAGTATCCAGCCCTTAGCCATTTGCCTAATAGGGCATGGATCTTGTTAGACAACTGCCTCAAGCAACTAGACAAAGGAAATACCTGCTGGTAGCAACAGATTACTTCACCAAGTAGGTAAAAGTTGAACCCCTTACCAAGATTCGGGACATTGATGTGAAGAACTTCATATGCAAGAATATCATCACCAAGTTTGGGATCCCAAGAGTAATAATAGTTGACAATGGTACACAGTTTGACAGTAAGCTAATCAAGAGCTTCTATGCAAAGTACAAAATTAAGAATTATTACTCTACTCCAAGCTTCCCTCAGAGTAATAGCCAAGAAGAAGCATCTAACAAAGTTATTTTGGATGAGATTAAGAAGAGACTGGAAGCAGCAAAGGGCAAGTGCGTGGATGAGTTGCCCAATGTACTTTGGGCATATCGGGCTACGCCGAGAAAATTAACTGGGGAATCCCCATTTGCCATGGTTTATGGCACAGAAGCAGTCATTCCACTGGAGATCGACATCCCAGGGATCAGAACCTAGGGAGTGGAGAATGAGACCAATGAGGCATTTCCAGTTCGAGATCTGGATCTGCTAGAAGAAAGAAGGGAGAAAGCAGCAATTCAGTTAGAGGCATACCAGCAGCAGCTTGCCAGGGCTTATAATAAGAAGGTGAACCCGTGAGAGTTCCAAGTTGGTGACCTCGTCCTGAGAAAGGTCATCGGCAATAAGAAGGATTCCAGAGAGGGTAAGCTTGGCCCGAATTGGGAGGGACCCTATAGAATTATCTTGGTCTTGGGCAATGGGGCATATCGGCTTGAAGACAGTGAAGGCAAAAAGCTACCAAGACTCTGGAATACTTGCAATCTGAAGTTTTTTTATTATTAGATTTTCTTGTTTTTTAAGTTTTTTGCTATTAGCCGAAGTAATAAATAAAGTTTTAGCTTAATTTTCAAACTTGTGTAGTATAACTGACTAGATACTTGATGATGTTTCTAAGTGAAACATGACAAATAACTTAGACTTATTATATGGCAGAGTTGAATTATACTTGTATATAATAGAGTTGAACTAAGTTGGCGATGTTTCTGAGTAAAACATGACGAATAACTTAGACTTATTATATGGCAAAGTTGAATTATACTTGCATATAATAGAGTTGAACTAAGTTGGCGATGTTTCTGAGTGAAACATGACGAATAACTTAGACTTATTATATGGAAGAGTTGAATTATACTTGCATATAATAGATTTGAACTAAGTTGGCAAAGTTTCTGAGTGAAACATGACGGATAACTTAGACTCATTATATGGTAGAGTTGAATTATACTTGCATATAATAGAGTTGAACTAAGTTAGCGATGTTTCTGAGTGAAACATGACGAATAACTTAGACTTATTATGTGGCAGAGTTGAATTATACTAGCATATAATAGAGTTGAATTAAGTTGGCGATGTTTTCTGAGTGAAACGTGACGAATAACTTAGACTTATTATACGGCAGAGTTGAATTATACTTGCATATAATAGAGTTGAACTAAGTTGGCGATGTTTCTAAGTGAAACATGACGAATAACTTAGACTCATTATATGGCAGAGTAAAATTATACGTGCATATAATAGAGTTAAACTAAGTTGGCGATGTTTCTGAGTAAAACATGACGAATAACTTAGACTTATTATATAGCAGAGTAAAATTATACTTGCATATAATAGAGTTGAACTAAGTTGGATTAACATGGACCTGTTATATCGGCAGAATCAGACATAGATTGGAACTAAGTGCATATCAGTCAGATTAACAAAGAGACCAAGGTTGGTAACCTCGGCCAGTCTTTGTTTGAATCTGACCTCGGCGACAGGGTCAAAGCCATATGCTTAATGAAAACCCAAGTGGAACTTAAGTTCACATTAGGGGGCAGAGGGCTGGAGAATGATGTTTGGGAGTTGGAATTTACAAGCTAAAGTTGGTTTAACACTTGTTGAAATTTTAAGAAAAATTTACAAGTTGAAGTTAAGCCGAGGTTATGTTAAAGGAAGTTGGTTTAACACTTGTTAAAATTTTAAGAAAATCTTACAAGTTGAAGTTAACCCCAAGGTTATAATAGAAGACAGAGGTCCTGATAAGTAAAGAGTGAAATGGCAAGTTGTAAATAACACTTGTGAAAATATTATGATAAATATTTTCAAGTGTTAGGTCAAAGCCGAGATAAACTGCTAATGGGTATAGCCGAAGTATTTGACACCGAGAAAATTACACAGTGAAGGTGTACATTGAAGACACGTAAATTATTCTAAGAATAGAATCATACAAGAGAAAAATGAAGAGAAACATTCATTCACACTGAAAGAATAAATTAGAGAATGCATTCAGACAAAGAAAGAAGGCACTTCGGCCTGACATTGAAGAGTAATTGTTCAGATTACAAAAGTGGCACGTCGGCCAAATTAAAGCTTACATTGTTTCAAAAGTAAGAAAAAGTACAAGGTACAAGAAATAAAAGAGAAACATTAAACTAGACTATTCGACGTCATTGGCAGGTTGGGTCTGGGCCTCAGAGGACATCTGGGAACTCTTCTCGGCAGCCTTCTTGGCCGCGAGCTCGGCTTCGATCTTTTTAAGAGTCTGGTTGAGGCTCTTCTCAGTTATAGGCGCCTTGGATGTTGTCTTTTCGGTAGAGGAACCCTTTGAGACCGCGTCCTCCTCATCATGAGTCAAGTCCAGGACTTGCTCATTCAGAGTTAGGGACTTGGTCCCCGCAGCGTCGGCCTTCTCCGTCTCATTGTCCTCAGCCACCTCCTCGGCCTTAGCTTTGTCCTCGGACTGGCTTGGAGTGGGTGAGAACGACAGGACAAGGCTGCCAGCATTCTTAAGAGGGGAGTCCTCGGGGACAGGCAACGCTTTCAGAGCAGCCATCCAACCAAGGGTATAGCCCTTGTTGCATGTCTGCTTGACTTGTTTCTTATAGTCTTCTTTGACGTCAGTTTTCCCCTCGGCGTACGCTTTTTCATCCGCGGCCTTGATCTCGGCATCCTTGGTGGCCATGGCAGCAATAAGTTCGACCTGGACGTCGGTAGTCTTTGCCTCGGCCTCTTTCTTTTCGGCCTTGAGGACCTTGGCAATGGCCTCGGCAGCCCCTGCCCTCTCATCGGCCTCTTCTTGAACTTTTTTGGCTTCATCGGCCTGTTTCATAAGAGTCTTCATCTTGGCCTTAGCCCTGTTAATGGCTTTCTGTAAGCTAACAGCCTCTTTGGTCTTGTTGGCCAACTCCTTCTTGATGTTAAAGGCTTGCATTGCGAATGAGTGACCATGCTAGATTGCCTAGAAGGAATGGACAAGACAAAAAGTTAGAGAAATTTTCTAAGTGCAGAAAAATAAAGAACGTAAAGCACCAAGTATTAGGGGTTTACTTGTACGGAGTGCTGCAACATTAGACTGAAGTTCTCGCACTCGCTCATCTCGGCATTGCGATTGAGATCTTGGGGAGGAGCAGCGCGGTAGAGAGGGCAACGTCGACTTCAATATCATCGGCGCTGTCGCTAGCTCCAACCGGCTTATCCTCGATTGTAATGGGGGGAGCCTAGGGGGCACTAGATTTCAGAGATCCTGAGGTTGTTACTGACTCAGACCTCGGTCTCTTTGACCTAGTTGATTCGGAGGGTGCCGCCTCGGCGGGCCTCTTTTCGGCAGCGGAGGCACTTTTTTCCGCCTTAGCAATTTTGGAGATCGTCAAGGTGTCTTAAGTGTTGATCTGAGTCACCGTTGCCTTGGGTTGAACTTTTTTTAGCCTTTTTGGTTTCAGCTTTGGCTGAGGATGGGATGGTGCTGCTTGTGCGGTGACAGTATCGGGGATGTTGGCTAAAAGGTCGTCTGCAACAACTTTCTTACGACCCATCTCAGCGGCGATTGCAGTTCAACGTCGGCGTTTGTGATGAAATGGAGGGATCAGTTGTGCAGCCGAGGTCGATGGCTATTCAGTTGGATTAGAGGTTGACCCCTGATTTGGCCGAGGGGATGAAGTTGTTAGAGGAGTTGTAGCCGAAGGAGGCGAATTGCTCTTTTTTGGGACGTTGGGCAAGGTGGATTTATAAGTCGGGATGTAGTTGAGCAGCAAGGGAGCTTTCCGCCGCTCAATTGGCAGACCCAACAGCTTTTTGAGGTCCTTGCTTACAAAGAAGGACTTCCGAAAATCCTTTGGTGGTTGAGGAAGAGCTGCAAGAAAAAACAGACATTAGCACTTGTGTAGAAAGAACAAAGTGTTAAAGACTTGAGAGCAAGTAAGTTGACTCTTGGCTCTTACCATCACCCTCTTTAAAAACTGATTGGCTCAAGAGATGGAGATGGAGGTCCTCATCTGGTGAGAATTCCCAGTTGCCCGAGACGATGAAATAATCGTCCCCGGCACCCTTGTTGGAATTAGGGAGGTCGGCGATGAGTTTGTATTGGGTCGACCTTGGCTTAAGGTAGTAGACATAGCCTTTTTCTAAACTAAGGCCTCGTTTGGCAAGAGGCTATTTTAGCCAATTAGCCAAAAAGTTACTAAATTAGCCAAAAAGCCAACAACTCATACCAAAAAGTCAAAGATTCTCTTTTCTCTCTACTTTTTGCACATCTTTTCGTAATTAGCCAAAAAGTCATCCCAAACATACAAGTTTTTTTTACCTACCTTTTTAGCCAAATAACCAAAAAGTTACTAAATTAGCCTGTTCCCAAACGAGGCCTAAGACCACACATGGTGTAGCAGTACTGGATATCGGCAAGAGTAACCCTAGCGTTCTCTTTTTTGGCTAAGGCTGTTATGCCATTGATAACTTGGTAAGAGTTGATGGCGAGCTACATTGGGTTCAATTTGTAGTAATAGAGGACTTCTCGGAAAAGGATGTCAAGTGGAAACCTGAGTCCATATTCCGTGAAGGCTACGACAGGGAAGGGCATAAAGTTCTCCCTAGGCATGATGGAGTCCTCCTTCTCTGCCAACTTGAGATGAATGTCGGCAGGGATGGAAAACTGCTGCCTGAAATATTCTAACTTGGTTGGGGTGTCTACCGTATACCTCCACATGCCCATGATGTCGGCTTAAGGGGAAAGTATTGGATTTTAGAAGGAAGTGTTTTGTAGGGGTTTGAGGGACCTTGGCTAAAAACTGCAAGTGTGTTAGCGCAAAATTTTCTGAAAGATCTAAGGGGAATTCGTTTCAATTTTTCCTAAAATTCGTGAGTTCTACAACAAATCCCAAACCTAAGTCTATGTAAACAAGGACTGAAGGCAAGAATCTAGAAAAAAGACACAGAAAACAAAAACAAGAACAGTGATTCAGAATCAAGAATAGTGATGAACTATCAAGAACACAGTGGCAAAAATCAACAAATATGTAAGCAGTGTGTGTATACTCAAGAATGGATTCGGCAAAAACAAAATCATGAAACAAACATGCTCAATACATGGTGGAATTCAACATACAAATTAATGATCAATGACATGAGCAAGTATGCAAAGGCAGCGAGCATAGCAGTGGAGTTCTTTAGAGTAAAACAAGAAATTGAAATAAGAGGAACAGTGGCTTACCAAGAAGAAAAAGGCTGGTGCGAAATACGGCGGTGTCAGACGGTGGCAGTGAGCAAAGAAGTGTAGCAAAAGCATCACCGGAGGGGGAGAGCGAAACTGGTTGCAGAAAGCTTCGTAGAAGCAGCAACGGAGGATTTGAGAGAGAAAGTTTGAATGAGAACGGGGATGCAAATGAAAAGACAGAGAGAGAGAAGTGATTTTGATCAAAACCACGAAGTGGCGGCCAAATTGCAATCACTGTGCCTAGGGCGACGTGCTTGTCAGACGGCGCACGCACGAGCGATGCGACTTAATGGCGCGTGTCAAGTACAGTCCAGTGGGGGAAAGACGCGTGGAAATAACGGTTGGGTTGCTGTGCGTGACAGCTTATACGCGTGTTGAATATCTTGAAGTTCTTGGTTTAATGAAGCAAAGACCTCGACTAGTATAATGATCTCAGCTAAATAATTTGAACCGACTTGGTTATTTGGTCTAAGGCATTGATGAAAACAGATTACAGGTCTTGGTCATATGGGGCCAACAAATGATGACCTCGGTAATGAAGGATAAAGCGAGCTTAGCTGACGTACTAAGTGGAAGAAATGATATAGGTTCCATCACCTCAGGATGCCGAGGTAACAGAACATAGGGGCAGTTGTGGGGACATAATTTTTGAGTGACAACACGTGGCCGAAGTGGCACCGAAGTGTCAACCGAGGTGCCACGTGTCCTGATCATGACGCCGAGGTAATCTCGACTAGGCTGAGGTTATCTGCGAAGATACCGAAGTCCGGGATAAGCGGATAAAGGACAAGAGTCCTAGATTGGGAGAAAACTTCAGTTTGGACAATGATAAGACTCTTAGAGAGTTTATCCCAATCTAACTGGGAGTCCAGGATTAACGTTAAGACAGAATCCATTGGAGCTAAGCTTTTATTGGGATTAGGTCAGTGTTGGCTATAAAAGAGAGGCACCCTCATGGGTCAAAGGTACGCTTTTTGTATTCTGAATAGTGAGTTAAGTACTTTTGCTATCTATGAGAGATAACTAACTTGATCGTCGGAGTGTCCTCGTGTGGACGAACCACCGCCGGAATCTCTTCTTTCTGTGACAGGTCGTTTGGGCTTAATCTATTCTGTCGGTGCTCTCTAACTATGTACTAGTTTGACAGTGTGGTCAAAAATTGACTCACACTTTCTGTATAAATATTTTCAAAATTTTAAATTTAATAGGGGTAGACCATAGATGAACCAATAATTTTTATCACATGTGCATTTTTTTGTTTTTAAATTACAAAAATAAAACTTTTAGATTAGTTTTGAAAATTTTCTTAATGTTTCTATTTAAATTTTTGCGATAGATGATAGATTTTGACAATAGATGAAGAAGATTCTATTATCTTTCCTTTTAAAAAGCATAAATCATGAAATAATTAGTATTTTTTTAATTATTGATAAATAAGTTAGCCAATAGCATTTTTTTTTAAAATTCTATTTTAATTCAAAAATTCACAAATATTGGTTGGAGGTTTGGAGTTCCCATAATGTTCCTCATAAAAAGTCACGTTGCTATAATTTATAACTAGTGATAATCCGTGCTATGTCCGGGATTTCATAAATCAAAAAAAAAAAAAAAATCATTATAATTATCTTACAGTAATTTAATATTTTGACTTGTGGTATACATAAAATTTATAAGTTAACTTTTAAGCTTATAACTTTTTAAATTATTAGCTTAAAAAAATAAAAATATATATATATAAATCCATTTAGTGCAATTTTTATAAATTGTATTAAAAAAAGTTAAACCTAATTAAATGAGATTAAAAGAGTTATGACATATCTCTTCTTGTTATAAAAATATACAAATTTAAAAGTTATAATTAAGACAAATATACAATTTTATTATTAAATGTGAAGTGATACTTAACAATAATTAATATGATGTTTCTATTATTAATCCAATAATTTAAGTTACATTTATTTTGAGTTCAATTTCATAACTAAAAATACAATATGAATATAATACACATACGAATTTTTAGTCTTTAAAAATAAGAAGGTTTCAAAATATTTTCAAACTTTCATCATTTTCTTTTAATTTTTTTTTATCTAATTTGATTTTAAATTTGAATAAATTTTTTGATTTGATATGAATTACTTTAACTTTTTTATTAAATTTTTATCAATTTTTAAAAGAACTTTCATTCTTGTCCCAATTTTTTTTTTCTTTTCACCAATTTTGATGGAAAAAAACAATAATTTTCATCGTTTCATCTTTTTAAATTTTTATCAAATTATAATTTGATAAAAAAAATATTAAGGGTTGAAAATTCTCTTAATTGGAATTATAGTGAAATAACATCTTAAAATAGTTAAAGTTTGAGTATGTGGTTGGTTGAAATGTATAATTTAATTAATTCTCTTCTCATATTTGTATAAAAATTGACACTTATGATTGCATCATTATAAGTCAGATTATGGAAAAAATTTTGATGTATCAAACATTTTCCATTTGTAAATATCCTACATATTAAAAAAAGAAAAAAATTTGTAAATATCCTACATATTAAGTATCCTACATATTAAAAAAAAAATTATTTTCTTCAATTCAATTAATATGCCATTTGTAATAGCATAGTATATAGGGATATGTGTTTATTTGTTTTGTTTTATGGACATAAACAATTGATGTTTCAATTTAAAAAATTCAAAAGTAAAAAAAAAAAATAGATTGAGTTTTTTAGAGATAAAAGAAACCATCTAATTCTTTTATATACTATTTAATTAAATAAAGAAAATAGAAAAATTATATTTAGACATTATCCCTATATATTATGCTATTATATACAACTATAGTTGTAACAAATTAACTATAATATATATGAAAAGTTATATTAATCTTTCATTTTCAATTAATTGAATTATAATTAACAAACTAACAAATAACAGTAATGGTATAATGGAATAGAAAGAGGATAAAAATAAAAAAAACACAATGATAATTAAAATTTTTAAATTTATCTAGTTATACAAAATCTAATGTTATAGTAAAATCTTGAATTCTCAATAAATTTTCACATTTTTTATAAAATAAAATGACAGCAAAAAATAAAAAATTCGATACCCACTTTTTTTTACTTCAATTTTATGGTCTTTATTGAAGAAAATAAAATCTGATCAAAATTTTTGGCATAGAATGGACATAGATATTTTGATTTTAACCATAATCACTAATAATTCTTCTCTACCATGCAAACCTGTAAGCAAACACATAAGCCTCACTAAAACCGAAACCAAAACCAAACTAACAGAAGAGAAAGAGAATCACATAAGGAAAAAAAAAATTAAAAAACAAATAAAATATGGAGTGGGAGAATGTTACCTCCAATAACTTAGACCTCACTTAACCCAATTCGTTAGCTCCTCCGCCAGTGCCAGCGAAGTTTAAGAGTTGGGATGACTAATCAGATTATTCTTTAAATAAGACTTGAAAATTGATTAATTTGTCCCATTAAGTGATTTAAAATTTTGATAAATATACATCATATATATATATATATATATATATATATAATTGTATTACTAAATTATAATTCAAATTTAGATATTGTTATATTTTTTTGAGATCCATATCTAAATTTTTATCTTTTTTTATTATTTTTATTATTTTTGTGTGGTTTCTATTTGGTTTTTTTTTTTCAATTTATTTAAGATGGAGTTGTGGGTTTCTATTTTTTTTTTAAATTTAATTTATCTGTGATTTCTATTTGTTTTTAATTATTATTATTTAGGTAAGTTATGATGTAAGTTAGGTATGTGATAGATATATCAGTTTTATTGAATTAAAGTATGATGGTGGGATATATTTTAAAATTTGATTTGTTTAGATAAACTTTAAATATTTTTAAATTTTAAAATTGGATATTGAGATGCAAAAGAAAGATTTCAATGGGATAAATAAAAATAAAATTTATTAATTTTATCTGTCTGTATATCTGATTTTTAGTATTTTTTTTTTGGGTTATGTTATAATATAATATATGAGAAATAGATAGATATCCACAATTTTCATGAAAAATATTTTCTGATTTTTTGGGAAAGAGAGAAGAAAGGCAAGTTTTAATATATATTTTTTTTGAAAATCGGTGAGACAGATTAGAATAGAGAGGTTATGAAATATTTTTGTTATCTCCTCATTTGAAATCCATAAATTAAGGGATAATTATTATTTCTAAAATAATTAAATAAATAAATCAGTCAATAATTTTTTTTAAATCTATTTTATAAATTGAGAGAATAAATACATTCATAACTCTAAACAGATATACATAAGCTAACCAACATTAATATCTCAATCATACAACAATCCAAGCATTTTCCAGAACTATCTTTCATTTCATTAATCCTATATTATGAATTTATAACATGTGACAGATTTTCAATAAACGAAAAGAAGTAAAGAGACGTTCATGACCTAGTAGCTGCATATTTCCAAGAAGATACTTGGTTACAATAAAAAGTAGGTCAAGCCTAATACAAATAAAAGTCCTAGGCTTGTACACAAATATTTACAAAATAAAAATAAATGAGCATTTAGCTCCACGATACTCCCAACCTAATTCCTTGGTGGAGGCATATTGTCATTACCTAAAAGCTGGTTTTTACATAGGGAGAGCTAAAGCCCTGTAAAAATTAATTTATTATTTTGTATGATACTTAACAAAGTCATATGGTGAATGCTCATGCATGTCGCTTACCAAAATGATACGTTTTCTCTTTTGAAATAATGCAATGTCATGTTTATAATTCAGTTGATAAACCGATACTTTCAAAATAGAAAATAAAGAAGTGAATACACACAATGGGAATCTCTAGGTATGTGTTTGCCAGTAGGCTGTATAAGCACTACCAAAGTCCTTTACCAGTACTAACCAAAAGGATCAACATCTAACCGCGCTAGTTTTTAGACTTTCACTAAGGACACACAGGACAACATAATAATAATACCCACACCACACCCCCTAACCAGATTCACCACGGTATTCACCTCTTTTTTTTCTTAAAACAATACATTTCAATGTATAAGGTTGAAAACAATGTTCAAATGAGAGATGCATGAGTGAATGACTTTAGTTAACCTAGTTCTTATGCAATTTCTACAACAATCAAAACTATCCTCCACTGATAACCCAAAACAGATATTTCTATTCAAAATATAAATTTTAAGCAATAGATATAAATTCATAATTTCAAATTTGGAGTAGCAATACATGTTCAACTTCTCTATCCAATTCAATCAATGGTTCAAACATTGACCCACCATTCTCATTCCTATTCAAAACCAATAATTTTCGAAGATTTCGAAGGATTTCCAAAATAATATCTATTTCTTTTCAAAAACACCATTTAAGAGAAATTCCATATTTCACAACAACAAAACCTTTTCAATAACCTTTTAGAACAACCCATCCCAAAACCTATATTTTATAAATCCAAATCAAACCCAAATACTACTCTATTCAATAGCACATAACAAAACTAAAAATAATGCAGAAATGTTAAAGAAATCCTTACCTCAATAATAGAAAGAGAAGGAAAGAACAATCCCAAAATCAACAGAGGTGGATCTTGAACTTTTTCAAAATAAAACGATCACCTTCTCGTGCTCTACCTTTTATCCCAAAGCATCAAGGTGTTGAGATTAGTAGATTTGAGTGTATGAAGAGGGTAGGTTGTAACAGTTTGTTTTAGGTGACCACTCGAGTGGTCATCCGGTCGCTTGAGCGTAAATGCGAAATTCCCAAAATCTTGCTTGTTAGCAAGCGAGACCGCTCGAGCGATGAAGTGGTCGCTTGAGCATAGAATTTAGGCTTCTAGTATTTTCACTGTAACTCTACAAAACTTCTGGAGCCTTGCGTTTACCTCTCAAGCGATGGAAAGTTTGCTCGAGCGATCTGGTCGGGACAACATACTTATAAGTCAATTAAACACTTTTCTCTCCCATTTTTTCTAACTCCTCTCTCTCTCTCTCTCTCTCTTTGTCACCCATTTTTGAACCCTAATCCTAAAAACACTTGATTTCCTCAACTTTTACTAAAGATTCACATTAAATCCTTCAAGAAAAATGAAGAGCAAGTTTGATTCAAGAATCTCACCGATTGAATCGTGTTTCGAGGTAGGGGTACTTTTAACTTGATATATTTATGATTTGAGATATATATGTGATATTTTCTTAGTTATAGCTGTGAGAACCCAAATATAAAAATTAAGTAAATAATTAAATAATAATATTATAATCTCAAATATTTTGGTAGTGAATCCTAAATTGCAAATTAAATATTTGGAAGGTCTTTTAATTAATTTTAAAACCTAAAATAAATTTATGGTGAAAGTCTTTAATTTAGAGGCAAGGTTTATTATAAATATAAAAATAAATAAATAGAGAAGAGGGTGTGACTTGAACTCTAGACCACAAAATTAATAAATAAGGCTCTTACCAATTGAGTTGCATATAACTTATACATATATTTTGTATATTTATCTATTTATTTGACCTACACATGCTTTAGGTGTACCCAACCACTTTATTATGTTCACAACACGACATCAACCACTTTAGGTTTCTTAGTAGACGTGAGTCATTGTGAGAGAGAGAGAGAGAGAGAGAGAGAGAGAGAGAAATTTCTAGCATCTTGTGGTTCTACAACTTTAAGGTATTGTTCTTCTATAATATATTATATCTATGATTATTGTGTGTAGATGTTTCAGCGTATTGATTGGAAGAAAAAGGAATGGATTGGCTGATTGGGTTAGTACTCTGTGTATATTATTATCATACAAAATTTTAAAGCGAATTAAGGAGCTAAAGTTGTTAGATAAGAATTCTGCACAGAACCACAAACTTTAAAAATCAAGAAACCATATTAAACGAATGAATTTTAAACTGAAATTTTTACAGTAAATTAATTATATATTGAATTGAATATCTGAATTTTTTCATAATTTTTGGGATTCAAAATTCATATAAACTGTTGCGTTCAAATCTGTCCAGAAAACTAGTTTTAAACAGTAAATTCGGGAGTGTCATTCTCTTTGGGTATAAATCTGAAAATTATCAAATTAGTGTCATTAGAACCAGTTACGAGTCTAGTTTCGGACGTTTTTGTCCTTGCATTGATTGCTCATGTATACTAAGAGAACGATTAATTTCTTTAAAGTGCTGCAGAAAACAACCTGTTTAGATATTATTAATTGTAGATAATTATTTTGATAAGCAAATCAAGTGAAACCATTTGGGTTTGAAACTTAGGATATATTAGTTGATATCTAGAGGGTCTTAGAATTTTTTGAACAACGTGGAGTGGGTTTTTAATTTTCAAAATTAACGAATAAATTGGGAAAACTAGTTTAAAATTCTGTTTTATCTTAAAGTTACTTTTAATTAAGGTTCGATTTGAACCCATGTCTTGGGTGATTTTAGACCTTGAAAAACATGAACTTAGGTAATATTTAAGAGTAATGGTGAGTTGGGTTGAGCCGTGTTAGTGCGCTTTAGTTTGGGGTTACTTAGTTCTTATTCTTTAATATTTTTAAATTAGTAGTGACGTGTGGTTTTTATACTTGGTTCAGGGCACTAGTTGGACTTTCATACTCTATTCAAGGATTATATTATTTCATTTTTAGGTGAGTAGTTTCATACTACATATTTTTATAAATGTTTCCCTACCCTAAACTGTTGGAAAATTAAATTGTTGTTTCAGGACTAAACTGTTTTGATAAATTATTATATTATCAATGGAATCAAATTATTTCTGAAACATGTGTGAACTTGGCATACTGTAAATTATTTGTTTTGGTCTCATGTTTATAATGATGAACTACCATGTTTTGCAAAACTGATGTGTATTGATTATTGGGACCATATGTGTATTTAGTCTAGGGAAATTATTCCACTGTGTGTGATGACTCTGGCCAATAGGTAACAGATCCGAGTTGGGCTGTGATGACCCTAGTGCTCAATGATTGTAAGGAAAAGACCTAGGTTAAGCTGGGTGACCTTCAATCGGATCGTCTTTGAGAAAAGGCCCAGATTGCCATCCTGAGGATGACTCTTAGTTTGGTTTTGGATCCAACGGGGCTTATAGCCTTGAGAACTGTGTAACATATTACTTGTTATTTTCTTGGTACCCAGAAAATTATTGGTGTTCACGTTATAATTTGTTTTAAGTGGAAAATGCCATTTATCATGTTCTTGTGAGACATGAGTATTTTAAGTGTTGAACTTTGGAAACTTCTTTTCGAAACAGATTATATTTACTAAACTATATGCCAATCTAGTTTCTGTGATATATATCTTATTTTGAAATTGAGCCATGTTTTCAAAACTATATTTACTATCCATGTTGCTACTCACTGAGCTATCAGCTGACTTAGTTGTTTATCACTTCCAGGTGTTAGAAGGACTTAGAGTGGACTTATGGCGTAGCGGGGACTCAATTGCATGGACCTCTAGGGCATTCATTTAATTTGTTTTAGGTTGTTATGTCGGGTTTTTTGCATACATTGTGGTTGGGTTTTACTTTGAATTATTATTTTTTTTGGGCGGTTTGTGTTCGATTTAGTATATATATATTTTTAGGAAGTTGGTTATGGCTTGTTTTGCACTTGTGGTATGTCATTGGATTGAGTTTTGATTTATTTATTTCTGGGCTATCATCACATTTATTCTTTATGGTTTTGGGTTCATGTTTAGGCTTACGTGTGCCTTGGGCTAAGTCCCCGTGGGCCACGGCTGGTCATACCCGGGTTTGGGGTGTGACATAGCCATGTATGAAATGATTTTGTGATATAAAGTGGGTTTATTGACTAAAAAGGGATTTTTCCCGTGTGTTGGAAAAATTTGTGCATATCCTTCTTGATTATGGTTAGAAATTGTGAATATCGACTCTTTATTTGTAAAGATGGGAAAAATCCAATTTTTTTTCAAAAACCCTAGTTTTAAAATTTGATCTAATAATGGGTTTGGCCAAATTGACTTTTAAATCTTGAAATTGGGTGAAAGATTATGGAAATGGTGTTGAGAGATTAAATTTTTGAAGCTCTTTGGGTATATAATGAGATTGTGAAAATTGTGAAATTTGAGAAATCTTTTGGTTATTGATACTATTAATGTTGTTGTGGATTGAACAAACCTTATGAAAAATTTATTTGAAAACTCATGCATCATGTGCATCATAATTTCTCATGTGATTTAACCACCTTGTGGATGTTTGGAAAATGTCAAAGGGGATAAATAGTGTATGAGTCCAGGTAGTTGAGTTGGGTCTTAGGAATTGAGTTATGTGTTGTATCTGGTACCCGTGCAGGGAGTCAAGGTGCCCAATTTCCCTGTCTTGTGCATATCGCCGGATGAATGTGGAAAAGGTTTTTGGGTGTCCACAAGCCTGCTGTTTATAGAGTCGACGAATATGGAAAACTTGATTTTTGGGTGTCCACAAGCCTGCCGTTCCAAGAGTCGACGAAAGTGGAGAGGGAAAGGTTTTTGGTACCCATATTCCGCCGTTTTTAGAGCGAGCAAATGTGGGAATATTTTCTGTATATAAATCTATATATATATGCATGATTTTGCGACTCTTGCTTGAGACATCATAGCGTATTTACCGCCCTATGCTTGTAGACAAGATTTTGAATAGAAATCATGCATTGAACACTTTTGGCGTTAAAAGAGGAAATATGAATTTTATCCTAACAAGTGCATGGCATAATCATATACATCTTGATTATTTATATAACTTGATAAATGTATTTCCTACTGGGCACTAGTTCACCCCAAATATAACCACCTTTCAAGAAACGATGTTGATGCGCTGATTCAATGATTGGCTTGGGGAAAGATTTTAGATGGGGGCACGGAAGCTCTCTTTTGATGTTTTTTGTTTAAGCCTCGAGCTATTTCTGTATGGAAATCTAGAATTCCATTTTTGTCTATTCAAGGACACTCCTTGAGAAGATGTTTTCCTTTTTGGCTCTTTCTTTACATTACCTTATGTCTTTTGAACTATTTTTTATTTTGTTAATAGATGTAAACAAACAATGATGTAATCACTAGAATAGTTCAATGGGGAAGAGGCAGTCTTGGAATTTATTTTATTATTATGGACTTACTCCTCTCTCTCTCTCTCTCTCTCTCTCTCTCTCTCTCTCTCTTTCATATTTCTATATTGGATAAACCCAAGTGAACATGATTTATGAAGGCAATTTCCCGGCGCGTTACAGATCTTGAACTTTTTCAGATTAAAACGATCACCTCCTTGTGCTCTACCTTTTATCCCAAAGCACCAAGGAGGCAAGACTAGCAGATTTGAGTGTATAGGGAGGTTTATGCAAGAATTAGAGAGAGAAAGAAGAAAAACTGGGTTTGGGAGCTTTTTAGAGAGAGAGTGGAGTCAGAAAAGTGATAAGAAAATGTTTTCCCCGTAGCTTTATACACACAAATCGTTCGAGCGACCAAAATACTGCTTGAGTATCAGACACAAAATACCGCTCGAACGACCAAAACATGGCTTGAGCAAAGAAAACCAAACTCCTAGAAGATTACCCCTGCTGAACGGATTGCTCGAGCAAACAAAACACCGCCCGAGTGAATAATGACCCCTTTTACAAGTTCAAATTGCACAAGATTGCTCAAGCGAAGAAAAGACTACTCGAGTGAAGAATGACATGCTCCTGGAAGTTTAGTCTGCAAACACAGATTCTGGGAGAAAAAAAGACTGCTCGAGCGACCAACTCATCGTTTGAGTGAACCCATAACAAACAGACAAAATTTTCTTAGAAATACCAAATCCTAACCTGTTCAAAACCTAATCAACCAAATCTAAGATTTTACTCCTAATCAACAACAATTACTCGAATAAATATAAACAACAACAATAGATACCAGAATCCAAACCAAAGAATACGAAAGCGTCAAGTCTTAACTCGAGCCACTATCTATTGTCCATATGAAAAATAAGATTAATCGGATGTGTAGCCCTATGATTAGGCTCAAATTGTTTTCTAAAAAATTATTAGAACTATGTTAACTGTTTATTTTTTTAAAAAATAAATGTGATTGTGTTATGGGTTACAGATGCCCAAATAATCTAATTATTTTCTTGAATAATCTATTCGATAAAATTTACAATATGAGCTATTCGAATGTAACGCCCCAAACAAATACAATAAATCCCAACCCATAAGCAATATACTTTCATTCATCAGACTTCGCATACAAAAGGGTTGAGACATGCGATATACATTCATAAATGATTCATCCTGAATCTACAGCATGTGTTACAGTTGATAAAGCAGAATGAAAGCTAAACAGGTATTTATATGCCCTAAAGGCTTACATCTTTCCAAGTCATTGCTTGGTTACAACAAAAGTGAGACTAGCTCAATACAAATAAAGCCTTTGGTTATACAAAAGAAAATACAACAAAAGTGATTTCTTAATCCAAAGTCCCTCCACGCTATTGCCTTGGCGGAGGCATATCACCAACACCTGAAAATGGTTTTTTCCAAATAGGGTGAGCCAAAACCCAGTAGGAACAATCTAACATAATATATGAATCTTAACAAAGATACAAGTACAATGTGCACATACAATGCTCGTGATAACACATTAACGTCTATATGATCATAAAGTACCAAATTTCATATTTCGATCCATTTTCCTTCAATTCATTTCTAGTAACTTCATTTCATCTCAATTCAAGAGCCAGTTCCGTTATCTTTCAGACAACCCAACTGAGGCTACAACTCAGTGGTTCTCGAATTAACATAATTATCACACAAACACTTCAATTTGTCATTTTATGAAAATTTCGTCCGCGAGATTAGCATTCATGTATGCGCACGGTTTCGGGACTTTCACCCTAAACACACAGACCAACTTAATTTCAATGGAGTCCATCCCCTTCCTCCTCCAAAACATGGAGTACATCCCGTTTCTTCTCCAAAACATCATACATATGCAATATATTTAAAGAATAGTCATATTCAATGACAACCCACAAGAGATTAGTTTTAATTTACTTAATCCTCATGCAATTTCTACAACAATCATAGCTATTCTCCATCGATAGCGCAATACATATATTTTTAAATAGATATTCAATCTCAAGACACTTAAATTATTCAAAATTACACGGTGAGAGATAATACATATTTAGCTTCACCATTTATCTATATATATCCAACCAATTTCACATTCACAATACAAATTCCGTTCATTTATACAAAAATAACTATAGGAACCATTCTAGGGCAAACTCCCATTTTCTCAAATATCACTCCAAGTGCCCAAAATCAATCATTTTGCCACCATACAACTTTATATTTAACCCCATAACCATTTTCACAACATACACATGAAAACCAGCTTTTTATTTCACACCCAAACCCTAGGTTTGTCCATAATACACCTAAAGTCCACCATTGTTACACAATAAGCAAATAACTAAGTTAAAATCCATATGAAAGTGTAGGAAATCCCTACCTCAAGTGTAGAAGCCCAAAGGAGGAGTGGAAAAACTTCAAAAATGTCGAAATCAAACTCTATTCGGATGTAATGGTAGCCCTTGAGATGCTCCACCTTTTTGTCAAAGGGAGTAGGGTAGAGAGATCATTAGATCCTAGTGGATTTTAGAGAGAGAGAGAGAACTGGTCTAGGGTTTTTGAGTGAAAAGATATCAAAAAGTGATGTAAAAAGTGCTACTGCGAACTGCTATACGCGAGGTTCGCTCGAGCGCAAAGAGTTGTCGCTCAAGTGACTAGACACAATAAGTGGCCTCGTTGAGTGCAAAATGCGTTGAGAAATTTTACATAAATATACCGTCGCTTGAGCGTAAGAAGCCTCGCTCGAGTGCACTACCCTTCTAGTATCTCTGCAGGCCTGCAAAAGTACTGAAAGCTCACGAAGCTCGCTCGAACGGAAAAAACCTCACTCGAGCGAAGAAGCAAATTTCTGGACAACAACAATTTGACCAACTAGCAACCAACCTGTTCCAAACATGCCCAAGACACTCCAATACTCAAACTCAAAGGGGAATGAGGGAAAAAGGCATGAATAACAATATTAAACCATGAAACCCAAGTCCGGAATACAACAAAGGTTGAGTCAAAACCAGAATCCCTATAATCTCTCATCCCTTAAGGAATTTCATCCTCGAAATTTCAATATAAGTGCAAAACCATTTTCAAACTATTTCCAACTATGATAATCTATCAATTTCAATCACCATGTCCTATTCTCCGGTCATCCACTCTTATTAACTAGATACACAAGTTTCGACATTGAAGTACAATGTATATATTCCCAAAACATTTACAATGTTTATGATAAACCCAATTTTCCAAAAATTTACACAACATATGCAATGTTTTAATATTTCATTAACATAATCAAAATCTTAACATATGCTCAAACATCAACAAATAAGTCCGGATATTTCTCACGGACTTCTAATTCACGCTCCTAAGTCGCTTCCTCAACCCCGTGATGTTTCCATAATACTTTGACCAAGGGAATTGTCTTGCCTCGCAAGACTTGGTCACGGGTATCCAAGACACTCACTGGTCTCTCCTCATACGAGGCATCCTCATCGACCCCTAAGTCGATCTAATCCAACATGTGCGATGGATCCGGCTCATACTTCCAAAGCATGCTAATATGAAACACATCATGAATCCTCAGAAAGTTGTGGTGGCAAAGCCAAATGTTAAGCTACCTCTCCAACCTGCTCAAAGATCTCAAAAGGCCCAATAAATTGAGGAGACAACGTCCCACTCTTCCCAAATCTCATCAAACCCCACCTAGGTGATATCATCAAGAAGATATGATCTCCCATTTGTAGCTTAGCTTTTTTGCGTCCCCTTTTTGGAAGTCGAAATAAGCCCTACAGTTCAGACTCTCGCGCTTTTGAATCTGATTCAACAAGTGCAATGTGAAATAGATAATCACCAAAGAGTCCAAATCCGGCAAATCTTTTGGAAGATTGATTTTGAATCAAATTACCAAAAATGGACTGCTTTGCCAGATACAGAGTCGCCACCTAAATATTTTATTTTGGAAAATTTAGGAAACCCATGACTCGTGCCAAAGGCCACGTGTTTATCATCACCAAGATTGTCTCAGCTCGGGAACTTAGGTACAAAAAAGGAAGGTCATGAATTGAGCACCCCCACTCGCCCGATCAAAGATCGGCCTCTACTAATCATGATATGAATCTTATTTGCATTATATGCTCTTGTTCCAGTTATTAGGCTAGCATTTACTATGTGATGTGCGCACACATAAGTGTAGACTAATTTTGCAAGAATTGGAACATTCTATTCATGTTTGTTTTGAAAATTATTTCGAAATATGTACCACTTGAAAAAGTGATCGCATATGAACACTACTCAAATTATTCCAATTCAAGCAATTAGCCTTCATCCACAGACATTCAAGCAGTTATAACACTTAAGCAATTAGCCTCATGGCAAGCATGCTAGACATGGCAACATCAACATTCATGCGATATGCTAAAATGAGTAAAGGCTCACCTAGTACTCCAAGCCAAAATAAACAAAAGAGTTAGAAAAATGGTGTGATTCCTAACTATGCGATATGACTAATGCAACACATGCGATATGTGATCTAAATAGGCTCGGCTACTTAACATAGCATATGAATCAATTAAATAACATGCGGTCTAAGCATGTATTTAAAGAAGTATTTAAACTAACAATGCAAGTTAGAATGATGAACCGAGCCCTAGTGCATGCAATACAAATGGATGCAAACATGAAGTATGCTAAACAAAACATGATATCCCTAATCTAACTATCGTAAGCAGTTAAATAAAAGGGAGAAAGACGTGGGGTTGAAAGACATACACATTATTACAACATTTGCGCTCTCACAAAGGAGAGTCCGAATGAACTAAGCTAAAGCTAAGCTACTTATAGATAAGCTATTTAAGCTAACTATTACAAACTGAAATGAATAAACTAGCTAAACTACGTAACTAATTATTACAATAACAAATGAATTAAAACTAGTTAATTAGCTATTACAACACAACTAGTTAACTAATTAAATAATTACAACACAAGTGCAATTAAAATAAGTAATTAAACTAAACAATTAACTACTCCGCCTTGAGAAACGAGAGATGTTCATACGCATGCTCGGTTTCCAGCCGAAAACGCCACTATTTTGCTTCCAGAGAGCCTCTGTTACACAGAGAACACCTATACTGTTGCCCACTTCCAGAATAACTCTACTCTTCCTCAGAAACACACTATTGAATTTTGCACTAGTGGCTGACCGGCTAGTGATGAGGATTGCCGGCCACCAGTGATGGCCGGCCGGCCATCAAAGGTGGTCTGTCGGCCACTTGCCGGCCATGGAAAGTGGCCTGCTGGCCATTGTTGCCCAATTCTCCTTGTTGAAACAGAGGACAAATAGAGCCTATACAGAGTATTTCAAGGGTTTGTTTGCACAACCCACCCCTCATTTTCATGATCAAATCAAAGGAGTAGTGAGTTTAAGCCATAAACCACTAACTCAAGCAATTTCATTGCATGATGGCTTGTGAACCAAAGTGTGCAATTTCAATAAATACAACAAAATAAGACTTTAAAGACCACCTCTCTATCATGGATAATCAAGGGAATTAGTGACCTTGGAACCTTGAATCATTTCATCACTAATGAGTATGAAATGCCTCAAGCTTCCATGTGTTCAATTAACGTCTGATTGAACACAACCAATTATTATCTTGCACCATTTTAGTCTCAATTTTAGTTACTCAATTTTAGATTACCAACTATCCTTTAATCCATTAAGTCCAATGGTGAGTTTAAGTCCTCTAAATGGACAGAAGGCTCAAATCAAGTATTGTTTTGGACATGAAAGAGACATCATACTGTTGGTAATGAACCCCAAAGGGATTAAACCACTAAGTATGACATCTCAATTTCATGCTTTAAACAAACAAGTTGTTTGAACCACTTTCAAAGCAAAACAAAAGCCAAGAAAGGAGGGAGGTTGCAAAGGTGATTAATGCTGAAAATATGTGAGATAAGCATAAATAAATACTATCAACTCAAATAGGATGGTGTCTAAGGCCTAGAACACCAATCTCATGAGGACAATTACACTATAAGCATGTAATGCAAAGCTCAAATGCAACTATCAACCAAAAACAGTCCTAAAACATGCTGGACTTAAGCTAAAAATAGCTAGATTATCATCCTAAACCATGGCACAAACTAGGCTAGTAAGTAAGACACTAGGAGGAGAGGCTAACCCCTCCAAGTTTGGACTTCAAAATATAATTTTGGCTACTGAAATAACTCTAAAAAACAGTGTTTAAAAGCTCAGAAAAAGATAGCAAAATGGTGGGAAACACAAGGGTAAAGGCCTTCAAAACAAAGTACAAAGAAGGGCAATCAACCCCTCAACCTTTAATGGCAATAAAACCCAAGCTTTAGCTCGAAAATATAGAGTTTTTACAGACCAAAAATAGTTAAAAAATAGCAAAAATAATAGAAGAGAAAGCAAGCAATTAAGCAAAGCCTTATACCTCTTGAAGAGAAGTAGTAATTCAAGCAACAAAACCTAGACAACACACCCTTCAAGAGCTCAAACCAAGCTCAAAGACACCTCAGCTCAAAGATGAGAAGGTTTGGTTAAGGGTGTATAGGTAAATGTTAAGGAATTGTAGGCTTAAGTGTAGAGATTTGATAGAGAGAAAAATTTTTGATCTCAAAATCTTCTAACCTTTAAAACATGAAGGGATGTCTCCTATATATAGAAAACATAAAGCTTCCCTCAAGAAAATCCAACCCTACACGTGGGGGTAGATGCATGCATCTGTGCAAATAGCTGGCACAGCTGTGACAAAATATCTACAAAAGAAACTGGTGGCCTGCCGGCCATCACTGGTGGCTGGCAGGCCACGTTAGTGGCCGGCAACCAAAAAGTGATGGCCGACAGCCCAGAAGGGTAGCCTGTAGGCTTGAAAAGCACAGGGTTTGGTCCAAAAACAAGGCAACAGGGGTTTAGGGTTTGAAAGGTCCAAAGTTGTGACATCCCACTAAGGACTTTGAGCACTAGAGAAGCATATAGACTCATCGTTGGGTGTGTAAGCGATGACGTCCAAGTCATAAGGGTCGTAAAAAATGGGGTGTTTACACCACCTCAAAAGACAAGAGTCTTCTTCTACGATCGGCATAACTTTTCGGACAACTCTAAGCCGTAACTAACTTCTTACGAATAAGTGCCACTTTTTTTGTCTTTTCCTGAACTAACTCTGGACCGAACAATGGTGAATCACCCATCTTGGCCCAACACACAGGGGACCTACATGGTCGGCAATACAAGGCCTCAAATGGTGCCATGCCAATACTCAATTGGAAGCTATTGTTATAGGAAAACTCCACTAAGGGCAAGTGCCTCTTTAACGACCCCTTAAAGTCAAGGACACAAGCTCGAAGCATATCCGCAAGGATTTGAATAGTACACTCAAATTGCCTGTTAGTCTGAGGATGGTAAGCAGTGCTAAAGGTCAATCTAGTGCCCAAGGCACTCTACAAGCTTTGCCACAACTGAGCTGTGAAACGTGGATCTTTATCTGAAACAATCGTCATAGGGACCCCGTGCAATCTCATTATGTCCCAAATGTAAAGGTCGACAAGATAGCCTACTGAATCACTCATATGCATAGGTATAAAATGCCCTGACTTGGTCAACCAGTCAACTACTACCCAAATGGCATCACTGTCCCATTGCATTCTAGGAAGACCCACAACAAAATCCATCATGACATGCTCCCACTTCTACTAAGCTATAGGCAAGGGTTGCAACAAACCCACTCGCCTTTGATGCTCAGCCTTTATTTGTTGACAAATAAGGCACTTCAATACAAACACGGCTACATCCTTCTTCATGCCTCTCCACCAAAATTGGCGACTACGATCGTAATACATCTTTGTGCCTCCTGAATGGATCGTAAGGCGCGAATGGTGAAATTCTCAGAGTACTTTCTCTTGGCAAGGCTTCGGTATGAACAAACGGTCACAATGTCTCACACTTAGGTCGAGATACACATTTAAGCCTTTCTCTACCTTCCCACTGGAGATCTTTTCCCGGAGGGTTTCTACCTCGAGATCCCCCTTCCGTGCTTCTAACACCTGGTTCACAAGTGAGGGTTGTGCAACTACCGTAAACAACGCTAT
Organism: Camellia sinensis; assembly: GCF_055761805.1. Classification (NCBI taxonomy): domain Eukaryota; kingdom Viridiplantae; phylum Streptophyta; class Magnoliopsida; order Ericales; family Theaceae; genus Camellia; species Camellia sinensis. The sequence goes on along the minus strand of NC_138963.1, from coordinate 30,057,869 downwards.
AATCTCAATGGATTCACCAAGATGTAAGTCAAACTCACCAAGAGTACCTAACATTTCCCATTCCCGAATGGCAATACAAGCCATGCTACTAATTGACTTCCTACTTAAGGCATCGACCACAATATTGGCCTTTTCCAGGTGATAATATAACTCAAAATCATAATCCTCTAGGAACTCTATCCACCTCTTCAGCCTCAAATTCAGGTCCTTCTATGTAAACAGATACTTTAGACTCTTGTGGTCAGAAAACACCTCAAATTTCTTGCCATACAGGTAGTGCCTCCAAATTTTCAAGGCGAATATCACTACTGCTAACTCTAGATCATGAGTACGATAGCTCCTCCCGTGAGTTTTCAATTGCCGCGAGCCATAGGCTACTACCTTCCCATCTTGCATCAAAACACAACCAAAGCCTTCCCGTGAGGCATCACAATACACTGAATAACCCAAACCCTTATTCGGGATAATCAATACTGGAGCAGTGGTAAGTCTAACCTTGAGCTCTTGAAATGACTTCTTGCAAGTCTCACTCCACACAAATTTGATCTGTTTCTTCGTCAATCTGGTTAATGGTGAGGCTAGTTTAGAGATATATTTCACATACTGACGATAATACCCGGCCAACCCTAAGAAACTACGGATCTCAAAAGCATTCTTAGGTTGTACCCAATCTTGCACTGCTTTTATCTTGGATGAATCTGTAGTCACCCTTTCCTCGGATATTAAATGGCCTAAAAACTTAACTTCTCTCAGCCAGAACTCGCATTTCCCAAATTTAGCATATAATTAGTGGGTTTTAAGCAACTCAAGCACCACTCGCAAGTGTTCCTCGTGCTCCTCCTCAGAGGGTGAGTAAATCAAGATGTCGTCCACAAAGACGACCACAAAATGGTCTAAGAACTCTCGAAAGATTCGGTTCATCAAATCCATAAACATAGCTAGGGCATTAGTTAGCCCAAAAGGCATCACTAGAATCTCATAATGGCCATACCGCATACGGAATGCCGTTTTTGGGATATCCTCCTCTCTTACTCTCAACTAGTGATAACCCAATCTTAGGTCTATCTCAGAGAAACAACAAGACCCCTTCAACTGATCAAACAGATCATCTATATGAGACATCGGGTACTTGTTTTTAACAGTTACCCAATTCAACTTTCGGTAATTAATACAAAGTCGCAACGCTCCGTCTTTCTTTTTAGCAAAGAGAGCCGGTGCTCTCTAAGGTGAAGTACTAGGGTAGATGAAACCCTTATCTAATAATTCTTGGAGTTGAATCTTCAACTCACTCAACTCAATGGGTGCAAATCGATACGGTGCCATAGAAATTGTTGTGCCAGGCACCAAGTCAACAGAGAACTCAATCTCTCGGTGAGGTGGTAAACTAGTAAGATCCTTGGGAAAGACATCGGGGTATTCACAAACCACCCTTAGCAATTCAGCTTGGGCTTCATCTCCGGTGATAAGACTCTGTCCACTCAGTCCCCCAAGAAGTAAAAACAATCATCGCTCAAGGTATATATAGTAACCCTTTGACGGTAACAATCTATAACAGTCCAATATGACGATAGTCAGTCTATACCCAAAATGACATCAAAACTAGACATGTCAAGTAACACAAATGCAAAAGGGAGTCGGTGACCGGCAACCTTTATGTCACAACCCGAACACCCCTGTTTCAAAATAATCTCATCCTCAATAGGTGAATCTACAGAAATAGGGGATACTAACTGAGCAAACTCTAACCCCAAAACTGGTGCAAATGTAGATGAGATAAAAGAATGGGATGCATCCGTATCAATCAACATATTAGCAATTGAATTGCAAAACAAGAAGGTACCTCTCACTACTGAAGGAGCTAGTACAAGATCTAGCGCGGTAACATCATACACACGTCCGGTGGGTCTCTGCTCAACCTGCTCACCACTTAGAGCATACCCCTGATGCACTGACTGAGCCGAAGAGACTCCCTGATTGACCTTTAAGGCCTTTACTAACTGTGCAGGCTAATGGCTTTGTGTCTGCCTCGAACTAGATGCACCAGATGTGCCATCCAACTGTGGGCAAAATCTCTTCATGTGCCCTGCCTGCCCATACTAATAACAAGTGAGCAGCTGCCCTCTCCTCTGACTTTGGCCCTGTGAACGAGCCGAATATGGTGCAGAGCGTTGCCCTCCTCCTCTCTGCGGGCAATCTAGAGACTTGTGGCCCAACTGACCACACTTGTAACAAGTCATATCACCCTAACCACCTCTCCCACACCCTGAACTTGGTACTGGAAAAGTGGACCTCGAGTGAGCTCCTTGGGATAATTGGGGGTTAGAACCCCTCTGCCTCTTACTATTCCCCTGATTATCCCGACTCCTCCTGGAGCCCCTCATTCTCTCCTCCTCCATCTGCATAATAGTCTCAAGATGAGCTGCCGCCTCCATAAGGCGTCCATGATCTCTAATCATGGACCTGACCACTCGAAACATGAGCCTGGTCCTTAACCGCTTTTCAAACACTAGACAACAACGCTCTTCAGTCGTAACAAGTTCTGGTGCGAACCTAGACAAACTAGTGAATGTGGCTTCAAACTCAGCCACCGACGTGTTCAACTGTACTAACTTGGAGAATTGATCCCTCAACTTCTCCCTTATTGTAGCAGGTAAGTACTTGTTCTGAAAGGCATTGACGAAAGCCTTCCAAGTCACCCTAATGCGCCCAGGCGCATATTTCTACCACTAACCCGCATCTCCTTTCAGTTGGAAAGATGCCAAGGTCACCCTCAGCTGGTCGTCCTCGATGCCAAGTATCTCGAACGTCCTCACCATCTGTTCTAGCCATTCATCTGCCTTCAGTGGCACTTTGTGATCACCCAAAAACTCGTCTAGATTTGACCGGAAGAACTCTCTTTTTAGAAAAGATGGCCCTGCCTCGACGACTTGGGCCCAGACTTGATTCTCTGCCTTGAGAATGTCCATGGATTCCCGCAATGCTCCTGCCATTTCACGGGCTAAGGCACCCATGGCCTGTTGACCAACTGGTTCGACCACATTGGCCTGACCAATGTTTCTTCCTATGCAGGAATATCATCCGGTAGAGGCATCTCATGCCTTCTAGGCCTACCACGCCTACCACCACCACGTCCACATCCTGACATCCTAATGAAGGTAACAAAAGAGATTAGCACATTTACAAATGTGCCGAAGCTAACACACTCGTGTCCTAATGCAATGGATAACAATAATTCACTCCACATAAGCATGTAATCACATTAACACATACAAATTTCCTACATAGATAATGATCGTCCCACGACGTTGCCAGAGTTCGAATTAGAAACAACAGTGATCAAGTACTCTTCTAATAACACTTCTAGAAACCCGTAGACTCAATCAACATCTTAGAAATTTAATTCCATACCCATATAATCAGATAAACATGTTATCATGTAAATACACATCGTTCATTCTAGAGTCTCTATCAAGCGAGACAAACCCATTGTGGTACTAACCACTTCCCGCGTACCCAAAGTGTTCAATCCTAGTACGCTCTGATACCAAGTTGTAATGCCCCAAATAAATACAATAAATCCCAACTCATAAGCAATATACTTTCATTCATCAGAGTTCGCATATAAAATGGGTGACACATGCGATATACATTCATAAATGGTTCATCTTGAATCTACAGCATGTGTTATACTTGATAAAGAAGAATAAAAGCTAAACAAGTATTTATATGCCCTAAAGGCTTACATCTTTCCAAGTTATTGCTTCGTTACAACAAAAGTGAGACTAGCTCAATACAAATAAAGCCGTTGGCTATACAAAACAAAATACAACAAAAGTGAGTTCTTGCTCCAAAGTCCCTCTAAGCTATTGCCTTGACAGAGGTAAATCACCAACACCTGAAAATGGTTTTTTCCAAATAGGGTGAGCCCAAGCCCAATAGGAACAATCTAATGCAATATATGAATCTTAACAAAGGTATAAGTAGAATGTGTACATACAATGGCCGTGATAACACATTCACGTCTATGTGATCATAAAGTACCAAATTTCATATTTCGATCCATTTTCTTTCAATTTATTTCTAGTTACTTCATTTCATCTCAATTCATGAGCCAGTTCCGTTATCTTTCAGACAACCTGATTGAGGCTACAACTCAGTAGTTCTCAAATTAACATAATTATCACACAAACACTTCAATTTGCCATTTTATGAAAATTTCATCAGTGGGATCGGCACCCATGTATAGGCGCGATTTCGGGACTTTCATCCTAGACACACAGGCTAACTTAATTTCAATGGAGTCCATCCCCTATCTCCTCCCAAACGTGGAGTACATTCCATTTCTCCTCTCAAACATCATACATATACAATGTATTTAAAGCATAGTCATATTCAATGACAACCCACAAGAGATTAGTTTCAATTTATCTAATCCTCATGCAATTTCTACAACAATCATAGCTATTCTCCACCGATAGCCCAATACAAATATTTTTAAACAGATATTCAATCTCAAGACACTTAAATTATTAAAAATTCCATGGTGAGAGATAATACATATTTAGCTTCACCATTTATCTATATATATCCAACCAATTTCACATTCACAATACAAATTCCATTCATTTATACAAAAATAACCATTGGAACCATTTTAGGGCAAACTCCCATTTTTTTCCAAATTTCACTCCAAGTGCCCAAAATCAATCATTTTGCATCATACAACTTTATATTTAACCCCATAACCATTTTCACAACATACACATGAAAACCCGCTTTTTATTTCACACCCAAACCCTAGGTTTGTCCATAATACACCCAAAGTCCACCATTGTTACATAATAAGCAAATAACTTAGTTAAAATCCATATGAAAGTGTAGGAAATCCCTACCTCAAGTGTAGAAGCCCAAAAGAGGAGTGGTGAAACTTCAAAAACATCGAAATCAAACTCTATTCGGAGATAATCGTAGCCTTTGAGATGCTTCACCTTTTTGTCAAAGGGAGTAGGGTAGAGAGATCCTTAGATTCTAGTGGATTTGTAAAGAGAAGTCAGATTTTAGAGAGAGACGGAGCTGGTCTAAGGTTTTTGAGTGAAAAGATATCAAAAAGTGATGTAAAAAGTACTGCTGGGAACTGATATAAGTGAGGCTCGCTCGAGCGGAAGAGTTGTCACTCGAGTGACCAGACAAAATAAGTGGCCTCGCTCGAGCGCAAGATGCATCGTTCGAGCACAGAGTACATACTCCCAGAAGTTTTACAGACATATAACGTCGCTCGAGCGAAGAACACTACCCTCCCAGTATCTTTGCTGGCCTGCAAAAGTACTGGGAACTCACAAAGCTCGCTCGAGCGTAAGAAGCTATGCTCGAGCGAAGAAGCAAATTTCTAGACAATGACAATTTGACCAACTAGCAACCAACCTGTTCCAAACATGCCTAAGGCACTCCAATACTCAAACTCAAAGGGGAAAGGAGGGAAAACGACATGAATAATAATATTAAATCACGAAACCCGAGTTCAAAATACAATAAAGGTCGGATCAAAACTGGAATTGCTATATCCAATCATTGAAATAGATTTGAGACACACACCATGGGTGTTACAACACTTGTGTTGTGCCTATAGGCACATCACCAACCCCCAACTCAACATATTTTAACACGCTTTAGTTTCTTAACTTTTTAATAAAAAAATATAACATCCCGAACATGGGATGAGTTACCCCCTTTTTTTTTTTTTGGCTATTAATGTTTTGTCCTAAGTATTATATAACAAATAGATATATAATATCTATTAAGCAATCATCGAATAAATATATAATATTAGTCGAGTTGCGCGTAAGATGGTTAAAACACCCGGTCATCCAAAAAATAGATATATAATAACTCAATTGGTAAAATTAAAACAAATGAATTTTCTAAAATTACAAAAATTCTACTTACAGTCAAGTATAATTACATTATCTATGAAATGCGTAATTATAATTCATCCTATCACAATTTGTCAACTCATATAACAATCTTATCTTTTTGTCTCTATTCATTTCTCCCACATATCTTCTATCTCTCTTTATTTAAGGTGATGTGGTAAAAAAATTGAAACGAAATATATAAATTTTTATATTTATTTCAGTATGTAGATATGGAAAAATATTATCATATTAATAAAATTTGGTTTGTCAATTGATGGCATATGAGAAATTTAAGTTGACCGTAAAGTGTAAGATATTCAATTTTTTTTTTAAAAAAATTTATGAGATGATCGACTATTTAGGCTACGTTAGATTTATGTCAATCAATACAAATTAAATAATCACTTGACCCCATCTAAAAAAAAAGTCACTTGGCCAATTTTTTTATATAAATATTTTTTAAATTGATAAACATGCATCATTAATATTTACCTTTTCATAATAAAAAGTACATATTTATGCATATTTAACAGGTTTGAAAAAATAGATTAAAAGTGTACTCCCTCGGTCCCATTTTATTGGTCCACCTTTCCATTTTAATTTGTCTCAAAATATTTGTCTACTTTCTATTTTGGGATGCTAATTTTTATTATATTTTCAAAATTATCCCTTATAAATCATTATAAACACATTTTAAAATTCAAATAAAAGGTAATGGCGGAAAATATATTTCAAAATCTAAATTAAAATGTAATGATTGCATGACTCTTTAATAAGTTAGATTTTTTTTAAGGGACAAATAAATTGGGACGGAGAGAGTAATTTTTTTTTTTTTTTTGGGTAGTGTTGTAATTATGGCAGTAACTTTATTAGGTCAACAAAAAACTATTAGGTACTTTTGAAATAATACTCTATACCATTGGTCAATTAATGCGTATCATTATGCCATGAAATATTAAAAATGAAAAATAAAAAAGAGTAGTAATATAAAAACATAAAATCAATACAATAAAATTATTAATTACGATTTGGTTGGATTTTGATTTATCACTTTATAATAAAGAGACCATTAATTTTTTAATTTTTTATTTTATTTTTTACAAGTGACAATATCACATCATTTTAAGATAAAATTTTGTATAAACAAAAAATGATTAGAAGCAAAAAAATAAATAAAGAGTAGAGTGAAAAAGATACACAAAACATGAAATGTAAAAACAAAAAATAGTCAGAATTAAAAAAAAAGAAAACGTGTGCATTAATTAGTGTATACCCGATCGTAGTATTGCTCCCCTCAATTCAACCTTCCCTATGCAAAAGAAGAAAAAGTAAATAAAAAAGAAAAACAAAACAAAACAAGTGGGGCTGTCATATTCACGCACTAAAATAAACGACAACTAGAAGAAATTGTTTGCTCCCTTCAATTCAATGGAGATTCCAATAAAAAATAAACAATAATAATAATAATAATAAAAGACTACAAGAAAGTCTTCGTTGACAATAGTTCCCTCTATATATTTATTTGAGGTTGAAAGTGATGAGATGGGAGTAAGGAAAGTTCAGCAAATTCAATTGGTGTATCAGTTTTCTTGGCAAAATGAGCTTCAATGATGATGAGCCGATTGTTGCAAGCCAAGATGTCTCAGGTTTATGTTTTCTTCGTTTCTCCATTTATACTCTATGAATTTACAAAGAAAAGCCACACAATTGTATTGATATATCTCAATCAAAGCTTACAAGAAACAGAGTACTCATCCTCTGTCAAATCTCTCAATGTCTGGGAGATAGATTTTCCCTCTATCAGCTTATATAAATCTAAGCTAGTAATTGAGCTATTTACAGAAACTCTTACCAGTGTGAAAGCATGGGTGGAGCTATCTGTAAATTATGGCTGGAGTCATTTTCTTTTTCATGTCTAAGTTTTTGACCCTTTGACCATAGAAGCTCCATTGAAGCTGCATGCTTCTGCACAATGTATCATGTGTAGCAAGTTCATTTCCAACACTTTATGCACCTTATCAGCTGTATATACTCCTATAGCATACTAGAATGCTTTGTTGATTGTTGATTTGAGTTTTGGAATGATGGCATATTTCAGGGGAAAAACCTGCGGCATTCCTGGCAGGAAAAACAAAGGCAACAATCATCAACAAGACGACGGCACCACTGGAAGAAAGCGAATTCAAGGTGATGCTGGAGCTCACGGGGGCAGGATCCGGCAACGACAGATCTGGAGTGGATCTTGTGACGGTCTTAGATGTCAGCGGTAGCATGGGAGGAGAGAAGTTAGAAAAAATGAAAATTGCTATGCTATTCATGATCAAGAAACTTAGCGTGATTGATCGTTTGTCGATTGTCACATTCAATGGGGGCTCCCACAGGTTGTGCCCATTGCGGCAGATAACTGAAAATTCTCAAGCGGAGATTGAAAAACTGGTCAATGCTTTAGTTGCTAACGGTGGCACAAACATCTCTGCTGGCCTTCAAACGGGCTTAAAAGTGCTCAATGACCGCAGACTTACTAGCGGGCGTGCGGTTGGCATTATGCTTATGTCTGATGGTCAGCAAAACGCAGGTGGTGATGCTGCCCAAGTTCCGGTCGGCAACGTGCCCGTGTGCACATTCGGTTTTGGCGCAGACCATGATCCGACGGTACGTTGTATTTAAAAAAATAATTTCATTCATGCTGATTTACAGGGGACAAGAGGGTCTTGGGTGATCCATACTTGGCGGAAACAAGGGAGTAAATTTGGTTATTATATTGGAATTTCCTTTAGTAAATTAGGTGATCCCTACACATACACTCCACATAAGCTGCTATATTCGGGTCGTGTGTACTGGCTGATTTGACAAGTAATGGTTGAATGGGCAAACACTCATAATTTATTTATTTTTCCTTAACACTGACGTGGGAAAACCAGTATACAAAACTTGTGGATATTGGAGTGATGGTTAGCATTTTTCTAAAAGAAAATTGCAAAAGTTGTAGCAGTATAACTTTCGTAATTCCCGTTCAATATAGGTGCTCAATGCCATCGCAAACAACAGCGTGGGAGGAACGTTCTCAGATGTTCGAAACCAGGACAACTTGAGTATTGCATTTTCCCAGTGTTTGGCTGGGCTTCTCACAGTGGTTGTTCAGGATCTGAAGCTGACCGTCACACGGGTCGAATCCACAGTCGTTAAGGTGTCTGCCGGAAACTATATACAATCCAAGGACGATGCTGCCGGCTCTGTGACTGTTTCATTTGGCGATCTTTACATTAAAGAGGTACGCAAGGTCATAGTGGACCTTCTTCTCCCTGCTGCTAGTAGTCCGGCAGGCTCGGATGTCCTTGAAATCACTTACACCTACAGGTCAGGTGTTACCAATATTATCAAATCTCTGCATTTACTAGTTAGTAGAATAAATTATGTTTTTATTTGACTTGATGATCGATCTGACAAATATAATGGATATGTGTGTGCATATAACGCGCGTACAGCTCTGGTGGGAAATTGTTTGATGCCAATCCGATAATCCTTACAGTAAGCCGCACCGGCAGGACATCCGTGGAGCCAGAGAGGGAGGAGGTGATGATGGAGGAGAACCGTCTCCGGACTGCACAGATGATGAAAGAAGCTAGAGTCATGGCTGACGACCAGAAGCTGGACAATGCTCGTGAGAAGCTGGTTGAAGCCCAAAACTTGCTGGAGGACGTGGTTAATGATGGGTCTAACCCGTTGATTGAGATGCTGAAATCTGAGCTGCAACAGATAAAAAGGTTGATGAAATCTCAGGAAATCTACGAAAAGCAAGGGCGTCCTTTCGCACTCTCTTCAGAGACTTCCCATAATCGCCAGCGTTATGCTGCAAAAGGTGATGATGTGGAAAAGCTGCGCATGTTTGCCACACCGCGTATGGACGCATACCTTGAGCAAGCCAAGTCATTCGACGAGGATCCCAGCAAGCCACTGCCCTCTGTGGACGAGGATGAGAAGCAAGAAATCGCTGCCGATCCCCTTGCTCCCATCGTTGGAGCTCTTAGCTACTATATTCAGACGGCCATTCAGTCTCTCAAATCCATTGACAACATACTCAATAAAGCCGCCCGCCCGTAACTCAATGCTTGCCATCCACTTTAATTTACAATGTACCCCATTGCATTGGGTTTTGCCTTTGCACTTCAATAATTATGGGTGTGTGATTTTCCCGTTGTTTTTTTTTTTTTTTTTTAATTACTCATTTCACTGTTGTTAAATTTCCAGTGTGTTATTTTCCCGTTGCACTTCAATAAATTATTAGTGTATGATTTGCCTGTGTTAAATAAGTTTTTTGGATTAGTTATTTTGTTGGTCCCTCAAGTTTATCTTTTGTATCGTTTTTGTCTCTCAAGTTATAATTGCACAATTTTAGTCCCTCAAGTTAATTAGGTGCAACAATGTAGCCCCTCTGTCCGCCCCATCCAAATTGGCTAACGGCACTAGGGCTAATTTTCAAAGAACACAAAATTTGATTAGGCAATATGGTAAAATCAGCAACACAACACACATTTCATAATTGCATTACCACCACTTCCACGACATGCTGACCCTTCGGTCAAGATTTGTCATCACTGTCGCCTTCAAGTACATTGCCACCAAATGATGCTCTTTTTCGTCAAATTATTCACCCAGAAAAGGACCCAAACAATGAAAAATCTTGATCTTTTTCCCTCTTTTTCTTTAATGTAATTAAGCATCACAATTTTAAGGTTTGAATGTATAATTGTAGTAGAGATCCTCCTCTGTGTAGCTGTTTTTTTCCCCTCTATTAAGAGTTGTAATTGATTTATCGTTCGTGCTTTTGTCAACTTGACGAAATACAATGGAGCAAATCTAATGAGCATTTTTTTTGGGAACGATTTGCCAATTGTTCTAGTTGCTTTAACATTGATTCTTTTTTTTTTTCTTTGAATGTGATCTATAACATACAACAAAAATGCTAAAGATTCAAAAAAATTTACCAAATGTCTCATATGGTGTGGGTCCCACATCCATATAAGATATGTGGTAGAAATTTTGATAAATTTTTTGAGATCCCTAACTGATGCAGTGCGAGTCGTAAAATAGTAACAATCTTAAAGTCAGTTGATTAAAACAAGAATACCGGAAAATAAGGTTCCTCTCTAGACCCGTTGATTCACAAAGAATATCGAGTTTAAAGGCTCAACAATAGTGGATTCACAAAGAATAACCAAAGTTGGAACAAAAGAGTATAAAACTCAAAATATATTAATGATCAAAACTGAAGAGCCCTAAGGCTTACACCCAATATTTATAAGCAAAACATAGACCTAACTTTAACTAAGAAACAACCAGATTTGGAAAGAGAAGGAAATTGCCAAAAATGAAAATATGGCAATAAAATAAGCAATAAAATACGGACATTACTGTGGTGCTCATGGGTTGCGTGCTACATCATCCTCCCCTGGATGGAGAGAATTCACCATCGAATTCGCAGCCTCGGTGTCGGAGTTGTCACCGTGATAAGGAATGAGGTATCTAACGTTGAACACATCGGAAGTACGAATGTGACTAGATAACTTCAAATGATAGGCATTGGAATTGATTTTCTCCAAAATGGCAAGGGGCCCAATTTTTCGTGCTGCCAACTTGTTATATTCACCTACTGAAAAATTTGTCTTTTGTAAGAACTTCCCACACCAAATCGCCAACTTCAAATTCAACCAATCGACGTTTCTTGTCGGCAGTCAGCTTATACTTGGCTATTGATTGTTGCAAATTGGACTGGGTCAATTTGTGCACCTCCTGAAGGTCGTGAATAAGCTCTTCTACTTTCTCATTCATGCACTTTAAATCTGACACAGGTACTAAATCTAGCGGGGCCCGAGGTTGGTAGCCATAATTGACATAGAAAAGGCTAAAACCCGAACTTCAATTTACAGAGCAATTGTAACCAAACTCTGCTTGGTGCAATTTGTGATCCCATGATTTCAAATGATCCGTTACTAAACACCCTAACAGGTTGCCTAAAGAACGATTGACAACTTCTGTCTGTTCATCAGTTTGAGGGTGATAGGCGCTACTGAAATCAAGCTTTGTATTAGCCAAGCACCATAGACTTCTCAAAAAATGACTAAGAAATTGGGTGTCTCTGTCAAATACAATGGACTGAGGGAGCCCATGCAAATGATAGATTTCTCGAAAATATAATTGGGCCACATTTACAGCATCCATCGTCTTTTTGCAAGCAATGAAATGGGCCATATTTGACAACCTGTCCACGACTACGTAGATGAAGTCACAACCTCGCTGAGTATGCGGAAGTCCTAAAACAAAGTCCATACTAGCGCCAGTCCATGGTTGATTGGGCACGGGTAACGGTATGTATAAGCCTGCGTTTGTTGCGGATCCTTTGGATACTTGGCAGATGCGACACCCGTCCACAAGCTTGAAAATTTCTTTCCTCATAGAAGGCCAAAAGTAAGAACCAGCCACAAGCTGCAGAGTCTTGTCACGCCCAACATGGCCTTCTTCATGCAACTCCTTGATAATTCTCAATTAAAGACTTGATGCAGGCACACACAATTGGTTACCTTTGAAGAGGAATCCGTCATGGAGAAGAAAGTCCGACCTCTGACCTGATTTAACTTCTGCAACAATACAAAAGAAATAGGGATCAACGGACAGTAGTTCTTGAAAGGAGTTGAACCCAAGGACCGTATTGCTCATAGTAATAAGCATAAATGAACGGTGGCTAAGTGCATTAGCCACTTTGTTTAAGGTCCCGGATTTGTGTTTAATAACAAAGGTGAATTGCTGCAGATATGCTGCCCAATTGGCGTGCCTCGATGAAAGCTTGTCTTGGCTGTTGATGTGCTTCAAAGCATCATGGTCAGAAAATAAAATGAATTCACTTTGGGACAAATAAGAATACCAATGCTTCAGGGCTTGGACAATGGAGTAAAATTCCACATCATAAGTGCTGCAACTACCTTTGGAACTATTAAGCTTCTCACTAAAGTATGCAATCGGGTGACCCCCTCGACTCAAAACAGCCCCAATGCCCACTTTCGATGCGTCATAGTGTAACTCAAAGGGCTTAGAGAAATACGGTAATATGAGGACTGGTGCTGAAGTCAACTTCTGTTTGATTTGCTGGAGTGTTTCTGTTGCTGTTTTTGTCCAATAAAATTGACCGGGCTTCATGCAGTCCGTAAGTGGGGCCATAATGCTACTGAAATGGCAAATGAACCTCTGATAGAACGAAGCCAACCCCTGAAAGCTTCGTACGTCGTGAATTTTTTTGGTATTGGCAAGTCACGAATTGCATTTATTTTGCTTTCATCAACTAAGATGCCATCTTTAGATACAACATAACCGAGGAACAAGGCAGTATCTGTTAAGAATGAACACTTGTTGGTACCAGCATAAAAGTTCACTTCCTGCAACACTAACAGAACTTGGCGCAAGTGCTGGAGGTGCAATTCATTATTAGCGCTATAAACCAAAATATCATCAAAATAAACAACAACAAACTTCGTTATAAAAGGCCGAAATAGTTGGTTCATCACACGCATAAAAGTACTGGGAGCGTTTGATAAACCAAACGGCATGACTAGCCACTCATGAAGTCCCTCTCGAGTTTTGAAGGCTGTCTTCCATTCATCCCCTTCTCGAATCCGAATCTGGTGGTAACCACTTTTTGAGATCCAATTTGCTAAACACAGTTGTTCCACTTAATTGATCTAATAAGTCATCCAACTGAGATATGGGGAACCTATATTGGATAGTGATTCTATTAATTGCCCTATTATCGACGCATATGCGCCACGAACCATCTTTCTTGGGGGTTAGTAGTGCAGGCACGGCACATGGACTGAGGCTTTCTTGGATGTGTCCCTTGGCTAGCAAATCCTCCACTTGTCGGCGAAGTTCTTTATGCTCTTTTGGACTTATGCGGTAGTGGGGTCTATTTGTCAAATTCGATCCTGGAATCAAGTCAATTTGATGTTGTATATCTCTCATAGGAGGTAGCATTGGGGGTAACTCCTTAGGAAATACATCATGCAACTCTGCAATTAGAGCCTTCACAGGCTCAAGGATCTTAGTCTCTACAGCATTGTTTTTTCCTACTAGCACGAACATCATTCCTGTTTCAGCCAATTCCTCCAAGAACCGGTGCAATAAGCTAGAACTTTTCTCAGGGGCTAGCTTTGGTGCTTCTTCTCTATGAGGCTCAAGAGCAATACGAATCTTGTTAAATACAAAAGAGTAAGTGTTCTTTCGTTCATCGTGTAACACGTCACGGTCAAATTGCCAAGGCCTTCTTAACAAAATATGGCAAGCATCCATTTGAACTACATCACACCACACCTTGTCCCTGTAGTTAGAACCAATAGATAATGAGACTAAACAACGCTTGGAGACCGTTACCTCTTTGCCTTTCTGAAGCCATGACAGTTTGTATAGGTTGGGATGTTGGCTTGTACTTATTCCCAATTTTGTGACAGTGTCTTCCGCAATGACATTCTCACAACTTCCAGAGTCAATTACAAACTTGCACACCTTCCCACTAATGGTACACATGGATTGGAAGATGTTGTTTCGTAACCACCAATTCCCTTCAACCTCTTAGGGAGTAAAGCAGGCCCTGAGCACAACCAATAGAGGACCATCATCGCCAGCAACTCGTTCTTCTTTGTCATAAATACTAGCCTCGGGCTCGTTGGTAGGATCTTGCAGACTTTCATTAGTCTCATCTTCAATAATCTCTTCGCTAACTATAAATAGGCCTTTGCCAACCTGATCACTTTTCTGCAATTTGCAGCGCGATGACCAACTTCTCCGCACTTGAAGCAACTCATACCACTACTAGTAATAGGGTTCCTATTTGACTGTCCTCTAGATGGTTTACCAACCGTATCAGATTGTGTGGTGCTCCACCGTGCCCCTGGTAGGTTCGTACTCGTATTTCGGTTCATTGGGGGTAGATTACGGTTGCCACTAGTGCTTCCATTTGACCATCCAGTACCCCCTGAGCGACGCTTTGACCTTTTCTCTAATTGTATAGCCCTCTGGTGTGCTTCAGAAATAGAATGGGGATCAAATAAATTCAAGGTATCTTGATATTGTTCTTGCAATCCCCCGATGTACCTGGAAACAAGTTGGTCTTCGTTTTTAGCAAGGCCATTGCATGACACCAATTGATAGAACTCAGTGGTATATTCATCGATCGTCTTCGTCCCTTGCCGTAAATTCTACAATTGTTGGTACATTATGCATTTATAGTTATGAGGAAGGAACGCCATATGCATATGTTTCTTCATCTTCTCCTAAGAAGCAATTTTACTCTTTCCCTGTCTGGTTCGAGTTAACTTTATTTGTTGCCACCAAGCCACTGCTCTTTCCTTGAAGCGTGTGGCCACCAAGGAAACTCGTTTGTTTTCTAGAACCTCCTTGAAGTCAAGAACCTCTTCGACAACAAAAAGCCAATCCAAGAAGCCTTCGGGTTGAACACTGCCTTGTAATTCAGGGATGTCAATTTTTAGACCTGTGTCCCACCGACGTGAATTTGCTTCTGTACCTTGTCGAACCCTTTCCCTACGGAAATTTCTAGCAATAGGGTTGTCATCTACCTCCTCCATACTTTCTTCGTCTTCCATAGACCGTGGGTTTGGATGTGGTTGGCACTGCTGCTGTTGTTGTAACGCCGTGAGTTGCTCGGTTAGGGCATCAATTTGTTGTTGCACCCTCGTGGTGTCAACTTCATAAACGTCGTCCATGGGTCGCCTTCTTGGTGCCATCGTAGCCTACGCTTTGATACCAATTGATGCAGTGCGAGTCGTAAAATAGTAACAATCTTAAAATCCATTGATTCAAACAAGAATACCGGAAATAAGATTCCTCTCTAGACCCGTCGATTCACAAAGAATACCGAGTTTAAAGGCTCAACAATAGTTGATTCACAAAGAATAACCAAAGTTGGAACAAAAGAGTATAAAACTCAAAATATATTAATGATCAGAACTGAAGAGCGCTAAGGCTTACACCCAATATTTATAAGCAAAACATAGACCTAACTTTAACCAGGAAACAACCAGATTTGGGAAGAGAAGGAAATTACCAAAAAGATAAGGAAATATAAGGCAATTGCCAAAAATGAAAATATGGCAATAAAATAAGGACACTACTATTGTGCTCACGGGTTGCGTGCTACATCACTAACATTAGTCTACTATACAATGGTCTTCAGGAAATACAATATTAGTTTATATTTTTACTGTTTTTCTAAAAGATGTTGCCATTACACGGTTACATATATAATTGTAGCAAAGGGGTCTACACCTGATGAGTTTGATTTTGTGGGTATAGGCTCAAATTGTGCATTAATTGCGTTGATTTTGGGGTTGGGGTTGGGGTTTGGGGTGGGGGTGGGGGTGGGGGTGGGGGTGGGGGTGTGGCAGTGGTCGTTGCATCAATTAAGGAAACAGTAGGAATACTCGTTTTAGAGGCTTATTGTAATCTTATTTTGGAGGCTTATTTTATTTTATTGTTTTTGATAAGTAAGTCATATTATAACAAAAAAAGAGAAGAAAATATGCAATAAAATTCAATACACATATTTTGTAGGGAGAACAAAAAAATAAAAACAAAACTATTCCATCAAAAAATAAAATAAAACTAAACCTACAGAAGACAAACACAACATTCATAACAAAAATGATTCAAAATTTCTCTCTGGCACTCTTCAAATTATGAAGTTTCGCTTTGAGTTTTCTTTTGTTATCCTCCCTTGTAGTCTCCCCATTACTGGGGCCACTTGGAGATGGACTCCCTCTATTTTTTAGGCTCTTCATTTGGCACAACAGCTCTTGACTTAATTCTCCATATCCTAACTCACCCATATCACACGATTCAAGGACATCAAAGGCATTAGATGTTGAGAGGGCAGTGCATCTCTCTCTCTCTCTCTCTCTCTCTCTCTCTCTCTCTCTGTTTATCACTGTCGTTGAACCTTGTCCACCATCTTTCTCCTTTTTCTTCACTTCCCATTTAGTCGGAATTTATATTTTAGTCTCCTTAACTCTCCACTCTCTTGTTTGAAAGGGAGAGGGTTTACAGTCTTTGGCTTTTCAGGGCACAAATTAATGGTATAACCAAAAGTCTTACACACATCACACCTTTGAGACTTCTATGAACACTACAACAAAATGCACTTTTGGTGACTAATTTGGCGACTAAAAAAAATTTAGTCGCCAAAACTTGTGGAATTGGCACTAAAAAATTTTTTAGTTGGCAAAGGTATAATATTTAGCTACAAATTTTTTTTAGTCAGGAAATATTGATTATTGGCGACTAAAAAAAATTTAGTAGCTAAAAATGCCACAATTGGCGACTAAAAAATGTTTTAGTCGTTGTATACATAGTTTTGGCTACTAAAATTTTTTAGTCGCCAAATGAAAAACAAAATATTACTTTTAGACTTTTGGCGACCAAATATTTGGTCGCCAATAATTTATTTTGAGCAACCAAAAAATATTTTAGTCGCCAAAGGATTAAACTATTTGGTGGGAAAATTTTGAATTTATAAAATTAATTGGCGACCAAAATGTTTAGTTGCTAAATGACTACTTTTAGCAACTAAAACAATTTTAGTCGGCAATAGCCTATACTTTAGGCTAAAATAATATTTAGTCAGATTTTTTTTATCCTTTTTACCGACCAAAATAATATTTAGTCGCCAAATGGCATGAAATTATTTACATTTCCCGAAAAATAAATCATTTAGTCGTGGAAGCTCAAAATTTTAGAGGGAATAAATCCCGGTTCGCGCCTGTGTCTCACACTTTTACCCTCTCTGTGTATACACCACAACCACAAAACCTCTCTATCAGTAAACCTCACCACCGCAAATCAACAAACCTCACAGCAATCAAACCTCACGACCGTGCATCCTCACGACCTCTCTCTCAGCACTGAAGGTCCATCCTCTGGTGATCTTCAACATTTGTGACTGCTACATCCGGCGACCCGATTAGGCCGAGCGAGTCATTGAATCTCTTCTCCACTCTATCTTGCCCGACGGCACCGTCGATATTCGCAAATCTTACGCCGTTCCTCACAACGTGTCCTCTAATCAGGTTTTGCTTCCGTCTTTCCTTCACACTCTGTTTGTTTCTCGAGAAAAAATAATAATAAAAAAAACTAGATGAAAAATAAGAGAAACACTAAAAAACTATGACTCCTAATTTGGGTTAAAAATGGGTAAAACTCAATTTGACAGTAGAGAGGTTTTTTGAGTGTTTTTTTTAATACCTAAATTTGAATTTGATATAGTTTTGTGTCAAGGGCTGGAGATTCCCTAATACTGTCCCAAAAAAAAGAAGCTAATTTGTAGACTTTTACTAGGTTTGAACTTTCAAGAATTGGTAGAAAGATATCTGTTCAGAGTAATGGATTTGTAGGGCAATTGTAGTTCTGAACTGGGGGAAAATGAGGGTATTAAATTTTTAGATATGTGGAAATTCTTTGAGGAATTGAGTAAGGAAACAATGTTGGCCTAAATCCAGTTCGTTCATTCATTCACAAAAAAGTACTTACGAAAAAAATTTATCCATTCACTAAAATTTGTTCTAATAGTTCCTTACTAGACACTAGTTCCACCAAATAGTGAGAAATTCGTGTGTACGTGTTCACACGAGGGCCATCTAGTGTATTCTTCTTACTTCTTATTTCTTATTCCTTTGTTCCCAATTTTTATTATTTTTTGTTTGTTATGCTTGTAGGTTGCACTGGATATAGACTATCATCATAATATTGCCCAATTTTTATTACTAGTCCTTGTTTCTTAATCTCATAAAAAATCCAATCACCTTGTTTTGTTATATTTACGTTGATTTTGTTTTATATGAAACATGTTTCTTTTAATATTGATGCTTCCCACCTGGTTGTGCCTATTTCCCATTATTTCTTGTGTATTTTCTCCCAACCTGTGTATTTGATTCTTGTTTTTATCAAATTGTGTTGTAGGTCTTCTACATTAGTAAATTTGTTCTTCAGACCTTTCTTGTGAGCCAATGGAAGATTATATTGGTTCATACTTGCTGGTTGTATCTTTATCAAAAAGAGTGTGGATGTGATATCCTTAAATCCTTGTTTTACGTAGTTGAGTTTGGTGGGTGTGAGAGGTGGAAGTTTTCTTGAGTTTCATGTTGGTTTTGCTTTCTATTATAGATAATGAAAATTCTCAAGGCTGTCCCTCTTTCTCTTATTTTTGGTCAAAGTAATGAGGTCTAATCATCTAAGTATTCTTCTTTAATACAGCTATACCTTTTCCGAATGGTAAATCTGTTGCTCAGGGCAAGGCACTAACAAAACAAAAGGCAACAATTAAAACCTAATCAACTTTAGCTTAGCTATCCAGAAATGGATCAGCTTTCATAATATATCTATGACAAAATATTGTTGATTTTCAAGAAGTTATCACTTTGTCCTATCACATTACTAACTATGACAAATTCAGTCCTTGCCTTGCATTGCAGGCTTTCCTTCTTCATCACCATTTCTTTACTAGCTTTATTTGACTTCTAACTTTTTTTTACATCGGTTATTATACAAGACACCTTAGATATATGCATGAGTAACACTATCACATGAAGCATTCTAAGTGGTGAAGCTAATGTAAACTTGATTTTTTGTAATGAAAAGGGGGAAGACTTAAACCATGTGTTGCTCTTTTGTCCTTTTATCTAGAAGGTTTGGTCTCATATTATCAGATGGTGAGGCTTGCAATGGGTACTACCTGGCTCTGTGAATTGCATACTATAATGGTAGGCTGGTATTAAATTTTAAAAACAGAATAATATCATCTGGAAGGCCATTCCTTTGGCTATGCTCTAGTCCATTTCGAAATAGAGGAATAATTGCATTCTTAAGGCCTCACAGCCATATATAGGGGAGCTGTGTGACACTATTAAATTAAGGATTGCAATGTGGATCAAAGTATCTTGCCCCCTCCTTGGATTTTTCAATTAATAATATTATTTTCAACTTGCAAAAAGTCAAAGTTTGCATTAGGGAGATTGGTTAGCAGGCCTGGGGTAGAGTATTTAGGCTGGTGATTTTGCTTTAGGTTTGTGTTGACATTACTTGTTTTTGCTATACAATCTTTTGTACCATTTCCTAATTCCATATTTCCATACCCATTTAGGCTTTAGTTATTTTAAACTTTGTGTCAATCACTTCTACACCTATATAAGCTTATATTAAACAATATAAATTTTTTTATATGGTTGGGATTGTATGGTCTTATTTTTGGTTGAATTTGGATTGAAGGTTTGCCGAGCATGATAGCAATAGGGACTTCAACATGCAATGGTTTCATGACAAAATGAAATCTGCCCAAAAGGTTGAAGACTTTGGAGTGAATCTTGTTTTAGCCTCTTGTGATGATAAAGAAGCCTTGAGAAGTAAGTTGATGATGCCACCTATGATTATAAAGATGCCTTCCAAAAATGATATTGATTTTTCCTTTTAGTCTTTTTGTTTGTGATTCTCGCCTTCTTGATGTAAAAGCAGTTGTGATTTATTATGTTCTGTAGTCATTGGGAAGTCAACTTTTATGTCACATATATATGATGCTAAATCTTTTAAAATGTTGTGGAATTTTTTGGAGGTTGAAAAATGACTGCACTGATGGAGAATGCATATGCTTCATTTTATCTCATTTCCCCTTTTCTTGAACTCTGATCTCCCCTTGTTGCTTATTATTTGATTTCTTTGGAGAACATGCACATGCTTCGTTTTATCTCACTGCTTTGAAGTTAAAAAATGTCAGCTTGTCTCTTATGGTTTTCAGTTGGATTGCTGCAACATGTTGAATAAGCTTGCTATACTCATATTTCTTAACTTCTTTTATTTGTGGCTTGCTCAATATCATTCCAGGCATGTACAAGCAAGAGTTCATTTTCTGCGTGCAAGTGAAGGAGATGTTGCGTAGTTCAAATGAATACCAAGCATTCTTGAAGTGTCTTCATATTTACAGCACATAAATAATCACAAAAAAAATATTTACAAAGTTTGGTATGTGAGATCCTTGTTATTTATCCTGGTGGCAATTTTATTCTTTTGCATCTATAGAACTACTAACTGTTCCATTTACAAACAAGAACTTGCGTTAACAACCCTTATTGAATTTGCACTATTGATTTCATATGGTGTTCAGTTGTAAATTTTTAGGTCGATGTTTTCAGTGTTTTTACTAGGAATGCAGTGTTGTTATCATGGCTTTTCTTCACTTAATGTTAGACTCATTTTTTAAACATAATGATATGACACTTTATTAAAATATCTAAATTAATTTTTTCTCTTATTTATTCTCAAATCATCAATCAATCATCTTACTTACATATCACTGGACATAAAAAGTAGATCTAAAAAGTAGATTTGTATATCATTTTTCTTAGACATTCTTGAAACATCAAATGTGTTTTAGGTTGGGAGACTTGTGATAACAGACATTCTTAAAAAGTAGACTTGTGATAACGGATAGAATCTCATTAGCACTTGTAGGTTGGGAGTTAGAGTTGAAAACGGCTTAAACTTAACTAAAAAAGGGCGTTAAGGAGGCGAAAATGCAAAACAGCCCTTGAATCACTGAACGGATGTCATAACCAATTTTCTTACTTCAAATAGGGCCTGTGACAACAGACGAAATGCCATTAGCACGTTTAGGTTGGGAGTTAGAGTTGGAAACAGCTTAAACTTAACTAAAAAGGGGCGTTAAGGGGACGAAAATGCAAAACACCCCCGAACCACTGTACGAACGTCACAACAGTTTCCTTATGCCAAATAGGACCTGTGACAAGAGACGGAATGTCATCAGCACGTGTAGGTTGGGAGTTAGAGCCGAAAACATCTTAAACTTAACTGAAAAAGGGCGTTAAGGGGGTGAAAATACAAAATAGCCCTTGAATCATCGTACGGACATCACAACTAGTTTTCTCACATCAAATAGGTCCTATGAAAACAAACCAAATGTCATCAGCACGTGTAGGTTGGGAGTTAAGAGTTGGAAACGCCTTAAACTTAACTAAAAAAGGGCGTTAAGGGAGCAAAAATGCAAAACTGCCCCCGGACCACCATATGGACGTTATAACTGGCTTCCTCACGACAAATAGGATCTATGACAATAGACGGAATGTCATTAGCACATGTGGGTTGGGAGTTAGAGTTGGAAACGACATGAACTTAACCGAAAAAGGGCGTTAAGGGAGCGAAAATGCAAAACAGGCCCCGGACCACCGTATGGACATCATAACCAGCTTCCTCATGACAAATAGGACCTGTGACAATAGACGGAATGCCTTTAGCAGGTGTAGGTTGGGAGTTAGAGTCGAAAACGTCTTAAACTTAACTGAAAAAGGGCGTTAAGGGGGTGAAAATGCAAAACAGCCCTCGAATCACTGTACAGACGCCACAACTAGTTTTCTCACATCAAATAGGACTTGTGACAATAGATGAAATGTCATTAGCACGTGTAGATTGGGAGTTAGAATTGGAAACGGCTTAAGCTTAATCGAAAAAGGGCATTTCAGGGGAAAAAATTTAAAACAGCCCCCGAACCACCATGTTGCGCTCACAGGCAGCTTCTCCATGACAAATATGACTTGTGACAATGGACGGAATGTAATTCAGACCCGTAGGTTGGGAATTAGAACTGAATAAGCTCGCAACTTAGTCGAAAAAGGCGTTTCGGGGGCGAAAATTCAAAACAGCCCCCAAACCACCATGTTGCTCTCACGGGCAGCTTCCCCATGAAAAATATGACTTGTGACAACTAACAGAATGTAATTCAGATCCGTAGGTTGGGAGTTAGAGCCGAATACGCCCGAAATTTAGTCGAAAAAGAGGCGTTTCGGGGGGGAAAAAATTCAAAACACCTCCCGAACCGCCGTGTGGCCGACACGAACACCTTTCCCATGCCAAATATGACTTGTGACAAATAACGGAATGTCATTTGGACCCGTAGGTTGGGATTAGCGTCAAATACGCCCAAAACTTAGTCGAAAAAGGGCGTTTTGGGGGTAAAAATTCAAAACAGCCCCCGAACAGCTGTATGGCCGACACGGGCAGCTTCCCCATTACAAATAGGACTTGTGACAGCTGACGAAATGTATTGTAGATGTATAGTAATGAAAAATTATGGGAAAAATATTCAGAAACCAATATGAACTCAGTTTACGCCTTGTTATGAACTTGCTAATTTTTTGAACGTACACACGTGTGTTATATTATATTTAAGCTTTCATAGAAGTATGAAACATGCTCATGGTGTTTGTGAGGCCATGTGCGTCATGAGATATCAAGTATTCTTTCTTTGATGAACCATTTATAGGTGTCTCAACATACATTTCTACATATTTCCTTTTATGATTGAAATTTATTTTTGTTATTATTTTTATCACATGTTCTAATATCCTTTCCGAAATGACACTGACATACATTAATAAGCAGCGATGGTTTTATATTCAATCTAATGATTCAAGTGCCTTTTGCAAACAAATAATGAGGAAGTTGGTAAAAAGAATACTTTCTATTCACATTGAGCTTTGATATTGGTTTAGCCACAGAATTTGGATATATGTTCCATACAAATACAAGATTGTTACATTGGCTTTATGTTACTAATGAAAGATTTAGTAATGATTGTTCTGCATTTAACAATGTTCCTTATAACAAAAGACTTTAGAAAGACTGTAGAATGACTAATAATTGATTCATCATGGAAGGTTGCTTCTCACTTATTTTTATTTGTCACTTGTTGCCAAATTCATTTATGAAGTTGGGCATTTTTTGATCCAATTCTAATGTTTGTTTTTTTTGTTTTTTGTAGATGACTTTGATGCGTGGACTTCCAAAGATATTTTGGTGTATGGAGAAGAAATTGTACTTTTGTATAGAAGTAATATAATACTTTTGTCGTCTCCGGTTTTTGTGCAGTTAACTATTATTGATACAGAAAACTTTTGGTAGCCAACAGATAATTACTGGCAGGGTAGATAGATCACCTTTTGTCGCCGTACAGATATATGATTTTCTGTCGTGGTACATGGATGTACTTTCGGCTTGGTACATACATCACCTTTTGTCGTGGTACAGATTACGATGGGAATTTGTGCCATGCCAAATGGTCATTTCACATGGTATAGTAAATGTAATTTTTGTGTATGGAGGGCTTTACTTTTTGTATGATTCTATATTTTGTATGGAATTATTATTTTAGTTTGGACAATAGTTGGTTTGTATGTATTTGGACAGTTAAAGTAATTTATTTTTTGTATATGGATGCAGATTGTGGAATGATTGATAGTTTGTCTATCATTTTATTTATATATGTATTACAGGTTACATGGAATATAGACAGGTTATGGATACATTGTAATATTTGCAATAAAACATAATATCATGTTTTTGCCAACTAAACGTTTTGTAGCCAAAAAAAAAAAGGGGAAAAAAAAAAACCTTTGGCTACTAAAAGTTTTGTAGTCAAAAGAAAATCAAACATTTGGCTACTAAATTTTTTGTAGCCAAAAGAAAAACAACCATTTCGCTACTAAATGTTTTGTAGCCAAAAGAAAATCAAACCTTTGGCTACTAAAAGTTTTGTCGCCAAAAGAAAATCAAACATTTGGCGACTAAAATCTTTCGTAGCTAAAAACAAAAGCTGAAGAACAACAAATACTTTTGCCAACTAAAAATTTAGTAGCCAAAAATGTGGGAGTTTAGGCGACTAAATTTTTAGTAGACAAAAGAAATACTATTTGCCGACTAAAATTTTAGTAGCCAAAACACTAATATTTGCTTTAGGCAACTAAAAAATTTAGTAGCTAAAAATTTTTCCGCGACTAAATTATTGGCTTTTGGCGACAAAAAAATTGGTCGGCAAAAATGTATTATTTAATTAATTTTCTAACCTATTGGTAACTAAAAATTTAGTCAGCAAATGAATACATTTGGCGACTAAATGAAGTTTAGTCGCCAATTAGCTTTGTCGACTACTCTTTGGCTACTAATTTTCCGACCAAAAAATTTAGTTGCTAAATACTATAGGCGACTAAAAAATGACTTTTGGCGACTAAAAATTTAGTCGCAAAAAGTGAAAATTCTTGTAGTGGAAACGTCAACTTGAATCTCATATGGGTCACCATAACCAAGATTTATTATGAAAGAGTCAGAGATCTCTTTATTTGCTGGCACTTGAATACATATCCTCGCAAACGTAAGTCTGCTTTTCTTAAAAGTATGCTCATCCAAATTAAGAGGAGTTCCCATGATGCTAGCAATTTAATTCAAACTCTCTTCAGTCCAAAACTCTAAAGGAACATTATACAACTTCACCCACAACGGCACACTCAAAAATTCACACTTTGTTAGTTTCAGTCCAATTGTCATTTTTTAACAACAATCAATCTAGCCCCAACATAATAGGGGCCATCTTCCAAAATTTTGTCCATAGCCTCTTCACTTTTTACTTTAAAGATAAAAAAAAAGAAAAAAAAAGCCATTATCAATGGAAACAACATCCTCAAGCAAATTTTTCCAAAGTTTCTTTGCCTAAGTTTTCACAAAATGGAAAGAAAATCTTTTATCAGTGAAGTATCCAACCAAGGCATTTTCCCAATGGGAAAAGCCTTTTTTTGAGATCTCAACAGGGACATTGTACATGCCATCTACTAGGTTCACAATCTTATGGGCACCTTTTTTATACTTCAATTTTGACACATTGTTAATCTCTTCTTTAACTAAAGAGTTCCAAGCTTGTAGAGGCTTACCTGATATAGTAGGCGTATTACCATCAAGACATTCACCCTTGCCAGATTGTGCATCTTCCATATGTAGTTCAACTGACTCGTCATTTCTACAAGTTCGCACATTTTTAACACTCTTCCATTACTTAGTGCCCATTACTTCTCTCCTTTGGTCAACACTGAGCAAGCCAAGTTTATTTGACATGTTCATTTCATTAGCCGCCAGTGGAGACACAGTGGCCAATTTTGGTCACTGTTCAAGATCAGTTAGCACTTTATTTAGTGTGTTTCACGCATTAGGTGTTTGATGCTATTTTGATGATTGCTTAGTTGACGCTTGCATTTCCACATTCAATTGCAACTGTGGTGTACTAAGATTTCCACACAAACATAGATCGACACAATCACACTCGATTGAGCTTTCCTCATATTCTACATCCCTTAATCCCCTTTTGTTTCCACTTGAGGGCCCTTGCCATGGTCTCACAAAATCTCCAGAAGAGACATTTGGGGGTCCTTGAATGCGTATATACCGGTGAGGGAGTACAATATCCATCGGTATATAGTTGAGCATCCACTTGATTATCAATCTCCTTCAAGAATATTCTAGTTGATTTGCACTTGGGAGATTTACTTTTTGATTTACTCTTGGTTAATTTTCTCTTGGCTAGTTTGCCATTCTTCAATGATAGCTTGCTACCCTCTTTGTCCCCCCTCTCTCTCTCTCTCTCTCTCTCCCCTTAATCATCTTATGACTGTATAGTAGCAGTGTTTTCACTGAGGCATTTTGTCAAATAGGTGGAGGGCGACTCAAGACTAGCAAACAAGCCCTCATAAATGCGACCCCCTTGAAGTGATGAAATGTGCCGCAATTCTCGGTCGCCGACCCTCTTGATCAAGCATGATAGAGGTCAAGGCATTTATGTGTTTATGTGCATTCATTTTACATTGAATCGTGCAATTTGGCTTCTCGGCCATCATGCATCGAGATGCGTGATTGGTGGCCCGAGGTTCGAGAACCACACTCCCTTGAGCTCATGAAATGATAGGGAGGGTGGTTGTGCACGCATAGCTTGCAAATACATTGCCATGCCCTTTCTTCCTCTCTATTGCAGTAAACTGGAGAAGTGCAGTAAAAACTGGTCGGCCGACCAGTAAAGCTAGCTGGCTGACCACTTTTCTTGGTCTGCAGCAATAGAAAGTGGTCTGCCGGTAGCTGGTAACATCCCTAGGTGGTTGGCAACCCTCCCACAGGTCCCCAAGGTGAGTTAGAAGCTTTCTGGACCTTGGTGCAAGGTTCTAAGAACAATTGCAAATAGAGGCAAATTGGGGCATCGCGACAGATTTTCGAGTGAGGCGACCAGGCATGCATGCACTCCTCATCCCGAGGACCTCTGTTTACTGTTTTCCTTAGCTAGTTTATGCTTTGGTTTTGTACTTAAGTAATTAATGTGTTTAGTTAACTTGTAATAACTAGTTAGTTAACTTATTCGTGTTGTAATAACTAGTTAGTTAACTTGTTAGTTAATTAGCTTTGTTTTGTAATTAATTAGTTAGCTTGTTAGTTAATTAGTTTTGAGATGTAATAATTAGTTTAATTAACTTATATTAGCTAGTTAGCTTCTTATTTGGACCATTCGTCGAGAGGGCCAACTGTTGTAATAAGCGTGCGTGTGTGTGATACATGTCTTCCAACCCCCATTTCTTTCTCCCTTTTACTTAACCGCTTACGATGGTTAGTTTTAGGGCATATTTCAATTAGCATCCTTATGCTTGCATGCATGCATCCATTCATCTGTATTACATGCACCGGGCTTGGCGCATCATACTAACTGCATTGTATTTCAATACATTTACTTGAATACGTGTTCAAACAGCATGCTATCAAGTTGCATTGTTATGCCATCTTAGAATAGCCGAGCTTATTTTAGTTGCATTTTTGCATGTGTTGCATTAGCCATCTTAACATGAACTAGGATCATGCATGATTTCTAACTAGTTCTCTGTTTTGGCTCGGAGTACACTGTGAGTGTTTATGCTTTAGCATACCTGCATGAGATGTGTATGTTGCCATGATAGCATGCTTTCCATGAGACTAACTGCTTAAGTGATTAACTACTTGAATGTCAGTGGGTGAAGGTTGGATTGCTTGAATTGGAACAATTCATTGAAATCTGCAATTTAGCCTACTTGCGAGTAGCACCTCTAAACCGTTTTCAAACAAACGAACATGAAATGTTTTGTTCCAACTTAGGCGATCCAGTCTATACTTGTATGCTGTGCGCATCACATAGTAAGCTAGCTAATTAACCGGAATAAGAGCGCTTGTGTTTTCAAAAACAAAATATCATGTTAGTAAAGGCCGATCTTTGATCGGGCGAGCGGGGGTGCTCATTGCATGACCTTCCCCTCTCGTACCCAAGTTCCCAAGCCGAGACAACTTTGGTGATGACGGACACATGGCCTTAGGCACGAGTCAGGGTTTCCTAAATTTCCCAAAAATAAAATATTTAGGTGGCGACTCTGTATTTGGCAAAGGAGTCCATGTTTGGCACTTCTTTATAAAAATCAGTTTTCCAAAACAATTTGTCGGATTTGGACTCTTTGGTGATTTATCGGTCTTGCATTGCACTTTGCGAGATTAGATTCAGAACCGTGACACGAGTCCAAACTTTTAGTAGCTAGAGAACAAAACGAATTCGCGCCCTCGTGGCGCGAAGCCGGGAGTTCTCCGGGCGGTCTACAGAAACCCTACGAATTAATTCCCAAGATGTGTAGAGACGCCTTCCTCCAATCCTAACAATTAGTAAATAGGATCTAAAATTACGGAAAAACTTTCAATAAAAATTACAACATCTACAAAATTGATTCTAAATAAGACATGCTATGGAATGGCAAGCTAAAGAACTCCTCCAACTTCAAGTCACCCAAACAAACAACTTATCCAATCTCCACAACACCCATCCTCTGTACATTTTTGAGTTATTAACTTTTTAAATATCCAACCAATTTATATGCACAATACCACGATCAATTAACTACAAAAGTCAAAAATCAACATTTTCATAAACTCAACAACTTAAGTAAACCACTTCAATCATTTATAAAATTCCTCCATAGAACATAAAGATACCCAATCCACCATTTATCAAATCAATTTCAATATATAAATTTTCTAACACCAAAATCTCCAATTTTTACATCACATTCAAACCCTAGATTAACCCAAATCTCAATATCCAAAACAACCATCAAATTGATCATTTTTCTACATGTAAAACATTCATAGAAACTAATTGAGAGTATAAAACTCAACAATCAAACCCCAAATCAAAATAGGTCTAAAATAAATATAAAAAAAATTTATCTTCTTTAACTCAAAATATGTAAAACCTTAAACTAAATTTTTTAGGGAAAGATTCTTACCAATTAAAAGCCTCTAATCCGTCAAGAAAATAAACCCCAAGCTTTGATTCTTCAAAAAATTAAGAAAAATCTAGAGTTAATACTTCTATTGTGCTATTCGGCGAGATAAGATGGCTGGCAGTGGTGGAGATGGTGGGTTACGGTCATGGTGTAAGGGTGGAGCAAAGATGTGGTGTTTGGCAACCAAAAAGGTAAAGGAAAATAAGAGAGAATGTAGAGAGAAGTAAGAGAGAAAAGAATGAAGATAATGAAGTAAAAAAATCTGCATTTTGTTTTAGTTGGAAATGAGTGTTTGGTCACACCTACTATCAAGTTTGGAGCTGAGTTTTGATATCCTAAGTGGAGTTTAACTTAGGAATGTGTTTGGCTCAAGGTGAATGTTGGGAATATTATAAAAATAGTCGCGCTTTTCTATAAAAGGCGAGATTGTAACTTTAAAGCAATCACACTTTTTCATAAAAAGTGAGATCTCTTACATTTCTATCACGGCTAAATATCGTGATGAAAAGGTTCAACAAATAGTCACACCTACATACATCACGTTTTTTTTTTTTTATAAAGAAAAAAAAAAACTAAGACTAAAACATAAGGTCACTATTAAAAACCGTGACCTTTTACTATTATTGTAGTAGTGACTTTTGATCAAAGTTGCACTGTATCTATAAGCGATTATCACTAAATTTAATGAAAATAAAATTTGTGACTATCATATAATCCAATTGTATTATTTTATCATCCAAGTTTGTTTAAATATTTTTTTTAGTTCTTGAATTTTATTTGATAGTTCAATTTTTAATTCACTTATATAATTTAGACGGAAGTTAAATTAGGGGATTTTGACTCACAATCAAAATTGTAAGGACCAAATTAAAAAATTTGGACAAAGTGTTTTTAAAGTTAACTTGTTAAATGTATTTATTATTAATTGTTGTTATCCAAAACTTATGTTGATGTTGTTCTTGCTAGTGATGGAAGTTCTTGAACATGTGTCAAGGGGAGTTGATTGGGGAAACTTGATATTCTCATGGTAGATACACTACTGGGACTGGTGATGATCAGATTTTTTTTTTCAAAATTACAATTATCAAGTAGATAAAAGAATATGAATACAGATTTAGATGCTTTGAAACTTTAACTAGAGGATCAACAATTGGCACGGCCTAAGAAAAGTGACATAGAGGCACATTTATGCAGGGCCGGCCCTGAGATTTGTGGGGCTTAAGGCGCACTATGAAAATAGGGCCCCTCTAATATATTTTTTTTTAATAAAAAATTTATGCATAAAATGATAAGTATCCACAATTTTTTTTATTTATGTATACTTGAACATATAATCATTAAAATTATAAATTAAAATTTAGTTTCATATATTAAGATAGGAAGAAATTAGTACAATGACTCAAAAACATTAAAAACTGGTTTTGTTGCTTTATAGTTTAGCAATATCCAGCTTATAATTAACCCAACGATCACTTAAATACTACTCTTCTTGCATTTTTAGCTGCAAAATCACTAATTAAGTTTGTATAATCTAATTTATCTACCAAATCCTTTTCAATAGACAATATAGCTAATCCATTCAATCTTGTCCGAATTACTAGGGTCATAAATGTTTAGAGGTCCATATTCAACATTGACATCTTCACTTTCACTAGATTCTACATTCCCCAAATCTTCATTCTCATTCTCATTCGTATGTTCACTAGGTTGTTCAATCACCAAATCATCATTCTCATTATTATTCACACAATGAGTAGGTTCTTCAATTACCAAATCTTCATCATCATTGTCATTTGAACCCAAAATATCTATTTGTTTCTTGGTACCAAAATATTTATCAAGTGCTCCTGATTGAGATTGAATTAATTGTTCTACCTTCATCCTCTTTTTTCTCTTTTCATTTCCAGAACTATACTTCCTAGGAAACATGGCTATAATCACAAACACTTCAATCCACAAATCACAATCCACTTATCTGATAGCAAATAAATTATAAAAAAAATAATTTAATGAAACAAAATTAGGGCAAACAAATTATTCAATTAAAACTGATAATGATAAATACCTAGGTAAAAAAATTAGGGATAAATTATTTATTTTACTAAAATCTAATGGATAAAGAAGGCAATAAAAAAATTAGGGCAAATTTATTATTCCACTAATTGATACAGAATGAATATAAAAAAAAATTAGGGCAACTTTATTTAATAAAATCTGATAGCGAGAGAGAGGACTTACATGAGAGAGAGTGTGTGTGAGAGAGAATGAATCGCTGGAGGAGGAGTGTGTGAAAGAAGGAGAGTGAGTCGCTCACAATATGCTATGCTATGCTCTGCGTCTGCCTGCCTTCAAGTTGGTGTACATAAAAGTCTTTCATTTAATTTCATCACTTCGTTTCGTTAAAGAGAGACTGAAAACAGAAGCACTCACCACACTAGCAGTGCACTGGACATGTATTGTATATTGTATTTATGTATGGTTTGGGTTGGGCCCAAACACATTTTCAGTTTTTGTTTTTTTTATTTATTTATATATTTTCATTTTAATAAACATGGGCCAAATACATTTATAAATAAATATGGGCTAAATTATACATGGGCCCAATAAAACATTTGGGGCCCTTTAAATTGATCTTAAAACCATAAAAAAAAAAGTTGGGCCTATAACAATTTTTTAAATTTGGGGGCCCTATTTTTGGGCCAAAATTTGGGGCCTAAGGCACAAGCCTTACCTGCCTTAGGGCAGGGCCGGCCCTGCATTTATGCCTCAAAGGCTCTACCATTGATTGTTGGATTCATGTTTCAGGCCTCAATAATGAATTTACTAGTCAAATCATGTGTGAAATTAAGATAGTCAAATGTCATAGGATGATATATTTCCTTCTTTTTAATTTTACCAATCTATCTAAAGTCAATATGCAAGTAAGGCTTCATTTACTTTTCTCTCTCTCTCTCTCTCTCTCTCTCTCGGTATTAACCTAGTTGGGATTAGAAATAAGTCCTATTAGGAAATTACTAACATTTTAATATTGTAATTTGTTTTATATGTTTGACATATTGGCAATGGATGGAACATAGTTCAGAGAGTATTAGAGAATTACATTTAAAATTTTTGGATCTATTTTGTCCTAGTATTGTAGCTTGAAATTTTTTTTGGAATTCATTGTGTACTTGCTAGAAGTTTTGGATTATAAGGAATTTATACTTATGTTGAATGTTTGGATTTGATATTTTGCTTATGTTCAATACGCTACTACTTTTGAATTAAGTTTATATTTTGGATACCTTGCACAACTGTGTTAATTTTTTTGATTGCATGCATGTGTAGAAATGATGCACAAGAAAAGTAAGCTTGGATTTGGATTTTTTTATAGGTTTATGAATTATGTACTACATAGTAAGGACAAGCAGCGGATATACCGATCCGCCCCAACCGACTGAACCAAACCGAACTGATCTGTCACATTTTAGACGATGCGTGATGACGAGCGGACGGTTGCGGATTAATTTTTTTTCCAATCGGCCTAGTTTTGGACGGATGGTGGATTTCAGATTCCTTTGGCCATAACCAAACCGCCAAACCGCGAGCACCTCTAGTAATTTGTAAGATTTTATGTTTTCAATTTGTTTAGATATTTTGTTTTCAATTAAAAAAGAGTTTAAATATTCTGTTGAATATATTCTGTTTAAAAAGAGTTTTCAACTTGAATATATTTTTTGAATTGAAGAAAATAAATGTATTATTTATCTATATTTTTTTTTGTTTTTAAATCTAACTCTAAAAATAATAAATAAAAAAGATGATATATGCTGGTTGATTTTTGTTTTCAAAAACAGATATAGATGTAACAATACATAAGTATACAATCTCTACTACTGCTCTGTTTATAGTTTTAGTGGTTTGAATTATTTTTATATTTTAAGAACCACAGATTGTAATATTTTATGTAGATGAGGCAGGTTGTGATTGTAATATGTGGATGAGGCATGCAGTGATTGTAATATTTTAAAGTTTCAAATTTTCTTTCTTTGGATGAGACATGTAGTGATTGTAATAATTTTTTAAGTCATTGACTATAATACTTTTTTCTTTTTCTTTTTTTTGAGGAAGTGCACAAGTTGAATTATGTTGAAAATTTATAAAATTTTAAACCGCCAAACCGATTTGCATCCATCAGCCAATCTGCTCAATCCACATCCGTCGGATTGGCAGATGGATATGGATTAATTTTCTCCAATTCGCCAATCTGGCAGACGGATGGCGAATTGGAGGTTTCATGGCCGCAACCGACCTACGCCCCCTACTAAACAAGGAAATTTTAAAGAACATATAAATAATGAATTTTGGTGATAGGTTTTTTTAGTTATTAATTTACTTTTGGCGACAATTTGATTCCATTGCTAAAAGTCTATGTGAATTTTTAGCAACCAAAAACTTGATTGGTTGCCAAAAGATTTGATATTCCACAACCAATTTGGTTCGTTGTTAAAAGATATTTTGGCGATGCGTTTATATGTTGCTAAAACTTGACATGTCATCCGCGGTTAATTTACAGCGACGAATTTTTTGGTGTTTGGCAACTAAAATATTTGGTCGTGGATTCATTTATCAGGCGATCATAATTTGTTTGGTTGCCGAATCATTGTAACGCCCTCAAAATAATAACATTAAACCCAACAAATAAGATATGCATTGATATTCAAAAGTTCCACATTCTTTCATTTCTCAGAGTTTCATTACAAAAAGTATTACATGTTAACAACTAAAGCATATGCCCTACAGGCTTACAGCTTTCCAAGTTAACACTTGGTTACAACAAAAGAGTACTAACTCATACACATTAAGCCCTTGGCTTGTATTTACATGTAATACATCAAAAAGTAAAACGACAACATTATGTCCGCCTCTAGCCTCCCAAGCTATGTCCTTGGAGGTGGCATGCTTCCTGCACCTGAAAATGATATTCCCATATAGGGTGAGCCACAGCCCAGTAGAAATACACTAAACCAACCATGAACAATGACTAAAATATTAGCAATTGATAGATGGCCAACACTAATACAATCACATAAATCACATATTTATGTCATACGACTTATGAGTCCAAGTTTCCTTTCATTTTTCCCTTTTTCAACGGATAGGTATATAAGCACTACCCACATTCTCAACAGATATGTATAACAACAATATCCACAGATAAGCATATAAGCTATATCCACATTCTACAACAGATATGTATAACCACAATATCCACAGATAAGCATAAAAGCTATATCCACACATCACAAAGATAAGCATATAAACTCTATCTTCACTTCTTTAGACAAGCATATGAGCTGTATCTACGAAGTTCATCCCCTATCTTCTCCCAACACTATCCGGTTTAGAGGTACATCCCCTATCTTCCCCTAAACCGCGGAGTACATCTCCCATCTCCTCCTCTGCACATAACGTATACAAACACATGGGTTCTATATACAATCACTCAATACATATAGTTAATGTATTCTATCAACCGTCAAGTTCCATGACACACTTCGTTGATTAGTTTCAGTTTGCCTAATCATCATGCATTGTCTACAACAATCACGACTATCCTCCACCGATAGCCCAAAGTAGTTATTTCTAAACAGAAAATAAATGCACAATGGATATTCAATCAACATTTCATTTCCTCATTCCTCACAATTAATTATCCCAATTAATTAAACAATGTAATTAGGTCAATTCCCATAATTAACATTTCAACCCTTAGGTCCCATTTTCATCAATGATTTAACATTCATTCCATTTCTCTATTCCAAACATGCATCTAGGTTTATTATGAATAAAATCCCAACTTTTGTAAAATTGCACGAAAGTCCCAAACTTTCACAAAATTACCAAACCAACCCCAACATCTCAAAATACTAAAATTTAAAGACAAAATCCATAGAGAGGAGTAGGATATCCCTACCTCGAAGTTTGAGCCAAAAAGGAGATGAAGACTCGAAGACCAACGTGCTCCAAATCCAAACTTTTTCAGATTAAGTCGAAGCTCTCAACGCCCTCTATCTTTTTAACAAAGGCCCTAGGCTAGAATCACACTCTAGGGAGATCAATTCTTAGAGGATGCAAACTCAACTCTCGCTCGAGCGACAAACTCCTCGCTCGAGCGAAGGTCCAAAAATCTGGGCAGCAACACTAGGCTCCCAAACACAACCAACCTGAAACAAACCTGCCCAACACATCCTATAACTCAATAAGGAGTAAAAAGGATGCAAACAAGATAATAAACAACTACCAACATCCACGGACACATGTCCGGATCACTGTACAACAAGGGTAAACCCGGGATCGCTATAACCTCCCCCCCTTAAAGAATTTCGTCCCCGAAATTAAGCACAAGTTTTTCAAAAACAAGTTTTTCTAAAACAAGTCTTTCTTTATTTTAAACAATGTTATACTTTAACATTCAACAATTCGACCCATTACCGGTCACCCCCTCCATTTAACAAGAGGCATTTCACAATATGTAAACAACATATGTACTTTCAACATGCATCAACATTATGCATTATCTTTCCAATTTCAACAATATAATCAACATATATAATGTCACATTCAACTTCCATATGAGGCAAGTTCCAAAACATACTTCCAATAAACCAAACATTTTCAATGTTTCACAACTCAAGACATATATAAAAGCTCTTAAGTTCAACAATAATTCAGAATTTAAATACAAGATTACATATCAAGAAACAAGTCCGGATATTTTTCGCGGACTTCCAACTCACGTTCCCAAGTGGCTTCCTCCACTCCGTGATGTTTCCACAAGACTTTCACCAAAGGAATGGTCTTGCCACGCAGGACCTGATCCCGCCTATCCAAGACCCGAACCGGTCTTTCCTCATACGAGGCATCCTCATCTACCTCTAAATCGGTCCAATCCAACACATGTGATGGATCTGGCTCATACTTCCGAAGCATACTCACATGAAACACGTCATGTACGTCGGACAACTGCGGCGGTAAGGCTAACCGATAAGCAACCTCACCAATCCTCTCAAGAATCTCAAAAGGACCAATAAACCGAGGGGATAACTTCCCACTCTTCCCAAATCTCATCAGACCTCGCCTAGGTGATATCTTCAGAAAGACATGATCACCTACCTCAAACGCCAAAGGCCTCCTCCTACGGTCAGCATAAGATTTCTGCCGACTCTGGGCTGTAACAAGCCTCCTACGGATAAGCTCAACTTTCTCCGACGTCTCCCTAACCAACTCCGGACCCAACAAAGGTGCATCACCCACCTCGGCCCAACAAACTGGAGACCGACACGGTCGGCCATACAAGGCCTCAAACGGTGCCATACCGATGCTAGACTGAAAACTGTTGTTGTAGGCAAACTCTACCAATGGCAAGTGCCTCTCCCACGTCCCACTGAAATCAAGGACACAACCCCGAAGCATATCCTCAAGGATCTGAATAGTACGCTCGGACTGCCCGTCAGTCTGAGGATGATAAGCTGTACTAAAGGTCAACTTAGTGCCCAAGGCACTCTGCAAACTCTGCCACAACCTAGCAGTAAAACGAGGATCTCTATCTGAGACGATCGTCACTGGGACCCCGTGCAATCTCACTACGTCCCGAATATACAAGTCGGCAAGATGATCTACCGAATCTCTCACGCGCATAGGAATGAAGTGCGCCGACTTAGTCAACCGGTCTACAACCACCCAAATAGCATCACTACCCCGCTGAGTCCTCGGAAGACCTACAACGAAGTCCATAGTGACATGCTCCCACTTCCACTCGGCAATAGGCAAGGGTTGCAACAAACCCGCTGGCCTCTGATGCTCGGCCTTCACTTGCTGGCAAGTAAGGCACTTCGATACAAAAACCGCCACATCTCTTTTCATACCTTGCCACCAAAACTGGCGACCCAAATCCTGATACATCTTAGTACCTCCCGGATGCACCGCAAGGCGCGAATGATGAAACTCTCGGAGTACTTCCTCTCGGCAAGACTCCGGTACAAACAAACGGTCTCGGTATCTCACACTCAGGTCGGGATACACCGTCAAACCCTTCTCAACTTTCCCACTGGAGATTTTCTCTCGGAGGGATTCTACCTCAAGGTCACCTCTCTGTGCCTCTAACACTCTAGTCACAAGTGTAGGCTGCGCAACAACAGAAAACAAGGCCGCAGCCCCAACAGATTCGCCCAGTAGCAAATCAAACTCACCAAGTGCTCCCAACATCTCCCATTCCCGGATGGCTATACTAGCTACATCACTAATGGATTTCCTACTAAGGGCATCGGCCACAACATTGGCCTTTCCCGGATGATAGTGCAACTCAAAATCATAATCCTCGATGAACTCCATCCACCTCCTCTGCCTCAAATTCAAGTCTCTCTGTGTAAACAGATACTTTAAACTCTTGTGGTCCGAGAATACCTCGAACCTCTCACCATAAAGGTAGTGCCTCCAAATTTTCAAGGCAAAGATCACAGCCGCTAATTCTAGGTCGTGTGTAGGTGTAGACGGCGCCCGCGTGAAGGACCTCGATGCTACTACAGTTCGGACTCTCGATTTGTGTCGCGGTTCTTAATCTGAACCAAAGAGTCCAAATCTGGCAAATCGTTTGAGAAAACAGATTTTTTTGAAAAAGTAGTGCCAAACATGGACTGCTTTGCCAGATACAGAGTCGCCACCTAAATATTTTTAAAATGGGGAAATTTAGGAAACCCTGACTCGGTGCCGAAGGCCATATGTCCGTCATCACCGGAGTTGTCTCGGCTCGGGAGCTTGGGTACGATCGGGGAAGGTCAGCTATGAGCACCCCCTTTCGCCCGGTCCGAAGACCGGCCTCTACTAACCGTGATATGCGTTTTTGAAAACTTTACGTGTTCTTATTCCATTTATTAGCCTAGAATTACTATGTTATGCGCATAGCAAACAAGCATAGACCAAATCACCCAAATTGGAACAAAACATTTCATGTTTGTTTTGAAAATGGTTTGCTACTCGCGAGTAGGCTAAAATACAGATTTTGCCACCCTCAAGTAGGCTTTTTAGAAAAGACGGTTTTGCCACTATCTAGTGGGCTTTAACAAATATAGTTTTAACGCATTATCCCAATTTAAGCATTTTGACCTCCACCCACAGGCATTCAGGCAATTTATCTCATGTAAACACTTAGCCGCATGGCAAGCATACTCTTATGGCAACATTCACACGCATGTTGGATGCTAAAGCATAACCACTTACATTGTACTCCGTGCCAAAACAATAAACTAGTTAGCAAATGTGCGTGTCCTAGTTCATGTTATTTTGCCTAATGCAACACATACAAGGTGCAATTCTAGTTAGGCTCGGTTAACCTAAATATGGCATACGATATGCAACCAACTAATTCATGTATTCAATTTTGGATTTTGAAAATACGAATGCGGTTAGCATGATGTACCGAGCCCGGTGCATGTTAACAGATGCATGAATGCACGCATGCATATCATAAGGTATGCTAATTTCAAAAATGCCCTAATCTACCATCATAAGCTGGTAAATAAAAGGGAAGAAAGAAACGGGGATTGGAAGACATACACACACTCACCCACACTTATTACATGTTTACCCTCACTCAGAGGGTTCGAATTAATATTACAGTCCCAAAATAATGAACAAATAAAATTATTACAAAATTTCCTAATTAATTAAAAAAAAAAGAAGCAAAAGAATGAAGAGGGTGGCCACAGCCTCTGCCTCGGGGCGCGCAGATGATGCATGCTCGAATCCGTCCTGCCCGGAAAACCCGTACTATGCTCTTGTCGCCTCTGTTTGTACTGCCTTGTCTTTCTGAAAATTTCCAAAGTGCTGGAACAAGCTCTCTGCATCCTGCAGAGCACCACCGGCCAGACAGAATTGCCACCGGCACTCCGAAATTCCCGTCGGCACTTTATCAGATTCATCGGCACTCCAGATAGTGCCGGTCGGCACTAAATTCTGCCGGTCGGCAGAAACTTTCTGCAATAGACAGTTTGACAGCAAACAGAGGACAGACAGTGCATAGTATGGAGTTTTTGGACACATGTAAGCATGGTCCTACTTCTTATCATATTTTAGACTCAAAGAAGCATGACTTTCGATCCTTGAATCATCAATGGTACATGATGAGTCAAAGGATCGAATTTGCCATTTGATATGAAAATGCATGCAACAAACAACATGAAAAACCGAGGCCTTATCAAGTTAGAGTCAAAGGTCCCGATGACCGGGAATCAAGGCGCGTTGCATCACTTGAAGTATGAATGGTCCTTGATTCCCAAACTTAGTTTGACACCCCAAACCAAGTAAATGCAATGCATGTAATGCTCAACAAGGCTCAAATACATCATGCCACCAAGATATAAAGCACAACAAACATTATGCAACCAACATGACAAATGTACAATGTTAAGCATACAAGGTACAAAAATGGTGCAAACATGGACCAAATTGACTATGGGATTGATGTGCTACAAAGCTTAATGGAACAACTATGCAACAAACATGGAGTAAGCATGCAAGAGGGCTTAAAAATGGCAAAAGGGCAGACCCTTACCCTCCTCAAAACGGTGGCCAAGAGTGCTCAAAATGATAGACAATCAACTCATGTTAACAAGCAAATTCATGGTCCCAAAGCTAAGGCACACAAGGAGACAACTTACCTTCAATGACATGACCACTCATGGCATGATCAAGACAAGTAAAAACAGAATCTATGCATGCAAAATAGGACCCCAAAAGCTCCTAATATGGCAACTAAGATATCCCCCATGAAGCAAATACACTAAGGCTCATTCTTAGGCATAAGAGGACACACCCTCAAGACATGAAAAAGACCATGCATGCACACATGTAAGCATGATTCTTGGACTAAAACATGACCCTAGATGATGCCAAATCAAGAGGGTAAACACAACCATGCATGCTAGAGGTCAAAATGCTCAAAGCTTCCAAGCCAAAATACAAAGCAACTCTAACAAACATGCTAAACATGACCAAGTTGATAACCAACAGATGTTAAGCATGGAAAAACAATGCTAAATGCTCCATAGAACCAAGCCAACACACACAAAAATCATGGCCTAATCATGGGATGTATTTTTAAGCAAGATGGAGCAATACAAAGCAAATATCACAAGCATACAAGAGGGCCAAATCCGGCCAAAAACAGAGGTTATGTAAGACCTAAGATGCCTAAAAAAGTGCTGAAATGAAGCCAAGAAACAACAAGCACACATGCTATCCTTTTGAGCCCAAAAAGCAAGGAAACAAAACCATAAAGGGAGAGGGGTGTCCCTCCCCTATGCAAGACTTCAAACCAACTTTTTTGACACTAAAATACACTGATTTTTGGTGATCAAAAGATCAAAATGTTGAAGTGAACGAAACCTTATCAAAAAGGCACCAAAATAGGCCAAACAAGGCCTATGAGGGTGAGTTTGCAATCTAACCACAAAGTGACCTTAATGAAAGTGTTAGAGCAGGAAAATATGAGCCTTTTTTATGTTATACACAAGAGCCAAAACAATAAACAAAATAGGTAGAAAATCAATGCAAGTTTGGGGAATAAAAGGGAAGATGCTCACCCTTGAAGAACCCTTGAAGAACAAATGGCCTAACCTCCTTCTTTGGATCAAAACCAGTCCAAAACTCAAGAAACAACTCCCCCAAGCCCCTCAATCTCGGACTAAGGTGTAATGGTGTGTGTAATGGTGCAAAAGTAAGGTAAAACACACATTTTGGGCCAAGAAACACACACAAGAAGGGAGAGGGAGAGAGGTATAGAGATAATATGTATCTATATCTCTAAAGGCTGATTTTGCTTCTGTTTTTCTAACCTAGAACCAAGAGGAAAGCCTCCCTCTTATAAGGATCCCTCTTGCAAAGCTTCTTCAACAAGCTTGGCTATAGGGAAATCCCTCCACACACGTGTATGGAGGGGAAAGGAGTTGGTGCCAGCTATCACAGCTGGCACAAAATATCTCCATAAAGTGGAGGAACAGTGGTCGGCTGCCCAAAAAGGCTATTCCGGCAAAAAACAGTGCCGACCGGCAACATATTATGCCGACCGGCAATAAAGTGTGCCGACCGGCAAACAAAATTGAGATGGAAGAAAAAGACCAGCCGGTGGCCTCCAGCCACTGCCGGTGGTGTATGGGGATATCTCACAAGGCATTCCCTACCCCTCTAAGGCAAAACAAAAGTGTTTGGTGCAAAACCAGACACTAAACAGTCGAGTTCGGGGATCCTGAGGCAAGGCGCGCGAGCCGAGACCTCCGGGAACTCCAAACGAACACAATCATGGATGATCACCGAGTGTTCAAACGGTGACGTCCAAGTCTTGAGGACGGTCAAAAATGGGATGTCTACAGTTGCCCCTCTTTGACAGAACTCGAAAGTCATAACAATGACGGGAGTGAATGTCAAAGCCCAGAGACGACCCATTTTTGACAAGGCCGAAGACTTAGACAAACATGCAATACAAATAAGATCTGCGCCCGAAGGCAGGGGCAAAATGCAAGACAATGCACGGAGCCGAGCATAACTTATGATCATGCAAAGAAAGCTGTAACGAAGCAAACATGCAACAGTTTTAAGCTAGCATACCAAACTACACTACAATGCAGAAAGGACGTAAGAGAATTATGGAATTCTCAAAAAGTCTCACTCGGGAGATACAATACCTGTGCGGCTCGTCTGGTTGCACTAGCTTCAAATGAACCGTACATACAATATCGTGCCTGCAAAGAAAACAAACTTAACAGGTACAATATGGTTAGCGACATGCATGACAATGCAAGAATAGTGGTGTACTCGAAATGCGTGACAGCGCGAAGTAAATAGAGAGCATGACAATGCATATTGAAATACAACTAGGCAAGCGGAGCAAGCGGTCTACGCAGGCGACGAAATTGATCACAAGCACGCGGTTTACGCAGGCGATGAAACTAAACAAGCGGTCTACGTAATTAACACATGCGGTCTATGCTGGTGACGGAGTTAAACATGCGGTCTACGCAAGTAATGGAATTAAACATGCGATCTACGCAATCAAAACATGCGGTCTACGCAGGTAATGGAATTAAACATGCGATCTACGCAATCAAAACATGCGGTCTACGCAGGTAATGGAATTAAACATGCGATCTACGCAATCAAAACATGCGGTCTACGCAGGTAATGGAATTAAACATGCGATCTACGCAATCAAAACATGCGGTCTACGCAGGTAATGGAATTAAACATGCGATCTACGCAATCAAAACATGCGGTCTACGCAGGTAATGGAATTAAACATGCGATCTACGCAATCAAAACATGCGGTCTACGCAGGTAATGGAATTAAACATGCGATCTACGCAATCAAAACATGCGGTCTACGCAGGTAATGGAATTAAACATGCGATCTACGCAATCAAAACATGCGGTCTACGCAGGTAATGGAATTAAACATGCGATCTACGCAATAAAAACATGCGGTCTACGCAGGTAATGGAATTAAACATGCGATCTACGCAATCAAAGGAACGTACTATTACACAGCATAATCGAAACAATTTGCGGGGCTCACAAAGCATGAAAAGGATACGGGGCGGGACATTCTTCGCATGCATCGAGCGTTGCTTGCAGAAGTTGTGGCCTGAGGTCAACTCA
This sequence comes from Camellia sinensis, assembly GCF_055761805.1. Lineage (NCBI taxonomy): Eukaryota > Viridiplantae > Streptophyta > Magnoliopsida > Ericales > Theaceae > Camellia > Camellia sinensis. The sequence continues at coordinate 30,015,049 of NC_138963.1, read as the reverse complement.
AAGGTTCACGTTTCAAAGGTGTGATTTCCCGTATTGTGAGGGCGTCCGACAACGCGGCTGACCCGAACAAAGATACGGAAAGTGCGTTAACCGCAAGGGGAGTTTCACCGGTATCAGTTCTGATACTTGGCTACCCTGCCATTCTATGTTTTATTTTCCTTTTTACTAGTAGTTTAAGCACATTGCACTGCCTCAGGCAGGTTTATTTTCTTTCTCAAAATTCATACACTTTGCAAAACATGTGATGGGGAATGAAACTAATCATTTTATTCAAAAGGTGTTGCATTTGTGGATCTTCTGTGCATCGCATCGCAGGGTTTCACACCACAATGTGAACGAAATTGAACTCATTTTGGAAATTCGTCATCGTAATAATCAGGTAGTGAACCGACTTACAACTCGATAAGCAAAACAAAGCTATGACACAACCAAACAAGTGTGAATACAACTCGATAAACGAACCGAGAGCTACAAGAGAGCGAAATACAACTCGATAAGCAAATGTTCAAAACTCGATAAGCAGACGGGCGTGACTTCGCAAGAGTTTATCGCCGGGGGGGATTTGGAGGTGGTGAAGTTCCCCAATTCTTAGCATAAACAGCTCAGGAGACCAGGGAGGAAGCCCACCGGCACGGTGTAGGAACCACCGGCTGCAAGGAGTGGCTACCGGCCGTATGTCTGTTTTGTCGGCAAACTGAAATGGCCGGTCGGCATATTTTTCTGGCCGGTCGGCACTAAACGAGGGGAACCACCAGAATGTTGACACCTGTCTCCCCACTCAACCTTATCTCCTACAAAAGATCCCAGCTTCGTAGTTTTCCTCATTTTCACACTGATTTGCTCCAATGGAAGAGTTTCTTGCTCAAAATCTCACAGCTTGGATTGCTAGCTTGGATGGCTCGGAAAAGGTGAATTTCTGGGGTTTCGGCATAAATGCACTATTCACTCTGGGTCGTACCCCGTTGCATCTCCCGTTTCTTCACGCCGCGGCAAGATTTTGGAATCCGGTGACACATGTCTTTAGCTTCGCCGGGCAAGAGATATGTCCTACCTTTGAAGACTTTCGAGCATTAATGGAGTCCGAGCGCGACGAGGAGCTCCTACCCCAACTTAATTTTGGTCATGCCCAATCCTTAGGGCGCATGTGTGGACTCAGCATGCGCGATGCTCGGTCTTTGACGGATGATGGGATGTTAGACATTCCGAGTTTGGCCAATCGATTTTCTGATGCTGGTGATCGCAGCAACCATCACTGGCAAGGCTTCCGGCGACATGCGCTCTGCTTGTGCATGCTGTCTCATTTCCTGTTCATTTCGGGCTCTGGAGGGGCTAGTGTCCGGCTGATTGAGGTTGCCCAAGGCTTGAGAGAGGGCAAGAGCTGTATCGCCATGGTTCTGGCCGAGACACTAAGGGGCCTAGACGCCTTTTACTGTCATGAGGCGACTAGGTTGGCAGGGAGTCCACTATTGCTACAGGTAATATTTCCCACCCAATCTCGCGTTTCTGTATTGCTCACATCACTCGGCCCTCGAGCTCAGTCTTTTCTCACAAAACCCCATTCTCACTTTTCTCTCCTCGTACATCTCTCTATTCTTTAATCTCTCATTTTTCAATCCCTCCCCAGGTGTGGTTGATGGATAAATTGCAGGTTGTGGACTCCTGCCCAGCATATTCAGCTCGCGGCTACTTCTTCCGGCATCGTCTAGTTAATGCCTTGGATGAGGAATGGTGGTTCGCTTGGATGTGCCACTTGTCCGCAGACCGTATTGCTTGGCGGTGCTCTTGGTTGAACCTTCCGGCAATGAGTTACAATATGCCTCGGCAGACTGGGATTCAACTGGTCGGTCTCACTCATTGTGTATTCTATTTCCCATTTCGGATTCGACGCCAATTTGGCCATGATCAGACCTGCCCGCCAGAGGGGATAGAGTATCCTGCTGCATTTCCAGCCCGAGGCGCGCAGCTTGCTTGGCAGGCCACTGCGTGGAGGATGAGAGAACTCCTGGCCCCCGCTCCTACTTTCAGTTGCACTTTATCTGACGAGTGCATAGATTGGCTCAATGAAGAAGCACAGATCGGGCCCAGCTTGGCATCAGAGGCTTCGACCAGCTCTGGGAGGGGGCGCAGGAACACCTGACTTGACCATGCCCTAGATTTATTGCTTTATTAGTACTTTCAAGTTTTCTTTCATGAATGTAATAAAAAGCAACTTCAACTGTATGTAAGAGCAGGAGAACTCTGTTTTGAAATCGAAGAAATTGAAAGTTGTGGTACTGAAAATTTTCCACTTTGGTCCAAAAATGGTCAATGTTGTAAAAAGATTTATTTGAACAAAGTCCGCTTATATTAAAACTTTTCAAAGGTATTTTTGACGTGGATCAGAACTGGACACGCCTGAGATCTGTCGCTTGAGATGCACAACCCCAAATTCCTGCAACTGGAAAGTTGCCCCTAGTCTGAAGAGCGCCGCAGCATTGCATAGCAACGGAAAGTTGCCCCTAGTCTGAGTGGCACTGTACCGGAGATTCCAACGAATGCTGATGGACAAAGATGGCTGAGATGATCAAATGGACAAAGTTGATCGGGGAAGTGTCATGGCTGAACTTCAGGATGAAGCTGCCTACGTATCCCAAACATGGGAATCAAGCCTTACGTAGTTCCGGCTCGGGTTCACTCGAGTATTTTCACTCTCCTTTTGCGCTCTAACTTTTGCCAAGGCCGCCCTTTGTGGGTTTTCAGCCTTGCGAGCTCAGTTTTTATATTTTCTAATTTTTTTGTGCTCTAACTTTTGCCTAGGTCGCCCTTTCGGGTTTTCGGCCTAGCGAGCCTCTCAAGGGTAGTATTTCTTCAACTTGTCCATATTGATCGGTTGAGAGAATTCTAAGCCATCTAAGTCCATTAGAACCACAGCTCCGCCTGACCAGATGGTTTTGATGATGTAGGGACCAGTCCAATTGGGTCTGAACTTGCCCCTCGGGTCGTGGATGGGAGCTCGGTTGTCTTTGAGTACCAAATCCCCTTCCTTTAGATTTCTGGACTTAACCTTCTTGTTAAAAGCCCGAGCAATCCTGCGCTGATAACTCTGAACGTGGTACAGTGCTTTGAGTCTTCTTTCATCAAAGAGCATTAGTTCCTCGAACCTGCTCTGCTGCCAATCTGCCTCAGCTATCTGACATTCGGCCAATACCCGTAAAGACGGAACTTCAATTTCAATAGGTAGAACAGCCTCCATTCCATAAACTAACGAATACGGAGTTGCTCCGGTAGAAGTTCTAATCGAAGTCCTGTAGCCCCACAGAGCGAACGGCAACTTATCTGGCCAATGTCGATAGGTCTCCACCATTTTTCGCAGTATATGCTTGATGTTCTTGTTGGCGGCCTCAACTGCTCCATTGGTTTGCGGCCGATACGTAGATGACTTATGAAAAGCCACGTTATACTTTTCCAACAAGTCGACCACTTCTTTCTTAAAGTGGGATCCATTGTCCGAGATGATCTCATTTGGCACCCCGTAGCGACAAATGATGTTGTTTCTGATGAACTTTGCGACGTGCGACGCATTCAACACCGCGTATGATTGGGCCTCGACCCACTTTGTGAAATAATCTATTGCTACGAGGATATACTCATGTCCGTTCGATCCCTTCGGGGTAACAGCTCCGATTACATCGATCCCCCACACGGAAAACGGCCACGGGGAAGTCATATTGTACAATTTGGATGGTGGGATGTTCATACGGTTTGCATGGATCTGGCATTTGTGGCATCGCCGAACAAAGCCGATACAATCCTCTTCCATGGTCGACCAGTAATAGCCCTGTCTAAGGATTTTTCTGGCCAACATTACTCCATTCATGTGTGCACCGTATTCTCCTCCATGGATGGCCTCCATTAGGCGCTTCGACTCTTCAGCTTCTACACAGAGCTTATGCATTCCCAGATGACCTCTTTTGTACAGTTTACCTCCGCAGATGATGAACTGAATAGCCATTCTTCTAATGGCCCTTTTATCCTTGGTGCTTGCCCCTATCGGATACGTCTCCTTTTCCAAGAAGTTCCAAATATCGTAATACCAGGGGTTGTCGTCTTGGGTCTCATCTATGGCGGAAACTGACTCGTATGCTGGCGCAAACTTCTGATCAATGATGACTGGACGCATCTGGACTCCCGACGGGATGTCTATCATGGAAGATAGAGTTGCTAACGAATCTGCAAACCTGTTGTTCTCTCTTATGAGGTGGGTGAAATTTAGTTTCTCGAACCGAGGAATTAACAAATCCAAGGTTTGGTGGTAAATTATCATCCTTTCCTCCTTGACCTTCCAGTCTCCTTTTGCTTGAGACACAACAAGATTCGAATCCCCAATGACGTCCAACCGTCTTACCCCTAGCTCTAGGGCTGCTTCCAGACCAGCAATACATGCCTCATACTCTGCCTCATTGTTCGAGACTCTGAACTGGAGCTTGAATGCCAAAGGGATACGGGAATCGTCAGGCGCTATCAGCAACACTCCTATCCCATACCCATACTGGTTTGACGCTCCGTCAAAGTACATCGTCCAAGTTTCATCCTCGATATGCAGAATCGCTTCATCTGGGAATAGGTACTCAACCGCTTCATCCCCCTCAACCGGGTGGTCGGCGAGGAACTCCGCTACTGCTCTCCCTTTCACCGACTTGCGTGTTACATACTTCAAGTCGAATTCGGAAAGCAAAAGCAACCAACGAGCTAGCCTACCTGTAAGTGCTGGTTTCTCAAAAAGATATTTGATGGGATCCAAACGTGAAACCAACATTACAGAGTGAGCTAACAGGTAGTGCCGCAGCTTCCGGGTAGCCCATACCAAGGCCAAACAAGCCTTCTCCAGTGGTGTATAGCGGGTCTCGTAATCCAGCATCTTCTTGCTCAGATAATAGATAGCCCTTTCCACTTTGTCTTCCGACTCCTGTGCGAGCATGCAGCCCATGGTGGTCTCAGTTACCGAAAGATACAATATCAACGGTCTCCCTGGTTCTGGCGGTGACAATACCGGCGGGTTCTGTAAATATTCTTTGATCTACTCAAAAGCTGCTTGACATCGGCCGTCCCATTGGAATTTCTTTCCTTTCTTCAGGAGGCCAAACAGTGGTTCACAAGTCACGGTTAGTTTAGAGATGAACCGCCTTATGAATTGCACTTTACCTAGAAAGCCTCGCACCTCCTTTTCAGTCCTTGGTGGTGGCATTTCTAAGATGGCCTTGATTTTGGAAGGGTCGACCTCGATGCCTCTTTGCGTTATCAGAAACCCTAGCATCTTTCCTGCTGTAACACCAAAAGTACACTTCTGGGGATTTAGCCGCAGCCGAAATTCTCTGATCCTTTGAAAAAACTTTTGTAAGGCGGTGTAGTGGCCCTCTCTTTCTTTGGACTTGACAATCATGTCGTCCACATACACCTCGACCTCTTTATGGATCATATCATGCAATATCGTAGTTGCTGCCCGCTGATAGGTAGCTCCCGCGTTTTTCAGCCCAAATGGCATCACTCGATAACAATATGTACCCCACGGGGTAGTGAATGCAGTCTTCTCCTGGTCCTCGGGCGCCATTACTATCTGATTATAGCCTGAGAAACCATCCATAAACGAAAGCAAGGCATGTCCTGCCGTGAAATCTACCAGTTCATCGATGTGTGGCAAGGGAAAGTCGTCCTTCGGACTGGCCCTGTTCAAATCTCTGAAGTCTACACAGACCCGAATTCTGCCGTCTTTCTTCGGTACCGGAACAATGTTGGCCAACAAAGTCGGATACTCAGACACCAACAGGAAGCCTGCGTCAATCTGCTTGGTGACCTCTTCCTTGATCTTAATGGCCCAATCAGGGCGGATCCTCCTGAGCTTCTGTTTGACAGGTCGGGCCTCGGGATCAAGAGGGATCCGGTGCTGTACAATCTCAGGATCGATTCTAGGCATGTCTTCGTAGGACCACGCGAAAACATCTTTGAAATCTTTTAACAAAGCGACTAAGCGCTCGCGTTCCTCAGAAGACAACGTGGACCCGATCTGGACCAGCCGCGGGTCCTTCTCAGTACCAACATTCACAGTGGTGATTTCATCCATTAAAGGTTTAACAAATCTTTCCTGCTCTTGATCAATTAACCGTTGCAAAATCGGAGGAATTTCTTCCTCGTCGTTTTCATCAAAATTTTGAAAATCCTGATTTAAGCAATAAATCAAAGGCACAGAAAAATACTCCGAAACCACACCCACGTCGTTCTCATTAAATATTTCCGAGCCGTCGGATTCTTCCGTTACAACAGACTCAAAAGAAAATGAAAAAGACGATCTAGACAGGACTGTGGTATTCGGGTTATCACCCCCGGGAATACCGGACTCAGACTCAGTTGAGCTGGAATCTGATTCCGACGTACAAGATTCGGTAGAATCAGATTCCGGCTCACTACCAGACACGGTGCTGCTTGATAGAAAGCCTTCTTCATATTGCCAGATGAGAGAAGGTGCGATGGATGCATCCAAAATAGCTGATGGTAGACCCGCAGCAGCTTCATTCCCAATCACACATACCGAGGAGCTATCCCCCAAGCACCTCTGTTCGATCGGAGGATCTGACAGCAGACATGCCAGCGCTGCCCCCATTTCATTTTCAGCGTCCTCGGACTGTACCTCCTTACTTTGTTTGGCCTCAGCCGATAGATCTGCCTGCCCTTCGGCGATGTCATCCTCAAGTAACTGTAAATCAAAGAAAATTTCAAATCCCGGTACGCGCTTCTTCTCCGCATTGAGCCACGGCTCCGGGAAGCCACAGAACGGAAAGTCCTCCCCCTCCCGGACGAAACGTCCGTTCAGGGTCCCCCGAATGGGTTGGTGCATCAAGTCAAAGGGCTTCCCTATCTGTTTCGCCCTGGCCCTTCTGGCCATTTCCTTTCCTTTCCTTATCCAATCCTCTTTGGTGGGCAGGTAGCCCAAACCAAAGGTATGGGGGTTATGTGGCACCTCGGTCGATGCTGCGGCACCTTTCCTACCGCTCTTGCCTAATCCCATCCCGGGGATGTGCTGGAGTTTGTTCATGAGATAAACTGCTTGGGCGCTGACATACACCCCTTCGTTAGCTGCCATGATGTTCTGTACAACCCGAGCCTCGGCCAAGGTAAAACCTGATATGAACACATCTTCTATGCCATGCTCAATTTCTAGAACAGGCGTAGACACCTCTGGTGGTGGATGAATTGATGAATTTCCAAAAACAATGGCTACTCCCTTCCCATAGGGGTATTTCACCACTTGATGTAAGGTAGAGGAGACCGCCTTTACCTGATGCAGCCACGGCCGTCCCAAAAGCAAGTTGAACGTTGCAGGAACCTCCAAGACATGGAAATCTATCTCATGCTGTCCGGGCCCAACCTTTGTTTGAATCTTAACTGTCCCCATTACCTCCCGGCTTGTGTTATCATACGCCCGAATTACCTGGGCCGTTGGTATAAAATCCGCGACTTTCAAACCAATCGCATAAGCTGTCCTTGCCGGGCAGACATTGATAGCGGATCCCGTGTCGACAAGTACCACAGGTATCCATTTATCTCTGCACTCGACAGAGATGTAGAGCGGCTTGTTATGGTTTGCACCCTCGGGTGGCAGCTCTTTGTCAGAAAAATTCAATGCTGGGGAATTCCCTCCTGAAAAGACTAATCCCACCAGCTGCTCGGGCGTGGTGTCTATGGACAGCTTGGCCTTGTCCATGGCTGTAAGGACAGCTTGTCTATGTACTCGAGAAGCCATAAGCAGTCCCCAGATGGAGATGTCTGCTTGTATCTTTTTCAATTGTCTCAATACGGCCTCATCTTCGAGTTTCTTCTCCTTTTGTTTCTCTGCTTCATTATCTTTCCCAGACGCCTCTGGTTGATCTAGGTGTGGAGGCTTGAAATACCGTCCACTCCTAGTCATGTGATCGACTTCGCCGATATACCAGGTATCATCTGGTTGGTTACCTTTCCAATCCTCGTCCGTGTGGGCAAGACATAGATCGTCGTCTTCCCACCACATACCATCTGTGACTGACAAGCATCTGTCTGGTTCTGGCACAACTGTCTCGATACTCACAGTACCTCTTACCCTATGTTCACAGCATCCTCCATTTCCGTACTTGCGGCGGTTTCGACCCCTACGTGGCCTTTTGCTTTTCTAATCCTCTCAGAATCCTCGAATCTTTCTTGTTCTGGCTTTGTCAATGCAGTAGATTGCTCACTAATCCCTGTACTTAAAATGCTCCATTCCCGAGCGAAACTCTCGACGCCGGCGCTCTCCGGCGATGTATTCTGCTTTTCGACACTCCCGGGCGTTGTTGACATTCCTGCCCCTGCCGGGCCTTGTTCTGACTGGAACTCCCCTATTACATCCGGCTGATCATCTAACCACCCCGTGGCCTCTGCTGATTCTTCATTATCATACCAGTTGATGGCTGAGTCTTGGTCATCATGAAATTGGGACTTGACAACGTCCTTTTCCACGGCTGTCAAATCATCCATTTCCTGTCCTGAATTGTCCCCTCGGATTACACACAGCTCTCCCCCGACTGGAAATTCGACATTTGGTCTATTCTGGCCCACGGGTGAAATGTAGTCATTCGGATTGTAAGCATTCCCAACATCATTCTCAGGCTCCACGGACCCTGGTTTGACAACCCCTTTCTTGTTCTCGATGGTCACCACCACTGGCTTGGGTTGGGTTATGGAGATGTCCGTCATGCACAAATCGGTGCAATCGGGGAGGAAAACTTTAGGTTTAGGTAGGTAGGAGGGTGTGATGTAGATACTGGGATCGTAGGATGCGACCCCAGTGTGGATGAAGTTGACTCTTTTGGGTGGTGGAACTTGGTTATGTGCGGGGAGAGGATTTGTGGTAACATTAGGTTTCTCAGGGGGAAGAATCACCCCATTATCAATGAGATCTTGAATCTCATGACGTAAACGAAAGCATAGGTCAGTGTCATGACCATGCTGCTGGTGGAACGCACAATATTTGGCTGGGTTGTGGGTGGCGGGTAGTCTTTCTGGTAAGGGCCGCGGCTCTAGGGGCTTCAGATGCCCTTTCCTGATTAAAACCCCCAGAGCTTTGGACAGGGGCATATAAAGTGGAGCAAAGGTTCTGGTGTTTCTGGGAGGGTATTTGGCTGTTTGCGAATTGCTCCCGGACGCGCCGGAGAATGGTGTGGCTGCTGTATTTCTCGGGGAAGGGTTAGTGGTGACCATACTTACTTCGGAGGTCCTGGCAGTCGCAGCGCCACTCGGGCCTGTATTAGTACTACGATTGAAATTTCTGCGGGGTTGGTCCCGATCATTATCAATCCAACCTTGTCTCAAGGCATCCTCGATCTGCACCCCCATTTCATGTAAATCAGCAAAGGTGGGAAAGGGGACTACAATCATCTTTTGCATTAGCTTCGGCTGAAGATTGCGCACAATCATCCGAATCTGGTCTTTGTCTGTGGGTCTCAAGGTCATCATTGAAGCTTTAGCCCGCCATCTAGTTACAAACTCTGAGAAGCTTTCCTTGGGTTCTTGCCTCGTTGTCTCGAGATCCCGGGTCGTGATCTCGATTTGTGTGTTATACGAGTACTGCAGGATAAAGGCCTCAGCCATCTCGTCCCAGTTTCTCTTGACGTCGTCCCCCAACTTGGCATACCATGCGGACGCCACACCTGACAAGGTCCGGCCGAATAAAGATAGTTTCTGCAATCTGGTGAGGCCCATTGGCCTTAGGACGTCTGAAAACAGTCGCAGGTGTACCATGGGATCCTCAGACCCGTCAAAACGATCAATTTGGGGCATCTTAAATCGATCTGGCAGCGTCACGGCTGTGTCGATGTACCCATCTCCAATGTCCGGAATGGACTTCGCACCTTGAGATTTCTTGAACAGCTTTTCAAGCTTGTGCATTTTTAATGTCATGGGGTCTATCTCAGACTCAAAGGGAGAATCCGATACGTTAATGGGAGTGGTTGCCTTGGATTGTTGAGGCGGAATCGGGGGTGGAGCCGGCCCCGTTGGGATGTCTGTATCTTCTTGGACATTCCGGGCGTTTGGTGTTTCTTCGGGTATTGGAACCCTTAATGGAGGAGGGATTTGCTGCGAAGGTGATGCCCCGGTTTGCTGTTGCAATCTCCCAATTAAATCCGCTTGCTCACTCATCACTGTAGCCTGTTGCCTGGCAAATTCTGCCTGTCGGGCAGCATCTTGCTGCATCATTTTCATGCTTTCCTGAAGTTGGCGCACCATCTCCTCTAAGCTAGCCATATTGTTCTGCTCTGGTTGAATTGCTGGTATGCGTTCCCTCTCTGTGGGTGAAACGGGATCTTGATCCCTACTGTACACAGGTGGGGTAGACGAAGCCCTTTGTACCGATTGCTGAACCGATATCCTCTGCCTAGTTGCTTTCCGTTTAGTAACCGGGGGTAGAGAATGGTACACTGGTTGTCCTTCTATCAGATCCTCAGATCGATGGAGCCGGCGACCTCTGATCCAGAGTGCTTGGGGAATGTCTACTGGGTTAGACGCAATGATGCTAAACTACCTAGTAAAAAGATAAATAAAGCAATAAATAAACCAACAACCGGACAGCATAACAGCATAAAATAAACAAATAATATACAGTTGGATTTTCAAAACACATAGTCGATAAGCCGAGCACACGGTTCCCCGATACCGACCATTGTTCTCAAAATTTCTATTCCCAATACTGAGCCCTGATTCCCGCAGATAACCGATTCTTCTTAAAACTGATACCGATGCCCTCAGGCCAGATGCCCATACTTACAAACTGGTGTGTTCATTTCCCTGCAGAAATACATTCTAACAGCACATAACAAGTAAAGAGAGCCAAAACACCCCTATGTTGGGGTAGGGTTTCCCTGTCCTATTTTGTCAGGAGCTAGGGTTTCACTACGCACGCAGCGGTTTCAAACAACTTAGCATCGGGTAAGCAACCTGTCCTAGCTTGGAATGGTCACTATGGTTCCGAATATGCACTAGGTCGAATGGTCAGAAAGGGTGCCCCGGTAAAACCGGGGTTTGTGTTCCCATACTGTCAGAGCCCATAGCCGGTCAGCCTTATGGACATGCCTTGACAAGACAAGCCTCCGGCAAACCGTTCAGGAATGGCAGATGGCAAACACTGTGTTCCTAGGCGCACCAATGCACATGCAATGCAAAGAACCACATAAATGAAATCAAAACAGGATATCATGAATTTGAGTCAAACTCTCTAAAACTCCCCAGCAGAGTCGCCAGAAACTGTAGACGGCGCCCGCGTGAAGGACCTCGATGCTACTACAGTTCGGACTCTCGATTTGTGTCACGGTTCTTAATCTGAACCAAAGAGTCCAAATCTGGCAAATCGTTTGAGAAAACAGATTTTTTTGAAAAAGTAGTGCCAAACATGGACTGCTTTGCCAGATACAGAGTCGCCACCTAAATATTTTTAAAATGGGGAAATTTAGGAAACCCTGACTCGGTGCCGAAGGCCACATGTCCGTCATCACCGGAGTTGTCTCGGCTCGGGAGCTTGGGTACGATCGGGGAAGGTCAGCTATGAGCACCCCCTTTCGCCCGGTCCGAAGACCGGCCTCTACTAACCGTGATATCCGTTTTTGAAAACTTTACGTGTTCTTATTCCATTTATTAGCCTAGAATTACTATGTTATGCGCACAGCAAACAAGTATAGACCAAATCACCCAAATTGGAACAAAACATTTCATGTTTGTTTTGAAAATGGTTTGCTACTCGCGAGTAGGCTAAAATACAGATTTTGCCACCCTCAAGTAGGCTTTTTAGAAAAGACGGTTTTGCCACTATCTAGTGGGCTTTAACAAATATAGTTTTAACGCATTATCCCAATTTAAGCATTTTGACCTCCACCCACAGGCATTCAGGCAATTTATCTCATGTAAACACTTAGCCGCATGGCAAGCATACTCTTATGGCAACATTCACACGCATGTTGGATGCTAAAGCATAACCACTTACATTGTACTCCGTGCCAAAACAATAAACTAGTTAGCAAATGTGCGTGTCCTAGTTCATGTTATTTTGCCTAATGCAACACATACAAGGTGCAATTCTAGTTAGGCTCGGTTAACCTAAATATGGCATACGATATGCAACCAACTAATTCATGTATTCAATTTTGGATTTTGAAAATACGAATGCGGTTAGCATGATGTACCGAGCCCGGTGCATGTTAACAGATGCATGAATGCACGCATGCATATCATAAGGTATGCTAATTTCAAAAATGCCCTAATCTACCATCATAAGCTGGTAAATAAAAGGGAAGAAAGAAACGGGGATTGGAAGACATACACACACTCACCCACACTTATTACATGTTTACCCTCACTCAGAGGGTTCGAATTAATATTACAGTCCCAAAATAATGAACAAATAAAATTATTACAAAATTTCCTAATTAATTAAAAAAAAAAAGAAGCAAAAGAATGAAGAGGGTGGCCACAGCCTCTGCCTCGGGGCGCGCAGATGATGCATGCTCGAATCCGTCCTGCCCGGAAAACCCGTACTATGCTCTTGTCGCCTCTGTTTGTACTGCCTTGTCTTTCTGAAAATTTCCAAAGTGCTGGAACAAGCTCTCTGCATCCTGCAGAGCACCACCGGCCAGACAGAATTGCCACCGGCACTCCGAAATTCCCGTCGGCACTTTATCAGATTCATCGGCACTCCAGATAGTGCCGGTCGGCACTAAATTCTGCCGGTCGGCAGAAACTTCCTGCAATAGACAGTTTGACAGCAAACAGAGGACAGGCAGTGCATAGTATGGAGTTTTTGGACACATGTAAGCATGGTCCTACTTCTTATCATATTTTAGACTCAAAGAAGCATGACTTTCGATCCTTGAATCATCAATGGTACATGATGAGTCAAAGGATCGAATTTGCCATTTGATATGAAAATGCATGCAACAAACAACATGAAAAACCGAGGCCTTATCAAGTTAGAGTCAAAGGTCCCGATGACCGGGAATCAAGGCGCGTTGCATCACTTGAAGTATGAATGGTCCTTGATTCCCGAACTTAGTTTGACACCCCAAACCAAGTAAATGCAATGCATGTAATGCTCAACAAGGCTCAAATACATCATGCCACCAAGATATAAAGCACAACAAACATTATGCAACCAACATGACAAATGTACAATGCTAAGCATACAAGGTACAAAAATGGTGCAAACATGGACCAAATTGACTATGGGATTGATGTGCTACAAAGCTTAATGGAACAACTATGCAACAAACATGGAGTAAGCATGCAAGAGGGCTTAAAAATGGCAAAAGGGCAGACCCTTACCCTCCTCAAAACGGTGGCCAAGAGTGCTCAAAATGATAGACAATCAACTCATGTTAACAAGCAAATTCATGGTCCCAAAGCTAAGGCACACAAGGAGACAACTTACCTTCAATGACATGACCACTCATGGCATGATCAAGACAAGTAAAAACAGAATCTATGCATGCAAAATAGGACCCCAAAAGCTCCTAATATGGCAACTAAGATATCCCCCATGAAGCAAATACACTAAGGCTCATTCTTAGGCATAAGAGGACACACCCTCAAGACATGAAAAAGACCATGCATGCACACATGTAAGCATGATTCTTGGACTAAAACATGACCCTAGATGATGCCAAATCAAGAGGGTAAACACAACCATGCATGCTAGAGGTCAAAATGCTCAAAGCTTCCAAGCCAAAATACAAAGCAACTCTAACAAACATGCTAAACATGACCAAGTTGATAACCAACAGATGTTAAGCATGGAAAAACAATGCTAAATGCTCCATAGAACCAAGCCAACACACACAAAAATCATGGCCTAATCATGGGATGTATTTTTAAGCAAGATGGAGCAATACAAAGCAAATATCACAAGCATACAAGAGGGCCAAATCCGGCCAAAAACAGAGGTTATGTAAGACCTAAGATGCCTAAAAAAGTGCTGAAATGAAGCCAAGAAACAACAAGCACACATGCTATCCTTTTGAGCCCAAAAAGCAAGGAAACAAAACCATAAAGGGAGAGGGGTGTCCCTCCCCTATGCAAGACTTCAAACCAACTTTTTTGACACTAAAATACACTGATTTTTGGTGATCAAAAGATCAAAATGCTGAAGTGAACGAAACCTTATCAAAAAGGCACCAAAATAGGCCAAACAAGGCCTATGAGGGTGAGTTTGCAATCTAACCACAAAGTGACCTTAATGAAAGTGTTAGAGCAGGAAAATATGAGCCTTTTTTATGTTATACACAAGAGCCAAAACAATAAACAAAATAGGTAGAAAATCAATGCAAGTTTGGGGAATAAAAGGGAAGATGCTCACCCTTGAAGAACCCTTGAAGAACAAATGGCCTAACCTCCTTCTTTGGATCAAAACCAGTCCAAAACTCAAGAAACAACTCCCCCAAGCCCCTCAATCTCGGACTAAGGTGTAATGGTGTGTGTAATGGTGCAAAAGTAAGGTAAAACACACCTTTTGGGCCAAGAAACACACACAAGAAGGGAGAGGGAGAGAGGTATAGAGATAATATGTATCTATATCTCTAAAGGCTGATTTTGCTTCTGTTTTTCTAACCTAGAACCAAGAGGAAAGCCTCCCTCTTATAAGGATCCCTCTTGCAAAGCTTCTTCAACAAGCTTGGCTAGAGGGAAATCCCTCCATACACGTGTATGGAGGGGAAAGGAGTTGGTGCCAGCTATCACAGCTGGCACAAAATATCTCCATAAAGTGGAGGAACAGTGGTCGGCTGCCCAAAAAGGCTATTCCGGCAAAAAACAGTGCCGACCGGCAACATATTATGCCGACCGGCAATAAAGTGTGCCGACCGGCAATAAAATTGCCGATGGAAGAAAAAGACCAGCCGGTGGCCTCCAGCCACTGCCGGTGGTGTATGGGGATATCTCACAAGGCATTCCCTGCCCCTCTAAGGCAAAACAAAAGTGTTTGGTGCAAAACCAGACACTAAACAGTCGAGTTCGGGGATCCTGAGGCAAGGCGCGCGAGCCGAGACCTCCGGGAACTCCAAACGAACACAATCATGGATGATCACCGAGTGTTCAAACGGTGACGTCCAAGTCTTGAGGACGGTCAAAAATGGGGTGTCTACAGTAGGGTAATTCTTCTCGTGTATTTTCAACTGACGTGAGCCATAAGCTACCACTTTCCCCTCTTGCATCAACACACAACCCAAACCCTCCCGTGAGGCATCACAATAAACCGCATAACCCAACCCTCTCTCCGGAATAATCAACACCGAAGCGGTGGTCAATCTAACTTTCAGCTCTTGGAACGACTTTTCACAAGTCTCACTCCACACAAACTTGACTCCCTTCCGAGTCAGTCTAGTCAACGGTGACGCTAACTTGGAGAAATCTTTCACAAACCGACGGTAATACCCAGCTAATCCCAGAAAACTGCAGATCTCAAACACACTCTTAGACTGTGCCCAATCTTGCACTGCCTCAACCTTGGATGTATCAACAGACACCCCTTCCCCGGATACCACGTGGCCTAAGAATTTGACTTCCCTCAGCCAGAACTCACACTTCCCAAACTTGGCATACAGCCTATGGGCTCTAAGCAACTCAAGCACCACTCTCAAGTGTGCCTCGTGCTCCTCCTCTGAAGGCGAATAGATAAGGATGTCGTCCACAAAGACGACCACAAATCAGTCTAAGAACTCCCGGAAAATCCGGTTCATCAAGTCCATAAAAACTGCCGGTGCATTGGTAAGCCCAAATGGCATTACCAGAAACTCATAATGGCCATACCGCGTACGGAATGCCGTCTTAGGAATGTCCTCCTCCCTGACCCTCAACTGGTGGTAACCCGATCTCAAGTCTATCTTAGAGAAACAACGGGAACCCTTCAACTGGTCAAACAAATCATCTATACGGGGCATAGGATACTTATTCTTAACCGTAGCCCGATTCAACTTCCGATAGTCAATACACAATCTCAAGGCACCATCTTTCTTTTTAACAAAGAGGGCCGGCGCTCCCCACGGCGAAACACTAGGGCGAACAAAGCCCTTATCGAGCAATTCCTGGAGCTGAACTTTCAACTCAACCAACTCTGCTGGAGCAAAAGGGTAAGGTGCCATAGAAATCGGCGCCGTGCCGGGCACTAAATCAATAGAGAACTCTATCTCACGGTAAGGTGGCAAACTAACAAGATCTTCGGGAAAGACATCCGAATACTCACAAACCACCCTCGGCAACACAATCTGTGTCTCAACACACTCACTACTCTCAAAGCTAGCAAGTAGACCACTAAGCTCACTTCGCCCTCGCGAATCATACCCCGGTGGCAAAACACTACCAACCCGGTCTCCCAAGAAATGGAACCACTCCCCGCTCAAGGTACATAACGTGACCCTCTGGCGGTAGCAATCAATAACAGCCCGGTATGACGATTGCTAGTCCATACCCAAAATAACATCAAAACCCTTCATAGGCATGACAACAAACGGAAAAGGAAGCCTATAGTCGGCGACCTCTATATCACATCCTCTAACACCCTGTTTTAGGATCAACTCACCACCCAAAGGCGATACCACACAAATAGGAGATGCTAACTGTGCTAACTCCAATCCCAAAACAGATGCAAATGCAGCAGATACAAAAGAATGAGATGCACCCGTGTCTATCAACACATTAGCAAACGAGTTGCAAAACAGAAAAGTACCTCTCACTACTGATGGAGCCGGTACTAAATCCTGCGCGGTAACAGCATACACGCGCCCCGTAGGCCCCTGGTCTACCTGCTCACCTCTCGGAGCAAAAGACTGCTGCACAGACTGGGATGACGAAGCTCCCGGATTGGCCCTCGAGGCCTGCACAGACTGAGCTGGCTGAAAACCCTGCATCTGCCTAGAACCAGACGCCCCCGAAGTGGCACTCAACTGCGGGCAAAACCTCTTCAGGTGCCCAGGCTGTCCACACTGATAACAAGTCAAGGGCTGCCCCCTGCCCAAACTCTGACTCTGCGGTCTAGCTGAAGAAGAAGCAGCTCTCTGACCCCCACCCTTCTGCGGGCAAACAGAAACCTTGTGACCCAGCTGGCCACACTTGTAACAGGTGAATTCCCCCTGACCACCTCTCCCGGAGCATGCACTCGGCACTGGAAAGGTCGATCTAGCAACACCACCCTGCGACTGTTGAGGGTTAGAACCCCTCTGCCTCTTGCTATCACCCTGGCCATCTTGGCTCCTCTTGGAGCCTCTCTGCCCCTCATCCTCCTCCTGCATCATAAGCTCCATATGAGCTGCAGCGTCCACTAGGTGTCTGTACTCTCGGATGTAAGACCCACCAACCCTCAACTTGAGGCCCCGCCTCAACTTCCGCTCAAACTCATAGCAATGGCGTTCCTCAGACGCCACCAGTTCAGGTGCAAACCTGGACAAACTAGTAAAGGTAGCCTCAAACTCGGCCACTGACAAGCCCTGCTGATTAAGCCGGCTAAATTGATCCCTCAGCTTCTCCCTAGCTGCTGCAGACAAAAATCTCTCCTGAAAAGCATTTATAAACGCCTCTCAAGTACCACCAACACGAGCCTTCTCATACTTCCACCACTAACCCGCATCTCCCTTCAGTTAGAAGGATGCCAAGGTCACTTTCAGTGCTCCGTCCTCGATGCCAAGCATCTCGAACGTCTTACTCATTTGCTCTAGCCACTCATCAGCCTTCAGTGGCTCCTTCGGATCCCCGATAAACTCATCCGGATTAGACCGGAAGAACTCCCTCTTCAAGAAAGAAGGCCCTGCCTCAGCGGCCTGATTCCCAGCTCTAAGAATACCCAAAGCTCCTGCTATCTCTCTGGCCAAGGCACCCATGGCCTGCTGACCCACTGGCTCGGCCACATTGGCCTGACCAACTCCCTCCTGCACTGCCGGAACCTCCTCCGGTAACGGTACTTCCTGCCTCGCAGGTCTACCACGCCTAGCACCTCTTCCTCGTCCTGACATCCTAATAAAGGTAACACAGAACATTAGCACATTCACAAGTGTGCCGAAACTAAACACTCACGTCCTAATGCATGGACAACTGTAATTCACTCCACATAAGCACATAAACACATAAGCACTTACGAATTTCATTTCCGGATAATGATAGTCCCGAGGCGTTACTAGAGTTCCGGTTAGAAACAGCATTGATCAAGTGCTTTTCCAACAAGACTCCCAGAAACCTAAGGATCCAATCAACATCCTAGAAATTAAATCCCATACCCACATAATCACACAAGCATGTTATCAAGTAAGCACATAGCATATGATACTACATCTAGGTCTCTATCAAGCGAGACAAACCCATTGTGATACTAATCACTTCCCACGTACCCAAAGTATTCGAACCTGGTACGCTCTGATACCAAGTTGTAACGCCCTCAAAATAATAACATTAAACCCAACAAATAATACATGCATTGATATTCAAAAGTTCCACATTCTTTCATTTCTCAGAGTTTCATTACAAAAAGTATTACATGTTAACAACTAAAGCAAATGCCCTACAGGCTTACAGCTTTCCAAGTTAACACTTGGTTACAACAAAAGAGTACTAACTCATACACATTAAGCCCTTGGCTTGTATTTACATGTAATACATCAAAAAGTAAAACGACAACATTATGTCCGCCTCTAGCCTCCCAAGCTATGTCCTTGGAGGTGGCATGCTTCCTGCACCTGAAAATGATATTCCCATATAGGGTGAGCCACAGCCCAGTAGAAATACACTAAACCAACCATGAACAATGACTAAAATATAGCAATTGATAGATGGCCAACACTGATACAATCACATAAATCACATATTTATGTCATACGACTTATGAGTCCAAGTTTCCTTTCATTTTTCCCTTTTTCAACGGATAGGTATATAAGCACTACCCACATTCTCAACAGATATGTATAACAACAATATCCACAGATAAGCATATAAGCTATATCCACATTCTACAACAGATATGTATAACCACAATATCCACAGATAAGCATAAAAGCTATATCCACACATCACAAAGATAAGCATATAAACTCTATCTTCACTTCTTTAGACAAGCATATGAGCTGTATCTACGGAGTTCATCCCCTATCTTCTCCCAACACTATCCGGTTTAGAGGTACATCCCCTATCTTCCCCTAAACCGCGGAGTACATCCCCCATCTCCTCCTCTACACATAACGTATACAAACACATGGGTTCTATATACAATCACTCAATACATATAGTTAATGTATTCTATCAACCGTCAAGTTCCATGACACACTTCATTGATTAGTTTCAGTTTGCCTAATCATCATGCATTGTCTACAACAATCACGACTATCCTCCACCGATAGCCCAAAGCAGTTATTTCTAAACAGAAAATAAATGCACAATGGATATTCAATCAACATTTCATTTTCTCATTCCTCACAATTAATTATCCCAGTTAATTAAACAATGTAATTAGGTCAATTCCCATAATTAACATTTCAACCCTTAGGTCCCATTTTCATCAATGATTTAACATTCATTCCATTTCTCTATTCCAAACATGCATCTAGGTTTATTATGAATAAAACCCCAACTTTTGTAAAATTGCACAAAAGTCCCAAACTTTCACAAAATTACCAAACCAACCCCAACATCTCAAAATACTAAAATTTAAAGACAAAATCCATAGAGAGGAGTAGGATATCCCTACCTCGAAGTTTGAGCCAAAAAGGAGATGAAGACTCGAAGACCAACGTGCTCCAAATCCAAACTTTTTCAGATTAAGTCGAAGCTCTCAACGCCCTCTATCTTTTTAACAAAGGCCCTAGGCTAGAATCACACTCTAGGGAGATCAATTCTTAGAGAGAATATAAGTGTAGAGAGAGAGGGTCTCGGATCTAGGGTTTGATCAAAAAGAGAAGATGAAAAAGTGATGTTTAAAACGCTACTGTCCGCTGATATAAAACACTCTCGCTCGAGCGAAGACTTGGTCGCTTGAGCGACCAGACACAGAAACTCTCGCTCGAGCCAAGGAACTCTCGCTCGAGCCAAAAACTCAAAAGTGCGCTCGAGCGAAAGAATGCTCGCTCGAGCCAACAACTCGAACCCTCAGGTCTGCAACCAGACGCACGCTCGAGCGACAGACCTCTCGCTCAAGCGAAGAACAAACCAGACCGCTCGAGCCAAGAAAAGATCGTTCGAGCCAAGAAACACAACTCTCAGGTCCAGAACCAGACGCCATCGCTCGCTCGAGCGAAGCCACTCTGGCTCGACCCACCAGACACAAACTCAACTCTCGCTCGAGCGACAAACTCCTCGCTCGAGTGAAGGTCCAAAAATCTGGGCAGCAACACTAGGCTCCCAAACACAACCAACCTAAAACAAACCTGCCCAACACATCCTATAACTCAATAAGGAGTAAAAAGGATGCAAACAAGATAATAAACAACTACCAACATCCACGGACACATGTCCGGATCACTGTACAACAAGGGTAAACCCGGGATCGCTATAATCATTCAGTGACATGGCTTCGGTAATCTTTTTTGAGTCCCTAATATTTTCTACGATGAAAATTACACTTTTGGTCAGTTACAAAAACGTCGCTAAAAGTGTTTTTTTTTTCTTGTAGTATAAGGTGAATGAGGTATTTGGTTTTGGGGGAAGTTTCTTTCTATAAGGTTTCAAGAAGGTTTCTATTAGAGACTTTTTTCACAAAGATAGAAGTAAACTTTCCATCCAACAATGTTGGCTTTTTTCTTTTGTTCTTTAGAGATTTGGGCCAGCTTGTTTTGTTTGGCCTTCTCCAAAACAATTAATAAACTATTAACTCTAGACATTGAATTAATAAAATATTTGTAAGAATCTGAATATAAAAATAAAGTAAATAATCAAATAATAATAATTTTATAATCTCAAATATTTTGATGGTGAATCCTAGAGTACAACTTAAATATTTGTTTGAGGATCTTTTAATTAATTTTAAACCTAAAATAAATTTATGTTGAAAGTCATTAATTTAGAGGCAAGATTTATTATTAAAAAAACATATAGAGAGAGAGGAGGGTGTGACTTGAACTCTAGACCGCAAAGTTAATAAATAAAGCTTTTATCATTTGAGTTGCATATAACTTATATATGCATTTTGTATATTTATCTATTTATTTGATCTATGTGTGCCCACCACTAGTATAAAATAAAATAAACACAAACCCTATTCTATTATTTGTTCACCCCATATAACCGCAGCAACAGCCACACTAACGGGGGAGAGATTGAAAGAGAAGAAAAGAAAAAAATTAATTTGCAATCAAAGAAGAACTTTTGGGTGTGTGGTAGGGTTCTCACTTTCTTCAATATTTTAATTTTGTTCTTTATCCTTATTCTATTTTATGATTTAATTTATTGATGGAGAGGTTGTAGGTTTATGTATTTTGTATATATATATATATACTATTAAGAAGTCTGAGGAGTTAAATTCATGTATAAAGAATGATGTAATTCTTAGTTTAAAAATTCTGCTCGCAGATACAAACTTTAAAAATCAAGAAATCATATCAAATGGATGAATTTTGAACTGAAATTTTTATAGTAGATTAATTACATATTGAATTGCATATCAAAATTTTCTTATAATTTTTGGCAGTCAAAATCTATATTAACTGGTGCGTTCAAATCAATCTAAAAAATTGGTGTAAAACAGTAACTTTGGAAGTGTCGTTCTCTTTGGATATAAATCTGAAAATTATCAAATTAGTGTATTTAGAACCGGTTACGATAGTTTCTTAAATTTTTGGCCTTGTGTTGATTGCTCGTGTATACTAAGAGAACCATTAATTTCTTTAAAGTGCTGCAGAAAACAATCTGTTTGGATATAATTAATTGTAAATAATTATTTTGACAAGCAAATCAAGTAAAACCAATTGGGTTTGAAACTTAGGATATATTAGCTGAATTTTGGAGGGTTTTGGAATTTTTCGAACAGCGTGGAGTGGGTTTTCTAATTTTCAAAGTTAGCGAATAAATTGGGAAAGTTTGTTTAAAATTCTGTTTTATCTTAGAGTTACTTTTAATTGAGTTTTGATTTATCTTAAAGTTACTTTTAATTATGTTTTGATTTGAACCCATGTCTTGGATGATTTTAGACCTTGAAGAACATGAGCTTAGGTAATATTTAAGAGTAACAGTGAGTTGGATTGAGCTGTGTTACTGCGTTTTAGTTTAGGGTTATTTAGTTTATTATTCCTTTTAGTATGTTTGAATTAGTGATGATATGTAGTTTTAATATTTTGTTCAGGGCACTAGTTGGACTTTCATACTTCATTCGAGTATTATATTATACCGTGTTCAATTGAGTAGTTGCATGCTACATATTTTTATAAATGATCCCCTACCTTGAACTGTTGGAAAATTAAATTGTTATTTTAGAATTAAACTGTTTTGATAAATTATTATATTATCGATGGAATTAAATTATTTCTGAAATATGTGTAAACTTGGCATACTGTGAACTACTTGTTATGGTCTCATGTTTATAATGGTGAACTACCATATTTTGCGAAACTGAATTGTATTGATTATCGGGACCATTTGTGTATTGTAATTCAGGAAAATTATTCCACTATTTGTGGTGACTCTAGCCACTAGGGAACAGATCCGGGTTGGGCTATGATGACTCTAGTGCTCAATGATTGTAAGGAAAAAACCTAGGCTAGGCTAGGTGACTTTCAATCGGATCGTTCAAGTTACCACCCCGAGGATGACTTTTGGTTTGATATTGGATCCAATAGGCTTATTGCCTTGAGAATTGTGTGGCATGTTACTTGTTATTCATGGTACCCAGAAAATTATTGGTGTTCATGTTGTAATCTGTTTTAAGTGAAAAATATCATTTATCATGTTCTTGAGAGACATGAGTATTTTAACTGTTGAACTGTGGAACCTTCTTTTTTAAATAAAGTATCTTTATCAAAATTGTATGCCAATCTAGTTTCTGTAATATATATATATTTTATTTTGGAATTGATCCCTGTTTTCAAAACTGTATATACTATCCATGTTGCTACTCACTGAGCTATCAGCTGACTTAGTTGTTTATCATTTTCAGGTGTTAGAAGGACTTAGAGTGGACTCGTGGCGTAGTGGGGACTCAATTGTATGGACCTCTAAGACATTCATTTATTTTGTTTTAGATTGTTATGTCAAGTTTGTGCATATTTCTTTTTATTTTTATTGAGGGTCATTTAGGATTATTTTGATATGTGAGTTGTTTATATCCCATAAGTTTGGATAGTATTAATTACGGTTGGTTTTGCCGTTTATACTTGTGATATGTCACTAGATTGAGTTTGATTTTTTTTATTACTAGGCTTTTGTATAGTTGTTCAATGTGATTATGGATTAGTGCTTAGGCTTACATATGCCTTGGACTAAGGCTCTGTGGGCCTCATACCTGGTTTGGGGTATGACAATATTAACTCTAGACATCGAATAAACAATACAATAATATTCGGGAGCTTTAATTTGAGAGCTCTAATAGAGCTTTAATGGTGGGTCCCACATGGTGATGTGATATTTTGGCTTGTGTATTTCTTTTTAATAATGATACATCTCTCTAAATTAATGAGCTCTAATGACATGGAAAGTCAAAAAAAAAAAAAAAAAAAAAAAAAAAAAAAAAAAAAAAACACACACACACACACACACACACACAAACATCACTATCACAATGAGACACACACCCCATTAGAACTATTAGAGCTCCAAAACATTTTTTTTTTTTTTTTGTTTGCCACATCAGAAGAGCTCATAGTAGAGCTCTAGTTTTAGAGCTCTCTATCACTATCCTAAGCTACATGATCTATCTAGATCACAATTGAATTAGATTCCAACAAATAAGACAAGTAGATTGGAACATTTTTTAAATCCAAAAATCAACATTTCATTAAAAACATGAAATTGAAGGTATAATAAAAATAAATGTATTGAGAGAGATTTGGAGAGTGTGCAAACTCTCCTACTACTATTTTTCATTTTTAAACAACAAAAACATAAAAACAAAGCAACTACAATTGAAGAAAAAAATGGCTAAGAAGATTTTAGCTAACACTTAGTAGCTTGAAACCCACAAACAGCATAACTTAATCTTTATTTATTTATTTATTTTTATTTTTTATCAACAAAGAAGACAAGTAGATGGAACATTTTTTTTATTTATCCAAAAGTGAACATTTCATTAAAAACATGAACAGAAGGTGTAATGGAAGTGCACTTTCAAACCATGTGGCATGACCCTTAGAACCTTTTGAACCTCATCCAAATGGGTTTTGAATTTGAATTCAAACCTATTTGGATGAGCCACTCAGGATATATATCTATCATATCATGATATGGATAGATGATATAGATATCAGATATTATCTCATTTAACCAATGGATAAATGAGATAAATATAATATATATCTGATATATGGTTATAGGTAACCAAGAGAGAAACAACGTATGTTTTGTTTCTACCCATGATACTGACTCTCTCCCAAAAATAACGATCAAAGTCATTTGCACTGTGGTTTGTGTGGGTGATATTCACCAATGTAATATCACCCCACTGCTGGGATTGATTGATTAAGTATGGAAGCACGTGATTTATCCACGGGGTTTTAGATCAAACGAGGTATGATCTAAACACTTTATTCCGCTGCATGTTTTGTGTTTTGATTTACATTGGTATCAGAGCCATTAATGGATATTTTCGTGCTTTCTTTTATCATATGTATATTTATAAAAGATAGTGAGATCCAAAATATTTCATTTTTATGATCATTAATGTCATTTTTAAGAGCATAAATGATTTTATTTTGGAAAAAGAAGTCCGAAAGTACAAAAATCGGACCAGTCAGTACCCTGGAAGGCGGCGCGTGGCATTCACGCGCCACCACGCCGTAGCCACGCACGCCTACGCGCTGTCACGAGCGCCCACGCGCTGTCACGCGCCCGCACGCACGCGTCGGCGGCGCTGTCCACGCACGCGCGCCGTCCGCGCCCGCACGCGCGCCGCGTGCTGGAGCCGAGCGCCGAGCCGAGGGCTGGAGCCGAGCGCCGAGCCGCGGCTGAGCCGCGCGCCGAGCCGCTCCTTGAGCCGACTCGCGCCGGGTTGCGCTGAGCGGAGCCGAGCCGAGCCGTTTTTCCCGCCTGGCTTGGCTCTAAGGCTCTGTTTGTTTGTTTTTTAATTCTGAATTGCGTTAATTGGCCATAATTTATTCGTTATAGCTTTGTTTTAAGCATGGTTGGTACCCTTAGACTCAGAATTAATTTTTCTACATTCTGTAAAATTTTGAAAATTTTACGAAAATATGTAATATTTTTTCTGTGTTAATAATTCATTTTTTATGCTTTAAAATGATGCTGGTATTGCATAAATAATTTTCTGGGGTTGAAATTTTTATTGTGGACTTCTGAAATGTTTTAATATCTACTGGTATCTGGATTTTTTATTTCTAATTTTATGTGTATTTATTAGTCATTTAAAATTCCAGAATATTTCAGAAAAATTTCAGAATATTTCAGAACAATGTACATTTTAATTATGGCATAATCTGAATATTGTTTCTGTTTACTAGTTTCTGGATTTTTTATTTCTAATTTTATGTGTGTTTAATTAGTTATTTAAAATTCCAGAAAATACCAGAAAATTCCAAAAAATTTCAGGATGATGTACTTTCTGTTATGGCATAATTTAAATATTGAATACGGCATATTTTTTTGGGTTTGTAATATGTTGTAATTAGAAGAGCATGATTATTTATTTATTTATTAGAATTCCATTATTAAATAAATATAGCATGAGTTATTTGTAGATTTACATTAAAATGCTATTGTATGGAATTTATCATGCTTTGTATATGCCATAGTCAGTGGGAGGTTATTCGGTTGAGAGAAATCTTTGTAGATTAACTCCCGAAAACCAATATTTTGCTCATAAATTAAACTAAATTTTGGATAATTGTCACTTGTGGCGCAAGAGATGATTACGAGCATAGCGGATTTTCGATCTTGCGACTTGTGTAATATTGTCACTATTTAATTTAGATTTTTGCGGCAAAATTATATTATGCTAATCAAATTAATCCCAATGCGAATTTCTCTCTAAATTGATTTAGCTTATGGAAGTTAATTTGGTTGACCTAGACTTAGTAGAGATGTTCAAATGTGAACAAACTAATCCCATTCTTTAGATGAGAAAAAGTCTTGGAGACTTTAGGTCAAACCTTAATTGAGCCAAAGTAAGGAAACATGACTCAAAGTCGCCGTGTTTTTTGTTGCCTTGTTTGGCACAATAAAAACTAATGTGTGCGCTATAGTTAGCGGCACGCTACATAGTTTTGGTTGGCGAGTTTTGGAGTTATGAAATTAGTAAGCCCTCAATAGATCTGTATATGATCTTGACTAATGAGCTGCGCGGATTGACTTTGTAATTTGACTTGTAAATAATGTTACATCATTGGATGAAGTAACATTCAAGAGTCACGTCATCCGAGAAATGCGAGCTTAAATAAATTAGTCATTAAGTGTAAGACGAGTAGCCAGTACGAGCAGTGTTTTGCTCTCTACCCAATTATTGGGAGTGGATTGAGCGAAATTTCATGCACTATAATAGTGTGCGTTGAAATATCACGTGAAGTTAAAAGATTAGCGCTTAGAAGCTGCAAAATCTATTAACACTGAGTGAAAAGATTAGCGCTTAGTGGCTGCAAAATCTATTAGCATTGCCAACTTGTCTAAGTGTGGACACTTACTGTTTCCACACTTGAGTGTGAAACATGGATGAGGTGCTTCTTTGTGTGATTCCTTTACTAGGCTAACGTTTTGAATAACATTTACCACTAAGCGCAAACGTTGCAGCATAGTAATGAAAAGGTTAAGGCTGACAAGGTTGTTATGACTCTAAGAATTTAACGCATCGCTTGTAAGAGCATTGTGTTGAATTAGACTCTTTAGCCTAATTCGCGCTTAAGTTACTTCAGGAGCTATCATAGTTGATAGCTTATTCTCTCCTTCTTGTGGATAGTAGAATTAATTGCAAGTAACTATGAAGCGAGAAATAGAGATGGCAACAGGAGTATCGTCATCTTTCAACTAGATGTATTAAAGTGTATGGAGAATAAAATTGACTTGAAGGTGCAGGGGATTAGCACTTACTAGTTAAATTTGCGACTTAGGCGCAGTTGATATCTCCATGACATCCTTTTTATGATCTAGTGAATATGACTTAGTCGTGAGTCATTACCTAGTTGGGCCTAAACCTTTAAAACTTGTCTTCGAGAACTCACACATTAAGATGATTGGAATTAATTTATGACATTGGTCATGAACCAGTGGCTTATTATACTTAATCACATTAATGAGATGATGACACGATGGTTTGAGTAGGCCTTCTCGGGCCCACTCGCTTATGACATCCTGCTCTTATGTGAATGTGTAACTTTGTTCGCAATGGGTGCGCACAAGTAAGTAAGAAAGCCGCAGAAGGTCATTTGTTTTGGCGCATTTAGTCCACTATGATATTTTGTGACTAGATATGTGTGAGGGTACAATAGCTAAGCCTCAATCTCGACACATTTATAGATTACGATACGCATCTGAGTCAAGACTATTTGATCTCCCATAAGTCAAAAGTTTTGAGATGATTTTTGACATTGCACATATGAGGTCGAGATCAATTAGATAAGAGTTTTTTGTGCTTTTAGTTTTGACCAAGGTGGCGAGTATCTATTTGAGTTATTTTTTTAGAAAAACTCTGTGAAGAGAGATGGATGCTTAGAACATTGATTATTCCTAGTACTCAACAACACACTGGTGTAGTAGAGATAAGGAATTAAATATTGTTAATGTTAGGTGGATAATGGCGCAAAATGTTTCCCAATTGGGAATTGCACTAGTTTGTTGCCTATATCCCTAACTAAGTGCCCTCCATATCAGTTTTTACACTCCATTTTGAGTAATGGGTTAGCAGAGAGCCATCTATGGGTGATCTGTAACCATTAAGCAGCTTATCTTTATTCTACTTCTCATAAGATTGCGAAGTTAAGACCTAGGGTTCTATAGCGCATTATTGTATGCTGTCTTGTAAACACAAAGGGTCGTGTGGCGCATTATTGTATGCGGTCATGCAAACCCTCCGGGTCATGTGCATATAGGTAAGCAGCTTTGTGGTAGTGTAACTAAGTCACATAAAGTTTTATTAGTAAAGGTGACGTGAATAGAGTTTTTGGAACTCTATAAGATGGAGAATTCCAAGCATAGCGCTCTATGTAGCCTAGTTGAGAATGCAAAGAAATTTCCAATATCCTAGGGACAGTGGGAGCGATGTGCCTACTAATGGATTACTCCATTAGAGCAGAATACTCTACATTCTTAGTTGTGTGGTAGCAAATGTGAAAATTTTCCACGTCATCACAGGGTGATTGAGAGGGAAAAATTCATGATTGCTCCGCAAGATGATAAAGAGCCTAGGATAATGCCTAAGGCTCTAGTCCCCTATTTTTTGAAAGTGGATCAATGTTGCGCAGTTTAAGACAAAGTCTTTGAGGATTAACCAATTTTTTATAATTTGGTTGACTTTCCATTATGACGCAAAATTGCTATAAAGTTATGCGTAATTTGGATAGTCATTTTTGAGGCATAAGGCTCGCTAGATACCGAATGGTCGCACCATTGAGGAAAGTGTAGACCATGAGAAGACTTCCTCCTGGGGAGTGAGGTTATTTTGACTTAGGCTATGATTGACATAAGTTCGGAACATTGATTTGTGGACATTGTGACCCGTTTTTCCATTAAAGAATTGGATAAGTAGATCCGTAAGGATTTACCTTCTGCTTTTATGGTGAAAAGTTAGGAGCGCAAAAAGGTTGCTGGTTCCAATAAATCTTTTACAGCCTAAAGCAGTTATCCAAACAGTGGTTCTTAGATTTCGTCAAGCCATGATAGGGCAACGATGATCGATGAAGACCACTGAGGCATGATCAATGGTCCAAAAGAAGTTTTTCCTTACTTAGTCATTATGAGCCAGGAATTTATAAGGTTGTCGCTACCTAGGGTGGGCAGTCCTCCATTTTAGATATGATGGACATGGGTGATGTAATTCATATGCTCGGATGTACGATCCTTAGGGATTGTTTTAGGAAAATTCTCGGTTTGTCTTCGATGACTTACATAAGGAATATCCTAGAACGATTCTAGATGCAAAATTGCAAACCCATTGACTTACCTATCGGTAAAAGCCAGAGCCTTAGCTATTGAGTGAATCCTCAGATTGTCTTTAGGAGAAACAGATGGCCTATATTCCTTGATTTTTTCTTTGTTGTGGGAGCCTAAAGTACGCTATGTGGGCGTATTCGGCATGATAAGTTTTATCTTTGATAAATGGTTAACTGAGTTGTTTAGACATTGACCTTGCTCATTAGACTATGGATAAGATGCTTTATTAGAAGCATATTAATTTGCTCCTTGTAAAATTCAATGCGCTAGTTGGGCGCATCTGCGCTAGTTGGGCGCATTAAGAATGAACGCAAATTGGTCACCAAAAATATCTTTAGAGAGGTTATTGCGCAAGAGGTAGTGATCTTAAATCATTTCATGTGAGGCGCACATGGTGGATTCCGTTGTATATACTTATCGCAAGAGGTGCTGATAAGGCTTATGTTTGGAATCTATAATTGCGCAAGCTGTGGTCAATTTTTTTTAAATCGATCACTTATTTTGAGATGATGGGATGTTGACACTATTATGGTTTGTGTCATAATGATTAGCAAATGATGATGTCAGCAGGCAAGATTGGCTCACTCACACGAGCAATCGCCCTTGGCGCTTGGGAGCGAGCAAGGATGAGACTGGTGGTTTATTTTTATTCGGAGCCAAGAGAGGCTTAAATCATCCACTATGTATGTCGCCTTGGTTATAACCAAGATGAGGTCGTGTTAAGGACCAAACATGGATGTTAGTACCCACTTTCCATGTTGTGCCTGTTATGATTAGCCAGATTCGAGATCTCATTTGGCGCCTAGAAGGCGAGCAAATAGAGAATTCGGGTTAGGCGCTAGAAAGCGACTAGACTAATATCTGTACGGTGTATCGAGTATGATGTCACTCTTTATGGAAGAGTTACTCCACCGTAACATATATTCATACTATATGTGCTTAGCGACCGAGTAATGAGGTGAGAGAATGGATCCCTGCTTCCTCACCGTGTGAGTCTTACGAGTCATTATTGATATGACTTTCATTTATGTACCCTTTTGTGACTTTTGACTATGTCATAAGGTAAGGGGTTGATGTTCTGCTACTTTGGTATGTTGCCTGCGGTCATGCATGATTCGGCCTTAAGGGACATCACTGGGAAAGCGGTCAATCCTAAACTAAATGGCATGAGTACAAAGGGAAGATCATCTAGTATTACACCACTGTTGTATATTCACTGCCGACAACTCACATCGCTCTCTGTATGAGAGGCGAATTGAGTGTGAATATATTGCAAGAATTGAGAGGGTCAAACATGTTCTTTTTGAGGGATTAGAGATGTTTTTTGGACCGGTGTAATTAGATGGGTCTGGGGTATATGAGACACTATTTCTTTTCTTTTTTGGGTTGATGTCTCTATGCTGGCTCATTTTGAGTTTCTAGTATAGAGCTCCCACATGCAGGTGTTCTCAGCAATCGCACGGTGCAGTGGCTAGTATGAGATTGTTTATTTTTGGGGAGATTGAGATTGAGACGTGGCAGTGTCATGCCAACTCATGTCCGAGTGGGAGATGTTAGAAATTGGGCGCCCATGTGGCATGACCCTTAGAACCTTTTGAACCTCATCCAAATGGGTTTTGAATTTGAATTCAAACCTATTTGGATGAGCCACTCAGGATATATATCTATCATATCATGATATGGATAGATGATATAGATATCAGATATTATCTCATTTAACCAATGGATAAATGAGATAAATATAATATATATCTGATATATGGTTATGGGTAACCAAGAGAGAAACAATGTATGTTTTGTTTCTACCCATGATACTGACTCTCTCCCAAAAATAACGATCAAAGTCATTTGCACTGTGGTTTGTGTGGGTTATATTCACCAATGTAATATCACCCCACTGCTGGGATTGATTGATTGAGTATGGAAGCACGTGATTTATCCACGGGGTTTTAGATCAAACGAGGTATGATCTAAACACTTTATTCCGCTGCATGTTTTGTGTTTTGATTTACAAACCAACCTCTCGAAAACTAGTCCCCGCATAACCTTTCTCAAAAGCAAAAGAGGACCACTGAGAATAAGAATCAACCACAACAAAAGCAAAAGAGAACCATTGTGATAGAATCGTCAGTATTCCCGTCGTTGAAACAGCAGCACCAAACGAGTTCACAAGGGCAATCAACATTTTTTTGGGATGGACAGGTAGCCATTCATGTGCCATTTTTCACCTCCATCACGATGTGCATAAGGGCAAGACGGAGTGAAGGCTTTGTCTAAAAGCATGTTCCATGCTGCATTCGGGTCTTGAGTTGAGAACATGGTCCAAGTACCAGTGGAATTCTCATATCTACTATGTGTGATGCGATTGAACTTCACATTTATGTTCTTATATATGTTATCTGAGTCAATGTCGAAAGTGAAGATATCTCCGTAAGGCCTCACAGAGTGCAGGAAGAGAGGCACAGAGATGGGATCAACAAACACTGCAGCAAGATCCGCAGTCACAACGATGCTCTTTCCATCTGGACTAAAGAATGGATGGTTCACATGCCCTACAACATCACTTCCACTAGCCATCACTCTTACCACCACTGATGGATCATTCGCCTTCACTAGAAACACTGCAAAATATCCTGGGTCAAGACCATTGTCACTTTCTGGTGCACCTTCAGGCTTGTCACGGGTTGACGAGAATACTATCCAATCTCCCCTTGGGGACCATTGGCAATGTGTGTCAGTCCAAGGCCCATTTGTTAGCCTCGTTATTTCACCTCCTCCATATTCTCCTGATTGTGCGTTCTTCATTATGTATAGATTCTTGTATCTTTTGTTCCCTCCATCTCTTGTAGATCAAAAGACTAATTTCGTCCCTGTTACAGTTTTCAACCCATCCATCCGCACAAATTAAAATTTGAAGCTATAATATTATAATAAACGGTATTTTGTCATTCAAAAGCATATATATTAACATTGGAAAAACTATAATATTATAATTAGTTGCTGACTTACTAATGGGTTGCCCAAGGATTGGTGAAACAATTGAACTTCAAATGAGACTCATAATTAAGTTATAAAAATATTTAAATTACTTTCAATGGATAAATACTGTTTTTTTATAATTGGGTATTTGAAAATGAATCAGAAGGAACAAGTAGGAAGTTACCGTTTGGATTGGTGGATGGGAAGGCATTATTGAAACCTTTTGTAAGTTGTACACGACGTTGTGCACCACTGGACACGTTAGGGATAGCACAAATGTTTACTGTTTTGTCAGATTTGAAAGGAGGTCCCATGTTAACATATAATATATCCTTGTCTGGACTTTGGTTCCAAACTGGTGAGAAGATATTGTTCGGGCCTTTCGTCTACATAAACAAAACTGATTATCAGCTATCAATCAAAGATAAATACAATTGCGCATTAATACAATTATAGTAATATTATTCTTGCACTTATGTACCTCGAAAACAATACGCAACCCTTCACTATCGGCTACCCACACGGCCTTGAACTCATTGTCCATGAATGCGAGTTTGGAGCCGTCTTTGGAAAATGTTGGAAAGATTCCCGGCACCCTAAACAGTCCTACATCCGGATGAGGAGATTCGAGCTTGTGGGAGTTTCTTCGGATATCTTCTCCACTCTGTCACAAAGTAATAATTGTACGTATGTAGCAGGTTAGCTCTTAAACATGGCTGGCTAGAAAAAGAATTCAAAGTAAAGTAGTTTGAAAAGTGGTTAATCGGTATGTACCTTTAGAAGGTTGCTCTTGCAACGATGGTAACGGATGCGCTTCCCGCCATCTATCACAAAGGGGTTGAAATGGTCAACCCTTGGCATGGTATTTTGAGTGATTCGTATGTTTTGTTGCTGTCCAGTTGAATCAAAAATCTCAATGTGCCGAAACTGTGTTTTTACACGGACGACGTCCGAGAGCTTTGATTTCTGACGAATAGTTGCCACTGCTACTCTGGTGGCGTCGATGGCTGCCGGAGTTATTGCCTGAATTTCGTCCGGGGTCACCCGAGATTCTGTACCGCTGTTGAGGTCGGTATGGAACACACCCCAAAATTCCCGATTCTTGTGTTGGAAAAATATGACGTTGTCGCTTTCCCATGTCGGCCACCCACCATTCCTTACAACCAACTTGCAGTTGAAGGGCTCCTCTACGTTCGTAACAAAAATGTTAGTCTGCAGATCTTTGATCTCGCCATTCCAACCACCATGCTTTCCCTCGAAGGACGCCACTGCTATCTTCGTACCAGACGGTGCAACCGAGGGGCTTAAATCAGCTTGCCCTGTTTTGTTTTTATAAGCCAAAAGTCATATTGATGAAGCAGGAAACGTACAAAGTATGAAATCCGATGACACAGCTGGAAAACTAAAGAAGCATCAAGGCTACCTCACTCACACAATGCTCAATAGAATCAAGCAAATCCAACTGCAGAAACCATGAAACAGCTAGAACTAAACACTACTAACTTCAACCAACTAAACACTACTAACTTCAACCAAAAATCTAAAACAGCGAACCCCGAAAAGAGAATGATGAAAGGAACCTACCTAATGGAGTGAGGCGGTCAGTTTTTCCGGTCTTGAGATTGGTTTTATAGACGGCAGTCCAGGGCTGACAACGATCAGGGGCGAGGTCCTTGGTGGTGACATAGACGAGATTATCACCGGCAATGCAACCACTGTCTTCCATGCGAACACCACTGAAATTGACTTTGCCGAAAACATTAGCCAAACAGAAGACTTTGACTTTGGGTTTGGGTGGGTATGGGTTGTAAATGCCATTGAAGCAGAGAGCTATGTGAAGCAATTCGAGGCCTTCTTGTTGTTCGGAGATGAAAACCATGCCCGAGAGACGACCTGAATTTACATCGGCCTCTTTGCCTCCTTCGGAAGCCAAGGCCAATTTTTGGCGCTTGAGAATTGTATTGAGAGCCGCCGATGAAATTTCTTGGCCGTTGTAATTGTGGTTCACTCTATCAGTCATGGGAAGCTCATCTTGCTTCGATGTTGGTCGAAGCGGGCACGAGAATATGTCCAGCGGCACCTGTGGTCGGTAGGTTGCGGAGAAGCCAATGCTACCTCTCTTCTCTGCCATCTTCTTCTATGATTTCTAAATCTTTTTTCGCTCAAAGGACTTGTTTGGGAGCAGCCAGTTTAGTCAAAAAGTCAAAAAGTTACTAAAAAGGTCAAAAAGCCAACAACTCATACCAAAAAGTCAAAGATTCTCTTTTCTCTCTACTTTTTGCACATCTTTTCGTAAAAAGCCAAAAAGTCATCCTAAACATACTAATTTTTTTTAGTTCATATTTTAGCTAAATAGTCAAAAAGTTACTAAATTAGCCTATTCCCAAACGAGGCCTAAGAGTAAAGTCAGCAAAAACTCCACCAAATAGGGGTATTACGATGTCAGAGATGATGGGCGGTCCTCGGCTCCCATTTACTCACTATTTTCAAACCCCACAACCGCGAGCGGATCCTCTAGAGTAACTCTCTAGAGTGATCTCCTAAAGTGGATGATCGGACGGCTGTGGTTAAGCCTCACCAAAACGATGTCGTTTTGGTGAGGACTTTCAAAAAAAAAAAAAAAAAACCAGATTCGGGGATTTCAAACTTCCCCCCCATATGAAGAACTATATAGACAGACGGCGGGAAGAAGCGAGCGAAACGAGAGAGCGAAGAAGAGTTTGTTTGAGGCCGATACCTGCATCCCTGTTGCCCCACCGTCGTGCCGTCGCCCCTGCTCTGCTCCAACCGATTGAAACGTATATAGGTATAGTTCGATTTTGTTTTTTTTTTGTCTCTTCTAAATCGAAGTTTCTGAATCTGTGGGTTTGTGTCTGAATCGAAGTTTCTCTTATACATATATGAACAAGGATTGTTTTTAAATTTACAGATTCATGTTTTAGAAGAGACCAAACCCACAGATTCATGTCAGACATCAATTTTAGTATCTGAACAAGGATTGTTTTTTTAGAAGGGATTGTCTGAATAAACCCACAGATTCATGTATGAAGTTGTACATGAACGAATTGATGCTCTTTACAGATTCAGACATCAATTTTAGTATCTGAACAAGGATTGTTTTTTTAGAAGGGATTGTCTGAATCGAAGTTTCTCTTAGGCTAGAATTCATGTCTGTAAATTTAACAATCAATTCCATGTTTGATAATTGAACCCTGAAAGAATCATTAGTATATGGAACTTAAACTTTGAAGCCCAAAACAAACACAACTGAACTCTCAAACTTATTTTAATAAGAGGCACACTCAGAATTTTATTGAAAGTATTAGTGAAGTAGTTATAAAAAAAAAAAAGGGAACAAAACTACAAAAGAAATACATTGATCCTTAAAGGAGGCATGGCCAAACAGTTTGCAGTGGCTTATGTATTAGTAGAATTTAAACTTTAAGTCAAAATTGAATCCACCAGGAGTATGCAGCACTGTTTATTGACTGAAGCAACATAAATAGTTTAGGTAACATATTTTTAATTATATATTTGGAACAATAGTTTAGATATATATATATATATATAGATTTGAATTCGATTCTCTTTCAGTGTGTTCAGTATGTTGCAAAGACTGTTCTCTTTGAACTTTGTAATCCAATCAACAATAAAAATGAATAACATGAGACATGCCCTCTCTCATTTTTTTTTCCATGCACTGTTAATTGCATTTTCTAAACCATTTCTTGATCTATAATGTTCCTTGTTTCTTTATATATATTCAGGTGGTACATTTGTTATTTGTTGATTATCTTATTCAGTTTGTATACAGTTTTTATGCTAAAATTGAGCACTTCTTAATTTTTTAAGTGACTTGGCACATTCAGATGGAACCTAACAATCATGAGAATGACGGGGGTGAATGTGATTGGAAGCCTAGAGTTCGCATGACGTTTGATACAGAACAAGAAGCTAATGATTTCTATAATACTTATGGAGGAAGGTTGGGTTTTAGTATTAGAAGGGGTTATGTAAACAAGAGCAAAGATGGGCAAATCGCTTCAAGGCAATTTGTTTGTAATAAGGAGGGATTTCGGGTTGTCGACAAGTGAGATCCATTAACAAAAAATCCTAGGCAGGAAGTGAGGACTGGTTGTCAAGCCCGACTTGTCATTAAGTGGGATAGGAATATGCAGAAATTTTTTGTTAGTGATTTTGTTGAACAACATAATCATATCTTTGTACCAACAGAATGTACGCATATGTTACCATCCCAAAGGAAGATATCTGCATCACAGGCAACCGAAATAGATTTAGCCGAAAAATCTGGAATCCGTCTTAATGCTGCATTTGAGCTCATGGGTAATGAAGTTGGTGGAAGGGAGTCACTTGGGTTTACAAAACTTGACCAAAAAAATTATTTGAGAACAAAGAGGCAAAACAGTTTAGCATATGGGGAGGCAAGTAGCATTTTGCAATATTTTCGTGACAAATCATTGGAGAATCCATCTTTTTTTTACTCGGTCCAATTAGATAACGAGGAGCAGATTACGAATATATTTTGGGCCGATGCTCAGATGATTGTGGATTATGGGCAATTTGGTGATGTTGTCACTTTCGACACTACTTACAAGTTAAATAGTGCACATAGACCATTTGCGTCTTTTGTTGGATTCAACCATCATAGGGAAACTGTGGTATTTGGTGCAGCTTTGATGTATGATGAGACCGCCGATTCTTTCATATGGCTTTTTAGAAGATTCTTGGAGGCAATGTCAAGTAAGGCTCCAAAAACAATTTTTACGGATCAGGATGCTGTAATGGCTAAGGCCATACCTATTGTCATGCCTAACACAACCCACCGCCTTTGCACTTGGCATTTGATGCAAAATGCATTAAGGCATGCAAATTCTATCTTCAAGGATAAGGCGATGAAGGATAAGGGGATGAAGAGTGTTTTATACACGTTTATGTAAGACATTGAGGATGAGGAAGAGTTTATGTTAAAATGGGAGGAAATGCTTGACAAGTATGAAGTAAGAGATAATCATTGGTTGAAGTTAACATTTGGGGTGAAGGAAAAATGGGGTTGGCCATATGTTAGAAATGCATGGGGTGCGGGCATGAGTAGCACCCAACTTAGTGAATCCTTTAATGCTTTTTTGAAGGATTTCATTCAGTCTGATCATAACTTAATGCAATTTTTCATGCATTTTGATCGAGTTCTGTCTGAGAAAAGGTAAAGGAGTTACAAGCCGAATATGCTCTATGCCAAAAGTTGCCCAGGGTGAATATTAAAGTGAAGATTATGGAGCAAGCTGCAGATATTTACACAAATAAAATTTTTGAAGAATTTCAGGATGAGTATGTCAAGTCCCTTGAAGTCAACATTGAAGAAATTGAAAATGATGGTGAGAGTACCATTTACACGGTTCTTGATAGTGATGGTATAAAGGTGAGGAAGGTGAGGCAGGGGTATGATGATTCGGTCACTTACAATTGTAGGAAGTTTGAAATGAAGGGCATTTTGTGTAGTCACTGTTTGAAGATCCTTAGAGAAAGACTGAAATTGAAAGAGATTCCTTCACAGTATATTCTGAAGAGATGGACTAAAAAAGCAAGATTTGAAAATGTGAAAGATAGGTGTGGGCATGATATTCAGGTTGATGTAAGATTGCATCAAACTTCACGTTATAGGTCATTGATGGCAATATTCAGATCAGTAGTGTGTAGAGCTTCTGA
Source organism: Camellia sinensis (assembly GCF_055761805.1). Taxonomy (NCBI): domain Eukaryota; kingdom Viridiplantae; phylum Streptophyta; class Magnoliopsida; order Ericales; family Theaceae; genus Camellia; species Camellia sinensis. Next base: position 29,977,057 of record NC_138963.1, on the reverse strand, counting down.
AAGTGACGAAACATATAATTTGACGGTCGAGAAAGCGGATGAATTAATTGCAGACATTGAAACCATGGTAAGCGCAAAATTCAATATGCCTTGTTCAGATACTATTCAACAAGAAAGCCCCCCCAACGCATGCCCCGAAAGCTTTGAAGTGGATGGTGTAGCGGATAAAAATGTAGTCCAAGCAAAAGGACTCAAGAGAAAAGAGTGCACTAGCAAGGGACGAAGGCGGACAAAAGGTAGTTTGGAGCTTGTCTTGGCAAAGAAAAATAAAACAAGTTCACATAATGCTTCTCAAACTTCCATGTCTGTTACTCCTCAAACTCCTCCCTTATTTTCGGCAAGTGCTCCTGAAGCACCTCCCTTAATTCCTCAGTCGGCTCCTTTATTTTCAAGTGTTCCTCAACTTCCTCCATTCTCGCCGAGTGTTCCTCAAGTTAGAGCTTCTTCATCTCAATTTATGTATCCCGCCTATGATGTAAGTTAGTTTAATAACTTGTTTTAGTACGGATTTGTAGCTGCCTATTATCATTTTAGATTGATATGTGTTTGTTATTGTTGCAGCCAAGTTTTCTTCATCACAATATGCATTTTTCAATGCCATCGATGTATTCCGTCCATGGAACCTATCAAGCATTGCTTAACAATGCAAGTAGTTATCACTCGCAAGCTTCAAATAGTCCCGCATGTAGTGAAGTAATTTTTTTTTCACCTTTCCTCTTTTATTTTGTCATTCATTCATTTAAAGTTCCATTTTATTTTATGGTTCCTTTGATGTAATATTATTATTATTTTTTTTGTAGGTACTATATGGTCGTGGTCGTGGGCGTGGCCGTGGGCATGGGGATGTGGATCACACGCCAACATCTTAGCATTATTTTGTTTAGGGAATTTTTGTGAAATTTTTGTTGGATATGTAATATTCAAAACCTTTCATCAAACTGTTGCTAAAAATTTTCTGTTGAAATTACTCAGTAAATGTTGCTGAAACTTTGGTTGACATGTTGAAATTTTGATTAATTTCATGAAACTGTTGCTGAAATAGAGTTGATGAAATGTTATTTAAATTGTTGCTGAAATTTTGCTGAAATGGAGTTAAAATGTTGCTGAATTTGTTGTTAAATTGTTGCTGAAATAGAGTTAAACTGTTGCAGATTTTTTGCTTGAATAATGCTCAAATGTTGCTGAAATAGAGTTGATTAAATGTTGCTAAAATTTTGCTGAAATGGAGTTAAAATGTTGCTGAATTTGTTGCTCAAAAGTTGCTGAAATTGAGTTGAAACCTGTTATACAACTTTGAACATTTCATATAATACAGCAACCTGTTATACAACATTCAACATTTAAACATTTTCAATACATTTCAGAAACCTGTTATACAACATTCAACATTTTCAACATTTCAACATTTCGACATTTCAACATTTAACATTATTCAACATTTCATAAACCTGTTATACAACATTCAACATTTTCAAACCATCACATATAATACACATTGTTAAGCAACCAACATAATTCAATAGATTTCACAAACTGTTCATTCAACATTTCATCTCAAACAAAGTTGTTACACACTTGTTTTTACAAACTTTCAGATTTTTAAGCACCAAAAAAAAAAATTACAAAACAAGTACAAAAGTAGATTACATTCATAGCATGCTCCAAAACCTAAGAACTGAGTCATTTACATGATAAAGTACAAAAATACACAAAATACAATCACATAAGTCATTGCCTTCAATATCTTCTCAATCCTTTGAAGCCTTCTATCATGCTCACCAAGCCTTGTCCTTACATCATTCATTTCTTCTGTTCTTGAATCTGTCCGAGGTCCAGCATTGGCACGGATTGATGAGGTAATGTCGTCGTCGTCGTCATCATCATTTGTTAACCACTTGAAGTAATTGCAGTGGTTGTTCGAAGTCTACAATGGACAAGAATCAATTAATCAATAAAGGACTAATGAAATTTGTAAAAAGTAACAGATTCATTTATATAACAGGTACTTACATATTTTCTTGGGCAAACAAAATATACACGACCTTCATTTCCATTCGCATTGGTTTGTACAATATGCACGGAAGCTATTCTTCCACAATTACAAAACCTTGGCTTCAATCTTAAGTTCGTATTATCAATAGAAGATGAAGCCATTTTTTATTCTGCATAAAAAAACAAGTTATTAACAAGTGTCTTAGGAAAGTCAATAGAAGACACGGTGTTCCACAGTTCCAGCAATGCACTTCTTGAAAACCAGGGAATGTCAGAAACATGAAGAGAAAATTCCCAAGTGCATCTAATTGAAATATTGATGCTAGTGAGAAAGTTGTCTCTGTATAAGGATTAACAATTAAATTGCATTATGTGGTCAGATCTGTGCATCAAAGTCATCCAGCATACTGAGTAAATAAGACAAATCAAGCAGTTAATTTATACATAATAAAGAACACATTTCCCTTATAGAATTCATCTCCTTGGCATTATTGGTGGAGGACTGGTAGGTATATCCCTGCTGTACCCAATTGCATTGGATATAGCATCTATTTCCATAGTTGATGTAAGATTTAATATGCAAAGTTGTCTTATAGCTCTCACTTTTTGTGTGTCTGTCTATAGAGTGATTTGATTCTGTGCTGAAAACTCAAGAACTGATCCTAATCACCAAATGTTCATAAGTTCATATTGTCAAATTTTTGTTAATAGCTCTTTACCTTGACTATGTGTAAGTCAGAAGACCTTATTTCAAAATCTCTGGTAAACTGGTATCCAATTCAACATATAATACCTTAAAACAAGGACCATATCAAGCATCCTGTCACAGATCTTGATTATATGAATTTGACAAATTATCATTGTTCTTCTTTATGCAATTGAATCACAAGTAACAATTCCGCACACATTAAGGGATACATTAACAAAACCCCACTACTAATAACCACAAGCCTTGTTATTAGCTCCAGATATCTGAGCTGAGCTGGGTTGGGCCCTTAGTATTCACTTTTTATTTATTTATTAAAATAAGTTGCATTTTCAAAGACTGGCAACAAGGGAATTATTTCACCTCATAAACTTGGATAAGCAAATGAAAAGAAAGCGAGAAGAATTTAATAACAAGACAAGAAGATTTTCATGCACAAACCACACAAAGCATGCATTACAAATACCTCTGCATGCACAGCTAGCAGAGTATGCAATAACTCTACAGCAGCATCTCCCAGACCATTTCATGAGGTTCTTCATCAAAATAAAAATGCAAAGCAGTGGATGGAATGGAAGAAACCAATAGCAAATAGTAGCATAATGATCTTTTTGGGGTATTTTAAATTGAATAAGATTTTAAGAATTTAGTAATTTATTGAAAGTATTGGGGAAAAAATTTAACTTCAGTTTGTCAAAGCTAAATAAGAACCCAGACACAGATGGCTATATTTACCAATCTCTTGTTGATTTCTGCTTCCACAAGATGAGCTAAAAGTTTATGTGTCTCAATCTGGAAACGAACACAAAAAGGAGAACAATAACCACAAGCCTGGTAATCAACCAATTTTGAATTCCATTTACAATATCCAAAAAAAAAAAAAAGGACCTCAACAGTAGGCCATTTTCAAAAAACAATTTTTAAATCAAAATTTTAAAAATTAACTCAAAAAAATGGAACTAAACACAGTGATCCCAAAAATGGAACTCAAGAAAAGGCAAATCCCAAAGCCTAACAGGTATCACAAATTAAAGCCAAATCCCAAACCCTAACACAAATACCAAACAAAATCCAACCCGAAACACTCCCAATCGACTAATGTATGGAAAAAAATTGAAGCCGAACGTAAACGTAAACCCTAACTTCACTATGATTCAGGTTTACCTCGATTCGCTGTCGCAGGCTCCCCGTTCGTCCTCCGTCGTGGTTCGTCGTCCTCCATCCTCCGTCCTCCATCGTGGTTCGCCACCGTTCGTCCTTTGAACTCCAAACACTCCTTTGAGCTCCTTCACAGTCTCCCCCTCTCGCCGTGTGTATACATATGGGGGGAATTTGGGGGAATTTTGAAATCCCTTTTGAATCCTCGAATCTGGTTTTTCTTTTCTTTTTTTTTTTTTTTTTTGAAAGTCCTCACCAAAACGACGTCGTTTTGGTGAGGCTTAACCACAGCCGTCCGATCATCCACTTTAGGAGATCACTCTAGAGAGTTACTCTAGAGGATCCGCTCGCCCCACAACTAACTAATATATTAACATTTCCCCAACACCTAGATCATTTACTATAAATTATATATATACTTCCAACAACCTACTAATATATTAACATTTACCTTGCACCTAGATCATTTACTATAAATTATATATTTTTCAATGCCAGACATCTTACATTGCTAATTTATTTTTGGGCTTGGAGATGTCACCTTAACTTGTTTTTAGGGCTGGTTTGGTAATTTTAAGAAAAGTCAAAAAGTTATCAATATTCACTAAAAAAAATATAAAAAAAATTAATATACAAATATTAAAATATAAATCAATTTTTTGGTCCATCAACGTACTGATGTCAAAGCAACAGTAGTGAAAGGAAGAAAAAAAAATTACATATGTACATTCACTAAGTTGGATGGTAAAGTTGGGCCTGTAGAGGCCCACCATGGGTCCTGTTTTGATAATCTGAACCATTCAATATGTAGAACTCGTCTAATACTATATATTGTAAAAAATCACGTCTATCGGATATCGCTAACTACATGATCAAATCAGTTTTTGTATAAAAAATGGATGGTATTATAGTTAACAGTTGACAAAAAAAAAACTAACATGATCAGATAGCTATCGATATCCAATCAACGTGATTTTTTATAAGCATATAGTACTCGACAAGTTTAACACATTGAATGGTTCTAATTAGAAAAACGGGACCCGTGGTAGGCCCCCACGGGCTGAACAACACTGTCCAATCAAAGCTCGAAAAGGAGGCAATCTTTTCCCATCTACTCACCTAGCCAACTGCACTGCCAACCCGTACAGCTTACGACACTATCTTCTCCTACACACTTATTTGTACAATTTTTTAATACACATTTTTTTATAAAAAGTCAAAAAGTTAACCCAAACATCCATATTTTTTTCCTCAACTTTTTAGTCCAAAAAGACAAAAAGTGCACTTATTTAGGATATTCCAAACAACCCTTGTGGCCGACAGTACCACAACGGTGCGGTTGTTAGAGTATATATATGAATTCACATGTGTATAGTTGGTAAGATTATCATCAATTTGTCTTTTATGGGCTGTATATGCCCCTGTTTATTATGGTCACAACAAGTTTTACGCGTGGGGTTGTAATTCTACTATTGAACAACTGATAAAAGTCAAGCAGATATACGCCAAGATTTTGGTTGTTTCTCTGTTAAAATTAATGCCATATTTACATTTCATACATTAGATACATTGGATCCGATGTTCTCCTAGTTCCAGACTTGGAGCAAAATTTTCTAAGTGTTGGATAACTTATGGGGCATGGATACCTTGTTCACTTTCAAGATGATTTTTGCAAAATTTTTGACAAAAAGGGGAGAAGCCAAGTGTAGACGCGCCCGTGGGCCTCATGCTACAGTTCGGACTCGATTTGTGTCACGGTTCTAAATCTGAACCAAAGAGTCCAAATCCGGCAAATCGTTTTGAGAAAACAGATTTTTGAAAGAAGTGCCAAACATGGACTGCTTTGCTAGATACAGAGTCGCCACCTAAATATTTTTTAAATGGGGAAATTTAGGAAACCCTGACTCGGTGCCGAAGGCCACATGTCCGTCATCACCGGAGTTGTCTCGGTTCGGGATCTTGGGTACGATCGGGGAAGGTCAGCTATGAGTACCCCCTTTCGCCCGGTCCGAAGACCGGCCTCTACTAACCGTGATATCCGTTTTTGAAAACTTTATGTGTTCTTAAACCAATTATTAGCCTAGAATTACTACGTTATGCGCGCAGCAAACAAGTATAGACTAGATTGCCTAATTTGGAAAGAAACATTGCATATCCGTTTGTTTTGAAAATGCTTTGAAATTTGCTACTCGCAAGTAGGCTAAAAAAAACACGGATTTCATGAGTTCTTCCAACTCAAACAATCCAACCTTCACCCACAGGCATTCAAAACATTTTAACACATAAGCATTTAGCCACATGTTAAGCATGCTGACATGGCAACATTCACACTCATGCGATATGCTAAAGCGGAAATACTTACATCGTACTCCGTGCCAAAACAAAGAACTTGTTAGCAAACATGCATGATCCAAGTCCATGTTAAGTGCCTAATGCATCGCATACAAAGTGTTGCTAGAATAGGCTCGACTATCCTAAACATGGTATGTGAGAAATGCACAACTATCACATATTCAGTTTGGAATTTGAGATACATATGCAGTTAGCATGATGTACCGAGCTCAATGTATGTAATACAAATGCATGGATGCACACATGCGTAGCATAAGGTATGCTAAATTAAACGTGCCCTAATCTACCATCGTAAGCAGGTAAATAAAAGGGAAGAAAGAAGTGGAGGTTGGAAGACATGCACACCACGCACACACACTTATTACAGACATGCCCTCGCTCGGAGGGACTGAATAAATATTACAAATTAATTAACTACGCAAGCTAATTAATATTACAAATTAACTAATTTAATTAACAAATTAAATAAATTAATTAAAACAGGAAAACGCCCCGGGAAGCGCGCCACCATGTATGGGCTGCCTCTGTTTTCCTTCCTTTCCCCCTCTAGAGGCTGTCAAAGCCTCAGGACTGCTCCCTTGGACAGAGAGGATCACCACCAGCTGATTGAAATTGCCACCGACAGTGTGGTATGGCCATCGGCACAAAATTGAATCTGTCGGCAGAGAAATTGTTGCCGGTCGGCACATTACACTGCCAGTCGGCAGAGTATCCCTGCAGAACCTGCAACTCACAGCAACAGAGGGCAAGGCAAAGCATGGCAGCACAATTCAAGGCATGTATGCACCAACCATGTCTCTTATCATTGTAATGACTCAAAGGGACATGTGCCTCGATTCTCGGACCATCAATCACGCATTTCCATGCATGATGGCCCAAAGAACCAAGTATGCAACTTTGATTTCAAATGCATGCACACCAATGAAACAAATTAGGCCCAATTCCTATCACCAATTCAAGGAACAAGGCATGCATGCAAGATGCAATGCAACCTAGGCATACAAGCTAAGAATGCAACATGGCATGGCAAGGCACTTATGCAAGCATACAAGCATACATATGGCAATGCAAATGTATGGAAAGATGGGCTTATACATGAATTAGGCAGCTCTAATAAGGCCTAAAATAGTGGCCAATGTGCTAAAAAGTGAGGGCTAAATGGCATGCACACACACATGCACATAAGGACCAACACTTAAGCACAAATCAAACAACATTCAAGCACACTTGAAAGAGGGAATCATGGACAATTAGCATGCAACATAAGCATTGAAAATGCATGTTAGGATGGTGCCAAACCAAGCAACAAATCAAAGCTAAACATGCAACAAATAGTTTAAGTGTTCAAAGCAAATCTAAGGAGCATTGAAATACACTTGCAAGACTAAACATGGTATGAACTTATTGACCCAAAACAGAGTTTTAGCACATAACATAAGGCCCGAAGGACAACTTAGATGGCATCTAAATGACTCAAAACAAAAGCATGAATAAGCACCAAAACATGGAGCATTACTACACAAGCTTCCAAAGCATTAAAGAGGCATGCAAGGCAATCAAACAAGCATGGAAATGAGACTGAAATGGCATATAGAATGATCCCAAATCACCAAAACAATGCAAAGATGCCATGCTACACATGCACATACTCAAGGCTAACAAGCCCAAATACAAAGGAGCTATATCAAGCATGCAAAGATCAACCCAAACGACTATGGACAGAGCTAAAACATGGCAAGATATGCACAAAATCTTCACAAGACTAAGCCTAAAACATGCTCCAACAAAGGCTAACAACCTAAGGCACATTAAGGCATAAACAAGGCATTACATGGCAACTATGCTAAGCATGCATGGAGTTCCAAAACCAACTTAAAATCATGTTATATTATGGATATATAAGCATGAAAAGCAGCCTAAACATGCTCAACACACACTCAAGCATAGGCTTCCTTAAGAGGCCAAAATATGCCCTTTTCAAGGACAACAAGGAGAGGGGGTGGCCCTCTCCTTCTTGAGACTTCAAGGCATCATCTTCACCACTGAAATCCCTCAAGATTTCAGTGGTGAAGAGACCTCAACACCAAAATCCCGGAGCTAACACAAAATGGCTCAAAATAAGGCCTTTTGAGGCCTAAGGGTGGTCAACAACCCTCAAACAACAAAACACTCTTAATAAACAATAAAGAGGGCCTAAAAACAGAACTTTTTTATGTTATACAATAAGCACAAAAACAGCTCTAAGATAGGTATAAAATCAATGCAAAAATGGGGGAAAATAGGACTAGATTCTCACCCTTGATGACCTCTTCTCAAATGGTGCTCCAATGGCCACCTTGAGCTTGAATCCAACACCAAAACTTCAAAACAAACTCTTTAGAACCTCAGCTCCAAGGGGAAGGTGAAACACTATGTGTTTGTGTGCAATAATAAGACACAAGTGCACTAAAACACACACAAGAGGGAAAAAGAGAGAGATAAGGTGTAGCAAACCCTAACCCTAGAACTCAAACCCTAACAATGGCTGTCTAAGCTCTCCAAAATATCTAAAACTCTCTAACCTTAGTCCCCCCTTTTTGCTTAGAGAGAGCTCCTCTCTATATTGTCTTGTAAAGCTTACAAGACAAGCTTTATAAGAGGGAGATCCCTCCATACACGTGTATGGAGGGATGCAAAAGCAAGACAGCTGTCTAAAAATATCTGTAAAAGCAGATGAACAGCAATCGGCCGGCCAAAAATACCATCTTGGCCAAAAAGAGTGCCGGCCGACACTAAATAGTGCTGACCGGCAACAAAAAGTGTCGGCCGGCAATAAACATTGCCGGTGGCAGCAAACACCAGCCGGTGGCCTCTAGCCACTGCCGGTGATGGGTGGGGATGGTCTACAAGCCCCACCCTGCCTCTCAAAGGCAAGATGTAAGTGTTTGGTGCAAAACCAGACACTAAACGGTCGAGTTCGGGGATCCTGAGGCAAGGCGCGTGAGCCGAGACCTCCGGGAACTCCGAACGAACACAAACATGGATAATCACCGAGTGTTCAAACGGTGACGTCCGAGTCTTGAGGACGGTCAAAAATGGGGTGTCTACACCAAGTTGTAGCAAAAATCAAGATGGAGAATAATAGAAGTTTTCCTCTCACTTTCTAGTATAGCAAAAATGCTGCTTTGAAGATGGATGTGATTGATAATTCATGGCTTTGGCATAGAAAATTTGGGCACTTGAATTTTCAAAGCTTGAAGCATCTACAACAAAAGAATATGGTTTTTGGGTTGCCGACCATTCATGAAGTGCAACATATTTGTGAAGGTTGTGCACTTGGAAAGCATCACCGAGAGTCATTTCCAAAGGAGAAAGCATGGAGAGCTAAAGCACCATTGGAGCTTGTCCATACCGATGTGTGCAGATCCATGGATACATCAACTCATAGAGGTAACAAGTATTCCATTATTTTTATTGATGATTTTACTAGAATGACTTGGGTGTATTTCATGAGACAAAAGAGTGAAGTTTTTTCTATCTTCAAGAAATTTCAAAATCTTGTTGAAAGACAAAGTGGTTGTTTGATGAAAGTATTAAGAAGTGATAGAGGCGGAGAATACAACTCAAATGAGTTTATGAAATTTTGTGAAGATATTGGTATGGAAAGGCAATTGACCGTTGGGTACACTCCACAACAAAATGGTGTGGCGGAAAGGAAGAATAGAACTATAGAGGAGATGTCTAAGTCTATGTTATATGAGAAGTGGCTACCCAAAACTTTTTGGGGTGAGGCCGTGTATATAGCAGTTAACTTGATGAATAGATGTCCTACAAAAGCTTTTAAGGACAAAACTCCATTTGAAGGTTGGAGTGGAAGGAAACCATCGGTGAATCACTTGAAGGTGTTTGGTTCCATTTGTTATGCTCATGTTCCAAAAGAAGTGAGGCACAAGCTTGATGAAAATAGTAAGAAATGCATTTTTGTGGGTTATAGCTCAAAATCCAAAGGCTATAGACTCTTCAGTTTGGATCAAAAGAAAGTGATTATTTTTAGAGATGTTCTCTTTGATGAGAAAGCATCTTTTGATTGGAAGGAGAAAAAAAAAAGTCCAAGATCAAAGCATTGCTTTCAATAAAGAATCAGAAAGTCCACAAGTTGAAGATGTTGCAACTCTTAAATCTCCACAAAGATTGTCACCAATTGCTAGTTCACAATCTTCTCCAAATTCAAGTTCAAGTCCAAGTTCTAGTTCTTTATCTCCAAGTTCAACTCCAAGAAAGATAAGGAGTCTTAGTGATGTGTATGCAAGATGCAATTTATGCATTGTTGTACCTGAAAATTTTGAAGAGGCAATTAAAGATGAAGCATGGAAGAAAGCAATGGAAGATGAAATTCATGTGATTGAGAAGAACACGACTTGGGAGCTAGTGGAGAAACCAAAAGAAAAAAAAATTGGTGTGAAGTGAATTTTCAAAACAAAGTTCAATCTGGATGGCTATATTCAAAAGAACAAAGCAATACTTGTGGCAAAAGGGTATTCACAACAACCCGAAATTGATTTCTAAGAAACTTTTGCTCCTGTGACTCGATTTGATACAATTAGAGCTATCATTGCTTTAAAGGCTCAAAAGGGTTGGTTCTTGCACCAACTTGATGTAAAATCGGCATTTTTGAATGGAAAATTAGAAGAAGAGGTGTATGTTGATCAACCTCAAGGCTTTGTTGTCAAAGGCAAAAAAGATAAAGTGTACAAGTTAAAGAAGGCTTTATATGGCCTAAAGCAAGCACCTTGGACATGGTATAGTGAAATTGATTCTTACTTCAATGAAAAGGGCTTTCAAAGAAACAAAAGTGAGCCAACTTTGTACATCAAGAGGCAAGGTACAACCGGTATTCTCATTGTTTCACTTTATGTTGATGATTTGATTTTTGTCGGTAGTGATGAAAATTTGATTGAAGATTTTAAAAGGGAGATGATGAAGAAATATAAAATGAGTGATTTGGGGCTATTGCATCATTTTTTAGGCAATGAAATCTACCAAAACAATGGTGGTGTTTTTATTTTCCAAAAGAAGTATGCTTAAACACTTCTTTAGAAATTCAAAATGAAGAATTGCAAAATAGTTACTACTCCCTTGATTATGAATGAAAAGTTGTCAAAGGAAGATGGAAGCAAAGAAGCTGAAGCATCTTGTTATAGAAGTTTGGTTGGAAATTTGTTGTACTTAACTGCTACAAGATCGGATATCATGTATGCTACAAGTTTATTATCTCGGTTTATGCATAGTCCAAGCCAAATTCATTTTAGGGTTGCAAAAAGAGTGTTGAGATACATTCAAGGTACACTTGATTATGGAATTTTTTATGAGAAATTTGTTGATGCAAAGTTATTTGGATTTTGTGATAGCGATTGGGCCGGATGTGTTGATGATATGAAAAGCACTTCTAGGTATGCATTTTTTATTGGATCGAGCATAATTTCATGGTCGTCCAAGAAACAACAAACTATGGCACAATCATCCTCTAAGACCGAATAGATTTCAGCATCATTGGCAACTACACAAGCAATTTGGCTAAGAAGAATTTTGGATGATTTTGGTGATAAGCGAGGCAAAGCTACTCCAATTATTTGTGATAACAAGTCTGCTGCTATTGCTATGACAAAGAATCCCGTCTATCATTCTCGTACCAAACACATTGCTATCAAACATCATTTCATTAGAGAAGCTGTAGAAGATGATGAGATTCAAATCAAGTATTGCAAGATTGAAGATCAAGTTGCAAACATCTTCACCAAAGCTCTACCAAGGGACAAGTTTGAATTTTTTAGAGAAATGTTAGGTGTCACACAATATGGCATTAAGGGGGAGTGTTAAAATTAATGCCATATTTACATTACATACATTGGATACATTGGATTCATGCATTCTTTGTATTCATGTATTTTATATTTATTAGGATCATTGTCTAGATTATATTCACGTACCTAGTTAGTTGTAAGGTTGTTTAGGTTCATGGATCTTGTTCATTGAAGTTATGTATAACTTTCTCTATATAAAAAGGATGTAAGCCTGTGGGCAAAGATATTAATAAGAGAGAAAAATTCAACACAAAATAATAGTTCATTCTAGTGAGTTTTATCAAAAAGCTAACATTCTCAAGGGATTTTTGGGATTTTCTATTGCTATACTGAGAATTGGTCAACCGAGTTGTTTAAAATATACGTGAGCTAATCTTGTTAGTTTTCCCTTCTAAGTCAACGTCATGGGGCAAGACAACCAACCATATCACTGAAGAAAACATATGCACCATTGGTTAAGTGGATAAGACCTTCGAATCCCTCGCTTAAGGCTTGAGTTCAAGTCTCTATAGCCTCTTGTTGGGGTTAAACATACTCTTTAGCGCCTGGAGCACGTGGGGGGCCAAGCTTCAGTCCCGATGTAAGTGCGGTGGGGTTCCCTACAGATATGTTGTAGGTGTTAAGGGGCAATAGTCCCTGACGAATATGTTGGAGTAGCCTATTTGCATATCTATTTATGAATCAAAAAAAAAAAAAAAAAACATGTGCATTAATTGGTGTATACCCCATCATAGTATGAATAAAGATTGAGAGTTCTAATTTTGGAACTCTAAAGAGAGCTCTAGTGATATAATAATGAGTGAGGCTCACATATAATGTGATGTGTGTACTTATGTTTTTGTTTTGTTTTTTTTTTTCTCTTGCCACATCATTAGAGCTCTCTTTAGAGCTCCAAAATTAGAGCTCTCTATCATTGTTGATTATAGTATTACTCCTTTCAATTCAACGGAGATTCCCTTCCCTATGCACGAGAGGGGGGGGGGAAGTTGAGTTGTCATATCTAGGCCTTAAAATATATATTTTTTTATCGATTTTACTTAACAAAAATAAACTGATGGTTTAGATTAAAAATAAAAAATAAAAATTATATTTAAATTAACAAAACTAAAAATTTTGTAAGGGTGAAAATATGAGATTTTTTCTATAATTTTCCCAAGATTTTATGTTATTAATAGAAATTGTGGTATATGGTTAGCACAAAAATAGTAAAAAAATTGCAGGGAAGAGAAAAAATTTTTAAAAAAATAAAAATCAAAAACATTTGCATAGAATGTAAGTGGTGAAAAAATAATAATAATAATAATAATAACAATAATAATTCTTATACAACACATGTCCGCATAGTGACTTGGCTTCTAATTTTTTTCGTAAAACATATATGATTTTTTTTTTCTTTTTAAGAGAAAATTGTTGAAAAGTCTAAACTAAGAAAGGTATAAGGCATTAGATCTAGAAAATATTTTGTTGGTGAGAGATCCACCCTTTGTGAATTAGTTTGGTGAGAAGTGTTTTTGTTGATTTTGGAGGACATTTTGTTTCTAATTTTATCTCTTAATTTATCTATTGACTTTTTTTTACTATCTGTATAGCGATCTCGGTTTTAACCCGTCATCCGTTGTGTTTTGGACCCGGGTTTAATGTTTCCATATTGTTGTTTACTTCTTTCCTCCCTTGTATCTCTTGAAATGGGCTTTGGATTGTTGTGGTTGTGTTTAGAACAAGTTAGTTGCTTGTTTTACCATGCTTAGTTGCCCAGAATTTTGGTCATCCGCTCGAGCGGGCCTTATTGCGCTGGAGCGGAAGTTGCAAACTCTCAGTACTTGGCATGTCTACAGAAGTACTGGAGGAGTGTTTTTCACGCTCGAGCGGCGTGTCCTACACTCGAGCGGGTTAACGCTCAAGCGGCATTCCTTGAGCTCGAGCGGGTCTTATTGCGCTCGAGCGGAACAAAATGTTGTGTCTTATGCTCGAGCGTACACTTCTCTGCTCAAGCGGACTGCGCGTATATCAAATCGCGAAAGTGACATTTTAAATCACTTTTTCATCCTTTTCTCTCTCTAAAACTTTCCAAAAACCTAGATTGAAACTTTCTCTCTCTAAAATACCCTCTCTCTCTATATTTTGTCCTAGATCAAGTGATCTCTACACCCTTATGCCTTCATTAAAAAGTTAGAGCATCTCAAGATCTACCTTTTGAACCGAATAGAGTTGGATTTCGGCATCTTTGGATTTCCCTCTTGCTTAGTTTATCTTCTCTTCTTGAGGTAGGGATATTCTACTCTTTGTTATGAGTTTTAACCTAGGTATTTGTCATTTTGTATAAATAGTGGGATTTTGGGAAGATTTGAGTGAAATTATGGTTTGGGTTTAAATTTTGAAAGAGGGGTTTGCTATATTTGGCTCCATATATGTATGAGAGGTCTTGAGTATAAATGGTGAGATTCGGCCTTAGGGTTCTGAGAGGATTTGCCCTAATGTGAGTTAAATAAATTATTTGTATAAATATTGAAATTGATATGAGAAATATGAAATTGAGAGGATGTATAAGTGAATATGTCGTTGGATTTGATAAATCACTCATCCATGGAAAATATGATAAATTATCTATTTGACGGATTGTATATCTGTTTAGAAATATCTGTTTTGGACTATTAGTGAAGGATATCTATGATTGTTGTAGAAACTGCATGAGGATTAGGTGAACTGAAACTAATCATGTGAACTACGTCATTGAATATGACGATTGGATTAAATTGTTGATTACGTGAATGTGGTAGTCATTGTATATGACATGTTCTTAAATACATTGTATATGTATCATTGTTTGGGAGGAGATAGGGGATGTACTCCACTGTTTGGGATGAGATAGGGATGGACTCCATTGAAAATTAAGTTGGCTGGAGTGTCCAGGGTGAAAGTCTCGAAATCTTACATATAAGGATGCCGGTTCCCTCGAATGTGAATTCCGTAAAATGGCAAGAAAGTTGAAGTGCTTGAATAATAGTAGTTATTAAAGTATTTATAAATGAGTTGTAATCTCGTTTGGAATTGTTTAGATAACAATGAACTATGTCAATGAATTGATATGAATAAATAAATAAATGAAATGGACTGAGTTATGGATGTCGATATTGATCGGTTATGAACAAGATGTAAGTTGATTTACGAGTATTGAGCATTTATCTGATGCTGATATCTTAGTTAAATCTCATATATTGTTTTATCATATCTCTACTAGGTTTTGGCTCACCTTACTTGGGAAACCATTTTTAGGTACAGGTGACATGCTGCCTCCAAGGACATAGCTTGGGAGGTTTAGGGGCTGAAGGCTCCATTTTGTTATTTCATTTTGTGTTGAATGTTTATTCAAGCCGAGGGCTTTACTTATATAGAGACTTAGACTCTTCTTTTGTTGTAACCAAGCGAAGTCTTGGAAAGATGTAAGCCCATAGGGCATTTATCTTGTTGTTATCAATTAGAGTTACATGCTATAGTTTCAAGATAAACATTTGTGAAAGTGTAATGCGTGTAATATCCTTTGTAATGTTGACTCTAATGAATGAAAATATAACTTTTC
Organism: Camellia sinensis; assembly: GCF_055761805.1. Classification (NCBI taxonomy): domain Eukaryota; kingdom Viridiplantae; phylum Streptophyta; class Magnoliopsida; order Ericales; family Theaceae; genus Camellia; species Camellia sinensis. The sequence continues at coordinate 29,961,432 of NC_138963.1, read as the reverse complement.
TATTATGTCTATACATTTTATGAATGGTTGATTTATATCATATTTTGAGAGCGTGATAACTTGGTATCAGAGTGCAACGGGTTTGAATACTTTGGGTACATAGGAAGTGGTTAGTACCGCGATGGGTTTATCTTGCTTGTTAGAGACTTAAGTATAGATGCTGTGTGCTTATATGATAACATACTTATGTGATTATATGGGTATGGGATTTAGTTTCTAGGATGTTGATCGGGACCATGGGTTTCTGGGAGTCTTGTTGGAAAGGCACTTGATCACTGCCGTTTCTAACTGGAACTCTAGCAACGCCACGGGACGGTCATCATCCAGAAATAAAATTCGTATGTGTTTATGTGATTATGTGCGTATGTGGAGTGAATTACAGTTGTCCATCGTATTAGGACGTGAGTGAATTAGCTTCGGCACATTTGTAAATGTGCTAATCCCCTTTGTTACCTTTATTACGATGTCAGGACGAGGTCGTGGTGGTAGGCGTGGTAGGCCTAGGAGGCACGAGATGTCTATACCGGATGAATTTTTGATGCAAGAGGAGGGAGTTGGTCAGGCCAATGTGACCGAACCAGTAGGTCAACAGGCCATGGGATCCTTAGCTCGCGAGATGTCCGGAGCATTAAGGGAATCCATGGACATTCTCAAGGCTAAGAATCAAATCTAAGCCCAAGTAGCTCAAGCAAGGCCGTCTTTTTTGAAGAGAGAGTTCTTTCGGTCGAATCTGGACGAGTTTTTGGGAGATCCCAAGGAGCCACTGAAGGCTAACGAGTGGTTAGAGCAGATGGTGAAGACATTTGAGATGCTCGACATCGAAGAAGGGGGTTTGAAAGTGACCTTGGCGTCCTTCCAACTGAAGGGAAACGCGGGTCAGTGGTGAAAATATGCGCAGGGGCGCATTGGTGGGAATTGGGAGGCCTTTGTTGATGCTTGCCAGGACAAGTATCTACCTGCTACAATAAGGGAGAAGTTGAGGGATCAATTCTCCAAGTTGGTGCAACTGAACACACTAGTGGCTGAGTTTAAGGCCACCTTTACTGGTTTATCAAGGTTTCCACTGGAGTTAGTGGCGACCGAGGAGCACCGATGCCTGGAGTTCGAGAAAAGGTTGCGAACCGGACTCATGTTCAAAGTGGTCGGATCCATGATTAGGGATTATAGGTGCCTTGTGGAGGCTGCAACCCATATAGAGACTATCATGCATACGGAGGAGGAGAGGATGAGGGGTTCCAGGAGGAGTCAGGACGGACAGGGGGACAGTAAAAGGCAGTGGGGTTCAAACCCTCAACAGTCCCAAGGAGAGCATTCAAGGTCTACCTTTCCAGTGCCAATTTTGGGTTCTGGGAGAGGTGGTTAGGGAGACACCACTTGTTCCAAATATGGTCAGTTGGGCCATAAGTCTCCAGCTTGCCCACAGAGGGGAGGAGGGTAGTGAGCAACTGCATCGTCGGCCCGATCTTAGGGCCAAAGTTAGGGCAGAGGCCAGCCACTCACTTGTTATCAGTGTGGGCAAGTGGGACACCTGAAGAGGTTTTGCCTACAGTTGGGTGGCACACCTGGTGCGTCTGGTTCGAGGCAAACACAGAGTCCCCAGCCAGCTCAGTCAGTGTAGGCCTCGAGGGCCAATTAGGGAGCCTATTCTGCTCAATCTGTGTAGCAGTCTTATGCTCCGAGAGGTGAGCAGGTTGATCAGAGACCTATGGGGTGTGTGTATGCTGTTACAGCACCAGATCTTGTACCTGCTCCATCAGTAATGAGAGGTACCTTTCTGTTTAGCAATTTGGTTGCTAATGTGTTGATTGATACGGGTGCATCCCATTTCTTTATTTTTTCTGCATTTGCATCGGTTTTGGGTTTGGAGTTTGCACAGTTAGCATCTCCTATTTGTATAGAGTCACCTATTGGTAGTGAGGTTATTCTGAAACAAGGGTGTCGGGGTTGTGACATTAAGGTCGCAGGCCGTCGATTACCTTTTGCGTTTGTTTTGCTTGATATGACTAGTTTCGATGTTATTTTGGGTATGAACTGGTTATCGTCATACCGGGCAGTTATAGATTGTTACCGTCAGAGGGTTACTGTATGCACCTTGAGCGGTGATTGCTTTTATTTCTTGGGAGACTAGGTGGATAGAGTTTTATCACTGGCGTATGATCCGTAGGGGCGGAGTGAACTTAGTTGTCTGCTTACTAGCTTCCTGAGTAGAGAGTGTGATGAGGTTCGAGTTGAGTTGCCAAGAGTGGTTTGTGAGTACTGGGATGTCTTTCCCGAGGATCCTGTTGGTCTACCACCCTATCGAGAGATCGAGTTCTCTATTGATTTAGTGCCCGGCACGACACTGATTTCTATGGCACCATATCATTTTGCCCCAGCTGAGTTGAGTGAGTTGAAGGTTCAGCTCCAGGAATTACTAGATAAGGGTTTTATTCGCCCTAGTACTTCACATTGGGGAGCACTAGCCTTCTTTGTTAAAAAAGAAAGATGGAGCCTTGCGACTTTGAATTAACTATCGAAAGTTGAACCGAGTTACGGTTAAGAACAAGTATCCAATGCCACGTATAGATGACCTGTTTGATCAGTTGAAAGAGTCTCATTGTTTCTCTAAGACAAACCTGGGATCGGGTTACCATCAGTTGAGGGTAAGGGAGAAGAATATCCCGAAGACGGCATTCCGTATGCGGTATGGCCATTATGAGTTTCTTGTGATGCCTTTTAGGCTAACCAATGCACCAACTGTATTTATGGACTTAATGAATCGAATCTTCCGAGAGTTCTTAGACTGTTTTGTAGTCGTCTTTGTGGATGACATTTTGATTTACTCATCCTCTGAGGAGGAACACGAAAAACACTTGCGAGTGGTGCTTAAGTTGCGTAGAGCCCATAAACTGTATGTTAAGTTCAGAAAGTGCGAGTTTTAGCTAACGGAGGTTAAGTTCTTAGGCCATGTAGTATTCGGGGAAGGGGTGACTGTAGATTCATCCAAAATAGAGGCAGTGTAGGATTGGGAACAGCCTGAGAATGTTTTTGAGATCCGTAGTTTCTTGGGGTTGGCCAGGTATTACCGTCGGTTTGTGAAGGATTTCTCTAGGTTAGCTTCGCCTTTAACTAGACTGACGAGGAAATGGGTTAAATTTGTGTGGAGTGAAACTTGTGAAAAGTCGTTCCAAGAGCCTACGGTTAGACTTACCACCGCTCCAGTCTTGATTATTCCAGAGAGGGATTTGAGCTATTCAGTGTATTACGATGCCTCACGAGAAGGTTTGGGTTGTGTGTTAATGCAAGAGGGGAATGTAGTAGCCTATGGCTCACGGCAATTAAAAACACACGAGAGGAACTACCCTACTCATAATTTAGAGTTAGCAGCTGTGATTTTTGCCTTGAAGATTTGGAGACACTATCTGTACAACGAGAGATTTGAGGTGTTTTCTGATCATAAGAGTCTGAAGTATCTATTTACGCAGAACGACTTGAATTTGAGGTAGAGAAGGTGGATAGAGTTCATAGAAGATTATGACTTCGAGTTACATTATTATCCGAGAAAGGCCAATGTTGTGATCGATGCCCCAAGTAGGAAATCCATTAGTAGTGTGGCTTATATTGCCATCCGGGAATGGGAGATGTTAGGTACTCTTGGGGAGTTTGACTTGCATCTGGGCGAGTCTGTTGAGTCTATAGCCCTATTTTCTATAGTTGCACAACCTACACTTGTGAACCGAGTGTTGGAATCACAGAAGGGTGACTTTGAGGTAGAATCACTCCGAGAGAAGATCTCAAGTGGGAAGGTAGAGAAAGGTTTGACTGTGTATCCCGACCTGAATGTGAGATACCGTGATAGCTTGTTTGTACCGGAGTCTTGCCAAGAGGAAGTACTCCGAGAGTTTCATCATTCATGCCTTGCGGTACATTCGGGAGGCACAAAGATGTATCATGATCTGAGTCGCCAGTTTTGGTGGAGGGGTATGAAGAAGGATATGGCAGTGTTTGTGTCGAAGTGCCTTACTTGTCAACAAGTGAAGGCCGAACATCAGAGGCCAACGGGTTTATTGCAACCCTTGCCTATAGTTGAGTAGAAGTGGGTGCATGTCACGATGGATTTTGTTATGGGCCTTCCGAGGACTCAGCGGGGTAGTGATGCTATTTGGGTGATAGTTGACTGGTTGACTAAGTCGGCGCACTTTATCCCTATGCACGTGAGAGATTCGGTAGATTCCCTTGCTAACTTGTATATTCAGGATATAGTGAGGTTGCACGGGCTCCCTGTGACGATTGTTTCAGATAGAGATCCACGTTTCACTGCTCTGTTGTGGCAGAGTTTGCAGAGTGCCTTAGGCACTAAGCTGACCTTTAGTACAGCGTACCATCCTCAGACTGACGGGCAGTCCGAACGTACCATCCAGATTCTTGAGGATATGCTTCGAGGTTGTGCCCTTGACCTTAAAGGGTCATGGGAAAGACACCTACCCTTAGTGGAGTTTGCCTACAATAACAATTTCTAATCGAGCATTGATATGGCACCGTTTGAGGCTTTGTATGGCCAACCATGTAGATCTCCAGTGTGTTGGGCCGAGATGGGTGATACACCTTTGCTGGGCCCAGAGTTGGTACAGGAAACAACGGAGAAGGTTGCACTTATCCTTAAGAGATTGATTACAGCCCAGAGTCGCCAAAAGAGTTATGCCGACCGTAAGAGGAGACCTTTGTCATTCGAGGTGGGTGATCATGTCTTTTTGAAAATATCACCTAGACGAGGTTTGATGAGGTTTGGAAAGAGTGGGAAGTTATCCCCTCGGTTTATTGGCCCTTTTGAGATCTTTGAGTGGATTGGGGAGGTTGCCTATCATTTGGCGTTGCTGCCACAACTTTCCAGAGTGCATGACGTGTTTCATGTTAGTATGCTTCGGAAGTATGAGCTGGATCCATCGCATGTGTTGGATTGGACCGACTTAGAGGTAGACGAGGATGCCTCATATAAGGAGAGACCGGTGCGAGTCTTGGATAGACAGGACCAAGTCTTGCGAGGCAAGACAGTTCCCTTGGTCAAGGTATTGTGGAAACATCACGGGGTTAAGGAAGCAACTTGGGAGTGTGAATTAGAAGTCCGAGAGAAATATCCGGACTTATTTGTTAATGTTTGAGTATATGTTAAAATTGTAGTTTTGTTTATGAACCAAAAAAAAAACAAAACATTGTATATGTTTTGGATTATGGAAGCATTGTATACGTTGTTTGAGTTTTGGAAATGTAAATATATCATAAACATTGAATATGTTTTGGAGATATGGAACATGTGTATTGAAATTAGTTAAATTTTAGAAAAATGCATATTGGTAATATATGTTGAGATATATTTATTGTGGACTTGTTCCCTTGTGAGAGGATTGAATGACCGGTAGAGGGGCCATGGTGATAAGAATTGAATTGTAACCATTTTGAAAATTGAGTGATCATGGTTTCGAAACTTGTACTAAAATTTCGAGAAGGAAATTCTTTAAGGGGGGGAGGTACTAGCGATCTCGGTTTTAACCCGTCATCTGTTGTGTTTTGGACCCATGTTTAATGTTTCCATATTATTGTTTACCTATTTCCTCCCTTGTATCTCTTGAAATGGGCCTTTGGATTGTTGTGGTTACGTTTGGAACAGGTTAGTTGCTTGTTTTTACCAAGCTTAGTTGCCCAAAATTTTGCTCCTCCGCTCGAGCGGGCCTTATTGCGCTCGAGCGGAAGTTGTAAACTCTTAGTACTTGGCACGTCTACAGAAGTACTAGAGGACTATTTTTCACGCTCGACCGGCGTATCCTACGCTTGAGCGGGTTGACGCTCGAGGAGGTTATCTATTGTCTGCAAAATACTGGAAATGTGTATTCTACGCTCGAGCGGGTCTTATTGCGCTCGAGCAGGTAGTGCCTTGTAGTTATGTCTTGGCACTCGAGTGGAACAAAATGTTGTGTCTTACGCTTGAGCGTACACTTCTCCGCTCGAGCGGACTGCGCGTATATCAGTTCGCGAAAGTGACATTTTAAATCACTTTTTCATCCTTTTCTCTCTCTAAAACTTTCCAAAAACCTAGATTGAGACTTTCTCTCTCTAAAATACCCTCTCTCTCTACATTTTGGCCTAGATCAAGTGATCTCTAAACCCTTGTGCCTTCATTAAAAAGTTAGAGCATCTCAAGATCTACATTTTGAACCGAATAGAGTAGGATTTCAACATCTTTGGATTTTCCTCTTGCTTAGCTTATCTTCTCTTCTTGAGGTAGGGATATTCTACTCTTTGTTATGATTTTTAACCTAGGTATTTGTCATTTTGTATAAATGGTGGGGTTTTGGGAAGATTTGAGTGAAATTATGATTTGGGTTTAAATTTTGAAAGAGGGGTTTGCTATATTTGGCTCCATATGTGTATGAGAGGTCTTGAGTATGATGTTGCTTGAGTATAAATGGTGAGATTGGGCCTTAAGGTTCATATTTGGAAAAAGGGGAGGATTTGCCCTAATGTGAGTTAAATAAATTATTTGTATAAATAATGAAATTGATATGAGAAATATGAAATTGGGAGGATGTATAAGTGAAAGGTGTAGTTGGATTTCATAAATCACTCATCCATGGAAAATATGATAAATTATCTGTTAGATGGATTGTATATCTGTTTAGAAATATCTGTTTTGGGCTATTGGTAGAGGATGGCTGTGATTGTTGTAGAAACTACATGAGGATTAGGTGAACTAAAACTAATCATGTGGACTATGTCATTGAGTATGACGGTTGGATTAAATGGTTGATTATGTGAATGTGGCAGTCATTGTATATGATACGTTCTTAAATACATTGTATATGTATCATTATTTGGGAGGAGATAGGAGATGTACTCCATTGTTTGGGAGGAGATAAGGAATGGACTCCATTGAAAATTAAGTTGGCTGGAGTGTCCTGGGTGTGAAAGTCCCAAAATCTTATATATATAAGGGTGTTGGTTCCCTCGGATGTGAATTCCGTAAAATGGCAAGAAAGTTGAAGTGCTTGAATAATAGTTGTTATTGAAGTATTTATAAATGAGTTGTAATCTCGTTTGGAATTGTTTAGATAACAATGAACTATGTCAATGAATTGATATGAATAAATAAATGAAATAGACTGAGTTATGGATGTCGATATTGATCGGTTATGAACAAGATGTAAGTTGGTTTACGAGTATTGAACATTTATCTGATGCTGATATCTTAGTTAAATCTCATATATTGTTTTAGCATATCTCTACTGGGCTTTGGCTCACCCTACTTAGGAAACCATTTTCCGGTATAAGTGACATGCTGCCTCCAAGGACATAGTTTGGGAGGTTTAGGGGCTGAAGGCTCCATTTTGGTATTTCGTTTTGTGTTGAATGTTTATTCAAGCCGAGGGCTTTACTTGTATAGAGACTTAGACTCTTCTTTTGTTGTAACCAAGCGAAGTCTTGAAATGATGTAAGCCCGTAGGACATTTATCTTCTTGTTATCAATTAGAGTTACATGCTATAATTTCAAGATAAACATTTGTGAAAGTGTAATGCATGTAATATCCTTTGTAATGTTGACTCTGATGAATGAAAATATAACTTTTCTATTATGTTTATAGATCTTATGAATGGTTGATTTATATCATATTTTGAGGGCGTGACAATCTGGTTAATTTTTTTATCTGTTGAATTTTTTTGACCATTAGTTTAATTTTTTTGATTTGACTATCTGTTCAATTTTTTTCACTTATCTGTTGAAATACATTTATTTTTTTAACTTATCTGTGTAAATTATATTTTTAACTTATCTGTTCAAATTTTATTATTAATCTATCTGTGCAAATTATATTTTTAAACTATCTGTGCAAATTATATTTCTTCTCTCTATCTGTGTCTCTTTCACTCATTTGTTCAAAATCATCAATAACAACAAATCCTATTCTCATCTTTCTAAAAAACAAAAAAACACCAAATCCTATTTGTTCATCAACAACTATGGCGGCAAATGAACTGAAGTGTTCATGATCCAACTCGAGTTCGACTCATTAAGGTTTGTTCAAATTCAGCTTGCTAACTAAATAAACGAGTTCGAGCTTAAATTTCAAACTCCATTAATAAATGAGTCAAGCTCGAACTCAATATTACTCAGCTCGAATAGGCTCGTGAGCTCAAAAATATATATTAATTTTTAATTTTTATATTTTGTATTTGTATATGTATATTTTATTATATAATATATAGACATATATTTATTATATTTGTATTTGTTAAAATATTTTAACTTGAGCATTAATAATGATCATGATTATTTTAATGTAAAATAATCCTTATAAGTTTTAAAGCTTTGCCTTTACTTTCTTTTCTTTGACTAGTGTTATAGTTGTCAACAACTCACCATTTTATAAGCATTAGGACTTTGTGCATTTCTTCGCATCAGCGATGTGAGACTAAAAGACTGCAATAACATGTTGTGCCAAACGACGTCGTTTGGTGCATTTGTTGAAAGTCCCATATCAATTGCACAATACATTTTAAAGGTAGAGAAATTTCTATATAAATGCTGAGGGTTACTGCTTTCCATGGTCCTTTATTGGCCAACGAGCCATCACGACCCCATCTTGAGTTACATAAATTTTAGAAAAGCCAAGCTTGAACTCTTTGCAAATAAATCGAGTAGAGCTCGAACATAGTAAAACTTGATTTGACTGGGCTCGTTTGCAACCTTATCAACAACGACATTATCACCAAATCATATATGTTCATCATCATCAACAACAACAACAACAAATAAAAAATAAATAAATAAATAAATTTTGTTGGTGTGAAACCCTCAAATCTTGGATGCTCCAAGTACACACATACACACCCATATATATAGAAATGTATGTGTGTGTATATTGATAAAAATGTATGTATGTATATTCATGAGCTATATATATATATATATAGAGAGAGAGAGAGAGAGATGGTGTATATATCAGCTCAGCCTTCTGCCGCCGGCAACGACAATGATGAGTCGATATAAGTCGACGAGGTTCTAGTCCACTACAGTGGCCGACCAAATCTCCGCAGTACTATCCACCTTATTGATCATCATCCTACCCACTTCCACCTACACTATTCACCACATGATTGTGTTCCTCTCACTACTCCTTTTACTCTTGTCGACTAAAGAACAGTAGGGAGCTAACAATGGAGCTACACCGAAGAGAGAGAGAGAGAAATCGGTGGCAGTGGCAACGACACAGAGTGGGGATTCTAGTGAGGAGGCAATGACAAAGTAGAGGACGAAGGTGTGGCTTTAGAACCCTAGATCTGCTCCGTTGATTATTCGAAACCCTAGATCCATATGTTAGGGTTTGGAGGAAGGGAATGAGAGAGAGAGAGAGAGAGTTTGTAACGCCCCCAAAATAATACAATAAAGATAACTCATATGCGGAATGAATATGAGAAACAATAAACTTTCATATATCAGAATTCACAGTTCAACAACCAGTTAAATGCCATGTAGGCTTACATCTTTCCAAGTCATTGCTTGGTCACACAAATTGAGTCTCGCTCATTGCATCTTAAGCCCTTGGCTTTACAAATAACAAACATACACACAACAAGACATAATTAAGAAGCTCTTGCTTCCGGAAACTCAATCCACGCTATTACCTTGGAGGAAACATTTCACCTGCACCTGAAAAATAATATTCTCGTATAGGGTGAGCCAACAGCCCAGTAGAGATAATCTAACACAATATATGAGGTTTAGCAAAGGTATAACTACTACGTGCATAAACAATACCGATACTAAAACATCCACAAGGCCTGCATATTCATATGCCACTAAGACCTAACCTCATTCTATTTTCCTTCAATTCATTTCCAGTTCATGTATGCTACTCAATTCATGAGTTAAATTTATTATCTTTCAACAACCAAAATGAGACTACAACTCAATTGTTTTCCCAATTATGCACAACACACATAAACACTTCAAACCTGCCATTTTACGGATATTTCGTCCGAAGGAATTGGCACCCATTTATATATGAAATTTCAGGCCTTTCACTCAGGACACTCTGGCCCACTTGCTCTAAATGGAGTCCATCCCCTTTCTTCTCCCAAACAAATATACATATGCAATGTATTTATAAACATAATCACATATGAAGTACATCCCCTTTCTCCTCCCAATAAACATACATACACAATGTATTTGTAACATAGTCATAGTCAATGACACCAACAATGGATTAGCATTAAATCGCCTAATCCTCATGTAATTTCTACAACAATCTTAGCTATCCTCAACCAATAGCCCAATGCAATTATTTCAAAAGTGATGTTCAATATCAAAATAGATAATTTATTCAAAACTTCCATAAGTGAGATAATACATATCTAATATCACCATTTATGACCACAACCTTCCAATATCACATTTTCAATATTAATCCCAATTATTTATGCAAAATAATGATTTAATCAAATTAGGGCAAAATCCCCCTTTCACCAAATATCAACCCAAACACCAAAAACAACTATTTTGGCACAATGCAACCTTGTATCCAAACCTCAAACCCACTTATGCCAATTTCATCAAAAACCTTTCTTTTCATTTCATACCCAAATCCTAGATTTGTCCAAACCACAACCAAATCTCATCATTTACACATAATAGCAAATAATTAAGCTAAAAATCATATTAGAATGTAGAAATTCCCTACCTTAAGTTTTGAAAAAAGATTGAGATGAAACCCCAAAATTTACAGTGTTAAAACTCGATCTCCACCACACATAACGAAGCCCTCGAGAAGTTATACAACTTTGATGAAGGAACTATGGCTAAAACCCCAATGGATTTGGAGAAATCAAAGAGAGAGGATGGTTTCTAGAGAGAGAGGCTCTAGATCTAGATCTTGGGGACTTTTAGAGAGAGAGAGGATTGCAAAAAGTGATATGAAATGTCACTTTCACGAGCTAATAAAACATGGTCCGCTCGAGCGTGGAAAGCCCCGCTCGAGCGTCAGACATAGACTCCCGCTCGAGTGTGAAATCCTGAGCTCGAGCGTGAAATACGCTCTCCCAGTATTTTTGCAGACACTGTCCCCCGCTCAAGCGCCCGAATTCCCGCTCGAGAGTGGAACGAAATTTATGAAGCCCGCTCGAGCGCAAGAATGCCCGCTCGAGCGCAAGAGCCAAATTCTGGGCAACAAAGGCTTGGAAAAACAAACAACCAACATGTCCCAAACACACAACTACAACCCAATAACCAACATTAAGGGGAAGACAAGGGAAGCAAGACCTGAACCACCATCCAAACCATACAAACCCGAGTCCAAAACACCACAAGAGACGGGTCAAAACCAGGGTTGTTATAGAGTTTGTCTAAGTGTGATGTTGGTACTATGTATATGATATATATAGGGGTATTTTGGTCATTTTATCTAAGTTTGTCCTTTTGGATAAAGTATTTCATCACTTGAACCTTTAGCCAAACAAAATTGAGATTTAGATTTATGAACTGAGTGCTATTCTCTTAAAAGTAGCTAGATGTTATATATTTCCTCTAAAAATTCCTCTTAACCAAGGAAAAGTCTATCATACATGAAAGTGGTTTTGATGTATGGCACATTAAAAAATATAGACCATTAGATTTAGATATGATAAATGCTAGCCATTGGATGAATCAAAAGTAAAACTAGATAGAAAAAGTAAGGTGGCTTTCTAAAAAGTAAAATAATTTTGGTTAATTTTGAAATTAAAAAAAAAATGATGCTAACTTATTATTTGCTACAAAGATGCTTACTATTTGGTATTCACTCACTTACTATTTGTTATGAATAAACTTACTATTAAAAATATTACTTGCTAAATAGGTCACCTTTAATTCTTGAAAATTGTGTCTTCTTTTATATTTTAAATTAATTTTAAATACATAAAACTAATGACATAACATATTTACTTATATTTTGTCTTGTTATGATTTGTAAAAAATAAAATATGATATGTAAATATTAATTTATTAAAATTTGTTAAAATTTACTAATTTTTTTAAAATAGTCATTATGAAAAATTAATTTTTCGATATAATATTAAAAGTAAATAAAAAATACAAAAATTGTAAATAAAATATTTTAAAATTATAAGTTATTTAAACTTAATTTTAAAAAAATTAATTTAAAATAGTTATTATTATTACTATTTTTACCTACAACACCTCAAAATAGTAATTACTATTTAATGGCCTATTTGGTAACGTTTATGTTTACTGTTTCCTATTTAACTATAATTTTATTGACTATTAACTTAAGTCTATTGAAGTAGTGTCTTATTGATTGATAAGTTATATTTAATTAAGTAGTAAGTATAGTTTGATTGAGTAGTAAGCGAAAACTCAATAAATAATAACTAAAATCTAATATAATAGTACGTGGAAATTGGAATATCTCATTGAGTAACAACTTCTTGTAAGGTAGAACAAGCAGGTGGCTATGAGAATGTTGGGTTCATACAAAAGGACATGCACAACCATTTTGGGACTGAGCGTAGAGCACAAGTTGTCGATGGTGACGTAGAAAGTGCTTTGGCTTACTATCAATTGTGATAGTACTTATCACTTATTATGACGATACTTATCACTCTTAAATATAATACTTATTATTTGTTCTAATTCTAATTATCAATCAATGGTTGTCAGTAGTTAGATGTTTGATTATGTAAATAAGTCAAGTGATATTATTCGTTCTAATTATACTTACCACTCAATAGTTGCCAGTAGTCAAATGTTTGATTAAGTAATAAGTCAAGGCTAATAGAATTGTAGGTGAAGTCTCATTGAGTAATAAGTGAAATTTAATTAAGTAATATGTTAAGTCTAATGAAGTCATAAGTGAAATCTTCTTAAGTAGTAAATACGGTTTAACTAAGTAGTTAGTCAAATTTAATGAAATAGTAAGTGGAATCTCATTCAGTAATAAATGAGATCATACAATGACGCTCTCGAAAGTTGGTTAGATTTCTACATTTGTTTATCACTAGTTATGAATTATTTTACCATTTGTTTTGAAACGACTTATCATTGAATATGACACTCTCTAAATGGGATTTTATTTAATAGTAAGTGAAATTTGATGAAGTCAGAAGTCAAGTATCAAATGTTTGATTGAGTAGTAGTCTAATGGAGTAGTAAGTAGAGTAAGTGGAGTATCATTAACTAATAAGTGATATTTGATTGAATAGTAAGTCAAGTTTGATGGAGTAATAATTAAGTAGAGTGTCATTGAGTGCTAAATGAAGTTTCATTAAGTAATATGTCGAGTCTAATAGAGTAGTAAGTGGAGTCTCATTAAGTGGTAAATAAAGTTTCTTTGAGTAATAAGTTGAGTCGAATGGAATAACAAGTGGAGTCTCATTAAATAATAAATGAAATTTCATTGAATAATAAATCGAGTCTGATGGAGTAGTAAGTGTAGTTTAATATGAGGAGTAATTCAAGTTTAATGGGATAGTAAATTGGGTATCATTGAGTAGGATAGATCAAATGAAGTGATGTTTTATTGAGTAAGTCATGTTTGATTGAGTAATGAATGAATTTAATTGAGTAGTTAGTAGAGTAAGTTAAGTGTCAGTGAGTAGTAAATAAAGTTTAATTGAATGGTAGGTCAAATCTTATTGAGTAATAAATAGAGTTTAATTGAGTAGTAACCAAAGTCTAATAAAATAGTAAGTGGAGTTTCATTGAGTAATAAGTGAGATTTAATTAAGCAGTAAGTCAAGTCCAATTAAATAATGTCTTATTGAGTAGTAAGCCATATTTAATTGAGTAGCAAGTGAAATTTGATTGACTAGTAAGTGGAGTCTCTCATTGAATAGTGAGTGGGATTTAATATGATACAACTAAGTAGGATTTAAATGAGTAGTAAGTGGGATTAAGTGGAATTTAAATGAGTAATAAATCAAATCCAATTGAGTGGTGTCTTTTTATGTAGTAGTGAACTAGAGTTTGATTGTGTAGTAAGTTGAGTTTCATTGAGTAATAAGTAGTGTTTAATTGGATGGTAATTCAAGTTTGATGTAAGTAAACAATTAATGAGTAGTAAGTGAAGTCTCATTAAGTAGTAAGTGGAGTTTAATTTAGTAGTAAGTAGAGTCTCATCGAGTAGTAAGTGAACTGTAATGAAATAGTAAATGAAAGTTCATTGAGTAATAAGTGAAACCAAAATTGAGTAGATAATGGAGTCTACTGAAATAGTAAGTGGAAGCTCATTAAGTAGTAAGTGAAACCAAAATTGAGTAGTAAGTGAAGTGTAATGAAATAGTAAGTGGAAAATCATTGAATAGTAAGTAAAGTCTAGTGAAATAGTAAGTGGAAGTTCGTTGAGTAGTAAGTGGAGTATAGTGAAATAGTAAATGGAAGCATATTGAGCAGTAAGTGAAACCAAAATTGAATAATAAGTGGAGTCTAGTGAAGTAGTAAGTGAAAACTTATTAAGTACAAAGTAGAAGCTCAATGAATATTTTTTAACTTTTTGGGGACAATGATAAATCTGATGAAATAATAAATAGAATCTAATTGGGTAGTGAGATTTAATTAAGTAGTAAGTCAAATCCAATTATGTGGTGTCTTATTGAGTAGTAAATCATGTTTGATTGAGTAATAAATGGAGTTTGATTAATGGTGGTGTTAGTAGTGGTAGTGGTGGTGGTGGTAGTGGCATGGTGATGGTGACAGTGATGGTGGTAGCAATGTCATGGTGGTAGCAGTAGTGCCATGGTAGCGTTGATGGTGGTGGTGTTGGCGATGATGGTGGTAGAGGTAATGATAGTAGTGGTAATAAAATTTTAGAGATATTTATGAAAACAATGACAATGTTGATAAAGGTAGTGGTAGTGGTCGTGGTGGTAGTAATAGCGGTGGTTGAGTAGTTAGTCAAATCCAGAAACCCGCGCAATTAAGTAACGATCCTTTAGGTTAGTACTGGTAAAATGGCTTTAGTGGTGCTTGTATAATCTATTGGCAGATACGTACTTAGAGATTCCCAGTGTTTTGTATCCACTGCCCTATTTTTTGATATAAAAGTATATTTTTCATGAATTAATATATAATATTGGCACTACATTGTTTTAAGATGAAAAGTATAATGTTTGATAAATGGCATGCATATGCATTCATCTTATGACTTTATTAAGTTTCATATATTGTGTTCAAGTATCTCTACTGAGGTCTAGCTCACCCTATGTAGAAAACAACTTTCAGGTGCTGATAATATGTCTCCACCAAGGACATAGATTGGGAGGATTTGGCGTTGAGAGCTTCTTTTGTTTCTTTTGTGTAATTATTTTAAGCCCGCACTCCTTTCTTCCAAGCTCCTGTCTGTCCGATCGACCTGCGAGCACAACGATGGTGAGCTACCCGGCGGTGTGTGGCTAGAAAACCCCTCCGATGATCAAGTTAGACACACACACAGGGATAGAGAGAGAGAGAGAGAGAGAGAGAGAGAGAGAGAGAGGACTGAGTTGCGTTTAGTGTAAATCTCACCAAAATGTTCATCCATCCCAGCATGGGGGGCGCAGACATGCTTATATACCTTCTACGCCACAAATCTACTCCCAGTGATCTCTCGACACGTGGTACTGCTATCCCATCTGTCAGCACAAATCTTGTTGAACATCACCTAACCCGACTGCCAGCCCACTCTACTGGGAGCTCGGCAGCCGGGCTGCAGCAGCTCGGCGGTCGACGGCCGTGTTGTGCAGCTGGCCAGAGCGCTCCGTTCGCCGCGCTCCGTTTCGATCGAGCTCAGTTGCAACTCGGCATTGCCGAGCTCGAGACAGCTCACGCTGGTTGACCATCGGCCTTCCTGCCGAGCTAACTCTTGGGCTGTGGAACAACCACGCCTCGCCTGGCACCGGACATCCCACTTGACCGGCTTCTAAATCGTGAAGCCAAACAGCCCGGTCCAATCACGCCTTCCCTTATCCGAGCAAAACCTCTAAGGATGGGGCCGTGTTACCGCGGCCCAACCTTGTTCGGCCAAATCCGTCTGGCCCAAACCAGATCATAAACTTCCCTCTCAATTGCCCCTTAATTCCGTCCGTGCAAGCGTGACTGGGATTACCTGTTCTGACCAGGTTAACTCTTCCTCGGTCTTTAGTTTTGCGAGAGGTCAACTGGGCTACTTTACTTGCTCGGTTCCCTGACTTGCTCGGTCGTCGTTTCGTCTGACCAACCTATCCCCTCAACTCTGTCGCCATCATTAATGGGGGCACGTGTCATGCGCTGATTGGTCCTCGAGCAGCCAACCAACGCGTCCGTTAGCATCCAAATTTTTGGCGGTTTTTTCACCTTAAAAGCATGCCCAGCTTCCATCGTCCTACTCTTCTTGCCTCTTCATTCTCTTCGACGACCCAGAGCTCGTGACATTCCTCCCTTGCCATTTCTAAGCTTGTGTTTGAAGGAGGAGCCACTGTCTTCAACTGATAAGTCCTTCGAGCCCCTATTTTTTACTATTTCACTTGGTATTGCACATATTAGGGTGTAAATCTGTAGATTTTAGGATGTACCCTACCCCAAATCCTCACCTGGCCCTTATTCGCATTGTCGTTCTTGCTGTTCTTCATTTTCCCTGATAAACACTGAAGATCTGGGGCAGACCGAGCTCCAGGTCTTCTTTTGATCCAAAAAATCATTCAGATCGAGCAAATAACCAGTCTGTCAAAACCTTAGGAGAAACCGAGTAGGCAGAGAACTCGGTCGCTTAACTGGGCTAAAATCTGGTCCGCTTAAACGACCGAGCTCCTTGACTCACCCTATCGACCGAGGTGGTTGGCGCCCTCTACGACCGAGCTAAAGTCAAGCTCGTTTTGCGCGACCGCGCTCACACTTACCATTGCCATCCTTTTCCTGCAGAGTCCAAGGGGACCACTGACCAAATATTGAGGCTCTCAAAGACCGAGCAGCCATCAAGACACCAGTCTGTGCCATTCCACCTCAGCCGAGCTAAACCAGCCGGCTACACATGGGGTGCTTCCGCTTCCTTGTTGACACCCCAGCTGCCTTGGCCGTATTCCGGGAAGACTACGGTATCCCGACAAATGTTCACCTAGAGCTCGCCGAGATTGAGACAACCCCTTGGAGCAGATTAAACCAGTGCCCCTTCACCGTGCTTTCCATAATTGAAGGGGGCCTCCGCTTCCTGGTCAACCCTATGCTGACCGAATTCCAGCGCCGCACCGGGCTAGCACCCACACTAGTATCGACCAACACCTATCGAATAATCAACGACATCCATGAGCTGAATAACTAGCTAGGGACCAACTTAGGTTTAGCCGAGATACTGCAACAGTACACACTTGGGCACACGGGCGACGGCCTCGCCTATTACTTAAAAATTTGACCGGGCAAAGAAAAGATAGTGACCGGCACCCCAGACAAGGATTTACACGATGACGACTTTTTCTGGGTGTCTGGCAACTATGAAACGGCCGACGTACCGGGCTGGTTCATCAGCAAGAATTTCGGTTCCACATGTAAGCCGTGCCAACTTTCCCGGTCAATTGCCTTTGTTCCATAATCTGAACTTTAACATTTTTCTTCTTTCCTTTGCAGCAATCCACGCCTTACAAGCCAACTACCACTACCCCAACGAGGAAGCAATCAGGGCCGTGCTCCGTTGTCGCAACCGGGATTGCAACGAGCTGCTCGGCTACACCCCGACATACCGGTACTCTGCTCCACGCCGGAGTAAGGTCACAGACTTCCTCCATGCTCCATCACCTCCTCCAGACCTAACACTACCGGACGTGCCCCTAATCCGGTTAACCGTGGAAGAAGAGATGGAAAAATGAAGCCGTATCAAAAACCTCCTCACTACAACATCCGCCGAGATACCGAGCGTCGTCACCTGCACTCCAGCTTCCGGTCAATCAAGTGGCGCCGTGGTGGCGTTGGCATCTCCAGCCGCCGGTCAAGCCAGCCAAGAAGCCCGCCAGGCTAGGAAAAGGCCTCGCGCAGATCCCTCCGCCGAGCTGGTTGAAATTATATATATTTTTCAATGCCAAACGTCTTACATTTGTAATTTATTTTTGGGCTTGGAGAAGTCACCTCAACTTGGTCTCAGGTTGTGGCAGACAGTACCAGGTGGGGTAGGGAAATGATGAAAAAAAAAAAAAAAAAAAATTGAACCAGCAGCACCCAATAAGGATACTGGGGTCTCCCCCATTTTCCTTATGAGTCTGCCCTGCCTATAGTTTTTTTTGAATTAACACAACAGATGGTAAAGTATATATGTGAGTTCACATGTGTATAGTTGGCAAATTTATTTAGGGTTTGGTAGGAATATGGGTTAATTTTTTGAATTTTTAATTTTTTTAGTTATTTTACTTTGGAGTTAAAATGTTTTATTTAGAATAATTTTTTGACTTTTTAAATTTTTGTAAGAGTAAGGATAAAATGATTATGATTTAAATATGACAATTTATATTATTAATTTTTTAACATATTTTAATTTTTTATAACTAAAATAACTAAAAAATCAGATTTTTTTCACATGTCAAACGAAAGCTTATTAATTTATTTTTTATGAGCAGTATATGGGCCTGTTTATTAGGATCACGACAAATTTTACATATGCGGTCTGCCTCCGCTCTCCCATTTACTCACTATTTATTTTTGTCAAACGCCACTTAACTTGTTTTTAGGTTGTGGTCAAGTATGGGTGGGTGGGTTTGTTTTATGACTATATGTGTGCATAACTTTGTTTAAATGAATATAGCCGATGGTTGGTAGGGTTTTTATATATGAGTTAACATGTGTATAGTTGATAAGATTATTTATCAATTTATTTTTTATGGGTTGTATATGCACTGTTGGTAGAGTATATATATGATTTTACAGAGAAAATTATACATGCAAGCAAATAATTAGACACAGAAAATTAAAAAAGTCACAAAAAGAAATTAGACTCTATTGTGGTCAGAGAAAATATAGATGTTAGAGAAAATTCAGTACAAGAAGATAACAAATCAGTAAAAATCAAACAAGAAATATAAATTAGTGGGAGTTTAATGTGGGCAAGAAAAATTTTAATGCCAGAGAAAATCAAAGAGATAACTAATCAGAGAAAATCAAGCAAGACACGGAGAAAAAACGAGTCCAATGTGTTCAGAAAAAATTAATTTAACGGGGATATCTTATTACTAGAGAAAATTCATCTCAAAGGAAAAATTACACATAAGGAGATAACTAATCAGTGAAAATGAACACAAGCAACCTAATTGTGAGCAATCTATAGAAATTTCAAAATACAGAGAAAATTTGAAGACAGAGAGAAATTAAGCAAACCAGAGAAATTTCAGACAAATTTTTTTGTGTTTTGAAATTTCTCTCGATCGAAATTTGTCTATAATGCTACGAAATTTCTCTGTAAAAATTTGAGGGACCCTAACTACTATGAAAATATTTCATGTCCTTTATGCTATAAAATCTTAATATGAGAGACCTTAAAAAAAATCCTCATTATTACTTCTTTTTTATGCAACATATATTTATTAATTTTTACAAACTGCAATTAATATTTTGAAATTCTTAAAACATTTTAGACAAAAGGTTATTTTGCATTAATATATTGATAATAATAGATTTGAAAAAATTATCACTGAGAACAACGTTCAAAAAAAAAAATATCACTTACAACACAAACAGTAATTATAGTTTCATTTGCCAACTAAAAAATAAAGTGATAATTTCAAAACATGTATGCTTTTTATTATAAAAATTATAATCAGATTATTGCTCATTAAAGCTTAATGATTATAATTAAAGAAAACTAAAAAATTTACTATATTGATTAACAAAATATTTAAATTAAATGAAAATAAGAAAGAACTAATAATATAATTAAAGAGCTCATAATATTATAATATAATGTTATTAAATTTTATCATTTTATAATACGTGTATTTCACATTATAAATTATTTTTTAAAAAAGTATCATGATTTTAGAGAATATATTAGCTTATTGATTAATAAATGATATGATTTTAATATTTTGAAACATAAAAAAATATATAAAAAAAAGAAGTTTGATTTGATTTTCATACAAAATGTTTCAAAAGTTAATGTTTAAATGTTTAAAAACATTATTATATTGATCAAATAACCAATAGTTTATTGATATATGTATTTTTATATTTTTTAAGTTCAAAAAATGGAGAAAAAAGTATTGAGACTTTAAATCACAAAGAGTCTTAAATATTTGTCTTTATATTAAACTAGCATAACACCCATACTATGTACGGGATAAAATAATATATTATTTAATAAAAATATGATAATTATATTTAATTTTTTTATATTTTATAAAATAAAAGTTAAATAGAAGCTAGCCAATCGGGATTTTCTTAATTGTTTAAAATTAAGAAAATCAAAAAAATTAGTATGAGATATTGATCATAAGACTTGTCACTAAAAATCTCATTTTGTTTATATAAATGGGAATATAAGATTCACTTTATGCAAGTGAAACAATTCACTCTTTTTTTTTTTTCTTCTTGATATGAAATTATAAAATAAAAGTTAAATGCAAGCTAGTCAGTGGACATTTTCTTAATTGTTTAAAAGTTAAAAATTGTTTGGGCAGGAAGTTTATTTCGAATCAAGCAATCTTAGCCATGTAATCTTTAATTAGGTCAATCTTTAATTTATTTCAAATCAAACAAATTTATATTTTGATAAAATCGCTAAAATCGCAGTTAAACTAGATAATCAGTCAAACAAAAAACGGTTCACCCTATCGGCTAGGTTAAAGAACCAACCAACTTATACAAAAATTAATTAATTAAAACTTTTAAATTTTATTTTAATTTTAAAATTTAAACTGTCTTGAATTGAAACATATACAACACTACAATATTAAATAAGAGCATAAGGTTTATATAGTGAAACAACTCATTTTTTTCTCCTTTTCTTGATGTGGGATTATAAAATAAAAGTTAACTGTTGTTTGGATGGAAAGTTCATTTCTAATAAAGCAATCTCAGTCGTTCAATTTTTAATAAGGTCAATCTTAGTTTATTTCAAATCAAACAAATATAAGCAAATATATTTTGATAAAACAACTAAAACTGTGATTAAACTACTGAATCAGTCAAATTGAAAACGATTCATCCTAATCGGCTAAGTCAAAAGACCAACCAATTTACAATAAAATTAATTAATTAAAACCTTCAAATTTTATTTTAAAATTTAAACCTTCTTGAACTAAAACATGCATATTACTATAATATTAAATGAGAGTATAAAATTCACTTTATATAAGTGAAATAACTCACTTTTTATTTTTTTTTCTCAATGTGAGATTGTAATTATTTTAAAGTTAAATATTATGAAAGTTTCAAAACCTCATACGAAATTATTTTTAAAATAAAAACGTCTATGTGGGATTGTAAAATAAAAGTTAAATGGAAGCTAACCAATGGAGATTTTCTTAAAAATTGGTATTGATTATAGGGTTTCTCACTGAAAATCTTCTTTTGCTTATATAAATGGGAGCACAAGTATAGCGATTCTGATTTTGACCCGACTCTTGTTGTATCCCGGAC
Source organism: Camellia sinensis (assembly GCF_055761805.1). Lineage (NCBI taxonomy): Eukaryota > Viridiplantae > Streptophyta > Magnoliopsida > Ericales > Theaceae > Camellia > Camellia sinensis. The sequence goes on along the minus strand of NC_138963.1, from coordinate 29,939,843 downwards.
TCGGGTTTAATGGTTTCAAATTGTTGTTTACGTCTTGCTTCCCTTGTATCTCCTTAAATTTAGCCATTGGACTGTTGTGGTTGTGTTTTGGATAGGTTGGTTGCGTTTTGGATAGGTTGGTTGCTTAGTTTCCAAATTCTTGTTGCCCAGAATTTTGCTCCTCCGCTCGAGCGGCGCTTTTTACACTCGAGCGGACATTGTGAACTCTCAGTATTTTTGCAGGTCTGCAAAAACTACTGGGAGAGTGTATTCTACGTTCGAGCAGATTTTTCTGCGCTCGAGCAGGCTTAGCTCGAGCGGCCTTTCTTGCGTTCGAACGTTGGTTTGTTGTCTGCAAAACTACTGAGACTGTGCATTCTGCGCTCGAGCGTCACTTCTTGCGCTCGAGCGGAACAACTTATTGTGTTTGACGCTCGAGTGTCACTTCTCAAGTTCGAGCGGACTGTGCGTATATCAGTTCGTAACAGTCACGTTTTACATCACTTTTTCATGTCTTTCTCTTTCTAAAACATCTCAAAACCCTAGATCTTGAGTTTTTCTCTCAAAAACTCATATTCTCTATACATTTTCACCTAGATCCATTGGGTTCTCTACCCATGTGCCTTTGTTAAAGAGGTAAAGCACCTCAAGTGCTTCGTTTTCATCCGAATAGAGTTGTGTTTGAGCATCTTTGAAGTCTCCACCTTGCTTTGTTCGTCTCCTAACTTTGAGGTAGGGACTTTCTACACTCTTCTATGAGTTTTAACTTAGTTATTTGTTGATGGATAAGAAATATTGGATGTAACGCCCCAAGAAAAATACACAATTGAAGTGTATCAACCACCACTCTTTATGATAACAGAAGTAAATCTCCAACATTTGAATACATGATCATAAGGTGTTTACAAAATAATTCCACATGCGGATATACATTCAATGACTTCGGTACATGAATCTATAGAATGTAAAACATCTAATCAAAATAAATAAACGCCCTCAACACATATATCCACGCACTTAGTTTCGCGGAATCACCACATCTTTTCCTGCACCAAAATCCCATGGGGTGAGCATAAAGCCTAGTAGGAAATTCTTAACAGAGTATATACATTTTGTACAAGTCTCATGAAATAAAATGCACATGCCATGCTATGCCTTTAAAAAAAAGTCACATCTTTATCTTTTGAAACCTTCATGCACAATGAGATATTGAAATTTCAACAATTCAATAATTTTGTATCAAGTTCACGGGGCGGTAAATACGACTCAGGTAATCCCTAGGTTGGTATCTGCATGTAGGCATAACTAGCACTACCAAAACCCCACTTTACCGGTAACTAACCGGAAGGCACGTGGTACCTCCTCCGTGCGTGTTTTCGGTCTTTCACCCTGGACACTCAAGCTAACTTAATTAATTTCATCTACACCCCCTATCCGGACTTACCAACGTATTTACCCCATAACATTTCAATGAGATCTTGTTTCGCAAATATTCTTTTCTCAATGCAAAGGTTTCAAATCTCAATTCAAAATTTATAACAACCAAGTGAATCGAGATACTAATGCAATAACTATCAATGCAATATAATGTTCTTCCATTTTTAATTCTTCTACACAACCTTTTCCATTGTGATTACAATACCCATTTCTCTTTCCAATACAATTTCACAAGATAACCATATATTCATTTAAACCCATCAAGAGTAGCAACATTTCCACACTTTATGCATTCTCAACAACTTAGTCTTTTCATGACTATATCTCATTTTCAACAAGAAGTTCCAATCAACTAATTCTCCCACACTATGAAATTTCTCATTTCAACATTTATAAAAAAAAAGAAAAAGAAAAAAGAATTGATCAATATTAATTTTATGACATCACCATATTTCCTCAAAAAGGAAAATTCCTAGATCTCTAGGGTTTCCACAAATAAAATTTTCTCCACATTTCAAAAGCAATTATTTCAAGACAACACTTCTCCATAACCATGTGGCTCAAAAATCTCAAGGATTTGTATAAAAATATTTTTGGAAACCCACATTTAAAATCAGCTATAACTCATGAATAAAAATCAAGTTCAACACAACAAGGAGGAGTTCCTACAACAACAAAACTTGTAAAAACATATATATAACTCAAAGAAAATCCCTACCTCAAGTTCTGGAAGGAAAAAGAGATGAAAACCCCAAATCCAACGATGTCGAAACATGATCTCCACCGCACACAACGAAGCCCTCGCTTAGCTCTCCAAAATTAGTGAAGCATGTTGGGTCAAAACTCTAATGGATTTAAAGAAATCAAGGTTTTGATCTTGTTTGGTGTAGGTAAATGTAGAGAGAAAGAAGAGAAATGGGTTTTTAGAGAGAGAGAGAGGTATACAAAAAGTGATATTTATACATCCCAAGAAGAGGGAAAAAGGCAGATTTTCGAACTCAGATTCGTCCCGCACGTGCGGCACCCATTCCCGCACGTGCGGCAACCCCCTCCGCACATGTGGCTCTCACCCCCGCACGTGCGCCACTCTTCTCCTGCACTTCCCTCCGCACCTGCATATAATACAGTAGCCAACCCAGAACTTTCTCACTGAACGTGCAGCCTCTCCTCCCACACACGCGGCCCCTCTACTGCACGTGCAACTCAAGCCCTCCACACGTGCGGCCCTGCTCCCAAACAGAAAATTCACTAACTCAACCAGAGATACCTCAGATCCAACCTCGCACCTTCCAAAACAAGTGAAACTCGGAATCGAAATAAATAAAAACAAGAATTTTGAAAGCAATTTTTCACAAACAACAAACCCAACAGTTAACAAAACCTTGCATTAAAACCCGACACTATAATGAGAGTAAACCCAACATAACTCAAAGAGGACGAGACAAATAACGTACCCGGTTATCACATTAGAACTTGTTGTGATTTTAAACAAACCTAGGGTTTTGGGTTAAAAATCAAAAGAGGGGTTTTCGAATGAACGTATTGGAAATAGTTATGGGAGTAGATATGAGCTTGTGTGCTGTTAAAATGGTTTATTTTGGTGTTTGGGATGAGATTAGGAAAAATTGAGTTTTACCCTAAAATGTCTTGAATAATTATTTTGTATAGATAATGGAATTGGTATTAGGAATATGAAATTGGATGGATGTTTATATAAATGGTGGAGTTAGATATGTATTACCTCGCACCTATGGAAATTTGAATAATTTATCTATTGTAAAGATTGTATATCTGTTTTGGTCTCTCGGTAGAGGATAGCCATGATTGTTGTAGAAATTGCATGAGGATTAGACGAATTGAAACTAATCTCTTAGTCGTTATCATTGAATATGATTATGATGTGTATACAATGTATATGTATGATATTTGGGAGGAGAAATGGGATGGACTCCATTAAATTAAGTTGGCCTGTGTGTCCAGGGTAAAAGTCTCGAAAACTGCGCGTATACATGGGTGCCGATTCCTGCAGACGAAATTTCCGTAAAATGGAAAGTAAATATATTTGTATAATAATTATATTGGTTGGAAACCTGTGCGGTGTGTAGGGTGTATCCTCTGTTTGATTGATTAAATGAAGTGGGTGTAACTAGTGAACTGGGATAAAATGAATTGAGATATAAGTTTGGCATAACATGGTTTTGGAGAAGAGTTGTGAAAGATTTTGTCATTGGGCATTGAACATGTGCATCTTACTTATATCTTTGTTAAGATTCATATATTTTGATAGATTGTCTCTACTGGGCTTTGGCTTACCCTACTTGGGAAAATTATTTTCAGGTGCTGGTGACATGCCTCTTCCAAGGACTTAGCTTGGGAGGACCTGGAAGCTGAAGGCTCTGTTTTTTTGTTATTTTGCATTTAATATTTGCACAAGCTTAGGGCTTTATATGTATGAAGCTTAAGACACTCTCTTTTGTTGTAACCAAGCTTAGTCTTGGAAAGCTGTAAGCTTGTAGGGCATTTATTTTGTTGATCATTAAGTTGGTATCACATGCTATAGATTCACTGTAGAGCTTATGAATGTATACCACATATATCACCTTTTTGTAAATTAACTCTGATTAATGAAATTCTATTATTTTGTTTATATCATCTTGTATTTGTCATTTGCAGATGAATTATTGTAATCATTTTGGAGGCGTTATAATTTGGTATCAGAGCGTATCAAGTTTAAATACTTTGGGTACGTGGGAAGTGGTTAGTACCACAATGGGTTTGTCTCGCTTGATAGAGACTTTAGTATGAACGATGTGTGCTTATGTGATAACATGCTTATGTGATTACATGGATATGGAGTTTGGTTTCTAGGATGTTGATTGAGTCTACGGGTTTCTAGAAGTCCTATTAGAAGAGCACTTGATCACTACTGTTTCTAATTAGAACTCTGGCAACACCGCAAAACAGTCATTATCCGGAAATAAAATTTGTATGTGTTTACATGACTATATGCTTATGTGGAGTGAATTACTGTTGTCCACTACATTAGGACGCGAGTGAGTTAACTTAGGCACATTTGTAAATGTGCTAATCTCTTTTGTTACTTTCATTAGGATGTTAGGACATAAACATGGTGTTGGTAGGTGTGTTAAGCCTAAAAAGCATGAGGTGCCTTTACCGGATGAAATTCCAATGCAAGAAGAAAGGGTTGGTCAGGCCAATGTGGCAGAACCAATTGGTCAACAGGCCATAGACGCCTTAGCCTATGAAATGGCCGGAGCATTGAGGGAATCCATGGACATTCTCATGGTTAAGAATCAAGTCCAGGCCCAAGTAGCTGAGACAGGGCCATCTTTTCTGAAGCGAGAGTTTTTCCAGTCAAATCCAAATCAGTTTGTGGGCGATCCCAAGGAGCCACTAAAGGTAGATGAGTGGTTAGAACAGATAGTGAAGATGTTCGAGATGCTTGGCATTGAGGACAACAGACTAAGAATGACCTTGGCATCCTTCCAGTTGAAAGGAGAAGCGGGTCAGTGGTAGAAGTATGCGAGCCGGCGTATTGGGGGATTAGTTTTTGCCTTCCAGAATAAGTTTTTGGGGGATTAGTTTTTGTCAACGCCTTCCAAATAAGTTTTTGCCTCCCACTATTAGGGAGAAGTTGAGGGATTAGTTTTCTCAGCTCAAGCAATTGAACACACTGGTGGTCGAGTTTGAGGCAACCTTTACTAGCCTCTCTCTAGGTTTGCACCACAATTAGTGCCGATAGAGGAGAACCGTTGCTTGGAGTTTGAGAAGAGGTTAAGGATCGGGTTTCTTTTCAAGGTAGCATGTTCGATGATTAGAGATTACGGGCAACTTGTAGAGTCGGCAGCTCATCTTGAGACCGTAATGCAAATGGAGGAGGAGATGATGAGGTGCTCTAGAAGGAGTTAGGATATTCAGGGGGACAATAAGAGGTAGAGGGGTTCTAACTTACAACCGTCCCAGGGAGCTCAGTCGAGGTCCACTTTCCTAGTACCAAGTTCGGGTTCTGGGAGAGGTGGACAAGGAGATGTTACTTGTTACAAGTGTGGCCAGTTAAGCCACAAGTCTCCAACATGCCCGCAGAGAGGAAGAGGGCAAATATCTGCACCGTTTTCGGCTCGTTCTCAAAGCCAGAGTCAGGGAAGAGGGAAGCCGCTCAATTATTATCAGTGTAGGAAGGCAGGGCACATAAAGAGGTTTTGTCCATAATTAGGTGGTACATCTAATGCGTCTGGTTCGAGACAGACACAGAGCCACGAGCCAGCACAGCCAGCACAGGCCTTGAGGGATAATCAGGGATCCTTTTCGGCTCAGTCAATGCATCAAGCTTATGCTCCGAGAGGTGAGCAGGTTGATCAGAGACCTTCAGGGCGTGTATATGTTATTACTACGCTAGATCTTGTACCGACTCCTTCAGTAATGAGAGGTACCTTCTTGTTTTGCAATTCAATTACTAATGTGTTGATTGATATGGGTGCATCTCATTCATTTATCTCGTCTGCATTTGCATCAGTTTTGGGGTTAGAGTTGGCTCAGTTAGCACCTCATATCTGTGTAGAGTCACCTAGGGGTGGTAAGATTGTTTTGAAGCAAGGGTGTCGGGGTTGTGACATAGAGGTTTTCGGTCGTCGACTTCATTTTGCATTTATGTTGCTTGACATGTCTAGTTTTGATGTTATTTTGGGTATGGACTGGTTGTCATCATATCGGGGTATTATAGATTGCTACCGGCAGAGGGTTACTACATGTACCTTGAGCGGTGATTCTTTTTATTTATTGGGGGACCTAGTTGATAGAGTCTTGTCACTGGTGTATGTTCCGCATAAGCAGAGTGAGCTTAGTTGCCTTCTTGCCAACTTCTTGAGTACTGAGTGTGATGAAGTCCGAGTTGAGTTGCTAAGGGTAGTTTGTGAATATGCAGATGCTTTTTCGGATGATCTTACTAGTTTACCACCCCATTGAGAGATCGAGTTCTCTATCGACCTAGTGCCTGGCACGACATCGTATAGATTTGCACCCGCTGAGTTAAGTGAATTGAAGATTCAACTCCAGGAATTGTTAGATAAGGGTTTTATTTTCCCTAGTACTTCACCTTGGGGAGCACCGGCTCTTTTTGCCAAAAAAAAAAATGATGATGCATTACGACTTTGTATAGATTGCCAAAAGTTGAACTGGGTAACTGTTAAGAACAAGTACATGATGCTTCGTATAGATGATTTGTTTGATCAGTTGAAGGGGTCTTGTTGTTTTTCTAAGATAGACCTAAGATCGGGTTATCACCAATTGAGAGTGAGGGAGGAGGACATCCTAAAAACGATATTCCGTACGCAGTATGGCCATTATGAGTTTCTGGTGATGCCCTTTGGGCTAACCAATGCACCAGCTGTGTTTGAGGATTTGATGAACCAGATCTTCCGTGAGTTTCTAGATTGTTTTGTGGTCGTCTTTGTGGATGACATTTTGATTTACTCACCCTTTAAGGAAGAACACGAAGAACACTTGTGGGTAGTACTTAAGTTACTTAGAGCCCACAAACTATATACTAAGTTTAGGAAGTATGAATTCTGGCTGAGAGAAGTTAAGTTCTTAGGCCATGTAGTATCCAAGGAAGGGGTGACTGCAGATTCATCCAAAATAAAGACAGTGCAAGAATGGGAATCACCTAAGAATGCTTTCGAGATTCGTAGTTTCTTGGGGTTAGTTGAGTACTATCGTAGATTTGTGAAGGATTTCTCTAGGCTAGCCTCACTATTAACTAGATTGACGAGAAAAGGGGTCAAATTTGTGTGGAGCAATACTTGTGAGAAGTCATTTCAAGAGCTTAAAGTTAGACTTACCACTACTCCAGTATTGATTATTTGGAGAGGGGTTTGGGCTATTCAATGTATAGTGATGCCTCACGGGAAGGCTTGGGTTGTGTTTTGATGCAAGAGGGGAAAGTAGTAGCCTATGGCTCGCGGAAGTTGAAAACATATGAGAGGAACTACCCTACTCATGACCCAGAGTTAGCGGCGGTGATCTTTGACTTGAAGATTTGGAGGTATTACTTGTTATAGCTCGATTTTTCGTGCTCCTTTCAGATACGACTAGCCCTACAGTTCGGACTCCCGTGGTTCTGAATCTGATCTCACAAGTGTAATGTGAAATAGATAAACACAAAAAAGTCCAAATCCGGCACATCTTTTGAAAAAACGATTTTGAATCAAAATGCCAAAAATGAACTACTTTGCCACATACAAAGTTGCCACCTAAATATTTTATTTTGAGAAATTTAGGAAACTCAGGACTCGTGCCAAAGGCCATTTATCCGTCATCACCAAAGTTGTCTCGGTTCAAGAACTTAGGTACGAGAGGGAAAGGTCATGAATTTAGCACCCCCGCTCGCCCGATCAAAGATCGGCCTCTACTAATCATTACGTGATTCTTATTTACATTATATGTTCTTGTTCCGGTTATTAGACTAACATTACTATGTGTTGCACACAAGTATAGACTAATTTCCAAAAATTGAAATACTTTGATTTCATGTTTGTTTAAAAATTATTTCAAATATGTACCACTTGAAAAAGTGATCTCATATGCACATTACTCAAATTATTCCAATTCAAGCATTTAGCTTTCATCCATAAGCATTCAAGCAGATATATCAATTAAGCACTTAGCCTTATGAAAAGCATGCTAAACATGGCAACAATCACACTTATGCAATATGCTAAAGCACAAATGCTCACCTAGTACTCTAAGGCAAGCCAAAAGAAACAAAAGAGTTAGAAAACATGCATGCTCCTAACTAATGCAACATAACTAATGCAACACATGCAATATGCGATTAATAGGCTCGGCTGCTAATTATGGCATGTGCATCAATTTGATAACATGCAGTCTAAGCACCTTTTCAAAGAAGTATTTAAATAACAATGCATTGTTAGAATGATGAACCAAGCCTCGATGCATGCAAGACAAGTGGATGCAAACATGGAGCGTTAAAAAGTAAGAAATTTCAATAATTTATATAATTTGAAGCATATGGAAACAATTCATGTAACGCTCCAAAAATGCAACTAATCAAACTCATAAGAGAAGTGAGTATAATAGAATTGGTATGCTTTCATTCATCAGAGTTCGTATTACAAAAGATAACACATGCGATATATATTCATAAATGTTTATCCTGAATCTATAGCATGTAATACCAGTTAACAATCAACAAAATAAATGCCCTACAGGCTTACATCTTTCCAAGACATTGTTTGGTTACAGCAAAAGGAAGAGTCTAACTCAATACAACTTAGCCCTTGGCTATACAAAATAAATAAAATAGAAGGAAGCTCTTGCTCCAAGTCTCCCCAAACTATTGTCTCGGCGGAGGCATGTTTCCAACACCTGAAAATGATTCCCAAGTAGGGTGTGCCAAAGCTCAGTAGAAACCTACTAACACAATATATGAGAATTTACAATATAGGAGTATGATGCACATGTTCATTGTCCTATAACAAAATATTTACAACTCTTTCCAAACCATGTAATGCCAAATTTGCATCTCAGTTCATTCATTCTGGTTCAATAGATACATCCACTGCATTTAACCCATCAACAGAGATTACACCTCACAAGTTTCTAACAGATAAAATCATCATATAAATACATTCACTTTTATTTTTCATTTTACGAAAATTTCGTCTGCGAGAATCATCACACATGTATACAAATGGTTTTCAGGACTTTCACCCTAGACACACAGGCCAACTTAGTTCAATGGAGTCTATCCCCTTTCTTCTCCTCAAAACATAGAGTACATCCACTTTCTTCTCCCAAATATCATGCATATACAATGTATATCATTCATAATCATATTCAATGATAATGGTTAAGGGATTAGTTTTAATTTGCCTAATCCATATGCAGTGTCTACAATAATCATGACTATCCTTCATCGATAGCCCAAAGTAGATATTTCTAATCAAATATACAATCCCTATAACAGATAAATCATCAAATTTTCATAGGTGAGTGATTAAACAAATCCAACAACACCATTCATGTATACATCCTCCCAATTTCATATTTCCCATACCAATTTCATTATTTATACAAAATACTTATTCAAGACATTTTAGGGCAGAGCTCTCCATTTTTCAAATATTAACCCAAATGCCAAAATTAACTATTTTAACACAAGATGACCTCATATCCAAACTACATAATCATTTATATAACACCCACATATAGAAACCCCTCTTTGCAAACTTGAACCCAAACTCTAGGTCTGTTCAAAACACCCCCAAATCTCACCATTTTCACACAACAATCTATAACTAAGTTAAAAATCATATTAAAGTGTATAGAGTCCCTACCTTAAGTTTAGAAGACCAATGGAGCAAGGACGAAGCTTCAACGACGCCAAAACCAAACTCCAATCGGATCAAAAGGAAGCACTCAAGATGCTCTACCCTTTTCCCAAAGACACTAGGGTGGAGAGATCAACGGATCTAGGAGAAAATGTAGAAAGAGAGAGAGAGTATTTTAGAGAGAGAGTGTGTCACTTTAGGGTTTTTGAAGGAAAATATATGAAAAGGTATGTAAAAAGTCATTTTCGCAAACTGATATACGCACAGTCCGCTCGAGCGCAAGAGTTGACGCTCGAGCGTCAGACACAATAAGTTGTTCCACTCGAGCGCAAAAAGTGACCCGCTCGAGCGCAGAATACACACATCTAGTACTTTTGTAGAAAACAGACAAACTGCTCGAGCGCAAGAAGGACCGCTTGAGCGTAGGAAACGCCGCTCGAGCATAGAAAACACTCTTCCAATACTTTTGCAGACGTACAAAGTACTGATAGTTCACAAATCCCACACGAGAGCAAGAAGGGCCGCTCGAGCAGAAGACCAAAAATCTGGGCAATATAAGGTTTGAAAAACAAGCAACCAACTTGTTCTGAACCTGCTCATCACGTTCAAATAACCAAATTTAAGGAGGAATAAAGGGAAAGCAACAATAATCCACATTCAGAAACCATAAACCCGAGTCCGAACTACCACAAGTGTCGTATAGCGATCCCGGTTTTGACCCGACCTTCATTATATTTTGGACTCGGGTTTCGTGGTTTAATATTGTGCCCATGTCTTGTTTTCTTCCTTCAATTCTTTGAATTTGAGCATTGGATTGTGTTGGGCGTGTTTGGAACAAGTTGGTTGTTGCTTGGTCTAGATTGTTGTTGTCCAGATTTTGGCTTCTTCGCTCGAGCGAGGCTTCTTGCACTCGAGCGAGCCTTATGAAATTTGCTTCTTCGCTCGAGCAAGGTTTCTTGCACTCGACCGAGTTTTGAGAGTTCTTAGGTTTCTTTTCCAGACGTAGCATTTCTAGGAAAGGGAAGTTCTTCGCTCGAGCGAGGCTTCTAGTGCTCGAGCGAGGGTGTGCGTCTGTGACATACTTGAAGGTATGTATTTTATGCTCGAGCGAGGTCACTTGTTGTGTCTGGTCGCTCGAGCGACAACTTCTTCGCTCGAGCAAAGGTCGCGTATATCAGTTCATAAGTAGAGCATTTTTGTATCACTTTTTGTATCCCTTTTCACTCAAAACCCTAATCCGGCTCCCTCTCTCTCTAAAACCCTCTTTCTCTCTCTCTCTGCAAATACTCTAAGATCTAAGCATCCCTCTACCCTACTCCCTTTATTAAAAAGGTAGAGCACCTTGAGGGCTTCGCGTTGATCCGAGTAGATCGTGGTTTCGGCTTGTTTGAAATGTCTCCATCTTCTCCTTTGCTTTCCTAACATTGAGGTAGGAATATTTTACACTTTAATATGGTTTTTAACTGTCACGACCCAAATCCGCCCCTATGGGTTTAGCACCGTAATCGGCCAGTAATCCGTGATTACCGAAGGCCTGCTTAACAGTAAAGACAGTAATATAGAGTACAGGGGCTGGCGGAAGCCAAAACAGTAAATGAAAAATGTCCAATTATAGACACCTCATTTTTTATCGTCTTCAAGACTTGGACGTCATCATTTGAACACTCGATGATCATCCATGCTCGGGTTCATTTTGAGTTCTCAGAGGTCTCAGCTACGCGCCTTGCCTCAAGATCTCTCAACTTGTCTGTTTTGTGCTTGGTCATGGACCAAACATTTGTGGTTTTGCTTCTAAGGGAAGAGGGTGGCTTGTTTGCCATCCCCTCAACCCACCGACCATGGCATGAGGCCATCGATCCCTTTTTCTTGCCACTGGCCAAGAGTGTTGGCCGGTCAGCACTATATTTGGTCGACCAGCCATTATGTTGGTCGATCGGCCATTTTTGCTGGCCGAACCCTGTTCATCTGCTTTATGCAGATATTTTGTGCCAACTGGCACAGCTGGCACCCATTATTCCCCCCCTCTATACACGTGTATGGAGGAATTTGCTCCTTGCTTGGCTTCTCTTGGAAGCCTTAGAATTTGAGCCTCTATAAAGAGGGAGCCCCTCCTCCCTCCTCCAGGGTTCGGAAAATTGGTTCTTGAGAGGATAGATATAGTGTTGTATCTATTTTACTTAGTTTGGTCTTGTTTTGTGACCTAAAGTGAGTTTTGTCTTACTTTTGCACTAGAACACCTAGCATCACACCATCCTTGGGTTGTTGAAGCCTTAGAAGGTTGTTGTTAGGGTTCTTGGACTGGTTTTGACCAAAGAAAGGTGCTGGAGCTTTGTTCCTAAAGAAGGTCTACAAGGGTGAGCATCCTTACTTTAGTTACCCCTTTCTTGCTTAGGCTTTTAGCCATTCTTGCTTATTGTTTTAAGGTTCGACTATAACTGATAAAAGTTCTGATTTTGTGTGCTTTAGAACTTTGTTTAAGGTCACTTTGAGGTTTGGGGTTGTCTCCCTCCTCCAAGGCCTTGTTTTAGGCCATACCTTTTGGCCATTGTTTTGGTCTTTGCATGACCTCTCTACTACTGAAATCCAGAGGATTTTCAGTGGTGGAGACGTGATTTTGAGGTCCTAAAAAGGAGAGGGTCATCCCCTCTCCTTGTTATCTTTAATGCTTGCATAAATGGCTTATGTGGTAGCATGTGTGTTTAGTTTGTTTTAGCTCCATTTCAGTATGTATTAGGCTTTGTTTTGCCATGATACACCTCTGTTTTGAGTTGGTTTAGACATGCCATGTATGCTGCATACACTTGTCTTGTAATCCCATGATTTGGCCTTAACATGCATCATGTTGTAACATGTGTTTTTAGCATGATTTTGGCTCAACTCCATGAAGCTTTTAGCCTTATTGTAGCATGCTTAAGCTCTATTTTTCGTTATTTTGGTTATGCTTACATTGTTTTATATAGCCACCATGCAATCTAGCGTGTTAGCTTTGAGTGTCCAAGTCGCTAGCATGCTCTATTTGGATCATTTCAGTGGTTTGGCATCACTTAGAATGTTATTTCAGTCCATATTTCATGCTTGAATACTTACACTTATCACTCTTTTAATGTCTTAAAGAGTTTGTGTTTACGCCTCATGAATGTGTCATTGCGTATGCTTCCATGCTTAGGCCATTTGGATGCCATCTAAGTGTGTTTTTGGCCTTGTCTTGACCTGCATTGGGACTGTTTTGAGTCCCTTTGACCTTTGGGACTTGCCTTGCATGGCCATGGTTTGAGCCCTTTGGTTAGCCTTAGGCCTTGGACCTTCTTGCATGGCATGGTTGATTTGCATCATCCTTTGCACATTTTTAGAGCTTATCATACTTGTCATGTGTCCATATTTGTCTCTTCTTAATGTGTCTAAGAGTCGACTCCTTTATGCCCAAGTGTTGTACCTTTACATGTACATGTTTGAGTGTGTTTTGTCCATCATTTCTTGGCACTTTGGCCACTGATTTGGGCTCATTTGAGAGCTACCTATTTCGGTTTAAGACCATCCCCGCATGTTGTTGCATGCTTGCCTTGTATGTTGTCACATACTTGTTGCATATTTGGTAAATTGCATGTTGTAGCATGCTAGTTCAATTGTGCCTCGTTGTGTACTTAATCCATGACATGTTGTCATATGCTTAAGTTGTAATACATTTGGCATGCATTCTCTTTTTTTAGTTACTTAACATGTTGTCACATGTTTGCCTCACATGTTATTGCATGTTCATCATTGGCATTGTTGTTACATGCTTTGCATGCTTGTTTGTTTAGGTTGTATGCCTACTGCACATTGCTTGCTTACATGCCTAGGTTGCATAGCATTAAGCATGCATCATTTGCCTCTTGATCAACCATGATGGAGGTTAGGACCCCCTTTCGTGTTTATGTGCATTCATTGTACATTAATTCACACACTCGGCTCCTTTGGCCATCATGCATTGAAATGCGTGATTGATGGCCCGAGGGTCGAGAACCATGCTCCTTTAAGTCTCAAACATGCTGAGGAGGGTGGTGGTGCACACATTGCTTTGAAAATGCATTGTCATGCTCTGTCTGTCCTCTGCTGTAGCAAAACAGGATTCTGCAGGAAGAGATTGCCGGTCGGCTATCTTCAGTGCCGGCCGGCCATGTATCATTGGCCGATATCCCCACAAATGGTCGATGACCAATTTTCCATGGTCGGTGGCCTCACCTCTTGGTCGGTGACCTCCCACAACCCTCAAGGAGTAGTTCAGAAGTAACTTTGAGACTTGCGCAGTGTTCAGAGGTGCAAAGCAGTGTAAACAGAGGCAGCATGAGTATGGCGATGAATTTCCAAGCAGAGCCGAGCGCGCACGCATTCATCCCTCTTTCCGAGGCCTCTTTACTGCTTTCTTAGCTTAATTAACTCTTTTAATTAATTAAGTATTGTGTAATATTTAATTGGCTTGTTAGTTAATTAATTTATATTATTCTTTCGGTCCCTCCCTCGAGAGGGCACAATCGTGTAATAAGCGTGCGTGTGTGTGATGCATATCTTCCAACCTCCACTTCTTTCTCCCTTTTACTTAACCACTTACGATGGTTAGTTCTAGGGCACGTTTCAATTAGCATCCTTATGCTATGCATGTTTGCATCATTCATCTCTATTGCATACACCGGGCTCGGCGCATCATACTAACTACATTGTATTTAAATTCCAAGTTGAATACATGTGTCGAATTGTCGCATCTCATATGCCATTTTAGATTAGCCGAGCCTATTCTAGTTGCATTTTGCCTGCGATGCATTAGCCATCTTAACATGGACTTGGATCATACATTTGATTACTAACATATTCTTTGTTTTGGCTCGGAGTACACTGTGAGTGTTTATGCTTTAGCATCTTGCATGTATGTGAGTGTTAACATGGAAGCATGCTTACCATGAGGCTAATTGCTTATGTGATATAACTGCCTGAATGCCTGTGGGTGAAGGTTGGATTGCTTGAATTGGAATAATTCATCGAAATCCATGATTTAGCCTACTTACAAGTAGCAAACTTCAAACCGTTTTTCAAATAACAAATATGTGATGTTTTGTTCCAAATTAGGCAACCTAGTCTATACTTGTGTGTTGTGCGCATCACATAGTAAGATTAGGTAATTAACCGGAATAAGAACACATATGTTTTCAAAACTCGATATCTTGCTTAGTACAGGCCGATCTTAGGATCGGGCGAGTAGGGGTGCTCATAGCTGACCTTCCCCAATCGTACCCAAGTTCCCGAGCCAAGGCAACTTTGGTGGTGACGGACACGTGGCCTTAGGCAACGAGTCAGGGTTTCCTAAATTTCCTCAAAATAAATATTTAGGTGGCGACTTTGTATCTGGCAAAGCAGTCCATGTTTAGCACTTCTTTCTTAAAAATCAGTTTTCCAAAACGATTTGTCGGATTTGGACTCTTTGGTGATTTATCAGTCTTGCATTGTACTTTGCGAGATCAGATTCAGAACCGTGACACTTGAGTCCGAACTGTGATAGCATAAAGCTCAAGGGCGCGTCCACACTAATGAGCTATGACAGTCTGTATGCAAAAAGACTTTTCATAACATATTCACATTCAAAACCATAACAGTATATACATACATCATATACAGGCATTCGGGTTAGGGACCAAATTCCTACCATAACAGTACAGTACAAGTCTCATACAGTCTATACAAAACAGAAACAGAAAGGGGGAAATCTAAAACAGCCGTAGCTTGGCAGCACTTGGAACCTCACAGTGAGGCACGTTGGTTGGCTTGACAAAAAGGGAGTTTAACCCAACGCTCCTAGCTCCGATCCAGTGCCTGAACACCTACATATATATATATAAATAGTAAGCTAAAGCCCAGTGAATAACATATGCGTAAAGGGGTTAGGAATGAATGTCCTTTCAGTATTTAAAACAGTTATTTGAACAGTATATCAGTTATTCGATCATAGCAGTCATAAGTGGTACATCCAATAGCAAACAGTACAGTAGGTCTTAACAGACCGAACAGTCAATTGATGGCCATCATATCAGTAAACAGTAGTGGTTCCAAACATGGAAACCGACAGAGATCTCTGTGACAGTAGCAGTACAGTACAGTAACAGTAAATTGCTATGGATGTCACGAATATAGTTCGCAAATAGGACAAGCATTCATTCAGTAAGAAATATCATTTCAGAAAGCAGTACAGTTGATCATTCAAAAAGTATTCATGATTGAATATATCTTTACAACATTGTTACTCGCAGAGTTCTGGGCTACAAATAGGCTAGAGCGTCCTCGGATGCCAACCCTACACAGTTACAGAACGAACACACACTAAGTTACACACTTGGGAAACAATGACTTAGTCCCTATCTTGACTCGGTGTGGTTCTACATCAATACCCTCATTAAGATGCCTTAAACTAGGTCTAGGAATGCCTAGGATGGAATGAGGATGCAAAGATGCACTTTAAAACACTTTTCAGAATTTCCAGAAAACAGGGGTCTCGCTCGAGCGTGGCTTTCTACGCTCGAACGGACATGCAAACAAAGGAGCTCCGCTCGAGCGTGACTTTCCTCGCTCGAGCGGACTGCAAAAGTACTGGATGCATGAAATTCATGCTCGACGGGCGCTCGACCCCTGCTCGAGCGTGAGACACAAGTCCTCGCTCGAGCGTGCATTCCCTCGCTCGAGCAGACTGTAAACACATGCAAAGTACTGGATACACGCATTTCACACTCGAGCGTCACTTTACTCGCTCGAGCAGACTGCATGAACTCAGAGTGTACGCTCGAGCGTGGAGTTCCTCGCTCGAGCGTGGGTCCAAATTCTGGAATTTCCAGATTGAACCTCCAAGCTCAAAATCAACATTCAACACATCAAAACTCAACCTCTTGGGCCCATTTTCTGGAAAAACACTTTAAACCCATAATATAACATGTTTTGAAGATCAATTTGTAAAATCAAAGCCCAAGGGTGAGTCAATTGAACACCATTTTCAAATAAACATCAAGAGCATGATGAACATGCAACATGCATGAGTTCAATTGAAATCAAAGCTTCCAATACATAATCAAATGAGTCAGTCCTTTCAAAAACATGATGAATTCATGAACTATAATCAAGATATGGACATGCATGTAGCAATTTCCATTAAAACAACCTCAAAATGCTAGAACATGTACATGCATGCTTGATTCAAGCTTCAATTCAACAATTTAAGCCATAACTCAGCTCTAAACTCCAACAATCCTCTAAACCATGCAAGAACCAACCCAGAATATGAACAAGAAGGTAAATTCTCTACCTTAAGTCTCTAATTTCAAATGTAGAAGCTCAATATGCAAGGAATCCTTCAATCTCCTAAGCCTCCAAGCCAATTTTTGGTTGAAATCAATCTATCTCATATCTCTCTCTCTCTCTCTAGTCGGTTTGGTATGAAGAAAGGGGCTGAGAATAAAGTGTCAAAAGCTCCTAATCAAGTCCCAAATATTGATGTAGAGAAAGGCCACTCAATGGCAACTAGGTAAATAAAGCCAACTTATGTAATTTAACATTATTAAATCTAATTTAATCATACCAAATCACATTTCAATTAAATATACCATAAAATCACATAAATTCTAACTAGCATAAAATATTAATCGATTTCAGATTCAGCCGCCGTTAAGGCCTTCAATTTGCAATTTAAAACATAAAACTTGAACATATCATTTAGCAGTCAAACAGATAGATTTGCATTTAAAATAATACACTCAATCAATCAGTTCAGAATTTCAATCAATCAGTCACTTAACATGCTTAATCATAGTTTAGCACTAATCAGTGGTGAGGGTTGTCACATTAACCTAGGTATTTGATGTTATGTATAAATGGTGGGATTTGGGAGTGATTTGGGTAAACTAAGGTTTAGGTACAAATTAAAAGAGGAGTTTTCCATCTTGGGTTGTAAAATGACTATAGGACTTTGAATATGTAGCTCTTTTGTGATTAAATGAGAAGTTTGGCCTTGGGGTTAATATTTGAGAAAAGGGGAAATTTGCCCTAATTTAGGTTGAATAATTCATCTTGTATACATAATGAAATTGATATGGGAAATATGTATTGGGAGAATGTATGAATGAATGGTCTAATTGGATTTGATAAATGACTCACCTATGGAAATTTGATAGATTATCTGTTTAAAAGATTGTATATATGTTTAGAAATATCTGTTTTGGGCTATCGATGGAGGATAGCTATGATTGTTGTAGAAACTGCAGGTGGATTAGGTGAATTGAAGACTATTATTTTTTAAATTATGTCATTGAATATGACGGTATGATTGAGACATTGAATATGTATTGTGGATAGTCATTGTATATAACAACGTTTTTAAATGCATTGTATATGTATCATTGTTTGGGAGGAGATAAGGGATGTACTCCATTGTTTGGGAGGAGATAGGGGATGGACTTCATTTTAAATTAAGTTGGCTGGAGTGTCCTGGGTGAAAATCCCGAAATCATATTGTAGTCGTAGACGCGCCCGAACGTCCCGGGAGGGAAATCCCGTTCTGTTCATTATGGGCTCACTAAAGTTCGGACTCAAATTGTCACGGTTCTTAATCTGAACCAAAGAGTTCAAATCCGGCAAATCGTTTTGGAAAATAGATTTTTGTAAAGAAGTGCCAAACATGGACTGCTTTGCCAGATACAGAGTCGCCACCTATATGTTTTATTTTTGGGGATTTAGGAAACCCTGACTCGTTTGCCTAAGGCCACGTGTCCGTCATCACCAAAGTTGCCTCGGCTCGGGAACTTGGGTACGATTGGGGAAGGTCAGCTATGAGCACCCCCTCTCGCCCGATCCGACGATCGGCCTCTACTAACCATGATATCTTGTTTTGAAAACATTTATGCATTCTTATTCTGGTTATTAACCTAGGTTTACTATGTGATGCGCACAACACAAAAGTATAAAATAGGTCGCATAATTTGGAACAAAGCATCGCATATCCATTTGTTTGGAAATCGGTTTGAAATTTGCTACTCGCAAGTAAGCTAAAACACGGATTTCAATGAATTGTTCCAACTCAAACAATCCAACCTTCACCCACAGGCATTCAGGAAAATATAACACATAAGAATATAGCCTCATGGTAAGCATGCTAATATGGCAACACTCACACACATGCAAGATGCTAAAGCATAAGAGCTTACCTAGTACTCCAAGCCAAAACAGAAACTAGTTAGTAATCAAATGCATGATCCTAGTTCATGTTGAGATGGCTAATGCAACACATACAGAATGCAACTAGAATAGGCTCGGCTAATCTAAGATGACATATGATGATGCTACAGCTATCAAGTATTCAACTTGGAATTGAAATACAATGTAGTTAGTATGATGCGCCGAGCCCGGTGCATGCAAGACGGATGAATGATGCAAACATGCGAGCATAAGTATGCTAATTGAAACATGCCCTAATACTAACCATTGAAAGCAGGTAAGTAAAGGGGAGAAAGAAGTGGGGGTTGGAAGACATGCACACACGCACCCACACTTATTACAAATTCGCCCTCGCTCGGAGGAACCAAAAGAATATACAAATTAATTAACCTACAAACTAATTAATTATTACAGACCACCTAACTAGTAGAAAGCAATAAACAGCCTCGGGAAGAGGGTCCGATGCATGCGTGCTCGGGTTTGCTCGGAAATTCGTCGCCATGCACAAGCTACCTCTGTTTTCCCTGCTCTGCTCCTCTGAAAATTGCACAAGTCCCAAGGTACACTCCATGGACACTGTGGAACACCACCGACCAAGGGGAATCACTACTGGCCAAAGGGAGTTGGTCATCGACCAACTATGGAGCTCTCGGCCACAAATATTTGGTCGGTCGACAGTATAGATAGTCGGCCGGCCAAAGCTTCTTGCAGAAACCTGTTTTGACAGCAGCAGAGGACAGACAAGGCATGGCAAAGTATTTTCAAAGCAATGTTTGCACCAACACCCTCCTTATCATGTTCATGACTCAAAGGAGAATGGTCCTCCACCCTCGGACCACCAATCGCGCATTTCAATGCGTGATGGCCCAAGAAGCCAAAGCATGCAATTCAATATTAGAATGAAATGCATACAAACAAACAAGGGGCCCAACCTCAATCATGGTTAATCAAAAGGCAAGGCATGCATGTCAAATGCAACCTAAGAATGTGAGCTAAGTATGCAACATGAGCATGGGCACAAGCAATGTATACTAGGCACACAACCTAAGCTAACAAGCATGCAAGGCATGGAACCAAGCCCAAGGACTTAAACTATGGTCATGTGACACATGAAGCAAATGACCAAAGTGAAACAAAACAGCCCCAAATCATGCCAAAACAAGGTCAAAGACACACCTAGATGGCATCTAAATGGCCTAATTCTAAAGGCATGCAAAAGGGGCTAAACATGGAGCATAAGACACCAATCTCTTGAAGCATTAAAGGAGCATCAAATGCAAGCATACAAGCATGCCATAAGGACTGAAATGACATGGCAAGTGGTTCCAAACCACTGAAATAATGCAAATAGAGCATGCTAGAGGGTCCAACACTCAAGGCCTACAAGGGAGATTACATGGTAGCTATACAAAGCAAAGGATGGATGACCCAAACAACCAAAAACAGTCCTCAAGCACACTAAAACATGCATAAAAGCATCACAAAGCCAAGCCAAAACAAGTAAGCATAGTGGTCTAAATGCTAGATACATGTTAAGGAAATTTCATGGCATTACAAGACAAGTATGTAAAGCAAGCATGGTGTGTCTAAACCAACTTTAAAATGGTCAACGTGAACTTAAGAATGATGCTCACACATAAGGCAAAAATGGCCAATATTGAAGGCAACAAGGAGAGGGGATGGCCCTCTCCTTCTTAGGACCTTAAACCACCATCCTCACCACTAAAATCCCTCAAGATTTCAGTGGTGAGGAGGCTCAAACAAGGTGGTTCGGGAGCTCACCAAAATAGCACAAAATGGGGGCCAAACAAGGCCTAAGAGGGGGTAAACAACCCCAAACACAAAAGTGGTCTTAAACAAACTTCAAAAGCATGTAAAAATAGAGCTTTTATCATTTATACACTAAGCTCAAAACAGTGTGCAAGATAGGCTAAAAACTTGTGCAAAAACGGGGAATAAAAGAGGGAGAAACTCACCCTTGAAGACCTTCTTCAAAATCAGCACTCTAGCAGGCTTTTCTGAGTCAAAACCAAGTCTTGAGTCCCCATAAGACCCTCTAGGAACTTTAGATGAGTGGTGGAGGTGTGTGCTTAGGAGTTGTGGTGCAAAGGGGCCAAGAACTATGGACTTTGGAGCTTGGAATGTAGAGATATAAAGGGAAGTGTTTGGTTTTTGCCTTAGACAAATTTCTTGGAACCCTTGCAATGGAAGAGGAGCTCTTCTTTTATAGAGGAAGAAGGGTCCAAGCTTCTCTCAGAAGCTTGGAGCAAAAGGGCCAAGAAGGCCAAGCTTCTTGGCTTCTTGGAGAAGCTAGACAAAGGGTTCAAGCTTCTTGGAGAAGGTAGAACAAAGATTCAAAAGGTTCAAGCTTCCTCAAGAAGCTAAAACCAAAGGTTCAAAAAGTTTAAGCTTCCTCAAGAAGCTAGAACCAAGGGTTCAAAAGGTTCAAACCCCCTCAAGAAAAGGTCTCGGCTAGAAAAAGTGGCCGATTGACCAAAATCAGTGGCCGACCGACCAAACACAATGCCGGCTGACTATCAATAGTGCCGACCGGCCATCACCAATGGCCGGTGGCAAGGAAACAAGGCCGGTGGCCTCAAGCCATGGCCGGTGAGGTGTGGGGATGGCCTACAAGCTATTTCCCACCCTCAGAAGCAAAACAAGTGTTTGATGCAAAACCAAACACAAAACAAACAAGTCGAGAGGTCTTGAGGTAAGGCGCGTAGCCGAAACCTCCGAGAACTCAAGACGAACACAAACAAGGGTAATAATCAAGTGTTCAAACAATGACGTCCAAGTCTTAAGGACGGTCAAAAATGGGGTGTCTACACACACACACACACACACACATATATATATATATATATATGGGTGCCGATTCCCTCGGACGAGAATCTGTAAAATGGCAAGAAAATTGAAGTGTTTGAATAATGGTTGTTATTGAATTGTGAACCAATGAGTTGTAGTCTCATTTGGGGTTGTTTAGATAATAAGGAACTATACTTATGAATTGATTTGAAATGAAAGAATGGAAATGAATTAAGATGTGGACATCAATATTGAATAGAAATGGGAAGAATGTAAGTTGGCCATGGGCATTGAACATCTATCTGATTCATATATCTTAGTTAAACTTCATATATTGTGTTAGTATATCTCTGCTGGGTTTTGACTCACCCTACTTAGGAAACTATTTTCAGGTACAGGTGATATGCTTCCTCCAAGGACATAGCTTCGGAGGTTTTAGGAGCTGAAGGCTCTGTTTTTTTATAATTCGTGTTTAAATGTTTATTTAAGCCGAGGGCTTTACATGTATAGAGCTTAGGACTCTCTTTCGTTGTAACCAAGTATTTTCTTGGAAAGATGTAAGCCTGTAGGGCATTTACTTTTGTTATTGGTAACTTGTATTACATACTGTAGTTTCAGAATGAACATTTATGAAAGTGTAATGCATATAATACCTTTTGTATTATAAACTCTGATGAATGAAAGTATAACGTTTTTATTATGTTTGTAGATCTTATGAATAGCTTATTGGTATCATATTTTGAGGGCGTTACATGTCGGGTCAAAACTAGGATCGTTATAATTCACTTTTCAATTTATATAATGGTCTATTCATGGAGGTTACTTTATATAAGTGAAACAATTCACTTTTTTCTCTTTTTTTCCCGATTTGGGATTGTAAAATAAAAGGTAAATAGAAGCTAGTCAACGAGAATTTTCTTAATTGTATAAAATTAAGAAAATTTAATAATTTTAGAATGAGTGTTTGGAGTTTTAAGGGAGCTTCTAGAAGGTTTCTCCCTTAAAACTCCCTTTATAAGATTCATTTTATATAAGTGAAATAACTCATTTTTTTCTTTCTTTTCTCGATATGGGATTGTAAAACTTTATATAAGTGAAACAACTCACTTTTTATTTCTTTTCTCGATTTGGGATTGTAATTATTTTAAAGCTAAATATTATTAGTGTTTCAAAATCTCATACAAAATTATTTTTAAAATCAAAACTATGTGAGATTGTAACATAAAATTTAAATGGAAGCTAGCCAATGGGGATTTTCTTAATTGTTTAAAATTAAGAAAATCAAAAAAATGAGTATGAGATATTGATCATAGGGTTTCTCACTAAAAATCTCATTTTGCTTATATAAATGGGAGCATAAGATTCACTTTATGTAAGTGAAACAATTCACTTTTTCTTTTGCTTTTTTTCTAATGTGGCATTATAAAATAAAAGGTAAATGGATGCTAGCCAGCGGGAATTTTCTTAATTGTTTAAAATTAAGAAAATACAATAATTTTAGAATCAGGGTTTGGAGCTCCTAGAAGGCTTATCCCTAAAAATCTCATTTTCCTTCTATAATATATAGATAGATAGTGAAACAAACTTTGCTTTTTATTCTTCTCCCGATGTACGATTATAAAATAAATCATAAACTAATTAAAGTTTTATTTTTATATGGTTAAATAAGTAAGCCAATGGAAATTTTTTTAATTGTTTAAAATTAATAAAATCAATATGAGAAATCGTGATTAAACCAGTGAATCAGTCAAACCCAAAATGGTTTAGTCTAATCGGTTAAGTCAAATGACCAACCAATTTATATAAAAATTAATTAATTAAAACTTTTAAATATTATTTTAATTTTAAAATTTAAACTGTCTTGAATTGAAATATATACAATACTACACTATTAAGATTCACATTATATAAGTGAAACAACTCACTTTTTTTTTTCTTTTTCCGATGTGAGATTATAAAATAAAAGTTAACAATTATTTGGATGGAAAGTTTATTTCTCATCAATCAATCTTAGTTTTTCAATATTTAATCAGATCAATCTATAGTTTATTTCGAATCAAACAAATCTAATCACTATATTTTGGTAAAATCGCGGTTAAACCAACAAATCAATCGAATCAAAAATTATTTAGCCTAATCGACTAGGTCATAATTAATTAATTAAAACTTTTAAAATTTAAACTATATTGAATTGAAACATGCACAACACTACAATATTAAGTGAGATGGGAGTATAAAATTCACTTTATATGAGTAAAATAACTCATTTTTTTCCTTCTTTTCCTGATGTGGGATAAGCAAATAAAAGTTAGTCAATGGAAATTATCTTAATTATTTAAAATTAAAAAAATAAAAAAAAATAGTATGAGATATTGAAACTCTCACAAGGCTTCTCACTAAATGGGACGAGAGTATAAAATTTCTCTTTATATGAGTAAAACAACTCATTTTTTTCCTTCTTTTCACGATGTGGGATTATCAAATAAAAGCCAGCCAATTGAGATTTTATTAATTATTTAAAATCAAGAAAATCAAGAAAATTAATATGAGAGATTTATTTGGTAATCTCACATCGAGAAAAGAAAGAAAAAGTGAGTTGTTTCACTTATATAAATTAAATCTTATACTCCCATTTAATATTGTAGTGCTATGCATGTTTCAATTCAACATAGTTTAAATTATAAAATAAAATTTAAAAGTTTTAATTAATTAATTTTTTGTATAAGTTGGTTGATCTTTTAACCTAACCAATTGAGTTGAATCATTTTTGGTTTGACTGATTCATTGGTCTAACCACAATTTTAGTTGTTTTATCAAAATATAATGGTTTAGATTTGTTTGATGGAAATTTTATCAAAATATAATAGTTAGATTCGTTTGCTTCGAAATAAACTAAAGATTAATCTGATTAAAGATTGAATGACTAAGATTGCTTGATTACAAATAAACTTTCCGCCTAAACAATTGTTAACTTTTAGAAAATCAAGAAAATTAGTATGAGATATTGAAACTCTTACAAAGCTTCTCACTAAATGGGATAGGAGTATAAGATTCTCTTTATATAAGTAAAATAAATCATTTTTTTCTTTTTTTTCCCAATGTGGGATTATCAAATAAAAGCTAACCAATGGAGATTTTCTTAATTATTTAAAATTTAGAAAATCAAAAAAATTGGTATGAAATATTGAAACTCTCAAAAGGCTCAAGGCTCCTCACTAAAAAGACCATTTTCCTTATATAATATACTAGTATATCATCCGTGCTATGCACGTGATAAAATAATATATTATTTAATAAAAATATGATAAATATATTTAATTTTTTATATTTTGTAAAATAAAATTTAAATGGAAGCTAGCCAATCGGAATTTTCTTAATTGTTTAAAAATAAAAATGAAAAATAGTATGAGATATTGATCATAAGGCTTCTCACTAAAAATCTCATTTTACTTAAAATAAATGGGAGTATAAGATTCATTTTATGTAAGTGAAACAATTCACTTTTTCCTTATTTTCTCGATGAGGGATTATAAAATAGCAGTTAAATGAAAACTAGCCAATGAGAATTTTCTTAATTGTATAAAAGTTAAAAATTGTTTGGGCAGAAAGTTCATTTCGAATCAAGCAATCTTAGCCATGTAATTTTTAATTAGGTCAATCTTTAATTTATTTCGAATCAAATAAATTTAACCAATATATTTTGATAAAACAGCTAAAATCACAATTAAACCAGCAAATCAGTCAAACCAAAAACGATTCACCTTATCGACTAGGTCAAAAAACCAACTTATACAAAAATTAATTAATTAGAACTTTTAAATTTTATTTTAATTTTAAAATTTAAACTGTCTTGAACTGAAACATACACAACATTATAATATTAAATGGGAGTATAAGGTTTTTATAATAAAACAACTCATTTTGCCTCACTTTTACTGATATGAGATTGTAAAATAAAAGTTAACAGTTGTTTAGACGGGAAACATTTCTAATCAAGCAGTCTCAGTCGTTCAATTTTTAATAAGGTCAAGCATAGTTTATTTCAAATCAAACAAATCTAAGTAATATATTTTGATAAAACAACTAAAATTGTGATTAAACTAGTAAATCAATCAAACTGAAGCGATTCAGCCTAATCGGCTAAGTCAAAAGACTAACCAATTTACAACAAAATTAATTAATTAAAACCTTTAAATTTAATTTAAAATTTAAATCATCTTGAACTGAAACATACACAATACTATAATATTAAATGAGAGTATAAGATTCACTTTACATAAGTCAAGCAATTCACTTTTTATTTCTTTTCTCAATGTGGGATTGTAATTATTTTAAAGTTAAATATTATGAAAGTTTCAAAATCTCATACAAAATTATTTTTAAAATTAAAACGTCTATACAGGATTGTAAAATAAAAATTGAATGGAAGCTAACTAATAAAAAAAAAATTAATATTGATTATAGGGCTTCTAAGTAAAAGTCTTCTTTTTCTTATGTAAATGAGAATATAAGATTCACTTTATATAAGTGAAATAATTCATTTTTTTCATCTTTTCCTGATGTGGGATTGTGAAATAAAAGTTAAATGAAAACTAACTAATGAAAATTTTCTTAATTGTTTAAAATTAAGAAATTTTAATGATTTATATAAATTGGAGCATAAGATTCACATTATGTAAATGAAACAATTCACTTTTTCCTTTCTCTTTTTCCCCGATTTGAGATTATAAAATAAAAAGTAAATGAAAGTTAATCAATGAGAATTTTCTTAATTGTTTAAAATTAAGAAAATTCAATAATTTTAGAATGAAGGTTTGGAGGTTCTAGAAAGCTTCTCTCTTAATACTCTCTTTATAAGATTCATTTTATATAGTGAAACAACTCACTTTTTATTTTTTTTCTCAATATGGGATTGTAATTATTTTAAAGTTAAATATTATGAGAGTTTCAAAATCTCATACAAAATTATTTTTAAAATCAAAACTATGTGGGATTGTAAAATAAAATTAAAATAGAAGCTAGCCAATGGAGATTTTTTTAATTGTTTCAAATTAAGAGAAAAAAAAAATGAGTATGAGATATTGATCATAGGGCTTCTTACTAAAAATTTCATTTTACTTATATAAATGGGAGCATAAGATTCACTTTATGTAAGTGAAACAATTCACTTTTTCTTTCTTTTACCGATGTGGGATTGTAAAATAAAAAGCTTCTCCCTAAAATCTCATTTTCCTTATGTAATACATAGATAAATAGTGAAATAAACTTTTTTTTTTCTTTTCCCGATATGGAATTATAAAATAAATCATAAACTAATTAGAGTTTTATTTTTATATACACTACAAGAAAAGAGGGCAAAAAAGACGGAATTATTAGCGACGGCGCGATCCCCGTCGCAAAAAATGGTATTTTGCGACGGCAAAATAAACCGTCGCAAAAAAGTAGTTTTAGCGACGGCGTTTAACCGTCAGTAATAAACTGCACGGGCGAGTATTAAAATCAGGAACTATTAGCGACGGCAAGTGTTGAACCGTCGGGAAAAAAAAATATTTGAGACGGCAAAAGTTTGCTGTCGCAAATACTCGACCATTTGCGACGGCAAATGTCCGTCGCAAAAAAGGATTATTAAAACGACGTCGTTTATTAATCGTTTTGTATAATTTGCGACGGTGTAAACCTTACCGTCGCAAAAAGTAAAAAACAATTTTCCCCCCTCTTCCCTCTCATCTTGCCGCTCGGTTCCATCGCAAAATCCCTAAAATTGATTTGAAGCACAAAATCCCTAAAATCCCTAGCGGTGTCCGATAGAAATCCCTCTCATCTTGCCGCTCAATTTTCCCCCAAAATCCCCAAACCAGCGACGGGCGACCGGCGACGAACGGCGAAGGGCTAGCGGTGGTGCGGTGGTGCGGCGACGACGAACGGCGAAGGGCTAGCGGCGGTGCTTCGACGACGACAGCAACTCAGGTATGCTCTCTCTCTCTCTCTCTCTCTCTGTATATATATATATGTATGTATGTATTACCTGTTGCATATATATATATATGTATGTATGTATTACCTGTTTCATATCTTTTCTTCTTCTTCTTCTTTTTTTTTTTTTTTTCAATCATTGAGAATATTTACCATATGAATAATTATATATATAGAGTTAAGTTGGTTTGTTGTCCTATTTAATGTTGATGCATGTACCTAACTAGTTATGGCTTTTGGAATCTGCAATCAAATTTGGCTTGTTTTTATGATACCGTGGATTTTTCCTTGAGCAATGCTAGGAACTTCAAAAAAAAAGTTTCAAAAATTTCAGACTCATGTGAATATTATTTGGTAGTTTATTCAGAGTCTCTAGTATTTGTGTTTTGCCGTTTGGGATATTCCTGAAGTTGCAAGTATGGGTAAACTTTTTCTTCTCCACAATGACCTTACACTTTAGCATTTTCAAAATTAATATATTATATACAAATAATTTTAGATGGCACATGTAATACATTCGTGTGTAATATTAGGAAATCCGATAAAAAATTCATTTATACATAATATTACTCTTTTTTTAAAAGTAAAATAATAGACTTGGCTTATCTCCTATCTTTATATAGACTCGATTCATTCTAAACTCCTAACTTTATCATAAGTCGTACTTTAATAGAATAATATGTTTATTTTATAAGTTTATCTGTGGGAAGATATATTGATCTGATAATTATAATAAAATAATTTTGTTGTATTTATTTTTTTAATAATGAACAATTTATTTTCAAAATAATATTCTTTTTTAAAACATAAATACGATGAAATTATATTGTTATAATTATCAAATTAATCTAATTTTTATTATAAATGATCTACACACCTATACCTTCAAAAAGATCGAGTCATTAAAACACATTGGGCCATATTAATGTAGAAATCAAAATAAATTCATGAGACCAGATTGGACTGATTCATTCTGTACCATGAACCAGACCCCCAACGAATTTACTATGGAGAATTCGTTTGATCCGCCTCATGAGTTGCCTAGTCATGTCTTCTCGTCTAGAACAATTAAGGGCAAATTACAGTGTTTCTTTTAGTTTGAGCAAAATTTCATTTTAATTTTCATAATTTCAATTTGAATAATTTAAACATACTCTATCAATTTTATTGCAATGTGGTCATTATGTTACTTTATTGTTAGAATTTTGAAAAAAAAAAAAAAGATCACGTGTGAAACTAAAGGAACTAAAAATAAATAAATAAATAAATAAAAACTAGAAGGATCACTGCCATAAAAATAAATTACAGTCGGTTTCTATAATTGCTTTTGAATTCTACCTTAATTCCTCTAATTTTGCACTTAATTTTTTTCCATCCAAAATGTTAACCACGCATAACAAACGAACAACATTTATGAGATTCAAATTGTTCAAACTAAGAGGATTAATGGTGTAATTTACCCAATAATTAACATATATAAGCCAACAAATTAACTTATGAGAGAGTTTCATAATGAGAAAGAAATAAACAACACAATAAAAAATGTACAGTATTATTATATCACAATATATAACATTATCATTTAATAATTGACATAATAAATCTCTTGATGTAATGATTTATTATTACAAAGAGATATTAGGCGTCAATTATAATGTTATATCATTCTTTTAAATTTTTATATGATTATAATATACACATTCATGTTAAACATGTAATATGACATACATGATATATGTCCATAATTAAGTTTTGAACAAATAGATAAATAAAATAATGCACCATCAGTAAAGTCCCCTTTCCTCGTTATCCTTTTACTCAATTTACTTTTCTTTTGGAGCTTTGGAATGGATAGCTATATTCATTTCTATGGAATGGAAGTGTACTACTTGTTTTGATAGATGAGGGTGTAATACGTAGGTATTATATTTAGAGTTACTTTGATGAGATATTTTTGTGGATGTGTACAGATGATGGATAAGAGTTGGATTGATTTGCCAAATAGGATGTCGAGCGAATACATTAATGGGATTGATGAATTCCTTGTGTTTGCCTACACCAATAGGGTTGAAGGTTCGATGATCAGTTGTATGTGTAGGAAGTGTGAGAATCGATACTATTTTGTACGAGAGGGTGTACGGGAGCATTTGATTTTGAATGGTTTTTTTAAAAAATACAAACATTGGATTAATCATGGGGAATCTTATGTATCTGTACATGGAAATCGAGAGAATGAAACATTAGCTAATTTAGACTTTGGGGATGATATGATTGGAATGATACAAGGGGCTATGGGAAATCCACATGCCAGTACAAGTGTTGAGGGTGATGACCCACAGGGGCCTGATCCCCATGCATCTGAACCCCAGCTCGGTCCAAATGCAGAGACTGCAAAGTATTTCAAACTTCTTCAAGATGCACAAAGTGAATTGTATCCGGGTTGTCAGAAGTTCACATCTTTGTCATTCATTGTTCGACTTCTACATTTGAAGGTGCTTAATCAGTGGACAGACAAGTCTGTTGACATGTTGCTTGAGTTATTGAATGAGGCGTTCCCGTTGGGTGTAAAACTCCCGGACTCATATTATAAAGCTCAAAAGGTCACAACAGATTTGGGCTTTACGTATGAGACGTGGGATGCATGTCCCAACAGTTGCATGTTGTTTCGAAACGAGGACGCCAATCTTGATAAATGTGTCATATGCAACAGTTCTAGATGGAAATCAAATGGTGATGGTGGTTCAAATGGTCCTAACAAAGGTGACAAACAAATAGCTACAAAACAGATGAGGTATTTTCCTTTAAAGCCAAGGTTGCAGAGGTTGTTTATGTCATCCAAGACGGCCAAGTTCATGAGATGGCATGCAGAGGAACGAACTGATGATGGTGTCTTCAGGCATCCTGCTGACTCCCTTGCATGGAAAGATTTTGACCGTCGGAATATTGACTTTAGTAATGATTGCCGAAGTGTAAGGCTTGGCTTAGCATCTGATGGTTTTAACCCATTCAGGACGATGAATATAGTTCATAGCACTTGGCCTGTTGTGCTCATTCCATACAACTTGCCGCCATGGATGTGCATGAAGCAACCATTTCTAATTTTATCCGTGCTTATTGACGGCCCGAAAGGACCTGGTGACAAGATTGATGTGTATATGCAACCGTTGATTGAGGAGTTGAACGAACTATGGAATGAGGGTGTGTCAACATTTGATGCATCAACAAATCAAATGTTTCAAATGCATGCAGCTTTACTGTGGACAATTAGTGATTTTCCTGCATACGCAAACTTGTCAGGATGGAGCACTAAAGGCGAATATGCATGTCCTTGTTGTAATACGAAAACTACATCGTGTTGGTTGAAGCATAGTAGGAAACAATCATACTTGGGTCATCGCAGATTTTTACCTACTGGCCATAAATTCCGGAAGGATAAAGTATCATTTGATGGTAGTCGGGAAGTCAGACTCAAACCAAAATTGTTTTCTGGAACTGAGATGTTGCTACAATTAGAATCTGAGGGTATTTTAACCCAATACAAGAGGGATGACCTTAAGGAGAGGCATAGGAGACAGGTAGAGAAGGAGAAAGTTGGACATCGCACCCATAGTTGGAAGAAAAAGAGTATCTTTTATGAATTGCCATATTGGGAGCACAATCTAATAAGACACAACCTCGATGTGATGCATATAGAGAAGAATGTTTGTGATAATGTGTTGTGGACAATATTAGGGGTTGCAGGAAAATCTAAGGATGGTGTTAATGCTCGGCGTGATTTACAAGATATGAATATTAGAAAACCCCTACATTTGCAGTTAAGAGGGTCGAATAAAGCCTATTTACCACCAGCACAATTCACGATGACCAAGGATGAAAAAGATTTGTTCTTGAAAGTGTTGAAGGAAGTAAGAGTTCCCGACGGGTATTCATCCAATATATCACGTCGTGTGCGCTCACATGATAGAAGTATTGGGGGTCTTAAGAGCCACGATAGTCATATTCTGATGCAACAACTTATTCCATTGGCTATTCGAAGATCGTTACCAAAGAATGTAATTGAACCCTTGATTGAATTGAGCAATTTCTTTAGACAATTGTGTTCGAAAGTGAATCGTGCGACGGATTTGCAATATATTCAAGATCGTATCGCTCTAACACTTTGTCATCTAGAGAAAATATTTCCTCCGAGTTTTTTTGATATAATGGAGCACTTGCCTATACATCTAGCTGATGAAGCCTTATTGGGTGGAGCGATTCAGTTTCGATGGATGTATCCAATTGAGAGGTATCTTCTTACTTTGAAGCAATACGTGCGTAATAGAGCTCATCCTGAAGGATCAATTGCTAAAGGATATCTTATGGAAGAATGCATGAATTTTTGTGCACAATATCTTAATGATGTGGAAACCAAATCTAGTCGACCCGTGAGAAACTATAGTGGTGCTGATAATTTGGGTCATGCTATTGGTGAAAACACAAGCTTTTATCTTGATAATACTTCTTGGGTACAAGCTCATCGGTACATCTTATTCAATACAAGCGCGGTTCAACCATTCATAAAGTAGGTTAAGTCACTCACTCAATATGTTATTATGTTTTATTGAATTTCCAACAAAATTTTTTGTATTGCTAAAATCTCAATCTACACAGCAAACACCTTGAAGTACTTCAGCTCAAAATGCCTCGTGTCGACGATCATCAGCTTCGGCGTGAACATTTTGAAACTTTTCACATTTGGTTCAAGGAACATGTATGTATTTAACTCTATAGATTCTAGTTACTTAAGTCGAACTACATTTAAATTTTACATTTTCGTGTTAAATAGGTCCAAACTTTGCGAAGGACTACTGATGTCATATTTTCTGAAGAGATTACTCTATTGGCAAATGGTCCTCATAACCTGGCAAGGAGGTTCAACGGGTATATACTGAATGGGTTTCGGTATCGAGTAAAGGCCATGGATGATCGTCGAGCCACACAAAATTGTGGTGTAACTTTGAAGGCAGATACCATAAGTTATGCTAGTCGAAAAGACAAGAATCCTCGTGTGGGGTCTGTGTACTATTATGGACAATTGACAGATATTGTTGAGCTTCGATATTCCAATGAGAAGAAACATGTGTTGTTTAAGTGTGATTGGATTGACAATATTCACGGAAAAAAAGAAGATGTCTTCAATTTCACGTTGGTAAACTTCAATCATTTGTTGTACCGAGATGATCGAATTACCAATGAACCTTTCATCTTGGCGTCCCAAGCAGAGCAAGTTTGGTACGTTGCAGACCCGTTACAACCAGACTGGCAAGTCGTGGTGAAGATGTCTCAAAGAGGTTTATTTGATATGAGTTCGACTGATCCACAAATCGAGCCATACATAAGCCAACAATTGGAAGAAAATATAATGCTTCGTGATGAAGAAGTTGGTTGGGTGAGGGAAGCCGCAGAAGGGGAAACAGTTGATGTTCAAATAGGCTGATATTTAATCAACATTAGTAATTCAATTAAGGCAAAGGTTGTAGTTAATCATCAATTTCTTAATTTACTTTGTCTTTGTAATTGTATTAGTTCAATTAATGTCATATTATAGTTGATAACAACCCATTGTCTATGTTTCTAATGTCAATTAATGTTATATTGCTTGCAGATTATTATGGGAAGAAAGAGGAAGCCTGATCATCCCCGGCGCATGATGTCTGATGTGCTACATAACAGGACATCAGTTGCACCACCATCAGAGGACGCATCACATCGGCCACCATCGGAGGGGCCATTAGTGCCACCACCATCTGAGGGGCCATTAGTACCACCGCATCGACCACCATCAGTGGCACCACAGCAGCTACCATGTACTCAGCCTCCACGCCTACCATCGGTGCGTCCACCATCAGTGGCACCACAGCAGCTAGCATCCCGACTAGAGTCATCAGCTTATGAGCTATCCGCAGGTATATAAATTTGCCATTTTTTTTGTATGAAAATTATTTAAACATACATTTATTTATGCTCATTATATATAACTTGTTTATTCTCATTGAATTTTGCAGACCCTTTATCTTCTTCACAGCCTACATCAGGTATAAGAATTTGATTTGTATTCACATAATTTAAATTTGCATTTGTTTATTACCGTTGCATATTGTTTATTGTTTTTGTATCTCGCAGGTCATGTTAGTTCTTCATCAATCTCGACTAGGCGTGGTAGAGGATGTGCCAAGGGCATTAAAGAGTGGGGTACTGGTAAAAAGATGGACATACAATTTGACGAAAATTACTGTCCAATAGGGGATAACGTCGCTAAGTTAACTACTCAACTTGGCATCATTGTGCGGAATGGTAACATTGTTCCTCTTACTTTTCTTGACTGGAACAATGTGCCTGATGATATTGTTGATGCTATCTGGAAGGATGTGAAGGTAAAAGTATATTTTTGACCACAAATTCGAATTCCAAAATTGTGTTATTATTATTTACACTTTGAAATTGTGTTTTATAGGACAATTTGAATATATGTCCAGAGGAGTACAAGCCAATCTGCATGAAAAACTGCAACAGCATATGGAAGGATCACAAGAACAAGATTAAGGTTAAGTATTTCAAGCCTAGAAGTTCTGATCCTAATCTGAAGGATGATGTTCCTTTGCACATTGTGCCAAGCCAGTGGGAAGAACTTGTGGAGTATTGGCGTACTTCTGATGCTGAGGTATACAAATAAGTTATATTTATGATATGTAAACATACAAATCATATTTACATACTTACATTTGTTGAACCTGTTATAGAAAATTGCAAGTAGGAATGCTAAAAATCGGCGAGCTCACGGCATAGCTCATATCACAGGGCGTACTAGTTTCTCTCAGATACGACATGAGGTTTACATTTTATTGTTTTATTTTTGTATATAAATAAACATTGAATATTTGCAAATTATTTGGATTCTAATTTTCATATTTCTAAAAAAATGTAGATGACCAATAAGGGGGAGTCTACTGATAAGATGAATGTTTGGCTTATGATACGTAGAGCAGATGACCCAGAGGTTATCCAGACCTTGGTAGTTTCCAAACACCTTTGATTGTATTTGAAGTTTATTTTATGTGTGTCAACCATCTTAATTTGGCATATACTTGTATGTCTTATTCAATACAGGATGAGTTTAATCGTCAACTCTCTATGCTACCTGAGGATGGTCAGACTTTGGAGGCTAGGAATGCCATTTTCCATGAGTTGATAGGTCATGACGGACATGGATATTGTCGCACATACGGGAGAATTGTGCCTCGGAGAGCGGTGTATAAAGATGGTGCTGGGCCATCACAGTCAACACCCCAACCATCGACTATTGAGCAGATCACGCAGCAGGTTCGTGCAGAGCTAAGGGATGAGTTGAAGGAGGAGCTGTGAGCAGAGTTCTCTACACATTTACAGCAGATGAGAGCTGAGATGATGGCGCTTGTGTCACAGGGGGCGAGTGTGGATCCCAACAGACAGGTTCGATATAAATTAAATTGTTTGATAGTTCAATTTTCACACAAGATTATGTATAAAATTCGAATATGATTAACACATTATGCATTGACTATCATAGGTTCCTGATGCATCGAGTGGCCACCGGGCATTTAGGGAATCTGCAGAAGATGAGAATCCATATACACCACCACCAGAAGATCAGGTATAAAATGTATCTTTGCATTCTAAGCTAAAATGTATCTTTGCATTCTTTACATTGTAAGTTAAGAGACTTGTGGGAAAAGATGAGACGGCTTGGCACGAAACTTGGCACACGCGACCGCCTAGGCACAAGAGACTTGTGGGAGAAGACGGGGCTCGAATCGGGTTCCCGGCTTGGGAGTTAGAGCCGGATTTCACTTTAGGCAAACTAGTTTCTTAAGAAACTTGAACTCGAGGTGTTAACGCCCCAAAATCACCAAACGGCGTCGGTTTGGCACGAAACTTGGCACACACGACCGCCTAGGCATGAGAGACTTGTGGGAGAAGACGGGGCTCGAATCGGGTTCCCGGTTTTGGAGTTAGAGCCGGATTTCACTTTAGGCAAACTAGTTTCTTAAGAAACTTGAACTCGAGGTGTTAACGCCCCAAAATCACCAAACGGCGTCGGTTTGGCACGAAACTTGGCACACACGACCGCCTAGGCACGAGAGACTTGTGGGAGAAGACGGGGCTCAAATCGGGTTCCCGGTTTTGGAGTTAGAGCAGGATTTCACTTTAGGCAAACTAGTTTCTTAAGAAACTTGAAATCGAGGTGTTAACGCCCCAAAATCACCAAACGGCGTCGGTTTGGCACGAAACTTGGCACACACGACCGCCTAGGCACGAGAGACTTGTGGGAGAAGACGAGGCTCGAATCGGGTTCCCGGTTTTGGAGTTAGAGCCGGATTTCACTTTAGGCAAACTAGTTTCTTAAAAAACTTGAACTCGAGGTGTTAACGCCCCAAAATCACCAAACGGCGTCGGTTTGGCACGAAACTTGGCACACACGACCGCCTAGGCACGAGAGACTTGTGGGAGAAGACGGGGCTCGAATCGGGTTCCCGGTTTTGGAGTTAGAGCCGGATTTCACTTTAGGCAAACTAGTTTCTTAAGAAACTTGAAATCGAGGTGATAACGCCCCAAAATCACCAAACGGCGTCGGTTTGGCACGAAACTTGGCACACACGACCGCCTAGGCACGAGAGACTTGTGTGAGAAGACGGGGCTCGAATCGGGTTCCCGGTTTTGGAGTTAGAGCCGGATTTCACTTTAGGCAAACTAGTTTCTTAAGAAACTTGAAATCGAGGTGTTAACGCCCCAAAATCACCAAACGGCGTCGGTTTGGCACGAAACTTGGCACACACGACCGCCTAGGCACGAGAGACTTGTGGGAGAAGACGGGGCTCGAATCGGATTCCCGGTTTTGGAGTTATAGCCGGATTTCACTTTAGGCAAACTAGTTTCTTAAGAAACTTGAAATCGAGGTGTTAACGCCCCAAAATCACCAAACGGCGTCGGTTTGGCACGAAACTTGGCACACACGACCGCCTAGGCACGAGAGACTTGTGGGAGAAGACGGGGCTCGAATCGGGTTCCCGGTTTTGGAGTTAGAGCCGAATTTCATTTTAGGCAAACTAGTTTCTTAAGAAACTTGAAATCGAGGTGTTAACGCCCCAAAATCACCAAACGACGTCGGTTTGGCACGAAACTTGGCACACACGACCGCCTAGGCACGAGAGACTTGTGGGAGAAGACGGGGCTCGAATCGGGTTCCCGGTTTTGGAGTTAGAGCCGGATTTCACTTTAGGCAAACTAGTTTCTTAAGAAACTTGAACTCGAGGTGTTAACGCCCCAAAATCAGCAAACGGCGTCGGTTTGGCACGAAACTTGGCACACACGACCGCCTAGGCACGAGAGACTTGTGGGAGAAGACGGCGCTCGAATCGGGTTCCCGGTTTGAGAGTTAGAGTCGGATTTCGGTCTAGTCAAAATTATTTACTAAACTATCTTTGTAATTATATAGTAGTTAATTTTTTTATATTTTTCTGTAATTAAAATATTAACACCATTATATTGTTATTAATTATTTTTATTTTGTTTTTTTCAGATATTTCCTTAGTTGCAGTTTGCTTCTTGTGGAATGCGGGCGTATAAAGATTTTAACCAGCTTTTATTTTTTGAACCCACGAAGGAAGCAAGATGAAAACTTTTGGTTTTGATTTTGATTTATGTTATTTAAATTTGTGAACAATATTATGTATGTATTATGCGACATTATGTAGTGGTATAATTTTTATTTCTGTATTGTTATTAATGGAACAACATTATGAATGTTCATCATGTGCCATCTTTTGTTTATGTATGTATTTATATTATTATGTAATTTTTAGATTTTTTTTAGTTATTTTTCATTTAATACAGGTTTTTTTTATATTTTTAATTATTTTTGTACAGGGATTTTTTTTTTTAAATTTTTTTTTGAGACGGTGGAGCTCCCCCGTCGCAAAAGAAAATGGTATCAACCTTTTTGCGACGGCTCAAATACTGTCGCAAAAGGTAGGTATTAAATTGAGAATAAGACCTTTAGCGACGGCTTAGGTTGCCGTCGCCAATGGTCATTAGCGACGATACTTTTACCGACGGGATTAGGCAGTCGACAAAACTCCTTTAGCGACGGCAAGTCTCTACCGTCGCAAAAAAATAGATTTTCGTAGTTTTTTGGCGACAGAATTTTGCCGTCGCAAAAAATGTTTTTTACCGTCGCAAAAACAATTGCGACGGCTCTTGCCGTCGCTAAATCCCTTTTGCAACCCCCTCTCTTGCGACCCCCCACCTGCCGTCGCAAAAAACTGATCCCCGTCGCAAAAAACTATTAGCGACGGCGTTTGGAGTATTTGCGACGGCGTTTTGCCGTCGCAAAAAACAATTTTTTTTGTAGTGATAGTTAAATGGAAGTTAGCTAATGGAGATTTTTTTAATTGTTTAAAATTAATAAAATCAATATGAGAAATCGCGATTAAATCGGCGAATCGGTCAAACCCAAAATGATTCAGCCAAATCGGTTAGGTCAAATGACCAACCAACTTATACAAAAATTAATTAATTAAAACTTTTAAATGTTATTTTAATTTTAAAATTTAAACTGTCATGAATTGAAGTATATACAATACTACACTATTAAGATTTACATTATATAAGTGAAACAACTCACTTTATTTTTCTCCCCTGTTTCTGATGTGGGATTATAAAATAAAAATTAACAATTATTTGGATGAAAAGTTTATTTCTAATCATACAATCTTAGTTTTTCAATCTTTAATCAGATCAATCTTTAGTTTATTTCGAATCAAACAAATCTAATCAATATATTTTGATAAAATCGATAATTAATTAAATATTTTATAATTTAAACTATATTGAATTGAAACATGCACAACACTACAATATTAAATGGGATGAGAGTATAAAATTCACTTTATATGAGTAAAATAACTCATTTTTTCCCATTCTTTTCCCGGTATGAGATTATCAAATAAAAGCTAGCCAATGAAGATTTTCTTAATTGTTTAAAATTAAGAAAATCAAAAAAATTAGTATAAGATATTGAAACTCTCACAAGGCTCCTCACTAAATGAGATGGGCGTATAAGATTCCCTTTATATGAGTAAAACAATTTTTTTTTTCTTCATTTTCCGATGTGAGATTATTAAATAAAAATTAACTAATGGAGATTTTCTTAATTATTTGAAATTAAAAAAATCAAAAAAATTAGTATGAGATATTGAAACTCTCATAAGGCTCCTCACTAAATGGGTTGGGCGTATAAGATTCCCTTTATATGAGTAAAACAATTTTTTTTTTCTTCATTTTCCGATGTGAGATTATTAAATAAAAATTAACTAATGGAGATTTTCTTAATTATTTGAAATTAAAAAAATCAAAAAAATTAGTATGAGATATTGAAACTCTCATAAGGCTCCTCACTAAATGGGTTGGGAGTGTAATATTCCTTTTATATGAGTAAAACTAATTTTTTTTTTCTTCTTTTTTTGATGTGAGATTATCAAATAAAAGCTAACCAATAGAGATTTTTTTAATTGTTTAAAATTAAATAAATTAAGAAAATTAAGATAAGACTTTGAAGCTCTCATAAGCCTTCTCACTAGAAAGTCTATTTTTCTTATATAATAAGATAGATAGATAGATAGATAGATAGATAGATAGATAGATAATATTTTTTTTTTTTGAATAAAAAAACTCGTATATATATATATATATATATGTTGCAGTGAGGTCAATAATGATTAATTTTTTTGTTTGTCCTAATCTTTCCATCAAAACTTTGTAATACGTATATTTTTTTTAAATAATTTGACTACTGTTTAAAATTTTCGATGTGTCAGTAATTTAAATGTTATTTGGACGTCAATTACCTATATTATATAACTAATGGTTGTCTACTCTTCAATTTTTTGAGGCGGCCGAAATCCAAAGGAATGGTAGAATGAAATTTAAAATCTTTATGTTCGACTTATTTTAAGGTCGTTGGAAGTTTGTCTAATTTTTAATTTCAAGATCTTAAAATTAATTGAAATGCCTGCAAATTGGCCCAAAATCCAAATATAAAAAAAAAAAAGAAAAAAAAAAGGGGACATTGGAGTAAATTATTGTTACATTTGCAAAGATTTATGATGAAGAAGTAGATCACTGGATCATTTTAGAAAATACACGCTCTTAAAAGGGTGTACATAATATACAAGTTAATTACTATAAAGTTATAACTAAAAAAATTTCAATCATAACTTAAAAAAATAATAATAATAAATCATAACCAAACACTACATAAAATATAATCAAAAATCTTTTAAATTATAACCAAAATAATAATCATAATGAGTCATAACTAATATCACAATTAGTCATGATTAAATATTACAAAAATCAAAACTGAGTTATATGATAGATACTTCAAAATAAGGTGTGTATTATAAAATTTCTAATAGATTAACCACGTAGCTTTCTTTCTTTTCTTTTATTTATTTTGATATAAAAATAGTTTATTAGTCTGGTGAATTGAATTGATCAGATTTGTTGACCTGTCAATTTCATTTATTTTTTTCATTTTTAGGTTTTTATATTTTTTTAGAATCATGCAACACCGTTATTATAACTTATAATAAACAAAAAGTCTTGAAATCAAATTTGTTATTATTACTTATGTTGGAGAAAATACCAGAAACTAAACTATATTATTGATAAATGATGCAAAGAAAATGAGATACAAATAGATCAGGCTGAGGCACAGATATCTCGTTTTCTTTAAGGAGATCAAGCCCACTGCGGTAGGAAGAATCCAAATACCGATGCAGCAGTCACAACACTATGACTTGTCCCCTCCAGGATACAACAGCCCGACCACTTGTCGTATGGTTCAGGCCAACTCTGCACAAGATGGTGAACCCAAAGCTCCACCAATAAAACACCCTTCTTTGCTAGTAATCTCTCTTATATAGAAAATAGTTGATCTCTATAGATAGAAAAGAGTAGACTATATATAGGCTATAAGGACCTTACAGTTACACCAAAAATAATGACCATTAAACAAGAAAATGGTTACACCAAAATAATGGCCATTAACCAGGTTCATGAATTCTATTTAACCTCCATTTATGACCAAGAGGTTACCAAAGTAATAAAACTCCATTTATGAAAAAGATAAACCAATAAATAAACATAAGATATTAAAATGGTCCAACAATCCCCCACTCATTTTAATATCAACAAGGATAAAAATAAAAATAAGAGAGATTACCAAACAAAGATAGACTAGTATGCATCATGAAGGTGTGCTCTGCATTGAACCTTCATTAGTGAAACAGCAACCTCTACTCCAGAGTCAGTAGTGGTCTCAGACTTGAACTATGACTGCTTAGGGGAAATAAAGTATTACTGCTCACACATAATAATCCAGGTGTTGACATGAGCTTTAATAGCCAGCACATTACGGCCTTGTGCTAATCCCAGTTTTTCATGAGCATATTTGAGAATAAGCCTTGTTCTCATAGAAAGCGGCCCCACTTTCATGCTCACATAGGTGAAATCTGTCAAGGATGTTCCTGTAATTTACACACCCCACTCAACAAGAGCTACAGAATTTCATTAAGAGTATAAAAACTCAACCCTCCAACATTACAGGACAAATGCACTTACATCATGGGGATGGATAACAAAATATTAAAGAGTGCATTTTTACAACCACCATATGATTCGTTATTCCCATTGAACCTAGTTACAGGATCTCTGGTCCCTAGGTTGGGTATCCTCATACATGGTTTTTGATTTTATAGGCTTCAAACCCATCCCCCTCGATGTATTCCAGACCCTATCTCTCGCCAAGGCCTTGGTTAACGGATCCGCAAGATTATCACAAGATCTTACATAATTCATAGTTATGATGCCATTACTCAAATAGGATCTCACATTACTGTGTTTCCTTCTAATAGGTCTGGATTTACCATTATAAAAATGATTGTTCACTCTACCAATAGCAGCAGTGCTATCACAACGAATTAACACAGGAGGAATTGGTTTTTCCCAAAAAGGAATTTCATGTAACAAATCTCTCAACCAATTCGCTTCCTCACATGCTGAAGCTAATGCTATAAGCTCAGCTTCCATTGTAGAATTAGCAATTATCGTCTGTTTTTTAGACTTCCAACATATAGTACCACCACCCAAGGTAAAAATAAAACCCGAGGTAGAGAGAGAATCACCTGACAAAGTGTTCCAATCGGCATCACTATATCCCTCAAGTACCGTAGGATACTTGTTATAAAACAAACCATAATTTTTTGTTCCAAATAAATATCTCATAATTCTTCCCATGGCTAGCCAATGATCTTGACTTGGTTTGCTAGTAAACCTGCTAAGTACTCCAACAGCATATGCAATGTCAGGTCTAGTACAGTCTGTAGCATATCTCAAACTACCAATCATGCTAGCATATTCCTTTTGATTAATCACTTTTTTGTCGTTTGTTACGACAGATAAGTGTATGCTTGCATCAAAAGGAGTAGCAACATG
Source organism: Camellia sinensis (assembly GCF_055761805.1). NCBI lineage: Eukaryota > Viridiplantae > Streptophyta > Magnoliopsida > Ericales > Theaceae > Camellia > Camellia sinensis. Next base: position 29,897,484 of record NC_138963.1, on the reverse strand, counting down.
TTTACAGTCTAGAAAATTATATTTCTTTAAAATTTTCTCAACATAATGCGACTGATCAAGAAAAATGCCATCCTTAGTCTTGGTAATTTTAATTCCCAAAATAAAATTAGTTTCACCAAGATCTTTCATATCAAAGTGGCTATTAAGCATATTTTTAGTCTCATTTATAATATGCAAATTAGAGCCAAAGATAAGTAGATCATCCACATATAGACTAATAATCACATGTGCATTCTCACAAGTTTTATAATATATGCACTTATCACATTCATTAGTCTTATAGCCATTCTCAAGCATGTAGGAATCAAATTTCTCATGCCACTGTTTAGGAGGTTGTTTTAAACCATAAAGGGATTTAGTTAGCTTACACACTTTGCTTTCTTGGCCAGGCTCCACAAAGCCTTCAGGTTGGTCCATGTAAATCTCCTCATCTAGATCTCCATTTAAAAATGCTATTTTTACATCCATTTGATGAATTTTTAAATCATGAATTGCAGCCACTGCAATCAACAGTCTAATGGATGTTACTCTAGTAACCGGAGAAAAAGTATCAAAGAAATCAAGATCAACTTGTTGCTTAAAACCTTTAGCGACAAGCCTCGCTTTATATTTATCTATAGTTCCATCCGGTTTAAGTTTTTTACGAAGGACCCATTTACACCCAATAGTTTTACAACCTGGAGGTAAATCCACTAACTTCCATGTTTTATTTGAAAGTAGTGAGTCTATCTCATCATTTACAGCCTCTCTCCAGAAAATAACATCAGGTGATGATAAAGCTTTCTTGTACCGTATGAGGAATTTCTTCCACATTGTAAAGATATTAGTCAGGGCCAAAATCTTTTTCAATTCTAACTCGTTTACTTCTTCTTGGTTGGATTTGAAAATTTTCTTTTTCTTGAAAAACTTGAGAAGGAGTAGAAGAGTTAGGCATAGATAAAATACTTTCAGATATTATTTGACCCCCACTATTTCTAGATTTGAAAGGAAATTTGTTTTCATGAAAAATAGCATCACCTGATTCAAAAATAATATTATTTTCCATATCAAAAAATCTATAAGCTGTACTATGCAACGCATACCCAAGAAAAGCACAAGTGGTAGCTCGTTCACCCAATTTAGGTCGTTTAGGATCTGCAAGCCTCACAAAAGCTAAACAACCCCAAACCCTCAAATAACCTAAATTTGGTTTATGCCCCCGCCACAACTCATAAGGGACAATTTTAGTCTTTTTGTGTGGCACTCTATTTATCACATGGCAAGCTGTCAAAATAGCCTCACCCCCAAAATTTGAGGGAGCACGTGAATCAATAAGCATAGCATTCGTCAAGTCAATTAACGTTCTATTTTTTCTTTCAGCTACGCCATTTGATGAAGGTGAATATGGTGGAGTAGTCTCATGAATAATTCTCAATGACTGAACAAAAGAGTTGAATCCTAGAGATTCATACTCCCGGCCTCTATCACTTCTAATTCTTTTAATCTTTTTACCGAATTGATTTTCCACTTCAAGAAGGAATTCTTTAAATTTCTCAAAAGCATCACTTTTATTTTTTAATAAATATACGTTTGTATATTTTGAAAAATCATCAATAAAAGTGGTAAAATATCGGTTGCCACCCCGAGTTAAAATTCCTTCAAACTCACACAAATTAGTATGAAATAATTCTAGCAATTCGATATTTTTTTCAACACTTTTATGAGGCCTCTTTGTAATTTTTGCTTTACTGCAAACTTCACATTTCTCAAAATTTTTTGTCACTTTAGGAATTAATTCTAAACTACTCATGATTCCCACATATTTACTATTTATATGACACAAGCGAGCATGCCATAAATTAATAGAAGACAACATGCAAGTGGTGTCATAGTAATAATCATAAAATTAATCAGCAAGGCAATTTAAGAGATAAAATTGGCATTTATACTTATCTATATTGTAGGAAGCCACTTTTGTTTCATGTGCCTCGTAGTCTTCATCATTCATCTCCTCGGTTGGGATTTTGTTCGGATTCTTTTCGGTAAGAACATATGCAACTTTCAAAAGGCTAAGGTAAAAAAGAACTTTTCCTTTCCACCTCTTAAAATGAACTCCTTTGAACTTGAAAGGTTTGTTGAGATCTCCAATTCCATCATTGGTTTTTTCTGGTACTTGTTCCATGGTTGATCTCCTTAAAATTGTTGGAGAAAATACCAGAAACTAAACTATATTATTGATAAATGATGCAAAGAAAATGAGATACAAATAGATCAGGCTGAGGCACAGATATCTCGTTTTCTTTAAGGAGATCAAGCCCACTGCGGTAGGAAGAATCCAAATACCGATGCAGCAGTCACAACACTATGACTTGTCCCCTCCAGGATACAACAGCCCGACCACTTGTCGTATGGTTCAGGCCAACTCTGCACAAGATGGTGAACCCAAAGCTCCACCAATAAAACACCCTTCTTTGCTAGTAATCTCTCTTATATAGAAAATAGTTGATCTCTATAGATAGAAAAGAGTAGACTATATATAGGCTATAAGGACCTTACAGTTACACCAAAAATAATGACCATTAAACAAGAAAATGGTTACACCAAAATAATGGCCATTAACCAGGTTCATGAATTCTATTTAACCTCCATTTATGACCAAGAGGTTACCAAAGTAATAAAACCCCATTTATGAAAAAGATAAACCAATAAATAAACATAAGATATTAAAATGGTCCAACAACTTATAATAAACGAAGTCTTGAAATCAAATTTAAAATGATATACATCGTTAGTGCACCCATGTTGAAATAAAAAAAAAAAAAAATCTATATGCACCCATGTGGCGGTTCTATTTATTTAGGCGGTAAAATAACTTAATGATACACCTACCATTCAATCAATTTCAGTTACATATAAATTAATTTTCTTTGTTTTATTTTTAGAGTTATGATATTACCAAAGAAAAAAAAACTGGAAGAGTAATATATTATGAAGTGCACAATAATTATTTTTCCTTTGTTCTAAACCTTCAATCAAAGCTTCTAATATATATAAATTTTTCTAATAATTTGACTACACTTAATGATATATCTACCACTCAATCAATTTCAACTACACACAAATCTACTTTTATTGTTTTATTTGTAGGGTTATGATATTACCAGATAAAAAATGACTAGAAGAGTAATATATTGTGAAGTCAATAACAATTATTTTTTTGTCCTAAACTTTTGATCAAAACTTCTAATATTTATAAATTTTTCTAATAATTTGACTACACTTAGTGATATACCCACCATTCAATCAATTTCAACTGCACACAAATCTATTTTCTTTGTTTTATTTTAAGGGATATGATATTACCAGATAAAAATGACTGGAAGAGTAATATATTATGAAGTCAATAATAATTATTTTTCCTTTCTCCTAAACTTTCAATCAAAACTTCTAATATATATAATTTTTTTCTGATAATTTGACTACTGTATCCCCCCGAAAGTAATAAAATGAATCATCCACGATGATAAGTAAATAACCAAATAAATTAGAGTATAATATCTTTCCATTACATAAAACTCAGTTGTACAAAAGGGTGACACATACGAATATATATTCATAAGTCGTAATCTTGAATCTATAGCACGTGTCAACAACAAAATATGAAATAGAAGTTAAACAGATAATCAAAATGCCTTGAAGGTTACAACTTTCCAAGACTGTACTTGGTTACATCAAAATAGATTTAAATCCAATACAGATAAAGCCCTAGGCTTGTACAAAATAATTACAACAGATAAACAAAATGAAGCTTTTGCTCCAATCCTCCCAAGCTACTGCCTTGGCGGAGGCATCTCACCAACACCTGAAAACGGTTTTCCCATATAGGGTGAGCCAAAGCCTAGTACAAATAATCCAATACAATATATGAATCTAAACAAAGATATAAGGGTGAGATGCACATGCAATGCCTATGTCAAAACGTTTTACATTTCTTTTCCAAAAACCATACCATGCTCAGTTTCTATCACAATTCTTAATTCATGCCCTTTTACAGTAGAAAATAAGAGGGAAATCTCAAACCAGCACAACCTTTTACGGATATTTCGCCTGCGGGAAACTGTCAAACGGTACCCATGTAAACGTAGCCTATACAGGCACTACTATTGCCATTTTACGGATATTTCATCCGTGGGAATCGACACCTATGTATACGCGCATTTTTCGAGACTTTCACTCAAGACACACAAGCCAACTTGATTTAGTGATACACACCTATTTCCCACGTTCACCCATTCTTCTCAAAATCATATACATTTTCAATGTATTAAATAAGAAACAATGTTCAACGCACATGGATGAGAAATTAGTTTTAGTTTACCTAATTCTCATGCAATTTCTGCAACACTCATAGTTATCCTCTGCCGATAACCCAAAACAGATATCTTTAATAAATAGAAAGGTTTCAATAACAATATACATTATTATCATTTCCAATAAGTGAGTGATATAACATATCTAACTCTGTCATCATCATCAATATCCTCCATCACCATCATCAAGACGTGAGCGATATTACAAAAGCAACATCATCCTATAATACTTTCCTAACACAAGTCAAACCTATGGTTTTAAAGCAAAACCTCGTTTTCTTTCAAAACCATTTTTGAGTATCTTTACAAATCATTTCCAAAGGTAAAAACTCATCATTTTATCATATATCAACAATACACACTTTTTTACAAGCATTTTCAACAAACCATTTGAAAACCCCTCCTTTTGATTTCTAACCAAAACCCTAGATTTGTCCAAAATCTCCAAAAATCACAATATTATTTTAGAAATATCAAATAACTAAGTTAAGAATCATAAGAGGGTACGGAGAACCCCTACCTCAAACTTAGAAGAGGAAGAAGAAAGAAAAGTCCAAAAGTTAATTGTGACGAAACAACGATTTGCTCCAATCAAAACGAAGCCATCGACAAGCTCTATACTTAATCTCAAAGAAACAAGGTGAGGAGATGCTTTTAAATGAGTAGATTTGAAAATCTTTGAGCAAAAAAGTGAGTTTAGAGAGAGAGAAGAGTGGTTCACGGTTTACAGAGGGAAAAAAGAAGATGAAGTGAAGAAAATGGTATGTGAATGCCCTATTTATAGTGCTAGGTAAAAGTGAAATAAAGTCCCAAAGTCAACCCAAAAGAACAAGTCAAAATCCCCAAGAAATAGGGCCCAAAACCGAACTAAAATCTGGAAAAAAGACTCATAGGGGTCAACCTTTGTGTTAATGGTGTTGACTTTTCAAGAAGAATTGACAAAAGAAAATGCTGACAACAAACAAGATGTCGACCCTTGGACCTAAGGTGTCAACACTAAATTTCAGCAACTAAACCCAGATTTTGCAGGAGACAATGGTCGACCTTTCCCAGATTGGTGTCGACCCTTGAGGCCAACAAGAAAAGGCAAGTGTCAACACTACCAAAGGTTGGTGTCGACCCTAAATTTTAGTAACCATCTAGGAACGTAATAGCAAGATGGTCTCGACCCTTAGAATAGAACAAGGCAAGGAAAATGAGGCAGTGTCGACACCAACAAGGATGGTGTCGACCTTTGAAGCCAAAACCAAACATAAGGAGAAAAAAACGACCGCCATGAATATGATTTCCTAAATTCAGAAGCAATAAATAGGTCGAGTCTAAGCCCAGATCACTATAACTACACTTAATGATATACCTACCATTCAATCAATTTTAGTTGCACACAAATCAACTTTCTTTGTTTTATTTTTAGGGTTATGATATTATCAGATAAAAAATGACTAGAAGAGTAATATATTGTGAAGTCAATAATAATTATTTTTTCTTTGTCCTAATCTTTCAATCAAAACTTCCAATATATATAAATTTATGAGAAAATTAATATAACATTCCTCTCCAACTTTTAGTAATGAGAGAGATCTACAATATTTTTTTGTAGCCTAAGATCACTCACCCACACCCATATATCACACCGTTTCTCTCTCTCTCTCTCTCTCTCTCTCTCTCTCTCTCTCTCTCTCTCTCGTCATAGCCTCTTCTTCTGCTTCCCACGCCATCGCCTTCTTCGCCACCATCATGACTCTCTTTGAATTGAGAACGATAACAAAATTGAAGCAAACAACAATGGCTTCTTCAATCTCAGTATTTTTCTCTCTAAATTCAATTTGCTCATCCAAATCTCACATTCCTTATTCTTTTTCTTCAAGCTTTCTACTTCGGTCCCTTCATCTTCAAAGCCATAGCAGCTTTGTCAATCATATTCAACGAATCCATAGTTTCTTTTCCGCAAAAATCATATTAGGACTGTGAGTCCACCCGATAAGTGTGCTTAATACTTGTAAATTTGATTTTTAAAATTTGAAATTGTACAGGTTACACTATATATGAAATATTTTTAGTTTTGAATTTTTTAATTTAATGGATTGGATTAATAAGAATATCAAAGTTGCCGTTATTTTTGACTTTTGAAAAAATAGAAAATAAAAATAACAACCCATTACATGATAATCATCCAAACACATAATAAAAATTAATTTGGTAAATAAATAAATAAATAAATGTCTAAAAAATTTATCAATTTTACATAATTTTATCTTTAGTGGGTAGAATAATTTTTAAAAATTCAAAAATATTTTTTTGACATTTATTTTTGTCAAATTAGTTTATATTTTATCAAATTGACGACTTTGCCATTAAAATTGAGCAATGATATCTTCAATTGTTCTTATTTAGAATAAGATTCAAAATTCAAGATTAAATATATCATAATTAAAAAATTAGAGATTAAAGTGATATAAGATTTAAATTATAGAAACTATTAGTATAATTTGTTTAATAATAATAATAATAATAATAAGAAGAAGAAAATTGAGCTGTCATATCCCGGTAAGTTAAAAAAGGGACTACAAGAAAGTCTTTTTTGATAATGGTTTTTATTCTTAAAAGAAAGTCTTTGGTAGTGTTTGCGGCCCGGTCCTGAGATTTTCGGGGCCCAAAGTCAATAATCAATTACTAAAATTTTTGGGGCCCTTCACATTTTTTTTTATTGAATGGAAAAAAAAAATTAAGGTAAAAGACAAAAGATTTGCATTAAAATCACAAAAAATACTTAGCATTACATTATAACAACTATTTTCCAAGTCCCTGGATCATCTATATTTGAATGCTCACATTCTGTATTCATCTCATCATCTTGATTGGCTTCGGCACTCCCAAATTCCCCATCTCCTTCTTCATCTACCAAATTTTCATTCTCATTATCCACCAAATTTTTATTCTCATTAGTCACCAAAGTTTCAAATTCTTCACTATTCAAGTCTTCAACTGATTGTTCTATTTGTTTGTCACTTGTAAAGAATTTATCAATAGCTCCTCTTTGACACTCGACTAATTTTTCGACTCTTTGCTTCTTTTTCCTTTTTGCGAATCCAGACGGATAATTTCTTTTAAGAGTCATGATGAGCTGAGATCAAAATATTTTTTTAGATCAAAATTCAAAACAAGAGCACCACCACTTAACAAAATATAAAACTTTTAAATTATGTGATGTGAACTATTAAACTTAAATGAATTCTTCTTGATGATGTAAATACCAATATTATAATAGCAATTAATTGGGCAAAAGACAAGACAAATATTTAATTAATTGAATAAAAAAAATATTTACCTATGCTTACTGTGTTGAGATCAAAATATTTTTTTAAATCAAAATTCAAAATAAAAGCACAACCACTTAACAAAATACAAAACTTTTAAATTATGTGATGTGAACTATTATACTTAAATAAATTTTTCTTGATGATGTAAACACCAATATTATAATAGTAATTATTTGTGCAAAAGATAAGATAAATATTTAATTAATTGAATAGAAAAAATAAAAAATAAAAAAAATTACCTGTGCTGTTGGAGCGCTGCTTCGTCTGGCTGCACAGATTCTTCTCCCTTGCTGGTGTGGTGTGGCTATCAAAGGGAAGGTTGATAGGGTTAGGACTTAGAAAAAAAATGGGCCTTTTAAGTTGGTTTGGGCCTTAAACTTTTGGCTTTTTAATAGGTCAACAAAATTAAGTTGATTTGGGACTTTTTTTTATTTTTTTTTTTTGGACTCAAAACACACCTAACATATTATACTAACTTATAATAGGAGGGGGCCCTCATTTTGGGCCTATTTTGAGGGGCCCTAAGCCATGGCCTTGTGGGCCTATGGCCAGGGCCGGGCCTGAGTGTTTGGTAGAGTTTTCTAAATATGATTTGAGAATAGAGTTGTATTTTGAGTTTGTAAGTTTTAGAATTATGATTGCGTGTGAAAAATTTGTTTGGTGAATGAGTTTTGACAAGAGTTTTAAATTGAGTGGGAAATTTTTGATGTGACATGATATCTGATATAAAAATTTATAATGTATAACCAAACACGCAACTCAAAAATTTATTAAAAGCTCTTAAAAAATTTTAAAAAAAATCTAAAAATATTGTTTTATTAAACATATAAAAAAAACAAGTGCCAATTACAAAAAAAAAAAAAATGCCATGCTCCAGCTGATCGGCCGGTCAACCGGCTGGACAACTAGCAGGACAACCGGTTAAGCCAAATTTCAAAATAAATTTTTTTTTTTAAAATTCCACCTGGCATAGAATTTTCTATTTGTTGTGAAAATATAATTTAAAAATTCTATTCAAATATGATATTAGAATGTGGGTGTTTGGGAAGTAAGTTTTTATGTAGGTTTTTTTAGTATTAGAGAAATTTTTTTTGTGTTTAGAAAGATAGTTTAGTTTTTTTTGTGATTGGATGTGATGTTTGTGAGAAAAAAAGTGAAATGATTATAAGGTTGAATATGATATTTTATTTGAATGTGTTTTTTTTTTTTTAATTTTGCAAAAAAATTGTCTTTTTATGAAAAAAAAAAAAAAAAAAAAAAACCCAAGTTGAAGACTTCCCAAACACCCTTATGTGTGGTTAAAATTATAATTTGAAAACATTTCAAAGTGCAGCTCTTTTAATTATTTTTTTTTAATATCAAAATCAGTTGGTAGACGCCAAGATTTTCGCTGTTTCTCAAGGAATTTTTGGAGTTTTTTTATTGTACACCGAGAGTTGGACAAATGAGTTTGTTTAAAATATATGTTGTGACCGGACTCTTCTTAAGATTCTCTTCTTAGGCAGCGTAATGGGACCAAGACACCCAATCACATCCTAAAAGAAAATATGTGCAGTAATTGGTGTATAAAAAAAAAAGAAAAAAAACAAAAATTAATTCGAGATAAATTCGCAGCTCAATACTTGAGACATGTAGCATGGCTGGTATGTAATATTGTGCTATCCACAATTTTAAATAAATAAATAAATAATAATTAATTTTAAAATTAAATAGCATGAAAAGTTAATTATAATATATATGAAAAGTTATATTAAATTTTTATTTTTAATTAATTATATAATTAATAAATTCACAAATAGTAATAATGGTATAATGAGATAGAAAGATGATAAAAAATAACAAATATAATGATATTTAAAAGTTTTAAATTTATCTAATTATAAATTTTCACATTTTTTATAAAATAAAATGACAATAAAAAATAAAAAATTTGATAACTATTTTTTTTTTAATTTCAAATTTATGGTCTTTATTGAAGAAAACAAAATTCGATCAAAATTCTTGACATAGAACGGACATAGATATTTCGATTGCAACCATAATCACTAATAATTCTTCTTTACCATGCAAACATATAAACAAACACATAAATGTCACTAAAATCGAAACCAAACCAAACCAGTAGCAGAGAAAGATAATTACATACGAAAAAATAAAATTAAAAATAAATAAATTTATAAAATAGGAGAATGCTACTTTTAATAATTTAGATCTCAGCTAACTCAATCCATTAGTTCCTCAGCTAATGCTCACGTAATCTAAGAGTTAAAATAACTAATAAAATTATTCTTTAAATAATACTTAAAATTTAATTAATTTATCCCATAATCTATTAATTTACTAATTTTTTTCCCTTAAAAAAATCTGATTGTGTGGACGAGCAGTCGATCATCATCATCATATCATGCGTGCGTGACGCATAATCACGACGTCAGACATATGTGTTCCTCGCTTTTGCCACGTGATTGCTACCGTAAATTGGCAATGACCTTTCCAACCTCACAACCTACTAATTTACTTATATATATCATTTTTAAAAAATGATACAATGAAAGTTATATTAGTATGGCTTCGTTTGGAAATGGGGGTTGGGTTAGATTTGTGGTCATTTTAATTATAAAAAAATAAAATAAATATTTTAACTTAATAAAATAAAATATCATATTTAGTTCATAATTATTATATTTTTTTTTACAAAAAGTCAAAAAAAAAATTTTTAGATGAGACTTTTTAACTCTATACTAAAAATAATTAAAAATTCAAAAAATCAATCCAATTCTTAAACGAAACCTATATGTTAATATAAATCAACATTTCCCTATCACTAGATGATTATAAATTATATATTTCCCGCGACAAACTAACCTGTTAACATTTCTCTTACACCTAGGTAAATTACTATAAATATATATATATTTTTTTATATAAGACGTCTTATCTTTTTAATTTATTTTTATTTCCTACAACCTATTAATATAGCTGTTTGTTTGTTTGTTAGTTTTTTTTTTTTTTGTCTAGGAATAAAAAGTTCGTTTGAATTGATTTTTTTTTACTTTTTTGAGAAAAAATAAAATAATTTTAATTTTAATATGATATTTTGTCTTATTGAATTTTTAACTTTTTTTTTTTATGACTAAGGGCAGTGACAGAGTCAAGAAATTAAATTAGAGGGGCGCTTATTAATTATAACATTGAAAATTTTTACAAAATATTTCATATAAATATTTACGATTGGCTTCAAGAAAGATATATATATATATATATATATATATTATTTATAATTAGTATATCATGGACAATATATATATAAAAAAAGTCATGGATATAAGTTTAAAATAAATTATATAATGATAAAAATTTTAATAAAAATTCAATATAATAGTAATATCACGTCATCATTGACATATAATATTACCAACAATAGTAAAGAAACACATATAGGATAAATCCCACATGTCAAATGTACCTGATAATTCAATAAATTTCAAATTTTTATTGAGATTAATTATAATTGTATGTCAATAATAATAGATATCACGATTGTATTAAAATTTTTATAGATAATAATATGACTTATCGTAATATCTTTATTTTCAATAAAAAAACAATCATTATTATTCTCATAATTTTAAAAATGTCATTGATATTTCATTCTAAATAATATTTTATAATTTTTTTTTGTTTAAAATATTTTCTTTATATTTACACAAAAAAAATAAAAATTTATTCCAAAATCCAGGGGGCACGTGACCCCCTAGTCTAGCTGTGGCTCCGCCACTGACTAAGGGGCGTTTTGGCAAGCTGATAAAAATATAACTTTTTGGCTTTTTAATTTTTTTGAGTCATATAACCTCTTTATTTTTTTACAAAAAAAAATCACAAAAAAAACTTAAAAATTAACTTTTACTAACTTTTCAAAACACCACTAATTTAACTAAAACACTAAAAAAAACTCACATCACCTACCTAAATGATTTGCTATAAATTATGGCGTGTTTGGTACAATTTTTTAATTATAATTCTATCTCTTCACGTGAACAAAGTGTTTGGATAAGATTTTCAAAAATTAATTTCACCACACATTTCAAAATATATTTCTGTTTCACGTTTGGTAGAGCTCATTCCAAAACAAACTTCTAATGCAAAACTCTCACATTTTCATACAGTTTTTGAATTTTTTGAGTCTACGGGACATCCCTTGGACATCCCCCGGATGTCCGGCGGGTTGAGCACTATAGTGTTTTTTTTTTTGTAACTCTTTCATACATACATACATGATTGTAGACTAATTTTTTTGTTGAAAGAGAATAAAAAAATTTGAATAAAATTGAATTGTGTGTGGTAAACTGTGTTGATGCTAACAAAATAATATTTTGATTTTTGTTTGACTCCCACATAGATAATACCTGATAAATTTTTTAGCCATTTATTTGAAAATAACAATATAATAAATAGCAAATAATTTGTGACAGTAATTATTAAAAATATAAAAATGTTTTAATTGAAAAATATTTAAAAAAAATTCAAACCAAATATACAATCAAAAGTTATTTTAAATCAATAATTGAATATTTATTTTTTAAAAAAAAATTATTGCCTTTGTAATATTTTCAATTAAAAAAATTAATTAATGTTATTTTTTGTTAATAATTAATTTTTTTAATTAAATTTTAAAAAAAGTTTGTTTATTGATCAGAATTTTTAATAAAATTTTGAGTAGTATTTTTGGTTATGAGTTATAACAATTTAAATTAAGTTTTGAAAACTATTTTCAAAACTTATAACCAAACAAATTTTCTTATTTCACATGTCACATCAAATATTAAAAACTCAATTCAACACTCAACTCAAAATCCAATTCAAAACTCTTTTTAAAACTTATAACCAAACAAATTTTTTATACTCAAATCATAATTTCAAAATTCACAAACTTAAAATACAACTCTATTATCAAATCATATTTAACCTATATATTTTTCAATGCCAAACGTCTTACATTTTTAATTTATTTTTGGGCTTGGAGAAGTCACCTCAACTTGTTTTCAGGCTGTGGCTGACAGTACCAGATGGGTGTGTTTTATGACCCTGCCCTGCCCTGCCCTGCGTATAGTTTTTTTTTTTTTGAATTAATGCAACGGTTGGTAAAGTAAGTATATGAGTTCACACGTGCATAGTTGGCGAAATTATTTAGGATTTCTTGGAAATGTAGATTGTGTTTTTTGACTTTTTAATTTTTTTATTATTTTAATTTAAAGTTAAAAAATTTAATTTGAAATAAGTTTTTTAGTTTTTTTAATTTTTGTAAGAGTAAAAATAAAATAATTATGATTTAAATATAATATTTTATATTATTAATTTTTTAATATATTTTATCTTTTTATAATTAAAATAATCAAAAAATAAGAATTATTCATGTGTCAAACGTAGGCTTATTAATTTATTTTTTATGAGCGGTATATGGGCCTATTTATTAGGATCACGACAAGTTTTACATGTGCGGTCTACCTCCGCTCTCGCATGTACTCTATTTATTTTTGTCGAAGGCCACTTGTTAACTTGCTTATTAACTTGTTTTTAGGTGGATGGGTTTTATTATTATGACAAATTTTACATGTGCGGTCCTCCGCTCTGCCATGTACTCTATTTATTTTTGTCTAAGGCCACTTGTTAACTTGTTTATTAACTTGTTTTTAGGTTTTTGGTCAAGTATCACATGGGTGGGTGGGTGGATGGGTTTTGTTACTATATGTGTGTGTAACTTTGTTTAAAAGAATATAGCCGATGGTTGGTAGAGTTTATATATGAGTTCACATGTGTATAGTTAATAAGAATATTTATCAATTTATTTTTTATGAGTTGTATATGCACTGTTGGTAGAGTGTATATATAATTTTACAGAAAAAATTACACATGCAAGCAGACAATTAGTTATGTGCACTGTTGGTAGAGTGTATATACAATTTTACAGAGAAAATTACACATGCAACCGGACAATTAGTTAGAGAAAATCAAGGAAGTCACAAAAAGAAATTAGATTTTACTGTGGTTAAAGAAAATACAGATGACAGAGAAAATTCAGCACAAGGAGACAACAAATCAGTGAAAATCAAACAAGAAATATAAATTAGTGGGGAGTTTAATGTGGGCAGGAAAAATTCAAATGTCGGACAAAATTTGAGAGAAAATCAAGCAGACAACTAGCCAAAGAAAATTAAGCAAGGCACAGAGAGAAAATGAGTCCAATGTGTTCAGAAAAAATTAATCTAAAGGGGATATTTCAATACCAGAGAAAATTCATCTCAAAGGGAAAATTACACATAAGGAGACCACTAATCAGTGAAAATCAAACAAGTAACCTAAATTAGTAACCTAATTGTGAGCAAACTAGAGAAATTTCAAAATGTAGAGAAAATTTGAAGACACAAAATTGAGCAAGCCAGATAAATTTTAATTAGAGAAATTTCAAAACATAGAGAATTTCTCTATGTTTTGAAATTTTTCTAGATCGAAATTTCTCCACTTCAAAATTTCTCTGTAAAAATTTGTGGGATCCCAACTACTATGAAAATATTTAATATGAAGGACCTTAAAAAAAACTCCATTAATAATTACTTCTTTTTTTTGCAACATATGTTTATTAATTTTTATAAGTTACAATTAATATTTTCAAACTCTTAAAACATTTTCGACAAAGAGATTATTTTGCATTAATATATAGATAATAATAGATTTAAAAAAATTATTACTCACAAATAATAATTATAGTTTCAATTGTCAATTAAAAATAAAGTGATAATTTCAAAACATGCATGCTTTTTACTACAGAAATTATAGTCAGATTATTGCTCATTAAAGATTAATGATTATAATCAAAGAAAACTAAAAAACTTACTATATTGATTAACAAAATATTTAAATTAAATGAAAATAAGAAAGAACTAATAATATAATTAAAGAGCTCATAATATTATAATATAATGTTATTAAATTTTATCATTTTATAATAGGTGTATTTCACATTAATTATAAATTTTTAATAAATTATTTTATAGAAAGTATCATGATTTTAGAGAATATATTACCTTATTGATCAATAAATGATATAATTTTAATATTTTGAAACATAAATAAATTAAAAAAAATTGATTTGATTTTCATACAAAATGTTTCAAAAGTTAATGTTTAAATGTTTAAAAACCAGCTTGTTTGGTTCTGATTTTCAGAAAATAGTTTTTAAAAAATTTAACTTTTTTTTTTATTTTTTGTATTTTAATGTTTTCAATGAATTTTTTTAATATTTTACGATTTTTTTTTAATTTTTAGACACGCCTAAGATAAATACACTTTAAAAATATAATATTTGTGAATTTTCTTTTAAAAAAATACACTAAATACCAAAAAATACAAAAAAAAAAAAAAATTTAGTACGTTTTTCACATTTTTATGTATTAATTAATTTTTTAAAATATTTTTTCACAAATATTTTATTATTTAGATGCATATAAATAAGGTGCATCTAAAAAAGTAAAAAAAATTGCTTAAAATTTTAAAAATATTTACTAAAAACAAAAAAAAATGAAAAACAAAAAATAGAATTCAGAAAACTAAAACGAAACACACGAATAGTTTATTAACAATAGTTTATTGTCAATGTTTAAAAACTATTGATTAAATAACCAATAGTTTATTGACATATGTATTTTTATTTTTTAAATTCAAAAAATTGAGAAAAAAGTATTGAGACTTTGAATCACAAAAGACTCTTAAATGTTTTTGCTTATATTATATAATATAATTTTTTTTAATAAAAAAACCCATATATATGTATATATATATATATATATATATATATATATATGTTATAGTGAGGTCAATAATGATTATTTTTTGATCTGTCAATAATTTAAGTGTTGTTTGGATGTCAATTACCTATATTATATAACTAATGGTAGTTTAGTCTTTAATTTTTTGAGGCGGTCGAAATCCAAAGGAATGGTAGCATGAAATTTAAAATCTTTATGTTCAAGTTATTTTAAGGGTTATTGAAGGTTTGTCTAATTCTTAATTTTAAGGTTTTAAAATTAATTGAAATATCCATAAACTGGCCCAAAATCCAAGTATGCTAAAGAAAAAAAAAAAAAAAAAGACATTAGAGTAAATTATTGTTACATTTCATTTTTATAGGCTGCAGCCTACAGGCAAAGATTCGTGATGAAGACGTAGATCATTAGATCATATTATAAAATGCACGATCTTAAATGGGTGTACACAATATAAGTTAATTACTACAAAAGTTATAATTAAAAAAATTTCAATCATAACTTAAAAAAATAATAATAATAATTCATAATCAAACACCACATAAAATATAATCAAAATTTTTTTAAATTATAATTAAAATAATAATCATAATGAGTTGTAACTAAATTATAATTAAATACCATAAACATTATAACTGAGCCATATGATACGTATTCCAAAATAAACTGTGTATTATAAAATTTTCAATAGATAATCACATAGTTTTCTTTATTTATTTTGATATAAAAATAATTAATTAGTCGGGTGAATTGTTGACCTGTCAATTTCATTTATTTGTTTTAAAATCATGAAACACTATTATTATAACTTATAATAAACGAAGTCTTGAAATCAAATTTAAAATGATATATATTGTCTTACTATCTAGTGCAAGTTGTGTCTACCTTAATCTATGTGTACCCATGTTCGACAAAAAAAAAAAAAAAAATATCTGTACGTACCCATGCGATGGTTCTATTTATTTAGGCAGTGAAGTAACTTAATGATATATCTACTATTCAATCAATTTTATCTGCACACAAATTAATTTATTTTATTTTACTTTTAAATAATATTATATGTATTAATTAATGTACTAACTAATGTATCAATTGATAATGTGATATAATTTAAGTAGCTTTTAGTATTTGTAATTTGTATAATGAGTGTGATCAATAATAATGTCACAACTAGTGTTGATATACTAATTGTTAGAAATGGTTTGAAATTCTAGATAAAACTAAAATTTTTTTCCTATCTTTGGTCAATTATTAGGTGGGTCCCGTGCACCAAAATTGGCAGGTCTAAATGGTAACGCATTCTATGTTGCGTTGTGATTCACGTGGTATATTTGGTTGCTCAAAACCATTATCAAGTGAATGAGAAATTGAAGCTAAAATGTGCTCCATAGAAATAGAGTTTTGGTGAAAATTCCTTAAGGTTTGTGTAAATGGCTTGTCCCATATTGATTTGGTGGAAAGTTTTGAATAGGTTTATATAGCTTGGACTTATAACTTGGGGAGGGCCCCAAGGGACACCCTAAGTTTGTAGAAGGGAGAGGTTATAGGTAAAATGGGCTAGACCCATTGGACCCAAAAATTACCGCCGTCCGTCCATCCGGTCGAGCGGGCTAGGCTGGGCTTGTGCGTGGTGTGAGGTTGGGTTGGGCTTGTCCAGCCCAATACTAATCTTTTTGGAACAAAAATATTTGAATTCAATTTATTTTTGATAGAATAAATTCTGTCCAAATTTAATTTTCAATTTTGAATTCAAAATTTTATTTGTACCTCTTTAGAAATTCTGTACAGGTTATCCAACCGAACAGATTTGAAATTCAAACAGATTCGGTTATCTATTCAAATTCAAACCCAACAGGTACATTACCTATTCAAACAGGTATGCTATCTGTTCAATTCAAAATTAAATGGTGCCATTACTTCTATAAATAGACCAGCCCTCATTTGATCAGATACACTCCAATTTCCGTCCCTCTTTTGCTGCGATTCATCTCTGCATTTTGCTGCATTTATTCCATTATTTTTCTGCGAGAAAGAGTGTATACACTAAGTGTGTTCGTTGAACAAATAAATTGTAATGCTGTATTTATTTGTTGTTGATCACTTCATCTTGGGAGATAGACGTCCATATTCTGAAAGTACCGAGGAGAGGACGAATCTGTCTTAAGGACACAGTGTCAAACACTGGACTTGATCAGATTATTATTTGAAAAAATTAATCAAGTCAGTTGTTTAATTTATTATTCTGTTTTTTTGGTTTATTTAAATCAGATTTTAATTTTGTTTTTGTAACAAAATAAAATCTGTTTTTTATTTTTTTAATTTTATTTCTAATTTGATTTTTGTAATCAAATAATTTCTCTCATTTCCTTCATTTCTTTTGTATTCTATTTGTTGTTAAGTACACAAATAGAATTAATTAATTACAGTGAAGATTGTCCAACACTAGTTACTATACTAATTGGTACATATAGTTTATTTTTGGGATTATGATATCACCAAAAGAAAAAATGACTGAAAGAGTAACATATTGTGAAGTCAATAATAATTATTTTTTCTTTGTCCTAAACTTTCAATCAAAACTTCTAATGTGTATAAGTTTTTCTAATAATTTGACTACATTTAATGGTATACCGACCATCCAATTAATTTTAGCGGCACACAAATCTACTTTGATTTTATTTTTAGGATTATGATATTATCGGATAAAAAATGACTTGTGAAGTCAATAATAATTATTTTTTCTTTGTCCTAAACTTTTCAATCAAAACTTTTAATATATATAATTTTTTTTAATAATTTGACTACACTTAATGATATACCTACTAGGCAATCAATTTCATCTGCACACAAATTTATTTTATTTGTTTTATTTTTAGGGTAATGATATTACTAGATAAAAAATGACTAAGCGTAATATATTGTTAAGTTAATAATATTTATTTTTTCTTTGTCCTAATCTTTCAATCAAAACTTGTAACATATAAATTTATGAAAAAATTAGTCAAATATCTCTCTCCAACTTTTAGTGATAGAAGAGATCCACAATATTTTTTTGGGTGAATTACACTAATAGTCCATATAATTTAAGACTCATGTCACGTTAATCCCTGACTTTTTAATTGTGGCACATTTGATTATGAATTTTGAATCTTGTTCCAAATAAGGATAATTGAAAATACAATTGTTCAATTTAAAGGGCAAAGTCGTCAATTTGATAAAATATAAACTAATTTGATAAAAATAAATATCAAAAAAATATTTTTAAATTTTTAAAAATAATTTCTACCAACCAAAGATAAAATTATGTAAAATTGATAAATCTTTTAGACATTTATTTATTTATTTTTTATCAAATTAATTTTTATTATGCGTTTGGATGATGATCATGTAATGGGTTGTTATTAGGCTTTTAATATGTAATCGATATATTTAATATATAAAATATTTTTTGTTTTAGATTTTTTAATTTAATAGATTAGTTTAATAATGATATCAAAATTGTCGTCATATTTAACTTTTGAAAAAATAAAAAATAAAAATAATTATCCATTACATGATCAACATCCAAACACATAATAAAATTGAATTTGATAAAAAAAATATCTAAAAAATTTATCAATTTTACATAATTTTATCTTTAGTGAGTAGAAATAATTTTTATTTTACCATTGAAATTGAACAATAGTATCTTCAATTATCCTTATTTAGAATAAAATTTAAAATTTAAAATCAAATATATCAGAATTAAAAAATTAGAAACTAAACTAATATAAGAGCTAAATTATAACAACTGTTAATATAATTTATTTAAAAATTATAAAATAATAGTAATGAGAATAAAATTGAGCTGTCATATCCGGCCTCGAGAAAAAAAAAAAAAGACTACAAGAAAGTCGTTTTGATAATGGTTTCTATTGCTAAAAGAAAGTCTACTTTTATTTTTATTTTATTTATTTATTTATTTTTATTTTATCAAAGTCAGTCGATAGACACCAAAATTTTGGTTGTTTCTCAAGGAATTTTTAGAGTTTTTTTATTGTACACTGAGTATTAGACAGTTAGGTTTGTTTAAAATACAGTAAATGACATTGACATCTCCTAAGATTTATATTTATTATAATTTTTTTTTATTTTTTAGAAATTACATCTCTCTTTCTGAGGTTTGAGGTTTAAAATTTCATTACAGATTACTCTCTCTAACAATTTAATTTTTTTAAATACCAATTTTACCCTCACTGGACAAATTACATTGATACCCCTCACATTTTAAAAATTACAATCCCCTTCCTAAGATTTAAGTAGCATTACCAATTGTCTTCTTGGTTAGTATTAGTTGGAAAAAAAATTCATTGAAAAAAAATTTTTGTTAGTCAAATTTTAAAATTTCTGTTTAAAAATCAACATAAATTCATTTTTTGAATTTACGTTTTTTTCTCAAATTTACAAATTGAGACAATAATTTATAAATCAAAAAAATTATCAAACAAGTTTTTATAAAAGTTTAAAATTTTTTTGTAAATATAAATTGAAAACTAAAACGAAATGGTTATCAAACAAGTTTTAGATGGTAAAAATATCGTAAAATTAACAAATAATTAAATAAGTTACAAACGTAAGAAATGAGCTATCAAAAGATTCTTAAGCTGTGTATAGTTTGATTTTTAGAATTTTTTTTAAAAATTAAAAATTAATTTGATTAAGAGATAAAAAATAAAAAATAATTATCATTTTTATATAATTTTTTATCTTTCAAGTGTAATAAACATAAATCTCAGGGGTGTCAGTGTTATTTTTGTTTTACGTTAGTTTTTAAACAGAAATTTAAAAATTTGACTAACAAAACTTTTTTTCAAATAATTTTTTTTTCAATTAATTTTTTTTCCAATTAATTTTTTTTTCAATGATTTTTTTTTATTAAAAACTAATACTAATCGAGGGAGCAATTTGTAATGCTACTTTAAACCTTGGTAAGGAGATTGTAATTTGTAAAATATGAAGGGTGTTAATGTAATTTACCCAATGAGGGAAAAATTGATATTTAAAAAGATTAAATTGCTGAAAGAAATAATCTGTAAATAATCTGTAATGAAACTTTAAACTTCAGAAAGAGAGATGTAATTTAAAAAAAAAATTATAATAAACATAAATATCAGAATGTCAATGTGTAGCCTTCTTAAGAGTCCCCTTCTAAGTCAACGTAATTGGCCATGACACCCAACCACATCATAGAAGAAAATATGTGCATTAATTAAATTTTAACTATTTTATCACAATTTTATTTTATTTTTCTATCATTAATGTTATGTTTGAAGTTCTAAATAATAAATACATAAATCATAATGTAATTAGTAAAAATTAAATAAAAACTACGGTAAATTATAAATATATTATTATTTTTTAAGAATTTCATAATTTTAATTTGTCATATATTAGATTCATATGATGATATAGTAAACAATGTGTGTATATATAATAATTGCTATTTTTTCTTTTCGTGAAACTCAAAATCAAAAAATTGAATAACAAAATGAAAATGATAAACAATAAACTATTAATGACCTCTCTCCTTTTGTCCTTCCTGAAATTGAGCTTTACATACCAAGTAGGACTTCTAAATTTTCTCACACTTAGTAACTTTGG
The DNA here is from genome assembly GCF_055761805.1 of Camellia sinensis. Lineage (NCBI taxonomy): Eukaryota > Viridiplantae > Streptophyta > Magnoliopsida > Ericales > Theaceae > Camellia > Camellia sinensis. Next base: position 29,876,355 of record NC_138963.1, on the reverse strand, counting down.
CGACCCACATTGAGCCATTTTCTTGTTCTCCTCTCTTACTCACTTTGCGACTTTTACGATCTTAATCATCTAACTTTTTCCCTGCTAGACATCTTAACTTCCCTTTGTCAATTGCCCTTGCCTTGTCACCACCATTTTACTAAACTCCTAAAAACTCACTTATATTTGTATGTAAAATATTGATTTGACTAGTTTACAATTTTTTATATTTTTAAATTGAGTAATGTAAAATTATCATATTTTTATATATTTGTTATATGATGTAATATTTTGCATGACACTAATTACATCATTTGATAGGCTCTACATGATATATATGAATAGTCTCATCTAAAGTGCGATATCAAATGTGATCAACATAAATTATTAAAATTTTATTTTGAACATTCTTTTTAAAGATTACAAATTTAAATAACTAAAATTTAAGCAAGGAAATGTATATTAACATGTATAGATTGTTTCTAAAATATTTTTCTTATGAAAATTTCATTTTTGTCATAGAATATTTATACCAAAAAAAAAAAACTATTTTTTTTCTCATATTCTTCTTAAACGAACTCCAGAATATACCAATTATTACTTAAATTAGATTTGACTTACACATAAACTTTCATCTAATTTTTTTTAAAAAAATTAGATATGTTTTGATGGGTCAATAATTTTATGCAACATATATTTATTAGTTTCTATAAACTGAAATTAATATTTTGACGCTGTTAAAATATTTTGGACAAAAAATTATTTTGCGTTAATATATAGATAATAATAGATTTGGAAAAATTATATTCAAAAATAATAATTATAGTTTCATTTGTCAATTAAAAATAAAGTGATAATTTCAAAACATGTATGCTTTCTATTATAGAAATTATAGTCAGATTATTGCTCATTAGAGATTAATGTTTATAATTAAAGAAAACTAAAAAAACGTATCATATTGATTAACAAAATATTTAAATTAAATGAAAATAAGAACTAAGAGCTCATAATATTATAATATAATGTTATTAAATTCTATAATTTTATAACAGGTGTATTTCATATTATAATTTTTCAATAAATTATTTTTTACAAAGTATCATGATTTTAGAGAATATATTACCTTATTGATGAATAAATGATATGATTTTAATATTTTGAAACATCAAAAAAAAAAAAAAAAACAGTTTGATTTGATTTCTATACAAAATGTTTCAAAAGAGTTAAGTTTAAATGTTTAAATATATTACCATATTGATCAAATAGCCAATAGTTTATGGACATATGTATTTTTATATTTAAAATTCAAAAAATTGGGAAAAAAAGTATATATTGAGACTTTGAACCACAAAGAGTTTTTAAGCATTTTTGTTTATATTATATAATTAGCGTATCATCCGTACAATGCATGAGATAAAATAATATATTATTTAATAAAAATATGATAATTATATTTAATTTTTTTTTTATATTTTGTAAAATAAAAGTTAAATGGAAGCTAACTAATCGGAATTTTCTTAATTGTTTAAAATTAAGAAAATCAAAAAAATTAATATGATATATTGCTCATAACGCTTCTCACTAAAAATCTCATTTTGCTTATATAAATGAGAGTATAAGATTCATTTTATGTAAGCGAAACAATTCACTTTTTCCTTCTTTTCTCAATATGGGATTATAAAATAAAACTTAAATAGGAGCTAATCAATAGAGATTTTCTTAATTGTTTAAAAGTTAACAATTGTTTGGGTTGGAAATTTATTTCAAATCAAGCAATCTTAGTCATTTAATCTTAATTAGGTTAATCTATAATTTATTTCGAATCAAACAAATTTAACTAATATATTTTGATAAAATTGTTAAAATCCCAGTTAAACAAGCGAATCAGTCAAACCGAAAATGGTTCACCCTATCGGCTAGGTCAAAGGACCAACCATGCAGCACTTGTGTCCTTCAAAGCTTTTGGAAAGTGTATTTGAATCTTTTTTTTTTTTTTTTTGAGAATCTTTAGTGCTGTTACATCTTAGTTTTGGAGGAGTACAAATCGATTTAAACTTGTTAATATTACTTGTTCACGCTTGTTTACGTTGAAAGTTGTTTGGAAACTTAAAAATCTTGTTTTGGGGTGACACTAGTCTTGGTGGTGTCGACACCTTCCTTTTGTTGTTGGCCTCAAGGGTCAACACTAGTCTAGGAAAGGTCAACCCTTGTTCTGATATTGCTTGCTGAAATTTGGTGTCGAGACCAGTTTGGGAAGGGTCGACACCTTGCATGCTGTCAACATAAGTGTTCCATCTTTTCTTTATAAAGGTCGACACCCGTGTTGTAAGGGTCGAAACCTGCGAACTTTTTTCCAAATTTCAGTCCGGTTTGGGCTTTACTTTTTAGGGATTTTGACTTGATCTTTTGGGTTAACTTTGGGACCTCATGTTACTTTGATTTAGCACTATAAATAGGTCCCTCACTTAACATTTTCTTTACTTTTTCTTCTCTTTTTCCCTCTCCAAGCCCTGAGCCACTCTCTTCCTCTTCAAAATCACTTTTTGCTCAAAGATCATTAGATCTACTCACTTGGAAGCATCCCCTCGGCTTACTCCTTTGAGATTAAGTGTAAATCTTGTCAAGAGCTTCGTTTTGATCAAAGTAGAAGTTGGTTTCGACATCCATGGAGTTTCAACCTTGTTTTGCTCATTTTCTCTTCTAAGCTTGAAGTAGAGATTTTCTACACTCTCATATGGTTTTTAGAGTAGTTATTTGTTATTGTGTATCAATGGTGGGATTTGGTTGTAGTTTGGACAAATCTAAGATTTGGGTGTGAAAAGAAAAGAGGAGTTTTTGATGAATATGGAATAAATGGGCATAGGGTTTGAATATACGATCATGTTGTGCCAAAATAGTTGATTTTGGTGTTTGGGTTGACATTTGGTGAAAGGGGGATTTTTCCCTAATTTTGATTAAATCATTATTTTGTATAAATAATTGAGATTAATATTGAAAATGTGAAATTGGATGATTATGGATATAGATGGTGAAATTAGATATGTATTATCTTACACTTTTGGAAGTTTTGAATAAACTATTTATCTTGAGATTGAATATCTGTTTAGAGATAAATGTATTGGGCTATCGGTGGAGGATAGTTATGATTGTTGTGGAAATTGCATGAGGATTAGGCGATTTAATGATAATCCATTATTGGTTGTCATTGAATATGACCATGTTTATAAATACATTGTATATGTATATTTGTTGGGAGGAGAAAGATGATGGACTCCATTGAAAGCAAGTTGGCCGGAGTGTCCTGGGTGAAAGACTCAAAATCTTATATATGGGTGCCGATTCCCGCAGACGAAATATCCGTAAAATGGCAGATTGGAGAAGTTATGTGTGTTTTGTATGATTGGGAAAAACCATTGAGTTGTAGTCTCAGTTTGGTTATTGATAAATAATGAATTTGACTCATGAATTGAGAAGTATAGATGAAATGGAAATGAAATGAAAGATAATGAACTTAACTCATGAATTGAGAAGTATAAATGAACTGGAAATGAATTGAAGGAAAGTGGATTAAGGTTTGAACAACTTAACATGATATGAATATGCAAGTTTGTGAATGTTTTAGTACCGGTATTGTTTATGCACATGGTACTTATGCCTTTGCTAAACCTCATATATTGTGTTAGATTATTTCTATTAGGTTGTGGTTCACCCTATATGGGAATACCATTTTTAGGTGCAGGCGATATACTTCCACCAAGGCAATAGCGTGGAGGGATTTTATGAAGCAAGAGCTTCTTTATTGTGTTTTGTTATATGTATGGCCAAGGGCTTTATTTGTAATGAGCTGTGCACACTTTTGTGTAACCAAGCAATTACTTGGGAAGATGTAAGCCTACAGGGCATTTACTATATGAAATACTTTTATAAACAAACTCTGATGAATGAAAGTATTTTATTTCTGTTATATCTTCAGCATAACAATTGGATTTATTGTAATAATTTGTGGGCGTTACAACTTGGTATTAGAGCATACCGGGTTTGAATACTTTGGGTACATAGGAAGTGGTTAGTACCACAATGGGTTTGTCTCGCTTGATTGAGACGTTAGTATGTATTGTATGGTTATGTGATAACATACTTATATGATTATGTGAGTACGAGATTTAGTTCCTAAGATATTGATTGAGTCTACGGGTTTCTAGAAGTCCTATTAGAAGAGCACTTGATCATTGCTGTTTCTAATTGGGACTCTAGCAACACCGCGGGACGGTCATTATTTAGGAAGGAAATTCATATGTGTTTATGTGATTACATGCATATGTGGAGTGATTTATTGCTACCCATCGCATTAGGACGTGAGTGAGTTAGCTTCGGTACATTTGTGAATGTGCCAATACCTCTTGTTATCTTTATTAGGATGTCAGGACGTGGACGTGGTGATGGTAGGCGTGGTAGGCCTAGAAGGCATGAGATGCCTTTACTGGATGATATTTTGGCATAGAAGAAAGGAGTTGGTCAGGCTAATGTAGCCGAACCAGTTGGTCAACAGGCCATGGGCGCCTTAGCTTACGAAATGGCCGGAGCCTTGAGGAAATCCATGGGCATTCTCAGGACTGAGAATCAAGTCCAGGTCCAAATAGCTGAAGCAGGGCCGTCTTTCTTGAAGAGAGAGTTTTTCCAGTCGAATCTGGATGAGTTTTTGGGTGATCCCAAGGAGCCACTGAAGGCAGATGTGTGACTAGAATAGATACTGAAGACATTCGAGATGCTTGGCATCGAGGATGATGAGTTGAAAGTGACCTTGGCATCGTTCCAGCTGAAGGGGGATGCGGGTCAGTGGTGGAAGTATGCGCGTGGACGCATTAGGGTGACTTGGGAGGCTTTTGTCATTGCTTTTCAGGACAAGTTTTTTTATCCCACAATTATAAAGAAGTTGAGAGATTAGTTCTCTAAGTTGCTGCAGTTAAACACACTAGTGGTTGAGTTTGAAGTTGCCTTTACTAGCTTGGCTAGGTTTGCACTTGAGTTAGTGGCGACTGAGAAACGCCGTTGTTTGGAGTTTGATAAACGGTTGAGGACCGGACTCAAGTTTCGAGTGGCCGGGTCCATGATTAGAGATTATGGGTGCCTTGTGGAGGCAGCAGCCCATCTTGAAACTATTATGCATGAAGAGGAGGAGAGGATGAGGGGCTCCGGGGGGAGTCAGGATAGTCAAGGGGACAGTAAAAGGCAGAGGGGTTCTAATCCTCAGTAGAACTAGGGTGCTCAGTCGAGGTCCACTTTTCCAGTGTTGAGTTCGACCTTTGGGAGGGGTGGCGAGGGAGATTTTACTTGTTTTAAATGTGGTCAGTTGGGCCATAAATCTCCAGCTTGCCCGCAAAGAGGAGAAAGGTAGCGAGCAGCATCATCTTCGGCTCATTTTCAGAGCCAGAGTCAGGGAAGAGGCCCGCCGCTCACTTGTTATCAGTGTGGGTAGGCAGTACATCTGAAGAGGTTTTGCCCACAGTTGGGTGGCACATCTTGCGCATCTGGTTTGAGACAGTCACAGAGTCACCAACTAACACAGTCAGTACAGGCCTCGAGGGCCAATCAGGGAGCCTCTTCGGCTCAGTATGTGCATCAGGCTTATGCTCCGAGAGGTAAGCAGGTTGAGCAAAGACCTATTGGGCTTGTGTACGCAGTTGCAGCGCCAGATTTTGTGCCTGCTCCTTCTGTAGTGAGGGGTACCTTCTTGTTTTGCAATTTAGTTGCTAATGTGTTGATTGATACGGGTGCATCCTATTCTTTTATTTTGTATGCATTTGCATTGGTTTTGGGCTTGGAGTTAGCACAATTAGCATCTCCTATTTGTGTAGAATCGCCTATTAGTGGTGAGGTTATCTTGAAACAGGGATGTTGGGGTTGTGATGTCGAGGTTGCTGGTCGTCGATTACCTTTTGCATTTGTATTACTTGACATGCCTAGTTTTGATGTCATATTGGGTATGGATTGGTTATCGTTATACCGGGCTGTTATAGATTGCTACCGTCAGAAGGTTACTGTATGTACCTTGAGCGGTGCTTGCTTTTATTTCTTGGGGCACTGAGTGGATAGAGATTTATCACCGGTATATGATCCACATGGGTGGAGTGAACTTAGTTGTTTTCTTGCTAGCTTTTTGAGTAGTGAGTGTGATGAAGTTCGGATTGCATTGCCAAGGCAGGTTTGTGAATACTCAGATGTCTTTCCTAAGGACCTCACTAGTTTAGCACCTGTAGTTCGACTTTTTGCGCTCCCTTTTGGAAGAATGAATAGCCCTTATAGTTTGGACTCCACTTGTGTGGTTTTGAATCTGATTTCACAAGTGCAATGTGAAACAGTGGAAACACAAAAAGAGTCCAAATTTGGAAATTTCTTTTGGAAAATTGATGTTTTGAATTAAATGCTAAAAATGGACTACCTTGCCGGATATCAGAGTTTCCACCTAAATATTTATTTTGAAAAATTTAGGAAACCTGTGGCTTGTGCCAAAGGCTATTAGTTCATCGTTACCAAAGTGTCTTGGTTTGAGAACTTAGGTATGAGAGCAGAAGGTTATTAATTGAGCACCCTACTCACCCGATCAAAGATCGACCTCTACTAATCATGATGGGATTCCTATGTACAGTATATGTTCTTATTTTATTTTAACATACAAGTATAGACTAATTTCACTAGCAGTTGGAACGTTTGATTTCATGTTTGTCTTGAAAAAGTGTTTTGAATACATACCACTTGAAAAAGTGATCTCATATATATACATTAATCAAAGTATCCCAATTTCAATGAATAGCCTTCATCCACATGCATTCAAACAGGTATATCAAGTAAGCATTTAGCCTCATGGTAGTATGTTTGATATGACAACAATCATACTCATGCAATATGCTAAAGCAAAAATGCTTACCTTATGTCCGAAAGCGAGTCAAAAGAAAGCAAATAGTTAGAAAAAATGCATGATCCTAATTAATGCAATATGACTAATGCAACACATACAACGTGCAAGTAGTAAGCTCGGCTACTAGCATGGCATGTGAGTCAATTCAAGGCATGTGATAGTGCACGTATTCAAGTAAAGAGGTTGAATTTGACATTCGAATAATATGATGAGCCGAACTTTTATACATGCAAAACAAATGGATGTAAGTCATGGAAATGCTAATTTGAAAATATGATGTCCCTATACTAACCATCATAAGCAAATAAATAAAAGGGAGAAAGAATGGGGGTTGGAAGACATACAATGTAATGACCCCAAAACATGTGTCATATTTATCAGTAATTAATTATGTGTTTATGCGAATTAATTGAAGGATATCTGTTTGGTGAGATGAGAACTTTGGATTGAAATTGATGATCATAATGGGTTCAGAAAACGAAATTGAGCACGCCTATGTGATACCGGGAATTTTTAGAACCATTTGGGAAAATAAATTGAGGACTGAATTTCGTCTGAATCGCTAAGCCTTGTTTGGCTTATGTTTATGGCACAATTCTATATTTATGATATATAGATAAGGATAAGGACTATGTTGACCATGTATTGACTCAACAAAAGAGGAAAGAAAATATCTAAGAGAGTGAGAGAGAGGGAGTTCGTGAGAAAGGGAAGAAAAGGGGGAAATCAAGCTTAAATCTTCCTCAATTAAAGAATCAAGGTAAGGATCTTCTCTAAATTCTTGAAGTAAGGTTGATGCATCAATGATCTCATGTTAAATAAGAGGATTGAAAGGGGAAATATGTTTAATTTGAGCATGCATGGCATGAATAGATGATTTATGGTTATATTTGTCATATTTTGAGGAAGAACCTCCATGGATTTAAGAATGAAGCTTTTATGAACATGTTTTATGATTTTTCATCTTCAATCAAGGCTGGATTTTGTATATGAGGCATTTGGGTTTGTTTAGAAGCTATAATGTTTAATTCAAGTTGTGTTTCAAGTGTTTTGAGACTTGGATTTCATAAATGTTGAAGTGGTTTTGCAAAAAGGAAAGATCCACGCTTTGGAAGATTCAGAATTTCGGATTTTGCATGGTCCGCTCGAGCGGAGGGACTCCCGCTCGAGCGTGAAAATCGGCCTCCCAGCAGTTTTGGAAAATTGTGCAGTCCGCTCGAGCGGACAAAGTGGCGCTCGAGCGGGGGGACTTCTTTCAGGAAATTTTGAGAAGTTGAATTACATGATTTTCACATGTCATTTGCATCATTTAGCATCTCATAATCATGAAATAGAGTAAAGTAAGGATAGTATGGCATGAACACTTGCTTCTATGATAATGTGTTCTAATGTTAATAATTGCAGGTCAGGAGGCGAAGACCGTGCAATCGGTTTTGGAAACCCACTGTGAGTAACATTTCTGTAAAGATATGTTAGTACGATCTATATTTAAAAGTGCTACGTTATGCTATGGTTTTGAAATGATAAATGTTTTCTGTGAACGAATGTCCAGTTTGCGAATCTAGTATGGCACCCATAGATAGTCCTAAGTGGACTAGTTTACGAGATCTCAGTATGTGTTTAATCAGTGTCCGGGACCGGTTACTCTAGTCGTTGGACGACAAATGTTATGTTCTATGGAGTATGCCATTATGTATGTTCTGCTATGAGATGATTATGTTTATGAATGATTTATTCTATGGATATATGAAATGTGGAATTCGTTCACTACTCCTTTACTTTAATGTTACTTGCTGAGCTTTAGCTCATTGTTTGTATATATGTATTTATAGGTGAGCACTCTGGGAGTCAAGCCTAGGCGGAGTCCGAGCCGAGCCGCCGTTTTGAAGCCTACCCGGTGTTTTGGTGCCTCCGAGTTGGAGCTAGGCCTAGAAGGCCGTTAGGAAACTTGGTTTTGGTTGTACATGTGGCGTGAGCATATGTTTTGTACATGAATTTTGATTATATGTGATGTAATGTAGTGGGTAAATTAACATTTTTGGCATGTAATGTATGTTCATATAAATGCACAGCTCTTTGGACTATTAGTGTTTTGTTTTCGCTTCCGCAAGCCCCGGTTATGTATGTTTTGTACAGAAAGGCCTGTGGTAATCTAGGATTATTGGCCGGTTACGATGCCAACCTTCTCGGGGCGGGTTTGGGTCGTGACATACAACTTATCACATATTTGTCCTCGCGAAGGAGGGTCCGAATGTCCAAGTGTCCGTATAAATAATTATTACAAATCCGAATGAATAATAACTAGAAGGGGTTGTCTAATTTATTACAACAAATATACAATGACTGCACGATGCTCCTCAGTAATTACTCTGTCTTCCTTGTTGGGATTTGTTCTGTTTCACCTTATCATTGATTTCAACTAAAAGTGTATTGTTTACAATTTATTGGAGCCTTACGGACCCAAAACGAGACTCAGTCGAATCCCAAATAAATCCAATACCATGTTTTCTTGTAGAAATCTATTTTTTTTTTTGTACCTGAGGTGAAACAGTGCAGACAGAGTATTCCTAGCCATGTTTGTCTCTTCTACCCTTCTCTATCATAGAAAATACTCAAGAGAGGAGCATATTCGGTTCTCAAACCATCTATGGTTGCAAGTTGATTTGCAAGATGATTTTGGACACGATAGGACAAAGATCAATAAATACGATACATAAAAACCACCCCTCCCTTCTATCATGAAGTGAATTCAAGAAGGGAAGTAGAGACGCTTCAAGGTTCATCAAAACATCATGAATTGATGTAAGACAAGCCTTGACACAATAAACTCGGTATAATGTCCAACCGAATTCAATCAATCATATTGGTTCTTTATGTCGGTTGATTCATTTTAAACTCAATTTTATTAGTCTCTTTTATATTACCTTTCTTTTTCTTTAATCCATTAAGTCCACGGTGATATTTACATCCACTAGGTCTGAAATACATTAAAGGGAACCAAGTGTCGACTTAACTCGAGGAAATAAACCTTATTTTATTCGGGGGAAATTATAAAGGAAGAGTCAAACTTATTTATAAGTTAAGGATTTCAAGTCAAACCCAAGATGCGTAACAAAGACTAGTCAAACTCAGAAGAGTGATAATGACTTGAAATCCAAATTTGATAATTAGTGATAATGACACTTTCCTTGGTGATTTCCAAGGGTTCATTAGTCCCTTAAAAGTAAACACATTGATGATAAAAAGAAGTAAAAAACAAAAGATTGGCTTTAGTATAAGAAAGATGTATGCCTTTGGTAATGAACTTCTGAAGAGATTAAACCATTAAGCATAAAATTTTTTTATGCCTTTGGTAATCAACCTCTGAAGAGATTAAACCATTAAGTATGGAAAAAATTTATTTCTTATACTTGAATAACAACCTTAATTTTTCAAAACTTTTTAATCAAAATAATCAAAGAATGGACGGAGGTTGCAGAGATGATTATGCGAAGTTGATTAATTTATTATTATAAAACAAACATAATATGCAAAGCAAAATTATTGAAATAAATTAAACAGCCCCTTAATAGCATAAAATAGTGCTGAACTTAAGCTATAGAAGGTGTACAATCATAAAGAGATTAAAGCTAGTAAACAAGTGAAAGGGAGGGTGGCTAACCCCCCTACTTTTATAACTTCACATCACATATTTTAGATGTTGAAAAACAGCCCCAAAATAGTCCAAAATCAGCCCCAAAACGATGATAAAAATTAGAGAAAACAAATGGGAAATACAAGGATTTAAACTAGGAATAAGGTTCAAGCAAGGGTAATTAACCCCTTCACCTTTGGGTAGCTTTTAATCACAAGTTTCAGCCCTTAAAACAGTCCTAAAACAATATGAAAACATAAGAAAAAGATGAACAAAGATTGAAATGAAAGTGAGGAAGCTTTACCTCTTGTAGAGAAGGTGTTCTTGTTGTAAATCAAACTTGATTCCAAAGCACCCTCAAGTTTGAGTTATGATTTTCAATTCTTAAATCAAGTTCTAAGTTCAAGCTCTTGTATGGTATGTATGGATGGTATGAGAGCTTATGGAAAAACAAAGATGAGTTTTAGCTTTGATATTTCTACTCTTGGATATTTCTAAACTCTTAGATATTTCTAACACTTGATATTTCTCTCTTAATCAACCAACCGCCATTATGAACCCCGTATTTATAGGACTTGAGCTGCTGCTCAAAATATCTACAGAATTGGGCAGTTGGTAGATTACTGTACAATCTGCCTGAAAAGTCAAGAGGTCCGGCCGGATGTTTGTGTTTATGACCAAATGTCACTGGGGTCCAGCCGGACTTCAGCGTATTTCCACTATTTCTTATTTTTAGGTTCAATACAGGTTGGTACAAGGTGCAATACTGAAATTCTGGGATAGAAATACAGTGAGTCTAAGCAGGTTGGAATTATTTAGAGCTCGAACTCGGATTCCTTTATTGAGAATTCAAACCACTGACTCAATGTAATCTTCATCATTGAGTGCTCGAAACCAAGCACCTAAGTCTTATGAGCGATCAAAACTGGGGTGTCTACACCACCTCACAGAGAGAATGAATTCTCTATTGATTTGGTGTTTGGTACGGCATCAATTTCTATTGCTCCATATAGATTTGAACTTGCTGAATTGAGTGAGTTGAAGATTCAACTCCAGGAATTGTTAGATAAGGGCTTTATTCGTCCTAGTACTTCACCTTGGGGAACATCGGCTCTCTTTGCTAAAAAGAAAGATGGAGCGTTGCGACTTTGTATTGATTATCGAAAGTTGAACCGGGTTACTATTAAAAATAAGTACCCAATGCCTCATATAAATGATCTATTTGATCAGTTGAAAGGGTCTTGTTGTTTCTCTACGATAGACCTAAGATCGGGTTATCATCAGTTGAGGGTAAGGGAGGATGATATCTCGAAGACGAAATTCCGTATGCGGTATGGCCATTATGAGTTTCTTGTGATGCCTTTTAGGCTAGCTAATACTCTAGCATTGTTTATGGATTTAATGAATCGAATTTTTCGTGAGTTCCTAGATTGTTTTGTGGTCGTCTTTGTAGACGAAATCTTGATCTATTCACCTTCTGAGGAGGAACACGAGGAACATCTACGGGTAGTACTTGAGTTACTTAGAACCCACAAGTTGTATGCTAAGTTTGGGAAATGTGAATTCTGGTTGAGGGAAGTTAAGTTCTTTGGCCACGTGGTATCTGGGGAAAGGGCGACTCTAGATTCATCCAAGATAGAGGCAGTGCAAGATTAGGCACAACCTAAGAATGCTTTTGAGATTCGTAGCTTCTTGGGGTTCGCCGGGTATTACCGTCGGTTTGTGAAGGATTTCTCTAGGTTAGCTTCACCTTTGACTAAGTTAATGAGGAAAGGAATCAAATTCGTGTGGAGTGAGACTTGTGAAAAGTCATTCCAAGAGCTTAAGATTAGACTCACCACTGTTCCAGTGTTGATTATTCTGGAGAGAGGTTTGAGCTATTTAGTATATTGTGATGCTTCACGGGAAGGTTTATGTTGTGTATTGATGCAAGAGTGTAAAGTAGTAGCCTATGGCTCACGACAGTTGAAAACACATGAGAGAAATTATCCTACCCATGGCTTAGAGTTAGCAGTAGTGATATTTGCCTTGAAAATTTGGAGGCACTATCTATACAGTGAGAGATTCGAGGTGTTTTCTGATCACAAGAGTCTGAAGTATTTGTTTACACATAAAGACTTGAATTTGAGACAGAGAAGGTGGATGAAATTCATAGAGGACTATGATTTTGAGTTGCATTATCATTCGGGAAAGGCCAACGTTGTGGCCGATGCTTTGAGTAGGATGGCAGTTAGCAGTGTAGCTTCTATTGCCATCAGAGAATGGGAAATGTTGGGTACCCTTAGTGAGTTTGACTTGCATCTGGGCGAGTCTGTTGAGTCTGCAGCTTTGTTTTCAGTAGTTGCACAACCTACACTTGTGAAATGACTGTTAGAAGTGTAGAGGGGTGATCCTGAGGTAGAATCCTTCCGAGAGAAGATCTCCAAAGAGAAGGTAGAAAGAGGTTTGACTGTGTATCCCAACCTAAGTGTGAGATACCGTGACCATTTGTTTGTGTCGGAGTCTTGCCAAGAGGAAGTACTCCGAGAGTTTCACCATTTATGCCTTGCGGTACATCTGGGAGGCACAAAGATATATCATGATCTTAGTCGCCAGTTTTGGTGGAGAGGTATGAAGAAAGATGTAGCTGTGTTTGTATCAAAGTGCCTTACTTGCCAATAAGTAAAGGTCAAGCATCAGAGGCCAGTGGGTTTGTTGTAACCCTTGCCTATAGCTGAGTGGAAGTAGGAACATGTCATGATGGATTTTATTGTGGGCCTTCCAAGGACTCAACGGGGTAGTGATGCCATTTGGGTAGTAGTTGATCAGCTGACTAAGTCAGTGCATTTTAATCCTATGCGCGTAAATGACTTGGTAGATTATCTTGCCGACTTTTACATTAGGGACATAGTGAGGTTGCACGGGGTCCCTGTGACGATTGTTTCAGATAGAGATCCGTGTTTCATTGCTCGGTTATGGCAGAGTTTGCAGAGTGCCTTGGCACTAAATTGACTTTTAGGACTGTTTATCATCCTTAGACTGATAAGCAGTTCGAGTGTACTATTCAGATCCTTAAGGATATGCTTCGAGGCTGTGTCCTCGACTTTAAGGGTTCGTGGGAGAGACACTTTCCCTTAGTGGAGTTTGCCTATAACAATAGCTTCTAATCGAGTATTGGTATGGCACTGTTTGAGGCCTTGTATGGTCGACCGTGTAGATCCCCTGTGTGTTGGGCTGAGGTGGGTGATGCACATTTATTAGGTCCAGAGTTGGTTTGGGAAACAACGGAGAAAGTGATACTTATCCATAAGAGGCTAGCTACGGTTCAGAGTCGCCAGAAAAGTTATGCCGACCGTAGGAGGAGACCTTTGTCTTTTGAGGTGGGAAATCATGTCTTTTTGAAGATATCACCTAGACGGGGTTTAATGAGATTTGGGAAGAGTGGGAATTTGTCCTCTTGATTTATTGGCCTTTTTGAGATCCTTGAGCGGATTAGGGAGGTTGCTTATTGTTTGGCGTTACCGCCATAACTTTCCAGGGTTCATGGCGTGTTTCATATTAGTATGCTCTGGAAGTATGAGCCGGATCCATCGCACGTGTTAGATTGGACCGACTTAGAAATAGATGAGGATACCTCGTATGAGGAGAGACTAGTGAGAGTCTTGGATAGATAGGACCAAATCTTGCGAGGCAAAGACAATTCCCTTGGTAAAGGTATTGTGGAAACATCACGGGGTTGAGGAAGCAACTTGGGAACGTAAGTTGGAAGTCCGTGAGAAGTATTCGGACTTATTTGTTGATGTTTGAGCATGTATCAAAGTGTTGATTATGTTAATGAATTATGAAAACGTTGTATATGTTATATATGTTTTGGAAATATGGATTTTATATAAAAATATTGTATGTGTTTTAGAAAATGTGAATTGTACGTTCAATGTTGGAACTTGTGTATCGAGTTGATAAAAATGGATGACTGGAGAATGGGTCATGGTGATAAAATTGATTGATTATCATTGTTGGGATTGGTTTAATCATGGTTTTAAAATCTGCTTTAAAATTTCGGGGATGAAATTTCCTAAGGTGGGGAGGTTGTAGCACTTGTGTCCTTTAAAGCTTTTGGGAAGTGTATTTGAATCCTTTATTTTATTTTGGAAATCTTTAGTGTTGTTATATCTTAGTTTTGGAGGAGTACAAATCGATTTAAACTTGTTGGGATTGTTTGTTCATGCTTGTTTAAGTTGAAAAGTTGTTTGGAAACATAAAAATCATGTTCTGGGGTCAACACTGGTCTTGGTGGTGTCGACACCTTCCTTTTGTTGTTGGCCTCAAGGGTCGACACCAGTCTGGGAAGGGTCGACCCTTGTTCTGAAATTGCTTGCTGAAATTTGGTGTCGACACCAGTCTGGGAAAGGTCGACACCTTGCATGCTGTCAAACATAAGTGTTCCAGCTTTTCTTCATAAGGGTCGACACCCGTGTTGTAAGGGTCGAAACCTGCGAACTTTTTTCCAGATTTCAGTTTGGTTTGGGTCCTACTTTTTAGGGATTTTGACCTGATCTTTTGGATTGACTTTGGGACTTCATTTCACTTTGGCCTAGCACTATAAATAGGTCCCTCACTTAACCTTTTCTTTAGTTTTTCTTCTCTTTTTTCCTCTCCAAGCCGTGAGTCACTCTCTTCCTCTCCAAAATCACTTTTTGCTCAAAGATCTTTAAATCTACTCACTTGGAAACATCTCTCGCCTTGCTCCTTTGAGATTAAGTGTAAATCTTGTCAAGAGCTTCGTTTTGATCCAAGTAGAAGTTGGTTTCGACATTTTTGGAGTTTCAACCTTGTTTTGTTCATCTTCTCTTCTAAACTTGAGGTAGGGATTTTCTACACTCTCATATGGTTTTTAGCTTAGTTATTTGTTATTGTGTATAAATGATGGGATTTGGTTGTAGTTTGGAATAAATGGGCATGGGGTTTGAATATAAGATCATGTTATGCCAAAATAGTTGATTTTGGTATTTGGGTTGACATTTGGTAAAAGGGGGATTTTGCCTTAATTTTGATTAAATCATTATTTTGTATAAATAATTGAGATTAACATTGAAAATGTGAAATTGGATGATTATGGATATAGATGGTGGAATTAGATATGTATTATCTTACACTTTTGGAAGTTTTGAATAAACTATTTATCTTGAGATTGAATATCTGTTTCGAGATCAATGTATTGGTGTTGGCTATGTATTTTGTGCAAGCCAATTACAATTCAACACGTGGCAAAGTAAGGGTAATATGGGGAGACCATTCAAGTCTTCGATCCTGATCGTACACGTGGCAGTTAATATTGGTTGTTATGAGATCTGAGTAGCAGTGGATCAACAAAGAGATGCAAGGTGACGTGGCTTCAACAGTTACTCACATTCAAATTCAAATATAGGAGGGAAGCCTAACTATAAGTGATGGTGTAGTGGAACTACTTATAAGGTAGCATGATCAGCGACCACGGAGGAGCAGTTCGACGGTTTGAAGTGAAATTCGATGGTCATCTTTGAGGAGTATAAATAGCAGGGAAGACACCAGAAAATGCCCCCGGACTCAGATCCACGAAACCAGTCTTACTTTACATATTTCGTTCCAGCTTTTATATTTCCTGTTCTTTACATTCCTGTATTTTATTCCTGCACTGCACTTCATTCATAGGAGTAGTTTCAAGTAAATTGTCGCTGTAAACCTCTACGAGGCTGAGTTTGGATCATTGTAAGTTTTTCATACTAATGAAATGCTTCAATTGCTCTTTATATAACTGTTTTTATGCTTAAATTCTGCTAAATCAAGCCCCCAGTAAAAGTCCTCTTCATTCAGGTTGAAAGAACTATAACACAATCGTCTGATAATTGGTTGGCAATCAAAATTTTGTAAGGACTGCTTGATCCTTGCTGGCATGCTCATAATTTCAGAAATAACCTTCGATAACCAAAAAGCCAACATATATTTTTGGCACGCCCAGTGGGACCATTTAAAATGGCTAGACGTAGGAGACAAGGAGAAAATGAACGCTTGGAAGAAGGCGTGGAAGGAGAGGTAGAGATACCTAATCCAGAGGATAATGTGATAACACATCCTGTGGAAACTCCTATTTTATCGGAACCTATGGTCGAACAGACCAGTACTTCAAAACAAATACCATTTGTTCGTAACATTGGACGAGACCAAGGAATTGGACGAGACCAAGGAATTGGACCATCCACTGTCCCGTCTACCCAGCTAGTGAATCCATGGGGTGGCCTAGTAGATGCCATAGGACAACAATTAATAAACACAAGGGAAAGGTGGGCAACATCCTTTTTGGACCGAATGAATAACCACCAACCAACAAATGCAAGACACATAGAGGAAGTAAATGTCCCTCAGTAAAGATTGGCTAGAGATAAACAGCCTATACAAGTTAATGGACATTCTAATGGTCAAACTAGTAATCAGAGTCATGAAAGACCACCACCTCAATCTTGGTACGAACCCATTTCGAGGCCTATAGCAGGCCAAAGTGCCGTGATATTCAACAGTGAAGCCATGCAAGTTGGTGGATCTGGCGTAGTACAAGAAAATGGCATAAGAATGGTTCCAAATCCCACGTTCGAAGCCATACCTGGCACTAGGGGGTACAATAATCCCTTATTCGAATTTATACCCGGGGGGTTGGAAGGTTTTCCCACAAATAGAAGGGACACAACGCCTGTTCCGGCACCTTTCGTAGGTCCCTTCGTAGGATAGGCTCAAAGAGGTTACCCACACCCTCAACAGTAACCTGTACCACAGGGACAACCAGTCCCGAATGTACCACCTTATGGACCAAGAGGACCACAAGCACAAGTTTGTCCACCAAATCCTGTGTTTGTTCCCCCAGTAGTGGTTCAGCAAGCACAAAATATGGTCCCTAGGGACCAAATTGCTGATATAGTTAGGGAGATATGTAGACCAATGGCTCAGGGTGTCCAGACTCCTGTGTACAGAAAACCATACCCAGAATGGGTCGACAAGGTACATGAATACCCAAAGGGTTTCAGGATACCAGATTTTGTCCTTTTTTATAGGAACGGAAACCAATCAACAGTAGGGCATATTATTAGGTTTGCTGCTCAATGTGGTGAATTTGCCAATCATGACTATATGAAGTTGAGACTATACCCAAACTCTCTAACTGGGGGAGCATTTGTATGGTATATTAACCTTCCACTTGGTTCTATCCAGACTTGGCAACAAATGGAAGAGGCATTTCATGCCCAATTCTTTCAATCAGAGCCAGAAGTTTCCATGGCAGACTTGGCAAAATTGAGTCAAAGGCCTGAAGAGAAGGCTACTCAGTTTATTGCCAGATTTAAAAGGGCTCGAAATAAATGTAGGATAATGTTGCCAGAGCCAGAATTCGTAAGATTGGCCCAAAATGGCTTAGAGTTCAGACTTCGAAAGAAGTTTGACTCAACAGAGTTCATGGACTTAGTGGAAATGACTTACAAAGTATCTCGATATGAAGCATTACTAGAAGAGGAGCAAGATCGAAATAATGCATCATATAAGACATACTACAAAGATCCTAACTATGAGATTGATGCAGCAGAGATTGTAGGGAAAGAGCCCATGATCTGTGAAGCATTAATTCATAAGGATACGACAATTGACCAGCAGTTTAAAAAGAAAGATCTCCACAGGAAGTATTCTTTCGATTTAACTAAGGCAGATGACATTTTTGATCATTTGCTTGCGGCCAACTTCCTTAAGTTACCAAAACGGGTTAAAATTCCATCTCTTGATGAACTTAAAGGAAAAGTATATTGTAAATGGCATAATTCTTGGTCTCACTCGACTAAAACCTGTGTTGTTTTTCGAGATAGGATCCAAGAAAAAATTCAGAAAGGAAGTTTGAAATTCCCAGCCAAAGCTGAAAAGGCCATGGGGATCGATAGTGATCCATTTCCAAAAATTGGAGAGGTGGCAGCCAATGTCGTTATGCCAGATTTTCAGAACCTGTCTTTAAAAGAATTGGAAGAAGTCAACGTACAGATGCATGTGGCCAACCAGACAGCAATAAAAAAAGACACTAGAAATCTACCAGCTATTGGACAAGATTTCTCACACCAGAGGGAAGACTCTGATAAAGAAGCACTGGATGATGACTCCCTAGAGGCAGCCGTAATGCAGAGGATGTGTCCCAGGTGCAGACTGAGTTATAAGTGGTTGAAAGGTCTTCCAGTCAATGGGAAGCAATATTACAGGGATGTGCAGAGGCGTCCTAAACCAACCAATGCTTATAATAAATGGCCGTATCCAGCTAGGGTTAGGCAGCAGCCATTCATGGTTGAGCCTACAATTGATAGAATGCATGCTAAAGGCAAGAGGCCCTTATATGAATCCAGGACACCTAACTATCACAGAATGGAGAGTAGTCTTCTGAAAGAAGACTGGAGAAGAGTTCAGGTTTTGGGATCAAAGCCAGAGATTGGCCTCCTAGACCAGCCTCACGGAGAATAGAAAATGATCATTTTCATCGAAGGCCTGAATCAGGCTCAAAGCTTGGGGTCAGGGCCAAGCAATTGCCTTCATAGCCAGCTTCGAAGGTAGCCTCGAAGGAAGAAAAGGGTAGCTCAACATCTGGGTCAGTAAGTTCGTGGGTACCTGGAGTTCCAGATTGGTTTGTGATGCAGAACAAACCTACGGAAGTGCCTACCCAAAGGAATGTTGGAAATCAAGGTAAGATGGTTAAGCCTCCTTTGGTGGCCCCCAACAATTAGGTATTGCTGAAACACCCAAGAACGAAGGAACCATATATGGTCCCCGTAATTTCCAGATCACAAAGGAGGAAAATTCAACGTAGGTACACCCAGTACCAGCAAGACCTGAAAGAAAGTGGAGAGAGTTCTTCATTGATCCAGGCCGAAGGAAAGAAGAATCCAAAGTCAGACCATACTCCAAAGCCAACTTTACAAAGCAAGGTGGGTTGCAGCAGAGAACAGTTGGCTAAGGTTCATTCTGAACTAAGAGTCAGAAAGAAGGCTAGCTTAGTAGGGTTGGAGAAAGCTCTGATGGAGAGTGGTAGCGAGACAGAAGAAGAAATTGGTATGAGCCAAAAGAAAGAAATGGTGAAGGAAGAAATGTTCGAAGCCTTCATGGCCAAGCAAACATTTTTGGTTGAAAAACCAGTCGAGGAAAACCATTCGAAGGAACTTGTTAGCAATGAAGTGCCAGAATGCAGTATGCAGGATGCTTCTGAGGTAACTGACCAAGGTAGACAAGAAGGAAAACAGGTACAGCCAGTCATCCAGTTTGGCTCGTTTCCTCCAGTATCAGTAAACATGGTACACATACTACCGCATGAATTCCAAGCTGGAGATGAGAATCAAGAGGGGCAAAAAATTGACCCAATTCCAATCTCTAGTGAAGACTCACAAGCGAGTGTGGTACAAGATAATTTCGGAATGGTTACCCCAATGGAAACTGAGTATGAGAGTGAAGAAGTGGTAAGTATTAACCTCTCGTATCCTTTTGAATATCCCTCGAATTCTATGACACAACATGATAAGCCTTTGTATATTAAGGCTTTCTTTGATGGGATACAGTTAAACCGAGTCTTAGTGGATAATGGGGCAGCGGTGAACTTACTACCGAAATCTTCATTGAAGAAATTAGGGAAAAAGAATCTCAGGTTGATCCCAACCAGTACAAGTATTGCTGGTTTTGCTGGGGACAAACATATGGCCCATGGAATTCTACCCATCAACCTGAATGTGGGAACCAGGGACTGTATGACGGCATTTTTCGTCATTGACAGCAATGCGAAGTACAATGCTTTACTTGGTAGAGATTGGATCCACACTAACAAATGTGTGCCTTCCTCTTTACATCAGAAAATGATAATGGCTCTAGGCAATGGGGAGACGGAGGAAATTGATGCAGATCCTCAACCTTTCATAGCTTGCGCAGACTTTGCAGAAGCCAAACTATATATTGAGGGAGTGACACCGCTCAGTATACTGATGAAATCTGATGGCTCAGCCGAAGTAACGGCTGATGAGGAAGTGACACACCTGAAGCACTTAGTCCAGGAGAGTGCTGATGAAGAGGTGGTCGTTAAAGATGACGATGATGCCTGGTTATAGGCAGCAAGATGAAGCATCAGAGGCCAGGACTTTGGCTTTAATTAATTTTTCAATATTGGATGTAAAGTCAATAGTCCAAAAAGTGCGGGAGCAAGAAAAAGAAGTCATGATAATTGGCTATAAGCAGGAACAGCAACAAGCCAGAGTTTTGACTCTTGATAAATACTGTGCATTGGATATAGAAACAAAAGTCCAAGAAATACAGGAAGAAGAAGCCTTGTGGACAGACTTTGTCTATGAGGAGGAGGGTGAAGAGGTTGAGTCAAAGAACCTGGGAATAGAACGCAGCAAGGAGATTGCTTCGAAGCCAGAGGTAAGCAAAGAAGGAGCCTCAGTAAGTACTCAAATACAAGACCCCTTAGAAGAAATAAATTTAGGGGAAGGTTTTGTACAACAACCCATTTATATAAGTGCTTGGTTGAGTACTCTTGACAGGAACCAGTTGTTAGTTATTCTGAGGAGATATAAAGATTGCTTCGCATGGTCTTATAATGAACTACCAGGTTTGGATAGGTCATTAGTGGAACATAGGCTTCCTATGAAGCCTAACTTCAAGCCATACAAACAAAAACCAAGAAGAATGGGTCCAGAAGTGATCCAGAAAGTTAAGGAAGAAATTCTTAGACTACTCAAGGCAGGCTTTATCAGGACAGCCAGGTATGTTGAATGGCTATCCAATGTTGTGCCTGTAGTTAAGAAGAATGGCAAAATGAGAGTATGCATCGATTTTAGAAACCTAAATCTGGCGACTCCAAAAGATGAATATCCCATGCCTATAGTGGATTTGCTGGTGGACAGTTCAGCAGGGCATCAAATTTTATCAATGATGGATGGGCACTCTGGTTACAACCAAATCTGCATTACGGAGGAGGATGTTCACAAGACAGCATTCAGATGTCCTGGGAATATTGGGACCTTCGAATGGGTGAAAATGCCATTTGGCTTAAAGAACCCTGGGGCCACATATCAGAGGGCTATGAACACCATCTTTCATGACCTTATTGGAGGGTATTTAGAATGTTATATTGATGACATTGTAGTTAAATCCCAATCTATGGAGGAGCATTTGTTTCACCTGGAAGCAGCCTTTGAAAGAATGAGAAAGTTCAAATTGAAGCTTAATCCTCTTAAGTGTGCTTTTGGCGTATCATCTGGAAACTTCTTGGGCTATGTAGTACACAAGAAAGGAATACAGATTGACCAGAATAAAACCAAAGCCATCATTGAAGCCAGACCTCCATCAAGTAAGAAAGAATTACAAAAGTTCCTTGGACAGGTTAATTTTCTTCGAAGATTCATTTCTAACACTGCAGGGAAGACTAAAGTATTTTCTTCCTTATTAAGGCTGAAAGATGAAGAGGAATTTGTGTGAACAGCGGAGCATCAAATTGATTTCGAAGGTATCAAAGCCTACTTGGCCAACCCTCCAGTGCTGATACCACCAAAGGATGATAAACCCTTGAAGTTGTACATAGCTGTAGCAGATGATTCATTGGGAGCCTTTTTGGCCTAAGACAATGAAGAAGGCAAGGAGCAAGCTATTTATTACCTTAGTAGGTTTTTAAATTCTTATGAATGTAAATATTCAGCTGTTGAAAAGCTATGTCTTGCTTTGTATTTTGCTGTAATGAAATTAAGATATTATCTTTTACCGACAACTGTCTTGGTAATTGCAACCACAGATTTGGTTAAGTACATGTTATCTAGACCCATGTTGAGGGAAAAAATTAGTAAGTGGATCTTAGCCTTATCAGAGTTTCATTTAGAGTATGTTCCACAAAAGGCCGTGAAAGGCCAAGTTTTAGCCAATTTTCTGGCAGATCATCCATCTCAAACAGAAAGCCAAGAGATAATGGAACTCGGAACAGCTAGTGTTGAGCCATGGCAAATGTGGTTCGATAGATCAAAAGTCAATAGTTTAACTGGAATTGGTATTGCGATTAGGTCACCACAAGGGATAGAAACCACACATGGTTTCAGAGTGGATGAAGCTACCTGTTCCAATAACCAAGCTGAGTATGAAGCCTTAGTAGTGGGGCTAGAAATTCTTATTGGATTACAAGTTCATGCAGTCAACATATTTGGAGACTCTCAATTGGTGGTTAATCAAGTGAAAGGGATTTTCAAGTGTCAAAGTATAAGCATTTTGCCATACTATGTTGTTGCATTACATCTGCTTTCTCAATTTCAAATAGCAAATGTAACTCATGTCCCAAGATTCTTGAATAATAGAGCTAATGATGTGGCTCAGAAAGCTTCAAATTTCAAGAAAAGGGATAATGCCCAAAGGGACATAAGCTAAACAACATACCAGAAGTTAATCCCACCTTTGAATAAAAGGAATGTGGTCTTGGAAGTCAATAATAATGACTTACAAGAACAAGATTGAAGGTATCCAATAATGCATTACTTGGCTGGTCCATCTTCGAAGGCTAACAGGAAAATTAAATTGCAGTCTATACAATATATGATATATGGTAATGCCCTCTACAAGAGAGGGGGAGATGGTTTATTGCTGGAATGTTTAGGTCCAAAAGAAGCATTAATGGCTATGATTGAGGTTCATGAAGGCATCTGTGGTGCACTCAGCCTGGTGTGAAAATGAGATGGCTGCTTCGAAGACATTCCTACTATTGGCCAATTATCCTTAAAGACTGCATAGAATATGCAAAGGGTTGCCAGGCATGTCAAAAGCATGGCACAATAAGGCACGTGCCCATAACTGACCTGCATGCAGTAGTAAAGCCTAGGCCATTTAGAGGATGGGCCATGGATATGATGGGAAAAATACACCCACCCTCTTCGAAGCACCATTGTTTCATTCTAGTGGCTACCGACTATTTCACTAAGTGGGTCGAAGCTAAGCCATACAAAGCTGTAGACCAGACAGAGGTTATTGGGTTCATTAAAGATTTGATCCATAGGTTTGGCATCCCACAAACTATAACGATTGATAATGGGACTGTTTTTGATAGAAAAATGGTGAAGGCTTTTGTGGCCGAGTTTGGAATTAGCCTTGTTAATTCCACCCCATATTATGCACAAGCCAATGGACAAGCTGAATCATCCAATAAGTCTTTGAAAAAAGGAATACAAAAGGTTGTACAAGATAATCCTAGGGATTGGCATAACTTATTGTTGGATGTATTATGGGCTTACAGAACTTCCCAAAGGTCAAGCATAAGAGTCACTTCTTATGCCTTAGTTTATGGGCATGATGCAGTATTACCTGTGGAGATCAATGTTAAGTCTCTGAGGGTAAGATGCCAAGACCAATTGGATCCTGGGCAGCACCATCAGAGTATGTGCTTGGAGTTAGAAAGCATAGATGAAGCTAGAATTCTGGCATTAAATAGCATTCTCTTGCAAAAGAAGAAAGCAGCCAAAAATTATAATAAGAAAGTCATATACATTGGCATTAATGAAGGTGATTCGGTATGGAAGACAATACTTCCAGTACGAATTAAAAGCCATAAGTTTGGCAAATGGTCACCTAACTGGGAAGGACCATATCAAATTCATAGAGTTCTACCTTTTGGAGCATACCATTTAAGAAATCTGAATGGTTATGTACATCCCAAAAAGATTAATGGCAGGTATTTGAAGCCTTATTTTCTAACGATTTGGGAAACACAAGGAATAAAATCACTAAGTACAAGAACACAAGATCGCTCAGATGATAAACAAGAATTTTTTTTTTCATAAAGAGTCAAGTACATCGTGCCACAAATTGGCTCAAAAATCATTACAATGTTTTAATTGTTTTTGTACAACAGATTTCCTAGTGGTAAATGATGAAAATAGTTGAATAGCTGCGGCCATGTCTCTCTTTTGATCGGCCAGTCCTTGGTTGGTGATTTGCAATTTGACGTCAGTTCGGACTAAGGCCTGGTTCACTGCAGAAAGCTCCTCTTCAAGTTGAGCTTTCCTCTCCAGTAGCTGAATTCGAAATTGAGAGGCAGAGGAGTGTTGTTCCTTAAGCTTTGACACTTCAGTATGCACTTGGGAAACAAAACTCTGGTCTCTAACCAATTTCTTATCCGCAGCCTTGGCAGCATGACAAATGCTGATGTATAAGTCGATAGTAACTGCTGCCTGGGATAGGTGACTTGAGACATTCATGCTGGACTGCTCAGCAATTTTGCAGCACTGAAGAAACCCATTTATGATTATAGGCCTTTGTAGAGCCTCGAAGGGAGTCCTCAAAAAGGAATTTAACAGTTCCAGGCAGGTGTCTGAGTCTATCAAAGGTACATAGGGCTTGCTACTGGAGGAAGAAAAGCTCTCAAAGATTTCCAGTAAAGAGTCAGCCAAAACTAATGGCTCAGTTTCCTCATCGAATGCTGGAGAAGTAGAGGGGATGTCGAAGAGACTAGCTAGTCTTGCTTCGAAGACATCAACCTCGTCATTAGACATAAGGGGCGCAGAAAGAGTTGTGGTGGAAGACACAGAAGACTGCATAGGGATAGGAGAAAGGGGTGAGACATCTTTAGCAGTCTCCATGGTCCTAGCCACCAATGAATCAAGTGAAGAAGGGCAGGAGATAGGTAAAGGTGATAAACCATGGGTTGGAGAGCTGCCAGCACCCTCAATAGGGGAATCAACTGCCATCAGAGATGGGTAGCGGTTGGGATTTCCTTGGAAGAAGGAGGAGGAGCATGGCTCGATAGAGAAGTGAATTGACGAAAGTCAAGGGTCAAGTGGGAAAGATGTGGAGTCAAACCAAGAGAAAGAAGTGCAGGAATGCTTGGCCTCAGGGAAAGTGCAGGAAGTGTAGACCTTGGAAGTGGAAGTATGATCTGAATAATCCTCACATCCTGCATCTGATCAACCTCAAGTGAAGCTGAGGGAGGCCTCATTAGAAAGATGAACTCAGTAGTTGTTGCTGTAAGAGGAAGAAATGTGAAGCAATGTTAAACTCCAATACCAAAGGCTGATAAAGGAAAAATAGCAGAAGAATGAAAGAAATTACCCGCTCCAGAAGTGGTGGCAATGATGGGAGAACTGCGCAGGGAGTAATGTCTGGCAGTTTGTTGCCTTCTTGCAATTTCCCTTTGTAATGCATTAGCAGCAACAGCTTCATCTCTCAGAAATTGTTGCTGCCGTCTCTTCTCAGCTCTCTCAAAGACAATTATGACCTTGGAATGCTTTTGTTCCACTACCTTAGCAGCTGCCTTATGTATAGGGTCTCTAACAAAATCAGAAGGAGAGACAGTCGTATTTCTTCTCATTTTTCTTTGTGCAGGCCTTGAATGTTCTTCCTCAACTCCTTTCTCTCCAGTTTGGGATTCAGATTCTTCCGAAGTAAGTTCCTCCACTCTGACCATTGTCTCATGCATGGGATCCTGAACCAAACCAGAAGAAGGGACGGCTACTCTTTTCCTTCTTTTCAGGGGAGACTCTTGCTCTTGGGTTAACTCTTCTTTTGCTTCTTCTTCTTCTTCTTCTTCTTCTGCTTGCACCTCAAAAACTTCCTTCTCAGGCTCAAGTAAAGGTCTCTTCTTCTTTTGTTGAGCTTGAATCTTCTGAGGAGAATCTCCCTGTGAGGTACCTACACCACCTTCACAAAAGGAAAAACTAAAGATAAGACTGAAAGCATCATGAAGAAGATAAAAGAGAAGAGATAAGAGTATGTACCTTTCTTCAAGGTGGCCTGAGTAACTCTAGGAATAGAGGCAGACACAGGAACTGAAGTGGTCAGAACAGTGGAAGAAGTAGCAGCTCCAGCTCCTTTGGGCTTGGGTACGTCTAACACCGTCAGCAAGTCTTGAGGGGGAATGGCTAGGTGCACTTCCATATTGGTCACCCACCAATTTTGGTATCTCTTCAAAATGCTACCTTGGGGAAGGAAGGGGATATATTCAAAATCGATCAAGTCCTGCATAAATTTGGAAGTTGCCTCTTCCAGTCTGGACCTTCGAACTTTCACATCCCTCGTGGTAAGACTTAGATTGGTGTTACTACAGAGACGTATTGGGACCCCTTGAGTGAAGCCAAATTGTCTAGCAAATTGTGCAGGGCAGTATGGCTTAGCAATGTATTTGTAAGCTCTGGGGTTCATGATCCCGATGAATAATTCTCTGGGAATTAAAATGGAGGCCCATATATCCTTATGAACAAGTGAAGCAAAGAGCCTATCACTTAGGAAATTCTTCAACCAAAGTGGGCCGATAGTAGTGGGTTCGAAGGGACGAAAGCAGTAGGAAAGAGGAGAGGCTGAAAGTTGATGAAAGAAAGAGAAGTAAAAAGCAAAAGTAGAAGGATAGAGAGAAGCACTTGCTAGCTTCATGCCATGAGTAGGAGGGTCTGGTTCAAAAAATTTAAGGCATTTGGATTGTAACTCGGGGAAATAAGCAAAACCAAATCGGTCCCCCTTGATTAACATCCAAGGGCTTCTCACAAAAAAGAGAGCAGACTCTGTATATGTGACCTAGAACGTATGGGGCTAGAGCCATCCTCTTCTGTAAAACAAGGGCTTTGGCAAGAGGGGCAAATTCAGGCATAATTCTTTGAGAAGAGGTACAGAAAAGGAACTTGCAAAGCCAATATAGTAAAAAAGAAAAGAATTCCTTATCGGTCACAAGACCCTCCCTTCTATTCTCAGCCTTGACAAAGTCACTATAGGATGAGTTAAGAGAGGGGAGGGAAAAAGGGACTGCTAGGTCAAGATAATCTGGTCCAATGGGAGATAATCCTAAAAGATGGCAAATGTCAAGTACAGTAGAGGCCATCATCCCATATCTGAATTGGAAGAAATTAAAAACAGAATTCCAAAAGCACAGAGCAGCAGGAACTAAAAAAGGGTCTTCTGAAATGGTTAACCTGGATAGCCGAAGGACGTCGAGGAGGCAGAGTTCTTGAAGGTCCAGGGTCCTACTAAGGACAACTCGATCATACCATTCTTGCCACCCCGGCCTCACCGTGGGCCAGCATCGGTGTGGGCGATTCGTTTTCTAGTTACTCCAATCGAGACCACTTTCGTCAAGGAGACAATGGTCTTCCAGACGAGGGTATAGAACTGGAAGCTCAATAGGAATCTCCTTGAATATGGGACCAAGCACATAGTCTTGCTGCATATGACGACGAGGAATGAAGATGCGTCCGTCAATGGCGTTTTTCTCCCCAACTTTGTACTTTTCACATTCTGCATCAATGAGCCTTTTTAGGGCTACAGATGGGCTCGCACGCTCTACAATTGGCACTTTCAATGAAGAGGAAGCCATTGATAAAACGCTTTCTCAAAGGACGAAGCTGGAGAAGGAAGTAGAAAGAAGTGAGAGACAAATAGAGGTGAAGGGTTTTGAGCGAGCAAGTGGTTTCAGAATGTGGAATAAAAGGATTTCAAAAGCCTTTATATCTGAAAGATACATCGCGTACATTCGTTAAGTGCTAAAAGTATGAATACGAAGAATTTCCTTCAATATTGATACTCTTGGAGGGAAAAACATATCCCAGATGTGGATACCAGCCTCGAAGTAGAATGTTTGGTTTCGAAGCCAGATTTTGGCGCCAAAAGTCAAATAACAACGGCTTCAAAACTAAGAAGCCTGCTTCGAAGCACATTCCATGCTTGAGAATGTAAGAATACTTAAGTATTCGTTCACTTAGAGGGGGATTAAAGACCTGTTTTGGGCTTCTTAATGAAAACAATGACCTTCGAAGTGAAACTTGTAACCTTGTGAGGATGGAAACTGGTGTTCAAAACATAACACACTAGATTTCTTCGACGCCAAAAGACCAATAACAACGTCTCCGAAACTAAGAAGCTGGCTTCGAAGCGCATTCCATACTCAATGGATACAAGAATGCTCAAGTATTCGTTTACTTCAAAAGGACTAAAGGCCTGTTTTATGTTTCTCAATGACAGTGACGTTCTTCAAAGTAAAATTAGAAAT
Organism: Camellia sinensis; assembly: GCF_055761805.1. NCBI lineage: Eukaryota > Viridiplantae > Streptophyta > Magnoliopsida > Ericales > Theaceae > Camellia > Camellia sinensis. Next base: position 29,847,810 of record NC_138963.1, on the reverse strand, counting down.
TCCTTGGGAAGGGAAATTGGCATTCGAAACATCGAAACCCACAGTTGGTTTATATATATATTCAGAAAAGTTCATATTCCTGAAAATATGGACTGTTGTTCAAGACGAAAAGATCAAGTTAGAACTGATTAAATTCCCTAAAATGTAAAGGTTCATGGTCGTGTTGTTGATATTCATTTCAGACGATCGAATCCAGGTTCGAAGGGAAAGATTGTTCAGTTCGAAGCTCTCGAATTGTTTTTAAAATAAGAGACAACATCAAACCATATCAAACAAAGAGAAATCTTGTATTAAAACAAAAGCAGTTACATCGAATGGCCCTATTTGGGTACAAACTCTAGCTCATAAAAATAAGGAATGGAATAAATAACAAGATCATGAAATTTAGTCCAGCAATGGTCAATGAATTTTTGTTCCTTCTTTATTCTATCCTCTATGTCTTCTAACATTGGCTGCATGAGTTGATGTGCTCTCACTTCGTAGTAAAGCTCTTCAGCCTTCATTTCGAAAGCCGCCTCTCTTAATCCTTGTTCCAATTCGTCTATGTCCAAGTCATCCCAATACGCAGAATCTTTATTCTTGAAATCACCGAATTCTTCAATGAAGTTCTCTGCTTCGTACTGGGCATGAACTTGAAGGGACGAAAGTTGGTCTAAAGATTGTGTAGTAGCCATAGAATTTCGATGCTAGTAGAGGAGCAATGGAAGTTGGTCCAGGAACATATGAAGTTCTGTTTGGGCAAGGGGATTAAGGACATGGTCCCTAGTCAGAATATCACAAGCCCATCGAAGGTTTTTGAGAGGGACTTCGTCCTCAAGAACATTGAAGGGCAAGTGAGAGAAAGCTGCAAGCAGAAGTTGGGCTTGTTTCCGCTCAGCTAGAGTAGGGGAAGGTAGAGGTTTGTAAGGTGGAAAGACGTTGTCCATGGAAAGGGCAAGCTTCAGTCTCTTTGCGCAGCAAAGAGTTGATAGAGGGGAAGGTGTAGAAAGTGTGGATGCTTCTATTATGGGAGATGGCACGGGAGCAAAAGGAACAAAGGCATTAATATAATCGAGCCAGTCAGAAGAACAAATCTTCGCCTTCTGGGCTAAGAATGATGGGTTGTACCCTTGTGCTTCTTCTAGGCGTCGGGTAGCATGCACTATCTTTGTAGGCATGGAGGATGTATACCACGCTACAAGTAGATTCTCCTCCAGACTACGTCGACGGTCAATGGGCACGTAGGGATAAACCACTGAACTTCAAGCATAGGAAGGGAACTCTAAAGGGTCAGTGAACTCAACAAAATAATGGTTGACTCGCTCCCTTAAATCACAGGCCTCAGGTGTTGACCAGCTTGTCCAGTCAGAACGCTTAGAAGAGGGAGAAGTTGCAGCGTTACCCCATACAGAGGATTGTGATGAAGAATTTCCCATGTCCATATTTGCAACTTTTTGAATTAAAGGATTTGAGAGCAATTTGTTCGTAGTCTAAGGGTGATACAGAAGAAGAGCCTCCCATGTCCATATTTGTGAGTTTTTGGATCGAAGGATTGAGTGCAATATGTTCGAAGTCCAAGGATTGATAATTGGCAAAGGCATCCATGACCGGAATATAGAAAGGTGGGTAAGAGTGGCTAATAAATGCATGGACATTCTTTCGAGGAGAAACAACATCGACGTATGACTCTTCATGTGCTCGATTGCTGGAAGAAAAAAGTAATTCGGCCATGAAATGTATCAGTCTGTTTGAATGCTAAGACGGTGGAAGTATTCAAAGGATTAAACGAGAGTTTAATACAGATGGTGAGTGACAGTTGCATTTTTGGAAGATGAAAAACCCATGCACGTTCTGAGACGTGGGGAAACGACCCTGATCTACTAATATCACCAAGTCTTGGGTATATTAGTGCGGGGGGCAATGTTGGCTACGTATTTTGTGCAAGCCAATTTCAATTCAACACGTGGCAAAGTAAGGGTAATATGGGAAGACCATTCAAGTCTTCAATCCTGATCGTACACGTGGCAGTTAATATTGGTTGTTATGAGATCTGAGTAGCAGTGGATCAACAAAGAGATGCAAGGTGACGTGGCTTCAACAGTTACTCATATTCAAATTCAAATATAGGAGGGAAGCCTAACTGTAAGTGATGGCGTAGTGGAACTACTTGTAAGGTAGCATGATCAGCGACCACGGAGGAGCAGTTCGACAGTTTGAAGTGAAATTCGATGGTCATCTTTGAGGAGTATAAATAGCAGGGAAGACCCCAGAAAATGCCCCCGAACTCAGATCCAAGAAACCAGTCTTACTTTACATATTTCGTTCCAGCTTTTATATTTCCTGTTCTTTACATTCCTGTATTTTATTCCTGCACTGCACTTCATTCATAGGAGTAGTTTCAAGTAGATTGTCATTGTAAACCTCTACGAGGCTGAGTTTGGATCATTGTAAGTTTTTTATACTAATGAAATGCTTCAATTGCTCTTTATTTAACTGTTCTTATGCTTAAATTCTGCTAAATCAAGCCACCAGTAAAAGTCCTCTTCATTGAGGCTGAAAGAACTATAACACAATCGTCTGATAATTGGTTGGCAATCAAAATTCTGTAAGGACTGATTGATCCTTGCTGGCACGCTCATAATTTCAGAAATAACCTTCGATAACCAAAAAGCCAACAATTGGGTTATCGGTGGAAGATAACTATGATTGTTGTAGAAATTGCATGAGGATTAGACGATTTAATGCTAATCCATTGTTGGTTGTCAATGAATATGACTATGTTTATAAATACATTGTATATGTATATTTGTTGGGAGGAGAAAGGGGATGGACTCTATTGTTTGGGGATGAGAAATGTGATGGACTCCATTGAAAGCAAGTTGGCTGGAGTGTTCTGGGTGAAAGACCCGAAATCTTATATATGGGTGTCGATTCCTGCGGACGAAATATCTATCAAATGGCAGATTGGAGAAGTTATGTGTGTTTTGTATGATTGGAAAAAACCATTAAGTTGTAGTCTCAGTTTGGTTATTGATAGAAGATGAATTTGACTCATGAATTGAGAAGTATAGATTAAATGGAAATGAAATGAAAGATAATGAACTTAACTCATGAATTGAGAAGTATAGATGAACTGGAAATGAATTGAAGGAAAATGGATTAAGGTTTGAACAACTTAGCATGATATGAATATACAAGTTTGCGAATGTTTTAGTACTTGTATTGTTTATGCATATAGTACTTATACCTTTGCTAAACCTCATATATTGTGTTAGATTATTTCTGTTGGGTTGTGGCTCACCCTATATGGGAATACCATTTTCATATGTAGCTGATATGCTTCCGCCAAGGCAATAACGTGGAGGGATTTTATGAAGCAAGAGCTTCTTTATTATGTTTTGTTATGTGTATGGCCAAGGGCTTATTTGTAATGAGTTGTGCTCACTTTTGTGTAACCAAGCAATGACTTGGGAAAATGTAAGCCTACAGGGCATTTAACTGTATAAAATACTTTTATAAACAAACTCTGATGAATGAAAGTATTTTATTTCTGTTATATCTTTCGCATAACAGTTGAATTTATTGTAATAATTTGAGGGCGTTACAAACCAACTGATACAAAAATTAATTAATTAAAAATTTTAAATTTTATTTTAATTTTAAAGTTGTCTTGAAATTAAACATACACCACTACAATATTAAATGGGAGTATCAGGTTTATATAGTGAAACAATTCATTTTTTCCTATTTTTCCTGATGTTGAATTGTAAAATAAAAGTTAACAGTTGTTTGAACGAGAAATTCATTTCTAATCAAGCAAACTGAGTCGTTCAATTTTTAATAAGTGAATCTTAGTTTATTTCAAATCAAACAAATCTAAGCAATATATTTTGACAAAACAGCTAAAACTGTGGTTAAACCAGTGAATCAGTCAAACCAAAAATGATTCAGCCTAATCGACTAAGATAACAGACCAACCAACTTACAACAAAATTAATTAATTAAAACTTTCAAATTTTATTTTAACATTTAAACCATATTGAACTGAAACATGCACAATATTATAATATTAAATGAGAGTATAAAATTCACTTTATATAAGTGAAACAACTCACTTTTTATTTCTTTTCTTGATGTGGGATTGTAATTATTTTAAAGTTAAATATTATGAAAAATTCAAAATCTTATACAAAATTATTTTTAAAATCAAAACGTGTATGTGAGATTGTAAAATAGAAGTTAAAAGGAAGCTAACCAATACAAATTTTCTTAATTATTTAAAATTAAGAAAAAAAAAATCTAGAAAAAGTGTCACAGGGGTCGACCCCTGCAACTATGGTGTCGACTCTCAAGAAGAAAAGCTGAGACACTTGTGTTTGGCAGTAGACAAGGTGTCGACACCTCCTAGACTGGTGTTGACACTAATTTCAACAAGCAAAGCCCAGATTCTACAATAGACAAGGGTTGACACCTCCTAGACTGGTGTCAATCCCAAAGCCAACAAGAAAAGTCAAGTGTTGACACCACCAAGGACTGGTGTCGACACTAAATTTCGGTATCGATCTAGGGACATAGCAGCAAGATGGTGTCGACACCTCTAAGGCTGGTGTCGACCCTTAGAACAGAAGAAGGCAAGGAATAGAAGGCAGTGTTGACACCAACAAGGATGGTGTCGACCCGTGAAGCCAAAACCAAACAGGAAGATGAAGGAACGACCACCACGAATATGGTTTTCCTGATTCAAAGGTAATAAATGGGTTGGGTCTAAACCAAGATCGTTATATTATTTTTGCCTTTCATTCAAGCGTAATCTCCACGTTTGTACAGTCTCTGTTAGCAACAGAACTACAATAAACTAGACCTATATGTAAATATGGCTATGGATGACACCTTTAAATTCTTAGGGGGAAAAAAAGGATTAGTATACTTTCCATTTGAATTTGAGGAAGGATTGTATACTTTCCCTCAATTTGAATTTTGAAATGAATTAGTATACTTTCCATTTTGAAAGTCATAAATTAAGAAATATTATTTATTTATTTTGCTTGAATGAGGCTAGCTAATAAAAGATTTTTTTAATTATTTAAAATCAAAATAGAAGAAATTTTAGAATGAGAGTTTGGAACTCTTACAAGGATTTCCATTAAAATACTCATTTTCCTTAATATATATATATATAGACTAGCGTATAATCCATGCCATACACCAAGTTAAATACTAATCCATAAATTTATTTTTTTATCAACTAAAAATAATTTGAAAAAAAAAAATAGATAAGATTAAGTGAGTTATTTTTAAGATAAATTACCATCATGTCTTAATAGTTGGACTTAATGCCCACTAAAGTTCTATCAATTTGTCACCGAAAGCTGTTGTTAAAAATTGACAATTAATGATTTTTTTTTGTAATTTTTTTTAAATTGTCGCTTATAGTTAGTGACTTTTTTTGCAATGAATTTTTTAAACTGTCATTGAAAACTGAAAATTAGTGATTTTTTTTTTTATAAATATTTGATGAAAAACGTCGATAATTATCACAAGACCTGTTGAGCAATAAGTCCATCTGTTGAGACATACAGTAAGTCTTTTTTATTTTTAACTACATGGTTATTTGAAATTAGATTTTTAAGTGACCTTTTGACTTTTTTATGAATTAATAAAAGTTAATGTGTTTGGGTATGAATTTTTTAATTGCCTGGGAAAACATGAACAACTATGTCTTTGTTGCTTAAATTTTTCGTTTTAATATATAAATTCATATACACTCATTTATGAGGATTGTTTGGTCTTTTGAAGATGGTGTAGAAATTTATTTTACATGGTAAACACATTTTAACTTTTTGACTCGAGCATTTTGGAGTCAAAAAGCTTATAGTGATTCTGCTTTAGACTCGACCCATTTTTGTATTCTGGACTCGGGTTTAATGATTCCGTATTGTCGTTTATATCTTGCTTCCCTTGTTTTTCCTTAAGTTTGGCTATTGGGTTGTTGTGGTTGTGCTTGGGACATGTTGGTTGCTTGATTTCCAAACCTGTGCTGTCTAGAATTTTGCCCTTCCGCTCGAGCGGCACTTCTTGCACTCGAGCGGGCTTTGTGAACTCTCAGTATTTTTGCAAGTCTGCAAAACTACTGGGAGAGTGTATGCGGTTCTTTTTTGCGCTCAAACGGTTTTTCTTACGCTCGAGCGTTGGTCTATTGCCTGTAAAACTACATAGAGTGTGCATTCTGTACTTGAGCGTCACTTCTTGCACTCGAGCGGAACAACTTATTGCGTCTAACGCTTGAGTGTCACTTCTTACGCTCGAGTGGATTGTGCGTATATCAGTTTGCAACAGTACCATTTTTCATCACTTTTTCATATATTTTTCACTCAAACTCTAGATCTAAAGCCTCTCTCTCTCTTTAGAACCCACTTTCTCTTTACATTTTCATCTAGATCTAGTGATTTCTCCCTCCTTGTGCCTTTGTTAAAAAGGTAGAGCTCACGTAGAGCTTCGTTTCCATCCGAGCAAAGTTGAGTTTTGGCTTCCTTGTGGTGTCTCCATTCTTCTTCGGCTCTCTCAGCTTCGAGGTAGGGACTTTCTACACTCTTCTATAATTTTTAACTTAGCTATTTGTTGTTGTGTAAATATTGTTGGGATTTGGAAGATTTTAGACAAACCTAGGGTTTTGGTTTAAAATCAAAAAAGAGGTTTTCAAATAAAGGTATTGAAAATGATTATGAGTGTAGATATGAGGATGTGTTGTGTTAAATTTGTTGATTTTGACACATACATTGGATTTTGAAAGAAAATGGGGTTTTGCCCTAAAGTGTTTCAAATAATTATTTTGTATAAATAATGAAATTGGTATTGGGAATGTGAAATTGAATAGACGTTTATCTAAATGGTGGAGTTGGATACGTGTTATCTCTCACCTAAGGAAATTTGGATAATTTATCTATTTTAGAGATTGTATATCTGTTTAGAAATAACTATTTTGGGCTATCAGTAGATGATAGCTATGATTGTTGTAGAAATTGCACGAGGATTAGGTGAATTAAAACTAATCTCATATCGATTGTCATTCAATATGACTATATTTTAATACATTGTATATGTATGACATTTGAGAGGAGAAAGAGGATAGACTCCAGTAAATTAAGTTGGCCTGTGTGTCTAGGGTGAAAGTCCCGAAAATCGCGCGTATACATGGGTGCTGATCCCGCAGATGAAATTTTTGTAAAATGACAATTTGAAGTGTTTGTGTAATGATTGTGTCGATTAGAGAACCACTAAGTTGTAGCCTCAGTTGGATTGTCTGGATAACAACGGACATGACTCATGAATTGATGTAAAATGAATTGACACGAAATGAATTGAGATATAAACTTGACATATTATGATCTTGTAAATTATGAATAATTTTATCGCAAGCATTGTATATGTATATCATACTTATATCTTTGTTAAGATTCATATATTGTGTTAGATTGTTTCTACTGAGTTTTGGCTTACCCTACTTGGGAAAAACTATTTTCAAGTGCTAGTGACATGCCTCCGCCAAGGACTTAACTTGGAAGGACTGTGGAGCTGAAGGCTCAATTTTGTTTATTTTGTGTATAACTGTTGTATGAGCCTAGGGCTTTATCTGTATTGAGCTTCTGACTCATTTTGTTGTAACCAAGCACGGTCTTGGAAAGTTTTAAGCCCTTAGGGCATATGGATATTGGTTTAGCTTTTATTTCTTATTACTACATGTAACACATGTTGTAGATTCAGGATGGATCGTTTATGACTGTATATCGCATGTATCACCTTTTGTACATCAACTCTGATTAATGAAAGTTTACCATTTACTTTGTGTCATTTGTATAAATTGTTGGGAGCTAGTTTATGGCATGTATTTCGGGGCGTGACAAAGTTAGCATCCCAAACATGACATGAGTTACACTGTAACGCCCTCAAAATAATGACATTAAACCCATCAAATAAGACATTAATTAACATATGAAATAACCACATTCTTCTATTCATCAGAATTTCATTACAAAAATATTACATGTTAACAACAAAAGCAAAATGCCCTACAGGCTTACAGCTTTCCAAGTTAACACTTGGTTACAACAAAAGAGTGCTAACTCATCTACACATTAAGCCCTCGGCTTGAATATACATGTAATACATCAAAAAGAACTAAGACAACAACAATCTGCTCGCCTCTAGCCTCCCAAGCTATGACCTTGGAGGTGGCATGCTACCTGTACCTGAAAATGATATTCCCATATAGGGTGAGCCACAGCCCAGTAGAAATACACTAAACCAACCATGAACAATGACTAAAAGATTAGCATTTGATGGATGGCCAACACTGATACATCCACACAAATCACATTTTATGTCATCCGACTTATGAGTCCAAGTTACTTTTCATTTTCCCTTTTTCAACAGATATGCATATTAGCTCTATCATCATCTCAACAGATATGTATAACAACAATATCCCACATTCACAGATAAGCATATAAGCTATATCTATACTTCACAAAGATAAGCATATGAGCTCTATCTTCACTTCTCTAGACAAGCATATGAGCTGTATCTACGGAGTTCATCCCCTATCTTCTCCCAATACTATCCGGTTTAGAGGTACATCCCCAATTTTCCCCTAAACCGCGGAGTGCATCCCCCATCTCCTCCTCTACACATAACGTATACAAACACATTGGTTCTATATACAGTCACTCAATACATATAGTTAATGTATTCTATCAACCGTCAAATTTCATGACACATTCCATTGATTAGTTTCCGTTTGCCTAATCATCATGCATTGTCTACAATAATCACGACTATCCTCCACCGATAGCCCAAAGCAATTATTTCTAAACAGAAAATAAATGCACAAATGGATATTCAATCAACATTTCAATTCGGTGTGTGATAAACAATTCAACTACACCCTTTAACCCCATGCACTCCCAATCTCAACAATTCCATTTCATTTCCTCATTTCTCACAATTAATTATCCCAATTAATCAACCAATGTAATTAGGTCATTTTCCATAATTACCATTACAACCCTTAGGTCCCATTTCCATCAATGATTCAACATTTATTCCATTCCTCTATACCAAACATGCATCTAGGTTTATTATAAATAAAACCCCAACTTTTGTAAAATAACACAAAAGCCCCAAACTTTCACAAAATTACCAAACCAACCCCAACATCTCAAAATACCAAAATTTAAAGACAAAATCCATAGAGAGGAGTAGGATATCCCTACCTCAAATTCGGAGCCCCAAGGAAGAAGATGACAAAACCCAACGTGCTCCAAATCTCGAAATTTTCAGATTAAAATGTAGCCCTCGATGATCAACAACTTTTTTGTAAAGGCCAAAGATGAGCAAATCACTCCTACTAGATCAAAACCTAGAGAGAAGGTAGAGTTCTAGAGTGAGAGGCTCAACAATGGTGTTTTTGGAAAAGTAGGAGAGAGAAGAGAAAGTGAAAAAGTGATTTGAAAAGTCAAAACGCGGAACTTAAACCCAGTCGCCCCGCTCGAGCGTCAAACACCCCGCTCGAGCGTTACTCACAGACTCCCCCTCGAGCGTCAACAATCCCGCTCGAGCGGAGGATACACACTCCCAGAACTTTTACAGAACCAGGTCTTCGCTCGAGCTTCCAGCTCCCCGCTTGAGCGGCACTCACACAACCCCGCTCGAGCGGCCAACTCCACGCTCGAGCGTCCAACACTGCACAGGAAATACTGGATGGGTGAAATTCCCGCTCGAGCGCCAAAACCCCCGCTCGAGCGGACAGGTCAAAATCTGGGCAACTAGTTTTGGTTTCTAAACTCAACCAACCTGTAACAAACCTGCCCAACACATCCTATAACTCAAATACGAAGTAAAAGGATGTAAACAAGATAATAATCAACTACCAACATCCACGGGCACATGTCCGGATCACTGTACAACAAGGGTAAATCCGGGATTGCTATAACCTCCCCCCCTTAAAGAATTTCGTCCCCGAAATTAAGCACAAGTTTTCAAAAACAAGTTTTCCTCCATTTTAAACAATGTTACATTTCAACATTTAACAATTCGACCCATTACCGGTCATTCCACCCCTTTAACAAGAGGCATTTCACAATATGTAAACAACATATGTACTTTCAACATGCATCAACATTACGCATTTCCTTTCCAATTTCAACAATATATTCAACATATATAATGTTACATTCAACTTCCATATGAGGCAAGTTCCAAAACATACTTCCAATAAACCAAACATTTTCAATGTTTCACAACTTAAGACATATATAAAAGCTCTTAAGTTCAACAATAGTTCAAAATCTAAATACAAGATTACATATCAACAAACAAGTCCGAATATTTTTCGCGGACTTCCAACTTTCACCAAAGGAATGGTCTTGCCACGCAGGACCTGATCCCGCCTATCCAAGACCCGAATCGGTCTCTCCTCATACGAGGCATCCTCATCTACCTCTAAATCGGTCCAATCCAATACATATGATGGATCTGGCTCATACTTCCGAAGCATACTCACATGAAACACGTCATGCACTCCGGACAACTGCGGCGGTAAGGCTAACCGATAAGCAACCTCGCCAATCCTCTCAAGAATCTCAAAAGGACCAATGAACCGAGGGGATACCTTCCCACTCTTCCCAAACCTCATCAAGCCTCGCCTAGGTGATATCTTCAGAAAGATATGATCACCTACCTTAAACGCCAAAGGTCTCCTCCTACGGTCAGCATAAGATTTCTGACGACTCTGGGCTGTAACAAGCCTCCTACGGATAAGCTCAACTTTCTCCGTCGTTTCCCTAACCAACTCCGGGCCCAACAAAGGTGCATCACCCACCTCGGCCCAACACACTGGAGACCTACACGGTCGGCCATACAAGGCCTCAAACGGTGCCATACCGATGCTAGACTGAAAGCTGTTGTTGTAGGCAAACTCTACCAAGGGTAAGTGCCTCTCCCACGTCCCACTGAAGTCCAGGACACGACCCCGAAGCATATCCTCGAGGATCTGAATAGTACGCTCGGACTGCCCGTCAGTCTGAGGATGGTAAGCCGTACTAAAGGTCAACTTAGTGCCCAAGGCACTCTGCAAACTCTGCCACAACCTAGCAGTAAAACGAGGATCTCTATCTGAGACGATCGTCACTGGGACCCCGTGCAACCTCACTATGTCCCGAATATACAAGTCGGCAAGATGATCTACCGAATCTCTCACGCGCATAGGAATGAAGTGCACCGACTTAGTCAACCGGTCTACAACCACCCAAATAGCGTCATTACCCCGCTGAGTCCTCGGAAGACCTACAACGAAGTCCATAGTGACATGCTCCCACTTCCATTCGGCAATAGGCAAGGGTTGCAACAAACCCGCTGGCCTCTGATGCTCGGCCTTCACTTGCTGGCAAGTAAGGCACTTCGATACGAAAACAGCCACATCTCTCTTCATACCCCGCCACCAAAACTGGCGACCCAAATCCTGATACATCTTAGTACCTCCCGGATGCACCGCAAGGCGCGAATGGTGAAACTCTCGGAGTACTTCCTCTCGGCAAGACTTCGGCACAAACAAACGGTCTCGGTATCTCACACTCTGGTCGGGATACACCGTCAAACCCTTCTCAACCTTCCCAGTGGAGATCTTCTCTCGGAGGGATTCTACCTCAAGGTCACCTCTCTGTGCCTCTAACACTCGTGTCACAAGTGTAGGCTGCGCAACAACAGAAAACAAGGCCGCAGCCTCAATGGATTCGCCCAGTAGCAAATCAAACTCGCCAAGTGCTCCCAACATCTCCCATTCTCGGATGGCTATACTAGCTACATCACTAATGGATTTCCTACTAAGGGCATCGGCCACAACATTGGCCTTTCCCGGATGATAATGCAACTCAAAATCATAATCCTCAATGAACTCCATCCACTTTCTCTGCCTCAAATTCAAGTCTCTCTGTGTAAACAGATACTTTAAACTCTTGTGGTCCGAGAACACCTCGAACTTCTCACCATAAAGGTAATGCCTCCAGATTTTCAAGGTAAAGATCACAGCCGCTAACTCTAGGTCGTGTGTAGGGTAATTCTTCTCGTGTATTTTCAACTGACGTGAGCCATAAGCTACCACTTTCCCCTCTTGCATCAACACACAACCCAAATCCTCTCGTGAGGCATCACAATAAACCGCATAACCCAACCCTCTCTCCGGAATAATCAACACCGGAGCGGTGGTCAATCTAACCTTCAGCTCTTGGAACGACTTTTCACAAGTGTCACTCCACACAAATTTGACTCCCTTCCGAGTCAGTCTAGTCAACGGTGACGCTAACCTGGAGAAATCTCTCACAAACCGGCGGTAATACCCAGCCAATCCCAGAAAACTGCGGATCTCAAACACACTCTTAGGCTGTGCCCAGTCTTGCACTGCCTCTACCTTAGATGTATCAACAGACACTCCTTCCCCGGATACCACGTGGCCTAAGAATTTGACTTCCCTCAGCCAAAACTCACACTTCCCAAACTTGGCATACAGCCTATGGGCTTTAAGCAACTCAAGCACCACTCTCAAGTGTTCCTCGTGCTCCTCCTCAGAAGGCGAATAAACAAGAATGTCGTCCACGAAAACGACTACAAATCGATCCAAGAATTCCCGGAAGATCCGGTTCATCAAGTCCATAAAAACTGCTGGTGCATTGGTAAGCCCAAATGGCATCACCAGAAACTCATAGTGGCCATACCGCGGACGGAATGCCATCTTCGGAATATCCTCCTCCCTGACCCTCAACTGGTGGTAACCCGATCTCAAGTCTATTTTAGAGAAACAACGGGAACCCTTCAACTGGTCAAACAAATCATCTATACGGGGTATAGGGTACTTATTCTTAACCGTAGCCCGATTCAACTTCCGGTAGTCTATACACAATCTCAAGGCACCATCTTTCTTTTTAGCAAAAAGGGCCGATGCTCCCCACGGTGAAACACTAGGGCGAACAAAACCCTTATCTAGCAATTCCTGGAGCTGAACTTTCAACTCAACCAACTCTGCTGGAGCAAAACGGTAAGGTGCCATAGAAATCGGCGCCGTGCCGGGCACTAGATCAATAGAGAACTCTATCTCTCGGTGAGGTGGCAAACTAACAAGATCTTCGGGAAAGACATCCGAATACTCATAAACCACCCTCAGCAATACAAGCTGGGTCTCACCACTCTCACCTCTCTCAAAGCTAGCAAGTAGACCACTAAGCTCACTTCGCCCTTGCAAATCATACCCCGGTGGTAAAACACAACCAACCCGGTCTCCCAAGAAATGGAACCACTCCCCGCTCAAGGTACATAACGTGACCCTCTGGCGGTAGCAATCGATAACAGCCCGGTATGACGATAGCCAGTCCATACCCAAAATAACATCAAAACCCTTCATGGGCATGACAACAAACGGAAAAGGAAGCCTATGGTCGGCGACCTCTATATCACAACCTCTAACACCTTGTTTCAAGATCAACTCACCACCCAAAGGCGATACCACACAAATAGGAGATGCTAATTGTGCCAACTCCAATTCTAAAACAGATGCAAATGCAGCAGATACAAAAGAATGAGATGCACCCGTGTCAATCAACACACTAGCAACCGAGTTGCAAAACAGAAAAGTACCTCTCACTACCGATGGAGCCGGTACTAAATCCTGCGCGGTAACAGCATACACGCGCCCTGTAGGCCCCTGGTCTACCTGCTCACCTCTAGGAGCATACGACTGTTGCACTGACTGGGACAACGAAGCCCCCGGATTGGCCCTCGAGGCCTGCACAGACTGAGCTGGCTGAAATCCCTGCGTCTGTCTAGAACCAGACGCTCCCGAAGTGGCACTCAACTGCGGGCAAAACCTCTTCAGGTGCCCAGGCTATCCACACTGATAACAAGACAAGGGCTGCCCCCTGCCCAAACTTTGACTCTGCGGTCTAGCTGAAGAAGAAGCAGCTCTCTGACCCCCACCCTTCTGCGGGCAAACTGAAACCTTGTGACCCAGCTGGCCACACTTGTAACAAGCAAACTCCCCCTGATTGCCTCTCCCCGAGCCTGCACTCGGCACTGGAAAGGTCGATCTAGAAACTGCACCCTGAGATTGCTGAGGGTTATAACCCCTCTGCCTCCTGCCATCACCCTGGCCATCTTGGCCCCTCTTGGAGCCCCTCTGCTCTTCCTCCTCTTCTTGCATCATAATTTCCATATGAGCAGCGACATCTACCAGGTGTCTATACTCTCGGAGGTAAGACCCACCAACTCTCAACTTGAGGCCCCGCCTCAACTTCCGCTCAAACTCATAGCAACGGCGTTCCTCAGACGCCACCAGTTCAGGTGCAAACCTGGACAGACTGGTAAAAGTAGCCTCAAACTCGGCCACTGACAAGCCCTGCTGTTTAAGCCGGCTAAACTGATCCCTCAGCTTCTCCCTAGCTACTGCAGACAAAAACCTCTCCTGAAAAGCATTCATAAACGCCTCCCATGTACCACCAACACAAGTCTTCTCGTACTTCCACCATTGACCCGCATCTCCCTTCAGTTGGAAGGATGCCAAGGTCACTTTCAGTGCTCCGTCCTCGATGCCAAGCATCTCGAACGTCTTACTCATTTGCTCTAGCCACTCATCAGCCATCAGTGGCTCCTTCGGATCCCCAATAAATTCATCCGGATTAGATCGGAAAAACTCCCTTTTCAAGAAAGAGGGCCCTGCCTCAGCTGCCTGATTCCCAGCTCTAAGAATACCCAAAGCTCCTGCTATCTCTCTGGCCAAGGCACCCATGGCCTGCTGACCCACTGGCTCGGCCACATTGGCCTGGCCAACTCTTTCCTGCACTGCCGGAACCTCCTTTGGTAACGGTACTTCCTGCCTCGCAGGCCTACCACGCCTAGCACCTCTTCCTCGTCCTGACATCCTAATAAAGGTGATACAGAACGTTAGCACATTCACAAATGTGCCGAAACTAAACACTCACGTCCTAATGCATGGACAACTGTAATTCACTCCACGTAAGCACATAAACACATATGCACTTACGAATTTCATCTCCGGATAATGATAGTCCCGAGGCATTACTAGAGTTCCAGTTAGAAACGGCATTGATCAAGTGCCTTTCCAACAAGACTCCCAGAAACCCATGGATCCCATCAACATCCTAGAAATTAAATCCCATACCCACATAGTCACATAAGCATGTTATCAATCAAGCACATAGCATATGATACTACATCTAAGTCTCTATCAAGCGAGACAAACCCATTGTGATACTAATCACTTCCCACGTACCCAAGGTATTCGAACCCAGTAGGCTCTGATACCAAGTTGTAACGCCCTCAAAATAATGACATTAAACCCATCAAATAAGACATTCATTAACATATGAAATAACCACATTCTTCTATTCATCAGAGTTTCATTACAAAAATATTACATGTTAACAACAAAAGCAAAATGCCCTACAGGCTTACAGCTTTCCAAGTTAACACTTGGTTACAACAAAAGAGTGCTAACTCATCTACACATTAAGCCCTCGGCTTGAATATACATGTAATACATCAAAAAGAACTAAGACAACAACAATCTGCTCGCCTCTAGCCTCCCAAACTATGACCTTGGAGGTGGCATGCTACCTGTACCTGAAAATGATATTCCCATATAGGGTGAGCCACAGCCTAGTAGAAATACACTAAACCAACCATGAACAATGACTAAAAGATTAGCAATTGATGGATGGCCAACACTGATACATCCACACAAATCACATTTTATGTCATCCGACTTATGAGTCCAAGTTACTTTTTATTTTCCCTTTTTCAACAGATATGCATATTAGCTCTATCATCATCTCAACAGATATGTATAACAACAATATCCCACATTCACAGATAAGTATATAAGCTATATCCACATTCTCAACAGATATGTATAACAATAATATCCCACATTCACAGATAAGCATATAAGCTATATCTATACTTCACAAAGATAAGCATATGAGCTCTATCTTCACTTCTCTAGACAAGCATATGAGCTGTATCTACGGAGTTCATCCCCTATCTTCTCCCAATACTATCCGGTTTAGAGGTACAGCCCCCATCTTCCCCTAAACCGCGGAGTACATCCCCCATCTCCTCCTCTACACATAACGTTTACAAACACATTGGTTCTATATACAATCACTCAATACATACAGTTAATGTATTCCATCAACCGTCAAATTTCATGACACATTCCATTGATTAGTTTCCGTTTGCCTAATCATCATGCATTGTCTACAACAATCACGACTATCCTCCACCGATAGCCCAAAGCAATTATTTCTAAACAGAAAATAAATGCACAAATGGATATTCAATCAACATTTCAATTCGGTGTGTGATAAACAATTCAACTACACCCTTTAACCCCATGCACTCCCAATCTCAACAATTCCATTTCATTTCCTCATTTCTCACAATTAATTATCCCAATTAATCAACCAATGTAATTAGGTCATTTTTCATAATTACCATTACAATCCTTAGGTCCCATTTCCATCAATGATTCAACATTTATTCCATTCCTCTATACCAAACATGCATCTAGGTTTATTATAAATAAAACCCCAACTTTTGTAAAATAACACAAAAGCCCCAAACTTTCACAAAATTACCAAACCAACCCCAACATCTCAAAATACCAAAATTTAAAGACAAAATCCATAGAGAGGAGTAGGATATCCCTACCTCAAATTCGGAGCCCCAAGGGAGAAGATGACAAAACCCAACGTGCTCCAAATCCTGAAATTTTCAGATTAAAATGTAGCCCTCGACGATCAACAACTTTTTTGTAAAGGCCAAAGATGAGCAAATCACTCATACTAGATCAAAACCTAGAGAGAAGGTAGAGTTCTAGAGTGAGAGGCTCAACAATGGTGTTTTTGGAAAAGTAGGAGAGAGAAGAGAAAGTGAAAAAGTGATTTGAAAAGTCAAAACACGGAACTTAAACCCAGTCGCCCCGCTCGAGCGTCAAACACCCCGCTCGAGCGTCACTCACAGACTCCCGCTCGAGCGTCAACAATCCCGCTCGAGCGGAGGATACACACTCCCAGAACTTTTACAGAACCAGGTCTTCACTCGAGCTTCCAGCTCCCCGCTCAAGCGGCACTCACACAACCCCGCTCGAGCGGCCAACTCCACGCTCGAGCGTCCAACACTGCACAGGAAATACTGGATGGGTGAAATTCCCGCTCGAGCGCCAAAACCCCGCTCGAGCGGACAGGTCAAAATCTGGGCAACTAGTTTTGGTTTCTAAACTCAACCAACCTGTAACAAACCTGCCCAACACATCCTATAACTCAAATACGAAGTAAAAGGATGTAAACAAGATAATAATCAACTACCAACATCCACGGACACATGTCCGGATCACTGTACAACAAGGGTAAATCCGGGATTGCTATATACACTACTTTTATATTTTTTTATACTATTAATGTTTTATTTGAAATATTATATAACAAATACATATATTAAAATTCAATTGGTAAAATTAAAAAATAAATAAATTTGCTAAAATTACAAAAAAAATATAATTTTAGTCAAGTATAATTATATTTCGTCTACAAAATTCATAATTATAAATCCATCATGTCAAAGTTTGTTTAGTGACATAATAATCTTATCTTATCGTCTTTTTCTTTTTTTCTTTTTGTCTCTCTCCCTCTCTTCTTTTATTATTTTTTAAATTGGTAAAGATACATCTTTAGTAATTTTCTTTCCCATGAAAAATGTACCTCTCTATGCATATTTATTAAAAATTTTAAACTTGAGTAAAATTTTATATATTTATACTCAAAACTGCTACATTAATAATAAAATGTATTAATAATAAAATGTATTTTATGTATGGAATTATTTAAGACTATATTGGATTAGACTATGGATCATGTTATAGCCTAGGATTATTGGACTTGACCTAGAAAATTGATCGGTAATTAATCAATTAATTAAGAAAAATATTCGGTAAATAATTTATTTGAATTTTATATTTGAATTATATTTTAGGTTTCCATGATGTAATAGTCATGGATTAGCTTCAGGTTGCTGTAACTGGGTTAGACACTTAACACAGCCTAGAAACCAAGTTCTAGTTGATTTACAATTTTTGTTTTGAAATTCTATTTATTGCTTTTTTTTATATTATTTATGGCTAGATTTATTAATATTATATAGTATATATGTTCAAAATATAGACTAAATTATAATTGGAATTACTTTTGAGTAAAATTATGTTTGGACTTTTTAAAAGATTTTAAAATTTCAAATTAGGTATGAATATAGCAAATTTTTTTTTTTTTTTTTTTTTAGCTTTCTACATAAAAAAAATTTAAATTTAAAATCATAGATATATATAGCATTGATAATCAATGTCTTAAATAATTCATAAATTAATAAATTTAATTTAATTTTTTTTAAAGGTTTGACGACGGTTTTGCTTATAGGATCGTATAGTATAATAGAAAGTTTTGAATTAAGTATGAATACAATTTCATGTTAAACTTAACTATTAAACTTAACTATTAAGAATTTTTAAATTTCATATAATTTGTATATAATTACAACTTTATTTTAGACTTTCTGTGGGGACATAATTTTTGAGTGACAACAAGTGGCCGATGTGGCAACGAAGTGTCAACCAAGGTGCCACGTATCTTGGTCATGATGCCGAGGTAATCTCGGCTAGGCCGAGGTTATCTGTGAAGATACTAGAGTTCGGGATAAGTGGATAAGGGACAAGAGTCCTAGATTGGGAGATGAGTTCAGTTTGGATAATGATAAGACTCTTAGAGAGTTTATCCCAATCTAACTGGGAGTTCAAGATTAGCATTGAGATAGAATCCATTGGAGCTAGGCTTCTATTGGGATTAGGTCAATGTTAGCTATAAAAGAGAGGCACCCTCATGGGTCAAAGGTACGTTTTTTGTATTTTGAATAGTGAGTTAAGCACTTTTGCTATCTTTGAGAGATAACTGACTTGATCATCGGAGTGCCCCTGGGTGGACGAACCACCGTCGGAATCTTTTCTTTCTGTGACAGGTCATTCGGGCTTAATCTATCTGCCAGTGCTCTCTGGCTAAGCACTAGTTTGGCAGTGTGGTCAGAAATCGACTCATACAATTTGGCATCGTCTGTGGGAAAGAAAGGAGAATAGATGGCCAATAACGGACAGAAAGAGAAGGTTGGGGACAACACTCCTACTGGGAGTGAGAAACGTATTGACCTTGACGTTGAAGAAGACAATTGCAACAAAGAGACTTGTGATAAGAATCACGAAGAAAAGGACGTCGGCCAGGAGGGTGACGCACCAATGAAATCAGACCGAAGCCAGTATTATAACGAGGACGACCTCCAAGTGTGGAAAAAAAGATGCCTGCGGAGGGACGACGAGATGAAGGGAATGGAAAATGAATTGCCGGACCAGCAAACGGTCGTCAACTTCATAATGCAGAACAATGTCATGCAGCCACCATTCCCGTTATAAGATACACCGATTCCAACGGCCAAGAAATATGCCCGAAAAGATGGGCCGAAAACAGTCCCTACAGTCCCCCAACACACTAGGACCAAGAAACACACTCACCAGCCTTCAACGGAGGTCGAGCAAGGAGAGTTAAGAAGGGGAGATTCTCAGAGGATGCATTGTACCAAGGAAGCTGACCCCAAAGAACATCGGCATGTTCAAGGGTAGGAGCTGTGTTTCGGCACAACCAATGGAGAAAGGTCCAAGAGGACTCATAATGATACTGGGAGTAGCGCACCAAAATGGCTGAAAGCCGTCGATAGCCGAGCTCCTAGACGGACCAAGGAGGATCTGAGGGATTACCTCCAGAGGAAGCAAGAAGATGCCGAGGTAACTTCCTCAGTTAATCCGAGAATGATGTTCTCGGTAGAATTGGACAAATTCGAAGCCCCGAAGGGGTTTAACATGCCAAGATTCCAGATATATGATGGTAAGTCGGACCCCAACTTTTACGTTGGTTTGTAATTGAACTCGATGGCATTGTACATTGGGAACGAGCCGTTGCTTTGCAAGGTGTTCCCCTAATCCTTCGGTAAAATTACATCGGACTAGTTTCACAAGTTGTCGAAAGGAACTGTGAAAACCTAGGAAGGCCTGGCCAAGATGTTTGTGGCCAGGTTCATGACAAACAAGCTACAACCATTGAAGGTGGATGCCCCGATGGCCCTGAAAATCGGCGAGGACGAAAGCCTTAGGGCCTATGCCAAAAGGTATTATGAGGTATTCAATCGAATACCAGGATGCAACCAAGAGGTGGCGGTTGTGTCGTTTAAGAACGGCCTGAAAGATGACTGCTTGCTTCAAAAATCACTGGCAAAGACATTGCCAAAAAGCATGGAGGAGCTTATGGCCAGGATAGAAAAGTATGCTAGGACCGAGGAGGACATGCCGGGGACAAAGTCGTCGAAACAAGAGAAGAAAAGCAGCTCGCCGAAGCAATGCTAAGGTGATGGTGGATACAATAAGCAAGAGACAGGATTAAGGGTTGCACCGGTAGTCACAACCGTATTCTGGATCCCGATTTTCAAAGTCTTGGAAAAAATCCGAAATCAGCCCTATTACAGAGCACCAGCAAGGGTACCAGGCGAATTTATGGGAAGAAGCCTTGGCAAGCACTGTGCTTACCATAATGAAGCTGGATATCTGACTCAGGGGTGCAGAGCCCTGAAAGCACATCTAAAAGACCTAGTAAGATAGGGCCATTTAAGGGACCTAGTAGACAAATCCAGGACAAGGGAAGAGTAGGCAAGACTGGCCCAGGCACCGGCAGCACCGCCACCCCTAGCGCCGCAACCGCAGGCAGGCGGACCTCGAGTGATCAATGTGATTCACTCAAAGGTCAATGAGAACGAAATCTGTGGAGAGACTTAGAAGGTAAAGCACTTACAACATGTGTACCAGGTCCGTCAGAAAAGACCTAGGGCATACGAGCGCCAGAGACCAGTGGTGTCCTTTACTGAAGACGACCTAGAGATGGTGCAACATCCACACAACGATGCCTTGGTAATATCCCTTCAGATTGGAGAGTGCCAAGTGAAGCGCATCTTAGTTGACCAGGGCAGCTCTTGTGACATCATGTATGTCAGGTGTTACAAGGAGCTTGGCCTTAACCAAGATGATCTGGAACAGTCCAATGGCCCAATGGTTGGGTTCAATGGAACGCCAACGTGGCCCTTGGGAGCAGCGAGTTTGGAGGTGTAGGCTGGCACCAAGAAGATAAAAACAGAGTTCATCATAATCGACACCCCCTCCCCTTAAAATACTCTCCTAGAAAGGCCACAGCTACATGCAATGGGGGCTGTTCCCCCAACATTGCATCAGCTATTGCGGTTCCCAATAGAGCATGAAATAGAGGAGGTCAGAGGGGATCAGGTGCAGGCAAAGAATTGCTCCATGACAGTAATGAAATCAACCTGCAACATATGAGAAGCAGAAACAGCAAAGATAGAGGACGAGAACGTGGAAGTCCTGGAGGACGTCGGCAAAGAGCCAGCCGAGAAGAGTGAGGAAGCCCTGAAGAAAATCCTTGTCTAGAAAGGGGATGAAGAACGCTTCTTCCTTCTCAGCTTGGGCTTGGTTGAGGAAGAGAAAAAAGAGCTAGAGGCATTCCTGAGAGCAAATCTGGAGGTGTTTACATGGATACCTTACGAGATGCCTGGCATTGACCCCGAGGTCACTTGCCATACACTGAATGTGGACAGGTCGGCCAAACCTGTCATCCAGCCAGCAAGGAGGCTGACGTTAATGCATGTTGAGGCAGTAGAAGAGGAAGTAGATAGACTTCTGGAGGCTAGAGCCATTCGAGAGGTAAATTACCCGACATGGTTATCAAACACAGTGGTTGTGAAGAAAAACAATGGTAAGTGGAGGGTCTGCGTGGACTTCACCAGCCTAAACAAGGTTTGTCCCAAAGACAGTTTTTCATTACCCAAGATTGACCAATTGGTGGATGCCACTTCAGGGCATGGAAGAATGAGCTTCCTAGACACTTACAGAGGGTACCATCAGATAGCCATGTACCCCCCAGATGAAAAGAAGACTGCATTTATCACCTCAAAAGGGCTCTATTACTACAGAGTGATGCCTTTTGGATTGAAAAATGCAGGCGCAACTTACCAGAGATTGGTGATTAAGATGTTCAGACATCTAATTGGCAAAACTGTGGAGGTATACATAGATGACAGGGTCGTGATGATGAAAGGACCTGAGGGTTATCTAGAAGACTTAAAGGCAGTTTTTGACATCCTTAGAACATATCGGCTCCAACTCAATGCATCGAAGTGTGCATTTGGAGTTGGGTCTGGTAAGTTCTTAGGATATTTGGTTACCAGAAGGGGCATTGAGGCAAGCCCTGATCAGATCAAAGCCATCTTAGAACTGAAGAGCCCAACATTGGCAAAACAAGTGCAGATGTTGACTGGAAGGGCTGCAGCCCTGAATAGATTTATAAGCAGAAGCTTTGACAAGTGTAAACCTTTCTTCAGCTTAGTGAAGAAAGCCACAGACTTCTTATGGACCGAAGAGTGCGAAGTCGCCTTGGCTGACTTGAAGATGTATTTGACTACAGCTCCAGTTCTCTCAAATCCAGTACCTGGAGAGGAGCTGTTCTTATACTTGACAGTTTCAGAGCATGCAATGAGTGTAGTAGTAGTCAGAGAAGAAAATGGAGAGCAAAGAGCAGTTTACTACGTGAGTAAAATCCTGGCTGATGTAGAGACTAGATACTTACCCTTGGAGAAGTTAACACTGGCTTTTGTAATGGCTTCCAAGAAGCTGAATCATTATTTTCAAGCCCAAAAAATTGTGGTGTTAACTGAATATCCTTTGAGGTCCCTGTTGCAGCAAGGAGATCTGACAGACAGAATAGCCAGATGGGCAATGGCTTTGGGCCAATATGACCTGGAATTCAGACCCAAGACAACAATCAAAGGCAGCCGACTTTGTGGTCGAATTTCCACCAGACACCGTCATACATTGGGCTCTGTTGAGCCGAGGTATACGACGTCCAAGTGAGCAAGGAAAAACCCAGCAGGGGATAGCAGAGTAAAGGAAAGAAGAGAAACTCAGGCCTTACAACATTTACATCGGTGACTCCTTCCAGTTGTTTGTTGATGGGAGTTCAAACCGACAAGGAGCGGGGGCAGGAGTAGTATTAGTATCGCTAGATGGGCAGATACTGGAACAATCCATTCGTTTGGGGTTTAAGGCCTCAAACAATGAAGCAGAGTATGAAGCACTAATCGCCGGATTAAAGCTGGCAGCGGCCATGGAAGCTGACAAGGTAATAGTCTTCTATGACTCCCAGGTTATAGTTAACCAAGCAACAGGCGAATATGCAGCCTGAGATAAAAGGATGTCGGCCTATGTAAAGGAAGAGGGCAAACTGGTAGCCTTATTCTAGAATTGCCGACTACAGCAAGTTAGCTGAGATGACAACAGCTATGCAGATGCTTTGGCTAACCTGGCTAGTGCAATGAAACCTGGAGAGGCAAGAACGATAATGGTTGACTACTTGTTAGATCCGAGCATAGAGCCATTAAACACAGAGCGTGAAGTAATGTGTGTGGAGATGGGACCAAGTTGGATGAATGCAATAATAGTATTCCTTAGAGATGGGAAGCTGTTGGATGACCGTAAAGAAGCGCACAAGATCAGACTAAAGTCGGCAAGATTCAGTTTGACAGCAGAAGGACATCTCTACAGAAGATCGTTTACTGGACCCCTTCTGAGGTGTGTGCATCGTGCACAAGTTGAAGACTTTCTGTATGAGATACATGAAGGAGTATGTGGAAGCCACGCTGGGGGCAGGTCACTTGCTCATAGGGCCATTACTCAGGGGTACTAGTGGCCCTGCATGCTGAAAGATGCTAAAGCTTATGTCAAGAAATGTGAGAAGTGCCAGAGGTTTGCATATTTGATACATCAACTAGCAGCAGACTTGAACCCAGTATCCAACCCTTAGCCATTTGCCTAATAGGGCATGGATCTTGTTAGACAACTGCCTCAAGCAACTAGACAAAGGAAATACCTGCTGGTAGCAACAGATTACTTCACCAAGTAGGTAAAAGTTGAACCCCTTACCAAGATTCGGGACGTTGATGTGAAGAACTTCATATGCAAGAATATCATCACCAAGTTTGGGATCCCAAGAGTAATAATAGTTGACAATGGTACACAGTTTGACAGTAAGCTAATCAAGAGCTTCTGTGCAAAGTACAAAATTAAGAATTATTACTCTACTCCAAGCTTCCCTCAGAGTAATAGCCAAGAAGAAGCATCTAACAAAGTTATTTTGGATGAGATTAAGAAGAGACTGGAAGCAGCAAAGGACAAGTGCGTAGATGAGTTGCCCAATATACTTTGGGCATATCGGGCTACGCCGAGAAGATTAACTGGGGAATCCCCATTTGCCATGGTTTATGGCACAGAAGCTGTCATTCCACTGGAGATTGGCATCCCAGGGATCAGAACCTAGGGAGTGGGGAATGAGACCAATGAGGCATTTCCAGTTCGAGATCTAGATCTGCTAGAAGAAATAAGGGAGAAAGCAGCAATTCAGCTAGAGGCATACCAGCAGCAGCTTGCCAGGGCTTATAATAAGAAGGTGAACCCGCGAGAGTTCCAAGTTGGTGACCTCGTCCTGAGAAAGGTCATCGGCAACAAGAAGGATTCTAGAGAGGGTAAGCTTGGCCCGAATTGGGAGGGACCCTATAGAATTATCTTGGTCTTGGGCAATGGGGCATATCGGCTTGAAGACAGTGATGGCAAAAAGCTGCCAAGACTCTGGAATACTTGCAATCTGAAGTTTTTTTATTATTAGATTTTCTTGTTTTTTAAGTTTTTTTTCTATTAGCCGAAGTAATAAATAAAGTTTTAGCTTAATTTTCAAACTTGTGTAGTATAACTGACTAGATACTTGACGATGTTTCTAAGTGAAACATGACAAATAACTTAGACTTATTATATGGCAGAGTTGAATTATACTTGTATATAATAGAGTTGAACTAAGTTGGCGATATTTCTGAGTAAAACATGACGAATAACTTAGACTTATTATATGGCAAAGTTGAATTATACTTGCATATAATAGAGTTGAACTAAGTTGGCGATGTTTCTGAGTAAAACATGACGAATAACTTAGACTTATTATATGGCAGAGTTGAATTATACTTGCATATAATAGATTTGAACTAAGTTCGCAAAGTTTCTAAGTGAAACATGACAAATAACTTAGACTCATTATATGGTAGAGTTGAATTATACTTGCATATAATAGATTTGAACTAAGTTGGCAAAGTTTCTGAGTGAAACATGACAAATAACTTAGACTCATTATATGGGAGAGTTGAATTATACTTGCATATAATAGAGTTGAACTAAGTTAGCGATGTTTCTGAGTGAAACATGACGAATAACTTAGACTTATTATGTGGCAGAGTTGAATTATACTAGCATATAATAGAGTTGAACTAAGTTGGCGATGTTTTCTGAGTGAAACGTGATGAATAACTTAGACTTATTATATGGCAGAGTTGAATTATGCTTGCATATAATAGAGTTGAACTAAGTTGGCGATGTTTCTAAGTGAAACATGACGAATAACTTAGACTTATTATATGGCAGAGTAAAATTATACGTGTATATAATAGAGTTAAACTAAGTTGGCGATGTTTCTGAGTAAAACATGACGAATAACTTAGACTTATTATATAGCAGAGTAAAATTATACTTGCATATAATAGAGTTGAACTAAGTTGGATTACTATGGACCTGTTATATCGGCAGAATCAGACATAGATTGGAACTAAGTGCATATCAGTCAGATTAACAATGAGACCAAGGTTGGTAACCTCGGCCAATCTTTGTTTGAATCTGACCTCGGTGGCAGGGTCAAAGCCACATGCTTAATGAAAACCCAAGTGGAACTTAAGTTCACATTAGAGGGCAGAGGGCTGGAGAATGATGTTTGGGAGTTGGAATTTACAAGCTAAAGTTGGTTTAACACTTGTTGAAATTTTAAGAAAAATTTACAAGTTGAAGTTAAGCCGAGGTTATGTTAAAGGAAGTTGGTTTAACACTTGTTAAAATTTTAAGAAAAGCTTACAAGTTGAAGTTAACCCCAAGGTTATAATAGAAGACAGAGGTCCTGATAAGTAAAGAGTGAAATGGCAAGCTGTAAATAACACTTGTGAAAATATTATGATAAATATTTTCAAGTGTTAGGTCAAAGCCGAGATAAACTGCTAATGGGTACAGCCGAAGTATTCGACACCGAGAAAATTACACAGTGAAGGTGTACATTGAAGACACGTAAATTATTCTAAGTATAGAATCATACAAGAGAAAAATAAAGAGAAACATTCATTCACACTGAAAGAATAAATTAGAGAATGCATTCAGACAAAGAAAGAAGGCACTTCGGCCTGACATTGAAGAGTAATTGTTCAGATTACAAAAGTGGCACGTCGGCCAAATTAAAGCTTACATTGTTTCAAAAGTAAGAAAAAGTACAAGGTACAAGAAATAAAAGAGAAACATTAAACTAGACTATTCGACGTCATTGGCAGGTTGGGTTTAGGCCTCAGAGGACATCTGGGAACTCTTCTCGGCAGCCTTCTCGGCAGCGAGCTCGGCTTCGATCTTTTTAAGAGTCTGGTCGAGGCTCTTCTCAGTTATAGGCGCCTTGGATGATGTCTTTTCGGCAGAGGAACCCTTTGAGACCGCGTCCTCCTCATTATGAGTCAAGTCCAGGACTTGCTCATTCAGAGTTAGGGACTTGGTCCCCCCAGCCTCGGCCTTCTCCGTCTCATTGTCCTCAGCCACCTCTTCGGCCTCAGCTTTGTCCTCGGACTGGCTTGGAGTAGGTGAGAACGACAGGACAAGGCTGCCAGTATTCTTAAGAGGGGAGTCCTCGGGGACAACCAACGCTTTCAGAGCAGCCATCCAACCAAGGGTATAGCCCTTGTTGCATGCCTGCCTGACTTGTTTCTTATAGTCTTTTTTGACGTCAGCTGTCCCCTCGGCGTACGCTTTTTCATCCGCGGCTTGATCTCGGCATCCTTGGTGGCCATGGCAGCAATAAGTTCGACCTGGACATCGGTAGTCTTTGCCTCGGCCTCTTTCTTTTCGGCCTCGAGGACCTTGGCAATGGCCTCGGCAACCCCTGCCCTCTCATCGGCCTCTTCTTGAACTTTTTTGGCTTCCTCAGCCTGCTTCATAAGAGTCTTCATCTTGGCCTTAGCTGTAATACCCCTGTTCCGTAGGATGCTAATTGGTCCTTAAATTGAGTATGATTATGTGTTTACCATGATTTTATGTGCCATTATGTGAATATATGTGATTTTGAAGTTTTATCTGTCCACCGTAGGAATATCTGTTTGAATAATCAGCTTTGGAAATTAAATTGAGGGCCTTATCGGCCACAGAACCCGAAATTGAATACGCCATTGTGATTGGCATAATTTTTAGAGCCTACGGTGAAATTTAATTGAAAAATTGATTTGGGCCAGATTAAGTTGATAAAATGGGTGCCCAATTACTCTCTATTATTATATTATGACTTAGTGGGGGCTTGTTGTATATGAGCACTACTTAATCAAACTCCCTCTCTAATTCTCACTTGGCTGATATACACTCTAAGGAGAGGAGAGGGCCGGCCATTAGAGAGAGAAAAGAGAGAAAAATCTGTGTTTGATCTTGAGGGCTTGGAATTTTGAAGTCCAACTCAAATTGGACCATAGATTGAAGAATTGGACTTCTAGGTAAGCCATTGCCTCTTGAAATCATGAATTGAACTTGTAATCTTGTGAGCTCAAAGTATTTTTGTAGTCAAGAGCATGAGTTAAATTGGTTTTGTTGAGACAGGATCATGCATACATAAGATTACTTTTGAATTGCCATAAGTTGCAAAATCTAACATGTATCATGTTAATTAAGCAAGATTTGAAGTTTGATCATGCATGCAAGCTTGGTTTTGTTGAGCTTTATGGGAGTAGGCACCACTTGCATCTTTTGAAATAGAAATGAAGTCAAGATGGGCATGCATGTTTGAATAATTGAAGATGGGAGCTTAAAATGCATGAGTATGTGTGATAGAATTGAAATTGGTGTCAATTTGAGACATGTAAGTGTGTAATTCTTGAAATTGAGCTCCATAATAATGTGTTTTGGTGTTTGTACCATGTTAGTATGATTATATTTGAGATTTGAGCCCTTGCATGCAAGAATGGTAGCTGGGAAATTGAATTGAAGCTCAAGAACACAATTTGGAATTTCCAGAATTTTGACTTCCGCTCGAGCGGGGGGAAGTGCCGCTCGAGCGGAGAAATCGAGCTCCCAGCATTTTTTTTGCAGACATGGTTCCCGCTCGAGCGGGGGAATTTAACGCTCGAGCGGGGAGCTATGTAGACAGGCAGTACGCTCGAGCGGCCGAGTTCACGCTCGAGTTGGAATTGAAGGCAACCAGTACTTTTGCAGACCTAAGGGTCCGCTCGAGCGGGGAAGTCCACGCTCGAGCGGGGACCCTATTTTCTGAAATCCTATTTTTTTTTTGCATTTTGTGTTTTGTTTTCCGTTCTCTTTCACTTGCAAGCACTCTTAGGCATATGTTAAGCATTGTAAATGAGTTAATGAGATAATAATAAAGCCTAAAGAGGAATATGTGAGTTAAAGAACGGATTGAACTGTTAATGACCCTTTTGTGTTCATGAAATGTGTAGGGTCAAGCTCCAGGGCAAATCCATAGGCCGATCACTGTGAGTAATATCAATATTTGAAAGCTTGTCAATGTCCAATTGTTATTCCCTTATAAACTTTACGAGTTGTTAATTGGGATTGTGGACAAAAGTCCGACAGGAATGAATGAATGGACCAAAGGTCGTTCTGATAAGAATGAATGAACCGAAGGTCGTTGTGATGTAAATGAATGGACCGAAGGTCGTTTTGATGTAAATGAGCGGGCCGAGGGTCGTTTTGACCTATATGAATGGACCGAAGGTCGTTCTGTCATGAATGAGTGGGCCAAAGGCCGTTTTGACATAAATAAGTGGGCCAAAGGCCGTTTTGACATAAATGAATGGGCTAAAGGCCGTTTTGACATAAATGGATGGGCCGAAGGCCGTTTTGACATAATGAATGGGCCGAAGGCCGTTTTGACAAGAATGGAAACCTGAATGGGCCGAAGGCCAGTATGTTGGAACTACAGTCACTTAATCTAAATTTGGTATAAGAGTGTATATGTATATGTTAAATAGAAATGTGAATTGGGCCCAAGGCCGTTTGGAACATGTTGTTCTACATTGTTATGTAATTTCTACATTTGATATTATTCACTGGGCTATCGCTCATGCTCATTCATGTGTTTGTAGGTGAGCCAAGGGAAGTCCAAACCCAACCCCAGTGAAGCCTGCTAGGAAAATCCGAGTTTTGAGGAAGTCAGCCTTGCGTCTCACTCTTGAGGCCTACCCTTGCCCTTTTTGCTATGAAATTATATTTTGTCTTGCCGGCAAGGACTTTGTGTATATCTGTGAATAGTTCGTCATAGGTTGACTCGTTTTGGATGACCCGGTCTGTAATGAATTTTGTGCAACTGTACTTTTGATGTGGGTTATTAACGTAACTGAATATGGTCTATTGATGTGCATATAAGCACGGCTCTATGGACAAAGTTTTTATTTATTGCTTCCGTTTGGCCCCTTTACTCTGACAAGTTATGTCTGTTTTGGTCCGAGGCCGTAGGTAATCTCTAGATTGCTGGCCGGTTATGTCCTTAACCCATAGGGGCGGGTTCGGGTCATGACATTAGCCCTGTTAATGGCCTTCTGTAAGCCAACAGCCTCCTTGGTCTTGTTGGCCAACTCCTTCTTGATGTTGAAGGCTTGCATTGCGAATGAGTGACCATGCTAGATTGCCTAGAAGGAATGGACAAGACAAAAAGTTAGAGAAATTTTCTAAGTACAGAAAAATAAAGAACGTAAAGCACCAAGTATTAGGGGCTTACTTGTACGGAGTGCTGCAACATTAGACCGAAGTTCTCGCACTCGCTCATCTCGGCCTTGCGATTGAGATCTTGGAGAGGAGCAGAACGGTAGAGAGGGCAACGTCGACTTCAATATCATCGGCGCTGTCGCTAGCTCCAACCGGCTTATCCTCGATTGTAATGGGGGCAGCCTAGGGGGCACTAGATTTCAAAGATCCTGAGGTTGTTACTGACTCAGACCTCGGTCTCTTTGACCTAGTTGATTCGGAGGGTGCAGCCTCGGCGGGCCTCTTTTCGGCAGCGGAGGCACTTTTTTCCGCCTTAGCAATTTTGGAGATCGTCAAGGTGTCCTAAGTGTTGATCTGAGTCACCGTTGCCTTGGGTTTGACTTTTTTTAGCCTTTTTGGTTTCAGCTTTGGCTGAGGCTGGGATGGTGCTGCTTGTGCGGTGACAGTATCGGGGATGTCGGCTAAAAGGTCGTCTGCAACAACTTTCTTACAACCCATCTCGGCGGCGATTGTAGTTCAACGTTGGCGTTTGTGTTGAAATGGAGGGATTAGTTGTGCAGCCGAGGTCGATGGCTATTCAGCTGGATCAGAGGTTGACCCCTGATTTGGCCGAGGGGATGAAGTTGTTAGAGGAGTTGTAGCCGAAGGAGGCGATTTGCTCTTTTTTGGGACGTCGGGCAAGGTGGATTTATAAGTCGGGATGTAGTTGAGCAGCAAGGGAGCTTTCCGCCACTCAATTAGAAGACCCAACAGCTTTTTGAGGTCCTTGCTGGCAAAGAATGACTTCCGAAAATCCTTTGGTGGTTGAGGAAGAGCTGCAAGAAAAAACAGACATTAGCACATGTGTAGAAAGAACAAAGTGTTAAAGACTTGAGAGCAAGTAAGGTGACTCTTGGCTCTTACCATCACCCTCTTTAAAAACTGATCGGTTCAAGAGATGGAGATGGAGGTCCTCATCTGGTGAGAATTCCCAGTTGCCCGAGACGATGAAATAATCGTCCCCGGCACCCTTGTTGGAATCAGGGAGGTCGGCGATGAGTTTGTATTGGGTCGACCTTGGCTTAAGGTAGTAGATATAGCCTTTTTCTAAACTAAGACCACACATGGTGTAGCAGTACTGGATATTGGCAAGAGTAACCCTAGCGTTCTCTTTTTTGGCTAAGGCTGTTATGCCATCGATAACTCGGTAAGAGTTGATGGCGAGCTACATTGGGTTCAATTTGTAGTAATAGAGGACTTCTCGGAAAAGGATGTCAAGTGGAAACCTGAGCCCATATTCCGTGAAGGCTACGACAGGGAAGGGCATAAAGTTCTCCCTAGGCATGATGGAGTCCTCCTTCCCTGTCAACTTGAGATAAATGTCGGTAGGGATGGAAAACTGCTGCTTGAAATATTCTAACTTGGTTGGGGTGTCTACCGTATACCTCCACATGCCCATGATGTCGGCTTAAGGGGAAAGTATTGGATTTTAGAAGGAAGTGTTTTGTAGGGGTTTGAGGGACCTCGGCTAAAAACTGCAAGTGTGTTGGCGCAAATTTTTCTGAAAGATCTAAGGGGAATTCGTTTCAATTTTTCCTAAAATTCGTGAGTTCTACAACAAATCCCAAACCTAAGTCTATGTAAACAAGGACTAAAGGCAAGAATCTAGAAAAAAGACACAGAAAACAAAAACAAGAATCGTGATTCAGAATCAAGAATAGTGATGAACTATCAAGAACACAGTGGCAAAAATCAACAAATATGTAAGCAGTGTGTGTATACTCAAGAATGGATTGGGCAAAACCAAAATCATGAAACAAACATGCTCAATACATGGTGGAATTCAAGATACAAATTAATGATCAATGACATGAACAAGTATGCAAAGGCAGCGAGTATAGCAGTGGAGTTCTTTGGAGTAAAACAAGAAATTGAAATAAGAGGAACAGTGGCTTACCAAGAAGAAAAAGGCTGGTGTGAAATACGGCGGTGTCAGACGGTGGCAGTGAGCAAAGAAGTGTAGCAAAAGCCTCGCCGGAGGGGGAGAGCGAAACTGGTTGCAGAAAGCTTCGTAGAAGCAGTAACGGAGGATTTGAGAGAGAAAGTTTGAATGAGAACGGGGATGAAAATGAAAAGACAGAGAGAGAGAAATGATTTTGATCAAAACCACGAAGTGGCGGCCAAATTGCAATCACTGTGCCTAGGGCGACGTGCTTGTCAGATGGTGCACGCACAAGCGATGCGACTTAATGGCGCGTGTCAAGTACAGTCCAGTG
Organism: Camellia sinensis; assembly: GCF_055761805.1. Lineage (NCBI taxonomy): Eukaryota > Viridiplantae > Streptophyta > Magnoliopsida > Ericales > Theaceae > Camellia > Camellia sinensis. The sequence goes on along the minus strand of NC_138963.1, from coordinate 29,815,485 downwards.
GGGGAAAGACGTGTGGAAATAACGGTTGGGTTGCTGTGCGTGACAGCTCATACGCGTGTTGAATATCTTGAAGTTCTTGGTTTAATGAAGCAAAGACCTCGGCTAGTATAATGATCTCAGCTAAATAATTTGAACCGACTTGGTTATTTGGTCTAAGGCATTGATGAAAACAGATTACAGGTCTTGGTCATATGGGGCCAACAAATGATGACCTCGGTAATGAAGGATAAAGCGAGCTTAGCTGACGTGCTAAGTGGAAGAAATGATATAGGTTCCATCACCTCAGGATGCCGAGGTAACAGAACATAGGGGCAGTTGTGGGGACATAATTTTTGAGTGACAACACGTGGCCGAAGTGGCACCGAAGTGTCAACCGAGGTGCCACGTGTCCTGATCATGACGCCGAGGTAATCTTGACTAGGCCGAGATTATCTGCGTAGATACCGAAGTCTGGGATAAGCGGATAAGGGACAAGAGTCCTAGATTGGGAGAAAACTTCAGTTTGGACAATGATAAGACTCTTAGAGAGTTTATCCCAATCTAACTGGGAGTCCAGGATTAACATTAAGACAGAATCCATTGGAGCTAGGCTTTTATTGGGATTAGGTCAGTGTTGGCTATAAAAGAGAGGCACCCTCATGGGTCAAAAGTACACTTTTTGTATTCTGAATAGTGAGTTAAGTACTTTTGCTATCTTTGAGAGATAACTAACTTGATCGTCGGAGTGTCCTCACGTGGACAAACCACCGCCGGAATCTCTTCTTTCTATGACAGGTCGTTCGGGCTTAATCTATTCTGTCGGTGCTCTCTAACTAAGTACTAGTTTGACAATGTGGTCAAAAATTGACTGACACTTTCTGTATAAATATTTTCAAAATTTTAAATTTAATAGGGGTAGACCATAGATGAACCAATAATTTTTATCACATGTGCATTTTTTTGTCTTTAAATTACAAAAATAAAACTTTTAGATTAGTTTTGAAAATTTTCTTAATGTTTCTATTTAAATTTTTGCGATAGATGATAGATTTTGACAATCGATGAAGAAGATTCTATTATCTTTCCTTTTAAAAAGCATAAATCATGAAATAATTAGTATTTTTTTAATTATTGATAAATAAGTTAGCCAATAGCATTTTTTTTTAAAATTATATTTTAATTCAAAAATTCACAAATATTGGTTGGAGGTTTGGAGTTCCCATAATGTTCCTCATAAAAAGTCACGTTGCTATAATTTATAACTAGTGATAATCCGTGCTATGTCCGGGATTTCATAAATCCAAAAAAAAAAAAAAAAAATTCAATATAATTATCTTGCAGTAATTTAATATTTTGACTTGTGGTATACATAAAATTTATAAGTTAACTTTTAAGCTTATAACTTTTTAAATTATTAGCTTAAAAAAATAAAAAATATATATATAAATCCATTTAGTGCAATTTTTATAAATTGTATTAAAAAAAGTTAAACCTAATTAAATGAGATTAAAAGAGTTATGACATATCTCTTCTTGTTATAAAAATATACAATTTTATTATTAAATGTGAAGTGATACTTAACAATAATTAATATGATGTTTCTATTATTAATCCAATAATTTAAGTTACATTTATTTTGAGTTCAATTTCATAACTAAAAATACAATATGAATATAATACACATACGAATTTTTAGTCTTTAAAAATAAGAAGGTTTCAAAATATTTTCAAACTTTCATCATTTTCTTTTAATTTTTTTTATCTAATTTGATTTTAAATTTGAATAAATTTTTTGATTTGATATGAATTACTTTGACTTTTTTATTAAATTTTTATCAATTTTTAAAAGAACTTTCATTCTTATCCCAATTTTTTTTTTCTTTTCACCAATTTTGATGGAAAAAAACAATAATTTTCAACATTTCATCTTTTTAAATTTTTATCAAATTATAATTTGATAAAAAAAATATTAAGGGTTGAAAATTCTCTTAATTGGAATTATAGTGAAATAACATCTTGAAATAGTTAAAGTTTGAGTATGTGGTTGGTTGAAATATATAATTTAATTAATTCTCTTCTCATATTTGTATAAAAATTGACACTTATGATGGCATCATTATAAGTCAGATTATGGAAAAATTTTTGATGTATCAAACGTTTCCCATTTGTAAATATCCTACATATTAAAAAAACAAAAAAAAAAGAAAAAAATTTGTAAATATCCTACATATTAAGTATCCTACATATTAAAAAAAAAAATTTATTTTCTTCAATTCAATTAATATGCCATTTGTAATAGCATAGTATATAGGGATATGTGTTTATTTGTTTTGTTTTATGGACATAAACAATTGATGTTTCAATTTAAAAAATTCAAAAGTAAAAAAAAAAATAGATTGAGTTTTTTAGAGATAAAAGAAACCATCTAATTCTTTTATATACTATTTAATTAAATAAAGAAAATAGAAAAATTATATTTAGACATTATCCCTATATATTATGCTATTATATACAACTATAGTTGTAACAAATTAACTATAATATATATGAAAAGTTATATTAATCTTTCATTTTCAATTAATTGAATTATAATTAACAAACTAACAAATAGCAGTCATGGTATAATGGGATAGAAAGAGGATAAAAATAAAAAAAATACAATGATAATTAAAATTTTTAAATTTATCTAGTTATACAAAATCTAATGTTATAGTAAAATCTTGAATTCTCAATAAATTTTCACATTTTTTATAAAATAAAATGACAGCAAAAAATAAAAAATTCGATACCCACTTTTTTTTACTTCAATTTTATGGTCTTTATTGAAGAAAATAAAATTTGATCAAAATTTTTGGCATAGAATGGACATAGATATTTTGATTTTAACCATAATCACTAATAATTCTTCTCTACCATGCAAACCTGTAAGCAAACACATAAGCCTCACTAAAACCGAAACCGAAACCAAAAAACTAACAGAAGAGAAAGAGAATCACATAAGGAAAAAAAAAATTAAAAAACAAATAAAATATGGAGTCGGAGAATGTTACCTCCAATAACTTAGGCCTCACTTAACCCAATTCGTTAGCTCCTCCGCCAGTGCCCGCGAAGTTTAAGAGTTGGGATGACTAATCAGATTATTCTTTAAATAAGACTTGAAAATTGATTAATTTGTCCCATTAAGTGATTTAAAATTTTGATAGATATACATCATGTATATATATATATATAATTGTATTACTAAATTATAATTCAAATTTAGATATTGTTATATTTTTTTGAGATCCATATCTAAATTTTTATCTTTTTTTATTATTTTTATTATTTTTGTGTGGTTTCTATTTGGTTTTTTTTTTTCAATTTATTTAAGATGGAGTTGTGAGTTTCTTTTTTTTTTTTTAAATTTAATTTATCTGTGATTTCTGTTTGTTTTTAATTATTATTATTTAGGTAAGTTATGATGTGAGTTAGATATGTGATAGATAAATTAGTTTTATTGAATTAAAGTATGATGGTGGGATATATTTTAAAATTTGATTTGTTTAGATAAACTTTAAATATTTTTAAATTTTAAAATTGGATATTGAGATGCAAAAGAAAGATTTTAATGAGATAAATAAAAATAAAATTTATTAATTTTATCTGTATGTATATCTGATTTTTAGTATTTTTTTTGGGTTATGTTATAATATAATATATGAGAAATAGATAGATATCCACAATTTTCATAAAAAATATTTTCTGATTTTTTGGGAAAGAGAGAAGAAAGGCAAGTTTTAATATATATTTTTTTGAAAATCGGTGAGACAAATTAGGATAGAGAGGTTATGAAATATTTTTGTTATCTCTTCATTTGAAATCCATAAATTAAGGGATAATTATTATTTCTAAAATAATTAAATAAATAAATCAGTCAATAATTTTTTTTTAAATCTATTTTATAAATTGAGAGAATAAATACATTCATAACTCTAAACAGATATACATAAGCTAACCAACATTAATATCTCAATCATACAACAATCCAAGCATTTTCCAGAACTATCTTTCATTTCATTAATCCTATATTATGAATTTATAACACGTGACAGATTTTCAATAAACGAAAAGAAGTAAAGAGACGTTCATGACCTAGTAGCTGCATATTTCCAAGAAGATACTTGGTTACAATAAAAAGTAGGTCAAGCCTAATACAAATAAAAGTCCTAGGCTTGTACACAAATATTTACAAAATAAAAATAAATGAGCATTTAGCTCCACGATGCTCCCAACCTAATTTCTTAGGGGAGGCATATTGTCATTACCTAAAAGCTGGTTTTTACATAGGGAGAGCTAAAGCCCTGTAAAAATTAATTTATTATTTTGTATGATACTTAACAAAGTCATATGGTGAATGCTCATGCATGTCGCTTACCAAAATGATACGTTTTCTCTTTTGAAATAATGCAATGTCATGTTTATAATTCAGTTGATAAACCGATACTTTCAAAATAGAAAATAAGGAAGTGAATACACACATTGGGAATCTCTAGGTATGTGTTTGCCAGTAGGCTGTACAAGCACTACCAAAGTCCTTTACCAGTACTAACCGAAAGGATCAACATCTAACCGCGCTAGTTTTTAGACTTTCACTAAGGACACGCAGGACAACATAATAATAATAACCACACCACACCCCCTAATCAGATTCACCACGGTATTCACCTCTTTTTTTTTCTTAAAACAATACATTTCAATGTATAAGGTTGAAAACAATGTTCAAATGAGAGATGCATGAGTGAATGACTTTAGTTAACCTAGTTCTTATGCAATTTCTACAACAATCAAAACTATCCTCCACTGATAACCCAAAACAGATATTTCTATTCAAAATATAAATTTTAAGCAATAGATATAAATTCATAATTTCAAATTTGGAGTAGCAATACATGTTCAACTTCTCTATCCAATTCAATCAATGGTTCAAACATTGACCCACCATTCTCATTCCTATTCAAAACCAATAATTTTCGAAGATTTCGAAGGGTTTCCAAAATAATATCTATTTCTTTTCAAAAACACCATTTAAGAGAAATTCCATATTTCACAACAACAAAACCTTTTCAATAACCTTTTAGAACAACCCATCCCAAAACCTATATTTTATAAATCCAAATCAAACCCAAATACTACTCTATTCAATAGCACATAACAAAACTAAAAATAATGCAGAAATGTTAAAGAAATCCTTACCTCAATAATAGAAAGAGAAGGAAAGAACAATCCCAAAATCAACAGAGGTGGATCTTGAACTTTTTCAAAATAAAACGATCACCTTCTCGTGCTCTACCTTTTATCCCAAAGCATCAAGGTGCTGAGATTAGTAGAATTGAGTGTATGAAGAGGGTAGGTTGTAACAGTTTGTTTTAGGTGACCACTCGAGTGCTCATCTGGTCGCTTAAGTGTAAATGCGAAATTCCCAATATCTTGCTTGTTAGCAAGCGAGACCGCTCGAGCGATGAAGTGGTCGCTTGAGCATAGAATTTAGGCTTCTAGTATTTTCACTGTAACTCTACAAAACTTTTGGAGTCTTGCGTTTACCTCAAGCGATGGAAAGTTTGCTCGAGCGATCTGGTCGGGACAACATACTTATAAGTCAATTAAACACTTTTCTCTCCCATTTTTTCTAACTCCTCTCTCTCTCTTTATCACCCATTTTTGAACCCTAATCCTAAAAACACTTGATTTCCTCAACTTTTACTAAAGATTCACATTAAATCCTTCAAGAAAAATGAAGAGCAAGTTTGATTCAAGAATCTCACCGATTGAATCGTGTTTCGAGGTAAGGGTACTTTTAACTTGATATATTTATGATTTGAGATATATATGTGATATTTTCTTAGTTATAGCTGTGAGAACCCAAATATACAAATTAAGTAAATAATTAAATAATAATATTACAATCTCAAATATTTTGGTAGTGAATCCTAAATTGCAAATTAAATATTTGGAAGGTCTTTTAATTAATTTTAAAACCTAAAATAAATTTATGATGAAAGTCTTTAATTTAGAGGCAAGGTTTATTATAAATATAAAAAATAAATAAATAGAGAAGATGGTGTGACTTGAACTAGACCACAAAATTAATAAATAAGGCTCTTACCAATTGAGTTGCATATAACTTATACATATATTTTGTATATTTATCTATTTATTTGACCTACACATGCTTTAGGTGTACCCAACCACTTTATTATTTTCACAACACGACATCAACCACTTTAGGTTTCTTAGTAGACGTGAGTCATTGTGAGAGAGCGAGAGAGAGAGAGAGAGAGAGAGAGAGAGAGAGAGAGAGAGAGAAATTTCTAGCATCTTGTGGTTCTACAACTTTAAGGTATTGTTCTTCTATAATATATTATATCTATGATTATTGTGTGTAGATGTTTCAGTGTATTGATTGGAAGAAAAAGGAATGGATTGGCTGATTGGGTTAGTACTCTGTGTATATTATTATCATACAAAATTTTAAAGCGAATTAAGGAGCTAAAGTCGTTAGATAAGAATTTTGCACAGAATCACAAACTTTAAAAATCAAGAAACCATATCAAACGAATGAATTTTAAACTGAAATTTTTACAGTAAATTAACTATATATTGAATTGAATATCTGAATTTTTTCATAATTTTTGGGATTCAAAATTCATATAAACCGATGCGTTCAAATCTGTCCAGAAAACTAGTTTTAAACAGTAAATTCGGGAGTGCCATTCTCTTTGGGTATAAATCTGAAAATTATCAAATTAGTGTCATTAGAACCGGTTACGAGTCTAGTTTCGGACGTTTTTGTCCTTGCATTGATTGCTCATGTATACTAAGAGAACGATTAATTTCTTTAAAGTGCTGCAGAAAACAACCTGTTTAGATATTATTAATTGTAGATAATTATTTTGATAAGCAAATCAAGTGAAACCATTTGGGTTTGAAACTTAGGATATATTAGTTTATATCTAGAGGGTCTTAGAATTTTTTGAACAACGTGGAGTGGGTTTTTAATTTTCAAAATTAACGAATAGATTGGGAAAACTAGTTTAAAATTCTGTTTTATCTTAAAGTTACTTTTAATTAAGTTTCGATTTGAACCCATGTCTTGGGTGATTTTAGACCTTGAAAAACATGAACTTAGGTAATATTTAAGAGTAATGGTGAGTTGGGTTGAGCCGTGTTAGTGCGCTTTAGTTTGGGGTTACTTAGTTCTTATTCTTTAATATTTTTAAATTAGTAGTGACGTGTGGTTTTTATACTTGATTCAGGGCACTAGTTGGACTTTCATACTCTATTCAAGGATTATATTATTTCATTTTTAGGTGAGTAGTTTCATACTACATATTTTTATAAATGGTTCCCTACCCTAAACTGTTGGAAAATTAAATTGTTGTTTCAGGACTAAACTGTTTTGATAAATTATTATATTATCAATGGAATCAAATTATTTCTGAAACATGTGTGAACTTGGCATACTGTAAATTATTTGTTTTGGTCTCATGTTTATAATGATGGACTACCATGTTTTGCAAAACTGATGTGTATTGATTATTGGGACCATATGTGTATTTAGTCTAGGGAAATTATTCCACTGTGTGTGATGACTCTGGCCAATAGGTAACAAATCCGAGTTGGGCTGTGATGACCCTAGTGCTCAACGATTGTAAGGAAAAGACCTAGGTTAAGCTGGGTGACCTTCAATCGGATCGTCTTTGAGAAAAGGCCCAGATTGCCATCCTGAGGATGACTCTTAGTTCGGTTTTGGATCCAACGGGGCTTATAGCCTTGAGAACTGTGTAACATATTACTTGTTATTTTCTTGGTACCCAGAAAATTATTGGTGTTCACGTTATAATTTGTTTTAAGTGGAAAATGCCATTTATCATGTTCTTGTGAGACATGAGTATTTTAAGTGTTGAACTTTGGAAACTTCTTTTCGAAACAGATTATATTTACTAAACTATATGCCAATCTAGTTTCTGTGATATATATCTTATTTTGAAATTGAGCCATGTTTTCAAAACTGTATTTACTATCCATGTTGCTACTCACTGAGCTATCAGCTAACTTAGTTGTTTATCATTTCCAGGTGTTAGAAGGACTTAGAGTGGACTTATGGCGTAGCGGGAACTCAATTGCATGGACCTCTAGGGCATTCATTTAATTTGTTTTAGGTTGTTATGTTGGGTTTTGTGCATACATTGTGGTTGGGTTTTATTTTGAATTATTATTTTTTTTGGGCGGTTTGTGTTCGATTTAGTATATATATATTTTTAGGAAGTTGGTTATGGCTTGTTTTGCACTTGTGGTATGTCATTGGATTGAGTTTTGATTTATTTATTTTTGGGCTATCATCACATTTATTCTTTATGATTTTGGGTTCATGTTTAGGCTTACGTGTGCCTTGGGCTAAGTCCCCGTGGGCTACGGCTGGTCATACCCGGGTTTGGGGTGTGACATAGCCATGTATGAAATGATTTTGTGATATAAAGTGGGTTTATTGACTAAAAAGGGATTTTTCCTGTGTGTTGGAAAAATTTGTGCATATCCTTCTTGATTATGGTTAGAAATTGTGAATATCGACTCTTTATTTGTAAAGATGGGAAAAATCCAATTTTTTTTTCAAAAACCCTAGTTTTAAAATTTGATCTAATAATGGGTTTGGCCAAATTGACTTTTAAATCTTGAAATTGGGTGAAAGATTATGGAAATGGTGTTGAGAGATTAAATTTTTGAAGCTCTTTGGGTATATAATGAGATTGTGAAAATTGTGAAATTTGAGAAATCTTTTGGTTATTGATACTATTAATGTTGTTGTGGATTGAACAAACCTTATGAAAAATTTATTTGAAAACTCATGCATCATGTGCATCATAATTTCTCATGCGATTTAACCACCTTGTGGATGTTTGGAAAATGTCAAAGGGGATAAATAGTGTATGAGTCCGGGTAGTTGAGTTGGGTTTTAGGAATTGAGTTATGTGTTGTATCTGGTACCCGTGCAGGGAGTCAAGGTGCCCAATTTCCCTGTCTTGTGCATATCGCCGGATGAATGTGGAAAAGGTTTTTGGGTGTCCACAAGCCTGCTGTTTATAGAGTCGACGAATATGGAAAACTTGATTTTTGGGTGTCCACAAGCCTGCCGTTCCAAGAGTCGACGAAAGTGGAGAGGGAAAGGTTTTTGGTACCCATGTTCCGCCATTTTTAGAGCGAGCAAATGTGGGAATATTTTCTGTATATAAATCTATATATATATGTATGATTTTGCAACTCTTGCTTGAGACGTCATAGCGTATTTACCGCCCTATGCTTGTAGACAAGATTTTGAATAGAAATCATGCATTGAACACTTTTGCCGTTAAAAGAGGAAATATGAATTTTATCCTAACAAGTGCATGGCATAATCATATACATCTTGATTATTTATATAACTTGATAAATGTATTTCCTACTGGGCACTAGTTCACCCCCAAAATAACCACCTTTCAAGAAACGATGTTGATGCGCTGATTCAATGATTGGCTTGGGGAAAGATTTTAGATGGGGGCACGGAAGCTCTCTTTTGATGTTTTATGTTTAAGCCTCGAGCTATTTCTGTATGGAAATCTAGAATTCCATTTTTGTCTATTCAAGGACACTCCTTGAGAAGATGTTTTCCTTTTTGGCTCTTTCTTTACATTACCTTATGTCTTTTGAACTATTTTTTATTTTGTTAATAGATGTAAACAAACAATGATGTAATCACTAGAATAGTTCAATGGGGAAGAGGCAGTCTTGGAATTTATTTTATTATTATGGACTTACTTCTCTCTCTCTCTCTCTCTCTCTCTCTCTCTCTCTTATATTTCTATATTGGATAAACCCAAGTGAACATGATTTATGAAGGCAATTTCCCGGCGCGTTACAGATCTTGAACTTTTTCAGATTAAAACGATCACCTCCTTGTGCTCTACCTTTTATCCCAAAGCACCAAGGAGGCAAGACTAGCAAATTTGAGTGTATAGGGAGGTTTATGCAAGAATTAGAGAGAGAAAGAAGAAAAACTGGGTTTGGGAGCTTTTTAGAGAGAGAGTGGAGTCAGAGAAGTGATAAGAAAATGTTTTCCCCGTAGCTTTATACACACAAATCGTTCGAGCGACCAAAATACTGCTTGAGTATCAGACACAAAATACTGCTCGAACGACCAAAACATGGCTTGAGCAAAGAAAACCAAACTCCTAGAAGATTACCCCAACCGAACGGATTGCTCGAGCAAATAAAACACCGCTCGAGTGAATAATGACCCCTTTTACAAGTTCAAATTGCACAAGATTGCTCAAGCGAAGAAAAGACTACTCGAGTGAAGAATAACATGCTCCTGGAAGTTTAGTCTGCAAACACAGATTCTGGGAGAAAAAAAGATTGCTCGAGCGACCAACTCATCGTTTGAGTGAACCCATAACAAACAGACAAAATTTTCTTAGAAATACCAAGTCCTAACCTGTTCAAAACCTAATCAACCAAATCTAAGATTTCACTCCTAATCAACAACAATTACTCGAATAAATATAAACAACAACAATAGATACCAGAATCCAAACCAAAGAATACGAAAGCGTCAAGTCTTAACTCGAGCCACTATATATTGTCCATATAAAAAATAAGATTAATCGGATGTGTAGCCCTATGATTAGGCTCAAATTGTTTTCTAAAAAATTATTAGAACTATGTTAACTGTTTATTTTTTAAAAAAAATAAATGTGATTTGGTTATGGGTTACAGATGCCCAAATAATCTAATTATTTTCATGAATAATCTATTCGATAAAATTTACAATATGAGTTGTTCGAATGTAACGCCCCAAACAAATACAATAAATCCCAACCCATAAGCAATATACTTTCATTCATCAGACTTCGTATACAGAAGGGGTGAGACATGCGATATACATTCATAAATGATTCATCCTGAATCTACAGCATGTGTTACAGTTGATAAAGCAGAATAAAAGCAAAACAAGTATTTATATGCCGTAAAGGCTTACATCTTTCCAAGTCATTGCTTGGTTACAACAAAAGTGAGACTAGCTCAATACAAATAAAGCCTTTGGCTATACAAAAGAAAATACAACAAAAGTGATTTCTTAATCCAAAGTCCCTCCACGCTATTGCCTTGGGGGAGGCATATCACCAACACCTGAAAATAGTTTTTTCCAAATAGGGTGAGCCAAAGCCCAGTAGGAACAATTTAACATAATATATGAATCTTAACAAAGATACAAGTACAATGTGCACATACAATGCTCGTGATAACACATTAACGTCTATATGATCATAAAGTACCAAATTTCATATTTCGATCCATTTTCCTCCAATTCATTTCTAGTAACTTCATTTCATCTCAATTCAAGAGCCAGTTTCATTATCTTTCAGACAACCCAACTGAGGCTACAACTCAGTGGTTCTCGAATTAACATAATTATCACACAAACACGTCAATTTGTCATTTTATGAAAATTTCGTCCGCGAGATCAGCATTCATGTATGCGCACGGTTTCGGGACTTTCACCCTAAACACACAGGCCAACTTAATTTCAATGGAGTCCATCCCCTTTCTCCTCCAAAACATGGAGTACATCCCGTTTCTTCTCCAAAACATCATACATATGCAATATATTTAAAGCATAGTCATATTCAATGACAACCCACAAGAGATTAGTTTTAATTTACTTAATCCTCATGCAATTTCTACAACAATCATAGCTATTCTCTACCGATAGCGCAATACATATATTTTTAAACAGATATTCAATCTCAAGACACTTAAATTATTCAAAATTACACGGTGAGAGATAATACATATTTAGCTTCACCATTTATCTATATATATCCAACCAATTTCACATTCACAATACAAATTCCGTTCATTTATACAAAAATAACTATTGGAACCATTCTAGGGCAAACTCCCATTTTCTCAAATATCACTCCAAGTGCCCAAAATTAATCATTTTGCCACCATACAACTTTATATTTAACCCCATAACAATTTTCACAACATACACATGAAAACCAGCTTTTTATTTCACACCCAAACCCTAGGTTTGTCCATAATACACCTAAAGTCCACCATTGTTACACAATAAGCAAATAACTAAGTTAAAATCCATATGAAAGTGTAGGAAATCCCTACCTCAAGTGTAGAAGCCCAAAGGAGGAGTGGAAAAACTTCAAAAATGTCGAAATCAAACTCTATTCGGACGTAATGGCAGCCCTTGAGATGCTCCGCCTTTTTGTCAAAGGGAGTAGGGTAGAGAGATCCTTAGATCCTAGTGGATTTTAGAGAGAGAGAGAACTAGTCTAGGGTTTTTGAGTGAAAAGATATCAAAAAGTGATGTAAAAAGTGCTGCTGCGAACTGCTATACGCGAGGTTCGCTCGAGCGCAAAGAGTTGTCGCTCAAGTGACTAGACACAATAAGTGGCCTCGTTGAGTGCAAAATGCGTTGAGAAGTTTTACAGAAATATACCGTCGCTCGAGCGTAAGAAGCCTCGCTCGAGCGCACTACCCTTCTAGTATCTTTGCAGGCCTGCAAAAGTACTGAAAGCTCACGAAGCTCGCTCGAACGAAAAAAGCCTCACTCGAGCGAAGAAGCAAATTTCTGGACAACAACAATTTGACCAACTAGCAACCAACCTGTTCCAAACATGCCCAAGACACTCCAATACTCAAACTCAAAGGGGAATGAGGGAAAAAGGCATGAATAACAATATTAAACCATGAAACCCAAGTCCGGAATACAACAAAGGTCGGGTCAAAACCAGAATCCCTATAATCTCTCATCCCTTAAGGAATTTCATCCTCGAAATTTCAATATAAGTGCAAAACCATTTTCAAACTATTTCCAACTATGATAATCTATCAATTTCAATCACCATGTCCTATTCTCCGGTCATCCACTCTCATTAACTAGATACACAAGTTTCGACATTGAAGTACAATGTATATATTCCCAAAACATTTACAATGTTTATGATAAACCCAATTTTCCAAAAATTTAAACAACATATGCAATGTTTGTTTGGTAACGTTTACGTTTTCAGTTTATATTTACAAAAATTTTATAAACTGGTTTTTGTTTATTTTTTGTTTATTTTTAGAAAAACGTAAACTACAAACGCGTTTGGTAATTGACAAAATGTTTAAAAAAATTTAAAAATATAAAAAAGAGTGAGAAATGACAGGTGGCAAGTGGCAGCGGAAGACGGTGGTGGAAAGTGGTGACGGTGGGTGGTGGGTAGCTAGTGGTGGTGGATGGTGGCGGGTGGGTAGTGGTGGTGGGTGGGTGGGTGGGTGACGGTGACGGTGGCGAGTGGGGTGGTGCGCGGGTGGTGGGTGGTGGTGACAGGTAGGTGGCGGATGGCGGGTGGTGGTAGGTGGCGGGTGGTAGGTGGTGGGTGGGTGAGTGACGGTGGCGGGAAGTAGCGAGTGGGTGGTGGTGGTGGTGGTGGTTGTGGCGGGTGGGTGACAGATGGCGGGTGGTAGTGGGTGGTGGCAGGCGGGTGGTGGGTGGTGATGGTGAGTGGGTGGGTGACGGATGGCGGGTGGTAGTAGGTGGTGGCGGGCGGGTGGTGGGTGGTGATGGTGGGTGAGTGGGTGACGGATGGCGGGTAGTGGTAGGTGGTGGGTAGGTGACGGGTGGTGGGTGACGGGTGGTGGTGGCGGGTGGGTGGGTGACGGTAGCGGGTGGTAGCGAGTGGGTGGTGGTGGTGGTGGTGGTGGTGGTAGTGGTGGGTAGGTGACGGATGGCGGGTGGTAGTGGGTGGTGGCGGCCAGGTGGTGAGTGGTGATGGTGGGTGAGTGGGTGACGGTGGCGGGTGATGGGTGGTAGCGAGTGGGTGGTGGCGGTGGTGGTGGCAGCGGTGGGTGGTAGTAGCAGGTGGGTGCGCGGATGGCGGGTGGTGGCAGGTAGGTGGCGGGTGGTGATGGTGGTGGGTGGGTGGGTGGGTGGGTGGTGGTGGCAGGTGGGTGGGTGGTGGCGGGTGGTGGTGGTGGTGGTGGGTGGGTGGGTGACGGTGGCGGGTGGTAGGTGGTAGCAAGTGGGTGATAGTGGTGGTGGGTGGTGGTAGCAGGCGGGTGGCGAGTGGGTGGTGGTGGTGGTGGTGGTGGATGGTGGTGGCGAGTGGGTGTTAGGTGGGCGGTGGTGGTGGGTGGCTGGTGGTGGCAGGTGGGTGGTGAGTGGTGGTGGCAAGTAAGTGCCGGGTGGTGGTGGCGGGCGGTGAATGGTAATGGCAGGTGGTGGATGGTGGCAGGTGGATGACAGGTGGGTGGTGGTGGTGGTAGTGGTGGTGGCGAGGGGTGGGTGGTGATGGTGAGTGGGTGGCAGGTGGGTGGTGGTGGCGAGTGGTGGCTGGTGGTAGTAGGTGGGTGGTGAGTGGTGGCGGCAGGTGGTGGTGGTGGAGGGTGGGTGGTGGGTGGTGGCGGCGGATGACGGTAGTGGAAAATGGTGGCAGGTGGTAGCTAATGTTGGGTGATATAAAAAAAAAAACTGAAAACTCAAAATGGAAACACATTTTTTATGTTTTCATTTTTTGGCCAAATTTATAAACTGAGACCACTGATTTATAAATCAAAAATTTTACCAAACAAGTTTTTATTTGAGTTTTTTAAATTTTTGTAAATATAAACAGAAAACTGAAAACGTAAGTGTTACCAAACGGCACCTTAATATTTCATTAACATAATCAAAATCTTAACATATGCTCAAACATCAACAAATAAGTCCAGATATTTCTCACGGACTTCTAATTCACGCTCCTAAGTCGCTTCCTCAACCCCGTGATGTTTCCATAATACTTTGACCAAGGGAATTGTCTTGCCTCGCAAGACTTGGTCACGGGTATCCAAGACACTCACTGGTCTCTCCTCATACGAGGCATCCTCATCGACCCCTAAGTCGATCTAATCCAACATGTGCGATGGATCCGGCTCATACTTCCAAAGCATGCTAATATGAAACACATCATGAATCCTCGGAAAGTTGTGGTGGCAAAGCCAAATGTTAAGCTACCTCTCTAACCTGCTCAAAGATCTCAAAAGGCCCAATAAATTGAGGAGACAACTTCCCACTCTTCCCAAATCTCATCAAACCCCACCTAGGTGATATCATCAAGAAGATATGATCTCCCATTTGTAGCTTAGCTTTTTTGCGCCCCCTTTTTGGAAGTCGAAATAAGCCCTACAGTTCGGACTCTCGCGCTTTTGAATCTGATTCAACAAGTGCAATGTGAAATAGATAATCACCAAAGAGTCCAAATCCGGCAAATCTTTTGGAAGATTGATTTTGAATCAAATTGCCAAAAATGGACTGCTTTGCCAGATACAGAGTCGCCACCTAAATATTTTATTTTGGGAAATTTAGGAAACCCATGACTCGTGCCAAAGGCCACGTGTTTGTCATCACCAAGATTGTCTCAGCTCGGGAACTTAGGTACGAAAAAGGAAGGTCATGAATTGAGCACCCCCACTCGCCCGATCAAAGATCGGCCTCTACTAATCATGATATGAATCTTATTTGCATTATATGCTCTTGTTCCAGTTATTAGGCTATCATTTACTATGTGATGTGCGCACACATAAGTGTAGACTAATTTTGCAATAATTGGAACATTCTATTCATGTTTGTTTTGAAAATTATTTCGAAATATGTACCACTTGAAAAAGTGATCGCATATGAACACTACTCAAATTATTTCAATTCAAGCAATTAGCCTTCATCCATAGACATTCAAACAGTTATAACACTTAAGCAATTAGCCTCATGGCAAGCATGCTAGACATGGCAACATCAACATTCATGCGATATGCTAAAATGAGTAAAGGCTCACCCAGTACTCCAAGCCAAAATAAACAAAAGAGTTAGAAAAATGGTGTGATTCCTAACTATGCGATATGACTAATGCAACACATGCGATATGTGATCTAAATAGGCTCGGCTACTTAACATGGCATATGAATCAATTAAATAACATGCGGTCTAAGCATGTATTTAAAGAAGTATTTAAACTAACAATGCAAGTTAGAATGATGAACCGAGCCCTAGTGCATGCAATACAAATGGATGCAAACATGAAGTATGCTAAACAAAACATGATGTCCCTAATCTAACCATCGTAAGCAGTTAAATAAAAGGGAGAAAGACGTGGGGTTGAAAGACATACACATTATTACAACATTTGCGCTCTCATGAAGGAGAGTCCGAATGAACTAAGCTAAAGCTAAGCTACTTATAGATAAGCTATTTAAGCTAACTATTACAAACTGAAATGAATAAACTAGCTAAACTACGCAACTAATTATTACAATAACAAATGAATTAAAACTAGTTAATTATCTATTACAACACAACTAGTTAACTAATTAAATAATTACAACACAAGTGCAATTAAAATAAGTAATTAAACTAAACAATTAACTACTCCGCCTCGAGAAACGAGAGATGTTCATACGCATGCTCGGTTTCCACTCGAAAATGCCACTATTTTGCTTCCAGAGAGCCTCTGTTGCACAGAGAACACCTATACTATTGCCCACTTCCAGAATAACTCTGCTCTTCCTCAGAAACACACTACTGAATTTTGCACTAGTGGATGACCGGCTAGTGATGAGGATTGCCGGCCACCAGTGATGGCTGGCCGGCCATCAAAGGAGGTCTGTCGGCCACTTGCCGGCTATGGAAAGTGGCCTGCTGGCCATTGTTGCCCAGTTCTCCTTGTTGAAACAGAGGACAAATAGAGCCTATACAGAGTATTTCAAGGGTTTGTTTGCACAACCCACCCCTCATTTTCATGATCAAATCAAAGGAGTAGTGAGTTTAAGCCATAAACCACTAACTCAAGCAATTTCATTGCATGATGGCTTGTGAACCAAAGTGTGCAATTTCAATAAAAGCAACAAAATAAGACTTTAAAGACCACCTCTCTATCATGGATAATGAAGGGAAGTAGTGACCTTGGAACCTTGAATCATTTCATCACTAATGAGTATGAAATGCCTTAAGCTTCCATGTGTTCAATTAACGTCTGATTGAATACAACCAATTATTATCTTGCACCATTTTAGCCTCAATTTTAGTTACTCAATTTTTGATTACCAACTATCCTTTAATCCATTAAGTCTAATGGTGAGTTTAAGTCCTCTAAATGGAAAGAAGGCTCAAATCAAGTATTGTTTTGGACATGAAAAAGACATCATACTGTTGGTAATGAACCCCAAAGGGATTAAACCACTAAGTATGACATCTCAATTTCATGCTTTAAACAAACAAGTTGTTTGAACCACTTTCAAAGCAAAACAAAAACCAAGAAAGGAGGGAGGTTGCAAAGGTGATTAATGCTGAAAATATGTGAGATAAGCATAAATAAATACTATCAACTCAAATAGGATGGTGTCTAAGGCCTAGAACACCAATCTCATGAGGACAATTACACTATAAGCATGCAATGCAAAGCTCAAATGCAACTATCAACCAAAAATAGTCCTAAAACAGGTTAAAATAAGTCCTAAAACATGCTGGACTTAAGCTAAAAATAGCTAGATTATCATCCTAAAACATGGCACAAACTAGGCTAGTAAGTAAGACACTAGGAGAGGAGGCTAACCCCTCCAAGTTTGGACTTCAAAATATAATTTTGGCTACTGAAATAACTCTGAAAAACAGTGTTTAAAAGCTCAGAAAAAGATAGCAAAATAGTGGGAAACACAAGGGTAAATGCCTTCAAAACAAAGTACAAAGAAGGGTAATCAACCCCTCAACCTTTAATGGCAATAAAACCCAAGCTTCAGCTTGAAAATATAGAGTTTTTACAGCCCAAAAATAGTTAAAAAATAGCAAAAATAATAGAAGAGAAAGCAAGCAATTAAGCAAAGCCTTATACCTCTTGAAGAGAAGTAGTAATTCAAGCAACAAAACCAAGACAACACACCCTTCAAGAGCTCAAACCAAGCTCAAAGACACCTCAGCTCAAAGATGAGAAGGTTTGGTTAAGGGTGTATAGGTAAATGTTAAGGAATTGTAGGCTTAAGTGTAGAGATTTGATAGAGAGAGAAAAATTTTTGATCTCAAAATCTTCTAACCTTTAAAACATGAAGGGACGTCTCCTATATATAGAAAACATAAAGTTTCCCTCAAGAAAATCCAACCCTACACGTGGGGGTAGATGCATGCATCTGTGCAAATAGCTGGCACAGCTGTGACAAAATATCTACAAAAGAAACTGGTGGCCTGCCGGCCATCACTGGTGGCTGGTAGGCCACGTTAGTGGCCGGCAACCAAAAAGTGATGGCCGACAGCCCAGAAGGGTAGCCTGTAGGCTTGAAAAGCACAGGGTTTGGTCCAAAAACAAGGCAACAGGGGTATAGGGTTTGAAAGGCCCAAAGTTGTGGCATCCCACTGAGGACTTTGAGCACTAGACAAGCATATAGACTCATCGTCGGGTGTGTAAGTGATGACGTCCAAGTCATAAGGGTCGTAAAAAATGGGGTGTTTACACCACCTCAAAAGACAAGGGTCTTCTTCTACGATCGGCATAACTTTTCGGACAACTCTAAGCCGTAACCAACTTCTTACGAATAAGTGCCATTTTTTTTGTCTTTTCCTGAACTAACTCTGGACCCAACAATGGTGAATCACCCATCTCGGCCCAACACACAGGGTACCTACATGGTCGACAATACAAGGCCTCAAATGGTGCCATGCCAATACTCGATTGGAAGCTATTGTTATAGGAAAACTCCACTAAGGGCAAGTGCCTCTTTAACGACCCTTTAAAGTCAAGGACACAAGCTCGAAGCATATCCACAAGGATTTGAATAGTACACTCAAATTGCCTGTCAGTTTAAGGATGGTAAGCAGTGCTAAAGGTCAATCTAGTGCCCAAGGCACTCTACAAGCTTTGCCACAACTAAGCTGTGAAACGTGGATCTCTATCTAAAACAATCGTCATAGGGACCCCGTGCAATCTCATTATGTCCCTAATGTAAAGGTCAACAAGATAGCCTACTGAATCACTCATATGCATAGGTATAAAATGCACTGACTTGGTCAACCAGTCAACTACTACCCAAATGGCATCACTGTCCCATTGCATTCTAGGAAGACCTACAACAAAATCCATCGTGACATGCTCCCACTTCTACTAAGCTATAGGCAAGGGTTGCAACAAACCCACTGGCCTTTGATGCTCAGCCTTTATTTGTTGACAAATAAGGCACTTCAATACAAACACGGCTACATCCTTCTTCAAACCTCTCCACCAAAATTGGCGACTAAGATCGTAATACATCTTTGTGCCTCCTGAATGGATCGTAAGGCGCGAATGGTGAAATTCTCAGAGTACTTTCTCTTGGCAAGACTTCGGTATGAACAAACGGTCACAGTGTCTCACACTTAGGTCGAGATACACATTTAAGCCTTTCTCTACCTTCCCACTGGAGATCTTTTCCCGGAGGGTTTCTACCTCGAGATCACCCTTCCGTGCTTCTAACACTTGGTTCACAAGTGAGGGTTGTGCAACTACCGTAAACAACGCTATAATCTCAACGGATTCACCAAGATGTAAGTTAAACTCACCAAGAGTACCTAACATTTCCCATTCCCGAATGGCAATACAAGCCATGCTACTAATTGACTTCCTACTTAAGGCATCGACCACAATATTGGCCTTTTCCAGGTGATAATATAACTCAAAATCATAATCCTCTAGGAACTCTGTCCACCTCTTCAGCCTCAAATTCCGGTCCTTCTATGTAAACAGATACTTCAGACTCTTGTGGTCAGAAAACACCTCAAATTTCTTGCCATACAGGTAGTGCCTCCAAATTTTCAAGGCGAATATCACTACTGCTAACTCTAGATCATGAGTACAATAGCTCCTCCCATGAGTTTTCAATTGCCGCGAGCCATAGGCTACTACCTTCCCCTCTTGCATCAAAACACAACCAAAGCCTTCCCGTGAGGCATCACAATACACTGAATAACCCAAACCCTTATTCGGGATAATCAATACTGGAGCAGTGGTAAGTCTAACCTTGAGCTCTTGAAATGACTTCTTGCAAGTCTCACTCCACACAAATTTGATCTATTTCTTCGTCAATCTAGTTAATGGTGAGGCTAGTTTAGAGATATATTTCACATACTGACGATAATACCCGGCCAACCCTAAGAAACTACGGATCTCAAAAGCATTCTTAGGTTGTACCCAATCTTGCACTGCTTTTATCTTGGATGAATCTGTAGTCACCCTTTCCTCGGATATTAAATGGCCTAAAAACTTAACTTCTCTCAGCCAGAACTCGCATTTCCCAAATTTAGCATATAATTAGTGGGTTTTAAGCAACTTAAGCACCACTCGCAAGTGTTCCTCGTGCTCCTTCTTAGAGGGTGAGTAAATCAAGATGTCGTCCACAAAGACGACCACAAAATGGTCTAAGAACTCTCGAAAGATTCGGTTCATCAAATCCATAAACATAACTAGGGCATTAGTTAGCCCAAAAGGCATCACTAGAAACTCGTAATGGCCATACCGCATACGGAATGCCGTTTTTGGGATATCCTCCTTTCTTACTCTCAACTAGTGATAACCCAATCTTAGGTCTATCTCAGAGAAACAACAAGACCCCTTCAATTGATCAAACAGATCATCTATATGAGGCATCGGGTACTTGTTTTTAACAGTTACCCGATTCAACTTTCGGTAATTAATACAAAGTCGCAACGCTCCGTCTTTCTTTTTAGCAAAGAGAGTCGGTGCTCTCTAAGGTGAAGTACTAGGGTAGATGAAACCCTTATTTAATAATTCTTGGAGTTGAATCTTCAACTCACTCAACTCAATGGGTGCAAATCGATACGGTGCCATAGAAATTGTTGTGCCAGGCACCAAGTCAACAGAGAACTCAATCTCTCGGTGAGGTGGTAAACTAGTAAGATCCTTGGGAAAGACATCGGGGTATTCACAAACCACCCTTAGCAATTCAGCTTGGGCTTCATCTCCGGTGATAAGACTCTGTCCACTCAGTCCCCCAAGAAGTAAAAACAATCATCGCTCAAGGTATATATAGTAACCCTCTGACGGTAGCAATCTATAACAGCCCAATATGACGATAGTCAGTCTATACCCAAAATGACATCAAAACTAGACATGTCAAGTAACACAAATGCAAAAGGAAGTCGGTGACCGGCAACCTTTATGTCACAACCCGAACACCCCTGTTTCAAAATAATCTCATCCCCAATAGGTGAATCTACAGAAATAGGGGATACTAACTGAGCAAACTCTAACCCCAAAATTGGTGCAAATGTAGATGAGATAAAAGAATGGGATGCATCCGTATCAATCAACATATTAGCAATTGAATTGCAAAACAAGAAGGTACCTCTCACTACTGAAGGAGCTAGTACAAGATCTAGCGCGATAACATCATACACACGTCCGGTAGGTCTCTGCTCAACCTGCTCACCACTTAGAGCATACGCCTGATGCACTGACTGAGCCGAAGAGACTCCCTGATTGACTTTTAAGGCCTTTACTAACTGTGTAGGCTAATGGCTTTGTGTCTGCCTCGAACTAGACACACTAGATGTGCCATCCAACTATGGGAAAAATCTCTTCATGTGCCCTGCCTGCCCACACTAATAACAAGTGAGCAGCTGCCCTCTCCTCTGACTTTGGCCCTGTGAACGAGCCGAATATGGTGCAGAGTGTTGCCCTCCTCATTTCTGCGGGCAAGCTAGAGACTTGTGGCCCAACTGACCACACCTGTAACAAGTCATATCACCCTAACCACCTCTCCCACACCCTGAACTCGGTACTGGAAAAGTGGACCTCGAGTGAGCTCCTTGGGATAATTGGGGGTTAGAACCCCTCTGCCTCTTACTATTCCCCTGATTATCCCGACTCCTCCTGGAGCCTCTCATTCTCTCCTCCTCCATCTGCATAATGGTCTCAAGATGAGCTGCCGCCTCCACAAGGCGTCCATGATCTCTAATCATGGACTTGACCACTCGAAACATGAGCCCGGTCCTTAACCGCTTTTCAAACACTAGACAACAACGCTCTTCAGTCGTAACAAGTTCTGGTGCGAACCTAGACAAACTAGTGAATGTGGCTTCAAACTCAGCCACCGACGTGTTCAACTGTACTAACTTGGAGAATTGATCCCTCAACTTCTCCCTTATTGTAGCAGGTAAGTACTTGTTCTGAAAGGCGTTGACGAAAGCCTTCCAAGTCACCCTAATGCGCCCAGGCGCATATTTCTACCACTAACCCACATCTCCTTTCAGTTGGAAAGATGCCAAGGTCACCCTCAGCTGGTCATCCTCGATGCCAAGCATCTCGAACGTCCTCACCATCTGTTCTAGCCATTCATCTGCCTTCAGTGGCTCTTTGTGATCACCCAAAAACTCGTCTAGATTTGACCGGAAGAACTCTCTTTTCAAAAAAGATGGCCCTGCCTCGACGACTTGGGCCCAGACTTGATTCTTTGCCTTGAGAATGTCCATGGATTCCCGCAATGCTCCTACCATTTCACGGGCTAAGGCACCCATGGCCTGTTGACCAACTGGTTCGGCCACATTAGCCTGACCAATGTTTCTTCCTATGCAGGAATATCATCCGGTAGAGGCATCTCATGCCTTCTAGGCCTACCACGCCTACCACCACCACGTCCATGTCCTGACATCCTAATGAAGGTAACAAAAGAGATTAGCACATTTACAAATGTGCCGAAGCTAACACACTCGTGTCCTAATGCAATGGACAACAATAATTCACTCCACATAAGCATGTAATCACATTAACACATACAAATTTCCTACCTAGATAATGACCATCCCACGACGTTGCCAGAGTTCAAATTAGAAACAACAGTGATCAAGTGTTCTTCTAATAACACTTCTAGAAACCCGTAGACTCAATCAACATCTTAGAAATTTAATTCCATACCCATATAATCAGATAAACATGTTATCATGTAAATACACATCGTTCATTCTAGAGTCTCTATCAAGCGAGACAAACCCATTGTGGTACTAACCACTTCCTGCGTACCCAAAGTGTTCAATCCTAGTACGCTCTGATACCAAGTTGTAATGCCCCAAATAAATACAATAAATCCCAACTCATAAGCAATATACTTTCATTCATTAGAGTTCGCATATAAAAGGGGTGACACATGCGATATACATTCATAAATGATTCATCTTGAATCTACAACATGTGTTACACTTGATAAAGAAGAATAAAAGCTAAACAAGTATTTATATGCCCTAAAGGCTTACATCTTTCCAAGTTATTGCTTGGTTACAACAAAAGTGAGACTAGCTCAATACAAATAAAGCCGTTGGCTATACAAAACAAAATACACAAAAGTGAGTTCTTGCTCCAAAGTCCCTCTAAGCTATTGCCTTGACAGAGGTAAATCACCAACACCTGAAAATGGTTTTTTCCAAATAGGGTGAGCCCAAGCCCAATAGGAACAATCTAATACAATATATGAATCTTAACAAAGGTATAAGTAGAATGTGTACATACAATGGCCGTGATGACACATTCACGTCTATGTGATCATAAAGTACCAAATTTCATATTTCGATCCATTTTCTTTCAATTTATTTCTAGTTACCTCATTTCATCTCAATTCATGAGCCAGTTCCGTTATCTTTCAGACAACCTAATTGAGGCTACAACTCAGTAGTTCTCAAATTAACATAATTATCACACAAACACTTCAATTTGCCATTTTATGAAAATTTCGTCAGTGGGATCGGCACCCATATATAGGCGCGATTTCGGGACTTTCATCCTGGACACACAGGCTAACTTAATTTCAATGGAGTCCATCCCCTATCTCCTCCCAAACGTGGAGTACATTCCATTTCTCCTCTCAAACATCATACATATACAATGTATTTAAAGCATAGTCATATTCAATGACAACCCACAAGAGATTAGTTTCAATTTATCTAATCCTCATGCAATTTCTACAACAATCATAGCTATTCTCCACCGATAGCCCAATACAAATATTTTTAAACAGATATTCAATCTCAGGACACTTAAATTATTAAAAATTCCATGGTGAGAGATAATACATATTTAGCTTCACCATTTATCTATATATATCCAACCAATTTCACATTCACAATACAAATTCCATTCATTAACACAAAAATAACCATTGGAACCATTTTAGGGCAAACTCCCATTTTTTCCAAACTTCACTCCAAGTGCCCAAAATCAATCATTTTGCACCATACAACTTTATATTTAACCCCATAACCATTTTCACAGCATACACATGAAAACCCGCTTTTTATTTCACACCCAAACCCTAGGTTTGTCCATAATACACCCAAAGTCCACCATTGTTACATAATAAGCAAATAACTTAGTTAAAATCCATATGAAAGTGTAGGAATTCCCTACCTCAAGTGTAGAGGCCCAAAAGAGGAGTGGTGAAACTTCAAAAACATCGAAATCAAACTCTATTCGGAGATAATGGTAGCCTTTGAGATGCTTCACCTTTTTGTCAAAGGGAGTAGGGTAGAGAGATCCTTAGATTCTAGTGGATTTGTAAAGAGAAGTCAGATTTTAGAGAGAGACGGAGCTGGTCTAAGGTTTTTGAGTGAAAAGATATCAAAAAGTGATGTAAAAAGTATTGTTGGGAACTGATATAAGTGAGGCTCGCTCGAGCGGAAGAGTTGTCACTCGAGTGATCAGACAAAATAAGTGGCCTCGCTCGAGCGCAAGATGCATTGTTCGAGCGTAGAGTACATACTCCCAGAAGTTTTACAGACATATAACGTCGCTCGAGCGAAGAACACCACCCTCCCAGTATCTTTGCAGGCTTGCAAAAGTACTGGGAACTCACAAAGCTCGCTCGAGCGTAAGAAGCTTCGCTCGAGCGAAGAGGCAAATTTCTAGACAACGACAATTTGACCAACTAGCAACCAACCTGTTCCAAACATGCCTAAGGCACTCCAATACTCAAAACTCAAAGGGGAAAGGAGGGAAAACGACATGAATAATAATATTAAACCACGAAACCCGAGTTCAAAATACAATAAAGGTCGGATCAAAACCGGAATTGCTATATCCAATCATTGAAATAGATTTGAGACACACACCATGGGTGTTACAACACTTGTGTTGTGCCTATAGGCACATCACCAACCCCCAACTCAACATATTTTAACACGCTTTAGTTTCTTAACTTTTTAATAAAAAAATATAACATCCTGAACATGGGATGAGTTACCCCCCCTTTTTTTTTTGCTATTAATGTTTTGTCCTAAGTATTATATAACAAATAGATATATAATATCTATTAAGCAATCATCGAATAAATATATAATATTAGTCGAGTTGCGCGTAAGATGGTTAAAACACCCGGTCATCCAAAAAATAGATATATAATAACTCAATTGGTAAAATTAAAACAAATGAATTTTCTAAAATTACAAAAATTCTACTTATAGTCAAGTATAATTACATTATCGATGAAATGCGTAATTATAATTCATCCTATCACAATTTGTCAACTCATATAACAATCTTATCTTTTTGGCTCTATTCATTTCTCACACATATCTTCTATCTCTCTTTATTTAAGGTGATGTGGTAAAAAAATTGAAACGAAATATATAAATTTTTATATTTATTTCAGTATGTAGATATGGAAAACTATTATCATATTAATTAAATTTGGTTTGTCAATTGATGGCATATGAGAAATTTAAGTTAACCGTAAAGTGTAAGATATTCAATTTTTTTTTTTTTAAAATTTATGAGATGATCGACTATTTAGGCTATGTTAGATTTATGTCAATCAATACAAATTAAATAATCACTTGACCCCATCTAAAAAAAAAGTCACTTGGCCAATTTTTTTATATAAATATTTTTTAAATTGATAAACATGCATCATTAATATTTACCTTTTCATAATAAAAAGTACATATTTATGCATATTTAACAGGTTTGAAAAAATAGATTAAAAGTGTAATCCCTCGGTCCCATTTTATTGGTCCACCTTTCCATTTTAATTTGTCTCAAAATATTTGTCTACTTTCTATTTTGGGATGCTAATTTTTATTATATTTTCAAAATTGTCTCTTATAAATCATTATAAACACATTTTAAAATTCAAATAAAAGGTAATGGCGGAAAATATATTTCAAAATTTAAATTAAAATGTAATGATTGCATGACTCCTTAATAAGTTAGATTTTTTTTAAGAGACAAATAAATTGGCACGGAGAGAGTTATTTTTTTTTTTTTTTTTTTGGTAGTGTTGTAATTATGGCAGTAACTTTGTTAGGTCAACAAAAAACTATTAGGTACTTTTGAAATAATACTCTATACCATTGGTCAATTAATGCGTATCGTTATGCCATGAAATATTAAAAATGAAAAATAAAAAAGAGCAGTAATATAAAAACATAAAATCAATACAATAAAATTATTAATTACGATATGGTTGGATTTTGATCTATCACTTTATAATAAAGAGTCCATTAATTTTTTAATTTTTAATTTTTTATTTTACTTTTTACAAATGACAATATCACATCATTTTAAGATAAAATTTTGTATAAACAAAAAATGATTAGAAGCAAAAAAATAAATAAAGAGTAGAGTGAAAAACGATACACAAAACATGAAATGTGAAAACAAAAAATAGTCAGAATTACAAAAAAAGAAAAATAATACAAAACAAAAAAAAAAACAAAACAAAACAAAATAAAAAAAACAACCTTCCCTATGCAAAAGAAGAAAAAGTAAATAAAAAAGAAAAGCAAAACAAAACAAGTTGCTCCCTTCAATTCAATGGAGATTCCAATAAAAAATAAACAATAATAATAATAATAATAATAATAATAATAAAAGACTACAAGAAAGTCTTCGTTGACAATTGTTCCCTCTCTATATTTATTTGAGGTTGAAAGTGATGAGATGGGAGTAAGGAAAGTTCAGCAAACTCAATTGGTGTATCAGTTTTCTTGGCAAAATGAGCTTCAATGATGATGAGCCGATTGTTGCAAGCCAAGATGTCTCAGGTTTATGTTTTCTTCGTTTCTCCATTTATACTCTATGAATTTACAAAGAAAAGCCACACAATTGTATTAATATATCTCAATCAAAGCTTACAAGAAACAGAGTACTCATCCTCTGTCAAATCTCTCAATGTCTGGGAGATAGATTTTCCCTCTATCAGCTTATATAAATCTAGTAATTGAGCTATTTACAGAAGCTCTTACCAGTGTGAAAGCATGGGTGGAGCTATCTGTAAATTATGGCTGGAGTCATTTTCCTTTTCATGTCTAAGTTTTTGACCCTTTGACCATAGAAGCTCCATTGAAGCTGCCATGCTTCTGCACAATGTATCATGTGTAGCAAGTTCATTTCCAACACTTTATGCACCTTATCGGCTGTATATACTCCTATAGCATACTAGAATGCTTTGTTGATTGTTGATTTGAGTTTTGGAATGATGGCATATTTCAGGGGAAAAACCTGCGGCATTCCTGGCAGGAAAAACAAAGGCAACAATCATCAACAAGACGACGGCACCACTGGAAGAAAGCGAATTCAAGGTGATGTTGGAGCTCACGGGGGCAGGATCCGGCAACGACAGATCTGGAGTGGATCTTGTGATGGTCTTAGATGTCAGCGGTAGCATGGGAGGAGAGAAGTTAGAAAAAATGAAAATTGCTATGCTATTCATGATCAAGAAACTTAGCGTGATTGATCGTTTGTCGATTGTCACATTCAATGGGGGCTCCCACAGGTTGTGCCCATTGCGGCAGATAACTGAAAATTCTCAAGCGGAGATTGAAAAACTGGTCAATGCTTTAGTTGCTAACGGTGGCACAAACATCTCTGCTGGCCTTCAAACGGGCTTAAAAGTGCTCAATGACCGCAGACTTACTAGCGGGCGTGCGGTTGGCATTATGCTTATGTCTGATGGTCAGCAAAACGCAGGTGGTGATGCTGCCCAAGTTCCGGTCGGCAACGTGCCCGTGTGCACATTCGGTTTTGGCGCAGACCATGATCCGACGGTACGTTGTATTTAAAAAAATAATTTCATTCATGCTAATTTACAGGGGATAAGAGGGTCTTGGGTGATCCATACTTGGCGGAAACAAGGGAGTAAATTTGGTTATTATATTGGAATTTCCTTTAGTAAATTAGGTGATCCCTACACATACACTCCACATAAGCTGCTATATTCGGGTTGTGTGTACTGGCTGATTTGACAAGTAATGGTTGAATGGGCAAACACTCATAATTTATTTATTTTTCCTTATAACACTGTGATGTGGGAAAACCAGTATACAAAAATATTGGAGTGATGGTTAGCATTTTTCTAAAAGAAAATTGCAAAAGTTGTAGCAGTGTAACTTTAGTAATTCCCGTTCAATATAGGTGCTCAATGCCATCGCAAACAACAGCGTGGGAGGAACGTTCTCAGATGTTCGAAACCAGGACAACTTGAGTATTGCATTTTCCCAGTGTTTGGCTGGGCTTCTCACAGTGGTTGTTCAGGATCTGAGGCTGACCGTCACACGAGTCGAATCCACAATCGTTAAGGTGTCTGCCGGAAACTATATACAATCCAAGGACGATGCTGCCGGCTCTGTGACTGTTTCATTTGGCGATCTTTACATTAAAGAGGTACGCAAGGTCATAGTGGACCTTCTTCTCCCTGCTGCTAGTAGTCCGGCGGGCTCGGATGTCCTTGAAATCACTTACACATACAGGTCAGGTGTTACCAATATTATCAAATCTCTGCATTTACTAGTTAGTAGAATAAATTATGTTTTTATTTGACTTGATGATCGATCTGACAAATATAATGGATATGTGTGTGCATATAACGCGCGTACAGCTCTGGTGGGAAATTGTTTGATGCCAATCCGATAATCCTTACAGTAAGCCGCACCGGCAGGACATCCGTGGAGCCAGAGAGGGAGGAGGTGATGATGGAGGAGAACCGTCTCCGGACTGCACAGATGATGAAAGAAGCTAGAGTCATGGCTGACGACCAGAAGCTGGACAATGCTCGTGACAAGCTGGTTGAAGCCCAAAACTTGCTGGAGGACGTGGTTAATGATGAGTCTAACCCGTTGATTGAGATGCTGAAATCTGAGCTGCAACAGATAAAAAGGTTGATGAAATCTCAGGAAATCTACGAAAAGCAAGGGCGTCCTTTCGCACTCTCTTCAGAGACTTCCCATAATCGCCAGCGTTATGCTGCAAAAGGTGATGATGTGGAAAAGCTGCGCATGTTTGCCACACCGCGTATGGACGCATACCTTGAGCAGGCCAAGTCATTTGACGAGGATCCCAGCAAGCCACTGCCCTCTGTGGACGAGGATGAGAAGCAAGAAATCGCTGCCGATCCCCTTGCTCCCATCGTTGGAGCTCTTAGCTACTATATTCAGACGGCCATTCAGTCTCTCAAATCCATTGACAACATACTCAATAAAGCCGCCCGCCCGTAACTCAATGCTTGCCATCCACTTTAATTTACAATGTACCCCATTGCATTGGGTTTTGCCTTTGCACTTCAATAATTATGGGTGTGTGATTTTCCCGTTGTTAAACAAGTTTTTTTTTTTAATTACTCATTTCACTGTTGTTAAATTTTCAGTGTGTTATTTTCCCGTTGCACTTCAATAAATTATTAGTGTATGATTTGCCTGTGTTAAATAAGTTTTTTGGATTAGTTATTTTGTTGGTCCCTCAAGTTTATCCTTTGTATCGTTTTTGTCTCTCAAGTTATAATTGCACAATTTTAGTCCCTCAAGTTAATTAGGTGCAACAATGTAGCCCCTCTGTCCGCCCCATCCAAATTGGCTAACGGCACTAGGGCTAATTTTCAAAGAACACAAAATTTGATTACGCAATATGGTAAAATCAGCAACACAACACACATTTCATAATTGCATTACCACCACTTCCACGACATGCTGACCCTTCGGTCAAGATTTGTCATCACTGTCGCCTTCAAGTACATTGCCACCAAATGATGCTCTTTTTCGTCAAATTATTCACCCAGAAAAGGACCCAAACAATGAAAAATCTTGATATTTTCCCCTCTTTTTCTTTAATGTAATTAAGCATCACAATTTTAAGGTTTGAATGTATAATTGTAGTAGAGATCCTCCTCTGTGTAGCTGTTTTTTTCCCCTCTATTAAGAGTTGTAATTGATTTATCGTTCGTGCTTTTGTCAACTTGACGAAATACAATGGAGCAAATCTAATGAGCATTTTTTTGGGGAACAATTTGCCAATTGTTCTAGTTGCTTTAACATTGATTCTTTTTTTTTTTTTTTTTTGAATGTGATCTATAACATACAACAAAAATGCTAAAGATTCAAAACAATTTACCAAATGTCTCATATGGTGTGGGTCCCACATCCATATAAGATATGTGGTAGAAATTTTGATAAATTTTTTGAGATCCCTAACTGATGCAGGCGAGTCGTAAAATAGTAACAATCTTAAAGTCCGTTGATTAAAACAA
Organism: Camellia sinensis; assembly: GCF_055761805.1. NCBI lineage: Eukaryota > Viridiplantae > Streptophyta > Magnoliopsida > Ericales > Theaceae > Camellia > Camellia sinensis. The sequence continues at coordinate 29,784,918 of NC_138963.1, read as the reverse complement.
GAATACCGGAAAATAAGATTCCTCTCTAGACCCGTTGATTCACAAAGAATATCGAGTTTAAAGGCTCAACAATAGTTGATTCACAAAGAATAACCAAAGTTGGAACAAAAGAGTATAAAACTCAAAATATATTAATGATCAAAACTGAAGAGCCCTAAGGCTTACACCCAATATTTATAAGCAAAACATAGACCTAACTTTAACTAAGAAACAACCAGATTTGGAAAGAGAAGGAAATTGCCAAAAATGAAAATATGGCAATAAAATAAGCAATAAAATACGGACACTACTGTGGTGCTCATGGGTTGCGTGCTACATCATCCTCCCCTGGATGGAGAGAATTCGCCATCGAATTCGTAGCCTCGGTGTCGGAGTTGTCACCGTGATAAGGAATGAGGTATCTAACGTTGAACACATCGGAAGGACGAATGTGACTAGACAACTTCAAATGATAGGCATTGGAATTGATTTTCTCCAAAATGGCAAGGGGCCCAATTTTTCGTGCTGCCAACTTGTTATATTCACCTACTGAAAAATCTGTCTTTTGTAAGAACTTCCCACACCAAATCGCCAACTTCAAATTCAACCAATCGACGTTTCTTGTCGGCAGTCAGCTTATACTTGGCTATTGATTGTTGCAAATTGGACTGGGTCAATTTGTGCACCTCCTGAAGGTCGTGAATAAGCTCTTCTGCTTTCTCATTAATGCGCTTTAAATCTGACACAGGTACTAAATCTAGCGGGGCCCGAGGTTGGTAGCCATAATTGACATAGAAAGGGCTAAAACCCGAACTTCAATTTACAGAGCGATTGTAAGCAAACTCTGCTTGGTGCAATTTGTGATCCCATGATTTCAAATGATCCGTTACTAAACACCCTAACAGGTTGCCTAAAGAACGATTGACAACTTCTGTCTGTTCATCAGTTTGAGGGTGATAGGCGGTACTGAAATCAAGCCTTGTATTAGCCAAGCACCACAGACTTCTCAAAAAATGACTAAGAAATCGGGTGTCTCTATCAAATACAATGGACTGAGGGAGCCCATGCAAATGATAGATTTCTCGAAAATATAATTGGGCCACATTTACAGCATCCATCGTCTTTGTGCAAGCAATGAAATGGGCCATATTTGACAACCTATCCACGACTACGTAGATGGAGTCACAACCTCGCTGAGTACGCGGAAGTCCTAAAACAAAGTCCATACTAGCGTCAGTCCATGGTTGATTGGGCACGGGTAACGGTATGTATAAGCCTGCGTTTGTTGCGGATCCTTTGGATACTTGGTAGATGCGACACCCGTCTACAAGCTTGAAAATTTCTTTCCTCATAGAAGGCCAAAAGTAAGAACCAGCCACAAGCTGCAGAGTCTTGTCACGCCCAACATGGCCTTCTTCATGCAACTCCTTGATAATTCTCAATTAAAGACTTGATGCAGGCACACACAATTGGTTGCCTTTGAAGAGGAATCCGTCATGGAGAAGAAAGTCCGACCTCTGACCTGATTTAACTTCTGCAACAATACAAAAGAAATAGGGATCAACGGACAGTAGTTCTTAAAAGGAGTTGAACCCAAGGACCGTATTGCTCATAGTAATAAGCATAAATGAACGGTGGCTAAGTGCATTAGCCACTTTGTTTAAGGTCCCAGATTTGTGTTTAATAACAAAGGTGAATTGCTGCAGATATGCTGCCCAATTGGCGTGCCTCGATGAAAGCTTGTCTTGGCTGTTGATGTGCTTCAAAGCATCATGGTCAAAAAATAAAATGAATTCACTTTGGGACAAATAAGAATACCAATGCTTCAGGGCTTGGACAATGGAGTAAAATTCCACATCATAAGTGTTGTAGCTACCTTTGGAACTATTAAACTTCTCACTAAAGTATGCAATCGGGTGACCCCCTTGGCTCAAAACAGCCCCAATGCCCACTTTCGATGTGTCATAGTGTAACTCAAAGGGCTTAGAAAAATACGGTAATATGAGGACTGGTGCTGAAGTCAACTTCTGTTTGATTTGCTGGAGTGTTTTTATTGCTGTTTTTGTCCAATAAAATTGACCGGCCTTCATGCAGTCCGTAAGTGGGGTCATAATGCTACTGAAATGGGGAATGAACCTCTGATAGAACGAAGCCAACCCCTGAAAGCTTCGTACGTCATGGATTTTTTTGGTATTGGCAAGTCACGAATTGCATTTATTTTGCTTTCATCAACTAAGATGCCATCTTTAGATACAACATAACCGAGGAACAAGGTAGTATCTGTTAAGAATGAACACTTGTTGGTACCAGCATAAAAGTTCACTTCCTGCAACACTAATAGAACTTGGCGCAAGTGCTGGAGGTGCAATTCATTATTAGCGCTATAAACCAAAATATCATCAAAATAAACAACAACAAACTTCCTTATAAAAGGCCGAAATAGTTGGTTCATCACACGCATAAAAGTACTGGGAGCGTTTGATAAACCAAACGGCATGACTAGCCACTCATGAAGTCCCTCTCGAGTTTTGAAGGTTGTCTTCCATTCATCCCCTTCTCGAATCCGAATCTAGTGGTAACCACTTTTTGAGATCCAATTTGCTAAACACAGTTGTTCCACTTAATTGATCTAATAAGTCATCCAACCGAGATATAGGGAACCTATACCGGATAGTGATTCTATTAATTGCCCTACTATCGACGCATATGCGCCACAAACCATCTTTCTTGGGGGTTAGTAGTGCAGGCACGGCACATGGACTGAGGCTTTCTTGGATGTGTCCCTTGGCTAGCAAATCCTCCACTTGTCGGCGAAGTTCTTCATGCTCTTTTGGACTTATGCGGTAGTGGGGTCTATTTGGCAAATTCGATCCTAGAATCAAGTCAATTTGATGTTGTATGTCTCTCATAGGAGGTAGCATTGGGGGTAACTCCTTAGGAAATACATCCTGGAACTCTGCAATTAGAGCCTTCATAGGCTCAGGGATCTTAGTCTCTACAACATTGTTTTTTCCTACTAGCACGAACATCATTCCTGTTTCAGCCACTTCCTCCAAGAACCGATGCAATAAGCTAGAACTTTTCTCAGGGGCTAGCTTTGGTGCTTCTTCTCTATGAGGCTCAAGAGCAATACGAATCTTGTTAAATACAAAGGAGTAAGTGTTCTTTCGTTCATCGTGTAACACGTCACGGTCAAATTGCCAAGGCCTTCTTAACAAAATATGGCAAGCATCCATTTGAACTACATCACACCACACCTTGTCCCTGTAGTTAGAACCAATAGATAATGAGACTAAACAATGCTTGGAGACCGTTACCTCTTTGCCTTTCTGAAGCCATGACAGTTTGTATAGGTTGGGATGTTGGCTTGTACTTATTCCTAATTTTGTGACACTGTCTTCCGCAATGACATTCTCACAACTTCCAGAGTCAATTACAAACTTGCACACCTTCCCACTAATGGTACACGTGGATTGGAAGATGTTGTTTCGTAACCACCAATTCCCTTCAACCTCTCAGGGAGTAAAGCAGGCCCTGAGCACAACCAATAGAGGACCATCATCGCCAGCAACTCGTTCTTCTTTGTCATAAATACTAGCCTCGGGCTCGTTGGTAGGATCTTGCAGACTTTCATTAGTCTCATCTTCAATAATCTCTTCGCCATCTATAAATAGGCCTTTGCCAACCTGATCACTTTTCTGCAATTTGCAGCGCGATGACCAACTTCTCCGCACTTGAAGCAACTCATACCACTGCTAGTAATAGGGTTCCTATTTGACTGTCCTCTAGATGGTTTACCAACCGTATCAGATTGTGTGGTGCTCCACCGTGCCCCTGGTAGGTTCGTACTCGTATTTTGGTTCATTGGGGGTAGATTACGGTTGCCACTAGTGCTTCCATTTGACCATCCAATACCTCCTGAGCGACGCTTTGACCTTTTCTCTAATTGTATAGCCCTCTGGTGTGCTTCAGAAATAGAATAGAGATCAAATAAATTCAGGGTATCTTGATATTGTTCTTGCAATCCCCCGATGTACCTGGAAACAAGTTGGTCTTCGTTTTTAGCAAGGCCATTGCATGACACCAATTGATAGAACTTAGTGGTATATTCATCGATCGTTTTCATCCCTTGCCGTAAATTCTACAATTGTTGGTACATTATACATTTATAGTTATGTGGAAGGAACGCCATATGCATATGTTTCTTCATCTTCTCCTAAGAAGTAATTTTACTCTTTCCCTGTCTGGTTCGAGTTAACTTTATTTGTTGCCACCAAGCCACTGCTCTTTCCTTGAAGCGTGTGGCCACCAAGGAAACTCGTTCGTTTTCTAGAACCTCCTTGAAGTCAAGAACCTCTTCGACAACAAAAAGCCAATCCAAGAAGTCTTCGTATAGCGATCCCGATATTCCCTGTTGTTATTGAACCGTAATCCGGACTCGGTTCCGTAGATTTGTTGTTGTTGTCTCATTCTTTTTCTGTCCCTTACTCTTTATTTTAGAGTTTTGGGTTGTGTTAGACTTGTTGGGTTATGTTGGTTGTGTTTTAAAACTTAGAATCTTTGCCCAGTTTTTGGCCTCTCCGCTCGAGCGGGGGTTTCGGCGCTCGAGCGGGAAAATCACCTTCCCTGTACTTTCTCTGTAGTATTGGACGCTCGAGCATGAGGTTTGACGCTCGAGCGGGAGTTTGAGTGTGACGCTCGAGCAGGGAGTTGGACGCTCGAGCGGGGACCTGTTCTGCAAAACTTCTGGATGGTGGTATCCGCCGCTCGAGCGGGGGGGTTTTGGCGCTCGAGCGGGAATCTGTGAGTGACGCTCGAGCGGGTCGACCTGTATAACACACCGAGATTCAGCTTTTTGAATCACTTTTTGATTTCCTTTCTCTCTCTTACTTTTCTGAAAAAGCCATTGGAGAGCACCTCACTCTAAAACCTAACTTCTCTCTTAGGATTGATCTAGCTAGAGTGTTTTCCTTACCTTCGGCCTTTGTAAGAAGTGTGTTGATCGTCGAGAGCTTCGTTGTGATCCAAGAAATTTGGGATTTGGAGCACTTTGATTTCGGGTCATCTTCTCCATTTGAGGTAGGGATTCTCCTTGTTCCTTTTCAATACTCCGTCTATAGATAGACATGTGGTAATTTTTATATTGCATGAAAATTGTACCATGTTGGATTTGTTTGAAAATCATGAAATGAACCTAGAGTTGGTTGTGTGGAGAATGGTTTTGGCTTCATTGATTGTTGGCTTGGCTAATTAGAATATAAATTAGCATGTTGTAGTTAATAGAAGAAAAGCCCTAAATTATATTTTGGTTGGGTAAATTATAATGGGGGTTTGTTGACCTTTGTGTGTAAATCTCTTTCGTCAAAATGAATGTGGTAAGGGTGTTAATGCCTAAGGGATTAACCATGGCTTTGGAGTTGATTCTATGGAAACAAGATTAGTGGAGTTGGTTTTGTGATAACAAAAAGGAAATGGAATCGTTTTTGTGAAAATGAGGGAAGTGTTTTCGAAATAAGTTTGAGAATTGGATTGTTGTATCTTGAGTATTGAACACACATGTAGAAGTTGTTTCTTTAACTACCATGTTAATATTGTTGTTGGGTTTATGATTCATGAAATTTGAGTCTTTTAATAGATGTACTAACTATATGCATCTAGAGGTTTTGTCCTTGGTCATTGGTGGAGGATGACACGGTTGTGTAGAATTGTCGGGTTTGCATTATACCATTGTTAATGGAACATCGTATGTGATGAATTATTGAGATACATTATATATGTATGCTTGCTTGGAAAGAGGTAGATATGTGTTCATATACTTTAACACATTGCTGGTGTCTTGATAGTTTATGTATATGCATTATACATGTTGGTTATGCCTTGATGTGCTGTGATTGTTGGTGTCGTGCCCCGCGCTGAGAATCAAAGGTATCATACCCTTCCAGTTAGCGCCTGGAGAACTGACCGCGCTTAGAATCAAAGGTATCATACCCTTCCAGCTAGCGCCTGGAGAACTGACTGCGCTAATAATCGAAGGTACCATACCCCTCCAGCTAGCGCCTGGTAAACTGGCTTGTTGTTAATGTTGTTGAGTGGGGTGTATTGTTGGCTTACTATGCACATAGCTAGTAGAGTGAAATGGGATTGTTGTTGTTTCGTTGTAACTGAAAATATCATGGATTTTGATTGGTTACAGTTAGGAGGACCGAGTTACTCCATTGGTTGATTGTATACATGTTGGTGGGTTGTAAATTTATATTTTTACAAAGATATGCATGTATAGTTTTGATAGTAATGGAAACGAACCAAAATGTCATTTTTGTCTTTTGGAAAGTGTGGAAGAGAACGAATGTTTTATAGATAAACATGTTTGAAAAGGTACATCTGAGTATGTATAGGAAATGGAAGAGGATATCGGGCTTGGTGAGATTACTTCCTAAGTATTTGTTAATGTTATGAAAGATTGAGAATGGGGGTTAATGAAAGGAAAAAGGAAAGATAAACCACTTGTAGTGTTGAATGAAACGATTGTTTTCGAGAAAAGTTCATACATATATAATTTTGTATAAACTGTCACATTACTACTCTAGTATGAGAATGAGTGTTCATGATCATAACTATCTGTAAGTTGTTATGGTTGAGGATCATGTTGAGTTCCCTACTGGACTATATGTTCATCCCACGTTGTTGAATTTTTTCAGGTGTTAAGCAGGTTGGGCTGCAAGATTTGGTTCTACTTATTTACTGGCCACGGGGCCTCAGTTATGTTGGCGGAATGCCATTGTTGTAAAAGGGTTACACCCTTCTTCTTGTACCTTAAGTGATGTAAGCCCAAGGGCAATTTATTATGTATGTTCATGTAATATATACTTTGCATACGAATGAGAGTACTGTTAATTGATTCTACGGATTGGATGTATGAGTTTACTTCCGTATATTATCCTTGAAATTGAATTAAGTTAATGAATTTGGTAATGACTTCGAGTAATAAAAAGTGGGGTGTGACACTTCGGGTTGAACACTGCCTTGTAATTCAGGGATGTCAATTTTCAGACCTGTGTCCCACAGACGTGAATTTGCTTCTGTACCATGTCGAACCCTTTCCCTACGGAAATTTCTAGCAAAAGGGTTGTCATCTACCTCCTCCATACTTTCTTCGTCTTCCATAGACCGTGGGTTTGGATGTGGCTGGCGCTGCTGCTGTTGTTGTAACGCCGTGAGTTGCTCGGTTAGGGCATCAATTTGTTGTTGCACCCTCGTGGTGTCAGCTTCATAAACGTCGTCCATGGGCCGCCTTCTTGGTGCCATCGTAGCCTACGCTCTGATACCAACTGATGCAGTGCGAGTCGTAAAATAGTAACAATCTTAAAATCCGTTGATTCAAACAAGAATACCGGAAATAAGATTCCTCTCTAGACCCATCGATTCACAAAGAATACCGAGTTTAAAGGCTTAACAATAGTTGATTCACAAAGAATAACCAAAGTTGGAACAAAAGAGTATAAAACTCAAAATATATTAATGATCAAAACTGAAGAGCGCTAAGGCTTACACCCAATATTTATAAGCAAAACATAGACCTAACTTTAACCAAGAAACAACCAGATTTGGAAAGAGAAGGAAATTACCAAAAAGATAAGGAAATATAAGGCAATTGCCAAAAATGAAAATATGGAAATAAAATAAGCAATGAAATAAGGACACTACTATTGTGCTCACGGGTTGCGTGCTACATCGCTAACATTAGTCTACTATACAATGGTCTTCAGGAAATACAATATTAGTTTATATTTTTACTGTTTTTCTAAAAGATGTTGCCATTACACGGTTACATATATAATTGTTGCAAAGGGGTCTACACCTGATGAGTTTGATTTTGTGGGTATAGGCTCAAATTGTGCATTAATTGGGTTGATTTTGGGGTTGGGGTTGGGGGTTTGGGGTGGGGGTGGGGGTGTGGCAGTGGTTGTTGCATCAATTAAGGAAACAGTAGGAATACTTGTTTTAGAGGCTTATTGTAATCTTATTTTGGAGGCTTATTTTATTTTATTGTTTTTGATAAGTAAGTCATATTATAACAAAAAAAAGAAAATATATAATAAAATTCAATACACATATTTTGTAGGGAGAACAAAAAAATAAAAACAAAACTATTCCATCAAAAAATAAAATAAAACTAAACCTACAGAAGACAAACACAACATTCATAACAAAAATGATTCAAAATTTCTCTCTAGCACTCTTCAAATTATGAAGTTTCGCTTTGAGTTTTCTTTTGTTATCCTCCCTTGTAGTCTCCCCATTACTGGGGCCACTTGGAGATGGACTCCCTCTATTTTTTAGGCTCTTCATTTGGCACAACAACTCTTGACTTAATTCTCCATATCCTAACTCACCCATATCACACGATTCAAGGACATCAAAGGCATTAGATGTTGAGTGGGCAGTGCATCTCTCTCTCTCTCTCTCTCTCTCTCTCTCTCTCTCTCTCTCTCTCTCTCTCTCTCTCTTGTTTATCATTGTCGTTGAACCTTATCCACCATCTTTCTCCTTTTTCTTCACTTCCCATTTAGTCGGAATTTATATTTTAGTCTCCTTAACTCTTCACTCTCTTGTTTGAAAGGGGGGGGGGGTTTACAGTCTTTGACTTTTCAGGGCACAAATTAATGGTATAGCCAAAAGTCTTACACACATCACACCTTTGAGGCTTCTATGAACACTACAACAAAATGCACTTTTGGTGACTAATTTGGCAACTAAAAAAAATTTAGTCGCCAAAACTTGTGGAATCGGCTCTAAAAAATTTTTTAGTCGGCAAAGGTATAATATTTAGCTACAAATTTTTTTTAGTCGGGAAATATTGATTATTGGCGACTAAAAAAAAATTTAGTAGCTAAAAATGCCACAATTGGCGACTAAAAAATGTTTTAGTCGTTGTATACATAGTTTTGGCTACTAAAATTTTTTAGTCGCCAAATGAAAAACAAAATATTACTTTTAGACTTTTGGCGACCAAATATTTGGTCGCCAATAATTTATTTTGAGCGACCAAAAAATATTTTAGTCGCCAAAGGATTAAACTATTTGGTGGGAAAATTTTGAATTCATAAAATTAATTGGCGAGCAAAATGTTTAGTTGCTAAATGACTACTTTTAGCAACTAAAACAATTTTAGTCGGCAATAGCCTATACTTTAGGCTAAAATAATATTTAGTCAGATTTTTTTTTATCCTTTTTACCGACCAAAATAATATTTAGTCGCCAAATGGCATGAAATTATTTACATTTCCCGACAAATAAATCATTTAGTCATGGAAGCTCAAAATTTTAGAGGGAATAAATCCCGGTTCGTGCCTGTGTCTCACACTTTTACCCTCTCTGTGTATACACCACAACCACAAAACCTCTCTATCAGTAAACCTCACCACCGCAAATCAACAAACCTCACAGCAATCAAACCTCACGACCACACATCCTCACGACCTCTCTCTCAACACTGAAGGTCCATCCTCTGGTGATCTTTAACATTTGTGACTGCTATATCCGGCGACCTGATTAGGCCAAGCGAGTCATTGGATCTCTTCTTCGCTCCATCTTGCCCGATGGCACCGTCGATATTCGCAACTCTTACGCCATTCCTCACAACGTGTCCTCTAATCAGGTTTTGCTTCCGTCTTTCCTTCGCACTCTGTTTGTTTCTCGAGAAAAAATAATAATAATAATAAACTAGATGAAAAATAAGAGAAACACTAAAAAACTATGACTCCTACGTTCAGTTTTATTTGATATGAAACACGATAAACTCAGATTATGAATAAATTTTAAATTTGAAATCTCTCTTAATTTGGGTTAAAAATGGGTAAAACTCAATTTGACAGTAGAGAGGTTTTTTGAGAGTTTTTTTTAATACCTAAATTTGAATTTGATATAGTTTTGTGTCAAGGGCTGAAGATTCCCTAATACTGTCCAAAAAAAAAGAAGCTAATTTGTAGACTTTTACTAGGTTTGAACTTTCAAAAATTGGTAGAAAGATATCTATTCAGAGTAATGGATTTGTAGGGCAATTGTAGTTCTGAGCTGGGGGAAAATGAGGGTATTAAATTTTTAGGTATGTGGAAATTCTTTGAGGAATTGAGTAAGGAAACAATGTTGGCCTAAATCCAGTTCGTTCATTCATTCACAAAAAAGTACTTACGAAAAAAATTTATCCATTCACTGAAATTTGTTCTAATAGTTCCTTACAAGACACTAGTTCCACCAAATAGTGAGAGATTCGTGTGTACGTGTTCACACGAGGGCCATCTAGTGTATTCTTCTTACTTCTTATTTCTTATACCCTTGTTCCCAATTTTTATTATTTTTTGTTTGTTATGCTTGTAGGTTGCACTGGATATAGACTATCATCATAATATGCCCAATTTTTATTACTAGTCCTTGTTTCTTAATCTCATAAAAAATCCAATCACCTTGTTTTGTTATATTTACATTGATTTTGTTTTATATGAAACATGTTTCTTTTAATATTGATGCTTCCCACCTGGTTGTGCCTATTTCCCATTATTTGTTGTGTATTTTCTCCCAACCTGTGTATTTGATTCTTGTTTTTATCAAATTGTGTTGTAGGTCTTCTACATTAGTAAATTTGTTCTTCAGACCTTTCTTGTGAGCCAATGGAAGATTATATTGGTTCATACTTGCTGGTTGTATCTGTAACACCCTCAAAATAAACCTATAATATATAACAGTAGCATGCATTGATAAAACATAACCAATCATTATCTCATTCATCAGAGTATCATTATTGAAGGATATCACATGTAACATCAAAATAAATGCCCTATGGGCTTACATCTTTCCAAGCCAACACTTGGACACAAAATGTGAGTACTAACTCAACTACAAATTAAGCCCTTGGCTTGAGTTTACATGTAATATCAAATAAACTGAAATAACAACTAATCTAACAGAGTCTTCAACTCTAAATCCTTCCAAGCTAATTCCTTGGAGGTAGCACATCACCTGGACCTAAAAATGATGTTCCCATATAGGGTGAGCCACAACCCAGTAGAAATATACTAAACCAAATATAAGCATTGAATAAAGTAATAGCATTCAATAGATGGTTAACCAAGATAATCAATTACATCATTATACAGTCTCATGACACTAATGTCTATGACACATTTCACTTTCCATTATTATCAATATGGCTCAGAACCTAGCCAAACTATAACAGTGAGACTACATCTCTCATTAACAATATTTTCAATTCAATAAAACAAATGAGACTAAAGCTCATACCAAAACACTTCCATACTTCCCGATTGATACACATTTTAGTCCTGTATCAACAACATGTAAAAACACTTCTAATATCAATAAGCACACATATAGTGGTGCTAATGGAGTCCATCCCCTATCTCCTCTCAAACAAAATCCGGTTTAGAGGTCCATCCCCTATCTTCCCCTAAACCGTGGAGTACATCCCCTATCTCCTCCCAAACAAAAATGCATATACAATGTATTAAACACTTGTCATATACAACACACAATCAATACATGTATTTTCTGTATTAATTCAACAGTCTAAACCAATGACTTAACCAATGTGATTAGTTTCAGTTTTCCCTAATCCACATGCAATGTCTACAACAATCACGACTATCCTCCACCGATAGCCCAAAACAGTTATTTCTAAACAGGAAATAAATGTATCAACTAACATAATTCCAACATTTTCATAGGTGAGTGATTAAACTAACCAACTACACCATTTAATCAATAAATTCATTAATTCCATGAATTCAACTAAATTCCCTAATTTTCCCTAAATTAATTATATAAATTAATTTATTACAACAACTAGGGTTTTTCCAAAATTACCAAACAACCCCCAACATATCAAAATACCAAAACTTATAACAAAACCTATAATATGGAGTAGGAAATCCCTACCTCAAATGAAGAGGCTCAAAGAAGATGATGAAAATACTCGGATGTGTTCCAACCCACAATTTTTCGGATCAAAATGAAGATCAAGGGAAGCTCCACACTCAATACAAAGGAACTAGGGTAGAAGATCATTAGAACTAGATGTATTTATAAAGAGAAGATGTAGTCTAGAGAGAGAAACTCTCAAGTTATTCATTCAATGAACTTCAATAAATTGATTAATGTATCTCATACATTCATGATACATAATGCATCTTCTATATTAATGAATTCATTAGATAGATTAATGTATCTTACATATTCATAATAGATACATAATACATCTCTAAGATTCATTCATAATAAATCCATCACATTCAATGTATTAGCATTAGTCTTCTATACATTGTATATATAGGTATCAATGATTAGTCACCATCTAATTGATGTACATGTATCTTACTAATGAGATGAATCTAGTATAATCATGCATAATCTTTGAAAAGTTAGAGAGAGAGAATGGCCCAAAAAAGTGATCCAAAAAGCTATTTTTCGGACTGATATACAAACAGGTCCGCTCAAGCGTCAAGCCCAAAATCTGGACATCAACCCTTGGTTTCCAAACACAACCAACCTGTTTCAAACCTGCCCAACACGACCTACGACTCATATACAAAGAGTAAAGGATGGAAACGGGAATAAGACAACAACACATCTACGGAACCGAGTTCGGAATACAATTAAACAATGAAGGAAAAATCAGGATCACTATAGTATCTTTATCAAAAAGAGTGTGGATGTGATATCCTTAAATCCTTGTTTTACGTAGTTGAGTTTGGTGGGTGTGAGAGGTGGAAGTTTTCTTGAGTTTCATGTTGGTTTTGCTTTCTATTATAGATAATGAAAATTCTCAAGGCTGTCCCTCTTTCTCTTATTTTTGGTCAAAGTAATGAGGTCTAATCATCTAAGTATTCTTCTTTAATACAGCTATACCTTTTCCGAATGGTAAATCTGTTGCTCAGGGCAAGGCACTAACAAAACAAAAGGCAACAATTAAAACCTAATCAACTTTAGCTGATCTACCCAGAAATGGATCAGCTTTCATAATATATCTATGACAAAATATTGTTGATTTTCAAGAAGTTATCACTCTGTCCTATCACATTACTAACCATGACAAATTCAGTCCTTGCCTTGCATTGCAGGCTTTCCTTCTTCATCATCATTTCTTTACTAGCTTTATTTGACTTCTAACTTTTTTTTACATGGGTTATTATACAAGACACCTTAGATATATGCATGAGTAACACTATCACATGAAGCATTCTAAGTGGTGAAGCTAATGTAAACTTGATTTTTTGTAATGAAAAGGGGGAAGACTTAAACCATGTGTTGCTCTTTTGTCCTTTTATCTAGAAGGTTTGGTCTCATATTATCAGATGGTGAGGCTTGCAATGGGTACTACCTGGCTCTATGAATTGCATACTATAATGGTAGGCTGGTATTAAATTTTAAAAACAGAATAATATCATCTGGAAGGCCATTCCTTTGGCTATGCTCTAGTCCATTTCGAAATAGAGGAATAATTGCATTCTTAAGGCCTCACAGCCATATATAGGGGAGCTGTGTGAGACTATTAAATTAAGGATTGCAATGTGGATCAAAGTATCTTGCCCCCTCCTTGGATTTTTCAATTAATAATATTATTTTCAACTTGCAAAAAGTCAAAGTTTGCATTAGGGAGATTGGTTAGCAGGCCTGGGGTAGAGTATTTAGGCTGGTGATTTTGCTTTAGGTTTGTGTTGACATTACTTGTTTTTGCTATACAATCTTTTGTACCATTTCCTAATTCCATATTTCCATACCCATTTAGGCTTTAGTTATTTTAAACTTTGTGTCAATCACTTCTACACCTATATAAGCTCATATTAAACAATATAAATTTTTTTGTATGGTTGGGATTGTGTGGTCTTATTTTTGGTTGAATTTGGATTGAAGGTTTGCCGAGCATGATAGCAATAGGGACTTCAACATGCAATGGTTTCATGACAAAATGAAATCTGCCCAAAAGGTTGAAGACTTTGGAGTGAATCTTGTTTTAGCCTCTTGTGATGATAAAGAAGCCTTGAGAAGTAAGTTGATGATGCCACCTATGATTATAAAGATGCCTTCCAAAAATGATATTGATTTTTCCTTTTAGTCTTTTTGTTTGTGATTCTCGCCTTCTTGATGTAAAAGCAGTTGTGATTTATTATGTTCTGTAGTCATTGGGAAGTCAGCTTATATGTCACATATATATGATGCTAAATCTTTTAAAATGTTGTGAAATTTTTTGGAGGTTGAAAAATGACTGCAGTGATGGAGAATGCATATGCTTCATTTTATCTCATTTCCCCTTTTCTTGAACTCTGATCTCCCCATGTTGCTTATTATTTGATTTCTTTGGAGAACATGCACATGCTTTGTTTTATCTCACTGCTTTGAAGTTAAAAAACGTCAGCTTGTCTCTTATGGTTTTCAGTTGGATTGCTGCCACATGTTGAATAAGCTTGCTATACTCGTATTTCTTAACTTCTTTTATTTGTGGCTTGCTCAATATCATTCCAGGCATGTACAAGCAAGAGTTCATTTTCTACGTGCAAGTGAAGGAGATGTTGCGTAGTTCAAATGAATACCAAGCATTCTTGAAGTGTCTTCATATTTACAGCACATAAATAATCACAAAAAAAATATTTACAAAGTTTGGTATGTGAGATCCTTGTTATCTATCCTGGTGGAAATTTTATTCTTTTGCATCTATAGAACTACTAACTGTTCCATTTACAAACAAGAACTTGCGTTAACAACCCTTATTGAATTTGCACTATTGATTTCATATGGTGTTCAGTTGTAAATTTTTAGGTCGATGTTTTCAGTGTTTTCACTAGGAATGCAGTGTTGTTATCATGGCTTTTCTTCACTTAATGTTAGACTCATTTTTTAAACATAATGATATGACACTTTATTAAAATATCTAAATTAATTTTTTTCTCTTATTTATTCTCAAATCATCAATCAATCATCTTACTTACATATCACTGGACATAAAAAGTAGATCTAAAAAGTAGATTTGTATATCATTTTTCTTAGACATTCTTGAAACATCAAATGTGTTTTAGGTTGGGAGACTTGTGATAACAGACATTCTTAAAAAGTAGACTTGTGATAACGGACGGAATGTCATTAGCACTTGTAGGTTGGGAGTTAGAGTTGAAAATGGCTTAAACTTAACCAAAAAAGGGCGTTAAGGAGGCGAAAATGCAAAACAGCCCTTGAATCACTGAACAGACGTCATAACCAATTTTCTCACTTCAAATAGGGCCTGTGACAATAGACGAAATGTCATTAGCACATGTAGGTTGGGAGTTAGAGTTGGAAACAGCTTAAACTTAACTGAAAAGGGGCGTTAAGGGGACGAAAATGCAAAACACCCCCGAACCACTGTACGAATGTCACAACAGTTTCCTTATGCCAAATAGGACCTGTGACAAGAGACGGAATGTCATCAGCACATGTAGGTTGGGAGTTAGAGCCGAAAACATCTTAAACTTAACTGAAAAAGGGCGTTAAGGGGGTGAAAATACAAAAAAACCCTTGAATCATCGTACGGACATCACAACTAGTTTTCTCACATCAAATAGGTCCTATGAAAACAAACCAAATGTCATCAGCACGTGTAGGTTGGGAGTTAAGAGTTGGAAACGCCTTAAACTTAACTAAAAAAGGGCGTTAAGGGAGCAAAAATACAAAACAGCCCCCGGACCACCACACAGAAGTTATAACTGGCTTCCTCACGACAAATAGGATCTATGACAATAGACGGAATGTCATTAGCACATGTGGGTTGGGAGTTAGAGTTGGAAACGGCATGAACTTAACCGAAAAAGGGCGTTAAGGGAGCGAAAATGCAAAACAGGCCCCGGACCACCGTATGGATGTCATAACCAGCTTCCTCACGACAAATAGGACCTGTGACAATAGACGGAATGCCTTTAGCAGGTGTAGGTTGGGAGTTAGAGTCGAAAACGTCTTAAACTTAACTGAAAAAGGGCGTTAAGGGGGTGAAAATGCAAAACAACCCTCGAATCACCGTACAGACGCCACAACTAGTTTTCTCACATCAAATAGGACTTGTGACAATAGATGAAATGTCATTAGCACGTGTAGGTTGGGAGTTAGAATTGGAAACAGCTTAAACTTAATTGAAAAAGGGCATTTCAGGGGCAAAAATTCAAAACAGCCCCCGAACCACCATGTTGCACTCACAGGCAGCTTCTCCATGACAAATATGACTTGTGACAATGGACGGAATGTAATTCAAACCCGTAGGTTGGAAGTTAGAGCAGAATAAGCTCGTAACTTAGTCAAAAAAAGGCGTTTCGGGGGCGAAAATTCAAAACAGTGATGGTTTTATAGAAGTATGAAACATGCTCATGGTGTTTGTGAGGCCATGTGCGTCATGAGATATCAAGTATTCTTTCTTTGATGAACTATTTATAGGTGTCTCAACATACATTTCTACATATTTCCTTTTATGATTGAAATTTATTTTTGTTATTATTTTTATCACATGTTCTAATATCCTTTCCGAAATGACACTGGCATACATTAATAAGCAGTGATGGTTTTATATCCAATCTAATGATTCAAGTGCCTTTTGCAAACAAATAATGAGGAAGTTGGTAAAAAGAATACTTTCTATTCACATTGAGCTTTGATATTGGTTTAGCCACAAAATTTGGATATATGTTGCATACAAATACAAGATTGTTACATTGGCTTTATGTTACTAATGAAAGATTTAGTAATGATTGTTCTGCATTTAACAATGTTCCTTATAACAAAAGACTTTAGAAAGACTATAGAATGACTGATAATTGATTCATCATGGAAGGTTGCTTCTCACTTATTTTTATTTGTCACTTGTTGCCAAATTCATTTATGAAGTTGGGCATTTTTTGATCCAATTCTAATGTTTTTTTTTTTTTTTGTTTTTTGTAGATGACTTTGATGCGTGGACTTCCAGAGATATTTTGGTGTATGGAGAAGAAATTGTACTTTTGTATAGAAGTAATATAATACTTTTGTCGTCTTCGGTTTTTGTGCAGTTAACTATTATTGATACAGAAAACTTTTGGTAGCCAACAGATAATTACTGGCACGGTAGATAGATCACCTTTTGTCGCCGTACAGATATATGATTTTCTGTCGTGGTACATGGATGTAATTTTGGCTTGGTACATACATCACCTTTTGTCGTGGTACAGATTACGATGGGAATTTGTGCCATGCCAAATGGTCATTTCACATGGTATAGTAAATGTAATTTTTGTGTATGAAGGGATTTACTTTTTGTATGATTCTATATTTTGTATGGAATTATTATTTTAGTTTGGACAATAGTTGGTTTGTATGTATTTGGACAGTTAAAGTAATTTATTTTTTGTATATGGATGCAGATTGTGGAATGATTGATAGTTTATGTATCATTTTATTTATATATGTATTACAGGTTGCATGGAATATAGACAGGTTATGGATACATTGTAATATTTGCAATAAAACATAATATCATGTTTTTGCCAACTAAACGTTTTGTAGCAAAAAAAAAAGGCGAAAAAAAAAACCTTTGGCTACTAAAAGTTTTGTAGTCAAAAGAAAATCGAAACATTTGGCTACTAAATTTTTTGTAGCCAAAAGAAAAACAACCATTTCGCTACTAAATGTTTTGTAGCCAAAAGAAAATCAAACCTTTGGCTACTAAAAGTTTTGTCGCCAAAAGAAAATCAAACATTTGGCGACTAAAATCTTTCGTAGCTAAAAACAAAAGCTGAAGAATAAAAAATACTTTTGCCGACTAAAAATTTAGTAGCCAAAAATGTGGGAGTTTAGGCGACTAAATTTTTAGTAGACAAAAGAAATACTATTTGCCGACTAAAATTTTAGTAGCCAAAACACTAATATTTGCTTTAGGCACCTAAAAAATTTAGTAGCTAAAAATTTTTCCGCGACTAAATTATTGGCTTTTGGCGACAAAAAAATTGGTCGGCAAAAATGTATTATTTAATTAATTTTCTAACCTATTGGTGACTAAAAATTTAGTCAGCAAATGAATACATTTGGTCGCCAATTAGCTTTGCCGACTACTCTTTGGCTACTAATTTTCCAACCAAAAAATTTAGTTGCTAAATACTATAGGCGACTAAAAAATGACTTTTGGCGACTAAAAATTTAGTCGCAAAAAGTGAAAATTCTTGTAGTGGAAACGTCAACTTGAATCTCATATGGGTCACCATAACCAAGATTTATTATGAAAGAGTCAGAGATCTCTTTATTTCCTGGCACTTGAATACATATCCTCGCAAACGTAAGTTTGCTTCTCTTAAAAGTATGCTCATCCAAATTAAGAGGAGTTCCCATGATGCTAGCAATTTAATTCAAACTCTCTTCAGTCCAAAACTCTAAAGGAACATTATACAACTTCACCCACAACGGCACACTCAAAAATTCACACTTTGTTAGTTTCAGTCCAATTGTCATTTTTTAACAACAATCAATCTAGCCCCAACATAATAGGGGCCATCTTCCAAAATTTTGTCCATAGCCTCTTCACTTTTTACTTTAAAGATAAAAAAAAAAAAAAAGCCATTATCAATGGAAACAACATGTAACGCCCTCAAAATAATAATATTAAACCCATCAAATAAGACATGCGTTGACATATAAACAAATCCACCTTCTATTATTCATTAGCGTTTCATTACACAAGTATTACATGTTAACATCATAACAAAATGCCCTACGGGCTTACAGCTTTCCAAGTTAACACTTGGTTACAACAAAGAGTACTAACTCGATACACATTAAGCCCTTGGCTTGAAGTTACATGTAATACATCAAAAGTAAAACAACAGAACATGTCCGCCTCTAGCCTCCCAGCTATGTCCTTGGAGGTGGCATGCTTCCTGCACCTGAAAATGATATTCCCATATAGGGTGAGCCACAGCCCAGTAGAAATACACTAAACCAACCATGGACAATGACTAAAACATTAGCAATTGATAGTTGGTCAACACTGATACAATCACATAAATTTCATATTTATGTCAACGACTTACAAGTCCCAATTACTTTTCATTTTCCCTTTTTCAACAGATAAGCATGCTAGCTCTATCATTATTTCCACAGATATGTATAAAAACAATATCTCACATTCAGATAAGCATAAAAGCTATATCCACATTCTCAACAGATATGTATATCAACAATATCCACAGATAAGCATACAAGCTGTATCCACATTCTACAACAGATATGTATATCAACAATATCCACAGATAAGCATACAAGCTGTATCCACACTTCACAAAGATAAGCATATGAGCTCTATCTTCACTTCTCTAGACAAGCATATGAGCTCTGTCTACGGAGTTCATCCCCTATCTCCTCCAAATACCTATCCGGTTTAGAGGTACATCCCCTATCTTCCCCTAAACCGCGGAGTACATCCCCTATCTCCTCCTCTACACATAACATATATAAACACATTGGTTCTATATACAATCACACAATACATACAATTAATGTATTCAATTAACCGTCAAGTTCCATGACACATTTCATTGATTAGTTTCAGTTTGCCTAATCAACATACATTGTCTACAACAATCACGACTATCCTCCACCGATAGCCCAAAGCAGTTATTTCTAAACAGAAAATAAATGCACAAATGGATATTCAATCAACATTTCATTTCCTCATTTCTCACCAATTAATTATCCCAATTAATTAAACAATGTAATTAGGCCAATTCCCATAATTAACATTTCAACCCTTAGGTCCTATTTTCATCAATGATTCAACATTAATTCCATTTTCCATGCCAAACATGCATCTAGGTTTATTATGAATAAAACCCCAACTTTTGTATAATTGCACAAAAGCCCCAAACTTTCACAAAATTACCAAACCAAGCCCAACATCTCAAAATACCAAAATTTAAAGACAAAACCCATAGAGAGGAGTAGGTTATCCCTACCTTGAAGTTTTAGCCCAAAAGGAGATGAAGACTCCAAGATCAACTTGCTCCAAATCCAAACTTTTTCAGATTAAAATGAAGCTCTCAACGCCCTCTATCTTTTTAACAAAGGCCCTAGGCTAGATTCACACCCTAGGGAGATCAAATCTTAGAGAGAGTGTAAGTTTAGAGTGAGAGAGGCTCGGATTTAGGTTTTGCTCAAAGAAAAGAGGTGAAAAAGTGATGTTTTTGACGCTGCTGTCCGCTGATATAAAACACGCTCGCTCGAGCGAAGGATTGGTCGCTCGAGCGACCAGACACAGAAAACTCTCGCTCGAGCCAAGAAACACTCGCTCGAGCGAATAAAAACCCAGACCGCTCGAGCCACGAAAAGCTCGCTCGAGCCAGAAACTACAACTCTCAGGTCCAGAACCGGGGCAACACTACTCTCGCTCGAGCGACAAACTCCTCGCTCGAGCGAAGGACCAAAAATCTGGGCAGCAACACTAGGCTCCCAAGCACAACCAACCTGTAACAAACCTGCCCAACACATCCCATAACTCAAAATACAAAGTAAAGAGGATGCAAACTAGGAAATAAACAACTACCAACATTCACGGACACATGTCCGGATCACTGTACAACAAGGGTAAACCCGGGATCGCTATAACCTCCCCCCCTTAAAGAATTTCGCCCCCGAAATTAAGCACAAGTTTTCAAAAACAGGTTTTCCTCCATTTTGAACAATGTTACAATTTAACATTCAACAATTCGACCCATTACCGGTCATCCCATCCCTTTAACAAGAGATATATCACAATATGTAAACAACATATGTACTTTCAACATGCATCAACATTATGCACTAACTTTCCAATGTCAACAATATACTTAACACCTATAATGTTACATTCAACTTCCATATGAGGCAAGTTTCGAACATACTTTCAATAACCAAAACATTTTCAATGTTTCACAACTTAAGACATATATAAAAGCTCTTAGGTTCAACAACATGCAAAATTTAAATACAAGATTACATATCAACAAACAAGTCCGGATATTTCTCTCGGACTTCCAACTCACGTTCCCAAGTGGCTTCCTCCACTCCGTGATGTTTCCACAAGACTTTCACCAAAGGAATGGTCTTGCCACGCAGGACCTGATCCCGCCTATCCAAGACCCGAACCGGTCTCTCCTCATACGAGGCATCCTCATCTACCTCTAAATCGCTCCAATCCAGCACATGTGATGGATCTGGTTCATACTTCCGAAGCATACTCACATGAAACACGTCATGTACTCCGGACAACTGCGGCGGTAAGGCTAACCGATAAGCAACCTCACCTATCTTCTCAAGGATCTCAAAAGGACCAATAAACCGAGGGGATAACTTCCCACTCTTTCCAAACCTCATCAGACCTCGCCTAGGTGATATCTTCAGAAAGACATGATCACCTACCTCGAACGCCAAAGGCCTCCTCCTACGGTCGGCATAACTCTTTTGTCGACTCTGGGCTGTAACAAGCCTCCTACGGATAAGCTCAACTTTCTCCGTCGTCTCCCTAACCAACTCCGGACCCAACAAAGGTGCATCACCCACCTCGGCCCAACACACTGGAGACCTACACGGTCGGCCATACAAGGCCTCAAACGGTGCCATACCGATGCTAGACTGAAAACTGTTGTTGTAGGCAAACTCTACCAATGGCAAGTGCCTCTCCCACGTCTCACTGAAGTCCAGGACACAACCCCGAAGCATATCCTCGAGGATCTGAATAGTACGCTCGGACTGCCCGTCAGTCTGAGGATGATAAGCCGTACTAAAGGTCAACTTAGTGCCCAAGGCACTCTGCAAACTCTGCCACAACCTAGCAGTAAAACGAGGATCTCTATCTGAGACAATCGTCACTGGGACCCCGTGCAATCTCACTACGTCCCGAATATACAAATCGGCAAGATGATCTACCGAATCTCTCACGCGCATAGGAATAAAGTGCGCCGACTTAGTCAACCGGTCTACAACCACCCAAATAGCATCACTACCCCGTTGAGTCCTCGGAAGACCTACAACGAAGTCCATAGTGACATGCTCCCATTTCCACTCGGCAATAGGCAAGGGTTGCAACAAACCCGCTGGCCTCTGATGCTCGGCCTTCACTTGCTGGCAAGTAAGGCATTTCGATACGAAAACAGCCACATCTCTCTTCATACCCCGCCACCAAAATTGGCGACCCAAATCCTGATACATCTTAGTACCTCCCGGATGCACCGCAAGGCGCGAATGATGAAACTCTCGGAGTACTTCCTCTCGGCAAGACTCCGGTACAAACAAACGGTCTCGGTATCTCACACTCAGATCGGGATACACCGTCAAACCCTTCTCAACTTTCCCACTGGAGGTCTTCTCTCGGAGGGATTCTACCTCAAGGTCACCTCTCTGTGCCTCTAACACTCTAATCACAAGTGTAGGCTGCGCAACAACAGAAAACAAGGCCGCAGCCTCGACAGATTCGCCCAGTAGCAAATCAAACTCGCCAAGTACTCCCAACATCTCCCATTCCCGGATGGCTATACAAGCTACATCACTAATGGTCTTCCTACTAAGGGCATCGGCCACAACATTGGCCTTTCCCGGATGATAATGCAACTCAAAATCATAATCCTCGATGAACTCCATCCACCTCCTCTGCCTCAGATTCAAGTCTCTCTGTGTAAACAGATACTTCAAACTCTTATGATCCGAGAATACCTCGAACCTCTCACCATAAAGGTAGTGCCTCCAGATTTTCAAGGCAAAGATCACAGCTGCTAACTCTAGGTCATGTGTGGGGTAATTCTTCTCGTGTATTTTCAACTGACGTGAGCCATAAGCTACCACTTTCCCCTCTTGCATCAACACACAACCCAAACCCTCTCGTGAGGCATCACAATAAACCGCATAACCCAACCCTCTCTCCGGAATAATCAACACCGGAGCGGTGGTCAATCTAACTTTCAACTCAACCAACTCTGCTGGAGCAAAACGGTAAGGTGCCATAGAAATCGGCGCCGTACCAGGCACTAAATCAATAGAGAACTCTATCTCTCGGTGAGGTGGCAAACTAACAAGTTCTTCGGGAAAAACATCCGAATACTCACAAACCACCCTCGGTAACACAATCTGAGTCTCAACACACTCGCTACTCTCAAAGCTAGCAAGTAACCCACTAAGCTCACTTCGCCCTCGCGAATCATACCCCGGTGGCAAAACACTACCAACCCGGTCTCCCAAGAAATGGAACCACTCCCCGCTCAAGGTACACAACGTGACCCTCTGGCGGTAGCAATCAATAACAGCCCGGTATGACGATAACCAGTCCATACCCAAAATAACATCAAAGCCCTTCATGGGCATGACAACAACGGAAAAGGAAGCCTATAGTCGGCGACCTCTATATCACATCCTCTAACACCCTGTTTCAGGATCAACTCACCACCCAAAGGCGATACCACACAAATAGGAGATGCTAACTGTGCTAACTCCAATTCCAAAACAGATGCAAATGCAGCAGATACAAAAGAATGAGATGCACCCGTGTCTATCAACACATTAGCAACTGAGTTGCAAAACAGAAAAGTACCTCTCACTACTGATGGAGCCGGTACTAAATCCTGCGCGGTAACAGCATACACGCGCCCCGTAGGCCCCTGGTCTACCTGCTCACCTCTCGGAGCAAAAGACTGCTGCACAGACTGGGATGACGAAGCTCCCGGATTGGCCCTCGAGGCCTGCACAGACTGAGCTGGCTGAAAACCCTGCGTCTGCCTAGAACCAGACGCTCCCGAAGTGGCACTCAACTGTGGGCAAAACCTCTTCATGTGCCCAGGTTGTCCACACTGAAAACAAGTCAAGAGCTGCCCCCTGCCCAAACTCTGACTCTGCGGTCTAGCTGATGAAGAAGCAGCTTTCTGACCTCCACCCTTCTGCGGGCAAACAGAAACCTTGTGACCCAACTGGCCACACTTGTAACAAGTGAATTCCCCCTGACCACCTCTCCCTGAGCCTACACTCGGCACTGGGAAGGTCGATCTAGCAACACCCTGAGACTGCTGAGGGTTATAACCCTTCTGTCTCCTGCCATCACTCTGACTATCCTGGCTCCTCTTGGAGCCTCTCTGACCCTCATCCTCCTCCTGCATCATAAGCTCCATATGAGCTGCAGCATCCACTAGGTGTCTATAGTCTCGAATATAAGACCCACCAACTCTCAACTTGAGGCCCCGCCTCAACTTCCGCTCAAACTCATAGCAACGGCGTTCCTCAGACGCCACCAGTTCAGGCGCAAACCTAGACAGACTGGTAAAAGTAGCCTCAAACTCGGCCACTGACAAGCCCTGCTGATTAAGCCGGCTAAACTGATCCCTCAGCTTCTCCCTAGCTGCTGCTGATAAGAACCTCTCCTGAAAAGCATTCACAAACGCCTCCCAAGTACCACCAACACGAGCTTTCTCGTACTTCCACCATTGACCCGCATCTCCCTTCAGTTGGAAGGATGCCATGGTCACTTTCAGTGCTCCGTCCTCGATGCCAAGCATCTCAAACGTCTTCGTTGTCTGTTCGAGCCATTCATCTGCCTTAAGCGGCTCTTTAGGATCCCCGATAAACTCGTCCGGATTACACCGAAAGAACTCCCTTTTCAAGAAGGAAGGCCCTGTCTCAGCTGCCTGATTCTCAGCCCTAAGAATACCCAAAGCTCCTGCTAACTCTCTGGCCAAGGCACCCATAGCCTGCTGACCCACTGGCTCAGCCACATTGGCCTGACCAACTCCCTCCTTATAGCGATCCCGGGTTTACCCTTGTTGTACAGTGATCCGGACATGTGTCCGTGAATGTTGGTAGTTGCTTATTTTCTAGTTTGCATCCTCTTTACTTTGTATTTTGAGTTTTGGGATGTGTTGGGCAGGTTTGTTACAGGTTGGTTGTGCTTGGGAACCAAGTGTTGCTGCCCAGAATTTTGGGCCTTCGCTCGAGCGAGGAGTGGTCGCTCGAGCGAGCGTGGTGTTGCACCCGGTTCTGGACCTGAGAGTTGTAGTTTCTGGCTCGAGCGAGCTTTTCGTGGCTCGAGCGGTCTGGGTTTTTCTTCGCTCGATCGAGAACTTCTTGGCTCGAGCGAGAGTTATCTGTGTCTGGTCGCTCGAGCGACCAATCCTTCGCTCGAGCGAGAGTGTTTTATATCGGCGGACAGCAGCGTCTAAAACATCACTTTTTCACCTCTTTTCTTTGAGCAAAACCTAAATCCGAGCCTCTCTCACTCTAAACTTGCACTCTCTCTAAGATTTCATCTCCCTAGGGTGTGAATCTAGCCTAGGGCCTTTGTTAAAAAGATAGAGGGCGTTGAGAGCTTCAATTTAATCTGAAAAAGTTTGGATTTGGAGCAAGTTGATCTTGGAGTCTTCATCTCCTTTGTGGCTTAAACTTCGAGGTAGGGATAACCTACTCCTCTCTATGGGTTTTGTCTTTAAATTTTGGTATTTTGAGATGTTGGGCTTGGTTTGGTAATTTTGTGAAAGTTTGGGGCTTTTGTGCAATTATACAAAAGTTGGGGTTTTATTCATAATAAACCTAGATGCATGTTTGGCATGGAAAATGGAATTAATGTTGAATCATTGATGAAAATGGGACCTAAGGGTTGAAATGTTAATTATGGGAATTGGCCTAATTACATTGTTTAATTAATTGGGATAATTAATTGGTGAGAAATGAGGAAATGAAATGTTGATTGAATATCCATTTGTGCATTTATTTTCTGTTTAGAAATAACTGCTTTGGGCTATCGGTGGAGGATAGTCGTGATTGTTGTAGACAATGTATGTTGATTAGGCAAACTGAAACTAATCAATGAAATGTGTCATGGAACTTGACGGTTAATTGAATACATTAATTGTATGTATTGTGTGATTGTATATAGAACCAATGTGTTTATATATGTTGTGTGTAGAGGAGGAGATAGGGGATGTACTCCGCGGTTTAGGGGAAGATAGGGGATGTACCTCTAAACCGGATAGGTATTTGGAGGAGATAGGGGATGTACTCCGTAGACAGAGCTCATATGCTTGTCTAGAGAAGTGAAGATAGAGCTCATATGCTTATCTTTGTGAAGTGTGGATACAGCTTGTATGCTTATCTGTGGATATTGTTGATATACATATCTGTTGTAGAATGTGGATACAGCTTGTATGCTTATCTGTGGATATTGTTGATATACATATCTGTTGAGATGTGGATATAGCTTTTATGCTTATCTGAATGTGAGATATAGTTTTTATACATATCTGTGGAAATAATGATAGAGCTAGCATGCTTATCTGTTGAAAAAGGGAAAATGAAAAGTAACTGGGACTTGTAAGTCGTTGACATAAATATGTAATTTATGTGATTGTATCAGTGTTGACCAACTATCAATTGCTAATGTTTTAGTCATTGTCCATGGTTGGTTTAGTGTATTTCTACTGGGCTGTGGCTCACCCTATATGGGAACATCATTTTCAGGTGCAGGAAGCATGCCACCTCCAAGGACATAGCTGGGAGGCTAGTGGCGGGCATAGTTTTGTTGTTGTACTTTTGATGTATTACATGTAATTTCAAGCCAAGGGCTTAATGTGTAAACGAGTTAGAACTCTTTGTTGTAACCAAGTGTTAACTTGGAAAGCTGTAAGCCCGTAGGGCATTTTGTTATGAGATTAACATGTAATACTTATGTAATGGAATTCTAATGAATGATAGAAGGTGGTTAGTTTATCTATTAACGCTTGTCTTATTTGTTGGGTTAATGTTATTATTTTGAGGGCGTTACAACTTGGTATCAGAGCGTACCGGGTTCGAATACTTTGGGTACGTGGGAAGTGATTAGTATCACAATGGGTTTGTCTCGCTTGATAGAGACTTAGATGTAGTATCACATGCTATGTGCTTACTTGATAACATGCTTATGTGACTATGTGGGTATGGGATTTAATTTCTGGGATGTTGATTGGATCCGTGAGTTTCTGGGAGTCTTGTTGGAAAAGCACTTGATCAATGCTATTTCTAACCGGAACTCTAGTAACGTCTTGGGACTATCATTATCCGGAAATGAAATTCGTAAGTGCTTATGTGTTTATGTGCTTATGTGGAGTGAATTACAGTTGTCCATGCATTAGGACGTGAGTGTTTAGTTTCGGCACACCTATGAATGTGCTAACGTTCTGTGTTGCCTTTATTAGGATGTCAGGACGAGGAAGAGGTGCTAGGCGTGGTAGACCTGCGAGGCAGGAAGCACCGTTACAGGGTGAGATTCCGGCAGTGCAGGAGGGAGTTGGGCAGGCCAATGTGGCCGAACCAGTGGGTCAGCAGGCTATGGGTGCCTTGGCCAGAGAGTTAGCAGGAGCTTTGGGTATTCTTAGGGCTGAGAATCAGGCAGTTGAGGCAGGGCCTTCCTTCTTGAAGAGGGAGTTCTTTCGGTGTAATCCGGACGAGTTTATCGGGGATCCTAAAGAGCCGCTTAAGGCAGATGAATGGCTCGAACAGACAACGAAGACGTTTGAGATGCTTGGCATCGAGGATGGAGCACTGAAAGTGACCTTGGCATCCTTCCAGCTGAAGGGAGATGCGGGTCAATGGTGGAAGTACGAGAAGGCTCGTGTTGGTGGGACTTGGGAGGCGTTTGTGAATGCTTTTCAGGAGAGGTTTTTGTCTGCAGTAGCTAGGGAGAAGCTGAGGGATCAGTTTAGCCGGCTTAATCAGTAGGGCTTGTCAGTGGCCGAGTTTGAGGCTACCTTTACCAGTCTGTCCAGGTTCGCACCTGAACTGGTGGCGTCTGAGGAACGCCGTTGCTATGAGTTTGAGCGGAAGTTGAGGCGGGGCCTCAAGTTGAGAGTTGGTGGGTCCTATATCCGGGAGTATAGACACCTAGTGGACGCTGCAGCTCATATGGAGCTTATGATGCAGGAGGAGGATGAGGGGCAGAGAGGCTCCAAGAGGAGCCAAGATAGTCAGAGTGATGGCAGGAGGCAGAGGGGTTCTAACCCTCAGCAGTCGCAGGGTGGTGTTGCTAGATCGACCTTCCCAGTGCCGAGTGTAGGCTCAGGGAGAGGTGGTCAGGGGGAATTCACTTGTTACAAGTGTGGCCAGCTGGGTCACAAGGTATCTGTTTGCCCACAGAAGGGTGGGGGTCAGAAAGCTGCTTCTTCTTCAGCTAGACCGCAGAGTCAGAGTTTGGGCAGGGGGCAGCTCTTGACTTGTTATCAGTGTGGACAGCCTGGGCACATGAAGAGGTTTTGCCCACAGTTGAGTGCCACTTCAGGAGCGTCTGGTTCTAGGCAGACGCAGGGTTTTCAGCCAGCTCAGTCTGTGCAGGCCTCGAGGGCCAATCCGGGAGTTTCGTCATCCCAGTCTGTGCAGCAGTCTTTTGCTCCGAGAGGTGAGCAGGTAGACCAGGGGCCTACGGGGCGCGTGTATGCTGTTACCGCGCAGGATTTAGTACCGGCTCCATCGGTGGTGAGAGGTACTTTTCTGTTTTGCAACTCAGTTGCTAATGTGTTGATAGACACGGGTGCATCTCATTCTTTTGTATCTGCTGCATTTGCATCTGTTTTGGAATTGGAGTTAGCACAGTTAGCATCTCCTATTTGTGTGGTATCGCCTTTGGGTGGTGAGTTGATTCTGAAACAGGGTGTTAGAGGATGTGATATAGAGGTCGCCGACTATAGGCTTCCTTTTCCGTTTGTTGTCATGCCCATGAAGGGTTTTGATGTTATTTTGGGTATGGACTGGTTATCGTCATACCGGGCTGTTATTGATTGCTACCGCCAGAGGGTTACATTGTGTACCTTGAGCGGGGAGTGGTTCCATTTCTTGGGAGACCGGGTTGGTAGTGTTTTGCCACCGGGGTATGATTCGCGAGGGCGAGGTGAGCTTAGTGGTCTACTTGCTAGCTTTGAGAGTAGTAAGTGTGATGAGACACTGATTGTATTGCCGAGGGTGGTTTGTGAGTATTCGGATGTTTTTCCCGAAAATCTTGTTAGTTTGCCACCTCACCGAGAGATAGAGTTCTCTATTGATTTAGTGCCTGGTACGGCGCCGATTTCTATGGCACCTTACCGTTTTGCTCCAGCAGAGTTGGTTGAGTTGAAAGTTCAGCTCCAGGAATTGCTCGATAAGGGCTTTGTTCGCCCTAGTGTTTCACCGTGGGGAGCACCGGCACTCTTTGTTAAAAAGAAAGATGGTGCCTTGAGATTGTGTATAGACTACCGGAAGTTGAATCGGGCTACGGTTAAGAATAAGTATCCTATGCCCCGTATAGATGATTTGTTTGACCAGTTGAAGGGTTCCCGTTGTTTCTCTAAGATAGACTTGAGATCGGGTTACCATCAGTTGAGGGTCAGGGAGGAAGATATTCCTAAGACGGCATTCCGTACGCGGTATGGCCATTATGAGTTTTTGGTGATGCCATTCGGGCTTACCAATGCACCGGCAGTCTTTATGGACTTGATGAACCGGATTTTCCGGGAGTTCTTAGACCGATTTGTGGTTGTCTTCGTGGACGACATTCTTATCTATTCGTCTTCTGAGGAGGAGCACGAGGCACACTTGAGAGTGGTGCTTGAGTTACTTAGAGCCCATAGGCTGTATGCCAAGTTTGGGAAGTGTGAGTTCTGGCTGGGGGAAGTCAAATTCTTAGGCCACGTGGTATCCGGGGAAGGGGTGTCTGTTGATACATCCAAGGTTGAGGCAGTGCAAGATTGGGCACAGCCTAAGAGTGTGTTTGAGATCCGCAGTTTTCTGGGATTGGCTGGGTATTACCGTCGGTTTGTGAAAGATTTCTCCAGGTTAGCGTCACCGTTGACTAGACTGACTCGGAAGGGAGTCAAGTTTGTGTGGAGTGAGACTTGTGAAAAGTCGTTCCAAGAGCTGAAAATTAGATTGACCACTGCTCCGGTGTTGATTATTCCGGAGAGAGGGTTGGGTTATGCGGTTTATTGTGATGCCTCACGAGAGGGTTTGGGTTGTGTGTTGATGCAAGAGGGGAAAGTGGTAGCTTATGGCTCACGTCAGTTGAAAATACATGAGAAGAATTACCCCACACACGACCTAGAGTTAGCAGCTGTGATCTTTGCCTTGAAAATCTGGAGGCACTACCTTTATGGTGAGAGGTTCGAGGTATTCTCGGATCATAAGAGTTTGAAATATCTGTTTACACAGAGAGACTTGAATTTGAGGCAGAGGAGATGGATGGAGTTCATCGAGGATTATGATTTTGAGTTGCATTATCATCCGGGAAAGGCCAATGTTGTGGCCGATGCCCTTAGTAGGAAAACCATTAGTGATGTAGCTTGTATAGCCATCCGGGAATGGGAGATGTTGGGAGCACTTGGCGAGTTTGATTTGCTACTGGGCGAATCTGTCGAGGCTGCGGCCTTGTTTTCTGTTGTTGCGCAGCCTACACTTGTGATTAGAGTGTTAGAGGCACAGAGAGGTGACCTTGAGGTAGAATCCCTCCGAGAGAAGATCTCCAGTGGGAAAGTTGAGAAGGGTTTGACGGTGTATCCCGACCTGAGTGTGAGATACCGAGACCGTTTGTTTGTACCGGAGTCTTGCCGTGAGGAAGTACTCCGAGAGTTTCACCATTCGCGCCTTGCGGTGCATCCGGGAGGTACTAAGATGTATCAGGATTTGGGTCGCCAGTTTTGGTGGCGGGGTATGAAAAGAGATGTGGCTGTTTTCGTATCGAAGTGCCTTACTTGCCAGCAAGTGAAGGCCGAGCATCAGAGGCCAGCGGGTTTGTTGCAACCCTTGCCTATTGCCGAGTGGAAGTGGGAGCATGTCACTATGGACTTCGTTGTGGGTCTTCCGAGGACTCAGCGGGGTAGTGATGCTATTTGGGTGGTTGTAGACCGGTTGACTAAATCGGCGCACTTTATTCCTATGCGCGTGAGAGATTCGGTAGATCATCTTGCCGATTTGTATATTCGGGACGTAGTGAGATTGCACGGGGTCCCAGTGACGATCGTCTCAGATAGAGATCCTCGTTTTACTGCTAGGTTGTGGCAGAGTTTGCAGAGTGCCTTGGGCACCAAGTTGACCTTTAGTACGGCTTATCATCCTCAGACTGACGGGCAGTCCGAGCGTACTATTCAGATCCTCGAGGATATGCTTCGGGGTTGTGTCCTGGACTTCTGTGGGACGTGGGAGAGGCACTTGCCATTGGTAGAGTTTGCCTACAACAACAGTTTTCAGTCTAGCATCGGTATGGCACCGTTTGAGGCCTTGTATGGCCGACCGTGTAGGTCTCCAGTTTGTTGGGCCGAGGTGGGTGATGCACCTTTGTTGGGTCCGGAGTTGGTGAGGGAGACGACGGAGAAAGTTGAGCTTATCCGTAGGAGGCTTGTTACAGCCCAAAGTCGACAAAAGAGTTATGCCGACCATAGGAGGAGGCCTTTGGCGTTTGAGGTAGGTGATCATGTCTTTCTGAAGATATCACCTAGGCGAGGCTTGATGAGGTTTGGGAAGAGTGGGAAGTTATCCCCTCGGTTTATTGGTCCTTTTGAGATCCTTGAGAGGATTGGCGAGGTTGCTTATCGGTTAGCCTTACCGCCGCAGTTGTCCGGAGTACATGACGTGTTTCATGTGAGTATGCTTCGGAGGTATGAGCCAGATCCATCACATGTGTTGGATTGGACTGATTTAGAGGTAGATGAGGATGCCTCGTATGAGGAGAGACCGGTTCGGGTCTTGGATAGGCGGGATCAGGTCCTGCGTGGCAAGACCATTCCTTTGGTGAAAGTCTTGTGGAAACATCACGGAGTGGAGGAAGCCACTTGGGAACGTGAGTTGGAAGTCCGAGAGAAATATCCGGACTTGTTTGTTGATATGTAATCTTGTATTTAAATTTTGCATGTTGTTGAACTTAAGAGCTTTTATATATGTCTTAAGTTGTGAAAATTGGAAGTATGTTTGGAACTTGCCTCATATGGAAGTTGAATGTAACATTATAGGTGTTAAGTATATTGTTGACATTGGAAAGTTAGTGCATAATGTTGATGCATGTTAATAATACATATGTTGTTTACATATTGTGATATGTCTCTTGTTAAAGGGATGGGATGACCGGTAATGGGTCGAATTGTTGAATGTTAAATTGTAACATTGTTCAAAATGGAGGAAAACCTGTTTTTGAAAACTTGTGTTTAATTTCGGGGACGAAATTCTTTAAGGGGGGGAGGTTATAGCGATCCCGGGTTTACCCTTGTTGTACAGTGATCCGGACATGTGTCCGTGAATGTTGGTAGTTGCTTATTTTCTAGTTTGCATCCTCTTTACTTTGTATTTTGAGTTTTGGGATGTGTTGGGCAGGTTTGTTACAGGTTGGTTGTGCTTGGGAACCAAGTGTTGCTGCCCATAATTTTGGGCCTTCGCTCGAGCGAGGAGTGGTCGCTCGAGCGAGCGTGGTGTTGCACCCGGTTCTGGACCTGAGAGTTGTAGTTTCTGGCTCGAGCGAGCTTTTCGTGGCTCGAGCGGTCTGGGTTTTTCTTCGCTCGATCGAGAACTTCTTGGCTCGAGCGAGAGTTATCTGTGTCTGGTCGCTCGAGCGACCAATCCTTCGCTCGAGCGAGAGTGTTTTATATCGGCGGACAGCAGCGTCTAAAACATCACTTTTTCACCTCTTTTCTTTGAGCAAAACCTAAATCCGAGCCTCTCTCACTCTAAACTTGCACTCTCTCTAAGATTTCATCTCCCTAGGGTGTGAATCTAGCCTAGGGCCTTTGTTAAAAAGATAGAGGGCGTTGAGAGCTTCAATTTAATCTGAAAAAGTTTGGATTTGGAGCAAGTTGATCTTGGAGTCTTCATCTCCTTTGTGGCTTAAACTTCGAGGTAGGGATAACCTACTCCTCTCTATGGGTTTTGTCTTTAAATTTTGGTATTTTGAGATGTTGGGCTTGGTTTGGTAATTTTGTGAAAGTTTGGGGCTTTTGTGCAATTATACAAAAGTTGGGGTTTTATTCATAATAAACCTAGATGCATGTTTGGCATGGAAAATGGAATTAATGTTGAATCATTGATGAAAATGGGACCTAAGGGTTGAAATGTTAATTATGGGAATTGGCCTAATTACATTGTTTAATTAATTGGGATAATTAATTGGTGAGAAATGAGGAAATGAAATGTTGATTGAATATCCATTTGTGCATTTATTTTCTGTTTAGAAATAACTGCTTTGGGCTATCGGTGGAGGATAGTCGTGATTGTTGTAGACAATGTATGTTGATTAGGCAAACTGAAACTAATCAATGAAATGTGTCATGGAACTTGACGGTTAATTGAATACATTAATTGTATGTATTGTGTGATTGTATATAGAACCAATGTGTTTATATATGTTGTGTGTAGAGGAGGAGATAGGGGATGTACTCCGCGGTTTAGGGGAAGATAGGGGATGTACCTCTAAACCGGATAGGTATTTGGAGGAGATAGGGGATGTACTCCGTAGACAGAGCTCATATGCTTGTCTAGAGAAGTGAAGATAGAGCTCATATGCTTATCTTTGTGAAGTGTGGATACAGCTTGTATGCTTATCTGTGGATATTGTTGATATACATATCTGTTGTAGAATGTGGATACAGCTTGTATGCTTATCTGTGGATATTGTTGATATACATATCTGTTGAGATGTGGATATAGCTTTTATGCTTATCTGAATGTGAGATATAGTTTTTATACATATCTGTGGAAATAATGATAGAGCTAGCATGCTTATCTGTTGAAAAAGGGAAAATGAAAAGTAACTGGGACTTGTAAGTCGTTGACATAAATATGTAATTTATGTGATTGTATCAGTGTTGACCAACTATCAATTGCTAATGTTTTAGTCATTGTCCATGGTTGGTTTAGTGTATTTCTACTGGGCTGTGGCTCACCCTATATGGGAACATCATTTTCAGGTGCAGGAAGCATGCCACCTCCAAGGACATAGCTGGGAGGCTAGTGGCGGGCATAGTTTTGTTGTTGTACTTTTGATGTATTACATGTAATTTCAAGCCAAGGGCTTAATGTGTAAACGAGTTAGAACTCTTTGTTGTAACCAAGTGTTAACTTGGAAAGCTGTAAGCCCGTAGGGCATTTTGTTATGAGATTAACATGTAATACTTATGTAATGGAATTCTAATGAATGATAGAAGGTGGTTAGTTTATCTATTAACGCTTGTCTTATTTGTTGGGTTAATGTTATTATTTTGAGGGCGTTACACTCCTGCACTGCCGGAATCTCACCCTGTAACGGTACTTCCTGCCTCGCAGGTCTACCACGCCTAGCACCTCTTCCTCGTCCTGACATCCTAATAAAGGCAACACAGAACGTTAGCACATTCATAGGTGTGCCGAAACTAAACACTCACGTCCTAATGCATGGACAAGTGTAATTCACTCCACATAAGCACATAAACACATAAGCACTTACGAACTTCATTTCCGGATAATGATAGTCCCGAGGCGTTACTAGAGTTCCGGTTAGAAACAGCATTGATCAAGTGCTTTTCCAACAAGACTCCCAGAAACTCAAGGATCCAATCAACATCCTAGAAATTAAATCCCATACCCACATAGTCACATAAGCATGTTATCACTTAAGCACATAGCATATGATACTACATCTAAGTCTCTATCAAGCGAGACAAACCCATTGTGATCCTAATCACTTCCCACGTACCCAAAGTATTCGAACCCGGTACGCTCTGATACCAAGTTGTAACGCCCTCAAAATAATAATATTAAACCCATCAAATAAGACATGCGTTGACATATAAACAAATCCACCTTCTATTATTCATTAGCGTTTCATTACACAAGTATTACATGTTAACATCATAACAAAATGCCCTACGGGCTTACAGCTTTCCAAGTTAACACTTGGTTACAACAAAGAGTACTAACTCGATACACATTAAGCCCTTGGCTTGAAGTTACATGTAATACATCAAAAGTAAAACAACAGAACATGTCCGCCTCTAGCCTCCCAGCTATGTCCTTGGAGGTGGCATGCTTCCTGCACCTGAAAATGATATTCCCATATAGGGTGAGCCACAGCCCAGTAGAAATACACTAAACCAACCATGGACAATGACTAAAACATTAGCAATTGATAGTTGGTCAACACTGATACAATCACATAAATTTCATATTTATGTCAACGACTTACAAGTCCCAATTACTTTTCATTTTTCCTTTTTCAACAGATAAGCATGCTAGCTCTATCATTATTTCCACAGATATGTATAAAAACAATATCTCACATTCAGATAAGCATAAAAGCTATATCCACATTCTCAACAGATATGTATATCAACAATATCCACAGATAAGCATACAAGCTGTATCCACATTCTACAACAGATATGTATATCAACAATATCCACAGATAAGCATACAAGCTGTATCCACACTTCACAAAGATAAGCATATGAGCTCTATCTTCACTTCTCTAGACAAGCATATGAGCTCTGTCTACGGAGTTCATCCCCTATCTCCTCCAAATACCTATCCGGTTTAGAGGTACATCCCCTATCTTCCCCTAAACCGCGGAGTACATCCCCTATCTCCTCCTCTACACATAACATATATAAACACATTGGTTCTATATACAATCACACAATACATACAATTAATGTATTCAATTAACCGTCAAGTTCCATGACACATTTCATTGATTAGTTTCAGTTTGCCTAATCAACATACATTGTCTACAACAATCACGACTATCCTCCACCGATAGCCCAAAGCAGTTATTTCTAAACAGAAAATAAATGCACAAATGGATATTCAATCAACATTTCATTTCCTCATTTCTCACCAATTAATTATCCCAATTAATTAAACAATGTAATTAGGCCAATTCCCATAATTAACATTTCAACCCTTAGGTCCTATTTTCATCAATGATTCAACATTAATTCCATTTTCCATGCCAAACATGCATCTAGGTTTATTATGAATAAAACCCCAACTTTTGTATAATTGCACAAAAGCCCCAAACTTTCACAAAATTACCAAACCAAGCCCAACATCTCAAAATACCAAAATTTAAAGACAAAACCCATAGAGAGGAGTAGGTTATCCCTACCTTGAAGTTTTAGCCCAAAAGGAGATGAAGACTCCAAGATCAACTTGCTCCAAATCCAAACTTTTTCAGATTAAAATGAAGCTCTCAACGCCCTCTATCTTTTTAACAAAGGCCCTAGGCTAGATTCACACCCTAGGGAGATCAAATCTTAGAGAGAGTGTAAGTTTAGAGTGAGAGAGGCTCGGATTTAGGTTTTGCTCAAAGAAAAGAGGTGAAAAAGTGATGTTTTTGACGCTGCTGTCCGCTGATATAAAACACGCTCGCTCGAGCGAAGGATTGGTCGCTCGAGCGACCAGACACAGAAAACTCTCGCTCGAGCCAAGAAACACTCGCTCGAGCGAATAAAAACCCAGACCGCTCGAGCCACGAAAAGCTCGCTCGAGCCAGAAACTACAACTCTCAGGTCCAGAACCGGGGCAACACTACTCTCGCTCGAGCGACAAACTCCTCGCTCGAGCGAAGGACCAAAAATCTGGGCAGCAACACTAGGCTCCCAAGCACAACCAACCTGTAACAAACCTGCCCAACACATCCCATAACTCAAAATACAAAGTAAAGAGGATGCAAACTAGGAAATAAACAACTACCAACATTCACGGACACATGTCCGGATCACTGTACAACAAGGGTAAACCCGGGATCGCTATACAACATCCTCAAGCAAAATTTTCCAAAGTTTCTTTGCCTAAGTTTTCACAAAATGGAAAGAAAATCTTTTATCAGTGAAGTATCCAACCAAGGCATTTTCCCAATGGGAAAAGCCTTTTTTTGAGATCTCAACAGGGACATTGTACATGCCATCTACTAGGTTCACAATCTTATGGGCACCTTTTTTATACTTCAATTTTGACACATTGTTAATCTCTTCTTTAACTAAAGAGTTCCAAGCTTGTAGAGGCTTACCTGATATAGTAGGCGTATTACCATCAAGACATTCACCCTTGCCAGATTGTGCATCTTCCATATGTAGTTCAACTGACTCGTCATTTCTACAAGTTCGCACATTTTTAACACTCTTCCATTACTTAGTGCCCATTACTTCTCTCCTTTGGTCAACACTGAGCAAGCCAAGTTTATTTGACATGTTCATTTCATTAGCCGCCAGTGGGGATGCAATGGTCAATTTTGGTCACTGTTCAAGATCAGTTAGCACTTTATTTAGTGTGTTTCACGCATTAGGTGTTTGATGCTATTTTGATGATTGCTTAGTTGACGCTTGCATTTCCACATTCAATTGCAACTGTGGTGTACTAAGATTTCCAAATAAACATAGATCGACACAATCACACTCGATTGAGCATTCCTCATATTCTACATCCCTTAATCCCTTTTTGTTTCCACTTGAGGGCCCTTGCCATGGTCCCACAAAATCTCCAGAAGAGACATTTGGGGGTCCTTGAATGCGTATATACTGGTGAGGGAGTACAATATCCATCGGTATATAGTTGAGCATCCACTTGATTATCAATCTCCTTCAAGGATATTCTAGTTGATTTGCACTTGGGAGATTTACTTTTTGATTTACTCTTGGTTAATTTTCTCTTGGCTAGTTTGCCATTCTTCAATGATAGCTTGCTACCCTCATTGTCCCCCCTCTCTCTCTCTCTCTCTCTCTCTCTCTCCCCTTAATCATCTTATGACTGTATAGTAGCAGTGTTTTCGCTGAGGCATTTTGTCAAACAGGTGGAGGGTGACTCAAGACTAGCAAACAAGCCCTCATAGATGCGACCCCCTTGAAGTGATGAAATGTGCTGCAATTCTCGGTCACCGACCCTCTTGATCAAGCATGATAGAGGTCAAGGCATTTATGTGTTTATGTGCATTCATTTTACATTGAATCGTGCAATTTGGCTTCTCAGCCATCATGCATCGAGATGCGTGATTGGTGGCCCAAGGTTCGAGAACCACACTCCCTTGAGCTCATGAAATGATAGGGAGGGTGGTTGTGCACGCATATCTTGCAAATACATTGCCATGCCCTTTCTTTCTCTCTATTGCAGCAAACTGGAGAAGTGCAGTAAAAACTGGTCGGCTGACCAGTAAAGCTAGCTGGCCGAGCACTTTTCTTGGTCTGTAGCAATAGAAAGTGGTCTGCCAGTGGCTGGTAACATCCCTAGGTGGTTGGCAACCCTCCCACAGGTCCCCAAGGTGAGTTAGAAGCTTTCTGGAGCTTGGTGCAAGGTTCTGAGAACAATTGCAAATAGAGGCAAATTGGGGCATCGCGACGGATTTCTGAGTAAGGCGACCAGGCATGCATGCACTCCTCATCCCGAGGACCTCTGTTTACTGTTTTCCTTAGCTAGTTTATGCTTTGGTTTTGTACTTAAGTAATTAATGCGTTTAGTTACTTATTTGTGTTGTAATAACTAGTTAGTTAACTTGTTAGTTAATTAGCTTTGTTTTGTAATTAATTAGTTAACTTGTTAGTTAATTAGTTTTAAGATGTAATAATTAGTTTAATTAACTTATATTAGCTAGTTAGCTTCTTATTTGGACCATTCGTCGAGAGGGCCAACTGTTGTAATAAGCGTGCGTGTGTGTGATACATGTCTTCCAACCCCCATTTCTTTCTCCCTTTTACTTAATCG
Source organism: Camellia sinensis (assembly GCF_055761805.1). Lineage (NCBI taxonomy): Eukaryota > Viridiplantae > Streptophyta > Magnoliopsida > Ericales > Theaceae > Camellia > Camellia sinensis. The sequence continues at coordinate 29,746,233 of NC_138963.1, read as the reverse complement.
CTTACGATGGTTAGTTTTAGGACATATTTCGATTAGCATCCTTATGCTTGCATGCGTGCATCCATTCATCTGTATTACATGCACCGGGCTTGGCGCATCATACTAACTGCATTGTATTTCAATACATTTACTTGAATACGTGTTCAAACAGCATGCTATCAAGTTGCATTGTTATGCCATCTTAGAATAGCCGAGCTTATTTTAGTTGCATTTTTGCATGTGTTGCATTAGTCATCTTAACATGAACTAGGATCATGCATGATTTCTAACTAGTTCTCTGTTTTGGCTCGGAGTACACTGTGAGTGTTTATGCTTTAGCATACCTGCATGAGATGTGTATGTTGCCATGATAGCATGCTTGCCATGAGACTAACTGCTTAAGTGATTAACTACTTGAATGCCGGTGGGTGAAGGTTGGATTGCTTGAATTGGAACAATTCATTGAAATCCGCAATTTAGCCTACTTGCGAGTAGCACCTCTAAACCGTTTTCAAACAAACGAACATGAAATGTTTTGTTCCAACTTAGGCGATCTAGTCTATACTTGTATGCTGTGCGCATCACATAGTAAGCTAGCTAATTAACCGGAATAAGAGCGCTTGCGTTTTCAAAAACAAAATATCATGTTAGTAAAGGCCGATCTTTGATCGAGCGAGTGGGGGTGCTCATTGCATGACCTTCCCCTCTCGTACCCAAGTTCTCAAGCCGAGACAACTTTGGTGATGACGGACACATGGCCTTAGGCACGAGTCAGGGTTTCCTAAATTTCCCAAAAATAAAATATTTAGGTGGCGACTCTGTATTTGGCAAAGGAGTCCATGTTTGGCACTTCTTTATAAAAATTAGTTTTCCAAAACGATTTGTCAGATTTGGACTCTTTGGTGATTTATCGGTCTTGCATTGCACTTTGCGAGATTAGATTCATAACCATGACACGAGCCCAAACTTTTAGTAGCTAGAGAACAAAACGAATTCGCGCCCTCGTGGCACGAAGCCGGGAGTTCTCCGGGCGGTCTACAGAAACCCTACGAATTAATTCCCAAGATGTGTAGAGACGCCTTCCTCCAATCCAAACAATTAGTAAATAGGATCTAAAATTACGGAAAAGCTTTCAATTAAAATTACAACATCTACAAAATTGATTCTAAATAAGACATGCTATGGAATGACAAGCTAAAGAACTCCTCTAACTTCAAGTCACCCAAACAAACAACTTATCCAATCTCCACAACACCCATCCTCCGTACATTTTTGAGTTATTAACTTTTTAAATATCCAACCAATTTATATGCACAATACCACCATCAATTAACTACAAAAGTCAAAAATCAACATTTTCATAAACTCAACAACTTAAGTAAACCACTTCAATCATTTATAAAATTCCTCCATAGAACATAAAGATACCCAATCCACCATTTATCAAATCAATTTCAACATATAAATTTTCTAACACCAAAATCTCCAATTTTTACATCACATTCAAACCCTAGATTAACCCAAATCTCAATATCCAAAACAACCATCAAATTGATCATTTTTCTACATATAAAACATTCATAGAAACTAATTGAGAGTATAAAACTCAACAATCAAACCCCAAATCAAAATAGGTCTAAAATAAATAATAAAAAAAATGTATCATCTTTAACTCAAAATATGTAAAACCTTAAACTAAATTTTTTAGGGAAAGATTCTTACCAATTAAAAGCCTCTAATCCGTCAAGAAAATAAACCCCAAGCTTTGATTCTTCAAAAAATTAAGAAAAATCTAGAGTTAATACTTCTATTGTGCTATTCGGCGAGATAAGATGGCTGGCAGTGGTGGAGATGGTGGGTTAAGGTCGTGGTGTAAGGGTGGAGCAAAGATGTGGTGTTTGGCCACCAAAAAGGTAAAGGAAAATAAGAGAGAATGTAGAGAGAAGTAACAGAGAAAAGAATGAAGATAATGAAGTAAAAAAATCTGCATTTTATTTTAGTTGGAAATGAGTATTTGGCCACACCTACTATCAAGTTTGGAGTTGAGTTTTGATATCCTCAGTGGAGTATAACTTAGGAATGTGTTTGGCTCAAGGTGAATGTTGAGAATATTATAAAAATAGTCGCGCTTTTCTATAAAAGGCGAGATTGTAACTTTAAAACAATCACACTTTTTCATAAAAAGTGAGATCTCTTACATTTCTATCACGGCTAAAAACCGTGATGAAAAGGTTCGACAAATAGTCACACCTATATACATCACGTTTTTTTTTTTTTTAATAAAGAACAAAAAAACTGAGACTAAAACATAAGGTCACTATTAAAAACCGTGACCTTTTACTATTATTGTAGTAGTGACTTTTGATCAAAGTTGCACCGTATCTATAAGCGATTATCACTAAATTTAATGAAAATAAAATTTGTGACTATCATATAATCCAATTGTATTATTTTATCATCCAAGTTTGTTTAAATATTTTTTTTAGTTCTTGAATTTGATTTGATAGTTCAATTTTTAATTCACTAATATAATTTAGACGGAAGTTAAATTAGGGGATTTTGACTCACAATCAAAATTGTAAGGACCAAATTAAAAAATTTGGACAAAGTGTTTTTAAAGTTAACTTGTTAAATGTATTTATTATTAATTGTTGTTATCCAAAACTTATGTTGATGTTGTTCTTGCTAGTGATGGAAGTTCTTGAACATGTGTCAAGGGGAGTTGATTGGGGAAACTTGATATTCTCATGGTAGATACACTACTGGGATTGGTGATGATCAGATTTTTTTTTTCAAAATTACAATTATCAAGTAGATAAAAGAATATGAATATAGATTTAGATGCTTTGAAACTTTAACTAGAGGATCAACAATTGGCACGGCCTAAGAAAAGTGACATAGAGGCACATTTATGCAGGGCCAGCCCTGAGATTTGTGGGGCTTAAGGCGCACTATGAAAATAGGGCCCCTCTAATATATTTTTTTTTAATAAAAAATTTATGCATAAAATGATAAGTATCCACAAATTTTTTTATTTGCGTATACTTGAACATATAATCATTAAAATTATAAACTAAAATTTAGTTTCATATATTAAGATAGAAAGAAATCAGTACAATGACTCAAAAACATTAAAAACTGGTTTTGTTGCTTTATAGTTTAGCAATATCCAGCTTATAATTAACCCAACGATCTCTTAAATACTACTCTTCTTGCATTTTTAGCTGCAAAATCACTAATTAAGTTTGTATAATCTAATTTATCTACCAAATCCTTTTCAATAGACAATATAGCTAATCCATTCAATCTTGTCCCAATTACTAGCGTCATAAATGTTTAGAGGTCCACATTCAACATTGACATCTTCACTTTCACTAGATTCTACATTCCCCAAATCTTCATTCTCATTCTCATTCGTATGTTCACTAGGTTGTTCAATCATCAAATCATCATTCTCATTATTATTCACACAATGAGTAGGTTCTTCAATTACCAAATCTTCATCATCATTGTCATTTGAACCCAAAATATCTACTTGTTTCTTGGTACCAAAATATTTATCAAGTGCTCCTGATTGAGATTGAATTAATTGTTCTACCTTCATCCTCTTTTTTCTCTTTTCATTTCCAGAACTATACTTCCTAGGAAACATGGCTATAATCACAAACACTTCAATCCACAAATCACAAACACTTCAATCCACAAATCACAATCCACTTATCTGATAGCAAATAAATTATAAAACAAATAATTTAATGAAACAAAATTAGGGCAAACAAATTATTCAATTAAAACTGATAATGATAAATACCTAGGTAAAAAAATTAGGGCTAAATTATTTATTTTACTAAAATCTAATGGATAAAGAAGGCAATAAAAAAATTAGGGCAAATTTATTATTCCACTAATTGATACAGAATGAATATAAAAAAAAATTAGGGCAACTTTATTTAATAAAATCTGATAGAGAGAGAGAGGACTTACATGAGAGAGAGTGTGTGTGAGAGTGAATGAATCGCCAGAGGAGGAGTGTGTGAAAGAAGGAGAGTGAGTCGCTCACAATATGCTATGCTATGCTCTGCGTCTGCCTGCCTTCAAGTTGGTGTATATAAAAGTCTTTCATTTCATTTCATCACTTCGTTTCGTTAAAGAGAGACTGAAAACAGAAGCACTCACCACACTAGCAGTGCACTGGACATGTATTGTATATTGTATTTATGTATGGTTTGGGTTGGGCCCAAACACATTTTCAGTTTTTGTTTTTTTTTATTTATTTATATATTTTCATTTTAATAAATATGGGCCAAATACATTTATAAATAAATATGGGCTAAATTGTACATGGGCCCAATAAAACATTTGGGGCCCTTTAAATTGATCTTAAAACCATAAAAAAAAAAAAAGTTGAGCCTATAACAATTTTTAAATTTGGGGGCCCTATTTTTGGGCCAAAATTTGGGGCCTAAGGCACAAGCCTTACCTGCCTTAGGGCAGGGCCGGCCCTGCATTTATGCCTCAAAGGCTCTACCATTGATTGTTGGATTCATGTTTCAGGCCTCAATAATGAATTTACTAGTCAAATCATGTGTGAAATTAAGATAGTCAAATGTCATAGGATGATATATTTCCTTCTTTTTAATTTTACCAATCTATCTAAAGTCAATATGCAAGTAAGGGTTCATTTACTTTTCTCTCTCTCTCTCTCTCTCTCTCTCTCTCTCTCTCTCGGTATTAACCTAGTTGGGATTAGAAATAAGTCCTATTAGGAAATTACTAACATTTTAATATTGTAATTTGTTTTATATGTTTGACAGATTGGCAATGGATGGAACATAGTTCAGAGAGTATCAGAGAATTACATTTAAAATTTTTGGATCTATTTTGTCCTAGTATTGTAGCTTGAATTTTTTTTTGGAATTCATTGTGTACTTGCTAGAAGTTTTGGATTGTAAGGAATTTATACTTATGTTGAATGTTTGGATTTGATATTTTGCTTATGTTTAATACGCTACTACTTTTGAATTAAGTTTAAATTTTGGATACGTTGCACAAGTGTGCTAATTTTTTTTGATTGCATGCATGTGTAGAAATGATGCACAAGAAAAGTAAGCTTGGATTTGGATTTTTTTTTATAGGTTTATGAATTATGTACTACATAGTAGGGACAAGCAGCGGATATACTGATCCGCCCCAACCGACTGAACCAAACCGAACTAATCTGTCGCATTTTAGACGATGCGTGATGACGAGCGGACGGTTGCGGATTGATTTTTTTCCAATCGGCCTAGTTTTGGACGGATGGTGGATTTGAGATTCCTTTGGCCATAACCAAACCGCCAAACCGTGAGCACCTCTAGTAATTTGTAAGATTTTATGTTTTCAATTTGTTTAGATATTTTGTTTTTAATTAAAAAAGAGTTTAAATATTCTGTTGAATATATTCTGTTGAAAAAGATTTTTCAACTTAAATAAATTTTTTGAATTGAAGAAAATAAATGTATTATTTATCTATATTTTTTTGTTTTTAAATCTAACTCTAAAAATAATAAATAAAAAAGATGATATATGCTGGTTGATTTTTGTTTTCAAAAACAGATATAGATGTAACAATGCATAAGTATACAATCTCTATTACTGCTCTGTTTATAGTTTTAGTGGTTTGAATTATTTTTATATTTTAAGAACCACAGATTGTAATATTTTATGTAGATGAGGCATGCTGTGATTGTAATATGTGGATGAGGCATGCAGTGATTGTAATATTTTAAAGTTTCAAATTTTCTTTCTTTGGATGAGACATGTAGTGATTGTAATACTTTTTTAAGTCATTGACTATAATACTTTTTTCTTTTTCTCTTTTTTTTTTTTTTGAGGAAGTGCACAAGTTGAATTATGTTGAAAATTTATAAAATTTTAAACCGCCAAACCGATTTGCATCCATCAGCCAATCCGCTCAATCCACATCCGTCGGATTGGCAGATGGATATGGATTGATTTTCTCCAATTCGCCAATCTGGCAGACGGATGGCGAATTGGAGGTTTCATGGCCGCAACCGACCTACGCCCCCCTACTAAACAAGGAAATTTTAAAGAACATATAAATAATGAATTTTTGGTGATAGGCTTTTTTAGTTATTAATTTACTTTTCTCAACAATTTGATTCCATTGCTAAAAGTCTATGTGAATTTTTAGCAACCAAAAACTTGATTGGTTGCCAAAAGATTTGATATTCCACAACCAATTTGGTTCGTTGTTAAAAGATATTTTGGCGATGCGTTTATATGTTGCTAAAACTTGACATGTCATCTGCGGTTAATTTACAGCGACGGATTTTTTGGTGTTTGGCAACTAAAATATTTGGTCGTGGGTTCATTTATCAGGCGATCATAATTTGTTTGGTTGCCGAATCATTCAGTGACATGGCTTCGGTTATCTTTTTTGAGTCCCTAATATTTTCTGCGATGAAAATTACACTTTTGGTCAGTGACAAAAACGTCGCTAAAAGTGTTTTTTTTTTTTCCTTGTAGTATAAGGTGAATGAGGTATTTGGTTCTGGGGGAAGTTTCTTTCTATAAGGTTTCAAGAAGGTTTCTATTAGAGACTTTTTTCACAAAGATAGAATTAAACTTTCCATCCAACAATGTTGGCTTTTTTCTTTTGTTCTTTAGAGATTTGGGCAGCTTGTTTTGTTTGGCCTTCTCCAAAACAATTAATAAACTATTAACTCTAGACATTGAATTAATAAAATATTTGTAAGAATCCGAATATAAAAATAAAGTAAATAATCAAATAATAATAATTTTATAATCTCAAATATTTTGATGGTGAATCCTAGAGTACAAATTAAATATTTGTTTGAGGATCTTTTAATTAATTTTAAACCTAAAATAAATTCATGTTGAAAGTCATTAATTTAGAGGCAAGATTTATTATTAAAAAAACATATAGAGAGAGAGGAGGGTGTGACTTGAACTCTAGACCGCAAAGTTAATAAATAAGGTTTTTATCATTTGAGTTGCATATAACTTATATATGCATTTTGTATATTTATCTATTTATTTGATCTATGTGTGCCCACCACTAGTATAAAATAAAATAAACACAAACCCTATTCTATTATTTGTTCACCCCATATAACCGCAGCAATAGCCACACTAACGGGGGAGAGATTGAAAGAGAAGAAAAGAAAAAAATGAATTTGCAATCAAAGAAGAACTTTTGGGTGTGTGGTAGGGTTCTAACTTTCTTCAATATTTTATTTTTGTTCTTTATCCTTATTCTATTTTATGATTTAATTTATTGATGGAGAGGTTGTAGGTTTATGTATTTTGTATATATATATATACTATTAAGAAGTCTGAGGAGTTAAATTCATGTATAAAGAATGATGTAATTCTTAGTTTAAAAATTCTGCTCGCAGATACAAATTTTAAAAATCAAGAAATCATATCAAATGGATGAATTTTGAACTGAGATTTTTATAGTAGATTAATTACATATTGAATTGCATATAAAAATTTTCTTATAATTTTTGGCAGTCAAAATCTATATTAACTGGTGCGTTCAAATCAATCTAAAAAATTGGTGTAAAACAGTAACTTTGGAAGTGTCGTTCTCTTTGGATATAAATCTGAAAATTATCAAATTAGTGTATTTAGAACCGGTTACGATAGTTTCTTAAATTTTTGGCCTTGTGTTGATTGCTCGTGTATACTAAGAGAACCATTAATTTCTTTAAAGTGCTGCAGAAAACAATCTGTTTGGATATAATTAATTGTAAATAATTATTTTGACAAGCAAATCAAGTAAAACCAATTGGGTTTGAAACTGAGGATATATTAGCTGAATTTTGGAGGGTTTTGGAATTTTTCGAACAGCGTGGAGTGGGTTTTGTAATTTTCAAAGTTAGCGAATAAATTGGGAAAGTTTGTTTAAAATTCTGTTTTATCTTAGAGTTACTTTTAATTGAGTTTAGATTTATCTTAAAGTTACTTTTAATTAAGTTTTGATTTGAACTCATGTCTTGGATGATTTTAGACCTTGAAGAACATGAGCTTAGGTAATATTTAAGAGTAACGATGAGTTGGATTGAGCTGTGTTACTGCGTTTTAGTTTAGGGTTATTTAGTTTATTATTCCTTTTAGTATGTTTGAATTAGTGATGATATGTAGTTTTAATATTTTGTTCAGGGCACTAGTTGGACTTTCATACTTTATTCGAGTATTATATTATACCGTGTTCAATTGAGTAGTTGCATGCTACATATTTTTATAAATGATCCCCTACCCTGAACTGTTGAAAAATTAAATTGTTATTTTAGAATTAAACTGTTTTGATAAATTATTATATTATCGATGGAATTAAATTATTTTTGAAACATGTGTAAACTTGGCATACTGTGAACTACTTGTTATGGTCTCATGTTTATAATGGTGAACTACCATATTTTGCGAAACTGAATTGTATTGATTATCGGGACCATTTGTGTATTGTAATTCAGGAAAATTATTCCACTATGTGTGGTGACTCTGGCCACTAGGGAACAGATCCGGGTTGGGCTATGATGACTCTAGTGCTCAACGATTGTAAGGAAAAAACCTAGGCTAGGCTAGGTGACTTTCAATCGGATCGTTCGAGTTGCCACCCCGAGGATGACTTTTGGTTTGATATTGGATCCAACAGGCTTATTGCCTTGAGAATTGTGTGGCATGTTACTTGTTATTCTTGGTACCCAGAAAATTATTGGTATTCATGTTGTAATCTGTTTTAATTGAAAAATATCATTTATCATGTTCTTGAGAGACATGAGTATTTTAACTGTTGAACTGTGGAACCTTCTTTTTTAAATAAAGTATCTTTATCAAAATTGTATGCCAATCTAGTTTCTGTAATATATATATTTTATTTTGGAATTGATCCCTGTTTTCAAAACTGTATATACTATCCATGTTGCTACTCACTGAGCTATCAGCTGACTTAGTTGTTTATCATTTTCAGGTGTTAGAAGGACTTAGAGTGGACTCGTGGCGTAGTGGGGACTCAATTGTATGGACCTCTAAGACATTCATTTATTTTGTTTTAGATTGTTATGTCAAGTTTGTGCATATTTCTTTTTATTTTTATTGAGGGTCATTTAGGATTATTTTGATATGTGAGTTGTTTATATCCCATAAGTTTGGATAGTATTGATTACGGTTGGTTTTGCCGTTTATACTTGTGATATGTCACTGGATTGAGTTTGATTTTTTTTATTACTAGGCTTTTGTATAGTTGTTCAATGTGATTATGGATTAGTGCTTAGGCTTACATATGCCTTGGACTAAGGCTTTGTGGGCCACGGCCGATCATACCTGATTTGGGGTATGACAATATTAACTCTAGACATCGAATAAACAATACAATAATATTTAGGAGCTTTAATTTGAGAGCTCGAATAGAGCTTTAATGGTGGGTCCCACATGGTGATGTGATATTTTGGCTTGTGTATTTCTTTTTTAATAATGATACATCTCTCTAAATTAATGAGCTCTAATGACATGGAAAGTCAAAAAAAAAAAAAAAACACACACACACACACACACAAACATCACTATCACAATGAGACACACACCCCATTAGAACTATTAGAGCTCCAAAACATTTTTTTTTTTGTTTGCTACATCAGAAGAGCTCATAGTAGAGCTCTAGTTTTAGAGCTCTCTATCACTATCCTAAACTACATGATCTATCTAGATCACAATTGAATTAGATTCCAACAAATAAGACAAGTAGATTGGAACATTTTTTAAATCCAAAAATCAACATTTCAATAAAAACATGAAATTGAAGGTATAAGAAAAATAAATGTATTGAGAGAGATTTGGAGAGTGTGCAAACTCTCCTACTACTATTTTTCATTTTTAAACAACAAAAACATAAAAACAAAGCAACTACAATTGAAGAAAAAAATGGCTAAGAAGATTTTAGCTAACACTTAGTAGCTTGAAACCCACAAACAGCATAACTTAATCTTTATTTATTTATTTATTTTTATTTTTTATCAACAAAGAAGACAAGTAGATGGAACATTTTTTTTATTTATCCAAAAGTGAACATTTCATTAAAAACATGAACAAAAGGTGTAATGGAAGTGCACTTTCAAACCAACCTCTCGGAAACTAGTCCCCGCATAACCTTTCTCAAAAGCAAAAGAGGACCATTGAGAATAAGAATCAACCACAACAAAAGCAGAAGAGAACCATTGTGATAGAATTGTCAATATTCCCATCGTCGAAACAGTAGCACCAAACGAGTTCACAAGGGCAATCAACATTTTTTTGGGATGGACAGGTAGCCATTCATGTGCCATTTTTCACCTCCATCACGATGTGCATAAGGGCAAGACGGAGTGAAGGCTTTGTCTAAAAGCATGTTCCATGCTGCATTCGGGTCTTGAGTTGAGAACATGGTCCAAGTACCAGTGGAATTCTCATATCTACTATGTGTGATGCGATTGAACTTCACATTCTTGTTCTTATATAAGTTATCTGAGTCAATGTCGACAGTGAAGATATCTCCGTAAGGCCTCACAGAGTGCAGGAAGAGAGGCAAAGAGATGGGATCAACAGGCACTGCAGCAAGATCTGCAGTCACAACGATGCTCTTCCATCTGGACTGAAGAATGGATGGTTCACATGCCCTACAACATCACTTCCACTAGCCATCACTCTTACCACCATTGACGGATCATTCGCCTTCACTAGAAACACTGCAAAATATCCTGGGTCAAGATCATTGTCACTTTCTGGTGCACCTTCAGGCTTGTCACGGGTTGACGAGAATACTATCCAATCTCCCCTTATGGACCATTGGCAATGTGTGTCAGTCCAAGGCCCATTTGTTAGCCTCGTTATCTCACCTCCTCCATATTCTCCTGATTGTGCGTTCTCCATTATGTATAGATTCTTGTATCTTTTATTCCCTCCATCTCTTGTAGATCGAAAGACTAATTTCGTCCCTGTTACAGTTTTCAACCCATCCATCCGCACAAATTAAAATTGGAAGCTATAATATTATAATAAACGGTATTTTGTCATTCAAAAGCATATATATTAACATTGGAAAAACTATAATATTATAATTAGTTGCTGACTTACTAATGGGTTGCCCAAGGATTGGTGAAACAATTGAACTTCAAATGAGACTCATAATTAAGTTATAAAAATATTTAAATTACTTTCAATGGATAAATACTGTTTTTTTATAATTGGGTATTTGAAAATGAATCAGAAGGAACAAGTAGGAAGTTACCGTCTGGATTGGTGGATGGGAAGGCATTATTGAAACCTTTTGTGAGTTGTACGCGACGTTGTGCACCACTGGATACGTTAAGGATAGCACAAATGTTTACTGTTTTGTCAGATTTGAAAGGAGGTCCCGTGTTAACATATAATATATGCTTGTCTGGACTTTGGTTCCAAACTGGTGAGAAGATATTGTCCGGGCCTTTCGTCTACATAAACAAAATTGATTATCAGCTATCAATCAAAGATAAACACAATTGCGCATTAATACAATTATAGTAATATTATTCTTGCACTTATGTACCTCGAAAAGAATACGCAACCCTTCGCTATCGGCTACCCACACGGCCTTGAACTCATTGTCCACGAATGCGAGTTTGGAGCCGTCTTTGGAAAATGTTGGAAAGATTCCCGGCACCCTAAACAGTCCTACATCCGGATGAGGAGATTCGAGCTTGTGGGAGTTTCTTTGGATATCTTCTCCACTCTGTCCCAAAGTAATAATTGTACGTATGTAGCAGGTTAGCTCTTAAACATGGCTGGCTAGAAAAAGAATTCAAAGTGGAGTAGTTTGAAAAGTGGTTAATCGGTATGTACCTTTAGAGCTCTTGCAACGATGGTAACTGATGCGCTTCCCACCATCTATCACAAAGGGGTTGAAATGGTCAGCCCTTGGCATGGTATTTTGAGTGATTCGTATGTTTTGTTGCTGTCCAGTTGAATCAAAAATATCAATGTGCCGAAACTGTGTTTCTACACGGACGACGTCCGAGAGCTTTGATTTCTGACGAATAGTTGCCACTGCTACTCTGTCGATGGCTGCCGGAGTTATTGCCTGAATTCCGTCCGGGGTCACCCGAGATTCTGTACCGCTGTTGAGGTCGGTACAGAACACACCCCAAAATTCCCGATTCTTACGGTGGAAAAATATGACGTTGTCGCTTCCCCATGTCGGCCACCCACCATTCCTTACAACCAACTTGCGGTTGAAGGGCTCCTCTATGTTCGTAACAAAAATGTTAGTCTGCAGATCTTCGATCTCGCAATTCCAACCACCATGCTTTCCCTCGAAGGACGCCATCGCTATCTTCATACCAGACGGTGCAACCGAGGGGCTTAAATCAGCTTGCCTTGTTTTGTTTTTATAAGCCAAAAGTCATATTGATGAAACAGGAAACGTACAAAGTATGAAATCCGATGACAGCTGGAAAACTAAAGAAGCATCAAGGCTACCTCACTCACACAATGCTCAATAGAATCAAGCAAATCCAACTGCAGAAACTATGAAACAGCTAGAACTAAACACTAATAACTTCAACCAAAAATCTAAAACAGCGAACCCCGAAAAGAGAATGATGAAAGGAACCTACCTAATGGGGTGAGGCGGTCAGTTTTTCCGGTCTTAAGATTGGCTTTATAGACGGCAGTCCAGGGCTGACGACGATCAGGGGCGGGGTCCTTGTTGGTGACATAGACGAGATTATCACCGGCAATGCAACCACTGTCTTCCATGCGAACACCACTGAAATTGACTTTGCCGAAAACATCAGCCAAACAAAAGACTTTGACCTTGGGTTTGGGTGGGTATGGGTTGTAAATGTCATTGAAGCGGAGAGCTATGTGAAGCAATTCGAGGCCTTCTTGTCGTTCAGAGACGAAAACCATGCCCGAGAGATGACCTGAATTTACATTGGCCTCTTTGCCTCCTTCGGAAGCCAAGGCCAATTTTTGGCGCTTGAGAATTGTATTGAGAGCCGCCGATGAAATTTCTTGGCCGTTGTAATTGTGGTTCACTCCGTCTGTCATGGGAAGCTCATCTTGCTTCGATGTTCGTCAAAGCGGGCACGAGAATATGTCCAGCGGCACCTGTGGTCGGTAGGTTGCGGAGAAGCCAATGCTACCTCTCTTCTCTGCCATCTTCTTCTACGATTTCTAAATCTTTTTTCGCTCTAAGGCCTTGTTTGGGAGCAGCCGGTTTAGTCAAAAAGTCAAAAAGTTACAAAAAGTTAAAAAAGCCAACAACTCATACCAAAAAGTCAAAGATTTTCTTTTCTCTCTACTTTTTGCACATCTTTTTGTAAAAAGTCAAAAAGTCATCCCAAGCATACTAGTTTTTTTTAACTCATATTTTAGCTAAACAGTCAAAAAGTTACTAAATTACCCTGTTCCCAAACGAGGACTAAGAGTAAAGTCAGCAAAAACTCCACCAAATGGGGGTATTACGATGTCAGAGATGATGGGCGGTCCTCGGCTCCCATTTACTCACTATTTTCAAACCCCACAACCAACTAATATATTAACATTTCCCCTACACCTAGATCATTTACTATAAATTATATATATACTTCCAACAACCTACTAATATATTAACATTTACCTTGCACCTAGATCATTTCCTATAAATTATATATTTTTCAATGCCAGACATCTTACATTGCTAATTTATTTTTGGGCTTGGAGACGTCACCTTAACTTGTTTTTAGGGCTGGTTTGGTAATTTTAAAAAAAGTCAAAAAGTTATCAATATTCACTAAAAGAATATAAAAAAAATTAATATGCAAATATTAAAATATAAATCAATTTTTTGGTCCATCAACGTACTGATGTCAAAGCAACAGCAGTGAAAGGAAGAAAAAAAAATTACATATGTACATTCACTAAGTTAGATGGTAAAGTTGGGCCTGTGGAGGCCCACCATGGGTCCTGTTTTGATAATCTGAACCATTCAATATGTAGAACTCGTCTAATACTATATATTGTAAAAAATCACGTCTATCGAATATCGCTAACTACATGATCAAATCAGTTTTTGTATAAAAAATGGATGGTATTATAGTTAACAGTTGACAAAAAAAAAAAAAAACTAACATGATCAGATAGCTATCGATATCCAATCAACGTGATTTTTTATAAGCATATAGTACTCGACGAGTTTGACACATTGAATGGTTCTAATTAGAAAAACGGGACCCGTGGTAGGCCCCCACTGGCCGAACAACACCGTCCAATCAAAGCCCAAAAAGGAGGCAATCTTTTGCCATCTACTCACCTAGCCAACTGCACTGCCAACCCGTACGGCTTACTACACTATCTTCTCCTACACACTTATTTGTACAATTTTTTAATACACATTTTTTTTATAAAAAGTCAAAAAGTTAACCCAAACATCCATATTTTTTTCCTCAACTTTTTAGTCCAAAAAGACAAAAAGTGCACTTATTTAGGATATTCCAAACAACCCTTGTGGCCGACAGTACCACAACGGTGCGGTTGTTAGAGTACATATATGAATTCACATGTGTATAGTTGGTAAGATTATCATCAATTTGTCTTTTATGGGCTGTATATGCCCCTGTTTATTATGGTCACAACAAGTTTTACGCGTGGGGTTGTAATTCTAATATTGAACAACTGATAAAAGTCAAGCAGATATACGCCAAGATTTTGGTTGTTTCTTTGTTAAAATTAATGCCGTATTTACATTGCATACATTAGATACATTGGATCCGATGTTCTCCTAGTTCCAGACTTGGAGCAAAATTTGCTAAGTGTTGGATAACTTATGGAGCATGGATACCTTGTTCAGTTTCAAGATAATTTTTGCAAAATTTTTGACAAAAAGGGGAGAAGCCAAGTTGTAGCAAAAATCAAGATGGAGAACAATAGAAGTTTTCCTCTCATTTTCTAGTATAGTAAAAATGCTACTTTGAAGATGGATGTGATTGATAATTCATGGCTTTGGCATAGAAGATTTGGGCACTTGAATTTCCAAAGCTTGAAGTATCTACAACAAAAGAATATGGTTTTTGGGTTGCCGACCATTCCTGAAGTGCAACATATTTGTGAAGGTTGTGCACTTGGAAAGCATCACCGAGAGTCATTTCCAAAGGAGAAAGCATGGAGAGCTAAAGCACCATTGGAGCTTGTCCATACCGATGTGTGCAGACCCATGGATACATCAACTCATAGAGGTAACAAGTATTCCATTATTTTTATTGATGATTTTACTAGAATGACTTGGGTGTATTTCATGAGACAAAGAGTGAAGTTTTTTCTATCTTCAAGAAATTTCAAAATCTTGTTGAAAGACAAAGTGGTTGTTTGATGAAAGTATTAAGAAGTGATAGAGGCGGAGAATACAACTCAAATGAGTTTATGAAATTTTGTGAAGATATTGGTATGGAAAGGCAATTGACCATTGGGTACACTCCACAACAAAATGGTGTGGCGGAAAGGAAGAATAGAACTATAGTGGAGATGTCCAAGTCTATGTTACATGAGAAGTGGCTACCCAAAACTTTTTGGGGTGAGGCCGTGTATATAGCAGTTAACTTGATGAATAGATGTCTTACAAAAGCTTTTAAGGACAAAACTCCATTTGAAGGTTGGAGTGGAAAGAAACCATCGGTGAATCACTTGAAGGTGTTTGGTTCCATTTGTTATGCTCATGTTCCAAAAGAAGTGAGGCACAAGCTTGATGAAAATAGTAAGAAATGCATTTTTGTGGGTTATAGCTCAAAATCCAAAGGCTATAGACTCTTCAGTTTGGATCAAAAGAAGGTGATTATTTGTAGAGATGTTCTCTTTGATGAGAAGGCATCTTTTGATTGGAAGGAAAAAAAAAAGTCCAAGATCAAAGCATTGCTTTCAATAAAGAATCAGAAAGTCCACAAGTTGAAGATGTTGCAACTCTTAAATCTCCACAAAGATTGTCACCAATTGCTAGTTCACAATCTTCTCCAAATTCAAGTTCAAGTCCAAGTTCTAGTTTTTCATCTCTAAGTTCAACTCCAAGAAAGATAAGGAGCCTTAGTGATGTGTATGCAAGATGCAATTTATGCATTGTTGTACCTGAAAATTTTGAAGAGGCAATTAAAGATGAAGCATGGAAGAAAGCAATGGAAGATGAAATTCATGTGATTGAGAAGAACACGACTTGGGAGCTAGTGGAGAAACCAAAAGAAAAAAAAAATAATTGGTGTGAAGTGAATTTTCAAAACAAAGTTCAATCTGGATGGCTATATTCAAAAGAACAAAGCAATACTTGTGGAAAAAGGGTATTCACAACAACCCGGAATTGATTTCCAAGAAACTTTTGCTCCTGTGGCTCGATTTGATACAATTAGAGCTATCATTGCTTTAAAGGCTCAAAAGGGTTGGTTCTTGCACCAACTTGATGTAAAATCGGCATTTTTGAATGGAAAATTAGAAGAAGAGGTGTATGTTGATCAACCTCAAGGCTTTGTTGTCAAAGGCAAAAAAGATAAAGTGCACAAGTTAAAGAAGGCTTTATATGGCCTAAAGCAAGCACCTCGGACAAGGTATAGTGAAATTGATTCTTACTTCAATGAAAAGGGCTTTCAAAGAGACAAAAATGAGCCAACTTTGTACATCAAGAGGCAAGGTACAACCGGTATTCTCATTGTTTCACTTTATGTTGATGATTTGATTTTTATCGGTAGTGATGAAAATTTGATTGAAGATTTTAAAAGGGAGATGATGAAGAAATATGAAATGAGTGATTTGGGGCTATTGCATCATTTTTTAGGCAATGAAATCTACCAAAACAATGGTGGTGTTTTTATTTGCCAAAAGAAGTATGCTTAAACACTTCTTGAGAAATTCAAAATGAAGAATTGCAAAATAGTTACTACTCCCTTGATTATGAATGAAAAGTTGTCAAAGGAAGATGGAAGCAAAGATGCTGAAGCATCTTGTTATAGAAGTTTGGTTGGAAATTTGTTGTACTTAACTGCTACAAGATCAGACATCATGTATGCTACAAGTTTATTGTCTCGGTTTATGCATAGTCCAAGCCAAATTCATTTTAGGGTTGCAAAAAGAGTGTTGAGATACATTCAAGGTACACTTGATTATGGAATTTTTTATGAGAAATTTGTTGATGCAAAGTTATTTGGATTTTGTGATAGTGATTGGGCCGGATGTGTTGATGATATGAAAAGCACTTCTAGGTATGCATTTTTTATTGGATCGAGCGTAATTTCATGGTCGTCCAAGAAACAACAAACCATGGCACAGTCATCCTCTAAGGCCGAATATATTTCAGCATCATTGGCAACTACACAAGCAATTTGGCTAAGAAGAATTTTGGATGATTTTGGTGATAAACGAGGCGAAGCTACTCCAATTATGTGTGATAACAAGTCTGCTATTGCTATGACAAAGAATCCCGTCTATCATTCTCGTACCAAACACATTGCTATCAAACATCATTTCATTAGAGAAGCTGTAGAAGATGATGAGATTCAAATCAAGTATTGCAAGATTGAAGATCAAGTTGCAAACATCTTCACCAAAGCTCTACCAAGGGACAAGTTTGAATTTTTTAGAGAAATGTTAGGTGTCACACAATATGCATTAAGGGGGAGTGTTAAAATTAATGTCATATTTACATTGCATACATTGGATACATTGGGTTCATGCATTCTTTGTATTCATGTATTTTATATTTATTAGGTTCATTGTCTAGATTATATTCACGTACCTAGTTAGTTGTAAGGTTGTTTAGGTTCATGGATCTTGTTCATTGAAGTTATGTATAACTTTCTCTATATAAAAAGGATGTAAGCCTATGGGCAAAGATATTAATAAGAGAGAAAAATTCAACACAAAATAATAGTTCATTCTAGTGAGTTTTATCAAAAAGCTAACATTCTCAAGGGATTTTTGGGATTTTCTATTGCTATACTGAGAATTGGTGAACCGAGTTTTTTAAAATATACGTGAGCTAATCTTGTTAGTTTTCCCTTCTAAGTCAACGTCATGGGGCAAGACAACCAACCATATCACTGAAGAAAACATATGCACCATTGGTTAAGTGGATAAGACCTTCGAATCCCTCGCTTAAGGCTTGAGTTCGAGTCTCTATAGCCTCTTGTTGGGGTTAAACATACTCTTCAGCGCCTGGAGCACATGGGGGGCCAAGCTTCAGTCCCGATGTAAGTGCGGTGGGGTTCCCTACAGATATGCTGTAGGTGTTAAGGGGCAATAGTCCCTGACGAATATGTTAGAGTAGCCTATTTGCATATCTATTTATGAATCAAAAAAAAAAAAAACATGTGCATTAATTGGTGTATACCCCATCATAGTATGAATAAAGATTGAGAGTTCTAATTTTGGAACTCTAAAGAGAGCTCTAGTGATATAATAATGAGTGAGGCTCACATATAATGTGATGTGTGTACTTATGTTTTTGTTTTGTTTTTTTTTTTTTCTCTTGCCACATCATTAGTGCTCTCTTTAGAGCTCCAAAATTAGAGCTCTCTATCATTGTTGATTATAGTATTACTCCCTTCAATTCAACGGAGATTCCCTTCCCAATGCACGAGAGGGGGGGGGGGGAAGTTGAGTTGTCATATCTTGGCCTTAAAATATATATATATATTTTTTATCGATTTTACTTAACAAAAATAAACTGATGGTTTAAATTAAAAATAAAAAATAAAAATTATATTTAAATTAACAAAACTAAAAATTTTGTAAGGGTGAAAATATGAGATTTTTTCTATAATTTTCCCAAGATTTTATGTTATTAATAGAAATTGTGGTATATGGTTAGCACAAAAATAGTAAAAAAATTGCAGGGAAGAGAAAAAATTTTAAAAAAAAATAAAAATAAAAAACATTTGCTTAGAATGTAAGTGGTGAAAAAAAAATAATAATAATAATAATAACAATAATAATTCTTATACAACACATGTCCACATAGTGACTTGGCTTCTAATTTTTTTCGTAAAACATATATGATTTTTTTTTTCTTTTTAAGAGAAAATTGTTGAAAAGTCTAAACTAAGAAAGGTATAAGGCATTAGATCTAGAAAATATTTTGTTGGTGAGAGATCCACCCTTTGTGAATTAGTTTGGTGAGAAGTGTTTTTGTTGATTTTGGAGGACATTTTGTTTCTAATTTTATCTCTTAATTTATCTATTGACTTTTTTTGACTATCTGTATAGCGATCTCGGTTTTAACCCGTCATCTGTTGTGTTTTGGACCCGGGTTTAATGTTTCCATATTGTTGTTTACTTCTTTCCTCCCTTGTATCTCTTGAAACGGGCTTTGGATTGTTGTGGTTGTGTTTAGAACAAGTTAGTTGCTTGTTTTACCAAGCTTAGTTGCCCAGAATTTTGGTCATCCGCTCGAGCGGGCCTTATTGCGCTGGAGCGGAAGTTGCAAACTCTCAGTACTTGGCACGTCTACAGAAGTACTGGAGGAGTGTTTTTCACGCTCGAGCGGCGTGTCCTACACTCGAGCGGGTTGACGCTCAAGCGGCATTCCTTAAGCTCGAGCGGGTCTTATTGCGCTCGAGCGGAACAAAATGTTGTGTCTTACGCTCGAGCGTACACCTCTCTGCTCAAGCGGACTGCGTGTATATCAAATCGCGAAAGTGACATTTTAAATCACTTTTTCATCCTTTTCTCTCTCTAAAACTTTCCAAAAACCTAGATTTAAACTTTCTCTCTCTAAAATACCCTCTCTCTCTATATTTTGGCCTAGATCAAGTGATCTCTACACCCTTATGCCTTCATTAAAAAGTTAGAGCATCTCAAGATCTACCTTTTGAACCGAATAGAGTTGGATTTCGGCATCTTTGGATTTTCCTCTTGCTTAGCTTATCTTCTCTTCTTGAGGTAGGGATATTCTACTCTTTGTTATGAGTTTTAACTTAGGTATTTGTCATTTTGTATAAATAGTGGGATTTTGGGAAGATTTGAGTGAAATTATGGTTTGGGTTTAAATTTTGAAAGAGGGGTTTGCTATATTTGGCTCCATATGTGTATGAGAGGTCTTGAGTATGATGTTGCTTGAGTATAAATTGTGAGATTGGGCCTTAAGGTTCATATTTGGAAAAATGGGAGGATTTGCCCTAATGTGAGTTAAATAAATTATTTGTATAAATAATGAAATTGATATGAGAAATATGAAATTGGGAGGATGTATAAGTGAAAGGTGTAGTTGGATTTGATAAATCACTCATCCATGGAAAATATGATAAATTATCTGTTAGATGGATTATATATCTGTTTAGAAATATCTGTTTTGGGCTATCGATAGAGGATGGCTATGATTGTTGTAGAAACTACATGAGGATTAGGTGAACTAAAACTAATCATGTGGACTATGTCATTGAATATGACGGTTGGATTAAATGGTTGATTATGTGAATGTGGCAGTCATTGTATATGATACGTTCTTAAATACATTGTATATGTATCATTATTTGGGAGGAGATAGGGGATGTACTCCATTGTTTGGAAGGAGATAGGGAATGGACTCCATTGAAAATTAAGTTGGCCGGAGTGTCCTGGGTGAAAGTCCCAAAATTTTATATATATATATAAGGGTGTCGGTTCCCTCGGATGTGAATTCCGTAAAATGGCAAGAAAGTTGAAGTGCTTGAATAATAGTTGTTATTGACGTATTTATAAATGAGTTGTAATCTTGTTTGGAATTGTTTAGATAACAATGAACTATGTCAATGAATTGATATGAATAAATAAATGAAATAGACTGAGTTATGGATGTCGATATCAATCGGTTATGAACAGGATGTAAGTTGGTTTACGAGTATTGAACATTTATCTGATGCTGATATCTTAGTTAAATCTCATATATTATTTTAGCATATCTCTACTGGGCTTTGGCTCACCCTACTAAGGAAACCATTTTTAGGTATAAGTGACATGCTGCCTCCAAGGACATAGTTTGGGAGGTTTAGGGGCTGAAGGCTCCATTTTGGTATTTCGTTTTGTGTTGAATGTTTATTCAAGCCGAGGGCTTTACTTGTATAGAGACTTAGACTCTTCTTTTGTTGTAACCAAGCAAAGTCTTGAAATGATGTAAGCCCGTAGGACATTTATCTTCTTGTTATCAATTAGAGATACATGCTATAATTTCAAGATAAACATTTGTGAAAGTATAATGCATGTAATATCCTTTGTAATGTTGACTCTGATGAATGAAAATATAACTTTTCTATTATGTTTATAGATCTTATGAATGGTTGATTTATATCATATTTTGAAGGCGTGACAATCTGGTTAATTTTTTTATCTGTTGAATTTCTTTTACCATTAGTTTAATTTTTTTGATTTGACTATCTGTTCAATTTTTTTCACTTATCTGTTGAAATACATTTATTTTTTTAACTTATCTGTGTAAATTATATTTTTAACTTATCTGTTCAAATTATATTATTAATCTATCTGTGCAAATTATATTTTTAAACTATCTGTGCAAATTATATTTCTTCTCTCTATCTGTGTCTCTTTCACTCATTTGTTCAAAATATCAATAACAACAAATCCTATTATCATCTTTCTAAAAAACAAAAAAACACCAAATCCTATTTGTTCATCAACAACTATGGCTGCAAATGAACTGAAGTGTTCATGATCCAACTCGAGTTCGGCTCATTAAGGCTTGTTCAAATTCAGCTTGCTAACTAAATAAACGAGTTCGAGCTTAAATTTCAAACTCCATTAATAAATGAGCCGAGCTCGAACTCAATATTACTCAGCTCGAATAGGCTCGCGAGCTCAAAAATATATATTAATTTTTAAATGTATATTTTATTATATAATATATATACATATATTTATTATATTTGTATTTGTTAAAATATTTAACTTGAGCATTAATAATGATCATGATTATTTTAATGTAAAATAATCCTTCTAAGCTTTAAAGCTTTGCCTTTACTTTCTTTTCTTTGACTAGTGTTATAGTTGTCAACAACTCACCATTTTATAAGCATTAGGACTTTGTGCATTTCTTCGCTTCAGCGATGTGAGACTAAAAGACTGCAATAACATGTTGTGCCAAACGACGTCGTTTGGTGCATTTGTTGAAAGTCCCACATCAATTGCACAATACATTTTAAAGGTAGAGAAATTTCTATATAAATGCAAAGGGTTACTGCTTTCCATGGTCCTTTATTGGCCAACGAGCCATCACGACCCCAGCTTGAGTTACATAAATTTTAGAAAAGCCAAGCTTGAACTGTTTACAAATAAATCGAGTTGAGCTCGAACATAGTAAAACTTGATTTGACTGGGCTCGTTTGCAACCTTATCAACAACGACATTATCACCAAATCATATATGTTCATCATCATCAACAACAACAACAACAAATAAAAAATAAATTTTGTTAGTGTGAAACCCTCAAATCTTGGATGTTCCAAGTACACACATACACACCCATATATATAGAAATGTATGTGTGTATATTGATAAAAATGTATGTATGTATATTCATGAGCTATATATATATATAGAGAGAGAGAGAGAGAGAGATGGTGTATATATCAGCCCAGCCTTCTGGTGCCGGCAATGACAATGATGAGTCGATGTAAGTCGACGAGGTTCTAGTCCACTATAGTGGCCGACCAAATCTCCGCAGTACTATCCACCTTATTGATCATCATCCTACCCACTTCCACCTACACCATTCACCACATGATTGTGTTCATCTCACTACTCCTTTTACTCTTGTCGACTAAAGAACAGTAGGGGGCTAACAATGGAGCTACACCGAAGAGAGAGAGAGAGAGAGAAATCGGTGGCAGTGGCAGCGACACAGAGTGGGGATTCTAGTGAGGAGGCAATGACAAAGTAGAGGACGAAGGTGTGGCTTTAGAACCCTAGATCTGCTCCGTTGATTATTCGAAACCCTAGATCCATATGTTAGGGTTTGGAGGAAAGGAAGGAGAGAGAGAGAGAGAGAGAGAGAGAGAGTTTGTAACGCCCCCAAAATAATACAATAAAGATAACTCATATGCGGAATGAATATGAGAAACAATATACTTTCATATATCAGAATTCACAGTTCAACAACCAGTTAAATGCCATGTAGGCTAACATCTTTCCAAGTCATTGCTTGGTCACACAAATTGAGTCTTGCTCATTACATCTTAAGCCCTTAGCTTTACAAATAACAAACATACACACAACAAGACATAATTAAGAAGCTCTTGCTTCCCGAAAGTCAATCCATGCTATTGCCTTGGAGGAAACATTTCACCTGCACCTGAAAAATAATATTCTCATATAGGGTGAGCCAATAGCCCAGTAGAGATAATCTAACACAATATATGAGGTTTAGCAAAGGTATAACTACTACGTGCATAAACAATACCGATACTAAATGTAACAACCCTCACCTTACTCTTGTCATACTTGCATACATTCCTGCATGATCTTGTCTTGTTTTAATAATTGGAAGGATTTGTTTGCCTTGTTTTGCTAGTATTACTTGCGTGATTTTATTCTTTGCTTAGTGTATGGGTGTGCGTAGCCGAGGTCATCTTGAGCTTAGTCCGCCTTTGAACCCTTGTACTTAGAACTATCTTGAGATCTTGGTCGACCCCCATCTTCACATCGGGCATTCATTGCCGAGATGTTTTGCACTTAGTGAACCTTGTCCGCAGGCAGGTATGGCCTAGGCCGAGATGTGGCACACCCCGGCCAAGGTGTGGCACAGCTTAGTCAAGTGTCGTCCTCCCTAGCCGATGTTTTGTTATCCTGTTGCTGGATCCTTGATTTGAGCCGATGTCACCTTATTGCCGATGTGTCTTACCCGAGCTTGCTGCATACGCTTTGTCAGAGACTTGTCTTGTCTATCAATCACCTTTTTGAGCTGAACCAACCCGGTAACGCCACGTGTCTGAGCTGATTGTTAAGGCAGCCGGCAGACCTTGAAACACATCATTTTCTTGTCTCAAATCTTTTTTTTAGAGAGAGAAGCTCTTGAGAAGAGTTCTTGAGTGAGAGTAGTCTTCCAAGCTTGATCTTCGTGGTTTGAACCGTTGGATCCGAGTTTTGAGGTTAGAATCTTGATCCCCTTTGGTTGTTCTTGCTGATTATCTAGCTGCATTGCATGATCGGATTTGTGTTGTATGTCATGCATTGTTTTGAAGTTGGTTTTGGAAAAATAAAATGGTTTTCATGTGTTCTTGAAGAAAATCTCGTTTTGATCCGAAAGCTTGGAACGAAGATCATGTTTTTGTGTTTGTTCTTGCATGACTTTCTTGTATGGGTACCCAGGTCCCTATTTTGAACTCTTGGCATGAAAACTCAGATTTTTGTAACAAGTTGTGAGCTTGCATCCATCTTTCAAATGATCATGTTCTTCATATTCTTCAAAGGAAAACCCAGGTTTTTCCTGACTTTGTTTAGCGGGACCTCGGCATAGTCCTGGACGGTACCCAGTGTGTTTTCATGAAACGGGAGCAGTGATTAAGCTTCCAGCTTGTTTTGCTTTGTCTTTGACTTGGATCTGGCAAGAATGTCGAGATCATTTGCATGTATATAGAGCTTACTTTGAGAATGTGACTTGCCATGTGATTGTAGGTCCTTGATATTTGCTTGAGTATACACCTGAAGAACTAGGTGAGTGGTATTTCTAATAAAGCTATGTTACACTTGCTTTTGATAAATCTTGTTTTGTTTGTTTTGACGTGGGTATTTGCTAAGCATGAATAAATAGCCTTGTTTTGATTGTTATCCTCGGAAAGTCCCTTGTGCTGGAGGACTCTAAACTTTCGCAGTACTAAGTATAAAAGGATACGGTCCTTGTTAAATCGGGCTACGGGCCTAAGTAACACAAGTCCCTTGTACTGGAGGACTCTAAACTTTCGCGGTACCAAGTGCACAAGTCCCTTGTATTGGAGGACTCTAAACTTTCGCAGTACTATGTGTAAAAGGATACGGTCCTTTCTTGAAAAGATTTCTATGTTAAATCGGGCTACGGGCCTAAGTAACACAAGTCCCTTGTGCTGGAGGACTATAAACTTTCGCAGTACCTTTGACCAAACGATTACGGATCGTACAGCCCTTAATACTTGAATGATGAATACGGTTCATCCCTTGCTTCGCCGATGTTATGATACTTGAATGATGAATACGGTTCATCCCTTGCTTTGCCTATGTCAGTAAATATCTTTGGATACTTGTAATATTTGATTGATGAATGTGGTTCGTCCCTCGTCTTGCTAAAGTTGATGTGTTTCATTTTGAAGGACCTCGGCAATATTCATGTAAAACCTTTATTATTAGTACCATTCACTGAGTATTTGTACTCACCCCTCTATATATATGTAGGTGATGAGCAGGACGGCGGCGACGCCTAGATCGTTTTGGATGCTGTTTTGGATTCGTACTTATGTCGGCTTTGCTTTTGTATTTACGTCGGCGATGCCCTACTTTGCACGTCAGCAAATCTTGAAAATCATGCTTCTTGACTTGTATTAGCTGTATTTTGTATATGTCGGCTCGAGAAGCCTTTTGATCAAGATGTAACATGTATTTTACCCTGTTGTATTCAAGTTGTAAAGTTAATTGGAAATGTTTGGCATTTCATTTGATCTACGCACGGCTCTTATGGACCACTTGTATTTGATTCTTTGCTTCCGCATTTGTGAGCCCCCTATATCCATACTCTGATTGTGTTAAGTTTTTGAAAAGTTGGCCTTCAGTAATTACGGATTACTGGCCATCACGGCACCAAACTACTAGGGACGGTTTGGGGTTGTGACAGAATGGTATCAGAACACAAGTTCCTCGGTATACGCTATTCACACACTTTGAGTCCTAAAGAGCATAGGATTTCCCTTAGAAAGATGTTAGGGTTGCATCATGGTGTTTGCTATTTGAACAAGGTGTACATTGTTTTGACATACTTATTTGCTACTTGCCTATGTGGTTATTTGCTTAATTGTTTTAAAGTCATACCTTGCATACTCATAGCATCATGAGGAGAGGTAGACCACCGCTTGGCCGGGATCAGCCCGAAGACAGAATGGACAGATTGGAAAGATTAGTTAAAGGTTTGGCCCGCGAGTTGAGGCAAACCAGGCAGCAGTTCGCTAGTGCTACGTCGACTCAGGCCGAGCAGACCAACGGCCGAAATGTAGCTCCGCCTCCGCCAGTGCCGCAAGTTCCCCCGCAACCTGCCTTATATGGGGATGGCACGATAGCTTTGACCAGGGAGTTCAAGAAAATGAGACCGCCGAGGTTCTCTGGGGGTATAGAGCCGATGAAGGCAGAGGCATGGGTTTTGGAGATGGAAAAGTTGTTCGAGATCTTCCCTAGCACCGACGCTCAGAAAGTGACGTTGGCAGCATTCACATTAGATGATGACGCCCGCAGGTGGTGGATGATGGTTAGAGGGAGCAATCCAGATTTGACCTGGACCCGATTCTTAGAGTTGTTCTACAAGAAACATTTTCCCCTAAGTGTTCGAAACCGCAAGGCTACCGAATTTCATACTCTGACGCAAGGCAACAGAACAGTGGCGGAATATGACCGCGCTTTTACTGAATTGGTAAGGTTTGTACCTCACATGACCAACGATGAATATATGAAGGCCAGGAAGTTCGAGTGTGGGCTTCGTGGACCGATTCAAGACCGGGTCAACTTGCTCGATATGCCGACTTATGCCGAAGTATTGGACAAAGCCATTCAGGCCGAAGCTAATTTGAACCGATACCAGAGCTCGAGAGAAAACCAACGAAAGAGACAGAACTATGACAATCGCCGAGGACAGCTGGGCACCAAGAAGAGAACGAACATGGGCAGTACTAGTAACGTAAGGCAGGAAGGGAGTGCTAAACCGATGTGTTCGGATTGTGGGAAACAGCATTTCGGGATCTGTCGACGAACGTTTGGAGCCTGTTATGAATGTGGCGAGATGGGCCATTATGTGAGAGATTGCCCCAAGACAAAGGTCGATAACAGCAAGAAAGGAGAGAATACCTCGGGTTCCGTTCAGAAGGGAAATGTTGGGAAAGGACAGATGAGACAGGGCAGAGTATTTGCGTTAGTGCCAGGAGACACTCAGAATGCTGAGGCAGTAGTGTCAGGTATACTTCTAATTTGCTCCCAAGATGCTTATGTGTTGATTGATTCGGGTTCTACTCATTCGCTTATATCTACTAAGTTTGCCGAGAAAATTAATAGAGAACTAGAGCCCCTTGATTATGTGTTGTCTGTGTCTACTCCATCTGGGAGATCTATGACTGTTGCATCCATTTACAGAGCATGTGTTGTTGTGATTGAGAATGTTGAATTGCTAGTAGATCTAATGCCTCTAGACCTAGCTCATTTTGATATTATACTGGGAATGGACTGGTTAGTTGCAAACGATGCATCTATTAATTGTGTTTCGAAAAGTGTCACACTGAGACCCCCAAACCTAGCCGAGATTACTTTCCAGGGCAAAGGGATAGTGCCCCCACCATACTTGATTTCGTCCATTAAGGCCTGTAAGTTAATCCAGAAGGGGTGTCGAGGTTACTTGTGTAGTATACTGAGTGATCAGAATGGAAATGTTAACTTAGCCGACATCCCGATTGTTAATGATTTCCCCGACGTCTTTCCGAACGAATTGCCTGGCCACTTGACCGATAGAGAAATAGAGTTTACTGTCGACATTATATCGGGAACGCAGCCGATCTCCAAACCACCTTATAGGATGGCCCCCGCTGAACTTAGAGAATTGAAACTGCAATTGCAAGAGTTGTTAGATAAGGGATTTATTAGGCCGAGCACTTCACCATGGGGAGCACCTGTTTTATTTGTTAAGAAGAAGGATGGCGCACACCGTCTTTGTATTGACTATAGAGAACTTAATAAAGTCACCATTAAGAACAAGTACCCGTTACCTAGAATTGATGATTTGCTTGATCAGTTACAAGGAGCACGAGACTTTCTAAGATCGACCTTCGGTCTGGTTACCATCAGCTTAAAGTTAAAGCCGAAGATGTTGAGAAAACTGCTTTTCGAACAAGATATGGCCACTACGAGTTCTTAGTAATGCCTTTTGAAGTGACCAATGCCCCTGCTGCATTTATGGATTTAATGAACCGAATCTTCAAACCATATCTAGATGAATTTGTAGTTGTTTTCATTGATGATATATTGATCTATTCCAAGAGTGATGTTGAACATGAAAACCATTTGAGACTTGCCTTACAAATTTTGAGAGAACGGAAGTTGTATGCTAAGTTTAACAAGTGTGAGTTTTGGCTTTCTACCATCTCATTTTTGGGTCATGTGATTAATGAAGAGGGTATCTCAGTAGATCCTAGCAAAGTTGAAGCCGTAGTAAATTGGCCGAGGCCGACTAATGTGTCCGAGATTCGTAGTTTTCTAGGTTTGGCAGGTTATTACAGAAAGTTTGTGAAAGATTTCTCAAGGATTGCAATTCCATTGACGCAACTGACTAAGAAGGGAACACTGTATGAATGGACTAAAGATCGGGAGTCAGCCTTCCAGGAACTGAAGACGAGGTTAATTACAGCACCAGTACTTGTACTACCATCAGGTAACGAAGAATTTCATGTCTATAGTGATGCATCGCATAAGGGTTTGGGTTGTGTATTAATGCAAAAGGGTAAGGTTATAGCTTATGCATCTCGTCAGTTGAAACCTCATGAGAAAAACTATCCTACCCATGACTTAGAATTGGCGGCCGTGGTATTTGCTTTAAAGATTTGGCGTCACTATTTGTATGGAGCTACTTGTCAGGTTTTTACAGATCATAAGAGCTTAAAGTATCTATTCACTCAGAAGGAATTGAATTTGAGACAGAGACGGTGGCTTGAGTTGTTGAAAGACTACGATATGCAGATTCAATATCACCCCGGGAAAGCTAACAGTGTAGCCGACGCTTTGAGCAGGAAGTCAGATGGAAATTTGGCGTGCTTGACCATGATGACAGCGGAGCCGACTATTGTTGATGAGGTAAAGGCAAGACAGATGGAGGATAACTTCCTCAAGAAAATAGCCGAGGAAATTGGCACAAAGCCGAGACCAGGGTATACCATCGAAAACCAAGTACTCAAGTTTGAAGGAAGGTTATGTGTGGCCGACATCCCAGAGTTAAAGAGGAAAATTTTACAGGAAGCTCACGGTTCTAAGTTTGCCGTCCATCCAGGGAACACCAAAATGTATCAAGATGTGAAGCAGACCTTCTGGTGGCCAAATATGAAGAGAGAAATAGCCGAATTCGTGTCCCAGTGTTTACATTGTCAACAAGTGAAAGCAGAACATCAAAGACCAGCAGGACTTCTTCAACCTTTGCCGATTCCCGAGTGGAAATGGGAGCACATCTCCATGGATTTTGTGATTGGTTTGCCAAAAACACCAAAGGGTATGGATTCAATTTGGGTTGTTGTTGATAGGTTAACTAAGTCAGCACACTTTCTACCTGTTAAGACTACCTTCAACGCCAATCAACTTGCCTTGCTATATGTGAACGAGATTGTCAGACTTCATGGAGTGCCGATGTCAATTGTTTCAGACCGAGATCCTAAATTTGTTTCTAGATTTTGGCAGAGTCTACAGAGGGCTTTTGGAGCCGAACTGAGATTTAGTACAGCTTTTCACCCCCAGACAGATGGGCAAACTGAGAGGACAATTCAGACGCTTGAAGATATGCTTAGACTTTGTGTATTGGACTTCCAAGGAAGTTGGGGAACACATTTGCCCTTAGTAGAATTCGCTTACAATAACAGCTATCAAGCTAGCATTGGCATGGCGCCGTATGAAGCCTTGTGTGGAAGAAAATGTAGGTCGCCGATATGTTGGACCGAAGTCGGAGACAGAGCTCTGCTTGGTCCCGAATTGATTCAAGTGACAACGGAGAAGATTAAACTTATCCAATAGAGGATTAAAACTGCCCAGAGCCGACAAAAGAGCTACGCCGACCAGAGAAGGAAAGAGATAGAGTTCGAAGTTGGGAATCATGTATTCCTGAAAGTCTCGCCAATGAAAGGAGTTTCCAGATTTGGAAAGAAAGGTAAGTTAGCACCCCGCTATATTGGGCCATTTGAAATTCTTAAGAGAATTAATTCCGTTGCCTACAGACTTGCTTTACCGCCAGATTTGAGCCAAGTCCACAATGTGTTCCATGTTTCGATGTTGAGGAAGTACATCCGAGATCCACTACATATAATTGATCATTTCGGGATTTCGATTGATGAGGATTTAGGCTACGAGGAGAAACCAATAAGGGTTATTGACAGAAAAGTGAGGCAATTGAGGAACAAATCGATACCGATGGTAAAGGTCGAATGGAAGGAGCATTATGGCACAGAAGCCACGTGGGAAGAGGAAGAGGATATGAGAATCCGTTATCCGGAGTTGTTCTGGGAACAAGGTAATCTAAGTTTGGGGACCAAACTTCTTTAAGGGGGGTAGGATGTAACAACCCTCACCTTACTCTTGTCATACTTGCATACATTCCTGCATGATCTTGTCTTGTTTTAATAATTGGAAGGATTTGTTCACCTTGTTTTGCTAGTATTACTTGCGTGATTTTATTCTTTGCTTAGTGTATGGGTGTGCGTAGCCGAGGTCATCTTGAGCTTAGTCCGCCTTTGAACCCTTGTACTTAGAACTATCTTGAGATCTTGGTCGACCCCCATCTTCACATCGGGCATTCATTGCCGAGATGTTTTGCACTTAGTGAACCTTGTCCGCAGGCAGGTATGGCCTAGGCCGAGATGTGGCACACCCCGGCCAAGGTGTGGCACAGCTTAGTCAAGTGTCGTCCTCCCTAGCCGATGTTTTGTTATCCTGTTGCTGGATCCTTGATTTGAGCCGATGTCACCTTATTGCCGATGTGTCTTACCCGAGCTTGCTGCATACGCTTTGTCAGAGACTTGTCTTGTCTATCAATCACCTTTTTGAGCTGAACCAACCCGGTAACGCCACGTGTCCGAGCTGATTGTTAAGGCAGCCGGCAGACCTTGAAACACATCATTTTCTTGTCTCAAATCTTTGTTTTAGAGAGAGAAGCTCTTGAGAAGAGTTCTTGAGTGAGAGTAGTCTTCCAAGCTTGATCTTCGTGGTTTGAACCGTTGGATCCGAGTTTTGAGGTTAGAATCTTGATCCCCTTTGGTTGTTCTTGCTGATTATCTAGCTGCATTGCACGATCGGATTTGTGTTGCATGTCATGCATTGTTTTGAAGTTGGTTTTGGAAAAATAAAATGGTTTTCATGTGTTCTTGAAGAAAATCTCGTTTTGATCCGAAAGCTTGGAACGAAGATCATGTTTTTGTGTTTGTTCTTGCATGACTTTCTTGTATGGGTACCCAGGTCCCTATTTTGAACTCTTGGCATGAAAACTCAGATTTTTGTAACAAGTTGTGAGCTTGCATCCATCTTTCAAATGATCATGTTCTTCATATTCTTCAAAGGAAAACCTAGGTTTTTCCTGACTTTGTTTAGCGGGACCTCGGCATAGTCCTGGACGGTACCCAGTGTGTTTTCATGAAACGGGAGCAGTGATTAAGCTTCCAGCTTGTTTTGCTTTGTCTTTGACTTGGATCTGGCAAGAATGCCGAGATCATTTGCATGTATATAGAGCTTACTTTGAGAATGTGACTTGCCATGTGATTGTAGGTCCTTGATATTTGCTTGAGTATACACCTGAAGAACTAGGTGAGTGGTATTTCTAATAAAGCTATGTTACACTTGCTTTTGATAAATCTTGTTTTGTTTGTTTTGACGTGGGTATTTGCTAAGCATGAATAAATAGCCTTGTTTTGATTGTTATCCTCGGAAAGTCCCTTGTGCTGGAGGACTCTAAACTTTCGCAGTACTAAGTATAAAAGGATACGGTCCTTGTTAAATCGGGCTACGGGCCTAAGTAACACAAGTCCCTTGTACTGGAGGACTCTAAACTTTCGCGGTACCAAGTGCACAAGTCCCTTGTATTGGAGGACTCTAAACTTTCGCAGTACTATGTGTAAAAGGATACGGTCCTTTCTTGAAAAGATTTCTATGTTAAATCGGGCTACGGGCCTAAGTAACACAAGTCCCTTGTGCTGGAGGACTATAAACTTTCGCAGTACCTTTGACCAAACGATTACGGATCGTACAGCCCTTAATACTTGAATGATGAATACGGTTCATCCCTTGCTTCGCCGATGTTATGATACTTGAATGATGAATACGGTTCATCCCTTGCTTCGCCGATGTTATGATACTTGAATGATGAATACGGTTCATCCCTTGCTTCGCCGATGTTATGATACTTGAATGATGAATACGGTTCATCCCTTGCTTTGCCTATGTCAGTAAATATCTTTGGATACTTGTAATATTTGATTGATGAATACGGTTCGTCCCTCGTCTTGCTAAAGTTGATGTGTTTCGTTTTGAAGGACCTCGGCAATATTCATGTAAAACCTTTATTATTAGTACCATTCACTGAGTATTTGTACTCACCCCTCTATATATATGTAGGTGATGAGCAGGACAGCGGCGACGCCTAGATCGTTTTGGATGCTGTTTTGGATTCGTACTTATGTCGGCTTTGCTTTTGTATTTACGTCGGCGATGCCCTGCTTTGCACGTCGGCAAATCTTGAAAATCATGCTTCTTGACTTGTATTAGCTGTATTTTGTATATGTCGGCTCGAGAAGCCTTTTGATCAAGATGTAACATGTATTTTACCCTGTTGTATTCAAGTTGTAAAGTTAATTGGAAATGTTTGGCATTTCATTTGATCTATGCACGGCTCTTATGGACCACTTGTATTTGATTCTTTGCTTCCGCATTTGTGAGCCCCCTATATCCATACTCTGATTGTGTTAAGTTTTTGAAAAGTTGGCCTTCAATAATTACAGATTACTGGCCATCACGGCACCAAACTACTAGGGGCGGTTTGGGGTCGTGACACTAAAACATCCACAAGGCCTGCATATTCATATGCCACTAAGACCTAACCTCATTCTATTTTCCTTTAATTCATTTCCAGTTCATGTATGCTACTCAATTCATGAGTTAAATTTATTATCTTTCAACAACCAAAATGAGACTACAACTCAATGGTTTTCCCAATTATGCACAACACACATAAACACTTCAAACCTGCCATTTTACGGATATTTCGTCCGAAGGAATTGGCACCCATTTATATGTGAAATTTCGGGCCTTTCACTCAGGACACTCTGGCCAACTTGCTCTAAATAGAGTCCATCCCCTTTCTCCTCCCAAACAAATATACATATCCAATGTATTTATAAACATAATCACATATGAAGTACATCCCCTTTCTCCTCCCAATAAACATACATATACAATGTATTTATAACATAGTCATATTCAATGACACCAACAATGGATTAGCATTAAATCGCCTATTCCTCATGTAATTTCTACAACAATCTTAGCTATCCTCAACCAATAGCCCAATGCAATTATTTCAAAAGGGATGTTCAATATCAAAATAGATAATTTATTCAAAACTTCCATAAGTGAGATAATACGTATCTAATATCACCATTTATAACCACAACCTTCCAATATCACATTTTCAATATTAATCCCAATTATTTATGCAAAATAATGATTTAATCAAATTAGGGCAAAATCCCCCTTTCACCAAATATCAACCCAAACACCAAAAACAACTATTTTGGCACAATGCAACCTTGTATCCAAACCTCAAACCCACTTATGCCAATTTCATCAAAAACCTTTCTTTTCATTTCACACCCAAATCCTAGATTTGTCCAAACTATAACCAAATCTCATCATTTACACATAATAGCAAATAATTAAGCTAAAAATCATATTAGAATGTAGAAATTCCCTACCTTAAGTTTTGAAAAAAGATTGAGATGAAACCCCAAAATTTACAGTGTTAAAACTCGATCTCCACCACACACAACGAAGCCCTCGAGAAGTTATACAACTTTGATGAAGGAACTATGGCTAAAACCCCAATGGATTTGGAGAAATCAAAGAGAGAGGATGGTTTCTAGAGAAAGAGGCTCTAGATCTAGATCTTGGGGCTTTTAGAGAGAGAGAGGATTGCAAAAAGTGATCTAAAATGTCACTCTCGCGAGCTAATAAAACGTGGTCCGCTCGAGCGTGGAAAGCCCCGCTCGAGCATCAGACATAGACTCCCGCTCGAGTGTGAAATCCTGAGCTCGAGCGTGAAATATGCTCTCCCAGTATTTTTGCAGACACAGTCCCCCGCTCAAGCGCCCGAACTCCCGCTCGAACGTGGAACGAAATTTATGAAGCCCGCTCGAGCGCAAGAATGCCCGCTCGAGCGGAAGAGCCAAATTCTGGGCAACAAAGGCTTGGAAAAACAAACAACCAACATGTCCCAAACACACAACTGCAACCCAATAACCAACATTAAGGGGAAGACAAGGGAAGCAAGACCTGAACCACCATCCAAACCATACAAACCCGAGTCCGAAACACCACAAGAGACGGGTCAAAACCAGGGTTGTTATAGAGTTTGTCTAAGTGTGATGTTGGTACTATGTATATGATATATATAGGGGTATTTTGGTCATTTTATCTAAGTTTGTCCTTTTGGATAAAGTATTTCAGCACTTGAACCTTTAGCCAAACAAAATTGAGATTTAGATTTATGAACTGAGTGCTTTTCTCTTAAAAGTAGCTAGATGTTATATATTTCCCCTAAAAATTCATCTTAACCAAGGAAAAGTCTATCATACATGAAAGTGGTTTTGATGTATGGCACATTAAAAAATATAGACCATTAGATTTAGATATGATATATGCTAGCCATTGGATGAATCAAAAGTAAAACTAGATAGAAAAAGTAAGGTGGCTTTCTAAAAAGTAAAATAATTTTGGTTAATTTTGAAATTAAAAAAAAATGATGCTAACTTATTATTTGCTACAAAGATGTTTACTATTTGGTATTCACTCACTTACTATTTGTTATGAATAAACTTACTATTAAAAATATTACTTGCTAAATAGGTCACCTTTAATTCTTGAAAATTGTGTCTTCTTTTATATTTTAAATTAATTTTAAATACATAAAACTAATGACATAACATATTTACTTATATTTTGTCTTGTTATGATTTGTAAAAAATAAAATATGATATGTAAATATTAATTTATTAAAATTTGTTAAAATTTACTAATTTTTTTAAAATAGTCATTATGAAAAATTAATTTTTCGATATAATATTAAAAGTAAATAAAAAATACAAAAATTGTAAATAAAATATTTTAAAATTATAAGTTATTTAAACTTAATTTTTAAAAAATTAATTTAAAATAGTTATTATTATTACTATTTTTACCTACAACACCTCAAAATAGTAATTACTATTTAATGGCCTATTTGGCAACGTTTATGTTTACTGTTTCCTATTTAACTATAATTTTATTGACTATTAACTTAAGTCTATTGAAGTAGTGTCTTATTGATTGATAAGTTATATTTAATTAAGTAGTAAGTATAGTTTGATTGAGTAGTAAGTGAAAACTCAATAAATAATAACTAAAATCTAATATAATAGTACGTGGAAATTGGAATATCTCATTGAGTAACAACTTCTTGTAAGGTAGAACAAGCAGGTGGTTATGAGAATGTTGAGTTCATACAAAAGGACATGTACAACCATTTTGGGACTGAGCGTAGAGCACAAGTTGTCATTGGTGACGTAGAAAGTGCTTTGGCTTACTATCAATTGTGATAGTACTTATCACTTATTATGACGATACTTATCACTCTTAAATATAATACTTATTATTTGTTCTAATTCTAATTATCAATCAATGGTTGTCAGTAGTTAGATGTTTGATTATGTAAATAAGTCAAGTCATATTATTCGTTCTAATTATACTTACCACTCAATAGTTACCAGTAGTCAAATGTTTGATTAAGTAATAAGTCAAGGCTAATAGAATTGTAGGTGAAGTCTCATTGAGTAATAAGTGAAATTTAATGAAGTAATATGTTAAGTCTAATGAAGTCATAAGTGAAATCTTCTTAAGTAGTAAATACGGTTTAACTAAGTAGCTAGTCAAATTTAATGAAATAGTAAGTGGAATCTCATTCAGTAATAAATGAGATCATACAATGACGCTCTCTAAAGTTGGTTAGATTTCTACATTTGTTTATCACTAGTTATGAATTATTTTACCATTTGTTTTGAAACGACTTATCACTGAATATGACACTCTCTAAATGGGATTTTATTTAATAGTAAGTGAAATTTGATGAAGTCAGAAGTCAAGTATCAAACGTTTGATTGAGTAGTAGTCTAATGGAGTAGTAAGTAGAGTAAGTGGAGTATCATTAACTAATGAGCGATATTTGATTGAATAGTAAGTCAAGTTTGATGGAGTAATAATTAAGTAGAGTGTCATTGAGTGCTAAATGAAGTTTCATTAAGTAATATGTCGAGTCTAATAGAGTAGTAAGTGGAGTCTCATTAAGTGGTAAATAAAGTTTCTTTGAGTAATAAGTTGAGTCGAATGGAATAACAAGTGGAGTCTCATTAAATAATAAATGAAATTTCATTGAATAATAAATCGAGTCTGATGGAGTAGTAAGTGTAGTTTAATATGAGAAGTAATTCAAGTTTAATGGGATAGTAAATTGAGTATCATTGAGTAGGATAGATCAAATGAAGTGATGTTTTATTGAGTAAGTCATGTTTGATTGAGTAATGAATGAATTTAATTGAGTAATTAGTAGAGTAAGTTAAGTGTCAGTGAGTAGTAAATAAAGTTTAATTGAATGGTAGGTCAAATCTTATTGAGTAATAAATAGAGTTTAATTGAGTAGTAACCAAAGTCTAATAAAATAGTAAGTGGAGTTTCATTGAGTAATAAGTGAGATTTAATTAAGTAGTAAGTCAAGTCCAATTAAATAATGTCTTATTGAGTAGTAAGCCATATTTAATTGAGTAGCAAGTGAAATTTGATTGACTAGTAAGTGGAGTCTCTCATTGAATAGTAAGTGGGATTTAATATGATACAACTAAGTAGGATTTAAATGAGTAGTAAGTGGGATTAAGTGGAATTTAAATGAGTAATAAATCAAATCCAATTCAGTGGTGTCTTTTTTTGTAGTAGTGAAGTAGAGTTTGATTGTGTAGTAAGTTGAGTTTCATTGAGTAATAAGTAGTGTTTAATTGGATGGTAATTCAAGTTTGATGTAAGTAAACAATTAATGAGTAGTAAGTGAAGTCTCATTAAGTAGTAAGTGGAGTTTAATTTAGTAGTAAGTAGAGTCTCATTGAGTAGTAAGTGAACTGTAATGAAATAGTAAATGAAAGTTCATTGAGTAATAAGTGAAACCAAAATTGAGTAGATAATGGAGTCTACTGAAATAGTAAGTGGAAGCTCATTAAGTAGTAAGTGAAACCAAAATTGAGTAGTAAGTAAAGTGTAATGAAATAGTAAGTGGAAAATCATTGAATAGTAAGTAAAGTCTAGTGAAATAGTAAGTGGAAGTTCGTTGAGTAGTAAGTGGAGTATAGTGAAATAGTAAATGGAAGCATATTGAGTAGTAAGTGAAACCAAAATTGAATAATAAGTGGTGTCTAGTGAAGTAGTAAGTGAAAACTTATTAAGTACTAAGTAGAAGCTCAATGAATATTTTTTAACTTTTTGGGGACAATGATAAATCTGATGAAATAATAAATAGAATCTAATTGGGTAGTGAGATTTAATTAAGTAGTAAGTCAAATCCAATTATGTGGTGTCTTATTGAGTAGTAAATCATGTTTGATTGAGTAATAAATGGAGTTTGATTGATGGTGGTGTTAGTAGTGGTAGTGGTGGTGGTGGTAGTGGCATGGTGATGGTGACAGTGATAGTGGCAGCAATGTCATGGTGGTAGCAGTAGTGCCATGGTAGCGTTGATGGTGGTGGTGTTGGCGATGATGGTGGTAGAGGTAATGATAGTAGTGGTAATAAAATTTTAGAGATATTTATGAAAACAATGACAATGTTGATAAAGGTGGTGGTAGTGGTCATGGTGGTAGTAATAGCGGTGGTTGAGTAGTTAGTCAAATCCAGAAACCCGCGCAATTAAGTAACGATCCTTTAGGTTAGTACTGGTAAAATGGCTTTAGTGGTGCTTGTATAATCTACTGGCAGATACGTACTTAGAGATTCCCAGTGTTTTGTATCCATTGCCCTATTTTTTGATATAAAAGTATATTTTTCATGAATTAATATATAATATTGGCACTACATTGTTTTAAGATGAAAAGTATAATGTTTGATAAATGGCATGTATATGCATTCATCTTATGACTTTATTAAGTTTCATATATTGTGTTCAAGTATCTCTACTGAGGTCTAGCTCACCCTATGTAGAAAACAACTTTCAGGTGCTGATAATATGTCTCCACCAAGGACATAGATTGGGAGGATTTGGCGTCGAGAGCTTCTTTTGTTTCTTTTGTGTAATTATTTTTGTGCGGGGAGTAAATATTCAGGCAAGCCCGCACTCCTTTCTTCCAAGCTCCTGTCTGTCCGATCGAACTGCGAGCACAACGACGGTGAGCTACCCGGCGGTGTGTGGCCGGAAAACCCCTTCGACGATCAAGTTAGACACACACACAGGGATAGAGAGAGAGAGAGAGAGAGAGAGGACTGAGTTGCGTTTAGTGTAAATCTCACCAAAATGTTCATCCGTCCCAGCATGGGGGGCGCAGACATGCTTATATACCTTCTGCGCCCCAAATCTACTCCCAGTGATCTCTCGACACGTGGTACTGCTATCCCATCTGTCAGCACAAATCTTGCTGAACATCACCTAACCCGACTGCCAGCCCACTCTACTGGGAGCTCGGCAGCCGGGCTACAGCAGCTTAGCGGTTGACGGCCGTGTTGTGCAGCTGGCCAGAGCGCTCCGCTCGCCGTGCTCCGTTTTGACCGAGCTCAGTTATAACCCGGCATTGCCGAGCTCGAGACAGCTCACGCTGGTTGACCATCGGCCTTCCTGCCGAGCTAACTCTTGGGTCGTGGAACAACCACACCTCGCCTGGCACCGGACATCCCACTTGACCGGCTTCTAATTCGTGAAGCCAAACAGCCCGGTCCAACCACGCCTTCCCTTATCCGAGCAAAACCTCTAAGGATGGGGCCGTGTTACCGTGGCCCAACCTTGTTCGGCCAAATCCGTCCGGCCCAAATCTGTCTGGCCATTATCACGGCCCAAACCAGATCATAAACCTCCCTCTCAATTGCCCCTTAATTCCGTCCGTGCAAGCGTGACTGGGATTACCTATTCTGACTAGGTTAACTCTTCCTCGGTCTTTAGTTTTGCGAGAGGTCAACTGGGCTACTTTACTTGCTCGGTCGTCACTTCGTCTGACCAACCTATCCCCTCAACTCTATCGCCGCCATTAATGGGGGCACGTGTCATGCGCTGATTGGTCCTCGAGCAGCCAACCAACGCGTCCGTTAGCATCCAAATTTTTGGCCATTTTTCCACCTTAAAAGCATGCCCAGCTTCCTTCGTCCTACTCTTCTTGCCTCTTCATTCTCTTCGACGACCCAGAGCTCGTGACATTCCTCCCTTGCCATTTCTAAGCTTATGTTTGAAGGAGGAGCCACTGTCTTCAACTGGTAAGTCTTTCGAGCCCTCATTTTTTAATATTTCACTTGGTATTGCACATATTAGGGTGTAAATTTGTAGATTTTAGGACGTACCCTACCCCAAATCATCACCTAGCCCTTATTCGCATCGTCGTTCTTGCTGTTCTTCATTTTTCCTGATAAACACTGAAGATCTGGGGTGGACCGGGCTCCAGGTCTTCTTTTGATCCAAAAAATCATTCAGACCGAACAAATAACCAGTCTGTCAAAACCTTAGGAGAAACCAAGTAGGCAGAGAACTCAGTCGCTCAATTGGGCTAAAATCTGGTCCGCTTAAGTGACCGAGCTCCTTGACTCACCCTATCGACCGAGGTGGTTTGCGCCCTCTACGACTGAGCTAAAGTCAAGCTCGTTTTGCGCGACCGCGCTCACACCTACCATTGCCATCCTTTTCCTACAGAGTCCAAGGGGACCACTGACCAAATATTGAGGCTCTCAAAGACCGAGCAGCCATCAAGACACCAGTCTGTGCTATTCCACCTCAGCCGAGCTAAACCAGCCGACTACACATGGGGTGCTTCCACTTCCTTGTTGACACCCCAGCTGCCTTGGCCGTATTCCGGAAAGACTACGGTATCCCGACAGATGTTCACCTAGAGCTCGCCGAGATCGAGACAACCCCTTGGGGCAGATTAGACCAGTGCCCCTTCATCGTGCTTTCCATAATTGAAGGGGGCCTCCGCTTCATGGTCAACCCTATGCTGACCGAATTCTTGCGCCGCACCGGGCTAGCACCCACACTAGTATCGACCAACACCTATCAAATAATCAACGGCATCCATGAGCTGAATAACTGGCTAGGGACCAACTTAGGTTTAGCCGAGATACTGCAACAGTACACACTTGGGCACACGGGCGACAGCCTCGCCTATTACTTAAAAATTTGACCGGGCAAAGAAAAGATAGTGACCGGCACCCCAGACAAGGACTTACACGATGACGACTTTTTCTGGGTGTCTGGTAACTATGAAACGGCCGACGTACCGGGCTGGTTCGTCAGCAAGAATTTCAGTTCCACATGTAAGCCGTGCCAACTTTCCCGGTCAATTGCCTTTGTTCCATAATCTGAACTTTAACATTTTTCTTCTTTCCTTTGCAGCAATCCACGCCTTACAAGCCAACTACCATTACCCCAACAAGGAAGCAATCAGGGCCGTGCTCCGTTATCGCAACCAGGATTGCAACGAGCTGCTCGGCTACACCCCAACATACCGGTACTCTGCTCCACGCCGGAGTAAGGTCACAGACTTCCTCCGTGCTCCATCACCTCCTCTAGACCTAACACTACCGGACGTGCCCCTAATCCGGTTAACCGAGGAAGAAGAGATGGAAAAATGAAGTCGTATCAAAAACCTCCTCACTACAACATCCGTCGAGATACCGAGCGTCATCACCCGCGCTCCAGCTGCCGGTCAATCAAGTGGCGCCGTGGTGGCATTGGCATCTCCAGCCGCCAGTCAAGCCAGCCAAGAAGCCCGCCGGGCTGGGAAAAGGCCTCGCGCAGATCCCTCTGCCAAGCTGGTTAAAATTATATATATTTTTCAATGCCAAACGTCTTACATTTTTAATTTATTTTTGGGCATGGAGAAGTCACCTCAACTTGGTCTCAGGCTGTGGCAGACAGTACCAGGTGGGGTAAGGAAATGATGAAAAAAAAAAAATTGAACCAATCAGCACCCAATAAGGATATTGGGGTCTCCCCCCATTTTCCTTATGAGTCTGCCCGGCCTATAGTTTTTTTTTTTTTGAATTAACACAACAGATGGCAAAGTATATATGTGAGTTCACATGTGTATAGTTGGCAAATTTATTTAGGGTTTGGTAGGAATGTGGGTTAATTTTTTGAATTTTTAATTTTTTTAGTTATTTTACTTTGGAGATAAAATGTTTTATTTAGAATAATTTTTTGACTTTTTAAATTTTTGTAAGAGTAAGGATAAAATGATTATGATTTAAATATGACAATTTATATTATTAATTTTTTAATATATTTTAATTTTTTATAACTAAAATAACTAAAAAATCAGATTTTTTTACATGTCAAACGAAAGCTTATTAATTTATTTTTTATGAGCAGTATATGAGACTGTTTATTAGGATCACGACAAATTTTACATATGCGGGCTGCCTCCGCTCTCCCATTTACTCACTATTTATTTTTGTCAAACGCCACTTAACTTGTTTTTAGGTTGTGGTCAAGTATGGGTGGGTGGGTTTGTTTTATGACTATATGTGTGCATAACTTTGTTTAAATGTGTAACGCCCTCAAAATAATAACAATAAACCCACCAGATAAGACATGCAATTACATTTAAACTAACCACATTCCTTTCATTCATTAGAATTCCAAGACATAAGTATTACATGTTAACCTCATAACAAAATGCCCTACGGGCTTACAGCTTTCCAAGTTAACACTTGGTTACAACAAAGAGTTCTAACTCGTTTACACATTAAGCCCTTGGCTTGAAATTACATGTAATACATCAAAAGTAAAACGACAAAACTATGCCCGCCACTAGCCTCCCAGCTATGTCCTTGGAGGTGGCATGCTTCCTGTACCTGAAAATGATATTCCCATATAGGGTGAGCCACAGCCCAGTAGAAATACACTAAACCAACCATGGACAATGACCAAAACATTAGCAATTGATAGTTGGTCAACACTGATTCAATCACATAAATTACATATTTATGTCAACGACTTACAAGTCCCAATTACTTTTCATTTTCCCTTTTTCAACAGATAAGCATGCTAGCTCTATCATCATTTCCACAGATATGTATAAAAACTATATCTCACATTCAGATAAGCATAACAGCTACATCCACATTCTCAACAGATATGTATATCAACAATATCCACAGATAAGCATACAAGCTGTATCCACACTCTACAACAGATATGTATATCAACAATATCCACAGATAAGCATACAAGCTGTATCCACACTTCACTTCACAAAGATAAGCATATGAGCTCTATCTTCACTTCTCTAGACAAGCATATGAGCTCTGTCTACGGAGTACATCCCCTATCTCCTCCAAATACCTATCCGGTTTAGAGGTCCATCCCCTATCTTCCCCTAAACCGCGGAGTACATCCCCTATCTCCTCCTCTACACATAACGTATATAAACACATTGGTTCTATATACAATCACACAATACAAACAATTAATGTATTCTAGCAACTGTCAAGTTCCATAACACATTCCATTGATTAGTTTCAGTTTGCCTAATCAACATACATTGTCTACAACAATCTCGACTATCCTCCACCGATAGCCCCAAGCAGTTATTTCTAAAACAGAAATTAAATGCGCAAATGGATATTCAATCAACATTTCATTTCCTCATTTCTCACCAATTAATTATCCCAATTAATTAAACAATGTAATTAGGCCTTTTTCCATAATTACCATTTCAACCCTTAGGTCCCATTTTCATCAATGATGCAACAATCATTCCATTTTCTTCATGCCAAACATGCATCTAGGTTTATTATGAATGAAACCCCAACCTTTGTAAAATTACACAAAAGCCCCAAACTTTCTCAAAATTACCCAACCAAGCCCAACATCTCAAAATACCAAAATTTAAAGACAAAACCCATAGAGAGGAGTAGGTTATCCCTACCTCAAATTCGGAGTTCCAAAGGAGAAGACGACAAAACCCAACGTGCTTCAAAACCCGAGATTTTCAGATTAAAATGAAGCCCTCGACGATCAACAACTTTTTTGTAAAGGCCAAAGGTGAGTAAATCACTCCTACTAGATCAAAACCTAGAGAGAAGGTAGAGTCTAGAGTGAGAGGCTCAACAATGGTGATTTTGGAAAA
Organism: Camellia sinensis; assembly: GCF_055761805.1. Taxonomy (NCBI): domain Eukaryota; kingdom Viridiplantae; phylum Streptophyta; class Magnoliopsida; order Ericales; family Theaceae; genus Camellia; species Camellia sinensis. Next base: position 29,702,701 of record NC_138963.1, on the reverse strand, counting down.
GTAAGAGAGAGAAGATAAAGTGAAAAAGTGATTTGAAGAGTCACAAATTCGGGACTTTAACCCAGGTCTCCGCTCGAGCGTAAAACACCCCGCTCGAGCGTACACTCACAGACTTCCGCTCGAGCGGCCAACCTCCCGCTCGAGCGCTGAATGCACTCGCCCAGCACTTTTGCAGAACCAGGCCTCCGCTCGAGCTCCCAATCCTACGCTCGAGCTCACAACACTGCACAACAAGATACTGGATGGATGTAATCTACGCTCGAGCGCCAACACCCCCGCTCGAGCGTACAGGCCAAAAATCTGGGCAACTAGTTTTGGTTTCTAAACTCAACCAACCTGTAACCAACCCGCTCAACACATCCTATAACTCAAATACAACGTAAGAAAGGATGTAAACAAGATAATAAACAACTACCAACATCCACGGACACATGTCCGGATCACTATACAACAAGGGTAAACCCCGGGATCGCTATAACCTCCCCCCCTTAAAGAATTTCGTCCCCGAAATTAAGCACAAGTTTTCAAAACGAGTTTTCCTCCATTTTAAACAATGTTACATTTTAACATTCAACAATTCGACCCATTACCGGTCATCCCATCCCTTTAACAAGAGACATATCACAATATGTAAACAACATATGTATTATTAACATGCACCAACATTATGCACTAACTTTCCAATGTCAACAATATATTCAACACATATAGTGTCACATTCAACTTCCATATGAGGCAAGTTCCAAAACATACTTCCAATAACCAAAACATTTGCAACGTTTCACAACTTAAGACATATATAAAAGCTCTTAAGTTCATCAATAGTTCAAAATGTAAATACAAGATTACATATCAACAAACAAGTCCGGATATTTCTCACGGACTCCTAACTCACGTTCCCAAGTGGCTTCCTCCACTCCGTGATGTTTCCACAAGACTTTCACCAAAGGAATGGTCTTTCCACGCAGGACCTGATCCCGCCTATCCAAGACCCGAACCGGTCTCTCCTCATACGAGGCATCCTCATCTACCTCTAAATCAGTCCAATCCAACACATGTGATGGATCTGGCTCATACTTTCGAAGCATACTCACATGAAACACGTCATGCACTCCGGACAACTGCGGCGGTAAGGCTAACCGATAAGCAACCTCACCTATCTTCTCAAGGATCTCAAAAGGACCAATAAACCGAGGGGACAACTTCCCACTCTTCCCAAACCTCATCAGACCTCGCCTAGGTGATATCTTCAGAAAGACATGATCACCTACCTCAAACGCCAAAGGCCTCCTCCTACGGTCGGCATAACTCTTTTGTCGACTCTGGGCTGTATCAAGCCTCCTACGGATAAGCTCAACTTTTTCCGTCGTCTCCCTAACCAACTCCGGACCCAACAAAGGTGCATCACCCACCTCGGCCCAACAAACTGGAGATCTACACGGTCGGCCATACAAGGCCTCAAACGGTGCCATACCGATGCTAGACTGAAAACTGTTGTTGTAGGCAAACTCTACCAATGGCAAGTGCCTCTCCCACGTCCCACTGAAATCCAGGACACAACCCCGAAGCATATCCTCGAGGATCTGAATAGTACGCTCGGACTGCCCGTCAGTCTGAGGATGATAAGCCGTACTAAAGGTCAACTTAGTGCCCAACGCACTTTGCAAACTCTGCCACAACCTAGCAGTAAAACGAGGATCTCTATCTGAGACGATCGTCACTGGGACCCCGTGCAATCTCACTATGTCCCGAATATACAAGTCGGCAAGATGATCTACCGAATCTCTCACGCGCATAGGAATAAAGTGTGCCGACTTAGTCAACCGGTCTACAACCACCCAAATAGCATCACTACCCCGTTGAGTCCTCGGAAGACCTACAACGAAGTCCATAGTGACATGCTCCCACTTCCACTCGGCAATAGGCAAGGGTTGCAACAAACCCGCTGGCCTCTGATGCTCGGCCTTCACTTGCTGGCAAGTAAGGCACTTCGATACGAAAACAGCCACATCTCTTTTCATACCCCGCCACCAAAACTGGCGACCCAAATCCTGATACATCTTAGTACCTCCAGGATGCACCGCAAGGCGCGAATGGTGAAATTCTCGGAGTACTTCCTCTCGGCAAGACTCCGGTACAAACACACGGTCTCGGTATCTCACACTCAGGTCGGGATACACCGTCAAACCCTTCTCAACTTTCCCACTGGAGATCTTCTCTCGGAGGGATTCTACCTCAAGGTCACCTCTCTGTGCCTCTAACACTTTAATCACAAGTGTAGGCTGCGCAACAACAGAAAACAAGGCCGCAGCCTCAACAGATTCGCCCAGTAGCAAATCAAACTCGCCAAGTGCTCCCAACATCACCCATTCCCGGATGGCTATACAAGCTACATCACTAATGGTTTTCCTACTAAGGGCATCGGCCACAACATTGGCCTTTCCCGGATGATAATGCAACTCAAAATCATAATCCTCGATGAACTCCATCCATCTCCTCTGCCTCAGATTCAAGTCTCTCTGTGTAAACAGATACTTCAAACTCTTATGATCCGAGAATACCTCGAACCTCTCACCATAAAGGTAGTGCCTCCAGATTTTCAAGGCAAAGATCACAGCTGCTAACTCTAGGTCGTGTGTGGGGTAATTCTTCTCGTGTATTTTCAACTGACGTGAGCCATAAGCTACCACTTTTCCCTCTTGCATCAACACACAACCCAAACCCTCTCGTGAGGCATCACAATAAACCGCATAACCCAACCCTCTCTCCGGAATAATCAACACCGGAGCGGTGGTCAATCTAACTTTCAACTCTTGGAACGACTTTTCACAAGTCTCACACCACACAAACTTGACTCCCTTCCGAGTCAGTCTAGTCAACGGTGACGCTAACCTGGAGAAATCCTTCACAAACCGACGGTAATACCCAGCTAATCCCAGAAAACTGCGGATCTCAAACACACTCTTAGGCTGTGCCCAATCTTGCACTGCCTCAACCTTGGATGTATCAACAGACACCCCTTCCCCGGATACCACATGGCCTAAGAACTTGACTTCCCCCAGCCAGAACTCACACTTCCCAAACTTGGCATACAGCCTATGGGCTCTAAGTAACTCAAGCACCACTCTCAAGTGTTCCTCGTGCTCCTCCTTAGATGACGAATAGATAAGGATATCGTCCACAAAAACAACCACAAAGCGGTCTAAGAACTCCCGGAAAATCCGGTTCATCAAGTCCATAAAGACTGCCGGTGCATTGGTAAGCCCAAATGGCATCACCAAAAACTCATAATGGCCATACCGCGTACGGAATGCCGTCTTAGGAACATCTTCCTCCCTGACCCTCAACTGATGGTAACCCGATCTCAAGTCTATCTTAGAGAAACAATGGGAACCCTTCAACTGGTCAAACAAATCATCTATACGGGGCATAGGGTACTTATTCTTAACCGTAGCCCGATTCAACTTCCGGTAGTCTATACACAATCTCAAGGCACCATCTTTCTTTTTAACAAAGAGTGCCGGCGCTCCCCACGGTGAAACACTAGGGCGAACAAAGCCCTTATCGAGCAACTCCTGGAGCTGAACTTTCAACTCAACCAACTCTGCTGGAGCAAAACGGTAAGGTGCCATAGAAATCGGCGCCGTACCAGGCACTAAATCAATAGAGAACTCTATCTCTCGGTGAGGTGGCAAACTAACAAGATCTTCGGGAAAGACATCCGAATACTCACAAACCACCCTCGGCAATACATGCTGGGTCTCACCACTCTCACCACTCTCAAAGCTAGCAAATAGACTACTAAGCTCACTTCGCCCTCGCGAATCATACCCCGGTGGCAAAACACTACCAACCCGGTCTCCCAAGAAATGGAACCACTCCCCGCTCAGGGTACATAACGTGACCCTCTGGCGGTAGCAATCAATAACAGCCCGGTATGACGATAACCAGTCCATACCCAAAATAACATCAAAACCCTTCATGGGCATGACAACAAACGGAAAAGGAAGCCTATAATCGGCGACCTCTATATCACATCCTCTAACACCCTGTTTTAGGATCAACTCACCACCCAAAGGTGATACCACACAAATAGGAGATGCTAACTGTGCTAACTCCAATTCCAAAACAGATGCAAATGCAGCAGATACAAAAGAATGAGATGCACCCGTGTCTATCAACACATTAGCAACTGAGTTGCAAAACAGAAAAGTACCTCTCACTACTGATGGAGCTGGTACTAAATCCTGCGCGGTAACAGCATACACGCGCCCCGTAGGCCCCTGGTCTACCTGCTCACCTCTAGGAGCAAAAGACTGCTGCACAGACTGGGATGACGAAGCTCCCGGATTGGCCCTCGAGGCCTGCACAGACTGAGCTGGCTGAAAACCCTGCGTCTGCCTAGAACCAGACGCTCCCGAAGTGGCACTCAACTGTGGGCAAAACCTCTTCATGTGCCCAGGTTGTCCACACTGATAACAAATCAAGAGCTGCCCCCTGCCCAAACTCTGACTCTGCGGTCTAGCTGAAGAAGAAGCAGCTTTCTGACCCCCACCCTTCTGCGGGCAAACTGAAACCTTGTGACCCAGCTGGCCACACTTGTAACAAGTGAATTCTCCCTGACTGCCTCTCCCCGAGCCTACACTCGGCACTGGAAAGGTCGATCTAGAGACTGCACCCTGAGACTGCTGAGGGTTATAACCCCTTTGCCTCCTACCATCACTCTGACTATCCTGGCTCCTCTTGGAGCCTCTCTGACCCTCATCCTCCTCCTGCATCATAAGCTCCATATGAGCTGCAGCATCCACTAGGTGTCTATACTCTCGAATATAAGACCCACCAATTCTCAACTTGAGGCCCCGCCTCAACTTCCGCTCAAACTCATAGCAACGGCGTTCCTCAGACGCCACCAGTTCAGGTGCAAACCTAGACAGACTGGTAAAAGTAGCCTCAAACTCGGCCACTGACAAGCCCTGCTGATTAAGCCGGCTAAACTGATCCCTCAGCTTCTCCCTAGCTACTGCAGACAAAAACCTCTCCTGAAAAGCATTCACAAACGCCTCCCAAGTACCACCAACACGAGCTTTCTCGTATTTCCACCATTGACCCGCATCTCCCTTCAGTTGAAAGGATGCCAAGGTCACTTTCAGTGCTCCGTCCTCGATGCCAAGCATCTCAAACGTCTTCGTTGTCTGTTCGAGCCATTCATCTGCCTTAAGCGGCTCTTTAGGATCCCCGATAAACTCGTCCGGATTACACCGAAAGAACTCCCTCTTCAAGAAGGAAGGCCCTGTCTCAGCTGCCTGATTCCCAGCTCTAAGAATACCTAAAGCTCCTGCTATCTCTCTGGCCAAGGCACCCATAGCCTGCTGACCTACTGGCTCGGCCACATTGGCCTGCCCAACTCCCTCCTGCACTGCCGGAATCTCACCCTGTAACGGTACTTCCTGCCTCGCAGGTCTACCACGCCTAGCACCTCTTCCTCGTCCTGACATCCTAATAAAGGCAACACAGAACGTTAGCACATTCATAAATGTGCCGAAACTAAACACTCACGTCTTAGTGCATGGACAACTGTAATTCACTCCACATAAGCACATAAACACATAAGCACTTACGAATTTCATTTCCGGATAATGATAGTCCCGAGACGTTACTAGAGTTCCGGTTAGAAACAGCATTGATCAAGTGCTTTTCCAACAAGACTCCCAGAAACTCAAGGATCCAATCAATATCCCAGAAATTAAATCCCATACCCACATAGTCACATAAGCATGTTATCAAATAAACACATAGCATATGATACTACATCTAAGTCTCTATCAAGCGAGACAAACCCATTGTGATACTAATCACTTCCCACGTACCCAAAGTATTCGAACCCGGTACGCTCTGATACCAAGTTGTAACGCCCTCAAAATAATAACAATAAACCCACCAGATAAGACATGCAATTACATTTAAACTAACCACATTCCTTTCATTCATTAGAATTCCAAGACATAAGTATTACATGTTAACCTCATAACAAAATGCCCTACGGGCTTACAGCTTTCCAAGTTAACACTTGGTTACAACAAAGAGTTCTAACTCGTTTACACATTAAGCCCTTGGCTTGAAATTACATGTAATACATCAAAAGTAAAACGACAAAACTATGCCCGCCACTAGCCTCCCAGCTATGTCCTTGGAGGTGGCATGCTTCCTGTACCTGAAAATGATATTCCCATATAGGGTGAGCCACAGCCCAGTAGAAATACACTAAACCAACCATGGACAATGACCAAAACATTAGCAATTGATAGTTGGTCAACACTGATTCAATCACATAAATTACATATTTATGTCAACGACTTACAAGTCCCAATTACTTTTCATTTTCCCTTTTTCAACAGATAAGCATGCTAGCTCTATCATCATTTCCACAGATATGTATAAAAACTATATCTCACATTCAGATAAGCATAACAGCTACATCCACATTCTCAACAGATATGTATATCAACAATATCCACAGATAAGCATACAAGCTGTATCCACACTCTACAACAGATATGTATATCAACAATATCCACAGATAAGCATACAAGCTGTATCCACACTTCACTTCACAAAGATAAGCATATGAGCTCTATCTTCACTTCTCTAGACAAGCATATGAGCTCTGTCTACGGAGTACATCCCCTATCTCCTCCAAATACCTATCCGGTTTAGAGGTCCATCCCCTATCTTCCCCTAAACCGCGGAGTACATCCCCTATCTCCTCCTCTACACATAACGTATATAAACACATTGGTTCTATATACAATCACACAATACAAACAATTAATGTATTCTAGCAACTGTCAAGTTCCATAACACATTCCATTGATTAGTTTCAGTTTGCCTAATCAACATACATTGTCTACAACAATCTCGACTATCCTCCACCGATAGCCCCAAGCAGTTATTTCTAAAACAGAAATTAAATGCGCAAATGGATATTCAATCAACATTTCATTTCCTCATTTCTCACCAATTAATTATCCCAATTAATTAAACAATGTAATTAGGCCTTTTTCCATAATTACCATTTCAACCCTTAGGTCCCATTTTCATCAATGATGCAACAATCATTCCATTTTCTTCATGCCAAACATGCATCTAGGTTTATTATGAATGAAACCCCAACCTTTGTAAAATTACACAAAAGCCCCAAACTTTCTCAAAATTACCCAACCAAGCCCAACATCTCAAAATACCAAAATTTAAAGACAAAACCCATAGAGAGGAGTAGGTTATCCCTACCTCAAATTCGGAGTTCCAAAGGAGAAGACGACAAAACCCAACGTGCTTCAAAACCCGAGATTTTCAGATTAAAATGAAGCCCTCGACGATCAACAACTTTTTTGTAAAGGCCAAAGGTGAGTAAATCACTCCTACTAGATCAAAACCTAGAGAGAAGGTAGAGTCTAGAGTGAGAGGCTCAACAATGGTGATTTTGGAAAAGTAAGAGAGAGAAGATAAAGTGAAAAAGTGATTTGAAGAGTCACAAATTCGGGACTTTAACCCAGGTCTCCGCTCGAGCGTAAAACACCCCGCTCGAGCGTACACTCACAGACTTCCGCTCGAGCGGCCAACCTCCCGCTCGAGCGCTGAATGCACTCGCCCAGCACTTTTGCAGAACCAGGCCTCCGCTCGAGCTCCCAATCCTACGCTCGAGCTCACAACACTGCACAACAAGATACTGGATGGATGTAATCTACGCTCGAGCGCCAACACCCCCGCTCGAGCGTACAGGCCAAAAATCTGGGCAACTAGTTTTGGTTTCTAAACTCAACCAACCTGTAACCAACCCGCTCAACACATCCTATAACTCAAATACAACGTAAGAAAGGATGTAAACAAGATAATAAACAACTACCAACATCCACGGACACATGTCCGGATCACTATACAACAAGGGTAAACCCCGGGATCGCTATAAAATGAATATAGCCGATGGTTGGTAGGGTTTTTATATATGAGTTAACATGTGTATAGTTGATAAGATTATTTATCAATTTATTTTTTATGGGTTGTATATGTGCTGTTGGTAGAGTATATATATGATTTTACAGAGAAAATTATACATGCAAGCAAATAATTAGACAGAGAAAATTAAAAAAGCCATAAAAAGAAATTAGACTCTATTGTGGTCAGAGAAAATATAGATGTTAGAGAAAATTCAGTACAAGAAGATAACAAATCAGTAAAAATCAAACAAGAAATATAAATTAGTGGGAGTTTAATGTGGGCAGGAAAAATTTAAATGCCAGAGAAAATCAAAGAGATAACTAATCTGAGAAAATCAAGCAAGACACAGAGAAAAAATGAGTCCAATGTGTTCAGAAAAAATTAATTTAACGGGGATATCTTATTACTAGAGAAAATTCATCTCAAAAGAAAAATTACACATAAGGAGATAACTAATCAGTGAAAATGAAACAAGCAACCTAATTGTGAGCAATCTATAGAAATTTCAAAATACAGAGAAAATTTGAAGACAGAGAGAAATTAAGCAAACCAGAGAAATTTCAGTCAATTTTTTTTTGTGTTTTGAAATTTCTCTCGATCGAAATTTCTCTATAATGCTACGAAATTTCTCTGTAAAAATTTGAGGGACCCTAACTACTATGAAAATATTTCATGTCCTTTATGCTATAAAATCTTAATATGAGAGACCTTAAAAAAAATCCTCATTATTACTTCTTTTTTATGCAACATATATTTATTAATTTTTACAAACTGCAATTAATATTTTGAAATTCTTAAAACATTTTAGACAAAAGGTTATTTGGCATTAATATATTGATAATAATAGATTTGAAAAAATTATCACTGAGAACAACGTTCAAAAAAAAAATATCACTCACAACACAAACAATAATTATAGTTTCATTTGTCAACTAAAAAATAAAGTGATAATTTCAAAACATGTATGCTTTTTATTATAAAAATTATAATCAGATTATTGCTCATTAAAGATTAATGATTATAATTAAAGAAAACTAAAAAATTTACTATATTGATTAACAAAATATTTAAATTAAATCAAAATAAGAAAGAACTAATAATATAATTAAAGAGCTCATAATATTATAATATAATTTTATTAAATTTTATCATTTTATAATACGTGTATTTCACATTATAAATTATTTTTTAAAAAAGTATCATGATTTTAGAGAATATATTAGCTTATTGATTAATAAATGATATGATTTTAATATTTTGAAACATAAAAAAATATATATAAAAAAGAAGTTTGATTTGATTTTCATACAAAATGTTTCAAAAGTTAATGTTTAAATGTTTAAAAACATTATCATATTGATCAAATAACCAATAGTTTATTGATATATATATTTTTATATTTTTTAAGTTCAAAAAATGGAGAAAAAAGTATTGAGACTTTAAATCACAAAGAGTCTTAAATATTTGTCTTTATATTAAACTAGCATAACACCCATACTATGTACGGGATAAAATAATATATTATTTAATAAAAACATGATAATTATATTTAATTTTTTTATATTTTATAAAATAAAAATTAACTAGAAGCTAGCCAATCGGGATTTTCTTAATTGTTTAAAATTAAGAAAATCAAAAAAATTAGTATGAGATATTGATCATAAGACTTGTCACTAAGAATCTCATTTTGTTTATATAAATGGGAATATAAGATTCACTTTATGTAAGTGAAACAATTCACTTCTTTTTTTTTTTCTTGATATGAAATTATAAAATAAAAGTTAAATGCAAGCTAGCCAGTGGACATTTTCTTAATTGTTTAAAAGTTAAAAATTGTTTGGGCAGGAAGTTTATTTCGAATCAAGCAACCTTAGCCATGTAATCTTTAATTAGGTCAATCTTTAATTTATTTCAAATCAAACAAATTTATATTTTGATAAAATCGCTAAAATCGCAGTTAAACTAGATAATCAGTCAAACCAAAAACGGTTCACCCTATCGGCTAGGTCAAAGGACCAACCAACTTATACAAAAATTAATTAATTAAAACTTTTAAATTTTATTTTAATTTTAAAATTTAAACTGTCTTGAATTGAAACATATACAACACTACGATATTAAATAGGAGCATAAGGTTTATATAGTAAAACAACTCATTTTTTTCTCCTTTTCTTGATGTGGGATTATAAAATAAAAGTTAACTGTTGTTTAGACGGGAAGTTCATTTCTAATCAAGCAATCTCAGTCGTTCAATTTTTAATAAGGTCAATCTTAGTTTATTTCAAATCAAACAACTATAAGCAAATATATTTTGATAAAACAACTAAAACTGTGATTAAACTAGTGAATTAGTCAAATCGAAAACGATTCATCCTAATCGGCTAAGTCAAAAGACCAACCAATTTACAATAAAATTAATTAATTAAAACCTTCAAATTTTATTTTAAAATTTAAACCTTCTTGAACTAAAACATGCATAGTACTATAATATTAAATGAGAGTATAAAATTCACTTTATATAAGTGAAACAACTCACTTTTTATTTTTTTTTCTCGATGTGAGATTGTAATTATTTTAAAGTTAAATATTATGAAAGTTTCAAAACCTCATACGAAATTATTTTTAAAATAAAAACGTCTATGTGGGATTGTAAAATGAAAGTTAAATGGAAGCTAACCAATGGAGATTTTCTTAAAAATTGGTATTGATTATAGGGTTTCTCACTGAAAATCTTCTTTTGCTTATATAAATGGGAGCACAAGTATAGCGATTCTGATTTTGACCCGACTCTTGTTGTATCCCGGACTCGGGTTTAATGGTTTCAAATTGTTGTTTACGTCTTGCTTCCCTTGTATCTCCTTAAATTTAGCCATTGGATGTTGTGGTTGTGTTTTGGATAGGTTAGTTGCGTTTTGGATAGGTTGGTTGCTTAGTTTCCAAATTCTTATTGCCCAGAATTTTGCTCCTCCGCTCGAGCGGCGCTTTTTGCACTCGAGCGGACTTTGTGAACTCTCAGTATTTTTGCAGGTCTGCAAAAACTACTGGAAGAGTGTATTCTACGTTCGAGCAGATTTTTCTGCGCTCGAGCAGGCTTAGCTCGAGCGGCCTTTCTTGCGTTCGAACGTTGGTCTGTTGTCTGCAAAACTACTGAGACTGTGTATTCTGCGCTCGAGCGTCACTTCTTGCGCTCGAGCGGAACAACTTATTGTGTTTGACGCTCGAGTGTCACTTCTCAAGTTCGAGCGGACTGTGCGCATATCAGTTCGTAACAGTCACTTTTTACATCACTTTTTCATGTCTTTCTCTTTCTAAAACATCTCAAAACCCTAGATCTTGAGTTTTTCTCTCAAAAACTCATCTTCTCTATACATTTTCACCTAGATCCATTGGGTTCTCTACCCATGTGCCTTTGTTAAAAAGGTAAAGCACCTCAAGTGCTTCGTTTTCATCCCAATAGAGTTGTGTTTGAGCATCTTTGAAGTCTCCACCTTGCTTTGTTCGTCTCCTAACTTTGAGGTAGGGACTTTCTACACTCTTCTATGAGTTTTAACTTAGTTATTTGTTGATGGATAAGAAATATTGGATGTAACGCCCCAAGAAAAATACACAATTGAAGTATATCAACCACCACTCTTTATGATAACAGAAGTAAATCTCCAACATTTGAATACGTGATCATAAGGTGTTTACAAAATAATTCCACATGCGGATAAACATTCAATGACTTCGGTACATGAATCTATAGCATGTAAAACATCTAATCAAAATAAATAAACGCCCTCAACACATATATCCACACACTTAGTTTCGCGGAATCACCACATCTTTTCCTGCACCAAAATCCCATGGGGTGAGCATAAAGCCTACTAGGAAATTCTTAACAGAGTATATACATGTTGTACAAGTCTCATGAAATAAAATGCACATGCCATGCTATGCCTTTAAAAAAAAGTCACATCTTTATCTTTTGAAACCTTCATGCACAATGAGATATTGAAATTTCAACAATTCAATAATTTTATATCAAGTTCACGGGGTGGTAAATACGACTCAGGTAATCCCTAGGTTGGTATCTGCATGTAGGCATAACTAGCACTACCAAAACCCCACTTTACCGGTAACTAACCGGAAGGCACGTGGTACCTCCTCCGTGTGTGTTTTCGGTCTTTCACCCTGGACACTCAGGCTAACTTAATTAATTTCATCTACACCCCCTATCCGGACTTACCAACGTATTTACCCCATAACATTTCAATGAGATCTTGTTTCGCAAATATTCTTTTCTCAATGCAAAGGTTTCAAATCTCAATTCAAAATTTATAACAACCAAGTGAATCGAGATACTAATGCAATAATTATCAATGCAATATAATGTTCTTCCATTTTTAATTCTTCTACACAACCTTTTCCATTGTGATTACAATACCCATTTCTCTTTCCAATACAATTTCACAAGATAACCATATATTCATTTAAACCCATCAAGAGTAGCAACATTTCCACACTTTATGCATTCTCAACAACTTAGTCTTTTCATGACTATATATCATTTTCAACAAGAAGTTCCAATCAACTAATTCTCCCACACTATGAAATTTCCCATTTCAACATTTATAAAAAAAAAAAAAAAAAAAAAAAAGAATTGATCAATATTAATTTTATGACATCACCATATTTCCTCAAAAAGGAAAATTCCTAGATCTCTAGGGTTTCCACAAATAAAATTTTCTCCACATTTCAAAAGCAATTATTTCAAGACAACACTTCTCCATAACCATGTGGCTCAAAAATCTCAAGGATTTGTATAAAAATATTTTTGGAAACCCACATTTAAAATCAGCCATAACTCATGAATAAAAATCAAGTTCAACACAACAAGGAGGAGTTCCTACAACAACAAAACTTGTAAAAACATATATATAACTCAAAGAAAATCCCTACCTCAAGTTCTGGAAGGAAAAAGAGATAAAAGGCCCAAATCCAACGATATCGAAACATGATCTCCACTGCACACAACGAAGCCCTCGCTTAGCTCTCCAAAATTAGTGAAGCATGTTGGGTCAAAACTCTAATGGATTTAAAGAAATCAAGGTTTTGATCTTGTTCGGTGTAGGTAAATGTAGAGAGAAAAAAGAGAAATGGGTTTTTAGAGAGAGAGAGAGAGGTATACAAAAAGTGATATACATACATCCCAAGAAGAGGGAAAAAGGTAGATTTTCGAACTCAGATTCGTCCCGCACGTGCGGCACCCATTCCCGCACATGTGGCTCTCACCCCCGCACGTGCACCACTCTTCTCCTGCACTTCCCTCCGCACCTGCATATAATACAGTAGCCAACCCAGAACTTTCTCACTGCACGTGCGGCCTCTCCTCCCACACACGCGGCCCCTCTACTGCACGTGCAGCTCAAGCCCTCCACACGTGCGGCCCTGCTCCCAAACAGAAAATTCACCAACTCAACCCGAGATACCTCAGATCCAACCTCGCACCTTCCAAAACAAGTGAAACTCGGAATCGAAATAAATAAAAACAAGAATTTTGAAAGCAATTTTTCAAAAACAACAAACCCAACAGTTAACAAAACCTTGCATTAAAACCCGACACTATAATGAGAGTAAACCCAACATAACTCAAAGAGGACGAGACGAATAACGTACTCGATTATCACATTAGAACTTGTTGTGATTTTAAACAAACCTAGGGTTTTAGGTTAAAAATCAAAAGAGGGGTTTTCGAATGAACGTATTGGAAATAGTTATGGGAGTAGATATGAGCTTGTGTGCTGTTAAAATGGTTTATTTTGGTGTTTGGGATGAGGTTGGGAAAAATTGAGTTTTACGCTAAAATGTCTTGAATAATTATTTTGTATAGATAATTGAATTGGTATTAGGAATATGAAATTGGATGGATGTTTATATAAATGGTGGAGTTAGATATGTATTACCTCGCACCTATGGAAATTTGAATAATTTATCTATTGTAAAGATTGTATATCTGTTTTGGTCTCTCGGTAGAGGATAGCCATGATTGTTGTAGAAATTGCATGAGGATTAGGCGAATTGAAACTAATCTCTTAGTCGTTATCATTGAATATGATTATGATGTGTATACATTGTATATGTATGATATTTGGGAGGAGAAATGGGATGGACTCCATTAAATTAAGTTGGCCTGTGTGTCCAGGGTAAAAGTCTCGAAAACCGCGCGTATACATGGGTGCCGATTCCTGCAGACGAAATTTCTGTAAAATGGCAAGTAAATATATTTGTATAATAATTATATTGGTTGGAAACCTGTGCGATGTGTGGGGTGTATCCTCTGTTTGATTGATTAAATGAAGTGGGTATAACTAGTGAACTGGGATAAAATGAATTGAGATATAAGTTTGGCATTACATGGTTTTGGAGAAGAGTTGTGAAAGATTTTGTCATTGGGCATTGAACATGTGCATCTTACTTATATCTTTGTTAAGATTCATATATTTTGATAGATTGTCTCTACTGGGCTTTGGCTTACCCTACTTGGGAAAATCATTTTCAGGTGCTGGTGACATGCCTCTTCCAAGGACTTAGCTTGGGAGGACCTGGGAGCTGAAGGCTCTGTTTTTTTGTTATTTTGTATTTAATATTTGCACAAGCTTAGGGCTTTATATGTATGGAGCTTAAGACACTCTCTTTTGTTGTAACCAAGCTTAGTCTTGGAAATCTGTAAGCTTGTAGGGCATTTATTTTGTTGATCATTAAGTTGGTATCACATGCTATAGATTCACTGTAGAGCTTATGAATGTATACCACATATGTCACTTTTTTGTAAATTAACTCTGATTAATGAAATTCTATTATTTTGTTTATATCATCTTGTATTTGTCATTTGCAGATGAATTATTGTAATCATTTTGGAGGCGTTACAATTTGGTATCAGAGTGTATCAAGTTTAAGTACTTTGGGTACGTGGGAAGTGGTTAGTATCACAATGGGTTTGTCTCGCTTGATAGAGACTTTAGTATGAACGATGTGTGCTTATGTGATAACATACTTATGTGATTACATGGATATGGAGTTTGGTTTCTAGGATGTTGATTGAGTCTACGGGTTTCTAGAAGTCCTATTCGAAGAGCACTTGATCACTACTGTTTCTAATTAGAACTCTGGCAACACCGCGAAACAGTCATTATCCGGAAATGAAATTTGTATGTGTTTACATGACTATATGCTTATGTGGAGTGAATTACTGTTGTCCACTACATTAGGACGCGAGTGAGTTAACTTTGGCACATTTGTAAATGTGCTAATCTCTTTTGTTACTTTCATTAGGATGTTAGGACGTAAACATGGTGGTGGTAGGTGTGTTAAGCCTAAAAAGCATGAGGTGCCTTTACCGGATGAAATTCCAATGCAAGAAGAAAGGGTTGGTTAGGCCAATTTGGCAGAACCAATTGGTCAACAGGCCATAGAGGCCTTAGCCTATGAAATGGCTGGAGCATTGAGGGAATCCATGGACATTCTCATGGTTGAGAATCAAGTCCAGGCCCAAGTAGCTGAGACAGGGCCATCTTTTCTGAAGCGAGAGTTTTTCCAGTCAAATCCAAATCAGTTTGTGGGCGATCCCAAGGAGCCACTAAAGGTAGATGAGTGGTTAGAACAGATAGTGAAGATGTTCGAGATGCTTGGCCTTGAGGACAACAGACTAAGAATGACCTTGGCATCCTTCCAGTTGAAAGGAGAAGCGGGTCAGTGGTAGAAGTATGCGAGCCGGCGTATTGGGGGATTAGTTTTTGTCAACGCCTTCCAAATAAGTTTTTGCCTCCCACTATTAGGGAGAAGTTGAGGGATTAGTTTTCTCAGCTCAAGCAATTGAACACACTGGTGGTCGAGTTTAAGGCAACCTTTACTAGCCTCTCTCTAGGTTTGCACCACAATTAGTGCCGATAGAGGAGAACCGTTGCTTGGAGTTTGATAAGAGGTTAAGGACCGGGTTTCTTTTCAAGGTAGCATGTTCGATGATTAGAGATTACGGGCAAATTGTAGAGTCGGTAGCTCATCTTGAGACCGTAATGCAAATGGAGGAGGAGATGATGAGGTGCTCTAGGAGGAGTCAGGATATTCAGGGGGACAATAAGAGGTAGAGGGGTTCTAACCGACAACCGTCCCAGGGAGCTCAGTCGAGGTCCACTTTCCTAGTACCAAGTTCGGGTTCTGGGAGAGGTGGACAAGGAGATGTACTTGTTACAAGTGTGGCCAGTTAAGCCACAAGTCTCCAACATGCCCGCAGAGAGGAAGAGGGCAAATATCTGCACCGTTTTCGGCTCGTTCTCAAAGCCAGAGTCAGGGAAGAGGGAAGCCGCTCAATTATTATCATTGTAGGAAGGCAGGGCACATAAAGAGGTTCTGTCCATAGTTGGGTGGTACATCTAATGCGTCTGGTTCGAGACAGACAAAGAGCCACCAGCCAGCACAGCCAGCACAGGCCTTGAGGGATAATCAGGGATCCTTTTCGGCTCAGTCAATGCATCAAGCTTATGCTCCGAGAGGTGAGCAGGTTGATCAGAGACCTTCAGGGCGTGTATATGTTATTACTATGGTAGATCTTGTACCGACTCCTTCAGTAGTGAGAGGTACCTTCTTGTTTTGCAATTCAATTGCTAATGTGTTGATTGATATGGGTGCATCTCATTCATTTATCTCATTTGCATTTGCATCAGTTTTGGGGCTAGAGTTGGCTCAGTTAGCACCTCATATCTGTGTAGAGTCACCTAGGGGTGGTAAGATTGCTTTGAAGCAAGGGTGTCGGGGTTGTGACATAGAGGTTTCCGGTCGTCGACTTCATTTTGCATTTATGTTGCTTGACATGTCTAGTTTTGATGTTATTTTGGGTATGGACTGGTTGTCATCATATCGGGGTATTATAGATTGCTACCGGCAGAGGGTTACTGCATGTACCTTGAGCGGTGATTCTTTTTTATTGGGGGACCTGGTTGATAGAGTCTTATCACTGGTGTATGTTCCGCGTAAGCAGAGTGAGCTTAGTTGCCTTCTTGTCAACTTCTTGAGTACTGAGTGTGATGAAGTTCGAGTTGAGTTGCTAAGGGTAGTTTGTGAATATACAGATGCTTTTTCGGATGATCTTACTAGTTTACCACCCCATTGAGAGATCGAGTTCTCTATCGACCTAGTGCTTGGCACGACATCGTATAGATTTGCACCCGCCGAGTTAAGTGAATTGAAGATTCAACTCCAGGAATTGTTAGATAAGGGTTTTATTTGCCCTAGTACTTCACCTTGGGGAGCACCGGCTCTTTTTGCCAAAAAAAACGATGATGCATTACGACTTTGTATAGATTGCCAAAAGTTGAACTGGGTAACTATTAAGAACAAGTACCTGATGCCTCGTATAGATGATTTGTTTGATCAGTTGAAGGGGTCTTGTTGTTTTTCTAAGATAGACCTAAGATCGGGTTATCACCAGTTGAGAGTAAGGGAGGAGGACATCCTAATGACGGCATTCCGTACGCAGTATGGCCATTATGAGTTTCTGGTGATGCCCTTTGGGCTAACCAATGCACCAGCTGTGTTTGAGGATTTGATGAACCAGATCTTCCGTGAGTTTCTAGATTGTTTTGTGGTCGTCTTTGTGGATAACATTTTGATTTACTCACCCTTTAAGGAAGAACATGAAGAACACTTGTGGGTAGTACTTAAGTTACTTAGAGCCCACAAACTGTATACTAAGTTTAGGAAGTATGAATTCTGGCTGAGAGAAGTTAAGTTCTTAGGCCATGTAGTATCCGAGGAAGGGGTGACTGTAGATTCATCCAAAATAAAGACAGTGCAAGAATGGGAATCACCTAAGAATGCTTTCGAGATTCGTAGTTTCTTGGGGTTAGTTGGGTACTATCATAGATTTGTGAAGGATTTCTCTAGGCTAGCCTCACTATTGACTAGATTGACGAGAAAATGGGTCAAATTTGTGTGGAGCAATACTTGTGAGAAGTCATTTCAAGAGCTTAAAGTTAGACTTACCACTACTCTAGTATTGATTATTTGGAGAGGGGTTTAGGCTATTCGATGTATAGTGATGCCTCACAGGAAGGCTTGGGTTGTGTTTTGATGCAAGAGGGGAAAGTAGTAGCCTATGGCTCGCGGAAGTTGAAAACATATGAGAGGAACTACCCTACTCATGACCCAGAGTTAGCGGCGGTGATCTTTGACTTGAAGATTTGGAGGTATTACATGTTATAGCTCGACTTTTCGTGCTCCTTTCAGATACGACTAGCCCTACAGTTCGGACTCCCGTGGTTCTGAATCTGATCTCACAAGTGTAATGTGAAATAGATAAACACAAAAGAGTCCAAATCCGGCACATCTTTTGAAAAATCGATTTTGAATCAAAATGCCAAAAATGAACTACTTTGCCACATACAAAGTTGCCACCTAAATATTTTATTTTGAGAAATTTAGGAAACTGGGGACTCGTGCCAAAGGCCACTTATCCGTCATCACCAAAGTTGTCTCGGTTCAAGAACTTAGGTACGAGAGGGAAAGGTCATGAATTTAGCAACCCCGCTCACCCAATCAAAGATCGGCCTCTACTAATCATTACGTGATTCTTATTTACATTATATGTTCTTGTTCCGGTTATTAGACTAACATTACTATGTGTTGCACACAAGTATAGACTAATTTGGAAAAATTGAAATACTTTGATTTCATGTTTGTTTAAAAATTATTTCAAATATGTACCACTTGAAAAAGTGATCTCATATGCACATTACTCAAATTATTCCAATTCAAGCATTTAGCCTTCATCCATAAGCATTCAAGCAGATATATCAATTAAGCACTTAGCCTTTTGAAAAGCATGCTAAACATGGCAACAATCACACTTATGCAATATGCTAAAGCACAAATGCTCACCTAGTACTCTAAGGCAAGCCAAAAGAAACAAAAGAGTTAGAAAACATGCATGCTCCTAACTAATGCAACATAACTAATGCAACACATGCAATATGCGATTAATAGGCTCGGCTGCTAATTATGGCATGTGCATCAATTTGATAACATGCAGTCTAAGCACCTTTTCAAAGAAGTATTTAAATAACAATACATTGTTAGAATGATGAACCAAGCCTCGATGCATGCAAGACAAGTGGATGCAAACATGGAGCGTTAAAATTAAGAAATTTCAATAATTTATATAATTTGAAGCATATGGAAACAATTCATGTAACGCTCCAAAAATGCAACTAATCAAACTCATAAGAGAAGTGAGTATAATAGAATTGGTATGCTTTCATTCATTAGAGTTCGTATTACAAAAGATAACACATGCGATATATATTCATAAATGTTTATCCTGAATCTATAGCATGTAATACCAGTTAACAATCAACAAAATAAATGCCCTACAGGCTTACATCTTTCCAAGACATTGTTTGGTTACAGCAAAAGGAAGAGTCTAACTCAATACAACTTAGCCCTTGGCTATACAAAATAAATAAAATAAAAGGAAGCTCTTGCTCCAAGTCTCTCCAAACTATTGTCTCGGCGGAGGCATGTTTCCAACACCTGAAAATGATTCTCAAGTAGGGTGTGCCAAAGCTCAGTAGAAACCTACTAACACAATATATGAGAATTTACAATATAGGAGTATGATGCACATGTTCATTGTCCTATAACAAAATATTTATAAGTCTTTCCAAACCATGTAATGCCAAATTTGCATCTCAATTCATTCATTGTGGTTCAATAGATACATCCACTGCATTTAACCCATCAACAGAGATTACACCTCACAAGTTTCTAATCGATAAAATCATCATATAAATACATTCACTTTTATTTTTCATTTTACGAAAATTTCGTCTGCGAGAATCATCACCCATGTATACAAATGGTTTTCAGAACTTTCACCCTAGACACACAGGCCAACTTAGTTCAATGGAGTCTATCCCTTTTCTTTTCCTCAAAACATAGAGTACATCCACTTTCTTCTCCCAAATATCATACATATACAATGTATATCATTCATAATCATATTCAATGATAATGGTTAAGGGATTAGTTTTAATTTGTCTAATCCATATGCAGTGTCTACAATAATCATGACTATCCTTCATCGATAGCCCAAAGTAGATATTTCTAATCAAATATACAATCCCTATAACAGATAAATCATCAAATTTCCATAGGTGGGTGATTAAACAAATCCAACAACACCATTCATGTATACATCCTCCCAATTTCATATTTCCCATACCAATTTCATTATTTATACAAAATACTTATTCAAGACATTTTAGGGCAGAGCTCTCCATTTTTCAAATATTAACCCAAATGCCAAAATTAACTATTTTAACACAAGATGACCTCATATCCAAACTACATAATCATTTATATAACACCCACAGATAGAAACCCCTCTTTGCAAACTTCAACCCAAACTCTAGGTTTGTTCAAAACACCCCCAAATCTCACCATTTTCACACAATAATCTATAACTAAGTTAAAAATCATATTAAAGTGTAGAGAGTCCCTACCTTAAGTTTAGAAGACCAATGGAGCAAGGACGAAGCTTCAACGACACCAAAACCAAACTCCAATCGGATCAAAAGGAAGCACTCAAGATGCTCTACCCTTTTCCCAAAGACACTAGGGTGGAGAGATCAACGGATCTAGGAGAAAATGTAGAAAGAGAGAGAGAGAGTATTTTAGAGAGAGAGTGTGTCACTTTAGGGTTTTTGGAGGAAAATATATGAAAAGGTGATGTAAAAAGTCATTTTCGCAAGCTGATATATGCACAGTCCGCTCGAGCGCAAGAGTTGACGCTCGAGCGTCAGACACAGTAAGTTGTTCCACTCGAGCGCAAAAAGTGACCCGCTCGAGCGCAGAACACACACATCTAGTACTTTTGTAGAAAACAGACAAACCGCTCGAGCACAAGAAGGACCGCTTGAGCGT
The DNA here is from genome assembly GCF_055761805.1 of Camellia sinensis. NCBI lineage: Eukaryota > Viridiplantae > Streptophyta > Magnoliopsida > Ericales > Theaceae > Camellia > Camellia sinensis. Next base: position 29,681,749 of record NC_138963.1, on the reverse strand, counting down.
AGGAAACGCCGCTCGAGCATAGAAAACACTCTTCCAATACTTTTCCAGACGTACAAAGTACTGATAGTTCGCAAATCCCACTTGAGAGCAAGAAGGGCCGCTCGAGCAGAAGACCAAAAATCTGGGCAATATAAGGTTTGAAAAACAAGCAACCAACTTGTTCTGAACCTGCTCATCACGTCCAAATAACCAAATTTAAGGAGGAATAAAGGAAAAACAACAATAATCCACATTCAGAAACCATAAACCCGAGTCCGAACTACCACAAGTGTCGTATAGCGATCCCGGTTTTGACCCGACCTTCATTATATTTTGGACTCAAGTTTCGTGGTTTAATATTGTGCCCATGTCTTGTTTTCTTCCTTCAACTCTTTGGATTTGAGCATTGGATTGTGTTGGTCGTGTTTGGAATAAGTTGGTTGTTGCTTGGTCTAGATTGTTGTTGTCCAGATTTTGGCTTCTTCGCTCGAGCGAGGCTTCTTGCACTCGAGCGAGCCTTATGAAATTTACTTCTTCGCTCGAGCAAGGTTTCTTGCACTCGACCGAGTTTTGAGAGTTCTTAGGTTTCTTTCCCAGACGTAGCATTTCTAGGAAGGTGAAGTTCTTCGCTCGAGCGAGGCTTCTTGTGCTCGAGCGAGGGTGTGCATCTGTGACATACTTGAAGGTATGTATTCTATGCTCGAGTGAGGTCACTTGTTGTGTCTGGTCGCTCGAGCGACAACTTCTTCGCTCGAGCAAAGGTCGCGTATATCAGTTCGTAGTAGAGCATTTTTGTATCACTTTTTGTATCCCTTTTCACTCAAAACCCTAATCCGGCTCCCTCTCTCTCTAAAACTCTCTTTCTCTCTCTCTCTGCAAATACTCTAAGATCTAAGCATCCCTCTACCCTACTCCCTTTATTAAAAAGGTAGAGCACCTTAAGGGCTTCGCGTTGATCCGAGTAGATCGTGGTTTCTGCTTGTTTGAAATGTCTCCATCTTCTCCTTTGCTCTCCTAACGTTGAGGTGGGGATATTTTACACTTTAATATGGTTTTTAACTGGCATGACCCAAATCCGCCCCTATGGGTTTAGTACCGTAATCGGTCGGTAATCCGTGATTACCGAAGGCCTGCTTAACAGTAAAGACAATAATACAGAGTACAGGGGCTGGCGGAAGCCAAAACAGTAAATGAAAAATGTCCAATTATAGACACCTCATTTTTTATCATCCTCAAGACTTGGACGTCATCATTTGAACACTCGATGATCATCCATGCTCGTGTTCGTTTTGAGTTCTCAGAGGTCTCAGCTACGCGTCTTGCCTCAAGATCTCTCAACTTATCTGTTTTGTGCTTGGTCATGGACCAAACATTTGTGGTTTTGCTTCTAAGGGAAGAGGGTGGCTTCTTTGCCATCCCCTCAACCCACCGGCCATGGCATGAGGCCATCGACCCCTTTTTCTTGCCACCGGCCAAGAGTGTTGGCCGGTCAGCACTATATTTGGTCGACCGGCCATTATGTTGGTCAATCGGCCATTTTTGCTAGCCGAACCCTGTTCATCTGCTTTATGCAGATATTTTGTGCCAACTGGCACAGTTGGCACCCATTATTCCCCCCCTCCATACACGTGTATGGAGGAATTTGCTCCTTGCTTGGCTTCTCTTGGAAGCCTTAGAATTTGAGCCTCTATAAAGAGGGAGCCCCTCCTCCCTCCTCCAGGGTTCAGAAAATTGGTTCTTGAGAGGATAGATATAGTGTTGTATCTATTTTACTTAGTTTGGTCTTGTTTTGTGACCTAAAGTGAGTTTTGTCTTACTTTTGCACTAGAACACCTAGCATCACACCATCCTAGGGTTGCTGAAGCCTTAGAAGGTTGTTGTTAGGGTTCTTGGACTGGTTTTGACCAAAGAAAGGTGCTGGAGCTTTGTTCCTAAAGAAGGTCTACAAGGGTGAGCATCCTTACTTTAGTTACCCCTTTCTTGCTTAGGCTTTTAGCCATTCTTGCTTATTGTTTTAAGGTTCGACTATAACTGATAAAAGTTCTGATTTTGTGTGCTTTAGAACTTTGTTTAAGGTCACTTTGAGGTTTGGGGTTGTCTCCCCCCTCCAAGGCCTTGTTTTAGGCCATACCTTTTGGCCATTGTTTTGGTCTTTGCATGACCTCTCTACTACTGAAATCCAGAGGATTTTCAATGGTGGAGAGGTGATTTTGAGGTCCTAAAAAGGAGAGGGTCATCCCCTCTCCTTGTTATCTTTAATGCTTGCATAAATGGCTTATGTGGTAGCATGTGTGTTTAGTTTGTTTTAGCTCCATTTCAGTATGTATTAGGCTTTGTTTTTCCATGATACACCTCTGTTTTAAGTTGGTTTAGACATGCCATGTATGCTGCATACACTTGTCTTGTAATCCCATGATTTGGCCTTAACATGCATCATGTTGTAACATGTGTTTTTAGCATGATTTTGGCTCAACTCCATGAAGCTTTTAGCCTTGTTGTAGCGTGCTTAAGCTCTATTTTTCATTATTTTGGTTATGTTTACATTGTTTTATATAGCCACCATGCAATCTAGCGTGTTAGCTTTGAGTGTCCAAGTCGCTAGCATGCTCTATTTGGATCATTTCAGTGGTTTGGCATCACTTAGAATGTTATTTCAGTCCATATTTCATGCTTGAATACTTGCACTTATCACTCTTTTAATGTCTTAAAAAGTTTGTGTTTACGCTTCATGAATGTGTCATTGCGTATGCTTCCATGCTTAGGCCATTTGGATGCCATCTAAGTGTGTTTTTGGCCTTGTCTTGACCTGCATTGGGACTGTTTTGAGTCCCTTTGACCCTTTGGGACTTGCCTTGCATGGCCATGGTTTGAGCCCTTTGGTTAGCCTTAGGCCTTGGACCTTCTTGCATGCCTTACTTGCATGGCATGGTTGATTTGCATCATCCTTTGCACATTTTCAGAGCTTATCATATGTGTCCATATTTGTCTCTTCTTAATGTGTCTAAGAGTCGACTCTTTTATGCCTAAGTGTTGGACCTTTACATGTACATGTTTGAGTGTGTTTTGTCTATCATTTCTTGGCACTTTGGCCACTGATTTGGGCTCATTTGAGAGATACCCATTTTGGTTTAAGACCATCCCCGCATGTTGTTGCATGCTTGCCTTGTATGTTGTCACATACTTGTTGTATATTTGGTAAATTGCATGTTGTAGCATGCTAGTTCAATTGTGCCTCGTTGTGTACTTAATCCATGACATGTTGTCGTATGCTTAAGTTGTAATACATTTGGCATGCATTCTCTTTTTTTAGTTACTTAACATGTTGTCACATGTTTGCCTCACATGTTATTGCGTGTTCATCATTGGCATTGTTGTTACATGCTTTGCATACTTGTTTGTTTAGGTTGTATGCCTACTGCACATTGCTTGCTTACATGCCTAGGTTGCATAGCATTAAGCATGCATCATTTGCCTCTTGATCAACCATGATGGAGGTTAGGACCCCATTTCATGTTTATGTGCATTCATTGTTCATTAATTCACACACTCGGCTCCTTTGGCCATCATGCATTGAAATGCGTGATTGATGGCCCGAGGGTCGAGAACCATGCTCCTTTAAGTCTCAAACATGCTGAGGAGGGTGGTGGTGCACACATTGCTTTGAAAATGCATTGCCATGCTCTGTCTGTCCTCTACTGCAGCAAAACAGGATTCTGCAGGAAGAGATTGCCGGTCGGCCATCTTCAGTGCCGGCTGGCCATGTATCATTGGCCGATATCCCCACAAATGGTTGATGACCAGTTCTCCATGGCCGGTGGCCTCACCTCTTGGTCGGTGACCTCCCACAACCCTCAAGGAGTAGTTCAGAAGTAACTTTGAGACATGCGCAGTGTTCAGAGGTGCAGAGTAGTGTAAACAGAGGCAGCTTGAGTATGGCGATGAATTTCCAAGCGGAGCCGAGCGCGCACGCATTCATCCCTCTTCCCGAGGCCTCTTTACTGCTTTCTTAGCTTAATTAACTCTTTTAATTAATTAAGTATTGTGTAATATTTAATTGGCTTGTTAGTTAATTAATTTGTATTATTCTTTCGGTCCCTCCCTCGAGAGAGCGCAATCGTGTAATAAGCGTGCGTGTGTGTGATGCATGTCTTCCAATCTCCACTTTTTTCTCCCTTTTACTTAATCACTTACGATGGTTAGTTCTAGGGCACGTTTCAATTAGCATCCTTATGCTATGCATGTTTGCATCATTCATCTCTATTGCATACACCGGGCTCGGCGCATCATACTAACTACATTGTATTTAAATTCCAAGTTGAATACATGTGTCGAATTGTCGCATCGCATATGCCATTTTAGATTAGCCGAGCCTATTCTAGTTGCATTTTGCCTGTGATGCATTAGCCATCTTAACATGGACTTGGATCATACATTTGATTACTAACATGTTCTTTGTTTTGGCTCGGAGTACACTGTGAGTGTTTATGCTTTAGCATCTTGCATGTATGTGAGTGTTAACATGGAAGCATGCTTACCATGAGGCTAATTGCTTATGTGATATAACTGCCTGAATGCCTGTGGGTGAAGGTTGGATTGCTTGAATTGGAATAATTCATCGAAATCCGTGATTTAGCCTACTTACAAGTAGCAAACTTCAAACCGTTTTTCAAACAACAAATATGTGATGTTTTGTTCCAAATTAGGCAACCTAGTCTATACTTGTGTGTTGTGCGCATCACATAATAAGATTAGGTAATTAACCGGAATAAGAACACATATGTTTTCAAAACTTGATATCATGCTTAGTACAGGCCGATCTTCGGATCGGGCGAGCGGGGGTGCTCATAGCTGACCTTCCCCAATCGTACCCAAGTTTCCGAGCCAAGGCAACTTTGGTGATGACGGACACGTGGCCTTAGGCAACGAGTCAGGGTTTCCTAAATTCCTTCAAAATAAATATTTAGGTGGCGACTTTGTATCTGGCAAAGCAGTCCATGTTTAGCACTTCTTTCTTAAAAATCAGTTTTCCAAAACGATTTGCCGGATTTGGACTCTTTGGTGATTTATCAGTCTTGCATTGTACTTTGCGAGAACAGATTTAGAACCGTGACACTTGAGTCCGAACTGTGGTAGCATAAAGCTCAAGGGCACGTCCACACTAATGAGCTATGACAATCTGTATGCAAAAAGACTTTTCATAACATATTCACATTCAAAACCATAACAGTATATACATACATCATATACAGGCATTCGGGTTAAGGACCAAATCCCTACCATAACAGTACAGTACAAGTCTCATAAAGTCTATACAAAACAGAAACAGAAAGAGGGAAATCTAAAACAGCCGTAGCTTGGCAGCACATGGAACCTCACAGTGAGGCACGTTGGTTGGCTTGACAAAAAGGGAGTTTAACCCAACACTCCTAGCTCCGATCCGGTGCCTGGACACCTACATATATATATATATAAATAGTAAGCTAAAGCCCAGTGAATAACATATGCGTAAAGGGGTTAGGAATGAATGTCCTTTCAGTATTTAAAACAGTCATTTGAACAGTATATCGGTTATTCGATCATAGCAGTCATAAGTGGTACATCCAATAGCAAACAGTACAGTAGGTCTTAACAGACCGAACAGTCAATTGATGGTCATCATATCAGTAAACAGTAGTGGTTCCAAACATGGAAACCGACAGAGATCTCTGTGACAGTAGCAGTACAGTACAGTAACAGTAAATTGCTATGGATGTCACAAATACAGTTCGCAAATAGGACAAGCATTTATTCAGTAAGAAATATCATTTCAGAAAGCAGTACAGTTGATCATTCAGAAAGTATTCATGATTGAATATATCTTTACAACATTGTTACTCACAGAGTTCTGGGCTACAAATAGGCTAGAGCGTCCTCGGATGCCAACCCTACACAGTTACAGAACGAACACACACTAAGTTACACACTTGGGAAACAATGACTTAGTCCCTATCTTGACTCGGTGTGGCTCTACATCAATATCCTTATTAAGATGCCTTAAACTAGGTCTAGGAATGCCTAGGATGGAATGAGGATGCAAAGATGCACTTTAAAACACTTTTCAGAATTTTCAGAAAACATGGGTCTCGCTCGAGCGTGGCTTTCTATGCTCGAGCGGACATGCAGACAAAGGAGCTCCGCTCGAGCGTGACTTTCCTCGCTCGAGCGGACTGCAAAAGTACTGGATGCATGAAATTCACGCTCGACGGGCGCTCGACCCCTGCTCGAGCGTGAGACACAAGTCCTCGCTCGAGCGTGCATTCCCTCGCTCGAGCAGACCGTAAACACATGCAAAGTACTAGATACACGCATTTCACGCTCGAGCGTCACTTTACTCACTCGAGCGGACTACATGAACTCAGAGTGTACGCTCGAGCGTGGGTCCAAATTCTGGAATTTCCAGATTGAACCTCCAAGCTCAAAATCAACATTCAACACATCAAAACTCAACCTCTTGGGCCTATTTTCTGAAAAAACACTTTAAACCCATAATATAACCTGTTTTGAAGATCAATTTGTCAAAATCAAAGCCCAAGAGTGAGTCAATTGAACACCATTTTCAAATAAACATCAAGAACATGATGAACATGCAACATGCATGAGTTCAATTGAAATCAAAGCTTCAAATACATAATCAAATGAGTCAGTCCTTTCAAAAACATGATGAATTCATGAACTATAATCAAGATATGGACATGCATGTAGCAATTTCCATTAAAACAACCTCAAAATGATAGAACATGTACATGCATGCTTGATTCAAGCTTCAATTCAACAATTTAAGCCATAACTCAGCTCTAAACTCCAACAATCCTCTAAACCATGCAAGAACCAACCCAGAATATGAACAAGAAGGTAAATTCTCTACCTTAAGTCTCCAATTTCAAATGTAGAAGCTCAATATGCAAGGAATCCTTCAATCTCCTAAGCCTCCAAGCCAATTTTTGGTTGAAATCAATCTATCTCATATATCTCTCTCTCTCTAGTCGGTTTGGTATGAAGAAAGGGGCTGAGAATAAAGTGTCAAAAGCTCCTAATCAAGTCCCAAATATTGATGTAGAGAAAGGTCACTCAATGGCAACTAGGTAAATAAAGCTAACTTATGTAATTTAACATTATTAAATCTAATTTAATCATACCAAATCACATTTCAATTAAATATACCATAAAATCACATAAATTCTAACTAGCATAAAACATTAATCGATTTCAGATTCAGCCGCCGCTAAGGCCTTCAATTTGCAGTTTAAAACATAAAACTTGAACAGATCATTTAGTAGTCAAACAGATAGATTTGCATTTAAAATAATACACTCAATCAATCAGTTCAGAATTTCAGTCAATCAGTCACTTAACATGCTTAATCATAGTTTAGCACTAATCAGTGGTGAGGGTTGTCACATTAACCTAGGTATTTGATGTTATGTATGAATGGTGGGATTTGGGAGTGATTTGGGTAAACTAAGGTTTAGGTACAATTAAAAGAGGAGTTTTCCATGTTGGGTTGTAAAATGACTATAGGACTTTGAATATGTAGCTCTTTTGTGATTAAATGAGAAGTTTGGCCCTGGGTTGATATTTGAGAAAAGGGGAAATTTGCCCTAATTTAGGTTGAATAATTCATCTTGTATACAAAATGAAATTGATATGGGAAATATGTATTGGGAGAATGTATGAATGAATGGTCTAATTGGATTTGATAAATGACTCACCTATGGAAATTTGATAGATTATCTGTTTAAAGATTGTATATATGTTTAGAAATATCTGTTTTGGGCTATCGATGGAGGATAGCTATGATTGTTGTAGAAACTGCAGGTGGATTAGGTGAATTGAAACCTATTATTTTTTAAATTATGTCATTAAATATGACGGTATGATTGAGACATTGAATATGTATTGTGGATAGTCATTGTATATAACAACGTTTTTAAATGCATTGTATATGTATCATTGTTTGGGAGGAGATAAGGGATGTACTCCATTGTTTGGGAGGAGATAGGGGATGGACTTCATTTTAAATTAAGTTGGCTGGAGTGTCCTGGGTGAAAATCCCGAAATCATATTGTAGTCTTGTAGACGCGCCCGAACGTCCCGGGAGGGAAATCCCGTTTTGTTCATTATGGGCTCACTAAAGTTCGGACTCAAATTGTCACGGTTCTTAATCTGAACCAAAGAGTTTAAATCCGGCAAATCGTTTTGGAAAACAGATTTTTGTAAAGAAGTGCCAAACATGGACTATTTTGTCAGATACAGAGTCGCCACCTAAATGTTTTATTTTTGGGAATTTAGGAAACCCTGACTCGTTTGCCTAAGGCCACGTGTCCGTCATCACCAAAGTTGCCTCGGCTCAGGAACTTGGGTACGATTGGGGAAGGTCAGCTATGAGCACCCCCTCTCGCCCGATCCGACGATTGGCCTCTACTAATCATGATATCTTGTTTTGAAAACATTTATGCGTTCTTATTCCGGTTATTAACCTAGATTTACTATGTGATGCGCACAACACAAAAGTATAAAATAGGTCGCCTAATTTGGAACAAAGCATCGCATATCCGTTTGTTTGGAAATCGGTTTGAAATTTGCTACTCGCAAGTAGGCTAAAACACGGATTTCAATGAATTGTTCCAACTCAAACAATCCAACTTTCACCCACAGGCATTCAGGCAGATATAACACATAAGCATATAGCCTCATGGTAAGCATGCTAATATGGCAACACTCACACGCATGCAAGATGCTAAAGCATAAGAGCTTACCTAGTACTCCAAGCCAAAACAGAAACTAGTTAGTAATCAAATGCATGATCCTAGTTCATGTTTAGATGGCTAATGCAACACATACAGAATGCAACTAGAATAGGCTCGGCTAATCTAAGATGACATATGATGATGCTACAGCTATCAAGTATTCAACTTAGAATTGAAATACAATGCAGTTAGTATGATGCGCCGAGCCCGGTGCATGCAAGACTGATGAATGATGCAAACATGCGAGCATAAGTATGCTATTTGAAACATGCCCTAATACTAACCATTGAAAGCAGGTAAGTAAAAGGGAGAAAGAAGTGGGGGTTGGAAGACATGCACACACACACCCACACTTATTACAAATTCGCCCTCGCTTGGAGGAACCAAAAGAATATACAAATTATTAACCTACAAACTAATTAATTCTTACAGACCACCTAACTAGTAGAAAGCAATAAACAGCCTCGGGAAGAGGGTCCGATGCATGCGTGCTCGGGTTTGCTCGGAAATTCGTCGCCATGCACAAGCTGCCTCTATTTTCCTTGCTCTGCTCCTCTGAAAATTGCACAAGTCCCAAGGTACACTCCATGGACACTGTGGAACACCACCGACCAAGGGGAATCACTACCGGCCAAAGAGAGTTGGTCATCGACCAATTATGGAGCTCTCGGCCACAAATATTTGGTCGGTCGGCAGTATAGATAGTCGGCCGGCCAAAGCTTCCTGCAGAAACCTGTTTTGACAGCAGCAGAGGACATACAAGGCATGGCAAAGTATTTTCAAAGCAATGTTTGCACCAACACCCTCCTTATCATGTTCGTGACTCAAAGGAGAATGGTCCTCCACCACCAATCGCGCATTTCAATGCGTGATGGCCCAAGAAGCCAAAGCATGCAATTCAATATTAGAATGAAATGCATACAAACAAACAAGGGCCCCAACCTCAATCATGGTTAATCAAAAGGCAAGGCATGCATGTCAAATGCAACCTAAGCATGTGAGCTAAGTATGCAACATGAGCATGGGCACAAGCAATGTATACTAGGCACACAACCTAAGCTAACAAGCATGCAAGACATGGAACCAAGCCCAATGACTTAAACTATGGTCATGTGACACATGAAGCAAATGACCAAAGTGAAACAAAACAGCCCCAAATCATGCCAAAAAGGTCAAAGACACACCTAGATGGCATCTAAATGGCTTAATTCTAAAGGCATGCAAAAGGGGCCAAACATGGAGCATAAGACACCAATCTCTTAAAGCATTAAAGGAGCATCAAATGCAAGCATACAAGCATGCCATAAGGACTGAAATGACATGGCAAGTGGTTCCAAACCACTGAAATAATCCAAATAGAGCATGCTAGAGGGTCCAACACTCAAGGCCTACAAGGGGGATTACATGGTAGCTATACAAAGCAAAGGATGGATGACCCAAACAACCAAAAACAGTCCTCAAGCACACTAAAACATGCATAAAAGCTTCACAAAGCCAAGCCAAAACAAGTAAGCATAGTGGTCTAAATGCTAGATACATGTTAAGGCAATTTCATGGCATTACAAGACAAGTATGTAAAGCAAGCATGGTGTGTCTAAACAAACTTAAAATAGAGGTAAAACATGGCAAAATACTACCAAATACCTACTAAGACATGGTCAACATGAACTTAAGAATGATGCTCACACATGAGGCAAAAATGGCCAATATTGAAGGCAACAAGGAGAGGGGATGGCCCTCTCCTTCTTAGGACCTTAAACCACCATCCTCACCACTAAAATCCCTCAAGATTTCAGTGGTGAGGAGGCCCAAACAAGGTGGTCCCGGAGCTCACCAAAATAGCACAAAATGGGGGCCAAACAAGGCCTAAGAGGGGGTAAACAACCCCAAACACAAAAGTGGTCTTAAACAAACTTCAAAAGCATGAAAAAAATAGAGCTTTTATCAATTATACACTAAGCTCAAAACAGTGTGCAAGATAGGCTAAAAACTTGTGCAAAAACGGGGAATAAAAGAGGGAGAAACTCACCCTTGAAGACCTTCTTCAAAATCAGCACTCCAGCAGGTTTTTCTAAGTCAAAACCAAGTCTTGAGTCCCCACAAGACCCTCCAGGAACTTTAGATGAGGGGTGGAGGTGTGTGCTTAGGAGTTGTGGTGCAAAGGGGCCAAGAACTATGGACTTTGGAGCTTGGAATGTAGAGATATGGAGGGAAGTGTTTGGTTTTTGCCTTAGACAAATTTCTTGGAACCCTTGCAATGGAAGAGGAGCTCTTCTTTTATAGAGGAAGAAGGGTCCAAGCTTCTCTTAGAAGCTTGGAGCAAAAGGGCCAAGAAGGCCAAGCTTCTTGGAGAAGCTAGACAAAGGGTTCAAGCTTCTTGGAGAAGGTAGAACAAAGATTCAAAAGGTTCAAGCTTCCTCAAGAAGCTAAAACCAAGGGTTTAAAAAGTTCAAGCTTCCTCAAGAAGCTAGAACCAAGGGTTCAAAAGGTTCAAACCCCCTCAAGAAAAGGTCTCGGCTAGAAAAAGTGGCCGATTGACCAAAATCAGTGGCCGACCGACCAAACACAATGCTGACCGACTATCAATAGTGCCGACCGGCCATCACCAATGGCCGGTGGCAAGGAAACAAGGCCGGTGGCCTCAAGCCATGGCCGGTGAGGTGTGGAGATGGCCTACAAGCTATTTCCCACCCTCAGAAGCAAAACAAGTGTTTGATGCAAAACCAAACACAAAACAAACAAGTCGAGAGGTCTTGAGGTAAGGCGCGTAGCCGAAACCTCCGAGAACTCAAGACGAACACAAACAAGGGTAATCATCAAGTGTTCAAACGATGACGTCCAAGTCTTAATGACGGTCAAAAATGGGATGTCTACACACACACACACACACACACACACATATATATATATATATGGGTGCCGATTCCCTCGGACGAGAATCCGTAAAATGGCAAGAAAATTGAAGTGTTTGAATAATGGTTGTTATTGAATTGTGAACCAATGAGTTGTAGTCTCATTTGGGGTTGTTTAGATAACAAGGAACTATACTTATGAATTGATTTGAAATGAAAGAATGGAAATGAATTAAGATGTGGACATCAATATTGAATAGAAATGGGAAGAATGTAAGTTGGCCATGGGCATTGAACATCTATCTGATTCATATATCTTAGTTAAACTTCATATATTGTGTTAGTATATCTCTGCTGGGTTTTGGCTCACCCTACTTAGGAAACTATTTTCAGGTATAGGTGATATGCTTCCTCCAAGGACATAGCTTCGGAGGTTTTAGGAGCTGAAGGCTCTGTTTTTTTATAATTCGTGTTTAAATGTTTATTTAAGCCGAGGGCTTTACATGTATAGAGCTTAGGACTCTCTTTCGTTGTAACCAAGTATTTTCTTGGAAAGATGTAAGCCTGTAGGGCATTTACTTTTGTTATTGGTAACTTGTATTACATACTGTAGTTTCAGAATGAACATTTATGAAAGTGTAATGCATGTAATACCTTTTATATTATAAACTCTGATGAATGAAAGTATAACGTTTTTATTATGTTTGTAGATCTTATGAATAGCTTATTGGTATTATATTTTGAGGGCGTTACATGTCGGGTCAAAACTGGAATCGTTATAATTCACTTTTCAATTTATATAATGGTCTATTCATGGAGGTTACTTTATATAAGTGAAACAATTCACTTTTTTCTCTTTTTTTCCCGATTTGGGATTATAAAATAAAAGGTAAATAGAAGCTAGTCAACGAGAATTTTCTTAATTGTATAAAATTAAGAAAATTTAATAATTTTAGAATGAGTGTTTGGAGTTTTAAGGGAGCTTCTAGAAGCCTTCTCCCTTAAAACCCCCTTTATAAGATTCATTTTATATAAGTGAAATAACTCATTTTTTTCTTTCTTTTCTCGATGTGGGATTATAAAACTTTATATAAGTGAAACAACTCACTTTTTATTTCTTTTCTCGATTTGGGATTGTAATTATTTTTAAGCTAAATATTATTAGTGTTTCAAAATCTCATACAAAATTATTTTTAAAATCAAAACTATGTGGGATTGTAACATAAAAGTTAAATGGAAGCTAGCCAATGGGGATTTTCTTAATTGTTTAAAATTAAGAAAATCAAAAAAATGAGTATGAGATATTGATCATAAGGCTTCTCACTAAAAATCTCATTTTGCTTATATAAATGGGAGCATAAGATTCACTTTATGTAAGTGAAACAATTCACTTTTTCTTTTGCTTTTTTTCTAATGTGGCATTATAAAATAAAAGGTAAATGGAAGCTAGCCAGCGGGAATTTTCTTAATTGTTTAAAATTAAGAAAATACAATAATTTTAGAATCAGGGTTTGGAGCTCCTAGAAGACTTATCCCTAAAAATCTCATTTTCCTTCTATAATATATAGATAGATAGTGAAACAAACTTTGCTTTTTATTCTTCTCCCAATGTGCGATTATAAAATGAATCATAAACTAATTAAAGTTTTATTTTTATATGATTAAATGGAAGTAAGCCAATGGAAATTTTTTTAATTGTTTAAAGTTAATAAAATCAATATGAGAAATCGTGATTAAACCAGCGAATCAGTCAAACCCAAAATGGTTTAGTCTAATCGGTTAAGTCAAATGACCAACCAATTTATATAAAAATTAATTAATTAAAACTTTTAAATATTATTTTAATTTTAAAATTTAAACTGTCTTGAATTGAAATATATACAATACTACACTATTAAGACTCACATTATATAAGTGAAACAACTCACTTTTTTTTTTCTTTTTCCGATGTGAGATTATAAAATAAAAGTTAACAATTATTTGGATGGAAAGTTTATTTCCCATCAATCAATCTCAGTTTTTCAATATTTAATCAGATCAATCTATAGTTTATTTCAAATCAAACAAATCTAATCACTATATTTTGGTAAAATCGCGGTTAAACCAACAAATCAATCGAATCAAAAATTATTTAGCCTAATCGACTAGGTCATAATTAATTAATTAAAAATTTTAAAATTTAAACTATATTGAATTGAAACATGCACAACACTACAATATTAAGTGAGATGGGAGTATAAAATTCACTTTATATGAGTAAAATAACTCATTTTTTTCCTTCTTTTCCTGATGTGGGATAAGCAAATAAAAGTTAGTCAATGGAAATTATCTTAATTATTTAAAATTAAAAAAATCAAAAAAAATAGTATGAGATATTGAAACTCTCACAAGGCGTCTCACTAAATGGAACGAGGGTATAAAATTTCTCTTTATATGAGTAAAACAACTCATTTTTTTCCTTCTTTTCACGATGTGGGATTATCAAATAAAACCAGCCAATTGAGATTTTATTAATTATTTAAAATCAAGAAAATCAAGAAAATTAATATGAGAGATTTATTTGGTAATCGCACATCGAGAAAAGAAAGAAAAAGTGAGTTGTTTCACTTATATAAATTAAATCTTATACTCCCATTTAATATTGTAGTGCTATGCATGTTTCAATTCAACATAGTTTAAATTATAAAATAAAATTTAAAAGTTTTAATTAATTAATTTTTGTATAAGTTGGTTGATCTTTTAACCTAACCAATTGAGTTGAATCATTTTTGGTTTGACTGATTCATTGGTCTAACCACAATTTTAGTTGTTTTATCAAAATATAATGGTTTAGATTTGTTTGATGGAAATTTTATCAAAATATAATAGTTAGATTCGTTTGCTTCGAAATAAACTAAAGATTAATCTGATTAAAGATTAAATGACTAAGATTGCTTGATTACAAATAAACTTTCCGCCTAAACAATTGTTAACTTTTAGAAAATCAAGAAAATTAGTATGAGATATTGAAACTCTTACAAAGCTTCTCACTAAATGGGATAGGAGTATAAGATTCTCTTTATATAAGTAAAATAAATCATTTTTTTCTTTTTTTTCCCAATGTGGGATTATCAAATAAAAGCTAACCAATGGAGATTTTCTTAATTATTTAAAATTTAGAAAATCAAAAAAATGGGTATGAAATATTGAAACTCTCACAAGGCTCAAGGCTCCTCACTGAAAAGACCATTTTCCTTATATAATATACTAGTATATCATCCGTGCTATGCACGTGATAAAATAATATATTATTTAATAAAAATATGATAATTATATTTAATTTTTTATATTTTGTAAAATAAAATTTAAATGGAAGCTAGCCAATCGGAATTTTCTTAATTGTTTAAAAATAAAAATAAAAAATAGTATGAGATATTGATCATAAGGCTTCTCACTAAAAATCTCATTTTACTTAAAATAAATGGGAATATAAGATTCATTTTATGTAAGTGAAACAATTCACTTTTTCCTTATTTTCTCGATGAGGGATTATAAAATAGCAGTTAAATGAAAACTAGCCAATGAGAATTTTCTTAATTGTATAAAAGTTAAAAATTGTTTGGGCAGAAAGTTTATTTCGAATCAAGCAATCTTAGCCATGTAATCTTTAATTAGGTCAATCTTTAATTTATTTCGAATCAAACAAATTTAACCAATATATTTTGATAAAACAGCTAAAATCACAATTAAACCAGCAAATCAGTCAAACCAAAAACGATTCACCTTATCGACTAGGTCAAAAAATCAACTTATACAAAAATTAATTAATTAAAACTTTTGAATTTTATTTTAATTTTAAAATTGAAACTGTCTTGAATTGAAACATACACAAGATTATAATATTAAATGGGAGTATAAGGTTTTTATAATAAAACAACTCATTTTGCCTCACTTTTCCTGATGTGAGATTGTAAAATAAAAGTTAACAGTTGTTTAGACAGGAAACATTTCTAATCAAGCAATCTCAGTCGTTCAATTTTTAATAAGGTCAAGCTTAGTTTATTTCAAATCAAACAAATCTAAGTAATATATTTTGATAAAACAACTAAAACTGTGATCAAACTAGTAAATCAGTCAAACTGAAACAATTCAGCCTAATCGGCTAAGTCAAAAGACAAACCAATTTACAACAAAATTAATTAATTAAAACCTTTAAATTTTATTTTAAAATTTAAATCATCTTGAACTGAAACATACACAATACTATAATATTAAATGAGAGTATAAGATTCACTTTATATAAGTCAAACAATTCACTTTTTATTTCTTTTCTCAATGTGGATTGTAATTATTTTAAAGTTAAATATTATGAGAGTTTCAAAATCTCATACAAAATTATTTTTAAAATTAAAACGTCTATACAGGATTGTAAAATAAAAATTGAATGGAAGCTAACTAATAAAAAAAAATTAATATTGATTATAGGGCTTCTAAGTAAAAGTCTTCTTTTACTTATATAAATGAGAACATAAGATTCACTTTATATAAGTGAAATAATTCATTTTTTTCATCTTTTCCTGATGTGGGATTGTGAAATAAAAGTTAAATGAAAACTAACCAATGAAAATTTTCTTAATTGTTTAAAATTAAGAAATTTTAATGATTTATATAAATTGGAGCATAAGATTCACATTATGTAAATGAAACAATTCACTTTTTCCTTTCTCTTTTTCCCCGATTTGAGATTATAAAATAAAAAGTAAATGAAAGTTAATCAATAGAATGAAGGTTTGGAGGTTCTAGAAAGCTTCTCTCTTAATACTCTCTTTATAAGATTCATTTTATATAAGTGAAACAACTCACTTTTTATTTTTTTCTCAATATGGGATTGTAATTATTTTAAAGTTAAATATTATGAGAGTTTCAAAATCTCATACAAAATTATTTTTAAAATCAAAACTATGTGGGATTGTAAAATAAAAGTCAAATAGAAGCTAGCCAATGGAGATTTTTTTAATTGTTTCAAATTAAGAGAAAAAAAAAATGAGTATGAGATATTGATCATAGGGCTTCTTACTAAAAATTTCATTTTACTTATATAAATGGGAGCATAAGATTCACTTTATGTAAGTGAAACAATTCACTTTTTCTTTCTTTTACCGATGTTGGATTGTAAAATAAAAGGCTTCTCCCTAAAATCTCATTTTCCTTATGTAATATATAGATAGATAGTGAAATAAACTTTTTTTTTTCTTTTCCCAATGTGGAATTATAAAATAAATCATAAACTAATTAGAGTTTTATTTTTATATAGTTAAATGGAAGTTAGCTAATGGAAATTTTTTTAATTGTTTAAAATTAATAAAATCAATATGAGAAATCGCGATTAAATCGGCGAATCGGTCAAACCCAAAATGATTCAGCCAAATTGGTTAGGTCAAATGACCAAACAACTTATACAAAAATTAATTAATTAAAACTTTTAAATGTTATTTTAATTTTAAAATTTAAACTGTCATGAATTGAAGTATATACAATACGACACTATTAAGATTCACATTATATAAGTGAAACAACTCACTTTTTTTTTTCCCCTGTTTCTGATGTGGGATTATAAAATAAAAGTTAACAATTATTTGGATGAAAATTTTATTTCTAATCATGCAATCTCAGTTTTTCAATCTTTAATCAGATCAATCTATAGTTTATTTCGAATCAAACAAATCTAATCAATATATTTTGATAAAATCGATAATTAATTAAATTTTTTATAATTTAAACTATATTGAATTGAAACATGCACAACACTACAATATTAAATGGGATGAGAGTATAAAATTCACTTTATATGAGTAAAATAACTCATTTTTTCCCATTCTTTTCCCGATATGAGATTATCAAATAAAAGCTAGCCAATGAAGATTTTCTTAATTGTTTAAAATTAAGAAAATCAAAAAAATTAGTATATGATATTGAAACTCTCACAAGGCTCCTCACTAAATGAGATGGGCGTATAAGATTCCTTTTATATGAGTAAAACAATTATTTTTTTTTCTTCATTTTCCGATGTGAGATTATTAAATAAAAACCAACTAATGGAGATTTTCTTAATTATTTAAAATTAAAAAAATCAAAAAAATTAGTATGAGATATTGAAACTCTCATAAGACTCCTCACTAAATGGGTTGGGAGTATAATATTCCTTTTATATGAGTAAAACTAATTTTTTTTTCTTCTTTTTTTGATGTGGGATTATCAAATAAAAACTAACCAATAGAGATTTTTTTAATTGTTTAAACTTAAATAAATTAAGATAAGGCTTTGAAGCTCTCACAAGCCTTCTCACTAGAAAGTCTATTTTTCTTATATAATAAGATAGATAGATAGATAGATAGATAGATAGATAGATAATATATTTTTTTTTTTGAATAAAAAAACTCGTATAAATATATATATATATATATATATATGTTGCAGTGAGGTCAATAATGATTAATTTTTTTGTTTGTCCTAATCTTTCCATCAAAACTTTGTAATACGTATATTTTTTTTAAATAATTTGACTACTGTTTAAAATTTTCGATGTGTCAGTAATTTAAATGTTATCTGGACGTCAATTACCTATATTATATAACTAATGGTTGTCTACTATAGCGATCCCGGCTTTCCCTTTCGTGTTTAACTATAATCCGGATTTGATTTTGTAAGGGTGCCGTTGTCTTATCCTCTTTCCATCCCTTCCTTTTTGTGTTCGAGCTTTGGGTCGTGTTGGGCAAGTTGGGAATAAGTTAGTTGTGTTTTAAAACGTAGAATCTTCGCCCAGTTTTTGGTCTCTCCGCTCTGTAACAGCGCCCGCGTGGGACCTCATGCTACAGTTCGGACTCGATTTGTGTCACGGTTCTTAATCTGAACCAAAGAGTCCAAATCCGGCAAATCGTTTTGAGAAACAGATTTTTGAAAAAGTAGTGCCAAACATGGACTGCTTTGCCAGATACAGAGTCGCCACCTAAATATTTTAAAATGGGAGAATTTAGGAAACCCTGACTCGGTGCCGAAGGCCACATGTCCGTCATCACCGGAGTTGTCTCGGCTCGGGAGCTTGGGTACGATCGGGGAAGGTCAGCTATGAGCACCCCCTTTCGCCCGGTCCGAAGACCGGCCTCTACTAACCGTGATATCCGTTTTTGAAAACTTTATGTGTTCTTATTCCAATTATTAGCCTAGAATTACTATGTTATGCACGCAGCAAACAAGTATAGACCAAATCGCCTAATTTGGAAATAAACATTGCATATCCGTTCGGTTTGAAAATGCTTTGGAATTTGCTACTCGCAAGTAGGCTAAAACGCGGATTTCAACGAGTTTTTCCAACTCAAACAATCCAACCTTCACCCACAGGCATTCAAAACAATTTAACACATAAGCATCTAGCCACATGTTAAGCATGCTGTCATGGCAATATTCACACTCATGTGATATGCTGAAGCGGAAATACTTACATAGTACTCCGTGCCAAAACAAAGAACTTGTTAGCAAACATGCATGATCCAAGTCCATGTTAAGTGCCTAATGCATCGCATACAAAGCATTGCTAGAATAGGCTTGGCTATCCTAAACATGTCATGTGAAAATGCACAATTATCACGTATTCAGTTCGGAATTGAAGTGTCACGACCCCGAACCGCCCCTAGTAGTTTGGTGCCGTGATGGCCAGTAATCCGTAATTACCGAAGGCCAACTTTTCAAAACTTAACACAATCAGAGTATGAATATAGGGGGCTCACAAATGCGGAAGCAATAAATCAAATACAAGTGGTCCATAAGAGCTGTGCGTAGATCAAAGCAATGCCAAACATTCCAATTAACTTTACAACTTAAATACAGCAAGGTAAAATACATGTTACATCTTGATCAAAAGGCTTCTTGAGCCGACATTTACAAATACAGCTAATACAATTCAAGAAGCATGATTTTCAAGATTTGCCGACATGTAAAACAGGGCATCGCCGACGTAAATACAAAAGTAAAGCCGACAAGCACGAATCCAAAACAAGCATCCAAAACGAACTAGGCGTCGCCGCCGTCCTGCTCATCACCTACATATATATAGAGGGGTGAGTACAAAACTCAGTGAATGGTACTAAAAATAAAGGTTTTACATGAATAAAGTCGGAGTCCTTCAAAACGAAACACATCAAACTTAGCAAGGCAAGGGATGAACCGTATTCATCAATCAAATATCAAAACATCGGCGAAGCAAGGGATGAACCGTATTCATCATTCAAGTATCAAAACATCGGCGAAGCAAGGGATGAACCGTATTCATCATTCGAGTATCAAAACATCGGCGAAGCAAGGGATGAACCGTATTCATCATTCACGTATCAAAACATCGGCGAAGCAAGGGATGAACCGTATTCATCATCCAAGTATCAAAACATCGGCGAAGCAAGGGATGAACCGTATTCATCAGTCAAGTAACGTAACATCGGCGAAGCAAGGGATGAACCGTATTCATCATTCAAGTAACGTAACATCGGCGAAGCAAGGGATGAACCGTATTCATCATTCAAGTAACGTAACATCGGCGAAGCAAGGGATGAACCGTATTCATCATTCAAGTATCGTAACATCGGCAAAGCAAGGGATGAACCGTATTCATCATTCAAGTATCATAACATCGGCGAGACAAGGGATGAACCGTATTCATCATTCAATTATCATAAGCTCTACGATCCGTAATCGTTTGGTCAAAAGTATTGCGAAAGTTTAGAGTCCTCCAATACAAGGGACTTGTGCACTTAGTACCGCGAAAGTTTAGAGTCCTCCAGTACAAGGGACTTGTGTTACTTAGGCCCGTAGCCCGATTTAACAAGGACCGTATCCTTTTATACTTAGTACTGCGAAAGTTTAGAGTCCTCCAGTACAAGGGACTTGTGTTACTTAGGCCCGTAGCCCGATTTAACAAGGACCGTATCCTTTCCAAAGATGGCATCAAAACAAGGAGTATACTTGGCACATCAAAACAAGAGCTATTTATTCATGCTAACAAAATACTTTTGTCAAACAAGGCAACAAGGTTTATCAAAACAAGTATAACATAGCTTTATCAATAATACCACTCACCTAGTTCTTCAGGTGTAGACTCAAAGCAAATATCAAGGACCTACAATCACATGGCAAGTCACATTTTCAAAGCAAGCTCTATATATATATATACATGCAAATGATCTCGGCATTCTTGCCAGATCCAAGTCAAAGAAAAAACAAAACAAGCTGGGAGCTTAAACACTGCTCCCGTTTCTCGAACCCACACTGGGTACCGTCCAGGGCTAAGCCGAGGTCCGTTAAACAAAGTCAGGAAAGACCTGGGTTTCCCTTTGAAGAGTATGAAGAACATGATCATTTGAAAGGTGGATGCAAGTTTACAACTTATTACAAAAATCTGAGTTTTCATGCCAAGAGTTCAAAATATGGACCTAAGTACCCATTCAAGAAGGTCATGCAAGAACAAACACAAAAACATGGTTTTCGTTCCAAACTCTTCGATCAAAATGAGACTTTGTTCAAGAACACATGAAAAACCATTTTCTCTTTCTAAAACCAACTTCAAAACGATGCATGACATGCAAAACAAATCCGATCATGCAATGCAGCTAGATATTCAGCAAGAACAACCAAAGGAGATCAAGATTCTAACCTCAAAACTCGGATCTAACGGTTCAAGCCACAAAGATCAAGCTTGGAAGACAACTCTCACTCAAGAACTCTTCTTCCTCCTTTCTAGAGCTTCTCTCTCTAAAACAAAGATTTGAGACAAGAAAATGATTTGTTTCAAGGTCTGTCGGCTGCCTTAACAAACAGCTCGGACACGTGGCATTATCGGGTTGGTTCAGCTCCAAAAAGGTGATTGATAGACAAGACAAGTCTCTGACAAATCGTATGCGGTAAGCTCGGGTAAAACACATCGGCAAAGAGATGACATCGGCTCAAAACAAGGATCCAGCAACAGGATAGAAAAACATCGGCTAGGGAGGACGACACTTGACTAAGCTGTGCCACACCTTGGCCGGGGTGCGCCACATCTCGGCCTAGGCCATACCTGCCTGCGGACAAGGTTCAAGTGCGAAACATCTCGGCAAAGAATGCCCGAGGTGAAGATGGGGTTGAACAAGACCTCAAGATAGTTCTAAGTACAAAGGGTCAAAGGCGGACTAAGCTCAAGATGATCTCGGCTACACACACATACTAAGCAAGGAACAAAATCATGCAAGCAACTTAAGCAAATCAAGCCAAGATAAAACCTTTAAATTAACATAAGCAGCAAGACCATGCAAGAATGTACGCAAATATGGCAAGAGTAAGGTGAGGGTTGTTACATCCTACCCCCCTTAAAGAAGTTTGGTCCCCAAACTTAGATTACCTTGTTCCCAAAACAACTCCGGATAACGGACTCTCATGTCCTCTTCCTTTTCCCACGTGGCTTCTGTGCCATAATGCTCCTTCCATTCGACCTTTACCATCGGTATCGATCTGTTCCTCAATTGCCTCACTTGTCGGTCGACAATCCTTATTGGCTTCTCCTCGTAGCCCAAATCTTCATTAACTGTGATCTCGGAATGATCAATTACATGTAGTGGATCTCGGATGTACTTCCTCAACATCGAAACATGAAACACATTGTGGACTTGGCTCAAATCTGACGGCAAAGCAAGTCTGTAGGCAACGGGATTAATTCTCTCAAGAATTTCAAATGGCCCCATATAGCGAGGTGCTAACTTACCTTTCCTTCCAAATCTGGAAACTCCTTTCATTGGTGAGACTTTCAGGAATACATGATTCCCAACTTCGAACTCTAACTCATTCCTTCTCTGGTCGGCGTAGCTCTTTTGTCGGCTTTGGGCAGTCCTAATCCTCTGTTGGATAAGTTTAATCTTCTCTGTTGTCACTTGAATCAATTCGGGACCAAGCAGAGCTCTGTCTCCGACTTCGGTCCAACATATCGGCGATCTACATTTCCTTCCGTACAAGGCTTCATACGGCGCCATGCCAATGCTAGCTTGATAACTGTTATTGTAAGCGAATTCCACTAAGGGTAGATGTGTTCCCCAACTTCCTTGGAAGTCCAATACACAAAGTCTAAGCATATCTTCAAGCGTCTGAATTGTCCTCTCAGTCTGCCCATCTGTCTGGGGATGAAAGGCTGTACTAAATCTCAGCTCGGCTCCAAAAGCCCTCTGTAGACTCTGCCAAAATCTAGAAACAAATTTAGGATCTCGGTCTGAAACAATTGACATCGGCACTCCATGAAGTCTGATAATCTCGTTCACATATAGCAAGGCAAGTTGATTGGCGTTGAAGGTAGTCTTAACGGGTAGAAAGTGTGCTGACTTAGTTAACCTATCCACAACAACCCAAATTGAATCCATACCCTTTGGTGTCTTCGGCAACCCAGTCACAAAATCCATGGAGATGTGCTCCCATTTCCACTCAGGAATCGGCAAAGGTTGAAGAAGTCCTGCTGGTCTTTGATGTTCTGCTTTCACTTGCTGACAATGTAAACACTGGGACACGAATTCGGCTATTTCTCTCTTCATATTTGGCCACCAGAAGGTCTGCTTCACATCTTGATACATCTTGGTGTTCCCTGGATGGACAGCAAACTTAGTGCTATGGGCTTCCTGCAAAATCTTTTTCTTCAGCTCTGGGATGTCGGCCACACATAACCTTCCTTCAAACTTGAGTACTTGGTTTTCGATGGTATACCCTGGTCTCGGCCTTGTGCCAATTTCCTCGGCTATTTTCTTGAGGAAGTTATCCTCCATCTGTCTTGTCTTTACTTCATTAACGATAGTCGGCTCCACTGACATCACGGTTAAACACGCCAAATTTCCATCTGACTTCCTGCTCAAAGCGTCGGCTACACTGTTAGCTTTCCCGGGGTGATATTGAATTTGCATATCATAGTCCTTCAACAATTCAAGCCACCGTCTCTGTCTCAGATTCAATTCCTTCTGGGTGAATAGATACTTTAAGCTCTTATGATCTGTAAAAACCTGACAAGTAGCTCCATACAAGTAGTGACGCCAAATCTTTAAAGCAAATACTATGGCCGCCAATTCTAAGTCATGGGTAGGATAGTTTTTCTCATGAGGTTTCAACTGACGAGACGCATAAGCTATAACCTTACCCTTTTGCATTAGTACACAACCCAAACCTTTATGCGATGCATCACTATAGACATGAAACTCTTCGTTACCTGATGGTAGTACAAGTACTGGTGCTGTAATTAACCTCGTCTTCAGTTCCTGGAAGGCTGACTCCCGATCTTTAGTCCATTCATACAGTGTTCCCTTCTTAGTCAGTTGCGTTAATGGAATTGCAATCCTTGAGAAATCTTTCACAAACTTCCTGTAATAACCTGCCAAACCCAGAAAACTACGAATCTCGGACACATTAGTCGGCCTCGGCCAATTTACTACGGCTTCAACTTTGCTAGGATCTACTGCAATACCTTCTTCATTAATTACATGACCCAAAAATGAGATGGTAGAAAGCCAAAACTCACACTTGTTAAACTTCGCATACAATTTCCGTTCTCTCAAAATCTGTAAGGCAAGTCTCAAATGGTTTTCATGTTCAACATTACTCTTGGAATAGATCAATATATCATCAATGAAAACAACTACAAATTCATCTAAATATGGTTTGAAGATTCGGTTCATTAAATCCATAAATGCAGCAGGGGCATTGGTCACTCCAAAAGGCATTACTAAAAACTCGTACTGACCATATCTTGTTCGAAAAGCAGTCTTCTCAACATCTTCGGCTTTAACTTTAAGCTGATGGTAACCAGACCGAAGGTCGATCTTAGAAAAGACTCGTGCTCCTTGTAACTGATCAAGCAAATCATCAATTCTAGGTAACGGGTACTTGTTCTTAATGGTGACTTTATTGAGTTCTCTATAATCAATACAAAGACGGAGTGTGCCATCCTTCTTCTTAACAAATAAAACAGGTGCTCCCCATGGTGAAGTGCTCGGCCTAATAAATCCCTTATCTAACAGCTCTTGCAATTGCAGTTTCAATTTTCTAAGTTCAGCGGGGGCCATCCTATAAGGTGGTTTGGAGATCGGCTGCGTTCCCGATATAATGTCGACAGTGAACTCTATTTCTCTATCGGTCAAGTGGCCAGGCAATTCATCCGGAAAGACGTCGGGGAAATCACTAACAATCGGGATGTCGGCTAAGTTAACATTTCCATTCTGATCACTCAGTATACTACACAAGTAACCTCGACACCCTTTCTGAATTAACTTACAGGCCTTAATGGACGAAATCAAGTATGGTGGGGGCACTATCCCTTTACCCTGGAAAGTAACCTCGGCTAGGTTTGGGGGTCTCAGTGTGACACTTTTCGAAACACAATTAATAGATGCATCGTTCGCAACTAACCAGTCCATTCCCAGTATAATATCAAAATGAGCTAGGTCTAGAGGCATTAAATCTACTAGCAGTTCAACATTCTCAATCACAACAACACATGCTCTGTAAATGGATGCAACAATCATAGATCTCCCAGATGGAGTAGACACAGACAACACATAATCAAGGGGCTCTAGTTCTCTATTAATTTTCTCGGCAAACTTAGCAGATATAAACGAATGAGTAGAACCCGAATCAATCAATACATAGGCATCTTGGGAGCAAATTAGTAAAATACCTGACACCACTGCCTCAGCATTCTGAGTGTCTCCTGGTACTAATGCAAACACTCTGCCCTGTCTCATCTGTCCTTTCCCAGCATTTCCCTTCTGAACGGAACCCGAGGTATTCTCACTTTTCTTCTTGTTATCCGTCTTTGTTTTGGGGCAATCCCTCACATAATGGCCCATCTCGCCACATTCATAACAGGCTCCAGACGTTCGTCGGCAGATCCCGAAATGCTGTTTCCCACAATCCGAACACGTCGGTTTAACACTCCCTTCCTGCCTTAGGTTACCAGTACTGTCCATGTTCGTTCTCTTCTTGGTGTTCAGCTGTCCTCGGCGATTGTCATAATTCTGCCTCTTTCGCTGGTTTTCTCCCGAGCCCTGGTATCGGTTCAGATTAGTTTCGGCCTGAATGGCTTTGTCCAATACTTCGGCATAAGTCGGCATATCCAGCAAGTTGACCCGGTCTTGAATCGGTCCACGAAGCCCACACTCGAACTTCCTGGCCTTCATATATTCATCGTTGGTCATGTGAGGTACAAATCTTACCAATTCAGTGAAAGCGCGGTCATATTCCGCCACTGTTCTGTTGCCTTGCGTCAGAGTATGAAATTCGGTAGCCTTGCGGTTTCGAACACTTAGGGGAAAATGTTTCTTGTAGAACAACTCTAAGAATCGGGTCCAGGTCAAATCTGGATTGCTCCCTCTAACCATCATCCACCACCTACGGGCGTCATCATCTAATGTGAACGCTGCTAACGTCACTTTCTGAGCGTCGGTGCTAGGGAAGATCTCAAACAACTTTTCCATCTCCAAAACCCATGCCTCAGCCTTCATCGGCTCTATACCCCCAGAGAACCTTGGTGGTCTCATTTTCTTGAACTCCCTGATCAAAGCTATCGTGCCATCCCCATATAAGGCTGGTTGCGGGGGAACCTGCGGCACTGGAGGAGGTGGAGGTGGAGCTACATTTCGGCCGTTGGTCTGCTCGGCCTGAGTCGACGTAGCACTAGCGAACTGCTGTCTGGTTTGCCTCAGCTCGCGGGCCAAACCTTCAACTAATCTTTCCAATCTGTCCATTCTGTCTTCGGGCTGATCTCGGCCAAGTGGTGGTCTACCTCTCCTCATGATGCTATGAGTATGCAAGGTATGACTTTAAAACAATTAAGCAAATAACCACATAGGCAAATAGCAAATAAGCATATCAGGACAATGCACATTCCACTCAAACAACAAATACCATGATGCAACCCTAACATCTTTCTAAGGGAAATCCTACGCTCTTCAGGACTCAAAGTGTGTGAATAACGTATACCGAGGAACTTGTGCTCTGATACCATTCTGTCACGACCCCGAACCGCCCCTAGTAGTTTGGTGCCGTGATGGCCAGTAATCCGTAATTACCGAAGGCCAACTTTTCAAAACTTAACACAATCAGAGTATGAATATAGGGGGCTCACAAATGCGGAAGCAATAAATCAAATATAAGTGGTCCATAAGAGCTGTGCGTAGATCAAAGCAATGCCAAACATTCCAATTAACTTTACAACTTAAATACAGCAAGGTAAAATACATGTTACATCTTGATCAAAAGGCTTCTTGAGCCGACATTTACAAATACAGCTAATACAATTCAAGAAGCATGATTTTCAAGATTTGCCGACATGTAAAACAGGGCATCGCCGACGTAAATACAAAAGTAAAGCCGACAAGCACGAATCCAAAACAAGCATCCAAAACGAACTAGGCGTCGCCGCCGTCCTGCTCATCACCTACATATATATAGAGGGGTGAGTACAAAACTCAGTGAATGGTACTAAAAATAAAGGTTTTACATGAATAAAGCCGGAGTCCTTCAAAACGAAACACATCAAACTTAGCAAGGCAAGGGATGAACCGTATTCATCAATCAAATATCAAAACATCGGCGAAGCAAGGGATGAACCGTATTCATCATTCAAGTATCAAAACATCGGCGAAGCAAGGGATGAACCGTATTCATCATTCGAGTATCAAAACATCGGCGAAGCAAGGGAGGAACCGTATTCATCATTCGAGTATCAAAACATCGGCGAAGCAAGGGATGAACCGTATTCATCATCCAAGTATCAAAACATCGGCGAAGCAAGGGATGAACCGTATTCATCAGTCAAGTAACGTAACATCGGCGAAGCAAGGGATGAACCGTATTCATCATTCAAGTAACGTAACATCGGCGAAGCAAGGGATGAACCGTATTCATCATTCAAGTAACGTAACATCGGCGAAGCAAGGGATGAACCGTATTCATCATTCAAGTATCGTAACATCGGCAAAGCAAGGGATGAACCGTATTCATCATTCAAGTATCATAACATCGGCGAGACAAGGGATGAACCGTATTCATCATTCAATTATCATAAGCTCTACGATCCGTAATCGTTTGGTCAAAAGTATTGCGAAAGTTTAGAGTCCTCCAATACAAGGGACTTGTGCACTTAGTACCGCGAAAGTTTAGAGTCCTCCAGTACAAGGGACTTGTGTTACTTAGGCCCGTAGCCCGATTTAACAAGGACCGTATCCTTTTATACTTAGTACTGCGAAAGTTTAGTGTCCTCCAGTACAAGGGACTTGTGTTACTTAGGCCCGTAGCCCGATTTAACAAGGACCGTATCCTTTCCAAAGATGGCATCAAAACAAGGAGTATACTTGGCACATCAAAACAAGAGCTATTTATTCATGCTAACAAAATACTTTTGTCAAACAAGGCAACAAGGTTTATCAAAACAAGTATAACATAGCTTTATCAATAATACCACTCACCTAGTTCTTCAGGTGTAGACTCAAAGCAAATATCAAGGACCTACAATCACATGGCAAGTCACATTTTCAAAGCAAGCTCTATATATATATACATGCAAATGATCTCGGCATTCTTGCCAGATCCAAGTCAAAGACAAAACAAAACAAGCTGGGAGCTTAAACACTGCTCCCGTTTCTCGAACCCACACTGGGTACCGTCCAGGGCTAAGCCGAGGTCCGTTAAACAAAGTCAGGAAAGACCTGGGTTTCCCTTTGAAGAGTATGAAGAACATGATCATTTGAAAGGTGGATGCAAGTTTACAACTTATTACAAAAATCTGAGTTTTCATGCCAAGAGTTCAAAATATGGACCTAAGTACCCATTCAAGAAGGTCATGCAAGAACAAACACAAAAACATGGTTTTCGTTCCAAACTCTTTGATCAAAATGAGACTTTGTTCAAGAACACATGAAAAATCATTTTCTCTTTCTAAAACCAACTTCAAAACGATGCATGACATGCAAAACAAATCCGATCATGCAATGCAGCTAGATATTCAGCAAGAACAACCAAAGGAGATCAAGATTCTAACCTCAAAACTCGGATCTAACGGTTCAAGCCACAAAGATCAAGCTTGGAAGACAACTCTCACTCAAGAACTCTTCTTCCTCCTTTCTAGAGCTTCTCTCTCTAAAACAAAGATTTGAGACAAGAAAATGATTTGTTTCAAGGTCTGTCGGCTGCCTTAACAAACAGCTCGGACACGTGGCATTATCGGGTTGGTTCAGCTCCAAAAAGGTGATTGATAGACAAGACAAGTCTCTGACAAATCGTATGCGGTAAGCTCGGGTAAAACACATCGGCAAAGAGATGACATCGGCTCAAAACAAGGATCCAGCAACAGGATAGAAAAACATCGGCTAGGGAGGACGACACTTGACTAAGCTGTGCCACACCTTGGCCGGGGTGCGCCACATCTCGGCCTAGGCCATACCTGCCTGCGGACAAGGTTCAAGTGCGAAACATCTCGGCAAAGAATGCCCGAGGTGAAGATGGGGTTGAACAAGACCTCAAGATAGTTCTAAGTACAAAGGGTCAAAGGCGGACTAAGCTCAAGATGATCTCGGATACACACACATACTAAGCAAGGAACAAAATCATGCAAGCAACTTAAGCAAATCAAGCCAAGATAAAACCTTTAAATTAACATAAGCAGCAAGACCATGCAAGAATGTACGCAAATATGGCAAGACTAAGGTGAGGGTTGTTACATAAAGTACTGATGCAGTTAGCGTGATGTACCGAGCCTAATGCATGTAATACGAATGCATGGATGCACGCATGCATAGCATAAGGTATGCTAAATTAAACGTGCCCTAATCTACCATCATAAGCAGGTAAATAAAAAGGAAGAAAGACGTGAGGTTGGAAGACATACACACACTCACGCACACTTATTACAGGTTTACCCTCGCTCGGAGGGACTGAATAAATATTACAAATTAATTAACTACGCAAGCTAATTAATATTACAAATTAACTAATTTACAAATTAACTAATTAATTAAAGCAGGAAAATGCCTCGGGAAGCGTGCCACCATGCGCAAGCTGCCTCTGTTTTCCTTCCTTTCCTCCTCTGGAGGTTGTCAAAACCTCAGGACTACATCCTTGGACAGAGGGGATCATCACCGGCTAGATGAAATTTCCACCGGCAGTGTTGTATGGCCATCGGCACAAAGTTGAAGCTGTCGGCAGAGAAAATAGTGCCGGTCGGCACATTACACTGCCGGTCGGCAGAGTATTCCTGCAGAACCTGCAACTCACAGCAACAGAGGGCAAAACAAAGCATGGTAGCACATTTCAAGGCATGTATGCACCAACCATGTCTCTTATCATTGTAATGACTCAAAGGGACATGTGCCTCGGTTCTCGGACCACCAATCACGCATTTCCATGCATGATAGCCCAAAGAACCAAGTATGCAACTTTGATTTCAAATGCAATGCAAATCAATCAAACAAACTCCCAATCCTTATCACCCAAATCAAGGGACAAGGAATGCATGTTGATGCAATGCAACCTAAGCATATTAGCTATCATGCAACATGAACAATGCAATGTAATCATGCAAAGCTTACAAGCAAACATGCAAATGGATGGCAAGATGGACTTATACATGAATTAGGCAACTCTAAAAAGGCCTAAAACAGTAGCCAAAACACATGCACACATACACATGATGGAAGGCCTACACTTGGGCACAATTTAAACAACCCTCAAGCACACTTGAAAGGGATAAACAAGAGCAATTAGCATGCAACATAAGCATTGAAATCATGTTAGGATGGTGCCAAACCAAGCAACAAATCAAGCCAAAACATGCAACGAATAGTCCAAGTGTTCAAAGCAAATCAATAAGGCATTGAACTACACTTAACATGACCAAACATGGCATGCATTAAGCGACCAAAAACAGGTTTTTAGCATGTTAAAACAAGGCCAAAGGACTCCTTAGATGGCATCTAAGTGGCCCAAATACAAAGGCATACACCATGGCCAAAACATGGAGCATTGCAACACATGCTTTCAAAGCATTAAAGAGATATGCAAGGCAATCCAACAAGCACGGAAATGGGACTGAAATAGCATGTAGGATGATTCCAAATCATCAAAACAATGCAAAGATGGCATGCTACACATGCACATACTCAAGGCCAACAAGCCCAAATACAAAAGAGCTATATAATGCATGCAAAGATCAACCCAAACGACTATGGACAGAGCTAAAACATGTCAAAATAAGCACATAAACTTCACAAATACAAGCCTAAAACATGCTCCAACTAAGGCTAACAACCTAAGGCACATTAAGGCATAAACATGGCATTACAAGGCAACTATGCTAAACATGCATGGAGTTCCAAAACCAACTTTAAATCATGTTATATCATGGATATATAAGCATGAAAAACAAACCAAACATGCTCAACACACACTCAAGCATAGGCTTCCTTAAGAGGCCAAAATATGCCCTTTTCAAGGACAACAAGGAGAGGGGGTGGCCCTCTCCTTCTTGGGACTTCAAAGCATCATCTTCACCACTGAAATCCCTCAAGATTTCAGTGGTGAAGAGACCTCAACACCAAAATCCCGGAGCTAGCACAAAATGGCTCAAAATGAGGCCTTTTGAGGCCTAAGGGTGGTCAACAACCCTCAAACAACAAAACACTCTTAATAAACAATAAAGAGGGCTTAAAATAGAACTTTTTTATGTTATACAATAATCACAAAAACAGCTCTAAGACTAGTAGAAAATTGATGCAAAAAAAGGGGAAAAAATGGACTAGTTTCTCACCCTTGATGCCTTCTTCAACAAAGATGCTCCAATGGCCTCCTTGAGCTTGAATCCAAGACCAAAACTTCAAGACACACTCTTTAGAACCTCAGCTCCAAGAGGAAGGTGAAACACTAGGTGTTTGTGTGCAATAATGAGACACAAAACACCTAGTATGCAAAATGAGAGGAAAAGAGAGATAGGTTGTGTATGTCTAACCCTAACCCTAGAAAACCAGAGCTCTCCTCTGTCTTCTCTCCTCAAAAATGTCTAAAGGCTCCTCTCTTTGCCTTAGAGAGAGCTTCTCTCTATATGCCTCTTGTAAAGCTTACAAGACAAGCTTTGCAAGAGGGAGATCCCTCCATACACGTGTATGGAGGGGAGCAAAAGCAATACAGCTGTCCAAAAATATCTGCAAAAGCAGATGAACAGCAATCGGCCGGCAAAAAATGCCATCTTGGCCAAACAAAGTGCCGACCGGCACAAAATAGTGCTGACCGGCAACAAAGAGTGCCGGCCGGCAAACTATATTGCCGGTGGCAGCAAAAACCAGCCGGTGGCATCTAGCCACTGCCGGTGATGGGTGGGGATGGTCTACAAGCCCCACCTTGCCTCTCAAGGGCAAGATGCAAGTGTTTGGTGCAAAACCAGACACTAAACGGTCGAGTTCGGAGATCCTGAGACAAGGCGCGCGAGCTGAGGCTTCCGGGAACTCCAAACGAACACAAACATGGATAATCACCGAGTGTTCAAACGGTGACGTCCAAGTCTTGAGGACGGTCAAAAATGGGGTGTCTACAGTTGCCCCTCTTTGACAGAACTCGAAAGTCATAACAATGACGGGAGTGAATGTCAAAGCCCAAAGACGACCCATTTTTGACAAGGCCGAAGACTCAGACAAGCATGCAATACAAATAAGGTATGCGCCCGGAGGCAGGGGCAAAATGCAAGACAATGCACAGAGCCGAGCATAACTTATGATCATGCAAAGAAAGCTGTAATGAAGCAAACATGCGACAATTTTAAGCTAGCATACCAAACTACACTACAATGCAGAAAGGATGTAAGAGAATTATGGAATTCTCAATACGTCTCACTCGGGAGATACAATACCTGTGCGGCTCGTCTGGTTACACCAGCTTCAAATGAACCGTACATACAATATCGTGCCTGCAAAGAAAACAAACTTAACAGGTACAATATGGTTAGCAACATGCATGACAATGCAAATGTGGTGTACTCGAAATGCAATATATACAAAACAATGTATAAATAATGCAAATGAAGATGCAATGTAATTGAAACAATGCAAGCTACATGCAAAGCATTTGAATCGTGATCCAATCACGAGTGGTTCGAAACCACATCTATGTCAAATAGATTGATGGAGATAACAAGTCTGTCTACCATAGAACGGTCAACTGAACTATGAGTATTGTAGACAGACGCAAGAACAAGTATTGGGTGGAATTGACATAAGTGGGGAAACGACCCGCTGGAGAAAGGACTATGATCCTAATGCCGGATGCAAAAATTACACTACAATGTAATACATGAATATGGCACGCAGGCCAAACCAAATCTTGCTTAGGAAAGGCATGCATACATACGAGCCATGTGTAACACAGAAAAGGTGCCGCAACCCTCAACCAACATATCAACGTGGAATCGGCGCGATACACATACAGAACTGTGTTTTAACATGAAAAGTAAGGACACATACCAGACCAAGCTCAACCTGGAAAGGCGTAAGCCATAGGCGGAAGGTGATGCAATGAATGCATGCAATCTACAATGCAATATCTACAAATATGCAATGGAATGGATATGGATACAATGAATATGGCATACAAGCCAGACCAAATCTTGCCTAGGAAAGGCATGCACACGTACGAGCCATGTGTAACACAGAAAAGGTGCCGCAACCCTCAACCAACATATCAACGTGGAATCGGCGCGATACACATGCAGAACTGTGTTTTAACATGAAATGTAAGGACACATACCAGACCAAGCTCAACCTGGAAAGGCGCTAGCCATAGGTGGAAGGTGATGCAATGAATGCATGCAAACTACAATGCAAATGCATGACAATGCACTATGATGCAATGACTATGATTGCAACTTTCCCTATCTTACCAACAGGGTGATATACTAGGTTGGTTCAGTATCCAGAACTGAGGCGTAGACATGCCGTCTCAACCTATGGGGCTTCCATACAGATTTCAAGCCGAGGGTAAACCTCTGGGTATTTAAACCAGACTTTAGTCTCGGAACTCCCGAACCTTTGCGTTCTAGGCATAAGCCGTTCGAACTCTAGTTTCCACCGTCCCAGTTGGTCTTCTAGGAACTCATCGCAAGCACAGACAGGTGGCTTTACCAGACCACCGAAAAGTCGTTCGGGCACGACAAACACCGAAGGAATTGCACCTTCAGAGGATTTAAGGTCTCCTAGACCGGAATGCAAAATGTATGCATGACAATGCATGTTTTTGTTTGTTTTTTTTGAAATGCAAATGATGCAAGTGAAATGCATGTTGCATGGAATGCGCGACAACACGCGGCTCAAGAAGTGCACGGCAATGCGAACACTAAAGGTCTTACACCTTCCAAGGATTTAAGGTCTCCTAGACCGTACGTGTTTAAGGTCTCGCCAGACCATGCGTGTTTAAGGTCTCGCCAGACCATGCGTGTTTAAGGTCTCGCCAGACCGTGCGTGTTTAAGGTCTCGCCAGACCGTGCGTGTTTAAGGTCTCGCCAGACCGGCGGTATTGCACGACGGTATGATGCGCAAAATAGCGCAATGCGTTAGGCAACGCGAGTGCACAGGACAGTGCGATGGAATGCATGCAAAATGCAATGAGATGCGCAAAACAGTGCGAAATTGAAATGCACAAAACAGTGCGATGCGCAGAAAAGCGCGAGGTTTTAAAATGCACAAAATAGTGCAGTGCGCAGAACAGCGCGAACGATTTTGAAATGCACAAAACAGTGCAATGCGCAGAACAGCGCGAACAATACAATGCACAAAACAGTGCGATGCACAGTGTGACATGCATGCCACACGGAGTGTAAATGGGCTTGAATGCGCAACAACGCACGTATTCCGGAATGCATGACAATGCATGGAATGGAAATGCAATGATGATGCATGAGAAATGTGCACGACAATGCAAAGGGGTGCGTGTTGCAACGCATGTAACACGTGCATAACAATGCAAATGTGCGGCGCACGACAGTGCGATGTAATGCACCGAAGTAGTGTGATGAATTTGTGCAACACACATGGGGCAACCTTTGAATTCAAAAAGGATACAAAAAGGATACACCTTGCACGAATTCGAGTGCCACGCACTGGAGACACGGCCCGAAGTCAAAACGGAGGCCGGTTGAGCGTCGGAGATGCACTTTCTTGCACTTTCTTCAGCTATGAAGACCAAAAACAACTCAAATGGCCTAAACAAGGCTGTGGGAACCCCACCGGCCGAAAGATGAGGCCACCGGCTGGCCATCGGCACAAAAACAATTCCATCGGCACAAAAAAGTGCCGACCGGCAAACAGTTGCTGGTGCGGGGCAGTTTTGTCTTTCCACCTCGAGTGTTATAAAATAGGGCTTCATGCCCTATTTTCTCACTTCTCCACCGCCGAAAACCTTTCCTCTCTCTCTCTAGGGTATTTCTCTCTCATTTTTCGCCCGTTTCTTCGCGTTCTACGCCCGTTTCGTCGTCGGATTCGCGATCCTCTTCGCGTTTCGGACATTTTCCACCGATCACATTCTCGTTTCGGTGCCTCGTTTGGCGTCCTCGCCTTTTCGGGGTTCGTTCCCCTCACTTTCCTCTTCATTTCCGTGCCTTTTCACATTCCGGCCTTCCCGGCCATTTCCGACCCTCTCAGGAGTTGACTTTTCAGTTGACTCTTCGCATTCCGGCTCGGTTTTCCCTTTTCCGGCCATTTTCACACCACTCTCTACATGGCGGACGACATTCCACGTGGCGGGACTCCCCCGGACCACGAGATGGATCCCGGGGTCGAGCTCCTACCACTGAGCGAGCGCCCGTTCGACCCGGCGACCTACCGGCCGGCGATCCACGTTCTGCCCCCAGACGGCCTACGTCAGTTCCGGAGCTTTGAGAGGTACGCGGCCCCTGAGCTACTACTACGCGAGCCTACCTCCCACCTTTCATTCGGCACTCCCGAGGTAACTCTTCATCTTCTGCTTTACTTTCTGCAATGTAGGATACAAAACTGCCATAGTTAGCTGTATTCTTTAATTGCTGAAATATGATATGCCGTAGACCGTAGTTGACTGTAAACATACATACAACTGATATCTGCTTGAGACTGACACATGCACACACACTGCACTAGTCCTGAATCACCCAAACACACGGCACACACTGTATTCTACTGCACACACACTGGTACCCAGTATTTGTCTGAATCTGTCAAACTTGCATACATGCCACATCTGTTCTGAAACACTCAAACACGCTGACACAGCACACGTATTTTACTGTAAGCACGCCGGCACCCGGTATTTGCCTGAATCTGACAAACTTGCATACATGCCATATCTGTCCTTTCAAAACTGCATTTTGAATGTTGTCTTGCAATTGTCATTTTCTGTTTGCAGGAGGGTTCCCATACCATTCGCGGGTATGGGAATACTGGTGCACGGGAGTGGTATGACGAGCTCCCTGATGCGGTCCAGCGCATCGTGGACCGAGCAGGCTTTGGCACCTTCTGCCGAGGGCTCTCTAGGCTCTCCACATGCAGGCCTCTCCTTGCCGCTCTGGCGGAGAGATGGTGGGACACCACCGATTCTTTCCACTTTTCTGCTGCAGGGGACATGACGATGACCCCTTATGACTTCTCGATGCTCACAGGCATCGGGGTAGGGGGTGATCCGATCCCTTTCAACACCAACATGGATGAGTGGACCGCCGCTCAGGTCCATCTACTGGGGGAGGCGCCACCGCTAGCTCGTCCAGGCTTCGTCCGATACTCCTGGTTCGAGGCACAGTTCAGGGTCCAGCCCGCATTAGGGGAGGAGGTGCAGATGACCGAGGAGGACGTGGAGAGGTATGCCCGCGGCTTCCTCATGTTCCTGTTCGGGACTACTATCTTGGCCGACCGGGCGAACACCGTGCCTCTCTGCCTTCTCAGCGCATTGGTGGACGTCCGAGACATTCTGCACTATGACTGGGGCGGCGCTGCTCTGGCCACCCTATACGGATACATGAGCTCGGCTTCTCGTGGCAGCGGCCAGCTGCTCGGAGGTTACTGGCGAGCTTGGGAGGTACATTTCTTCTCCGCTTTTTCATTCCTGTCCGATATTCTCTGTACTCTGTACACTGCTCACACTGCGGTCTGCTTTACACTCACTGTATACTGTACACACGGCACACATATACATTCTGCTTTACACTGACTGTACACTGCTCACACTATGCACTGCACACAATACACTGCACAACACACGGCTCTGCCATTTCTGCTTTATTCTGTATATCCTGCTTTATCTGATAGTCATACTGACATCTGTTTTGCAGCTGTGGGTTTACGCCTACTTCCCTAGGCTTGCACCCGTACCAGTCGCGGAGCCTCCTCCGGCTGTCCCGTTCTCGATTCGCTTTGACGGGAGATGCACCCGGCGACCACGGGAGACATTCGGCTTCTTCCGCCGATATTTCGACACCATCACCCCCACAGAGGTATGCTTTACTTTCAGTTCGTTTAGCTTCGCTTTCCCACTGCATATTTCAATAACAGTAGATAACAAACTGTCTGTCACTTTCAGATCACATGGCGGCCATGGGCTTCGCTGCCGTCGGCGATGCGGGGTCGGTTCCCTGGTGCTGAGGAGACCTCGCGTTTCCGGATCTTGCTAGAGGGCCCGGTCTGTCGGGCTTGGTACCTGGGGGAGCGTTTTCTACGCCAGACCCGCGGGTTACCTGAGCAGATAGTCCCGGCTCACCCTCCTGCAGAGATGAGGGAGACCGAGGGGCTGACCCCTGAGCAGCTGGATGATTACTCCATCGGCTGGGAGGAGGCCGGCTTCCGAGGCACCGGCGACTATCAGGAGTACGTGCGGACGTACCTGATGCGACCTTTGAGCGGCCGTCGAGCAGAGGGGGTCAGGCCTGTGGCATCGGCGGCTGGGGCCGGAGCAGGAGCAGGGGCTGGGTCTTCGAGGAGGGCCCGGGTCCGTGGCAGGGGCGGAGCGCGGGGAGGACGAGGAGCTGGCTGGCCTGCCCTGCCCGCTGTACTGACTTTCCAGGGGCAGGGTGGGTCGACCTATCAGATCCCCTTCGCCCCTCCACCGGCTGGTCACGAGTTCATTGACGTCCCCGACCTTCCGCCGGTATGTATCATTGCACTTCGTACAGTTATTCATCTCAGTCTATTTCATATTCCACAGAATACTAACGCATCTGATACCTTTGCAGGCTTCTTCTGAGTACACCCGTCAGTCGTTGGCGATGAATGCCTCGATGATGGGGATGCTCCAGCGGACATTTGACCTCCTAGCCGTCTACAGCATACCGGTATGTCCTTCTGACACTGGCCTCAAACCATTCATACACTGCTTTACATAATCTGATGCACGGCACAACACCCGATACACTGATCTCACAGTATCTGAACACTGCATACACTGCATTCTGCACCGTACTCTGCACTGATAAACTGCTCACGGCATTCATACACTGTACTCACATACTGCATTCTGCACTGATAAACTGCTCACGGCATTCATACATTGTACTCACACATTGCATTCTGC
This sequence comes from Camellia sinensis, assembly GCF_055761805.1. Classification (NCBI taxonomy): domain Eukaryota; kingdom Viridiplantae; phylum Streptophyta; class Magnoliopsida; order Ericales; family Theaceae; genus Camellia; species Camellia sinensis. The sequence goes on along the minus strand of NC_138963.1, from coordinate 29,643,537 downwards.
ACTGTTAAACTGCTCACGGCATACTGATGCATTTTCCTTTTTGTGTACTTTTCAGCCTCCTTTCCAGATTCCCATGGCGGGAGGTGCTCCAGCTAGACCTTCTGTCCCTGCTCGGGGGAGAGATGAGGAGGGCAGGATATTTCCCCGTACCAGGGGAGGGCGTACTCACGTCGGGAGTAGCTCGCGAGCTCCAGTCCCGGATGACGACGACGACGAGGAGTCAGAGGCGGAGGCAGGGTCATCGGAGGAGGAGACCGGAGACGGTTCTAGCTCGGGCTCTGACGACGATGCTGATGATGCTCCTGGACCTTCGTCCAGGAAGAGGACCAGGACGGACTGACAGCCTTTGGGGTCGCTGGACATAGATGCAGATTTTTGCTATCTTTTCTTCTTTGTACTTTTCTTTTTGTTGGTAGATAGATTACCTTGTACTGCCGCAGGCAGATTTTGTTTCCAAAACTTGTACATTCGAAAAGACAAGTAAATGAAACAGACTTTTTATCTGAAAAAGTGTTTACATTTACACATTTCATGCATCGCATCGCATCTCATCATGTTACACCTCAATGTAAACGAAATTGATTGGTTGTCTGAAAATTGAACACTTGCACTGTAATAATCAGATAACTAAACAGCCAACAGCAAAATAACCCAAGCAACCCACTGCCTGATTCTTGAACACACAGCCCTTACTCTATTGGGGATTAATCTGCACACAGCCCATAACACAGCATTCGATTCATTCTGCACACGGCAAATTCTCAAACAAGCAGCCCAATCTGACAGGACGGACCTCAAAGATGGAACCGGTTTGAGTCGAAATGCGTTCAAATGTAGAGAATGGCGCAGCATTCTAAGCATAAGCGATTTTTTTGAAATCGAATGAGGGTTCTTCAAACCGGGATATCGAGCCCAAAATTGAACACAGCGAGGAGGACTCAAACAAAGAGGTACACAACCTAAACACAACGAGACATGCTCGGGAGAGACTCAAAACAAAAGACGAGACCGTCGAATGAAAGAGACACGACACACAGACGCGTAAACGAAGATGGGAGACCTCGGACCACGAGGAGCCAGTTCAATCTGGGTATTGTTTTCCCACCCTTTCTCATTTGTGATCCTCACATCACTCGACTCTCAAGCTCGGATTTTCTCTCAAAACCCTTTTCCTCACTTTTCTCTCAACTTACACCTCTCTATTCTTCAATCTCTCATTTTCCATCCCTCCCCGGGGTGATTGATGGATGAATAGGAAGTTGTGGGTTCATGCTCAACATCGTTAGCTCACGGCTATTCTTCCGGCGGGCAGAGTGCTCTTCTGGCAAGTACGTCGATGACGGGGCAAACAGAGCGCCTGACTCAACTATGCCCCTAGTTCATCATTTTAACCATTCTTTGTTTTTGCTTTCTACTAAAACAATTTTGATCAAAATGAGAGTCGGATTAACGTACTTGTTCGATTTTTGATTTGAAAAAACATGCAAGTCAGGCTATGAGCACTGAAAATTTTCCTTTTTTGGGTCCAAGACAATGGTTCGATTTTGGAAAATGGAAAAGTTTTCGAGAAAATAGTCAACCTCAGTAAAAATTTTCAAAAACTATTTTTCAAACAGCTGATGCTCAACAAGCATGGAGCTTACCCTTCGAGATGCGCAACCTCGGATCGGAGGCAATGGAAAATTGCCCCTGGTTTAAAGGGGGTGGGAGGCAACGGAAAGTTGCCCCTAGTTTGAATGGCGGCTCGCGGCAACGGAAAGTTGCCCCTTGTTTGGGATGGTGCCGCAGCAGTCCGCAGACAGTCTTCATCGGCGGTGGTCGAGTTCTTGGACACAGCGATGACGAAGACGGTCACAACACATATATGGACACAATCACCTTGAAGGGTGTTGGCCACTGGACTTTGAGATGAAATCGAAACCATTGCATGGACTGAGACGCTTATGAAAGCGTTGGGGGCTGGACTTCATGATGAAGTTGCCTACGTATCCCAAACATGGGAATCAAGCCTTACGTAGTTCCGGTTAAGGTCCACTCGGGTATTTTAACCTTCACTTTGTTTGGCTCTCACTTTTGCCAAGGTGCCCAATGCGGGTTTTCGACCTTGCGAGCTTCTTTTCATTTTCTATTTCTTTTTTTCATTTCTTTTTTTTCTTTTCTTCTTTTTTTTTTTCTTCTTTTTTTTGTATCTTTTGTCTCTTTTTTTTGTATTTTTCTCTTGCTCTAACTTTTGCCTGGGTCGCCCTTTTGGGTTTTCGGCCCAGCGAGCCTCTCAAAGGGTAAAAGTGTAGCAAGTCCATGCCAAATGGTTATTTTGAAATTGAAGCCTCTCTGTGTCTAGGAGAACGGCTGTTGCACTGATTTGCAGAAGAATCCATCATGGTTGCTCCACGAGCTTCTTCCGACGAGATCTACTCCTTCTGATTCGGCTTTGGTGCCTCTTACTCGAGGGCTGCTCGAAACTGGCCATACAGACCTTCATGGCGTTTGTCCGTTGAACTTTCTGAACATTCTGAACGGGTTCAAACTCGGAAAACAAATAGGTTGAATCTTGAGGCTGAGAGCGATCCTAGGCTGCGCAATCTCAAGAACGATTCCACACAGGTCTTCGCAGGGCTGCGTAAAACATTTGCTTTTGAAAGTTTTTAGGAAAGCGACGAATCGCTCGCGCCGAAGATAGTGTGGAACCAATCTGGATCAGGCCAGGGTCCTTCTCAGTACTCACGCCGACAAGCATGATTTCATTCATAAAAAGGCTTAGCACGCCTCTCTTTCTCTCAAAATGATCAAAATTTTACAAAACCCGAGGAATTTCCTTCCTCTTCGTTTTCATCACCGCAGTGTTCAAAAGTTTGTTTTTGGAAAACTTAGGTTAATGCAATGAGTTTGGCGTGGAGGAGAGCAGGCGAGATGTACTGTCAGCCCATTCAAATTCTCCGGCACTTATGCTGAAAACAGGCATGAAGTTGAGATAGCAACAGCTGTTTTGATCGGCTTTGTTAGTGTAACTGGCCCCTCGGCAGAAACAGACTCAAAACAAAAACAGATAATAATTACAAAACAAAATGGTGTTCGAGGCAACAACCCCAGAATCACCTGGTATTATATACAACGGGGACTGACTCGATACAATCAGACAGACCCTTAAGCAAAAAAGACTGACTCAAGATAAAGAGACAGACTCAAAACAAAAGACTGACTCGACATCCAAGCCAAGATTTACAAAACTCGGTTTCACCGATGCTCAAAAATGCGTGCCAGACGTTTCATCCAAAATGTACCAAATGTTGCCCGCAGGCGGTTCACTTTACATACTCGCAGTATCTGAGCCCTCGAAATCCAACAACTGAGTGGTGACGGGCTTGCCTGAGGTGGGTGGTAGGATAACCTTGTTATCAATCAAATCCTGCACTTCATGACGAAGGCGGGAACATCCATCGGTACTGTGACCGGACTGTTGATGGTACGCGCAGTACAAGGTAGCATCATGAGTGGTGGGGAGATTCTTCGGGAGTGGCCGGGACTCCAAAGGCTTAAGATGCCCATTCTTCGCCAATATCAGCAATGCCCTAGACAAAGGCATGTGGAGGTCGTGAAAGACCCTGCGCCCTCGGGGCAGGTACTTTGCAGTTTGAGGATTCTTGCCAGATGCGCTGGCGAAAGGATCAGCTGGCGCTGCCTTGGCTTTTTGAACCTTCCCCGGTGCAGGGTTGGGAACTACTGGAACTGTCGGGGCATGACGGGGCCCATCCCGGTTTTCTGTCTGGCTTGAACTGCCTTTGATCGGAGTGGGGAAAGCATCATCCACAGCTTTGGTCACTATTGCAGACGTTTGTTGCTTGTTCATCCCTCTAACTTTCAGAGCCTCGACTGCCCACAGCAGTTGTTCAATAGGGTCGGCGTCTACCTTCGCCTTGTCTTTTCCTTTGGCCTCAGCCTGATCAAGGGTTGGGGTTGATAGTGGCGTGTCGTGGCTATAGCCGGAAGCCACCTCTGGCTGGCTGAGCTCTATCACAATCCGCCCCAGTAGCGGGGGCTCCTGTGGTACAAAATTCCCGGCATACGGCGCCGCTGGCGGTGAAGCCGACATTCCATAGGCGAGGTCTGCCACAGACCTTTTGGAGATCGCCTATCATCCCCATCAATTCGAAGGTGGTGGGCTCACGAGCCTGGTATAACTGGGGAGCCCAGACCGGGTGCACAACGGGCAACCTGGGCGGATATGACATACTGATGCTGGCCTCATTCTGCGGAGTGGTTCCCTGCTCCGACACAGCCGTCATAACCACAATCTCTTCTGAACTTGGCGCCGCCATAAATCCTGCCTCAGCAAGGGGGAGACACTGGTTGTTCTGTATCAACTCTACAACTCTTTGAACTGAAAGAGAAATAGACAGCATTTCAGCCCAAACTGATCAAACACGGGTGTAGCCAAACAATTGTACCCTACTGCTGATCACTGTTCCCAGAAGTCACTGTTCCCGAAAACTGAACCGATACCCGCGGATAACTGATTCTCACAACTGATACTGATACTGGTGTCCCCAGGTTTGATACTCAAACTTGCAAACTGACATGTGCGTTCCTGTAGAGCAACACTCTAAAAGCACATAACAAGTAAAGAGAACAAAACACCCCTATGTTGGGGTAGGGTTTCCCTGTCCTATTTTGTCAGGAACTAGGGTTTCACTACGCACACAGCGGTTTCAAACAACTTAGCATCGGGTAAGCAACCTGTCCTAGTTTGGAATGGTCACTACGGATCCGAATATGCACTAGGTCGAATGGTCAAAAAGGGATGCCCTGGTAAAACCGGGGTTTGTGTTCCCATACTGTCAGAGCCCATAGCCGGTCAGCCTTATGGACATGCCTTGACAAGGCAAGCCTCCGGCAAACCGTTCAGGAATGGCAGATGGCAAACACTGTGTTCCTAGGCGCACCAATGCACATGCAATGCAAAGAAACATATAAATGAAGTCAAAACAAGATATCACGAGTTCGAGTCAAACTCTCTAAAAATCCCCAGCAGAGTCGCCAGAAACTGTAACAGCGCCCGCGTGGGACCTCGTGCTACAGTTCGGACTCGATTTGTGTCACGGTTCTTAATCTGAACCAAAGAGTCCAAATCTGGCAAATCGTTTTGAGAAACAAATTTTTGAAAAAGTAGTGCCAAACATGGACTGCTTTGCCAGATACAGAGTCGCCACCTAAATATTTTAAAATGGGAGAATTTAGGAAACCCTGACTCGGTGCCGAAGGCCACATGTCCGTCATCACCGGAGTTGTCTCGGCTCGGGAGCTTGGGTACGATCGGGGAAGGTCAGCTATGAGCACCCCTTTTCGCCCGGTCCGAAGACCGGCCTCTACTAACCGTGATATCCGTTTTTGAAAACTTTATGTGTTCTTATTCCAATTATTAGCCTAGAATTACTATGTTATGCACGCAGCAAACAAGTATAGACCAAATCGCCTAATTTGGAAATAAACATTGCATATCCGTTCGGTTTGAAAATGCTTTGGAATTTGCTACTCGCAAGTAGGCTAAAACGCGGATTTCAACGAGTTTTTCCAACTCAAACAATCCAACCTTCACCCACAGGCATTCAAAACAATTTAACACATAAGCATCTAGCCACATGTTAAGCATGCTGTCATGGCAATATTCACACTCATGTGATATGCTGAAGCGGAAATACTTACATAGTACTCCGTGCCAAAACAAAGAACTTGTTAGCAAACATGCATGATCCAAGTCCATGTTAAGTGCCTAATGCATCGCATACAAAGCATTGCTAGAATAGGCTCGGCTATCCTAAACATGTCATGTGAAAATGCACAATTATCACGTATTCAGTTCGGAATTGAAGTACTGATGCAGTTAGCGTGATGTACCGAGCCTAATGCATGTAATACGAATGCATGGATGCACGCATGCATAGCATAAGGTATGCTAAATTAAACGTGCCCTAATCTACCATCATAAGCAGGTAAATAAAAGGGAACAAAGACGTGAGGTTGGAAGACATACACACACTCACGCACACTTATTACAGGTTTACCCTCGCTCGGAGGGACTGAATAAATATTACAAATTAATTAACTACGCAAGCTAATTAATATTACAAATTAACTAATTTACAAATTAACTAATTAATTAAAGCAGGAAAACGCCTCGGGAAGCGTGCCACCATGCGCAAGCTGCCTCTGTTTTCCTTCCTTTCCTCCTCTGGAGGTTGTCAAAACCTCAGGACTACATCCTTGGACAGAGGGGATCATCACCGGCTAGATGAAATTTCCACCGGCAGTGTTGTATGGCCATCGGCACAAAGTTGAAGCTGTCGGCAGAGAAAATAGTGCCGGTCGGCACATTACACTGCCGGTCGGCAGAGTATTCCTGCAGAACCTGCAACTCACAGCAACAGAGGGCAAAACAAAGCATGGTAGCACATTTCAAGGCATGTATGCACCAACCATGTCTCTTATCATTGTAATGACTCAAAGGGACATGTGCCTCGGTTCTCGGACCACCAATCACGCATTTCCATGCATGATAGCCCAAAGAACCAAGTATGCAACTTTGATTTCAAATGCAATGCAAATCAATCAAACAAACTCCCAATCCTTATCACCCAAATCAAGGGACAAGGAATGCATGTTGATGCAATGCAACCTAAGCATATTAGCTATCATGCAACATGAACAATGCAATGTAATCATGCAAAGCTTACAAGCAAACATGCAAATGGATGGCAAGATGGACTTATACATGAATTAGGCAACTCTAAAAAGGCCTAAAACAGTAGCCAAAACACATGCACACATACACATGATGGAAGGCCTACACTTGGGCACAATTTAAACAACCCTCAAGCACACTTGAAAGGGATAAACAAGAGCAATTAGCATGCAACATAAGCATTGAAATCATGTTAGGATGGTGCCAAACCAAGCAACAAATCAAGCCAAAACATGCAACGAATAGTCCAAGTGTTCAAAGCAAATCAATAAGGCATTGAACTACACTTAACATGACCAAACATGGCATGCATTAAGCGACCAAAAACAGGTTTTTAGCATGTTAAAACAAGGCCAAAGGACTCCTTAGATGGCATCTAAGTGGCCCAAATACAAAGGCATACACCATGGCCAAAACATGGAGCATTGCAACACATGCTTTCAAAGCATTAAAGAGATATGCAAGGCAATCCAACAAGCACGGAAATGGGACTGAAATAGCATGTAGGATGATTCCAAATCATCAAAACAATGCAAAGATGGCATGCTACACATGCACATACTCAAGGCCAACAAGCCCAAATACAAAAGAGCTATATAATGCATGCAAAGATCAACCCAAACGACTATGGACAGAGCTAAAACATGTCAAAATAAGCACATAAACTTCACAAATACAAGCCTAAAACATGCTCCAACTAAGGCTAACAACCTAAGGCACATTAAGGCATAAACATGGCATTACAAGGCAACTATGATAAACATGCATGGAGTTCCAAAACCAACTTTAAATCATGTTATATCATGGATATATAAGCATGAAAAACAAACCAAACATGCTCAACACACACTCAAGCATAGGCTTCCTTAAGAGGCCAAAATATGCCCTTTTCAAGGACAACAAGGAGAGGGGGTGGCCCTCTCCTTCTTGGGACTTCAAAGCATCATCTTCACCACTGAAATCCCTCAAGATTTCAGTGGTGAAGAGACCTCAACACCAAAATCCCGGAGCTAGCACAAAATGGCTCAAAATGAGGCCTTTTGAGGCCTAAGGGTGGTCAACAACCCTCAAACAACAAAACACTCTTAATAAACAATAAAGAGGGCTTAAAATAGAACTTTTTTATGTTATACAATAATCACAAAAACAGCTCTAAGACTAGTAGAAAATTGATGCAAAAAAAGGGGAAAAAATGGACTAGTTTCTCACCCTTGATGCCTTCTTCAACAAAGATGCTCCAATGGCCTCCTTGAGCTTGAATCCAAGACCAAAACTTCAAGACACACTCTTTAGAACCTCAGCTCCAAGAGGAAGGTGAAACACTAGGTGTTTGTGTGCAATAATGAGACACAAAACACCTAGTATGCAAAATGAGAGGAAAAGAGAGATAGGTTGTGTATGTCTAACCCTAACCCTAGAAAACCAGAGCTCTCCTCTGTCTTCTCTCCTCAAAAATGTCTAAAGGCTCCTCTCTTTGCCTTAGAGAGAGCTTCTCTCTATATGCCTCTTGTAAAGCTTACAAGACAAGCTTTGCAAGAGGGAGATCCCTCCATACACGTGTATGGAGGGGAGCAAAAGCAATACAGCTGTCCAAAAATATCTGCAAAAGCAGATGAACAGCAATCGGCCGGCAAAAAATGCCATCTTGGCCAAACAAAGTGCCGACCGGCACAAAATAGTGCTGACCGGCAACAAAGAGTGCCGGCCGGCAAACTATATTGCCGGTGGCAGCAAAAACCAGCCGGTGGCATCTAGCCACTGCCGGTGATGGGTGGGAATGGTCTACAAGCCCCACCTTGCCTCTCAAGGGCAAGATGCAAGTGTTTGGTGCAAAACCAGACACTAAACGGTCGAGTTCGGAGATCCTGAGACAAGGCGCGCGAGCCGAGGCTTCCGGGAACTCCAAACGAACACAAACATGGATAATCACCGAGTGTTCAAACGGTGACGTCCAAGTCTTGAGGACGGTCAAAAATGGGGTGTCTACAGTTGCCCTTCTTTGACAGAACTCGAAAGTCATAACAATAACGGGAGTGAATGTCAAAGCCCAAAGACGACCCATTTTTGACAAGGCCGAAGACTCAGACAAGCATGCAATACAAATAAGGTATGCGCCCGGAGGCAGGGGCAAAATGCAAGACAATGCACAGAGCCGAGCATAACTTATGATCATGCAAAGAAAGCTGTAATGAAGCAAACATGCGACAATTTTAAGCTAGCATACCAAACTACACTACAATGCAGAAAGGATGTAAGAGAATTATGGAATTCTCAATACGTCTCACTCGGGAGATACAATACCTGTGCGGCTCGTCTGGTTACACCAGCTTCAAATGAACCGTACATACAATATCGTGCCTGCAAAGAAAACAAACTTAACAGGTACAATATGGTTAGCAACATGCATGACAATGCAAATGTGGTGTACTCGAAATGCGATATATACAAAACAATGTATAAATAATGCAAATGAAGATGCAATGTAATTGAAACAATGCAAGCTACATGCAAAGCATTTGAATCGTGATCCAATCACGAGTGGTTCGAAACCACATCTATGTCAAATAGATTGATGGAGATAACAAGTCTGTCTACCATAGAACGGTCAACTGAACTATGAGTATTGTAGACAGACGCAAGAACAAGTATTGGGTGGAATTGACATAAGTGGGGAAACGACCCGCTGGAGAAAGGACTATGATCCTAATGCCGGATGCAAAAATTACACTACAATGTAATACATGAATATGGCACGCAGGCCAAACCAAATCTTGCTTAGGAAAGGCATGCATACATACGAGCCATGTGTAACACAGAAAAGGTGCCGCAACCCTCAACCAACATATCAACGTGGAATCGGCGCGATACACATACAGAACTGTGTTTTAACATGAAAAGTAAGGACACATACCAGACCAAGCTCAACCTGGAAAGGCGTAAGCCATAGGCGGAAGGTGATGCAATGAATGCATGCAATCTACAATGCAATATCTACAAATATGCAATGGAATGGATATGGATACAATGAATATGGCATACAAGCCAGACCAAATCTTGCCTAGGAAAGGCATGCACACGTACGAGCCATGTGTAACACAGAAAAGGTGCCGCAACCCTCAACCAACATATCAACGTGGAATCGGCGCGATACACATGCAGAACTGTGTTTTAACATGAAATGTAAGGACACATACCAGACCAAGCTCAACCTGGAAAGGCGCTAGCCATAGGTGGAAGGTGATGCAATGAATGCATGCAAACTACAATGCAAATGCATGACAATGCACTATGATGCAATGACTATGATTGCAACTTTCCCTATCTTACCAACAGGGTGATATACTAGGTTGGTTCAGTATCCAGAACTGAGGCGTAGACATGCCGTCTCAACCTATGGGGCTTCCATACAGATTTCAAGCCGAGGGTAAACCTCTGGGTATTTAAACCAGACTTTAGTCTCGGAACTCCCGAACCTTTGCGTTCTAGGCATAAGCCGTTCGAACTCTAGTTTCCACCGTCCCAGTTGGTCTTCTAGGAACTCATCGCAAGCACAGACAGGTGGCTTTACCAGACCACCGAAAAGTCGTTCGGGCACGACAAACACCGAAGGAATTGCACCTTCAGAGGATTTAAGGTCTCCTAGACCGGAATGCAAAATGTATGCATGACAATGCATGTTTTTGTTTGTTTTTTTTGAAATGCAAATGATGCAAGTGAAATGCATGTTGCATGGAATGCGAGACAACACGCGGCTCAAGAAGTGCACGGCCGAGGCTTCCGGGAACTCCAAACGAACACAAACATGGATAATCACCGAGTGTTCAAACGGTGACGTCCAAGTCTTGAGGACGGTCAAAAATGGGGTGTCTACACGTTCGAGCTGCGCTTTTGACGCTCGAGCGGGGAAATCACCCATCCAGTATTTCGTCTGCAGCGGTAGATGCTCGAGCAGAGGATTGGCCGCTCGAGCGGGAGTTTGTGTCTGACGCTCGAGCGGGGAGTTTGACGCTCGAACGGGAACCATGTCTGTGAAAGTTCTGGGAACGTGCATCTGCCGCTCGAGCGGGGAATTGGACGCTCGAGCGGGGATCTGTGAGTGACGCTCGAGCGGGGAGTTTGGCGCTCGAGCGGGGCGACTTGTATATAAAGCCGAGATCCGACTTTTTTGTTCACTTTTCAACATCCTTTCTCTCTCTTACTTTTCCAAAAAGCTATTTTGAGAGTTCCTCTCACTAAAATCCTAACTTCTCTCTTAGGATTGATCTAGTAGGAGTTGTTTTCTCAGCTTGGGCCTTTACAAAAGTTGTGTTGATCGTCGAGGGCTATCTTTTAATCTGAAAATTTCGGGATTTGGAGCATTTCCGTTTCTTCACCTCCTTCGTTGAGTCCCATCATTCGAGGTAGGGATAACCTACTCCATCTTATGAGCTTTGTCTTTGAATTTTAGCATTTTGATATGTTGGGGGTTGTTGGGTAATTTTGAGAAAGTTTGGGCCTTTGTGTAATTTTACAAAAGTTGAGGTTTTAGATATATAAACCTATATGTATGTTAGGCATAGAGAAATGAGATTAATGTTGGGACATTGATGGAAATAGAACCTTATGGTTGTTTTGTGAATCATGGTAATTTGCCCTTATTGGTTTAATTAATTAATGCATATAATTAATTGAAGAAAACGAGGAGTTGAATTGAGAATGTTGATATATTATCTATTAGTGCATTTATTTCCTGCTTAGAAATAATTGCTTTGGGCTACCGATGGAGGGTAGTGTTGATTGTTGTAGACAATGCATGATGATTAGGCAAACTAAAACTAATCAATTGGATGTGTCATAGAGTATGACGGTTGATAGAATACATTAACTTTATGTGTTGGTTGATTGTGCATATGGCCAATGTGTTTATATGCATTATGTGTAGACAATTGATAGAATACATTAACTTTATGTATTGATTGATTGCGTATGTGATTCTGTGTTTATATGCATTATTTGTGTATGGGAGGAGATGGGGGATATACTCCACGATTTAGGAGAAGATGGGGGATGTACCTCTAAACCGGTTAATGGTTAATGGTTAAGGGAAGATGGGGGATGGACCCAGGGATGCAGCTCATATGCTCACCCATTGTAGTATTGGATACAGCTCATATGCTTATCTATTGAAGTGTTGATACAGCTCATATGCTTATCTATTGGAATGTTGATACAGCTCATATGCTTATCTGTTGTAGTATTGAATATAGCTCATATGCTTATTTGTTGAAGTATTGATATAGCTCATATGCTTATCTGTTGTGGTAGTGATATAGCTCATATGCTTATCTAATGAAAAGTTTGTTTGATTTGATATAGCACTAAAATGTATGTCATCATCGTTTGTGAAGTATGGAAGTAGTTTATGTGTTATTGGTACAACACCAAGATGTGTATCCACCTCAAATTTCAAAAATATTCTAGTGATGAACTATAATCCCATCAAATGTTTTGGCCAGAGTATTGAGCCTTGTTTCCAAACTCAAAGTTGAATAAGAAATGGAAGGTGAATTGTAACCTAGACTTAACCGTCATGGAAACGTAATAAGATGTAAATGGAAGTGTCAGTGTTGACCATCTATCAGTTGCTAATTTCTTAGTCGTTGTTCATAGTTGGTTTAGTATATTTCTACTGGGCTGTGGCTCACCCTATATGGGAACATCATTTTCAGGTACAGGTAGCATGCCACCTCCAAGGACATAGCTTGGGAGGCTAGAGACGGATAAACTTTTGTTGTCTTATTTCCTTTTGGATGTGTTACGTGTAAATTCAAGCCAAGGGCTTATTGTGTAATTGAGTTAGTACCCTCTTTTGTAACCAAGTGTTAACTTGGAAAGCTGTAAGCCCGTAGGGCATTTGCTTTTGTTGTCAAAATGTAATCCTTTTGTAATGAAATACCCTAATGAATTGAAGAATGTGGATCTTTTATATATAAGTGTAGGTTTATATTGTTGGGTTCAATGTCATTATTTTGAGGGCGTTACATCTACTCTTCAATTTTTTGAGGCGGCGGAAATCCAAAGGAGTGGTAGAATGAAATTTAAAATCTTTATGTTCGACTTATTTTAAGGTCGTTGGAAGTTTGTCTAATTTTTAATTTCAAGATCTTAAAATTAATTGAAATGCCTGCAAATTGGCCCAAAATCCAAGTATAAAAAAAAAAGAAAAAAAAAAAAGGGGACATTGGAGTAAATTATTGTTACATTTGCAAAGATTTATGATGAAGAAGTAGATCACTGGATCATTTTAGAAAATACACGCTCTTAAAAGGGTGTACATAATATACAAGTTAATTACTATAAAGTTATAACTAAAAAAATTTCAATCATAACTTAAAAAAATAATAATAATAAGTCATAACCAAACACTACATAAAATATAATCAAAAATCTTTTAAATTATAACCAAAATAATAATCATAATGAGTCATAACTAATATCACAATTAGTCATGATTAAATATTACAAAAATCAAAACTGAGTTATATGATAGATACTTCAAAATAAGGTGTGTATTATAAAATTTCTAATAGATTAACCACGTAGCTTTCTTTCTTTTCTTTTATTTATTTTGATATAAAAATAGTTTATTAGTCTGGTGAATTGAATTGATCAGATTTGTTGACCTGTCAATTTCATTTATTTTTTTCATTTTTAGGTTTTTATATTTTTTTAGAATCATGCAACACCGTTATTATAACTTATAACAAACAAAAAGTCTTGAAATCAAATTTGTTATTATTACTTATAATAAACGAAGTCTTGAAATCAAATTTAAAATGATATACATCGTTAGTGCACCCATGTTGAAATTAAAAAAAAAAAATCTATATGCACCCATGTGGCGGTTCGATTTATTTAGGCGGTAAAATAACTTAATGATACACCTACCATTCAATCAATTTCAGTTACATATAAATTAATTTTCTTTGTTTTATTTTTAGAGTTATGATATTACCAAAGAAAAAAAAACAGGAAGAGTAATATATTATGAAGTGCATAATAATTATTTTTCCTTTGTTCTAAACCTTCAATCAAAGCTTCTAATATATATAAATTTTTCTAATAATTTGACTACACTTAATGATATATCTACCATTCAATCAATTTCAACTACACACAAATCTACTTTTATTGTTTTATTTTTAGGGTTATGATATAGATAAAAAATGACTAGATGAGTAATATATTGTGAAGTCAATAACAATTATTTTTTTGTCCTAAACTTTTGATCAAAACTTCTAATATTTATAAATTTTTCTAATAATTTGACTACACTTAATGATATACCCACCATTCAATCAATTTCAGCTGCACACAAATCTATTTTCTTTGTTTTATTTTTAGGGTTATGATATTACCAGATAAAAATGACTGGAAGAGTAATATATTATGAAGTCAATAATAATTATTTTTCCTTTCTCCTAAACTTTCAATCAAAACTTCTAATATATATAATTTTTTCTGATAATTTGACTACTGTATCCCCCCGAAAGTAATAAAATGAATCATCCACGATGATAAGTAAATAACCAAATAAATCAGAGTATAATATCCTTCCATTACATAAAACTCAGTTGTACTAAAGGGTGGCACATACGAATATATATTCATAAGTCTTAATCTTGAATCTATAGCATGTGTCAACAACAAAATATGAAATAGAAGTTAAACATATAATCGAAATGCCTTGAAGGTTACAACTTTCCAAGATTGCACTTGGTTACATCAAAATAGATTTAAATCCAATACAGATAAAGCCCTAGGCTTGTACAAAATAATTACAACAGATAAACAAAATGAAGCTTTTGCTCCAATCCTCCCAAGCTACTGCCTTGGCGGAGGCATCTCACCAGCACTTGAAAACGGTTTTCCCATATAGGGTGAGCCAATGCCTAGTACAAATAATCCAATACAATATATGAATCTAAACAAAGATATAAGGGTGAGATGCACATGCAATGCCTATGTCAAAACGTTTTACATTTATTTTCCAAAAACCATGCCATGCTCAGTTTCTATCACAATTCTTAATTCATGCCCTTTTACAGTAGAAAATAAGGGGGAAATCTCAAACCAGTACAACCTTTTACGGATATTTCGTCTGCGGAAAACTGTCAAACGGTACCCATGTAAACGTAGCCTATACAAGCGCTACTATTGCCATTTTACGGATATTTCATCCGTGGGAATCAGACGGTACGTTCAGAATATTCCCTGATTTATTAAGAAGACTAAGAGGGGAGTAAGGAAATTACAGCTATACGATGAACAATTAAGGGACGTTAAGTTTGATAATAAAGGCGTGGCGAGATTACTTAATGGTATTGAGTTGGGTAATAAGAGATCTGACCGTCAATCAGACAAGATCGTGGTTAAGGGTATCAAATTCATTGGTAATGTTCAATTGGGACAGGATGCTAAGGACGAAGTTGTGGTCCACCACGTGTTGTTTTTTGTCATCAGTGATAATAGTCCGTCAGATTCCGTCCCTACACCTGACAAGATATTTATTGGAGTTGGCGAGGGTAATCCTGAGACCTGGATTGTTGATCCTGACCAGTCCGAACGTTTTCGGATGCTAACGAAAATGAGATTCAAGCTCGTTGGTGGCAAGGACAAAGAGTACGTTCGTCACGGGATAGAAGTTGTAGACCGGTTCTTCCCAGTCGATGTTTGGACGGACTACAAAGATACGCTGTTGGGAAATGTTGGAAGCATTCAAAAGGGTGCCATATATTTAGTGGCTGCTACTGTTAGTGGAAAGGAATGCAAAATTACTTTAAGGAGTCAAATGTACTTTAAAACTGTTTAGAATTGTAATTTGATGTATTTTTATTTTTAATGTTCAGGTTAATGGAGGTGGACGATATAAAAACTAGGGTTGTTGAAGGTGTTTCGGCAAGTGATTTCAGTTGTATTGAACTTGCGTTGCCTAATTTATTTTCTCAATTGAGGTTAAGATACAAACAAAAAAGTATTAAGGTTGATAAAATATTGATAAAATATTCCCCCCTTTGCGCACCCAATGCAAGTGGGTTGGTCAGAGTAAATGTTTATGATCGGAGGTTAGACGGTAATGACAGTTTGCAGGCATGGTTTATTTTCCCAATAGATTGTCAATGCGAGTTAGTCTATTATGGGAATGGTTATTGTTCAATTAACGACAAACAGGTGCCATGGATGGTGAAGTATCGACTTGAAAATTCCAATATTAAAAGGGGGGTTACGTATTGTAAAATGAAGGGGTATCTGAAGTATTCTACGAGTGACATGCCAGAAGATTCGCAAATGAGGGCCCCCTCTATTGTTATGTTATCTAAAAAATATACTAATGATAATGTTGATGTCTGGCATTGTCCTCCAACGAAGGCCATTCCGATTCTGACACGGACTAAGTCTGTTGGTTTACCGGAGAGGCGAAGAGATTTGTTGTTAGGAGGTTTTGGGGAAAGTGGTTCAGTGATTCATGAACGCAGAGGTCGTCTGAGTTTGTCAGAGATTGATGTACGCAGAGGTGGTGATGAATCTAGTGATGTTGATCCTGGTCCGTCGATTTCAGAGATTGGTGTTAGCAAAGAGGAAGTTGATCGTAGAGGATCAGTTGTTATGGATGCAGCAGAATTTTCTAATGTTTTACGAAATGTAATCATCAGTGTAAAAAATAGTGATGTGACTCAAGATATAATAGTGGATGATAAGGGAAATGTAGTAAGTAAATAAAACTTTGAGTGGCTTCATAAATAAAATTAATAAAATTTTTCATTAATCATGACAGTGGTTACATTAACATCAAACCATTCTCTGACTATTAGAGGAGGAATTCTTTGTATTTTATTAACAAATGGGGACAGTATATGGGGGTCTCTCTCTTTTGAAATGATCCCTGGAAAATGTTTTTAATTAGGGGTATTTTGTGACGTAATCGGTGGGACATCTTTCTTTACAGAGAGCAAAGAATTGTTCCTCCGTTTCTGCTTCGCCAAGTATTCCCCTCCAGAGTTCGTCTCTGTTTTTCGAAGGACTTTTCCCCTTAGATGAAAATTCTCCCCATTCGACGAACTCGCCCCCTTTCTGTATATACCGTCGACTTGCTGTTGGCGAGTGGAGTTTTTCTATATTTGGATGGTAGATCCTCCCATTGGTTCCAGTGAGATCGAAAAATCTCGGGTTGAAGGTTTGGATCTTCTTCGTGCATTGAACCATGGCATGAAGGTGAGGGTTTCCATCTTCATGGAGCTCCCTTGCGACAAGTATGTAATATGGCTGACAGGCTAGTTGGAGGAGAGTGGAGTTTTTAAAATTTGAATTCCCGCCCATTACTGTTCATTCACGTGGAATTTTGTGCACCTTTGCTTTATTTCCAAGCAAAAACACCACGATCGTGACACATGGGTGGACAGGATCCGGCCACGTCCACTCACACCACTCACACCAAATAGTGATTACTATTTGGTGTGAGTACGGATTTAATCTCAGCCTTACACGTCACCATCCGTACGTCCATCGACGGATGAAATTGCCTATCGAGTACAATTTCAACAGGGGGGCGCTAGTAATATTATATATAGCGCCCCCCCCCCCCAGCTGGTGTGACCTCCCCCTATATAAAGCCTCGACAAACAACATTCACACTGGTGTAAGTTAAGTGTTAATCACTAAATAAGCTAAATAATGCCTCGCCAATCCTCTTTCCATTTTTATGCCAAGAATGTCTTTCTCACCTACCCACAATGCCCATGCCCAAAAGAACAACTCTTAGAACTCCTCCAATCTCTCCTCCAACTAGCCTGTCAGCCATATTACATACTTGTCGCAAGGGAGCTCCATGAAGATGGAAACCCTCACCTTCATGCTTCGCCAAGTATTCCCCTCCAGAGTTCGTCTCTGTTTTTCTAAGGACTTTTCTCCTTAGATGAAAATTCTCCCCATTCGACGAACTCGCCCCCTTTCTGTAAGTTAAGTGGTCAGAATAAGCTTCAAGGATTACGACCAAGACGCCGTCTACAACGTCATAGATGACATCAAATATTCGACAGTCCCTACCGAATTAATGAAGAATTTAGTAGGCTGCCAGAGAGATTTCCATGTATTTGTTAAGTTCCAACCAGATCTCACTATTAGAGGAGGAATTCCTTGTATTTTATTAACAAATGGGGACAGTAGTTGGTTAGATGCAATGTCCCCAAAAATGAGAGAATGGTTTGATGTTAATGTAACCACTGTCATGATTAATGAAAAATTTTATTAATTTTATTTATGAAACCACTCAAAGTTTTATTTACTTACTAAATTTCCCTTATCATCCACTATTACATCTTGAGTCACATCACTATTTTTTACACTGATGATTACATTTCGTAAAACATTAGAAAATTTTGCTGCATCCATAACAACTGATCCTCTACGATCAACCAACTCTTTGCTAACACCAACCTCTGAAATCGACGGACCAGGATCAACATCACTAGATTCATCACCACCTCTGCGTACATCAATCTCTGACAAACTCAGACGACCTCTGCGTTCATGAATCACTGAACCACTTTCCCCAAAACCTCCTAACAACAAATCTCTTCGCCTCTCCGGTAAACCAACAGACTTAGTCCGTGTCAGAATCGGAATGGCCTTCGTTGGAGGACAATGCCAGACATCAACATTATCATTAGTATATTTTTTAGATAACACAACAATAGAGGGGGCCCTCATTTGCGAATCTTCTGGCATGTCACTCGTAGAATACTTCAGATACCCCTTCATTTTACAATACGTAACCCCCCTTTTAATATTGGAATTTTCAAGTCGATACTTCACCATCCATGGCACCTGTTTGTCGTTAATTGAACAATAACGCGACACCTATGTATACGCGCGTTTTTCGAGACTTTCACTCAAGACACACAAGCCAACTTGATTTAGTGATACACACCTATTTCCCACGTTTACCCATTTTTCTCAAAATCATATACATTTTCAATGTATTAAATAAGAAACAATGTTCAACGCACATGGATGAGAAATTAGTTTTAGTTCACCTAATTCTCATGCAATTTCTGCAGCACTCATAGTTATCCTCCACCGATAACCCAAAACAGATATCTTTAATAAATAGAAAGGTTTCAATAACAATATACATTATTATCATTTCCAATATGTGAGTGATATAACATATCTAACTCCATCATCATCATCAATATCCTCCATCACCATCATCAAGACGTGAGCGGATATTACAAAAGCAACATCATCCTATAATACTTTCCTAACACAAGTCAAACCCATGGTTTTAAAGCAAAACCTCATTTTCTTTCAAAACCATTTTTGAGTAGAGAAGGACATCATCCCAATTACAAAAAACCCAACATCATTTCCATTATCTTTGCAAGATCAACAATTGAGGTTTGTAGGGCAAAATCTTATTCTTCTTTACAAATCATTTCCAAAGGTAAAAACTCATCATTTTATCATATATCAACAATACACACTTTTTTACAAGCATTTTCAACAAACCATTTGAAAACCCCTCCTTTTGATTTCTAACCAAAACCTTAGATTTGTCCAAAATCTCCAAAAATCACAATATTATTTTAGAAATATCAA
Source organism: Camellia sinensis (assembly GCF_055761805.1). Classification (NCBI taxonomy): domain Eukaryota; kingdom Viridiplantae; phylum Streptophyta; class Magnoliopsida; order Ericales; family Theaceae; genus Camellia; species Camellia sinensis. Next base: position 29,624,165 of record NC_138963.1, on the reverse strand, counting down.
ATAACTAAGTTAAGAATCATAAGAGGGTACGGAGAACCCCTACCTCAAACTTAGAAGAGGAAGAAGAAAGAAAAGCCCAAAAGTTAATTGTGACGAAACAACGATTTGCTCCAATCAAAACGAAGCCCTCGACAAGCTCTACACTTAATCTCAAAGAAACAAGGTGAGGAGATGCTTTTAAGTGAGTAGATTTGAAAATCTTTGAGCAAAAAAGTGAGTTTAGAGAGAGAGAAGAGTGGTTCACGGTTTACAGAGGGAAAAAAGAAGATGAAGTGAAGAAAATGGTAAGTGAATGCCCTATTTATAGTGCTAGGTTAAAGTGAAATAAAGTCCCAAAGTCAACCCAAAAGAACAAGTCAAAATCCCCAAGAAATAGGGCACAAAACTGAACTAAAATCTGGAAAAAGACTCATAGGGGTCAACCTTTGTGTTAGTGGTGTCGACTCTTCAAGAAGAATTGACAAAAGAAAATGCTGACAACAAACAAGATGTCGACCCTTGGACCTAAGGTGTCGACACTAATTTCAGCAACTAAACCCAGATTTTGCAGGACACAATGGTCGACCTTTCCCAGATTGGTGTCGACCCTTGAGGCCAACAAGAAAGGGCAAGTGTCACGCCCCACTTTTTATTACTCGAAGTCATTACCAAATTCATTAACTTAATTCAATTTCAAGGATAATATACGGAAGTAAACTCGTACATCCAATCCGTAGAATCATTAACAGTACTCTCATTCGTATGCAAAGTATATATTACATGAACATACATAATAAATTGCCCTTGGGCTTACATCACTTAAGGTACAAGAAGAAGGGTGTAACCCTTTTACAACAATGGCATTCCGCCAACATAACTGAGGCCCCGTGGCCAGTAAATAAGTAGAACCAAATCTTGCAGCCCAACCTGCTTAACACCTGAAAAAGATTCAACAACGTGGGATGAACATATAGTCCAGTAGGGAACTCAGCATGATCCTCAACAATAACAACTTACAGATAGCTATGATCATGAACACTCATTCTCATACTAGAGTAGTAATGTGACAGTTTATACAAAATTATATATGTATGAACTTTTCTCGAAAACAATCGTTTCATTCAACACTACAAGTGGTTTATCTTTCCTTTTTCCTTTCATTAACCCCCATTCTCAATCTTTCATAACATTAACAAATACTTAGGAAGTAATCTCACCAAGCCCGATACCCTCTTCCATTTCCTATACATACTCAGATGTACCTTTTCAAACATGTTTATCTATAAAACATTCATTCTCTTCCACACTTTCCAAAAGACAAAAATGACATTTTGGTTAATTTCCATTACTATCAAAACTATACATGCATATCTTTGTAAAAATATAAATTTACAACCCACCAACATGTATACAATCAACCAATGAAGTAACTCGGTCCTCCTAACTGTAACCAATCAAAATCCATGATATTTTCAGTTACAACGAAACAACAACAATCCCGTTTCACTCTACTAGCTATGTGCATAGTAAGCTAACAATACACCCTACTCAACAACATTAACAACAAGCCAGTTTACCAGGCGCTAGCTGGAGGGGTATGGTACCTTCGATTATTAGCGCAGTCAGTTCTCCAGGCGCTAGCTGGAAGGGTATGATACCTTTGATTCTAAGCGCGGTCAGTTCTCCAGGCGCTAACTGGAAGGGTATGATACCTTTGATTCTCAGCGCGGGGCACGACACCAACAATCACAGCACATCAAGGCAAAACCAACATGTATAATACATATACATAAACTATCAAGACACCAACAATGTGTTAAAGTATATGAACACATATCTACCTCTTCCCAAGCAAGCACACATATATAGTGTATCTCAATAATTCATCACATACGATGTTCCATTAACAATGGTATAATGCAAACCCGACAATTCTACACAACTGTGTCATCCTCCACCGATGACCAAGGACAAAACCTCTAGATGCATATAGTTAGTACATCTATTAAAAGACTCAAATTTCATGAATCATAAACCCAACAACAATATTAACATGGTAGTTAAAGAAACAACTTCTACATGTGTGTTCAACACTCAAGATACAACAATCCAATTCTCAAACTTATTTCGAAAACACTTCCCTCATTTTCACAAAAACGATTCCATTTCCTTTTTGTTATCACAAAACCAACTCCACTAATCTTGTTTCCGTAGAATCAACTCCAGAGCCGTGGTTAATCCCTTAGGCATTAACACCCTTACCATACTCATTTTGACGAAAGAGATTTACACACAAAGGTCAACAAACCCCCATTATAATTTACCCAACCAAAATATAATTTAGGGCTTTTCTTCTATTAACTACAACATGCTAATTTATATTCTAATTAGCCAAGCCAACAATCAATGAAGCCAAAACCATTCTCCACACAACCAACCCTAGGTTCATTTCATGATTTTCAAACAAATCCAACATGGTACAATTTTCATGCAATATAAAAATTACCACATGTCTATCTATAGACAGAGTATTGAAAAGGAACAAGGAGAATCACTACCTCAAATGGAGAAGATGACCCGAAATCAAAGTGCTCCAAATCCCAAATTTCTTGGATCACAACGAAGCTCTTGACGATCAACACACTTCTTACAAAGGCCGAAGGTGAGGAAAACACTCTAGCTAGATCAATCCTAAGAGAGAAGTTAGGTTTTAGAGTGAGGTGCTCTCCAATGGCTTTTTCGGAAAAGTAAGAGAGAGAAAGGAAATCAAAAAGTGATTCAAAAAGCTGAATCTCGGTGTGTTATACAGGTCGACCCGCTCGAGCGTCGAACTCCCCGCTCAAACGTCACTCACAGATTCCCGCTCGAGCGCCAAAACCCCCCCGCTTGAGAGGCGGATACCACCATCCAGAAGTTTTGCAGAACAGGTCCCCGCTCGAGCGTCCAACTCCCTGCTCGAGCGTCACACTCAAACTCCCGCTCGAGTGTCGAACCTCACGCTCGAGCGTCCAACACTACAGAGAAAGTACAGGGAAGGTGATTTTCCCGCTCGAGTGCCGAAACCCCCGCTCGAGCGGAGAGGCCAAAAACTGGGCAAGGATTCTAAGTTTTAAAACACAACCAACATAACCCAACAAGTCTAACACAACCCAAAACTCTAAAATAAAGAGTAAGGGACAGAAAAAGAATGAGACAACAACAACAAATCTACGGAACCGAGTCCGGATTACGGTTCAATAACAACAGGGAATATCGGGATCGCTATAACCTCCCCCTTTAAAGAATTTCGTCCTCGAAATTAAGGATACGCCAAAACACAAGGCCAACTGATCACACAACACCAACACCCGAGTACTAGGAAAGAAACTACTCTCACTACAAACCTTTAATCCACTCTTATCAAGGAAGAGACTAACGGAGGGAACACGTTCCAAATGACAACACTGTAGGCGTAAAAACCACAACAAAATCAACCCTTCTGAAACAGTTTACTCACATCTGACCAGCGCTTCAAGCTAAGTCACTATGCAACAACACGACCCAAACAACTTTTTTGGAGTAAATAATAAGAAAACATTTTCTTGCTCAAGAGACATTTCTCAAAGATAGTTAAATTTTCAATGCTGACATTTCAAAATAAACTTTGCATTTTCCATGCGAAACTCAAAAACTTTGTATACATTTTTCACCAACACGGTGTTATCAAAACACAATCATCCACCGTTTATTTGCCAAAAATCATCCATTTGAAAATCCTCAAAACCCTTGAATTAAATCAATTTCTCAACAACACCCTTAGGTGGCCCAAATACTAGGAAAAGTTTTGTTTTCCATTTCTTTCCAAAATAACACTATCAACAACCATCACGCACACGGTGATACCACAACCAACACAGAACATAACATTTCTATAATGATAGTTAATAGAAACAACAACAGCACTATCAACACAAAACTATAAAAACTATATCACACTTTCAAAGATAAGCATATGAGCTATATCACTACCACAACAGATAAGCATATGAGCTATATCAATACTACAACAGATAAGCATATGAGCTGTATCAACACTTCTTTGGACAAGCATAAGAGCTATGTCATCACCACAATGGGAGAGCATATGAGCTGCATCCCAGGGTCCATCCCCCATTTTTCTTTAACCATTAACCGGTTTAGAGGTACATCCCCCATCTTCCCCTAAACCGTGGAGTACATCCCCCATCTCCTCCCATACACAAGCAATGCATATAAACACAAGGGTTCTATACACAATCAATCAATACAAGAAATTAATGTATTCAATTCACCGTCAGATTCAATGACATAACATGTTCGATTAGTTTCAGTTTTCCTTAACCAACATATAAAGTCTACAACAAACGAGACTAACTTCACGGTGACCGATGTCAACCCAAAACCCGATACCAACAAGCTGACTAAACAACTCAATCAACTCCACACTCAGTAATCCACACACTAATGTGCCACTAACCCCACACGCGGAGTTCCCCACACAAACCCCCAAATTTTGGAATCTCAACGAATCTCCTAAAATCAAACCACACCAACACTGTGTCTAAGGGAATTACTATTTCTCTCCCATGGCTACGTAGCAAGCCTGCTCATCTCCTCAACCGAGGACCGACAAGGTCAACTCTAATTACGACTACCCAATCACGAAGGACAATTTGACCGACACTATTCTCGTTACTAGAACACAAACTGTTTTTCCTCCAAAGAATGCTGCCAGCCTCCACTCACAACCGTACCCAACATTTGATAACCAATCCCAACACGAACACTACCCCTATTCAACTGATCAGGTCACCACGGATTCACTAACTAGCAAAGCCCAAAACACGGACCAACAAACAGGTACCAAGCAAGCAACAACATTAGGATCATTAACCCCATTAACAACTTCTCAATATAAGAGAGAGCTTAAAACCCATACATACTCCCCAATACCTAAGGATTAAACAAACAACAAAGTACATATACATACGATACAAAAACATGGTGCCTCAGCATCCAACAGTACTCCGGTCAACAACAAAATCATCCACATAATACACCACCGGCCAACAACACAAAAGTCCCCCTCTAGGGTATTACTATCGGGCTACTTAATAAGTCGCCCCTCGTGAGGCCCTCGAAGCCTGGCCTGACCGTTTCTGGCACTGATAGCGCCCTTGACTGGACGAGTACAACTGGGTCTGATTGGGTTTTGAAACACCCGAAGAACTTACACGCAAAGGACAAAAACGTCTACCATGGCCCAGCTGACCACAAGTAAAACAACCACCAGACCCCCTACTTTGAGACTGGTCTGAAACCTGCACCTCCCCGGGCCTTCCAATCGAAGTGTCCATAACCCCTGGTGAAGAAAAGGAACCAGCCCCTGACTGAGCATGTTTCTGCCTCCACCCCTTACTGAGCCTAGAGCGCTTAGGAACCGTAGGACTTACCAAAACGGTCTCCTCCTTAACCCCATCATCGTTCACCATCATGGCCTCCACATGGGCCATTGCCTCGACTAAATTATAATAATCCTTCCAAAAGGATCCAGCTACCTTCTCCCGAATATCGAAACACAACCGCCTTTCAAACTCAAAACAACGACGCTCCTCTGTTGCCACCAACTCTGGAGCAAACCTCGACAAGTTAGCAAACCGCATCTCAAACTGTGCCACAGGAGTATCATCCTGACATAACTCCAAAAACTGATCCCTCAACCTTTCCCGAGCAGAAGGAGGGAAATACTTGGCCAAAAAGGCCTCGGTAAAAGCAACCCACGTGCTACCCACATTATTCTTAACATACTTCCACCAATAACTCGCATCACTCTTCAACTGAAAAGTCGCCAAAGAAACCCTTAACTCCTCATCCTCGACTCTGAGCATATCAAGAGTCTTTGTAACCTGCTCTAGCCAACTCTCTGCCTCCAACGGTTTAGCCTCCCCCACAAACTCAGGTGGACTGGAGCGAAAGAACTCCTTAGTAAGTTTGAGAGCATGCCTGCTGCCGCCCTCAGTGCGAGCTAGGGCGTCCTGCACTGCTCTCACAATCTCACGTGCGACATCCTCGCCGACAGCCGATGTTGCAACGGCAGGTACTAAAGGAACTGTTGTGCCTCTCCCGGCGCTCCTACTACTCATCCGGCCTCTACTCCCTCTTGTAGACATCCTATTAAGCACGAAGGCAAAACACACTTAGCGCAAAACACAATAGCCTTCTCCGAGGCATACTCCACTATCGTTAAGTTACAAGACACACGTAGTCTCAAAATTTACATCTCTATTGCATACAATCATTTAGACAGATAAACACATAATCGAATCAAGTCCACAAAGATAGCCACTCATCCCGGAACTCTCAAGGAATTCCTATCAGAAACCACGTTGATCAGGCGTGTTTCCAAAAGGACCTCAAAGCAAGTTCACCAGCTATGAATATTATCCGAGAGACTAAATCCCATGCTCACATAAATGCAACACATAAGTCCTAACTTTCATGATATCTATATGCAACATCCTCACAATACGTAGTAAACCCACTGTGGTAAGAACCACTTCCCACGAGCCCAAAGTATTCAAACCCGGCTAGCTCTGATACCAAGTTGTCACGCCCCACTTTTTATTACTTGAAGTCATTACCAAATTCATTAACTTAATTCAATTTCAAGGATAATATACGGAAGTAAACTCATACATCCAATCCGTAGAATCAATTAACAGTACTCTCATTCGTATGCAAAGTATATATTACATGAACATACATAATAAATTGCCCTTGGGCTTACATCACTTAAGGTACAAGATGAAGGGTGTAACCCTTTTACAACAATGGCATTCCGCCAACATAACTGAGGCCCCGTGGCCAGTAAATAAGTAGAACCAAATCTTGCAGCCCAACTTGCTTAACACCTGAAAACGATTCAACAACGTGGGATGAACATATAGTCCAGTAGGGAACTCAACATGATCCTCAACAATAACAACTTACAGATAGCTATGATCATGAACACTCATTCTCATACTAGAGTAGTAATGTGACAGTTTATGCAAAATTATATATGTATGAACTGTTCTCGAAAACAATCGTTTCATTCAACACTACAAGTGGTTTATCTTTCCTTTTTCCTATCATTAACCCCCATTCTCAATCTTTCATAACATTAACAAATACTTAGGAAGTAATCTCACCAAGCCCAATACCCTCGTCCATTTCCTATACATACTCAGATGTACCTTTTCAAACATGTTTATCTATAAAACATTCGTTCTCTTCCACACTTTCCAAAAGACAAAAATGACATTTTGGTTCGTTTCCATTACTATCAAAACTATACATGCATATCTTTGTAAAAATATAAATTTATAACCCACCAACATGTATACAATCAACCAATGGAGTAACTCGGTCCTCCTAACTGTAACCAATCAAAATCCATGATATTTTCAGTTACAACGAAACAACAACAATCTCGTTTCACTCTACTAGCTATGTGCATAGTAAGCCAATAATACACCCCACTCAACAACATTAACAACAAGCCAGTTTACCAGGCGCTAGCTGGAGGGGTATGGTACCTTCGATTATTAGCGCAGTCAGTTCTCCAGGCGCTAGCTGGAAGGGTATGATACCTTTGATTCTAAGCGCGGTCAGTTCTCCAGGCGCTAACTGGAAGGGTATGATACCTTTGATTCTCAGCGCGGGCCACGACACCAACAATCACAGCACATCAAGGCATAACCAACATGTATAATGCATATACATAAACTATCAAGACACCAGTAATGTGTTAAAGTATATGAACACATATCTACCTCTTCCCAAGCAAGCATACATATATAATGTATCTCAATAATTCATCACATACGATGTTCCATTAACAATGGTATAATGCAAACCCGACAATTCTACACAACCGTGTCATCCTCCACCGATGACCAAGGACAAAACCTCTAGATGCATATAGTTAGTACATCTATTAAAAGACTCAAATTTCATGAATCATAAACCCAACAACAATATTAACATGTTAGTTAAAGAAACAACTTCTACATGTGTGTTCAACACTCAAGATACAACAATCCAATTCTCAAACTTATTTCGAAAACACTTCCCTCATTTTCACAAAAACGATTCCATTTCCTTTTTGTTATCACAAAACCAACTCCACTAATCTTGTTTCCATAGAATCAACTCCAGAGCCATGGTTAATCCCTTAGGCATTAACACCCTTACCACACTCATTTTGACGAAAGAGATTTACACACAAAGGTCAACAAACCCCCATTATAATTTACCCAACCAAAATATAATTTAGGGCTTTTCTTCTATTAACTACAACATGCTAATTTATATTCTAATTAGCCAAGCCAACAATCAATGAAGCCAAAACCATTCTCCACACAACCAACCCTAGGTTCATTTCATGATTTTCAAACAAATCTAACATGGTACAATTTTCATGCAATATAAAAATTGCCACATGTCTATCTATAGACGGAGTATTGAAAAGGAACAAGGAGAATCCCTACCTCAAATGGAGAACTCAAATGGAGAAGATGACCCGAAATCAAAGTGCTCCAAATCCCAAATTTCTTGGATCACAACGAAGCTCTCGACGATCAACACACTTCTTACAAAGGCCGAAGGTGAGGAAAACACTCTAGCTAGATCAATCCTAAGAGAGAAGTTAGGTTTTAGAGTGAGGTGCTCTCCAATGGCTTTTTCGGAAAAGTAAGAGAGAGAAAGGAAATCAAAAAGTGATTCAAAAAGCTGAATCTCGGTGTGTTATACAGGTCGACCCGCTCGAGCGTCACTCACAGATTCCCGCTCGAGCGCCAAAACCCCCCCGCTCGAGCGGCGGATACCATCATCCAGAAGTTTTGCAGAACAGGTCCCCGCTCGAGCGTCCAACTCCCTGCTCGAGCGTCACACTCAAACTCCCGCTCGAGCGTCAAACCTCACGCTCGAGCGTCCAACACTACAGAGAAAGTACAGGGAAGGTGATTTTCCCGCTCGAGTGCCGAAACCCCCGCTCGAGCGGAGAGGCCAAAAACTGGGCAAAGATTCTAGGTTTTAAAACACAACCAACATAACCCAACAAGTCTAACACAACCCAAAACTCTAAAATAAAGAGTAAGGGACAGAAAAAGAATGAGACAACAACAACAAATCTACGGAACCGAGTCCGGATTACGGTTCAATAACAACAGGGAATATCGGGATCACTATAGCAAGTGTCAACACTACCAAAGGTTGGTGTCGACCCTAAATTTTAGTAACCATCTAGGAACACAACAGCAAGATGGTGTCGACTCTTAGAATAGAACAAGGCAAGGAAAATGAGGCAGTGTCGACACCAACAAGGATGGTGTCGACCTTTGAAGCCAAAACCAAACATAAGGAGAAAAAAAACGACCGCCATGAATATGATTTCCTAAATTCAGAAGCAATAAATGGGTCGAGTCTAAGCCCGGATCACTATAACTACACTTAATGATATACCTACCATTCAATCAATTTTAGTTGCACACAAATCAACTTTCTTTGTTTTATTTTTAGGGTTATGATATTATCAGATAAAAAATGACTAGAAGAGTAATATATTGTGAAGTCAATAATAATTATTTTTTCTTTGTCCTAATCTTTCAATCAAAACTTCCAATATATATAAATTTATGAGAAAATTAATATAACATTCCTCTCCAACTTTTAGTAATGAGAGAGATCCACAATATTTTTTTGTAGCCTAAGATCACTCACCCACACCCATATTTCACACCCTCTTTCTCTCTCTCTCTCTCTCTCTCTCTCTCTCTCTCTCTCTCTCGTCATAGCCTCTTCTTCTGTTTTCCATGCCATCACCTTCTTCGCCACCATCATGACTCTCTTTGAATTGAGAACGATAACAAAGTTGAAGCAAACAACAATGGCTTCTTCAATCTCAGTATTTTTCTCTCTAAATTCAATTTGCGCATCCAAATCTCACATTCCTTATTCTTTTTCTTCAAGCTTTCTACTTCGGTCCCTTCATCTTCAAAGCCATAGCAGCTTTGTCAATCATATTCAACGAAGCCATAGTTTCTTTTCCGCAAAAATCTTTGAGATATCTTCTAAGAAATTTCTCTGTTGTATTTTATTTTCACCATTGAATTCGTTCATCTTCAACTTGGTTCATCTCTGTTTGTAATTAGGGTTTCATCATCACCACCTCACTCTAGTAAGTGTTTCTATTCTTGAACTAGTTTTTCTCTATATCTACAGTTCATTGCATTTTATAATATTCTTCAATTAATTAGGGTTTTTATTTCATAATAATATCTAGATTAATTAGGGTTTCAATTGCATTTTATTCTTTAAGTTTGTTATGTGATTTTGTTTATAATTTTCCCCTGCATTTGAATTTTCACTGATGACATTAGATTCATTTTATTTTATGTGCTTGCTTGATCTTGTTGAAGCTAGTAGCTTGGTGCCATTTGTTTAGTTGAGAGGAATATTCTCTGTCATTTCAATTTATATTGCCTATTTAATTTTCACTGCTTGATTTCCTCCATGTGATGAATTTTCTCTGACCACAATTATAATCACATTAACTTATGTGCCTTGATTGATTTTTTCTAGCATCTGAAATTTCTCTAACCCATCAAATTATGTTACTTTTGAGATGAATTTTCTCTAGCATCACAATTTTCTTTGAACACATTGGATTCAGTTTACACTATGTATGTATAGTTTTATTTAAATGAATATTAGGAGTGTAAGTCCACCTGATAAGTGTGCTTAATGCTTGTAAATTTGATTTTTAAAATTTGAAATTGTACAGGTTACACTATATATGAAATATTTTTAGTTTTGAATTTTTTAGTTTAATGGATTGGATTAATAAGAATATCAAAGTTGCCGTTATTTTTGACTTTTGAAAAAATAAAAAATAAAAATAACAACCCATTACATGATAATCATCCAAACACATAATAAAAATTAATTTGGTAAATAAATAAATGTCTAAAAAATTTATCAATTTTACATAATTTTATCTTTAGTGGGTAGAATAATTTTTAAAAATTCAAAAATATTTTTTTGACATTTATTTTTGTCAAATTAGTTTATATTTTATCAAATTGACGACTTTGCCATTAAAATTGAGGTATGATATCTTCAATTGTTCTTATTTAGAACAAGATTCAAAATTCAAAATTAAATATATCATAATTAAAAAATTAGAGATTAAAGTGATATAAGATTTAAATTATAGAAACTATTAGTATAATTTGTTTAATAATAATAATAATAATAAGAAGAAGAAAATTGAGCTGCCATATCCCGGTAAGTTAAAAAAGGGACTACAAGAAAGTCTTTTTTGATAATGGTTTTTATTGCTAAAAAAAGTCTTTGGTAGTGTTTGGTAGAATTTTCTAAATATGATTTGAGAATAGAGTTGTATTTTGAGTTTCTGAGTTTTAGAATTATGATTTGAGTGTGAAAAATTTATTTGGTGAATGAGTTTTGACAAGAGTTTTAAATTGAGTGGGAAATTTTTGATGTGACATATGATATCTGATATAAAAATTTATAATGTATAACCAAACACACAACTCAAAAATTTATTAAAAGCTCTTAAAAAATTTTAAAAAAAATCTAAAAATATTGTTTTATTAAACATATAAAAAAAACAAGTGCCAATTACAAAAAAAAAAAAAAATGCCATGCTCCAGCTGATCGGCCGGTCAACCGGCTGGACGACTAGCAGGACAACCGGTTAAGCCAAATTTCAAAATAATTTTTTTTTAAAATTCCACCTGGCATAGAATTTTCTATTTGTTGTGAAAATATAATTTAAAAATTCTATTCAAATATGATATTAGAATGTGAGTGTTTGGGAAGTAAGTTTTTATGTAGGTTTTTTTAGTTGTAGGATATTATTAGAGAAATTTTTTTTTGTGTTTAGAAAGATAGTTGAGTTTTTTTTGTGATTGGATGTGATGTTTGTAAGAAAAAAAATGAAATAATTATAGGGTTGGATGTGATATTTTATTTGGATGTGTTTTTTTTTAATTTTGCAAAAAAATTGTCTTTTTATGAAAAAAAAATAATAAAAAAAAAAACCCAAGTTGAAGACTTCCCAAACACCCTTATGTGTGATTAAAATTATAATTTGAAAACCTTTCAAAATGCAGCTGTTTTAATTTTTTTTTTTAATATCAAAATCAGTAGGTAGGCGCCAAGATTTTCGCTCTTTCTCAAGGAATTTTTGGAGTTTTTTTATTGTACACCGAGAGTTGGACAGATGAGTTTGTTTAAAATATACAACAATGCTAGAGGGCCACAATTTTTGTAGCCACAATGGCTCAAACATGCCAAAACGACGTCGTTTTGACATGTTTTGCACCCAAAACGACGTCGTTTTGGCAGTTTTGAGCCATTATGGCCACAAAAATTGTGGCCCTCAAACATTTTCCTAAAATATATGTTGTGACCGGACTCTTCTTAAGATTCTCTTCTTAGGCAGCGTAATGGGACCAAGACACCCAATCACAGCCTAAAAGAAAATATGTGCAGTAATTAGTGTATAAAAAAAAGGAAAAAAACAAAAATCAATTCGAGATAAATTCGCAACTCAATATTTGAGACATGTAGCATGGCTAATATGTAATATTGTGCTATCCACAATTTTAAATAAATAAATAAATAATAATTAATTTTAAAATTAAATAGCATGAAAAGTTAATTATAATATATATGAAAAGTTATATTAAATTTTTATTTTTAATTAATTATATAATTAATAAATTCACAAATAGTAGTAATGGTATAATGAGATAGAAAGATGATAAAAAATAACAAATATAATGATATTTAAAAGTTTTAAATTTATCTAACTATACAAAAATCTAATGTTATAATAATGTGGTTGTCATGGACAAGTTTATATGGTGCCTTTATTTGATTTTTATTATTTCTTTTGTTCTAAAATAATAGTTTTTTTGAAAAATTTAATTTTTTTAATAATACAATTATAGCATTTTAAGAATATTAATTTTTCAAAATTATTATTTGACAGTATATGGTTTTTAAAATAATCAATTGTCATAATTGTACTTTTTATGCTATTAATAAATTTAAAACAAGGGTAAAATAGTAGATTCATGTTTTTTATTTCTTGATTTTTGAAAAATAAAATATTTTAAGATAATGAAAAATAGAATAAGGGACTAATATTTTGAGATGGAAAGAGTAATTGAAGTCTTGAGATTTAGTATTTTTTGTTAAAATTTTAAAAAATAATTTGATAATATCAAGTAATAAATAATATAAAATAATATTTTAAAATTATGAAATAATCATTCGATAAAATGGTGGCATAGTAGTGAGAGTGATAGCGATAGTAATAGTGATAGTAGTAGTAATAATTGTGTGATTGGGAAATAATGATTGTAATGAATGTTGATGACAATTACAATAATAAGACTGAGAGTGGAGGGTGATGATCGCAGTGATGACCTTATATTTTTAATTATACTAATTTTATATTTAAATTATTTAATTTTAGATCAATTTTATTCTATTATCTATAATTAGACGGCACTTGTTGACGTGACATTAAATTTCATTTATAATATTATTTTACCTTCTAAACTATCCCTAAAAAATTAATTAGACCCCTAATACAAATTTTTTTAAAAAATATTTAGTAATAATTTTTCATCTAAAAGAGTGAGAAAAATAAATTTTAAATAAAAAACATTTAGGTATTAGTCATGTTGAGTATTCTTTAGAGAGTAATAACTAACTTTAGCGTTAAATTTTCATTTAGTTGATAATACAGCCAAGTAGGTACTAACCTCTATTTTGTAGGTAGATCTCGACATATTCATTTTCATCATTCAATATAAGTTTTCAAATGTCAAAGAAAGATATTACTCTCATAATAAGTGTGGTCTAAATCTTTACTCACTCAATTTTGAAAGTACTATTAGTGTCACGACCCCAAACCGCCCCTAGTAGGATGGTGCCGTGATGGCCAGTAATCCGAGATTACCAAAGGCCAACTTTCAAGATTGACACACAATCAAAGTATTACATAGGGGGCTAACATGTGCGGAAGCAATAATTTACAATACAAGTGGTCCATAAGAGCACTGCATAGATCAAATGAAATGACATACATCTTTAACATGGTCTTACATCTTGAATATAACATAAGCAAAATACATGTTACATCTTGATCAAAGGCCTCTCAAGCCGACATGTACAAAACACATGAACTACAAGTCAAGAAACATAATCTTCCAGATTGTTGACATCCTCACTGCCAACGTAACATACATACAAAACACACATCTCGGCTTAGCCGACTTCTTGCTTATTGCCTACATATATACATAGGGAGGGTGAGCTTGGATACTCAGTGAATGGTACAAGTAATAAAGGTTTTAAACGAATGATAACCGAGATCTTTGCAAAACTTACATACCATAGCTTGTACAAAACATGAGATGAATCTAGTTCATCAATCTTGATCTTACAAAACTTACTTACTTACTTTGGATGTTAATAACATCTACATAATACAAGGGATGACATTCTGGACTTACAAAACCCACGCGGTAAACCGTCAGTGGAAAAATAAGGGAATAATCGACCCGGAATCGAGTAGACAAACCACCCGCACAAGGCCGTCGGTGGGGCCATTCGTTCATAGACCGTCGATGGCAGAGATCTCTCATACTTAGTACTGCGAAAATTTAGAGTCCTCCAGCACAAGGGACTTTAGTACTGCGAAAGTTTAGAGTCCTCCAGCACAAGGGACTTTAGTACTGCGAAAGTTTAGAGTCCTCCGGCACAAGGGACTTTCCGAGAATGTCATCAAAACAAAGCTTACTTGATACATAAAAATAGGGGTAATCATTCATGCTTGATCAAATGCTTTGATCAAAATGAACAAGGATTTATCAAATCTTTATAACATAACTTTATTAAAAATACCACTCACATAGCTCTTCGGACGTCGGGATCAAGGCAAAGGTCCAAGTCCTACAAACACATGGCAAAGTCTACTGAACGTACTTCTCAAAACAAGTCTTACATGCATGCAAATGATCTCGGGGAAAACATGCTGGAAGTGAAAATACTGTTTTGCATGTCAGGAAGACATGCTAGGTACCAACTAGGTCTTTGTCGAGGTCCCACACCTCCTGGCCGAGGTGTGGTTACCTAGGCTTCGGCGTGCGGCTGCATGCCGAGGTGCGCACAAGACAAACTAAAGGTGTAAGTGATCATGCAAGGTAGGCCAAGGTGAGATACGATGCTTGGCCTAAGTGTGCGGCCTAGGTAAGAGTGATCTCGGCGACTACACTTGGGGAAGTGAGGTCTGGAGATCTGGGTTTCCACCCGTGATGAACATGAGGAACATGAACATGAAGATCATGAAGAACATGAATGCTAAAATCATAACTTCTTTATTACAAAGTCTGGGATTTCATGCTATGAGTTCGAAAACATGGACCTGGTACCCATACTTGAAGATCATATGAAAACAAACACGAAAACATGGATCTTGATACAAACTTTAGGATCAAAACATGGTTTTTCCTCAAGAATACATGAATACTATTTTCTCTTTCTAAAACCAAACTTCAAAGCAATGCATGGCTTACAAATCATATTCAATCATGCAATGCAATAACATGAACATAAAGAACAACATGAGCAGATCAAGAATCTAACCTTAGAACACGGATCTAACGGTTCGATCTCTAGGGATCAAGCTTGGAAATCCACTCTCCCTCAAGAACTCCTCTTCCTCTCCTAGAGCTTCTCTTTCCTCTTCAAAAACAAGGATATAACAAATAATAGGTTTCTCTCTCTGTCGGCTGATTTAACACTCAGCTCAGACACGTGGCAACGGCTGGTTGGTTTTCCTCAAAAAGGTGATAGATTGACAAGACATGTGTAAGACAAAACGTATCTAACAAGCTATCCGGCAAGGCACTTCGGCAAGTGATGACATCGACTAAGGACAAAGCTTCAGCAACTAAGGTGACAATGACCTCAGCTAGAAAGGACAACACTTGGCTAAGCTATGCCACACCTTGACCTAGATGTGCCACACCTCGGTCTAGGTCATACCACTCCAGGACAAGATCACTTAGGTGCAAAGGTAACATCTCGGCCTAGATAATACACATCTCGGCCTTGGTGATGAACACCTCGGCCTAGATAATACACATCTCGGCCTTGGTGATGAACACCTCGGCCTAGATAATGACATCTCGGCCAATATGTCAGGGCGAAGGTGGAGGTCAAACAAAGTGGTTCCAAGATAATTCTAGACTGAAGATGACCTCGGCTTGGAATGATCTAGGCTTAACATAACTTAGGCTTGAGACACCAAGAAAGGAACAAAGCATGCACACGACACTTAGACAAATCACATGAGCACAAAACAAGACAAGATTCATGAATGCAAACTTAACAAGACCACATGATGTGAATGCACATGAACATGACTAAGCCACAAATGTGGGTTGTTACAATTAGTAGATCAATTCTATTAAAATTAATTTGGGCAATAAGGTAGCTATAATTGTGTGCACGCACACATAGAGTAGTTAAGAAATTTTCTGCTCAATTAGTTTTTCTGGGATCTACTCGAAACAATTTGAGACTTAAGAGACAATTCTAAATGAGGATTTTTATATTTTTTAATTATATATTTTTTTTTGAAAAGACATTATTTTAAATTTTTTTTTGAAATACAAAATTATTAATTAAATGTTTAAATCAATTTTTTTTTTTAATATACATATGGGGTTTAATTGATTTTTGAGGTATAATTTTGGGGATGAAATGAAATTCTAAATGAAGTTTAGTGCTATGTCAATAAATTTCTTTTGATTTTAGACGGTAGTTGACGGTGGGGTGAAATTGATCTAAAATTGAATAGTTTAGGTGTAAAATTGATATAATTAAAAGTATAGGAGTTGAATTGATTTTCGAGTGATAATTTGGAGGGTAAAATGATATTTCCTTATGGTTATAATGTCACAAATATTTCCTTGTGGTTATAATGGTTGTGACAGTGGTGGTAGCATCAATGATTTTATAGTGAGAGAGATAGTGGAATGTGATTTATGATTATGGACAAATTACGCTTTACAACCCTATATTTTACGTTTAGTCTTACTTTATCTTTGATCTTTTAGTTGTCACTGTCAATCTTCCAGACTTTGAGTCAAGTTATAATTTGGCCTATTACTATAACATCATTTCGAAAATTAATGGAGAACAACCACATAAAAGTATTAATTATACTCAGTACCCTTACATTTTTACTAAAATCTCACTTTAGACCCTCTATTTTGGTCCTTAGCATTCATATACTTTTAGCAATATCTCACTTTATTCCTTATACTTTAGTTCCTTCGCCAATTTTTAGAACGACATTATAAAACCATTTCTAATTGCTACTTGACTCAAAGTTTAGAAGGTTGACTTCAACAATTAAAAGATCAAGCGGTAAAATGGGATTAGATGTAAAGTGCAATAATACAAAGTGTAATTTATCCTATGATTATCAAATGTATTTTCAGTATTGAATTAAGTTATCAAATTCTCAATTAAAAACTCTTTGATTTTTTTTTTATAGGAAAATCTACCCATAAATTGCATATGGGTATAATATGATTTGATAAATTGCAATTTATGGGTAAAATTACATTTATATGATTTGATAAAATTACTATTATACCCACCCACCGAGGCAACCCAACCCAGCCTCAATCACAATTGTCGCAGCCCCTAGCACTGCCATCATAGTAACCCAGACTTTGAAAATTAAAAAAAGAAAATGTCACAATTTTTGGGTGTTTATAGTAGAATTTCTCCTCTAGTCTTTTATGGGTATGTAACACTTGTATCCTTTAATCTATTAGAGGGTGTATTTAATTCCTTTATTTTCTTTTTCGGAGTCTTTGGGGCTGTTGTCTTGGTTTTGGAGGAGTATAATTCGATTTAAACATGTTTGGATTGTTCGTTCACGCTTGTTTACATTGAAAAGTTGTTTGGAAACTTAGAAATCTTGTTCTGGGGTCGACACCAGTCTTGGTGGTATTGACACTTGCCTTTTTGTTGTTGGCCTCAAGGGTCGACACTAGTCTAGTGTACGAGCATGAAATATTGTTCTCGTATAATCCTGTTGATCAAGATTGTGTTCCTCCGTACGTCGTCGCTTTACTCCTTGAAAACACAAATGTGAGCTAGCTGGCGGGTGTGTGTCGGATACCTCTCCGATGCCTAAGTCCGCAAAATAGACAAATAGACAAAAAGCCCTGTGTATTCGGGAATCAAAGTTGTGTTACCTCTCCATAGGTGATGTTGTGAGCTTTTATAGGTTCCGCATGGCACAATCCTAGTAGGACTCTTACTCCTCCTTGTAGAGTCCTCCTAGGAATCACATTCCTGAAAGATAATGCTTATCCTTCAACACCCCCCTCACTGCTTAAACCAAGTGAGATGGTTTTACCATGGTCGGATTTCAATATGACCGAGGTAACATGTCCTATGCTAAAGCCACAGTATAGACCGAACTATCTCTAGTTCGGTTATTCCTTTCACTGCTCTTACCTCGGTCTCCCCTGTATAAGCCGTGCTTATCATAGTGTACTTGGACCGAGCTATCTAATAGCAAGGTTCTGAATAGAAGCCAAAAACACCTTGGCTCTAGATGGTTTAACCGAGCTAACCGTTACCGCGCCAAACATGGTAACCGAGCTAACCACTAATCTTATTCGGACCGGGCTAACTGCAAGGCTCCTCTGGACCGGACTAACGTCAAGGTCCTTTAACCCCGCCTTTCTTACTGTGGCCTACAGAACGGCCCATTACCCAGCTCGGCCCAATTTTACAAATAAATTACCCTCTCAATTGTCCCTTAATTCCATCTGCGCAGCATGATAGGGATTACCTGTCTCTAGCCGAGCTAAAAGCTTTAGCTTTTCAACCGTGCTAAAAACCTTAGCCTTCCAACCGAGCTAAAAACTTTAGTTTTACGATCAAGCTAAAAAACTTTAGCCTTTCTAGCCGAACTAAATTCACACCGGGCTACCTAATCTGTTCGGTCAAAACGTCTCTTTAATTACTGTAACTGAATCGATTTCCATTCCAAGGACACGTGGCAGACGTTAATTGGCCTAACGCAACTGTCATGCTGCCCTCGTACCTCGTGAATTTTGAATAGTCCCGCCTTTTTGTCCTTTCTTCTACACAAAACAAAACCCTTCGTTTTGAATCTTTTATTGCACTATTCATCTCCCTCTTTCTCTTTCTCTGAGACTCCATTTTTCCTCGACCTTGCACTTGCTGAGTTCGTGTTTATCTTCATTGCCTTTATCGTGGACTAGTAAGTGGTCCATATCTGCCTCCTTTTTGTTGATTTTGCTTCTGTCTTACAACACGCAGCATGCATATTTATATGTTTTTTGAAAACATATGTTCCATTTTTGCTTAATGTCGTCTTTTCTGGAAGAAACTTTGCAATATAAGTACTGTATACATGCACAATCTGAACAATTTTTCCCATTGATCCAAAATCACACTTCAACCGAACTGAAAACTTGTTTGTCTTTGTTGCAAGCCTAGCCACACCTGATAATCGAACTGAAACTTGCGTCATACTTGTAGTTTCCATTAGTTAGGTACCTTTAGTTTCACTTAATCGAGTTATCGAACCGCACTAGGTCTGCGCAATACCATGCTAAAAAGCCTCAACCGCCGACCGAGCTACAACTTGGGGCTAAACCAGCTTCCTTAGTTGAAACCGGACTAAGAATGCTGCCCCGAACGCTCAACCAGGCTAAAGCTCCTTGCTCAAACTGAGTTACAACTGATAGCACCCCACGTAGCCGGGCTAGGACTTAATTTATTTTGCCCTTGTTTCTTGTAGCACGGTCCAATGATCAGTGCTTAACACTTTTCTTTTTCACTTTGCAGACTTAGGTTTGGCCAGGCACTCCTCTGGCCGCTCAACCAAGCTACTCAGCTTCAATATTCGACCGAGCTAATACTTCATTCTAAATTTAATAAAAAAATGGGTAAATATAGGTTTTTAGTAAACTCACCAGGGGCCATAGCTGAATTTCGTAAGGACTACCAAATACCAGATGATGTCCACCTCTCACTAGCCGAACTAGACACAGTCCCCTGGGAAAAATGAGGCTTTGTCCCTTTTAATGTTATTTCCATTGTAGAGTGCGGTCTGCGATTCCCTGTACAGCCCCTTCTTTGTGAATTCCTTAGGCAAACCAAGCTCTACCCTACCCAACTTTCCACCAATTCTTACCGTATAATAAATGGCATGGCCGAGCTAAACTGCCGAGCTGGCAATAACCTCGGTCTAGCCGAGCTCTTCCACTAATACTCCATAGGATCGGCCGAAGATGGCTGGGTTTATTATTTAAGAATAAGACGCCGGTGTGAAAAGATAATAAAGGATACCCTGGATAAAGACGTGAATGACGATGATTTCTTCTGGGTATCTAGGAATTTTGAGGACCAACAAGCCCAGATCCCTGGCCACAGAATAAATTGGAGCAAGGGTGTAGCCGGTAGGTTTTACCTCGGCTCAGTTTATAGCTTTCTCTTACTTTGGTTTTCTTGTTTTGAACCGCACTAATAGTTGTCCTCATTTATGCAGATTTGAACTTTCTCAAGTCGCAGTACAGCTACCCCAACCTGAATGTACTTCGCGCCGCGCTACGATACCCAAACAGGAGTTGGACCGAGCTATTGAACTTCGAGCCGACCTACCGATATAGTGGCCGCAGGAAGACCAAGGTAACTGACTTTTTGTAGGAAACCTCTCCTGAACCGGACCCAACCTTGCCTCAAATCAATCTAATCCCTCTGACCGCTGAGCAAGAAATGGCCAAGAAGAAAGCCATAAGAGCCCTTCTCACCGAGACTAACCAGTCCGAGGTACCACAAGCTGGTCAAACACAAGAGACTGTGGTAGCCTTACCGTCCCACCAGCCTTCTTCATCCCGCCCAAACAAGTGTGCTCGGGCTTCCACAACCGAGCAACGTCTTGTCAACGAGGACGAAACCGTGGTTCCTAAAACCACGCCACCAAGCCCCACACCTGAGCGCTCAGACCGAGCTAGCTCCTCAAAGTGGGTACCCAAGACCATGTTTCAGAACTGTGCTATCAATGATTCTGATTCAGTAGTCGCTGAAAAAGACCACCTGATGGCATTCAACCTTGCCAAAGGCATATGCCTTCCAACTGACATGTCACACCACGACCACCTAACCGAGCTGAAAGCAATTCGCTCGGCCACAAAGTCTATGGTGCTGGTAAGTTGCCCCTTTGCTCATCTTTCTAATCTTTACAACTTTCTGCTCGATTTCACTTTAAAAGTTTCTTACCATCCTTTTGCAGGCCATACAGAAAAACCACGTCGCTTACAAGCGAGTTCTGGAGCTACGAAAAGCCACAAGGCAGGCCATGGTAGAAGCTGATGCTAAAACAACCGAGCTAGAGGAGTCAAGGAAGCAGATCACTGAGCTATAAACCGAGATGGCTCATCTGTCCGGTCTTGTCAGCTTGGCTGAGGCAGATAAGCAAAAGGTCGCGGCTGTGGTAAAAGAAAAGTATCTATGTGAGCTTGCAAAGCTTGAAGGGAAGAAGAATGCCGAAATAACAAAGCTTGAGAAGAAGCTGGAGGATGCGGAGGATCGCGGTTTCAAAGAAGGCGAAGCCCTATACATCAAGCAGTGTGAAGCTACGAAGGACCTGTTCTTTAAATGCGGGTAGAGGGAGGCTGTGGCACAGCTCGGTCGTGGACCTGAGACCGAGGTCTTCAATCCTCCTCCATATTTCATACCGAGCTCCCTGGCGGAGTATGCCGCTACCACTCAGCAACAATTTCTGGAAGAGAATGATGAAGATAAAGCTCCAGAAGACAACACTCAATCTGGTCGCCAGCCTATCTCCCCAACTCCAGAGGTCTCCATCCTACCTTTGCCAGCTGATGCGGATCTTTCAACCAAGCTTAACCAATGGGTCCCTGCCACAACCGAGCTACCCCTGGGTGAAGACCGCGTTGTTCTTGACGCTAATTTAGATGACCTGTTTGCTTGATTATGTAGTTTCTTCTTTTTTTGTCTTTTGGAAAGAGAGACTGTAACTGGGCTGAAGGCCCCCATTTTTTACTTTAACTCTGCATGATCAATGAAAAAGTGCTTTTGTTCTAACTGTTACTTCGGTTTACTTGCATGTACTTTACTTTCTAACTGTAATCTGAGTAAAGTAAAACATTCTCTGGCCGAGATACTTTATCCCGGTCTTAACTTTGCAATCTGACTGGCCATACTTGCCAACCTCTTTAGCCCTGATCCTTATCTCGGCTAAAGAACAATAAATGTTGGTTTTTCCAGCCAACCACCCTTCAGCCTGGATCCTTATCTCGGTTGAAGAGTACTCAAAGTTGGTTTTTCCAGCCAACCACTCTTCAACCTAGATCCTTATCTCGATTGAAAAGTACTCAAAGTTGGTTTTTCCAGCCAACCACTCTTCAGCCTAGATCCTTATCTCGGCTGAGGAGCACCAAGTGTTGGTTTTTCCAGCCAACCTAGAGTAAAATGTTTGGTTATTCCTACCAAACGTCCTTCAGCCTGGATCCTTATCTTGGGCTTAGGAGGGGTGTTGGTTATTCCAGCCAATCTCTAAGTTAGTTTTTTCAGCTAACCTAGAGTAAAGTGTTTGGGTATTTCGACCAAACGTTCTGCAGTTTGGATCCTTATCTTGGGCTTAGGAGGGGTGTTGGTTATTCCAGCCAACCTCTAAGTTGGTTTTTCCAGCCAACCTAGAGTAAAGTGTTTGGTTATTCCGACCAAACGTCCTGCAGCCTGGATCCTTATCCTGGGCTTAGGAGGGTGCATAATTGGTTATTCCGGCCAACCATGCTTTCAATGCCCCTAACTTACTAAAACAATCTTTTACAAAAGGAAACAATTATACTGAAAAGAAGCTACTTGTTTTATTTGAGAAGGAAAAATTACATATACCAGAAGGAAAAGTTAAAAATAAAATAGTTTGAGATTGGCAGTGTTCCATGGCCTGGGAATGGCTTTGCTGTCCTCATCTTCCAAGTGGTATGCCACTTTTCCTGCTAATCTGACCACTTTGTAAGGTCCTTCCCAATTGGGCCCTAACTTGCCGTCTCCGGGTACCAAGGTGTTCCCATCACTTTGCGCAGTACCCAATTGTCGATTTTGAATTGCCTCGGATGTACTGTTTTGTTATATTTTCTGGATAACTCTTGTTGGTAGGAGGCAATGTGAACCAGTGCTCTTTCTCTTCTTTTTTTCGCAAGGTCGAGCTCCAATGTTATGGCTTCTCCATTCAAGTTTAGATCAAAATTTTCGCTTCTAATTGTGGAGAGGCCAACTTC
This sequence comes from Camellia sinensis, assembly GCF_055761805.1. Taxonomy (NCBI): domain Eukaryota; kingdom Viridiplantae; phylum Streptophyta; class Magnoliopsida; order Ericales; family Theaceae; genus Camellia; species Camellia sinensis. The sequence goes on along the minus strand of NC_138963.1, from coordinate 29,600,715 downwards.
TAGTGGGATTACTGCTTCCATGCCGTAGGCTGAGGAGAATGGTGTTTCTCTTGTTGATCGCCGAGGTGTGGTACGGTAAGCCCACAAAACATGGGGCAGTTCCTCAGCCCACTTGCCTTTTGCTTTCTCTAACCTTTTCTTCAGTCCATCCAAGATAACCTTGTTTGATGCTTCTGCTTGGCCATTTGCTTGGGGATATGCCGGTGTAGAATTGTAAAACTCTATCTTGTACTCTTCACAAAAGCCTCTAAAGATTCTGCTATCGAACTGAGTGCCGTTGTCTGATATTAGAGCCTTTGGTATGCTGAATCGAGTGATGGTATTCTGCCAGACAAACTTCTTCACATCTTTCTCCTTTATTGATGCTAGTGCTTCTACCTCCACCCACTTTGTGAAGTAGTCTGTTGCTGCAATGAAGAACTTTCTGTTGTCGGGTGCTGTTGGAAGTAGTCCTACTATGTCCAAGCCCCACATTGCGAAGGGCCATGGGCTTGTTAGTGGTAGGAGTTCTCTGGTTGGCTGATGTATTTGGTGTGTGAACTTCTGACATTTCTCGCACTTCTTCACATATTTCTCTGAATCTGCTTGCATGTAAGGCCACCAATATCCTTGCGAGATTGCCCTGTATGCCAATGATCTTCCCCCTCGGTAGCTTCCACATACATCTTCGTGTATCTCGAACAAGAATGCTTCAACTTTGCTGGAATGAACACACTTTAGGTAGGGTCCTGTGAAGGATTTCTTGTACAAGTCCATTGATGGAGAGAGCCAAAATCGCTGCGAATTTGCTCTAATTTTGTTGGCTTTTTTCTTTTCTTCAGGTAAGATGCCGTATTTTAAGAATAGTATGATGGGATCCATCCATAAAGGGCCTAGTTCGGCACAACATACCTCTTCTACTTCAAGTTCTTCAATGTTTGGTCTCGGTAAGTAGTCAATCAGCAACGGATGAGGCATGGATGTATCTGTCATTGAAGCAAAGCCTGCTAGTTCGTCTGCTCTACTGTTTTCTTCCCTGCCGATCCGTTCTATCCTCACTACTTCAAATTTCTTGATCTCTTTTCTAACTAACTCCTGGTACTTAGCCATCATCTCGTCCTTTGCCTCGTAGTCGCCTAAAATTTGGTTTACCACCAACTGTGGTCACTGTAAACCATTAGCTCGGTGGCCTTCATGTAGAATGCTGATTTTAGTCCTGCTAAAAGTGCCTCATACTCCGCCTCGTTGTTTGATGTTGGGAAGCCAAGGTTGACCGCTTGTTCTACTACCAGTCCATCTGGTGAGATAAGGACTATGCCAAGTCCTGCACCGTGCCTGTTGGATGCCCCATCCACAAATAGCTTCCACATCTCTCCAATGAACAATTTCTAGCAAGTGGAGGGATCGGATAATGACTTGGTGTTTTCTTTAGAAGCTATGCTAGCTGTTTGCCCCTCTCTACCTGATTGTACCAAGTCTTTATTTGTTGAAGAGTCTTTGCTTGGTGTAGCATGGTTTGCTTCTTCCTCCCTTACTTCACTCTGGTCTGCCTTGGGATCTGACTGGGTATCCTGTACCAGGGGTTGCGCTATTCTGGCGACAATTTCCATCCCTACTTCGGTTGTACTAGTTAAGTCCACTGGGCAAATGTGATGACTTCCTGGTGTGAATTCTGCGACAAAATCTGCCAAAGCTTGGGCTTTTATCGTAGTCCTGGGTTAAAACTTGATGTCAAACTGTCCTAACTCTACTACCCACTTCAAGATTCGCCTAGAAAAGTTTGCCCTCTCAAACAAAGCTTTTAATAGAAAAGCTTTGAGAACGACTATGGTGTGGGTGTGAAAGTAATGCGACAACTTCCTTGAGGCCATCATCAAGGCTAAGGCCAGTTTTTCCAGGGATAAGTACCTTGTTTTGGCGCCCAGTAATGTCTTGCTGACATAGAAGATGGGTAGATGTTGGATTCCTTCCGCTCGGACCAACACTGCGCTAATTGCGTGCTGTGAAACTGCCAGGTATAGAAAGAGTTCTTCTCCAGGTATTGGGGTTACCAGTAATGGTGGAGAAGACATGTATTCTTTCAGGCTTTCTTGAGCGCGGTCGCATTCTTCGTCCCACTCAAACTTGGCCTTTAAAGCTTGAAAAAATGGCCGACATCTGTTTGATGACCGACTTATGAACCGGTTGAGCGCAGCTGCCATACCGGTGAGATGCTACACTTCTTTTACTGAGTTGGGCCTCTCTAGCTCCTAAATTGGTTTGATCTGAGAGTGGTCTGCTTCTATACCTCGGTTGGTCACCAGGAAGCCTAGGAATTTGCTAGATCTTACATCGAACGCACACTTGGACGCATTAAGGCGCAACTTGTGCTTCTTTAGGATCTGAAACATCTCACCTAGGTCCCTGAGATGGTCATTCTCTTCCTTGCTCTTGACCACCATGTCGTCGATGTAAGCCTCCATTGTTCTGCCTAACAATGGTTCAAACATCTTGGTGACCATCCGTTGAAATGTTGCCCATGCGTTCTTTAGGCCAAAGGGCATGACCTTGTAGCAGTACAGTCCTCTTGGCGTTGTAAAGGATGTGACCTCCTGGTCTGGTTCATACCTAGCGATCTGACGGTAGCCTCTGTACGCATCAAGAAAGCTAAGTCGGTTATGTCCTGCTGTTAGGTCTACCAGTTGGTCTATTCGTGGTAGGGGGAAGCTATCCTTTGGGCATGCCTTATTGACTGTTTTGTAGTCTACTCAGACACGCCATTTTTCATTCTTCTTTGGCACCACCACTGTATTGGAGATCCATCTGGGGTAGTGCACTTCTCTGATAGCTCCTGCCTCCAGCAGGTTTCCCACTTCTTCCACCACTATCTCGGTGTGGTGGAGTGCCGATCTGCGAGTGCGCTGAATGATTGGTCTAGTGGTTGGGTGGACGTTTAATTGGTGACAGATGAAGCTTGGGTCAATGCCAGGCATATCATACGGCGTCCAGGAAAACACTTCGATGTTAGAGGTCAAGAATTCTATGACCTCTATTCTCTCAGTACTGGACATAGATGAGCCAAGCAAAAAGAACTTGTCTGGGTTCTTTTCATTTATTCTTACCTGTACCAAGTCTTCCACTGCCTTCTGTTTAGCAGCTTTGCCGACATCCGTGAACAATTCATTACTCTCAGGTTCCTCTACTATCTGGACATATCCCTTGGCAGCGCGGCTGCCATTCACCGTGACGAAGCATTGTTTGGACATAATTTGGTCTACAAAGGCCTCTTCAATTACCCCGGCTTCGTTGGGGAACCGCATTACTTGGTGGTAGGATGACGCTACTGATCGCATGGCATGCAGCCATGTTCTTCCTAAGATTATGTTGTAAGTGGAAAGGACTTTCAAAACCCAGAATTTCACTTGTTTCGTCATGCTTCCTGCTTTGACTGGGAGGATTATCTTGCCAACTGGCCACTCTGGCATTGAGTTGAATCCGATTAGGGAAAATACGGCAGGTGCCAAGTCTTTGTCCTCTAGTTTCAATTGTTTGAATGTTTCGTAATACATTATCTCACATGAGCTACCTTGATCAATCAGAATCCGCTTGACGTCAAAATCCTTGACTCGGAGAGTGACAACCAGTGCATCACTGTGAGGGCAATAAATCCTTACCAAGTCTCTATCTGAAAAAGATATGACGTTTGTCGCTTCAGTTCTCCCATTTTTGATGATAGGTTGTGCACTTAGTACCTCCCTTAAGTGCTCAGCTTTTTTGATCATGCCCCTGAGCTCACATACCCGCTCAGGTTCAAATACCCCAGGGATCACGTTGATCACGCCGTGAGGTGGGGCGTCGATTGGCATGTCGTTTGGGTTGTCGTGGTTCTAGGGGGCTGGCTACGTCCCTCCTTCTATGTACCGGTCTAGGTGACCGACTGCTACCAACTCCTCCAGATGCTGTCTCAACGGCATGTAATTTTTAGTGCGGTGCCCTTTTTCCTTATGGAAGGTGCACCGGGATCTTTCGTCATAGTCCTTCTATGCTTCTCCCAGCTTAGCTGGCCATCTGACGAAAGGTTTATCGCGTATCTCGCTTAGAATCTGATAAATCGATTTTTTGAATACCGTGGTAATGGCAGTGCAGACTCTCAACCATCTTTTATCCCGGTCCTCTCCGTTGTCTCGCCTGCCTCACCCGTTTTTGCTTGGACGTTCTACCGCGTTGACTTTTGCCAGAGTCTTTTTCTCTGGTATTACGGTTGTGCCAGTTTTTATTTTAGCACGGGTGCCATTCTCTTCCACCCGAATGTGCTGGTGCACTCTCTCCATTAAGGCCTCCATCGTGAGAGGCGACGTTATAGTGATTGAGTCCCTCAGTCTGTTCCCAACTGGAACGCCTCTTTTGTACTGTGCGATGGCAAGATTTGTGGGGCAATCCCCAATCTGGTTGAAGGTCTCCCAGTAGCGACTATTGTAAGATTTTAACGACTCCTTGTCGCCCATGTCAATGGAGAGAAGTTGGTCGATCTCCACTAGCGTTTTGGTGTTCGTTCTGAACCTTGTCATGAATGCTTCCGCTAATTGCACTCAGGATGTTATGCTGCCTTCTAGTAGCCTTTCGAACCAAGTTAAACCTAGGTCGCCAAGGCCGGATGGAAATAAGATGCACATCAAGGCCTCGTTTCGCCGGTATACAGCCATAACCTGGCGAAAGTGGCTTAAGTGTGAGTAAGGGTCTGTCTTCCCCTTATACGTGGTGAATTTGGGCTGTAGGAAGCCCGAAGGTAGGGGCGCATTCTCAATTACTGGAATGAACGGCGAGGTCTGCAGCCTCACTAATACTTTGTCCGTTGGTTCGTAGGCTGTGCGCGATATTAGCATTCCTACCTCGACGCTTCCATGCGTCCTAGGAGCCAACCGCTGAAGTGATGAAACTCTGCGAGGGTCGCGTGCCCTAGTATCCTCATTCCACCGTGCCCTTTCTTCAAGCACCGTTTACAAATTGGACGATCTGGGCAACTCCGACTGCTTGGATGATGTTTGGTGCGTGTGCGAGGGTCGATAGGTGCTTCCTTCAATATATGACCTTCCAGTCCTCTTTCTCTGAGACCTGGAGTAACGAGTCCTGGACGTCCTTGTTTGAGTGTTGCCTGTCCTCAGGCTCCTACTCTCTACTTGTGATGGTGTGGTATGCCTACCACGATCTTCTGAGTGGCGAGGGGGCGTTTTACTTTTGCGTCCCTCTCCTGTCACCACCTCTTTGCCTTTTATTTGGCGTTTCACTGATTCCATGTCTGCCGTCATCCTTCGTATTAATTCATCTTACTCCTTGACGCGATCCTCCAAAGCTTAAGGGTCAATCCTCTGCCTTTGTCTGTTAGGACTTGGTGAGCGAGAGCGACAGGGGCTGTTAGTCCGCCTCCCCTTCACATCCTTCCGGGGGTTCTGTCGCTATGGCTCAAAATCCGCCATAGGAGAGATAGAAAGCAAACCTTCCCGCCTCCCACCCCCTCTAGGGTTTGTCCATCGATGGCGGACTGTGGCAAATCTTCGTTGTGCGCCATTGCTTCTGATTAGTGAGGAAAAACTTGATCAAGAGGTTTTGTTCGTGTCTGAAATTCCCACAGACGGCGCCAATTGTACGAGCACGAAATATTGTTCTCGTATAATCCTGTTGATCAAGATTGTGTTCCTCCGTACGTCGTCGCTTTACTCCCTGAAAACACAAATGTGAGCTAACCGGCGGGTGTGTGTCGGATACCTCTCCGATGCCTAAGCCAGCAAAATAGACAAATAGACAAAAAGCTCTGTGTATTCGGGAATCAAAGTTGTGTTACCTCTCCATAGGTGATGTTGTGAGCTTTTATAGGTTCCGCATGGCACAATCCTAGTAGGACTCTTACTCCTCCATGTAGAGTCCTCCTAGGAATCACATTCTTGAAAGATAATGCTTATCCTTCAACACCCCCCTCACTGCTTAAACCAAGTGAGATGGTTTTACCATGGTCGGATTCCAATATGATTGAGGTAACATGGCTTATGCTAAAGCCGCAGTATAGACCGAACTATCTCTAGTTCGGTTCTTCCTTTCACTGCTCTTACCTTGGTCTCCCCTGTATAAGCCGTACTTACCATAGTGTACTTGGACCAAGCTATCCAATAGCAAGGTTCTGAATAGAAGCCAAAAACACTTTGGCTCTAGATGGTTTAACCGAGCTAACCGTTACTGCGCCAAACATGGTAACCGAGCTAACCACCAATCTTATTCAGACCAGGCTAACTGCAAGGCTCCTCTGGACCGGACTAATGTCAAGGTCCTTTAACCCCGCCCTTCATACTGTGGCCTACAGAACGGCTCATTACCCAGCTCGGCCCAATTTTACAAATAAATTACCCTCTCATCTAGAAATGGTTGACCTTTGTAAATTGCAGAATCTGGGTATTAGTTGCTGGAATTTAGTGTCGACACCAGTCTGAGAGGTGTCGACACCTTGCTTATTGCACACATTGCTTTTCTTTCCGAAGGGTCGACACCTCTGTCTGAAGGGTCGACCCTTGTGCGTAATTTTTAAAATATTGGGCTAGTTTGGGCCTTACTTTTTGGGGAGTTTTGACTTGTTCTTTTCATTTGACTTTGGAGCTATTGTTCTATTATTACCTTTCTACTATAAATAGGCTCCAAATATATATTCATTTCATTTTTTCTCCTCTTTTCTCTCTCTCTAAACTCAAACATTTTCACTTAAATCTTTAGATATACTCATATAAAGTGATCTTTTCACCTTGATCCTTTGAGAAATATTGTAGATCTCGTGAAGGGCTTTCTTTTGATCTAAGAGTTTCGTGGTTTCATCGTTGGTGATTTTTGGTTGTCATCTATTTGCTTCAAGAGGTAGGGGTTTCTAGTTCTCCTTCAATACCCTAATTTATATATAGATTTGTGGTATTTTCTTTATACAAATACAAAGGTTATATTTTTTTTATACATTTTGTGGTAAATCATGAGATTGGGGGTTAGGGTTTGAAGAGTTAGAGTTTACTTGTTGGGTTATGATTTTGGGTCATGAGTTTGGGTGTAAAACCAATAGAAGAGTTGGAATAAAAAGTGTTTTAGTGAAAAGCTTTAATTTCTCTTAAAAACCCTAGTTTGGCTCATGAAAATGGTTGATAGTTTTGCTTAAATTGAAAGTAGTATCATGAAATTAAGGTGTTAAATTGCACATATACAAGTTTAATTGAAATTTCAAAGAGTTTGAAAATTTATGTAGAAGTTGCAATTGAACCCTTAGTGTTGATATTTTAAATTATGTCATAATATGAAACCAACTTGGGGGAAAGAAATTACTAATAGTATGGATGATATGAACTTTGTAATGAAATGATGACGTGGAGGTTTAAGAGTTTGTATTGAATTATATCGAATTGTAGTGAATAGTGTTGAATTGGATTGTGTTGAATTCATGTTGAATTATATTGAGTTATGTTAAATTATGTTGAGTTGAGTTGGGTTATGTTGCATTGAGTTGAATTGAGTTTGGTTGAGTTGTGTTATCTGGAGTTGAGTTATGTTGGGTTGTGTTGCGGTTGGTACCTGCGAGGGGAGTTGAAAAATGATTTTTGGGTGCCTACGTCCTACCATATAATAGCCGGCAAATGTGGGGGTGGTTTTGAATTAAAGGTGCCCAAATGCCCTATCTAGGCTTATCGCTGGACGAATGTGTGAAAAATATTTTTGGGTGTCCACACAGTCCCGCCGTATAATAGCCGGCAAAAGTGGAAAAATGATTTTTGGGTGTCCACAAAGTCCTGTCGTATAATAGCCGGCAAAAGTGAAAAAATAGATGGTTTTGAAAATGTTTTGGGTGCCCACTTCTTACCATATAATAGCCAGTAAATGTGGGGATTGTTTTCAAGTTGAAAATCTTTTTGAAAAAACATGGTTTTTGGAAAACACATGGTTTTTGGAAAACATTTGGTTTTTGCGAAAATGATTTTTGGGAGTTCACTTCCCGTCGTATAATAGTCGGCAAAAGGTGGAAAGTGTTATGAATTAGGTGCACACTGTCACATCGTATCAAGTTGGCAAAGAGTGGAATGTATTGAGAAATGTGTTGAGTCGATGATAATATGCGTGAATTGAGATGAACTTATGAAATTACAATTGATGTGTAATTTGGCATGAAAGAGGAATGCATATAGAAATTATTTGAAAAGAATGGATAATGAAATAGTAACTGGATAAGGGGTTGGTGATAACGAATTCACGGGGTTGTTTGTAAGTATAAGAAAAGATTAACAGTTTTGTTTTGTAACTAATGAGGAAATTAAATTAAAAGGGTTTATTATCCTTGTGATGTGTTAAATTATAATTGATAATGTAAATATGGATGTGATGTAGCTATTAGACAAGTAGAAGTTGAGGTAGGAGAATTGTTAGTGAATATAAAGAAGATTTGAATTTCTACATTAAGGAGTTACAACAAATATGAATGGACCGGTGGGAATGGAGTGTATGAGGGCTGTTTTTGAGTATTAAGGGAACTTGAACTTGAGGTTATGGAGTTATAATAAATGTAATTTGTAAAAAGGGAAAATGGAAATAGAAAGAGGAATATTAAAATGGAAATTAAATGAGGAATGTTTTGGAATTGGTTAATAAATTTAAAATGATATTGTTCCTTATACATATTTGTTTTCAAAAAGGATTCACGGTTTTCTGATGAAAAGGGATAATTTTTATGGCTGAAGATATTCCTTGTAACGCCCTCAAAATAATAACATTAAACCCATCAAATAAGACATTCGTTGATATGTAAAAGTTCCACATTCTTCCATTTATTAGAATTCCATTACATAAGTATTACATGTTAACAACAAAAGCAAAATGCCCTACGGGCTTACAGCTTTCCAAGTTAACACTTGGTTACAACAAAAGAGTACTAACTCATACACATTAAGCCCTTGGCTTGAATTTACATGTAATACATCAAAAAGTAAAACAACAAAAGTATGTCCGCCTCTAGCCTCCCAAGCTATGTCCTTGGAGGTGGCATGCTACCTGTACCTAAAAATGATATTCCCATATAGGGTGAGCCACAGCCCAGTAGAAATACACTAAACCAACCATGAACAATGACTAAAAGATTAGCAATTGATAGATGGCCAATACTAATACATAAATCACATATTTATGTCATACGACTTATGAGTCCAAATTACTTTTCATTTTCCCTTTTTCAACAGATAAGCATGTTAGCTATATCATCTTTTCAACAGATATGTATAAAACTATATCCCACATTCACAGATAAGCATATAAGCTATATCCACATTCTCAACAGATATGTATAACAACAATATCCCACATTCACAGATAAGCATATAAGCTGTATCCACACTTCACAAAGATAAGCATATAAGCTCTATCTTCACTTCTCTAGACAAGCATATGAGCTGTATCTACGGAGTTCATCCCATATCTTCTCCCAACACTATCCGGTTTAGAGGTACATCCCCCATCTTCCCCTAAACCGCGGAGTACATCCCCCATCTCCTCCTCTACACATAACGTATACAAACACATTGGTTCTATATACAATCACTCAATACATACAGTTAATGTATTCTAACAACCGTCAATTTTCATGACACATTCCATTGATTAGTTTCCGTTTGCCTAATCATCATGCATTGTCTACAACAATCACGACTATCCTCCACCGATAGCCCAAAGCAGTTATTTCTAAACAGAAAATAAATGCACAATGGATATTCAATCAACATTTCATTTCCTCATTTCTCACAATTAATTATCCCAATTAATCAAACAATGTAATTAGGTCGTTATCCATAATTGACATTTCAACCCTTAGGTTCCATTTTCACCAATGATTCAACTTTTATTCCATTTCTCTATGCCAAACATGCATCTAGGTTTATTATGAATAAAACCCCAACTTTTGTAAAATAACACAAAAGCCCCAAACTTTCACAAAATGACCAAACCAACCCCAACATCTCAAAATACTAAAATTTAAAGACAAAATCCATAGAGAGGAGTAGCATATCCCTACCTCGAAGTTTGAGCCAAAAAGGAGATGAAGACTCGAATATCAACGTGTTCCAAATCCAAACTTTTTCAGATTAAGTCGAAGCTCTCAACGCCCTCTATCTTTTTAACAAAGGCCCTAGGCTAGATTCACACTCTAGGGAGATCAAATCTTAGAGAGAGTGTAAGTTTAGAGAGAGAGAGTCTCGGATCTAGGGTTTGAAAGAAAAAGAGAGTGAAAAACTGATGTTCAAAAACGCTACTGTCCGCTGATATAAAACACGCTCGCTCGAGCGAAGCCTTTGTCGCTCGAGCGACCAGACACAGAAAACTCTCGCTCGAGCCAAGAAGTTCTCGCTCGAGCCAAAAACTCAGAAGTGCGCTCGAGCGAAAGAATGCTCGCTCGAGCCAACAACTCAAACCCTCAGGTCTGCAACCAGCACGCTCGAGCGACGGACTTCTCGCTCGAGCGAAGAACAAGCCAGACCGCTCGAGCGAAGACAACTCGCTCGAGCCAAGAAATACAACTCTCAGGTCCAGAACCAGACGCAAGCGCTCGCTCGAGCGAAGCCACTCTGGCTCGATCCACCAGACACGAACTCAATTCTCGCTCGAGCGACCAACTCCTCGCTCGAGCGAAGGTCCAAAAATCTGGGCAGCAGCACTAGGCTCCCAAACACAACCAACCTGTAACAAACATACCCAACACATCCTATAACTCAATATACAAAGTAAAGAGGATGCAAACAAGATAATAAACAACTACCAACATCCACGGACACATGTCCGGATCACTGTACAACAAGGGTAAACCCGGGATCGCTATAACCTCCCCCCTTAAAGAATTTCGTCCCCGAAATTAAGCACAAGTTTTCAAAAACAAGTTTTCCTCCATTTTAAACAATGATACATTTGAACATTCAACAATTCGACCCATTACTGGCCAACCCATTCCTTTAACAAGAGGCATCTCACAATATGTAAACAATATATGTACTTTCAACATGCATTAACATTACGCATTATCTTTCCAATTTCAACAATACATTCAACACATATAGTGTCACATTCAACTTCCATATGAGGCAAGTTCCAAAACATACTTCCAATAAACCAAAACATTTTCAATGTTTCACAACTTAAGACATATATAAAAGCTCTTAAGTTCAACAATAGTTTAAAATTTAAATACAAAATTACATATCAACAAACAAGTCCGGATATTTCTCACAGACTTCCAACTCACGTTCCCAAGTGGCTTCCTCCACTCCGTGATGTTTCCACAAGACTTTCACCAAAAGAATGGTCTTGCCACGCAGGACCTGATCCCGCCTATCCAAGACCCGAACCGGTCTCTCCTCATACGAGGCATCCTCATCTACCTCTAAATCGGTCCAATCCAACACATGTGATGGATCTGGCTCATACTTCCGAAGCATACTCACATGAAACACGTCATGCACTCCGGACAACTGCGGTGGTAAGGCTAACCGATAAGCAACCTCGCCAATCCTCTCAAGGATCTCAAAAGGACCAATAAACCGAGGGGATAACTTCCCACTCTTCCCAAACCTCATCAAACCTCGCCTAGGTGATATCTTCAGAAAGACATGATCACCTACCTCAAACGCCAAAGGTCTCCTCCTACGGTCGGCATAACTCTTTTGTCGACTCTGGGCTGTAACAAGCCTCCTACGGATAAGCTCAACTTTCTCCATCGTCTCCCTAACCAACTCCGGACCCAACAAAGGTGCATCACCCACCTCGGCCCAACAAACTGGAGACCTACACGGTCGGCCATACAAGGCCTCAAACGGTGCCATACCGATGCTAGACTGAAAACTGTTGTTGTAGGCAAATTCTACCAAGGGTAAGTGCCCCTCCCACGTCCCACTGAAGTCCAGGACACAACCCCGAAGCATATCCTCGAGGATCTGAATAGTACGCTCGGACTGCCCGTCAGTCTGAGGATGATAAGCCGTACTAAAGGTCAACTTAGTGCCCAAGGCACTCTGCAAACTCTGCCACAACCTGGCGGTAAAACGAGGATCTCTATCTGAGACGATCGTCACTGGGACCCCGTGCAATCTCACTATGTCCCGAATATACAAGTTGGCTAGATGATCTACCGAATCTCTCACGGGCATAGGAATGAAGTGTGCCGACTTAGTCAACCGGTCTACAACCACCCAAATAGCATCACTACCCCGCTGAGTCCTCGGAAGACCTACAACGAAGTCCATAGTGACATGCTCCCACTTCCACTCGGCAATAGGCAAGGGTTGCAACAAACCCGCTGGCCTCTGATGCTCGGCCTTCACTTGCTGGCAAGTAAGGCACTTTGATACGAAAACAGCCACATCTCTCTTCATACCCCGCCACCAAAACTCCGCCACCAAAACTGGCGACCCAAATCCTGATACATCTTAGTACCTCCCGGATGCACCGCAAGGCGCGAATGGTGAAACTCTCAGAGTACTTCCTCTCGGCAAGACTCCGGTACAAACAAACGGTCTCGGTATCTCACACTCTGGTCGGGATACACCGTCAAACCCTTCTCAACTTTCCCACTGGAGATCTTCTCTCGGAGGGATTCTACCTCAAGGTCACCTCTCTGTGCCTCTAACACTCTAGTCACAAGTGTAGGCTGCGCAACAACAGAAAACAAGGCCGCAGCCTCAACAGATTCGCCCAGTAGCAAATCAAACTCGCCAAGTGCTCCCAACATCTCCCATTCCCGGATGGCTATACAAGCTACATCACTAATGGACTTCCTACTAAGGGCATCGGCCACAACATTGGCCTTTCCCGGATGATAGTGCAACTCAAAATCATAATCCTCGATGAACTCCATCCACCTCCTCTGCCTCAGATTCAAGTCTCTCTGGGTAAACAGATACTTCAAACTCTTGTGGTCCGAGAATACCTCGAACCTCTCACCATAAAGGTAGTGCCTCCAAATTTTCAAGGCAAAGATCACTGCTGCTAACTCTAGGTCGTGTGTGGGGTAATTCTTCTCGTGTATTTTCAACTGACGTGAGCCATAAGCTACCACGCTTCCCTCTTGCATCAACACACAACCCAAACCCTCTCGTGAGGCATCACAATAAACCGCGTAACCCAACCCTCTCTCCGGAATAATCAACACCGGAGCGGTGGTCAATCTAACTTTCAACTCTTGGAACGACTTTTCACAAGTCTCACTCCACACAAACTTGACTCCCTTCCGAGTCAGTCTAGTCAACGGTGACGCTAACCTGGAGAAATCCTTCACAAACCGACGGTAATACCCAGCCAATCCCAGAAAACTGCGGATCTCAAACACACTCTTAGGCTGTGCCCAATCTTGCACTGCCTCATCCTTGGATGTATCAACACACACCCCTTCCCCGGATACTACGTGGCCTAAGAATTTGACTTCCCTCAGCCAGAACTCACACTTCCCAAACTTGGCATACAGCCTATGGGCTCTAAGTAACTCAAGCACCACTCTCAAGTGTGCCTCGTGCTCCTCCTCAGAAGGCGAATAGATAAGGATGTCGTCCACAAAAACGACTACAAACCGATCCAAGAATTCCCGGAAGATCCGGTTTATCAAGTCCATAAAGACTGCCGGTGCATTGGTAAGCCCAAATGGCATCACCAGAAACTCATAATGGCCATACCGCGTACGGTATGCCGTTTTCGGAATATCCTCCTCCCTGACCCTCAACTAGTGGTAACCCGATCTCAAGTCTATCTTAGAGAAACAACGGGAACCCTTCAACTGGTCAAATAGGTCATCTATACGGGGCATAGGGTACTTATTCTTGACCGTAGCCCGATTCAACTTCCGGTAGTCAATACACAATCTTAAGGCACCATCTTTACAAAGAGGGCCGGTGCTCCCCACGGCGAAACACTAGGACGAACAAAGCCCTTATCGAGCAATTCCTGGAGCTGAACTTTCAACTCAACCAACTCTGCTGGAGCAAAACGGTAAGGTGCCATAGAAATCGGCCCCGTGCCGGGCACTAAATCAATAGAGAACTCTATCTCTCGGTGAGGTGGCAAACTAACAAGATCTTTGGGAAAGACATCCGAATACTCACAAACCACCCTCGGCAATACAATCTAGGTCTCACCACTCTCACCACTCTCAAAGCCGGCAAGTAGACCACTAAGCTCACTTCGCCCTCGCGAATCATACCCCGGTGGCAAAACACTACCAACCCGGTCTCCCAAGAAATGGAACCACTCCCCGCTCAAGGTACATAACGTAACCCTCTGGCGGTAGCAATCGATAACAGCCCGGTATGACGATAGCCAGTCCATACCCAAAATAACATCAAAACCCTTCATAGGCATGACAACAAACGGAAAAGAAAGCCTATAGTCGGCGACCTCTATATCACAACCTCTAACACCCTGTTTCAAGATCAACTCACCACCCAAAGGCGATACCACACAAATAGGAGATGCTAACTGTGCTAACTCCAATTCCAAAACAGATGCAAATGCAGCAGATACAAAAGAATGAGATGCACCTGTGTCTATCAACACATTAGCAACCGAGTTGTAAAACAGAAAAGTACCTCTCACTACTGATGGAGCTGGTACTAAATCCTGCGCGGTAACAGCATACACGCGCCCCGTAGGCCCCTGGTCTACCTGCTCACCTCTCGGAGCAAAAGACTGTTGCACAGACTGGGATGACGAAGCTCCCGGATTGGCCCTCAAGGCCTCACAGACTAAGCTGGCTGAAAACCCTGCGTCTGCCTAGAACCAGACGCTCCCGAAGTGGCACTCAACTGCGGGCAAAACCTCTTCAGGTGCCCAGGCTGTCCACACTGATAACAAGACAAGGGCTGCCCCCTGCCCAAACTCTGACTCTGCGGTCTAGCTGAAGAAGAAGCAGCTCTCTGACCCCCACTCTTCTGCGGGCAAACTGAAACCTTGTGACCCAGCTGGCCACACTTGTAACAAGCAAACTCCCCCTGATTGCCTCTCCCCGAGCCTGCACTCGGCACTGGAAAGGTCGATCAAGAAACTGCTCCCTGAGACTGCTGAGGGTTATAACCCCTCTGCCTCCTGCTATCACCCTGACCATCTTGGCTCCTCTTGGAGCCCTTCTGTTCTTCCTCCTCTTCCTGCATCATAATTTCCATATGAGCAGCAGCATCTACCAGATGTCTATACTCTCGGATATAAGACCCACCAACTCTCAACTTGAGGCCCCGCCTCAACTTCCACTCAAACTCATAGCAACGGCGTTCCTCGGACGCCACCAGTTCAGGTGCAAACCTGGACAAACTGGTAAAAGTAGCCTCAAACTCGGCCACTGACAAGCCCTGCTGCTTAAGCCGGCTAAACTGATCCCTTAGCTTCTCCCTAGCTGCTGCAGACAAAAACCTCTCCTGAAAAGCATTCACAAATGCCTCCCATGTACCACCAACACGAGCCTTCTCGTACTTCCACCATTGACCCGCATCTCCCTTCAGTTGAAAGGATGCCAAGGTCACTTTTAGTGCTCCGTCCTCGATGCCAAGCATCTCGAACGTCTTACTCATTTGCTCTAGCCACTCATCAGCCTTCAGTGGCTCCTTCGGATCCCCGACAAACTCATCCGGATTAGACCAGAAAAACTCCCTCTTCAAGAAAGAAGGCCCTGCCTCAGCTGCCTGATTCCCTGCTCTAAGAATACCCAAAGCTCCTGCTATCTCTCTGGCCAAGGCACCCATAGCCTGCTGACCCACTGGCTCGGCCACGTTGGCCTAACCAACTCCCTCCTGCACTGCCGGAACCTCCTCCGGTAACGGTACCTCCTGTCTCGTAGGTCTACCACGCCAAGCACCTCTTCCTCGTCCTGACATCCTAATAAAGGTAATACAGAACGTTAGCACATTCATAAATGTGCCGAAACTAAACACCCACGTCCTAGTGCATGGACAACTATAATTCACTCCACGTAAGCACATAAACACATAAGCACTTACGAATTTCATTTCCGGATAATGATAGTCCCGAGGCATTACTAGAGTTCCGGTTAGAAATAGCATTGATCAAGTGCTTTTCCATCAAGACTCCCAGAAACCCGAGGATCCAATCAACATCCCAGAAATTAAATCCCATACCCACATAGTCACATAAGCATGTTATCAATTAAGCACATAGCATATGATACTACATCTAAGTCTCTATCAAGCGAGACAAACCCATTGTGATCCTAATCACTTCCCACGTACCCAAAGTATTCGAACCCGGTACGCTCTGATACCAAGTTGTAACGCCCTCAAAATAATAACATTAAACCCATCAAATAAGACATTCGTTGATCTGTAAAAGTTCCACATTCTTCCATTTATCAGAATTCCATTACATAAGTATTATATGTTAACAACAAAAGCAAAATGCCCTACGGGCTTACAGCTTTCCAAGTTAACACTTGGTTACAACAAAAGAGTACTAACTCATACACATTAAGCCCTTGGCTTGAATTTACATGTAATACATCAAAAAGTAAAACAACAAAAGTATGTCCGCCTCTAGCCTCCCAAGCTATGTCCTTGGAGGTGGCATGCTACCTGTACCTGAAAATGATATTCCCATATAGGGTGCGCCACAGCCCAGTAGAAATACACTAAACCAACCATGAACAATGACTAAAAGATTAGCAATTGTTAGATGGCCAATACTAATACATAAATCACATAAATCACATATTTATGTCATACGACTTATGAGTCCAAATTACTTTTCATTTTCCCTTTTTCAACAGATAAGCATGTTAGCTCTATCATCTTTTCAACAGATATGTATAAAACTATATCCCACATTCACAGATAAGCATATAAGCTATATCCACATTCTCAACAGATATGTATAACAACAATATCCCACATTCATAGATAAGCATATAAGCTGTATCCACACTTCACAAAGATAAGCATATAAGCTCTATCTTCACTTCTCTAGACAAGCATATGAGCTGTATCTACGGAGTTCATCCCCTATCTTCTCCCAACACTATCCGGTTTAGAGGTACATCCCCCATCTTCCCCTAAACCGCGGAGTACATCCCCCATCTCCTCCTCTACACATAACGTATACAAACACATTGGTTCTATATAAAATCACTCAATACATACAGTTAATGTATTCTAACAACCGTCAATTTTCATGACACATTCCATTGATTAGTTTCCGTTTGCCTAATCATCATGCATTATCTACAACAATCACGACTATCCTCCACCGATAGCCCAAAGCAGTTATTTCTAAACAGAAAATAAATGCACAATGGATATTCAATCAACATTTCATTTCCTCATTTCTCACAATTAATTATCCCAATTAATCAAACAATGTAATTAGGTCGTTATCCATAATTGACATTTCAACCCTTAGGTTCCATTTTCACCAATGATTCAACTTTTATTCCATTTCTCTATACCAAACATGCATCTAGGTTTATTATGAATAAAACCCCAACTTTTGTAAAATAACACAAAAGCCCCAAACTTTCACAAAATGACCAAACCAACCCCAACATCTCAAAATACTAAAATTTAAAGACAAAATCCATAGAGAGGAGTAGGATATCCCTACCTCGAAGTTTGAGCCAAAAAGGAGATGAAGACTCGAATATCAACGTGTTCCAAATCCAAACTTTTTCAGATTAAGTCGAAGCTCTCAACGCCCTCTATCTTTTTAACAAAGGCCCTAGGCTAGATTCACACTCTAGGGAGATCAAATCTTAGAGAGAGTGTAAGTTTAGAGAGAGAGAGTCTCGGATCTAGGGTTTGAAAGAAAAAGAGAGTGAAAAACTGATGTTCAAAAACGCTACTGTCCGCTGATATAAAACACGCTCGCTCGAGCGAAGCCTTTGTCGCTCGAGCGACCAGACACAGAAAACTCTCGCTCGAGCCAAGAAGTTCTCGCTCGAGCCAAAAACTCAGAAGTGCGCTCGAGCGAAAGAATGCTCGCTCGAGCCAACAACTCAAACCCTCAGGTCTGCAACCAGCACGCTCGAGCGACGGACTTCTCGCTCGAGCGAAGAACAAGCCAGACTGCTCGAGCGAAGACAACTCGCTCGAGCCAAGAAATACAACTCTCAGGTCCAGAACCAGACGCAAGCGCTCGCTCGAGCGAAGCCACTCTGGCTCGATCCACCAGACACGAACTCAACTCTCGCTCGAGCGACCAACTCCTCGCTTGAGCGAAGGTCCAAAAATCTGGGCAGCAGCACTAGGCTCCCAAACACAACCAACCTGTAACAAACATACCCAACACATCCTATAACTCAATATACAAAGTAAAGAGGATGCAAACAAGATAATAAACAACTACCAATATCCACGGACACATGTCCGGATCACTGTACAACAAGGGTAAACCCGGGATCGCTATATTTCTTAAATGCTCAAATAAATTTTGAGAAAAAGGTACTCTATGTATGATATTTTGAAATTATAAAATGTTACCTTACTATATGGTATCATCCTGCATGCATGATCATTTCTATCTATGTGATCATTATTACTTTAGAACTACGAGATTCCTACTGGGCAATTGTGCTCATCCCTTATTGTTTCATTTTTTTTTTACAAGAAGAGAATACGAATTTATTGATTGGAGAGTTAAGAAGTCCATGTATTCTTTATGTGTAAATTCATAGTAGATGTGAAATAAATGAATTTTGTACATTTATGTTTGTAATTATTTATTTGTAGCTTCGTAGCCGAAGCTTGGCATGTATTATTGTCATTATTGTATTCATTGAGGGAGAGAATGCGTATTATTATGTTTTCTATTATTCAAGGGTAATAAATATTTGTAATTAAAAAGAAAAAAGAAAAAAAAGACTTAAATTAAAGGCTTTTGGTAATGTTTCCGAGTAATAAAAAATTAGGGCGTGACAAGGTAGGTCCTCTTTTGCTGTTTGTTAACCGAGTCGGTCTTCCCCTCTATTTTTTCAATCTACAATTCTAGGGTTTGGGTTACTGTTCAGACTCGATATTAAGCCTCTGCTGTGCTGCTTCTGTGTTACCACTACTTAAACCTCATGTCAATTCCTACCTCTCTCTGTTTATTTTTATTATTATTATTTTTTAAAATTTTATCTCCTACCATCAATGACACTTTCGTTTTTCTTTGTTTCTTTATTTTGTTTGTATCAAACGAAAATTGAGAAAATTTTGGGAGTAAGCAATGTTCATGTTTCGGCCATTCCAAGTGCAAATAATATGTAATTATAGTTATAAATCACTACCACGATTAGGGTTTTAATTATTGGTCATTATTTAGCTCATTTAATGTCGAGATTTTAGATTTCAGACTTTGAATACCATTATTTATCAATATATTAACTGACATTGTCGAATATTGACTGATACATATGATCGTATTGCTAAAATCAATACATATTCCTTAACAAGTGTCACATTCATTTTAAAATAATATACTATTGAAGATGCATTTATTTATAATAACGACATTACCACATAATTTTTATAAAAAAATTTATATAATTTTATGCATGAATAGAATTTTTTAATTAAAATTTTATTTTTTATTCACATTATCATATTTTGTAGATCGGGAATATCATGGAAATAAGAAATGAAAGATTTAACAAAAAAATAAAAGATTAGATCTATTTTCTAAATTTAGTGATATGTCAAGAAGACGATTAGTTGATAATTAGAGGATGGGCAAATAATTATTTAATTCATTTCTTTAAATTGAAAGGTCAACAAACTGTGTTTCTATATTTGATTTTAGGAAATAACAAATTTTAGGCAATGATCATAGAAGATAAGTTCGAAGAGATTTTATTTATTTGTTTGTTTAATTTTGGAAGTTTTTATTTATTTATTTTTTAATTTAAAAATTATATGAACATATTTGAATTGATCTTTTTATTTATTTATTTTAGGAAAGGAAGGATTTTAGGTAAATATTTTAGAAAATGGACAAATAAATATTTAATTCATTTCTTTATATCAGAAGGTCAACAAACTCTAATTCTATATTTGATATTAGAAAAATATGAATTTTAGGCAATGATCTTAGGAAATGGGTTTGAAAAGATTTTTATTTATTTGTTTGTTTAATTTAGAAATTATGTGTGACACATGAATAATTATTATTTTTTTAAATTGAAAAATTGATTTTAAGCAATGATCTTAGGAGATGGGTTTGAAGAGATTTTATTTATTTAATTTAAAAATAATTAAAGTGTAATTATGATGAAATAATTAAAGTTTAATTGATTTTAAATTATTTTTCATATATATTTTAGACAAATTTTATATTATTATTTAATTTAAAAAATTAAGATTTAATTATTTATTTATATCTGTGCATGGCATTAGCATTATGCTAGTATAAATAAAAAGATAATATAAATAGATAACATAAATTTCGTCTAACAAGATTAAGCATTTACTAGCACTGGTCCACTACCATCTCATTGTTGCTACTGCAACTCCTCCTAACTTTTACTAACTCCTCTTCTTCTCTCTTTTGTTACCGCTAACTCTTATTCTCCTTCTCATCTACATTAATTATTATTTTTCTTATGCTTTCACGTTTTTCTTAAAAACTATATAACTTTAGGGAATGAGGGGTTTTGCAGTAGTGAGAGACTGAGAATGGGGTCATAATCGGGAAAGAGATTGCTAAAATAATCATGGTAGGAAAAGAGGTCGTAGTAAGGAAGATGGGCTGTGGAAAAGGCTTCATAATGGCGAAAAAAACTTTACAGTAGATAAATGTGACTGAAAGAGTTCGCAATAAGGAAACATAGTTAGGGAAGGGGTTTGTTGTGAGGGAATGTGGTTGGGATGACGGGTCACAGTTGGGAAAGGGGCTAGAAAAAGGGTTTCATGGTGAATGAAGCAATTGAGAAAACTGTTGTAGATTGGGAGAGAAGTCACTAGTGTGGAAGGATGAGTTGAGAGGAAGATTACAATGAAGAGGGGTTGAGGTTGGTGGTTGAAGGAGGTGGAAAGGGCAAGTTGAGATGGTGGTTTGTGGTAGGGTTGAGTTAGGATTTGAAGGTTGAGAACCTTATTTGGTTTGGGATAAGATTGAATTTTGGATTGGTTTGAGTTAGGATTTGAAGGAGGGTAAATGAGGATATGTTTGATAATATAGTAGGGGTAAGAAAGGAGATAAAATTAAAATTTTAATTTTTTTGTGGGTTAATTAGAAATGGTTTGGCTTCTGTTATATTTATATCTCAATGTAACAGAATTTAAGGGTCTATAGACTCCACCATGGTTCTTGTTTCGATGATTCGAACGGTTTATTTTGTTGGATCCTGTAGCACTCCAGAATTTCTTTTCTTTTCTCTCTTCGCTCGAGCGAAGGAATGGTTGCTCGAGCGATCTCGCCTAGCTCCCAGTACTTTTGCAGGTTTGTCTAAGATTCTGAGTGTTGTCGACGTTCGCTCGAGCACGAGAGTGGTCGCTCGAGCAGTCTACCTAGTTTGGTCAGGAGTTCGTGTTGTTTGCTCAAGCAAAGGATCAGTCACTCGAGCGTAGTGTCCAAATTCAGCATGTCTAAAAGTCACTTTTTGGTCCACTTTTTTCATTCTCTTTTGTCATTTCTCTCTCTTCTTCTCCTTTTCTACCATTGTTGAGGGTTTCAAGCTTTCAAGCTTGATTTTCATCTCATTTCTTTGATTTTCTACCCCATGTTCCTTATATAAAGATGAAGAGCATGTCAAGAGCTTTCTTTTCACCTGAACAAATCGTGTTTTGATCGAAGTTGAAATTTCGGGCTTCTCCTTTTTATGCTAGAGATAGGAATCTTCCTTGCTTTTCTTCAATATTTTCTTATAGATAGATGGGTGATAATTTCTTATTGCATAAAAACCTCATCTTGAGAAGACCTTCTTGAAAGCATGTAATGTAAGTTAGGGTTTCCAAATGAGGGAGTCAAAATATGAAATTGGGGGTGGCTTATGGATTGTTGAATAGTTAGAATGTGATTTTGTGTCGCAAGATGAAAAGCCCTAAATTTCACTTAACCCCAGTTGTGGACTTACTTTAAAAATGAGTAATTACCTCAATTAACTTTGATTTTCTTGAAATTTCATGTATGATTGGAATAAATGTGTAATTGTAATGAGACTAATGGTTGTGAAAATAATATTGGGCAATGGAGATTGTGTTTGAGAACTCTAAAATTAGGAAGTTAATTAATAAGGCTTTGAGAAGTTTATGAAACAAATTGTACTGTGTAATTAAACTAAATGAGTTGATGTTGATGATGAGAAATAGAAAATGTCGTGGAACAAAATGGGTACTTGTTATGAAAATGAATTTTAAATATATGACGGACGTGTTGTTGAACAAGTGTGTAAAAGGAACAATGAATGATGTGTTGGCCTTAACCATGAATCATAATTGTGGATGACATGATGAATTAATGAATAGTGATGTTGTTTTGGGGTCCGTTTCCAACCGTATTTGAGCCAACAAAGCATGAGGTTCCGCATTTCTTCTGGCTAGTGACCAATAAAGCGTGAGGTTTCGCATTCCTTCCAGCTAAAGTGTGAGGTTCCACATTCCTTCTAGCTAGTGATCGGTAAAGCGTGGCGCTTAATAGAGCTTCCGTTTTCCTTCTGGAGTAGTGCTCGGTAAAGCATGTGGTTTATGGATGTGATTTGTTTATGGATCCGATGATTGTTGTGGACTTGTGGAGAAAATCCTACTGGTATTTGTATATGCAATTGTGATAGATGGAAATGATGGATTTAAATTATTTAAAGTTGAAAGGATGGAACTAATTTGACTTATCTTATATAAATGGATTGTTGAGATGTGTTGGTAATAAATGTTGTTACATGTGTATATTAAAGTGAGGTGAATTAGGGTGGGATGATGACTAGTTGTGATTTAAATTATGGAACGTATGATCATTTGTAATACATATTCTATTGATGTTGTAACCTTATGAAAAGTTGAGAAAGGAACCCTAAGAAAGATGGTTAGTAATTGGTACAAGAATATTAAGAAGATAAAAGAAAAAGTTTTCTTTGTAGAGTTTGTGGATTTTTATTTTGGAAAAGTATTACCTATATATATATATATATATATATTGTATTTTGAATACAAATGGCACATTCTTTATGTATCATTCCGTAGCATGCATGATCACATATATCTGTATATCTTATTGTTGTGAATCATTGGAGATTCCTACTGGGCATATTTGTTTATCCCACGTTGTTTTTACCATTTATCAGGAAAGGATACAAGAACATCGGTTCGAGCTTCAAGAACTCTGTTGATCTTTTGTGTGTATTTTTATCTAGTGTATAAAGGGAATGTACATTATGATTTGGACATATGTAATTATTTATTGTAGCGCTTCATTGGGTGCTTGGCATGTATTATTATTATGCTCATCGAGAGGGAACAATATTTCTATTACACAAGTGTAGTAACTATTTGTAGTTATAATGTACAGAATAAATGGACTTAACTCAAAGTTTTTCGTAATGATTTTGAGTAATAAAAATTGGGTTGTGACAACTTGGTATTAGAGCTAACCGGGTTTGAAAACCTAGAGCTCGTGGGAAGTGGTTTTAACCACAATAGGTTGGCTTCGCATGGTGAGGACATTTGCATATAGGAAATATGATGTGTGGGAGATTATGTGTTGTATTTGTGTGAGCATGAGTTAAGTTTTAGGGATAGTGCTTGTGGCTGGCTAACTTGCTTTGAGATCTCATTGGAAACGCGTCTGATCAACGTGGTTTCTAGTGAGAGTTCCTTGAAAGTTCGGGGACAAATGGCTATCCTTGTAAACTTGACTTGATTATGTGACTTGATGCTTACAATTGTTTATGTGTTATGTGATTATATGTTAAGTTGGTTTGATGTCTTTGTGGGAAGAGTAAGGCTGTGTTTGGAAAGATTTTCAAACTATAATTCTACTCACACATTCTAATATCATGTTTGGATAGGGTTTTCAAACTATATTTCCACAACAAACACGAACCTTTGTAGAAAACTCTGTGTCAGGTGGGATTTAAATTTTTTTTTTTTTTTGAAATTTGGCCTAATCGATCGTTCCACTGGACGTCCCATTGGTCGTTCGGCCGGTTGATTGGAACAGTGCATTTTTTTTTTTTTTTTTTTTTTTTTTGCAATTGACACATGCTAATTTTTATATATTCAAAAAAAATATTTTTTCGAATTTTTAAAATTTTTTTATGAGCTTTAATAGAATTTTGAGTTGTGTATTTGATTATGAATTGTAAGTTTTTGTATCAAATATCATATGTCACATCAAAAATCCCCAACTCAATTCAAAACTCATTTCAAAACTCATTCACTAAACAAATTTTTCTCACTCAAATCATAATTCCAAAACTCACAAACACAAAATACAACTCCTATTCTCAAATCATATTTAGAAAGCTCTAACAAACGTTACCTAAGTGTTTTGAAAAAGGACTAGAATTCTGTTGACTTATGCTTGATGTTGTCATTCATTGGATGTCAGGGCGAGCTAGTAGAGGTTGTGTTGGAACTAGGAGTACTAGTGGAGGTACAATAGTTCCAGTGGTAACCGCACCTGTAGCACCATCTCTAGGAGAAGAGATTGCACGTGAGATCGTAAGAGCAGACTTTAACTCGCAATGAGGAGACGAGTCTCGGGCCCTCAAGATCACTAAGTTGTTCTTTTGCTTTAACCCACCGGAGTTCACAAGAGGGTCAGAATCATTGGAGATAGCGAATTGGTTAGAACAGATCACCAAAACTCTTGATATGCTCAGAGTTACAGATGAGGGGTGCAGAGTGGCATTAGCGAGTTTTCTATTGAGATGCAACCATGGTTATCAATCTTGTATTGTACTGGACGACATCGAGTGGTACGTACCATACTATAGAAAAAATGGAATATAAATAGGCCAATATTGTTCCGATTAATTTCTCAGTAAGTACTCACTAATTTTGTAAACACTAGATAATACCGGCCGAAAAATGTAATTCTGGTGAAATTGAAAGATATGCAAGCAAAAATGAATTTCTGAATTTTTTGTTTTATTATATATATAGATTATATCAAATATATTATATGATATACGTTGTTGTCTTGAAAAAACAAAATAATATAATTTTGGATGGTTAAATTATATACTACTCTACAATATTTTTGATACATGCATAATACTTTTAGATTAAATTTGAAACGATATCCAAAAATATATTGGTATCAATAGGTAGCATACGAAATGAAAAAATAATAATTTATTCAGTACGGAATAAATAACTTTAGACGTAACTATAAGAAAAGTATAACTTTCGATATAACCACGAGAAAAATCCATCTTTCGAAGAATTTTACAATACATGTAACATATTATATGAATTCATTAATTACATCATTTTCTTATTTAGTTTTGGTTAATTTTCTTTTTTAATTATGATAATATAATATTTAATTGAAAAATACTTGATAGTTCAAAATTTTATGACTTAAATGGTTCAAATCTGTCAAAACAACGTCGATTTACACTCATTTACACTCAAAACGACGTCATTTTGAGTGATTTGAGCCATTTGAGTCATAAAATTTTGAGCTACTTAACATTGTTGTATTTAATTATAATTTTTTTAATTATAACTTAAAAAATATAAAATTAAACAATTTTTTTTCCCTTTAACTATAAAGTATTCTACATAAATAAAGCTCGGTAGCTCGAGTTTTTTTTGCCTTTAACTATAAAGTATTCTACATGAATAAAACTTGGTAGCTCGTGTTTATTGTGATGGTCCCGAATTGCAAAACGACGTGGTTTTGCTTTTTTTTTTTTTTTTCCTTCTTCTTTTCCCTTTATATCTGAAACAGGGAAGGGAGGAAGAGAGAGAGAGAGAGAGAGAGAGAGTGAGAGAGAATGTAGCGCCCTCAAAATAACAACATTAAACCCATCAATAAAGACATGCATTGATATGTAAAAGTTCCACATTCTTTCATTTATCAGAGTTTCATTACAAAAAGTATTACATGTTAACGACCAAAGCAAATGCCCTAAAGGCTTACAGCTTTCCAAGTTAACACTTGGTTACAACAAAAGAGTACTAACTCATTTACACATTAAGCTCTTGGCTTGAATTTACATGTAATACATCAAAAATAAAACGACAAAAGTGTGTCCGCCTCTAGCCTCCCAAGCTATGTCCTTGGAGGTGGCATGCTACATGTACCTGAAAATGATATTCCCATATAGGGTGAGCCACAGCCCAGTAGAAATACACTAAACCAAATATGAACAATGACTAAAAGATTAGCAGTTGATAGATGGCCAACACTGATGCTTTCTTTTTATCACGCTTTACAGTTTCATGACATACAAGTCCATGTTACAATTCATTTTCCAGTTCCTTTCAATCCTCAATTTCACAATCATGGCTCAGAACCTGGCCAACAACTCATATGAGACAATAACTCATATCAAACACTTCTCATTTCACATTAGATAAGCATACTAGCTATATCACACAACAACAGATAAGCATACAAGCTATATCATCACTTCCACAGATATGCATATGAGCACTATCACACTTCCAATGACAAGCATATGAGCTTTGTCAATACATCACTAGATAAGCATATGAGCTCTATCTATGGAGTCCATCCCCTATCTCCTCCCAACAACATCCGGTTTAGAGGTCCATCCCCTATCTTCCCCTAAACCGTGGAGTACATCCCCTATCTCCTCCAACACAACACAATGCATATAAACAATAATTATACACATCATCACACAACACATAAATTTAACGTGTTCTTTCAATCATCATACTCAATGATTCATTCCAGTGATTAGTTTCCGTTTGCCTAATCATCATGCATTGTCTACAATAATCACGACTATCCTCCACCGATAGCCCAAAGCAGTTATTTCTATACAGAAAATAAATGCAACAAATGGATATAAAATCAACATTTCAATTCGGTGAGTGATAAATAATTCAACTACACCCTTTTTCCCCATACATTCCCAATCTCAACAATTCCATTTCATTTCCTCATTTCTCACAATTAATTATCCCAATTAATCAAACAATGTAATTAGGTCATTTTCCATGATTAACATTTCAACCCTTAGGTCCCATTTTCATCAATGCTTCAACATTAATTTCCATTTCTCTATGCCAAACATACATCTAGGTTTATTATAAATAAAACCCCAACTTTTGTAAAAATAACACAAAAGCCCCAAACTCTCACAAAATTACCAAACCAACCCCAACATCTCAAAATACTAAAATTTAAGGACAAAATCCATAAAGAGGAGTAGGATATCCCTACCTCAAAGTTTGAGCTCCAAAGAAGATGAAGACCAAAATCAAAATGCTCCAAAGATCAAGATTCTCGGATGAAAATGACGCCCTCGACGATCAACACGACTTTTACAAAGGCCGAAGGTGAGGAACTCACCCTAGCTAGATCAAAATCTAGAGAGAAGGCAAGATTTTAGAGAGAGGAGATCTCAAAATGGCTTTTAGAAAAAGTAGGAGAGAGAAAGAAAAGCAAAAAGTGATTCGAAATCACCCAGCGGATAACTCATATACGCATGACCCGCTCGAGCGGAGAACACGACGCTCGAGCTCCAAGAACAAAAATCTGGACATGCTCGAGCGCAATAAGGCCCGCTCGAGCGCCAAGACACAAGAATAAAGCACTTCCGCTCGAGCACGAAAACCAGTCCGCTCGAGCGTGGATATCCCCCTCCCAGAACTTATACTCTGGAAGTACTACCCGCTCGAGTGCCCACCGACCCACTCGAGCGCCACCGCTCGAGCATAAACAAACCCGCTCGAGCGCAAAAATCACATCTGCAGAAGTTTTGCAGAGACACGAAATACTGGAAGTGTGTAATCCCTGCTCGAGCACAAGAATACCCGCTCGAGCGGACAAGCTAAAATCTGGGCAACTAGTTTTGGTTTCTAAACTCAACCAACCTATAACAAACCTGCCCAACACATCCCATAACTCAAATATAAAGTAAGAAAGGATGCAAACAAGATAATGATCAACTACCAACATCCACGGGGACATGCCCGGATCACTACACAACAAGGGTAAACCCGGGATCGCTATAACCTCCCCCCCTTAAAGAATTTCGTCCCCGAAATTAAGCATAAGTTTCAAAGACAGGTTTTCCTCCATTTTAACAATGTTACATTTTATCATTCAAAAACTCGACCCATTACCGGTCATCCCATCTCTTATCAAGAGGCATTTCACAATATGTAAACAACATATGTACTTTCAACATGCATCAACATTATGCATTTCCTTTCCAATTTCAACAATATATTCAACAGATATAATGTTACATTCAACTTCCATATGAGGCAAGTTCCAAAACATACTTCCAATAAACCAAACATTTTCAATGTTTCACAACTTAAGACATATGTAAAAGCTCTTAAGTTCAACAATAGTTCAAAATTTAAATAC
The DNA here is from genome assembly GCF_055761805.1 of Camellia sinensis. NCBI lineage: Eukaryota > Viridiplantae > Streptophyta > Magnoliopsida > Ericales > Theaceae > Camellia > Camellia sinensis. The sequence goes on along the minus strand of NC_138963.1, from coordinate 29,572,233 downwards.
AAGATTACATATCAATAAACATGTCCGGATATTTCTCACGGACCTCTAACTCACGTTCCCAAGTGGCTTCCTCCACTCCGTGATGTTTCCACAAGACTTTCACCAAAGGAATGGTCTTGCCACGCAGGACCTGATCCCGCCTATCCAAGACCCGAACCGGTCTCTCCTCATACGAGGCATCCTCATCTACCTCTAAATCGGTCCAATCCAATAATTGTGATGGATCTGGCTCATACTTTCGAAGCATACTCACATGAAACACGTCATGAACTCCGGACAACTGCGGCGGTAAAACTAACCGATAAGCAACCTCGCCAATCCTCTCAAGGATCTCAAAAGGACCAATAAACCAAGGGGATAACTTCCCACTCTTCCCAAATCTCATCAAACCTCGCCCAGGTGATATTTTCAAGAAAACATGATCACCTACCTCAAACGCCAATGGCCTCCTCCTACGGTCGGCATAAGATTTCTAACGACTCTGGGCTGTAACAAGCCTCCTACGGATAAGCTCGACTTTCTCCGTCGTCTCCCTAACCAACTCCGGACCCAATAAAGGTGCATCACCCACCTCGGCCCAACACACTGGAGACCTACACGGTCGGCCACACAAGGCCTCAAACGGTGCCATACCAATACTAGACTGAAAGCTGTTGTTGTAGGCAAACTCCACCAATGGCAAGTGCCTCTCCCACGTCCCACTGAAGTCTAGGACACACCCTCGAAGCATATCCTCAAGGATCTAAATAGTACGCTCGGACTGCCCGCCAGTCTGAGGATGATAAGCCGTACTAAAGGTCAACTTAGTGCCCAAGGCACGCTGCAAACTCTGCCACAACCTAGCAGTAAAACGAGGATCTCTATCTGAGACGATCGTCACTGGGATCCCGTGCAATCTCACTATGTCCCGAATATACAAATCGGCAAGATGATCTACCGAATCTCTCACGCGCATAGGAATGAAATGCGCCGACTTAGTCAACCGGTCTACAACCACCCAAATAGCATCACTACCCCGCTGAGTCCTCGGAAGACCTACAACGAAGTCCATAGTGACATGCTCCCACTTCCACTCGGTAATAGGCAAGGGTTGCAACAAACCCGCTGGCCTTTGATGCTCGGCCTTCACTTGCTGGCAAGTAAGGCATTTCGATACGAAGACGGCCACATCTCTCTTCATACCCCGCCACCAAAACTGGAGACCCAAATCCCGATACATCTTAGTACCTCCCGGATGCACCGCAAGGCGCGAATGATGGAACTCTCGGAGTACTTCCTCTCGGCAAGACTCCGGGACGAACAAACGGTCTCGGTATCTCACACTCTGGTCGGGATACACCGTCAAACCCTTCTCAACCTTCCCACCTGAGATCTTCTCTCGGAGGGATTCTACCTCAAGATCACCTCTCTGTGCCTCTAACACTCTAGCCACAAGTGTAGGCTGTGCAACAACAGAAAACGAGGCCGCAGCCTCAACAGATTCGCCCAAAAGCAAATCAAACTCGCCAAGTGTCCCTAACATCCCCCATTCCCGAATGGCTATACAAGCTACATCACTAATGGATTTCCTGCTAAGGGCATCGGCCACAACATTGGCCTTTCCCGGGTGATAATGCAACTCGAAATCATAGTCCTCAATAAACTCCATCCACCTCCTCTGCCTCAAATTCAAGTCTCTCTGTGTAAACAGATACTTTAAACTCTTGTGGTCCAAGAACACCTCGAACTTCTCACCATAAAGGTAGTGCCTCCAGATTTTCAAGGCAAAGATCACAGCCGCTAACTCTAGGTCGTGTGTAGGGTAATTCTTCTCGTGAATTTTCAATTGATGTGAGCCATAAGCTACCACTTTCCCCTCTTGCATCAATACATAACCCAAACCCTCTCGCGAGGCATCACAATAAACCGCATAACCCAACCCTCTCTCCGGAATAATCAAAATCGGAGCGGTGGTCAATCTAACCTTCAACTCTTAGAACGACTTTTCACAAGTCTCACTCCATACAAACTTGACCCCTTTCCGCGTCAATCTAGTCAACGGCGAAGCTAGCCTGGAGAAATCCTTCACAAATCGACGGTAATACCCAGCTAATCCCAGAAAACTGCGGATATCAAACACACTCTTAGGCTGTGCCCAATCTTGCACTGCCTCAACCTTGGATGCATCAACAGACACCCCTTCCCCGGATACTACGTGGCCTAAGAATTTGACTTCCCTCAGCCAGAACTCACACTTCCCAAACTTGGCATACAGCCTATGGGCTCTAAGTAACTCAAGCACCACTCTCAAGTGTGCCTCGTGTTCCTCCTCTGAAGACGAGTAAACCAGGATGTCGTCCACAAAAACGACTACAAATCGATCCAAGAATTCCCGAAAAATCCGGTTCATCAAGTCCATAAAGACTGCCGGCGCATTGGTAAGCTCGAATGGCATTACCAGAAACTCATAATGGCCATACCGCGTACGGAATGCCGTCTTAGGAATATCCTCCTCCCTGACCCTCAACTGGTGGTAACCCGATCTCAAGTCTATCTTAGAGAAACAATGGGAACCCTTCAACTGGTCAAACAGATCATCTATACGGGGCATAGGGTACTTATTCTTGACCGTAGCCCGATTCAATTTCCGGTAGTCTATACACAATCTCAAGGCACTATCTTTCTTTTTAGCAAAGAGGGCTGGTGCTCCCCACGGTGAAACACTAGGGCGAACAAAACCCTTATCTAACAATTCCTGGAGCTGAACTTTCAACTCAACCAACTCTGCTGGAGCAAAACGGTAAGGTGCCATAGAAATCGGCGCCGTGCCGGGCACTAAATCAATGGAGAACTCAATCTCTCGGTGAGGTGGCAAACTAACGAGATCCTCAAGAAAGACATCCGAATACTCACAAACCACCATCGGCAATACAATCTGGGTCTCAACACACTCACCACTGTCAAAGCTAGCAAGTAGACCACTAAGCTCACTTCGCCCTCGCGAATCATACCCTGATGGAAAAACACTACCAACTTGGTCTCCCAAGAAATGGAACCACGCCCCGCTCAAGGTACATAACGTGACCCTCTGGCGGTAGCAATCAATAACAGCTCGGTATGACGATAGCCAGTCCATACCCAAAATAATATCAAAGCCCTTCATGGGCATGACAACAAACGGAAAAGGAAGACTATGGTCGGCGACCTCTATATCACAACCTCTAACACCTTATTTCAAGATCAACTCACCCCCAAGAGGTGACACTACACAAATAGGAGATGCTAACTGTGCCAACTCCAATTCCAAAACAGATGCAAATGCAGCAGATACAAAAGAATGAGATGCACCCGTGTCTATCAACACACTAGCAACCGAGTTGCAAAACAGAAAAGTACCTCTCACTACTGATGGAGCCGGTACTAAATCCTGCGCGGTAACAGCATACACGCGCCCTGTAGGCCCCTGATCCACCTGCTCACCTCTAGGAGCAAAAGACTGCTGCACTGACTGGGATGACGAAACTCCCGGATTGGCCCTCGAGGCCTGCACAGACTGAGCTGGCTGAAAACTCTGCGTATGCCTAGAACCAGACGCTCCCGAAGTAGCACTCAACTGTGGGCAATACCTCTTCAGGTGCCCAGGCTGACCACACTGATAGCAAGACAAAGGCTGGCCCCTGCCCTGACTCTGGCCCTGAGGTCTAGCTGAAGAAGAAGCAGCTCGTTGACCCCCTCCCTTCTGTGGGCAAACTGAAGACTTGTGACCCAACTGGCCACACGTAAAACAAGTCAGGCCTCCCTGACTACCCCTCCCCGAACCTGCACTCGGCACCGGAAAGGTCAATCTAACAACTCCGCCCTGAGACTGCTGAGGGTTAGAACCCATCTGCCTCCTGCCATCACCCTGGCCATCTTGGCTCCTCTTGGAGCCTCTCTGCCCCTCATCCTCCTCCTGCATCATGAGCTCCATATGAGCTGCAGCATCCACTAGGTGTCTATACTCTTGGATGTAAGACCCACAAACTCTCAACTTGAGGCCCCGCCTCAACTTCCGCTCAAACTCATAGCAACGGCGTTCCTCGGAAGCCACCAACTCAGGTGCAAACCTGGACAAACTAGTGAAAGTGGCCTCGAACTCTGCCACAGACATGCCCTGCTGATTAAGCCGGCTAAACTGATCCCTCAGCTTCTCCCTAGCCACTGCAGATAAAAACCTCTCCTGGAAAGCATTTACAAATGCCTCCCATGTACCACCAACACGAGCCTTCTCGTACTTCCACCATTGACCCGTATCTCCCTTCAGTTGAAAGGATGCCAAGGTCACTTTCAGTGCTCCGTCTTCGATGCCAAGCATCTCGAACGTCTTATTCATTTGCTCTAGCCACTCATCAGTCTCAGTGGCTCCTTCGGATCCCCGATAAACTCATCCGGATTAGACCGAAAATATAGCGATCCTGGGTTTACCCTTGTTGTACAGTGATCTGGACATGTGTCCGTGGATGTTGATAGTTGATTGTTATCTTGTTTACATCCTTCTTACTTCGTATTTGAGTTATAGGATGTGTTGGGCAGGTTTGTTACAGGTTGGTTGAGTTTAGAAACCAAAACTAGTTGCCCAGATTTTGACCTGTCCGCTCGAGCGGGGGTTTAGGCGCTCGAGCGGGAATTGCACCCATCCAGTATTTCCTGTGCAGTGTTGGACGCTCAAGCGTGGAGTTGGCCGCTCGAGCGGGGTTGTGTGAGTTCCGCTCGAGCGGGGAGTTGGAAGCTCGAGCGGAGACCTGGTTCTGTAAAAGTTTTGGGAGTGTGTATCCGCCGCTCGAGTGAGATGGTTGATGCTCGAGCGAGAGTCTGTGAGTGACGCTCGAGCGAGGTGTTTGACGCTCGAGCGGGGCGACTGGGTTTAAGTTCCATGTTTTGACTTTTCAAATCACTTTTTCACTTACTCTTCTCTCTCCTACTTTTCCAAAAACACCATTGTTGAGCCTCTCACTCTAGAACTCTACCTTCTCTCTAGGTTTTGATCTAGTAGGAGTGATTTGCTCATCTTTGGTCTTTACAAAAAGGTTGTTGATCGTCGAGGGCTACTTTTTAATCTGAAAATTTCGGGATTTGGAGCACGTTGGGTTTTGTCATCTTCTCCTTTGGGGCTCCGAATTTGAGGTAGGGATATCCTACTCCTCTCTATGGATTTTGTCTTTAAATTTTGGTATTTTGACATGTTGGGGTTGGTTTGGTAATTTTGTGAAAGTTTGGGGCTTTTGTGTCATTTTACAAAAGTTGGAGTTTTATTCGTAATAAACCTAGATGCAGGTTTGGCATAAAGAAATGGAATAAATGTTGAATCATTGATGAAAATGGGACCTAAGGGTTATAATGTTAATTATGGAAAAAGACCTAATTACATTGATTGATTAATTGGGATAATTAATTGTGAGAAATGAGGAAATGAAATGGGATTGTTGAGACTGGAAGTGTATGGGGTTAAAGGGTGTAGTTGAATTGTTTATCACACACCGAATTGAAATGTTGATTGAATATCCATTTGTGCATTTATTTTCTGTTTAGAAATAACTGCTTTGGGCTATCGGTGGAGGATAGTCGTGATTGTTGTAGACAATGCATGATGATTAGGCAAACGGAAACCAATCAATGGAATGTGCCATGGAATTTGACAGTTGATAGAATACATTAACTGTATGTATTGAGTGATTGTATATAGAACCAATGTGTTTGTATACGTTATGTGTAGAGGAGGAGATGGGGGATGTACTCCGCGGTTTAGGGGGAGATGGGGGATGTACCTCTAAACCGGATAGTGTTGGGAGAAGATAGGGGATGAACTCCGTAGATACAACTCATATGCTTTTTCTAGAGAAGTGAAGATAGAGCTAATATGCTTATCTTTGTGAAGTGTGGATATAGCTTATATGCTTATCTGTGAATATGGGATATTATTGTTATACATATCTGTTGAGAAGTGTGGATATAGCTTATATGCTTATCTGTGAATATGGGATATTGTTGTTATACATATCTGTTGAGAATGTGGATATAGCTTATATGCTTATCTGTGAATGTGGGATATAGTTTTTATACATATCTGTTGAGATGATGATAGAGCTAATATGCTTATCTGTTGAAAAAGGGAAAATGAAAAGTAACTTGGACTCATAAGTCGTATGACATAAAAATGTGATTTATGTGGATGTATCAGTGTTGGCCATCCATCAATTGCTAATCTTTTAGTCATTGTTCATGGTTGGTTTAGCGTATTTCTACTGGGCTGTGGCTCACCCTATATGGGAATATCATTTTCAGGTACAGGTAACATGCCACCTCCAAGGACATGGCTTGGGAGGCTAGAGGCGGACATACTTTTGTCGTTTTATTTTGATGTATTACATGTAAATTCAAGCCAAGGGCTTAATGTGTAAATTAGTTAGCACTCTTTTGTTGTAACCAAGTGTTAACTTGGAAAGCTGTAAGCCCATAGGGCATTTGCTTTTGTTGTTAACATGTAGTACTTTTGTAATGAAACTCTGATGAATAGAAGATTGTGGTTATTTCTTATGTCAATGAATGTCTTATTTGATGGGTTTAATGTTATTATTTTGAGGGCGTTACAACTTGGTATCAGAGCGTACCGGGTTCGAATACTTTGGGTACGTGGGAAGTGATTAGTATCACAATGGGTTTGTCTCGCTTGATAGAAACTTAGATGTAATGTCATATGTTATGTGCTTAATTGATAACATGCTTATGTGATTATGTGGGTATGGAATGTAGTTTCTAGGATGTTGATTGGATCCTTGGGTTTCTGGGAGTCTTGTTGGAAAAGCACTTGATCAATGCTATTTCTAACCGGAACTCTAGTAACGCCTCGGGACTATCATTATCCGGAAATGAAATTCGTAAGTGCTTATGTGTTTATGTGTTTATGTGGAGTGAATTACAACTGTCCATGCATTAGGACGCGAGTGTTTAGTTTTGGCACATTTATGAATGTGCTAACGTTCTGTATTACCTTTATTAGGATGTCAGGACGAGGAAGAGATGCTAGGCGTGGTAGGCCTGCGAGGCAGGAGGTACCGTTACCGGAGGAGGTTCCGGCAGTGCAGCAGGGAGTTGGCCAGGCCAATGTGGCCGAGCCAGTAGGTCAGCAGGCTATGGGTGCCTTGGCCAGAGAGATAGCAGGAGCTTTGGGTATTCTTAGAGCTGGGAATCAGGCAGCTGAGGCAGGGCCTTCTTTCTTGAAGAGGGAGTTTTCCGGTCAAATCCGGATGAGTTTATCGGGGATCCGAAGGAGCCACTGAAGGCTGATGAGTGGCTAGAGCAAATGAGTAAGACGTTCGAGATGCTTGGCATCGAGGACGGAGCACTGAAAGTGACCTTGGCATCCTTCCAACTGAAAGGAGATGCGGGTCAATGGTGGAAGTACGAGAAGGCTCGTGTTGGTGGTACTTGGGAGGCGTTTGTGAACGCTTTTCAGGAGAGGTTTTTGTCTGCAGCAGCTAGGGAGAAGCTGAGGGATCAGTTTAGCCGGCTTAAACAGCAGGGCTTGTCAGTGGCCGAGTTTGAGGCTACTTTTACCAGTCTGTCCAGGTTTGCACCTGAACTGGTGGCGTCTGAGGAACGCCGTTGCTATGAGTTTGAGCGGAAGTTGAGGCGGGGCCTCAAGTTGAGAGTTGGTGGGTCTTACATCCGAGAGTATAGACACCTGGTAGATGTCGCTGCTCATATGAAAATTATGATGCAGGAAGAGGAGGAAGAGCAGAGGGGCTCCAAGAGGAACCAGGATGGTCAGGGTGATGGCAGGACACAGAGGGGTTATAACCCTCAGCAGCCTCAGGGCGCAGTTTCTAGATCGACCTTTTCGGTGCCGAGTGCAGGCTCGGGGAGGGGCAATCAGGGGGAGTTTTCTTGTTACAAGTGTGGCCAGCTGGGTCACAAGGTTTCAGTTTGCCTGCAGAAGGGTGGGGGTCAGAGAGCTGCTTCTTCTTCAGCTAGACCGCAGAGTCAGAGTTTGGGCAGGGGGCAGCCCTTGTCTTGTTATCAGTGTGGACAACCTGGGCACCTGAAGAGGTTTTGCCCACAGTTGAGTGCCACTTCGGGAGCGTCTGGTTCCAGGCAGACGCAGAGTTTTCAGCCAGCTCAGTCTGTGCAGGCCTCGAGGGCCAATCCGGGGGCTTCGTCGTCCCAGTTTGTGCAACAGTCTTTTGCTCCTAGAGGTGAGCAGGTAGACCAGGGGCCTACAGGGCGCGTGTATGCTGTTACCGCGCAGGATTTAGTACCAGCTCCATCAGTAGTGAAAGGTACTTTTCTGTTTTGCAACTCGGTTGCTAGTGTGTTGATTGACACGGGTGCATCTCATTCTTTTGTATCTGCTGCATTTGCATCTGTTTTGGAATTGGAGTTAGCACAGTTAGCATCTCCTATTTGTGTGGTATCACCTTTGGGTGGTGAGTTGATCCTGAAACAGGGTGTTAGAGGTTGTGATATAGAGGTCGCTGACTATAGGCTTCCTTTTCCGTTTGTTGCCATGCCCATGAAGGGTTTTGATGTTATTTTGGGTATGGACTGGTTATCGTCATACCGGGCTGTTATCGATTGCTACCGCCAGAGGGTCACGTTATGTACCTTGAGCGGGGAGTGGTTCCATTTCTTGGGAGACCGGGTTGGTAGTGTTTTGCCACCGGGGTATGATTCGCGAGGGCGAAGTGAGCTTAGTGGTCTACTTGCTAGCTTTGAGAGTGGTGAGTGTGATGAGACCCATGTTGTATTGCCGAGGGTGGTTTGTGAGTATTCGGATGTCTTTCCCGAAGATCTTGTTAGTTTACCACCTCACCGAGAGATAGAGTTCTCTATTGATTTAGTGCCCGGCACGGCGCCGATTTCTATGGCACCTTACCGTTTTGCTCCAGCAGAGTTGGTTGAGTTGAAAGTTCAGCTCCAGGAATTGCTAGATAAGGGTTTTGTTCGCCCTAGTGTTTCACCGGCCCTCTTTGCTAAAAAGAAAGACGGCGCCTTGAGATTGTGTATTGACTACCGGAAGTTGAATCGGGCTACGGTTAAGAATAAGTACCCTATGCCCGTATAGATGATTTTTTTGACCAGTTGAAGGGTTCCCGTTGTTTCTCTAAGATAGACTTGAGATCGGGTTACCATCAGTTGAGGGTCAGGGAGGAGGATATTCTTAAGACGGCATTCCGTACGCGGTATGGCCATTATGAGTTTCTGGTGATGCCATTCGGGCTTACCAATGCACCGGCAGTCTTTAAGGACTTGTTGAACCGGATCTTCCGGGAATTCTTGGATCGATTTGTAGTCGTTTTCGTGGACGACATCCTTATCTATTCGCCTTCTGAGGAGGAGCACGAGGAACACTTGAGAGTGGTGCTTGAGTTGCTTAGAGCCCATAGGCTGTATGCCAAGTTTGGGAAGTGTGAGTTCTGGCTAGGAGAGGTGAAATTCTTAGGCCATGTGGTATCCAGGGAAGGGGTGTCTGTTGATACATCCAAGGTAGAGGCAGTGCAAGATTGGGCACAGCCTAAGAGTGTGTTTGAGATCCGCAGTTTTCTGGGATTGGCTGGGTATTACCGTTGGTTTGTGAAAGATTTCTCCAGGTTAGCGTCACCGTTGACTAGACTGACTCGGAAGGGAGTCAAGTTTGTGTGGAGTGAGACTTGTGAAAAGTCGTTCCAAGAGTTGAAACTTAGATTGACCATCGCTCCGGTGTTGATTATTCCAGAGGGAAGGTTGGGTTATGCGGTTTATTGTGATGCCTCACGAGAGGGTTTGGGTTGTGTGTTGATGCAAGAGGGGAAAGTGGTAGCTTATGGCTCACGTCAGTTGAAAATACACGAGAAGAATTACCCTACACACAACCTAGAGTTACCGGCTGTGATCTTTGCCTTGAAAATCTGGAGGCATTACCTTTATGGTGAGAAGTTCGAGGTGTTCTCGGACCACAAGAGTTTGAAGTATCTGTTTACACAGAGAGACTTGAATTTGAGGCAGAGGAGATGGATGGAATTTATTGAGGATTATAATTTTGAGTTGCATTGTCATCCGGGAAAGGCCAATGTTGTGGCCGATGCCCTTAGTAGGAAATCCATTAGTGATGTAGCTAGTATAGCCATCCGAGAATGGGAGATGTTGGGAGCACTTGGCGAGTTTGATTTGCTACTGGGCGAATCCGTTGAGGCTGCGGCCTTGTTTTCTGTTGTTGTGCAGCCTACACTTGTGACACGAGTGTTAGAGGCACAGGGAGGTGACCTTGAGGTAGAATCCCTCCGAGAGAAGATCTCCAGTGGGAAGGTTGAGAAGGGTTTGACGGTGTATCCCGACCTGAGTGTGAGATACCGAGACCGTTTGTTTGTGCCGGAGTCTTGCCGAGAGGAAGTACTCCGAGAGTTTCACCATTCGCGCCTTGCGGTGCATCCGGGAGGTACTAAGATGCATCAGGATTTGGGTCGCCAGTTTTGGTGGCGGGGTATGAAGAGAGATGTGGCTGTTTTCGTATCGAAGTGCCTTACTTGCCAGCAAGTGAAGGCCGAGCATCAGAGGCCAGCGGGTTTGTTGCAACCCTTGCCTATTGCCGAGTGGAAGTGGGAGCATGTCACTATGGACTTTGTTGTAGGTCTTCCGAGGACTCAGCGGGGTAGTGATGCTATTTGGGTGGTTGTAGACCAGTTGACTAAATCGGCGCACTTCATTCCTATGCGCGTGAGAGATTCGGTAGATCATCTAGCCGACTTGTATATTCGGGACATAATGAGGTTGCACGGGGTCCCAGTGACGATCGTCTCAGATAGAGATCCTCGTTTTACCGCCAGGTTGTGGCAGAGTTTGCAGAGTGCCTTGGGCACTAAGTTGACTTTTAGTACAGCTTATCATCCTCAGACTGACGGGCAGTCCGAGCGTATTATTCAGATCCTCGAGGGTATGCTTCGGGGTTGTGTCCTTGACTTCAGTGGGACGTGGGAGAGGCACTTACCCTTGGTAGAGTTCGCCTACAACAACAGTTTTCAGTCTAGCATCGGTATGGCACCGTTTGAGGCCTTGTATGGCCGACCGTGTAGGTCTCCAGTGTGTTGGGCCGAGGTGGGTGATGCACCTTTGTTGGGTCTGGAGTTGGTTAGGGAGACGACGGAGAAAGTTGAGCTTATCCGTGGGAGGCTTGTTACAGCCCAGAGTCGTCAGAAATCGTATGCTGACCGTAGGATGAGGCCTTTGGCGTTTGAGGTAGGTGATCATGTCTTTTTAAAGATATCACCTAGGCGAGGCTTGATGAGGTTTGGGAAGAGTGAGAAATTATCCCCTCGGTTTATTGGGCCTTTTGAGATCCTTGAGAGGATAGGTGAGGTTGTTTATCAGTTAGCTTTACCGCCGCAGTTGTCCGGAGTGCATGACGTGTTTCATGTGAGTATGCTTCGGAAGTGTGAGTCAGATCCATCGCACGTATTGGATTGGACCGATTTAGAGGTAGATGGGGATGCCTCGTATGAGGAGAGACCGGTTCGGGTCTTAGATAGGCGGGATCAGGTCCTGCGTGGCAAGACCATTCCATTGGTGAAGGTCTTGTGGAAACATCACGGAGTGGAGGAAGCCACTTGGGAACGTGAGCTGGAAGTCCGTGAGAAATATCCGGACTTGTTTGTTGATATGTAATCTTGTATTTAAATTTCGAACTATTGTTGAACTTAAGAGCTTTTGTATATGTCTTAAGTTGTGAAACATTGAACATGTTTTGGTTTATTGGAAGTATGTTCTGGAACTTGCCTCATATGGAAGTTGAATGTAACATTATATATGTTGAATATATTGTTGAAATTGGAAAGGAAATGCGTAATGTTGATGCGTGTTGAAAGTACATATGTTGTTTACATATTGTGAAATGCCTCTTGTTAAAGGGATGGGGTGACCGGTAATGGGTCGAATTGTTGAATGTTAAAATGTAACATTGTTTAAAATGGAGGAAAACTTGTTTTTGAAAACTTGTGCTTAATTTCGGGGACGAAATTCTTTAAGAGGGGGAGGTTATAGCGATCCCGGGTTTACCCTTGTTGTACAGTGATCCGGACATGTGTCCGTGGATGTTGATAGTTGATTGTTATCTTGTTTACATCCTTCTTACTTCGTATTTGAGTTAAAGGATGTGTTGGGCAGGTTTGTTACAGGTTGGTTGAGTTTAGAAACCAAAACTAGTTGCCCAGATTTTGACTTGTCCGCTCGAGCGGGGGTTTGGGCGCTCGAGCGGGAATTGCACCCATCCAGTATTTCCTGTGCAGTGTTGGACGCTCGAGCGTGGAGTTGGCCGCTCGAGCGGGGTTGTGTGAGTTCCGCTCGAGCGGGGAGTTGGAAGCTCGAGCGGAGACCTGGTTCTGTAAAGGTTCTGGGAGTGTGTATCCGCCGCTCGAGTGAGTTGGTTGACGCTCGAGCGGGAGTCTGTGAGTGATGCTCGAGCGGGGTGTTTGACGCTCGAGCGGGGCGACTGGGTTTAAGTTCCGTGTTTTGACTTTTCAAATCACTTTTTCACTTTCTCTTCTCTCTCCTACTTTTCCAAAAACACCATTGTTGAGCCTCTCACTCTAGAACTCTACCTTCTCTCTAGGTTTTGATCTAGTAGGAGTGATTTGCTCATCTTTGGTCTTTACAAAAAGGTTGTTGATCGTCGAGGGCTACTTTTTAATCTGAAAATTTCGGGATTTGGAGCACGTTGGGTTTTGTCATCTTCTCCTCTGGGGCTCCGAATTTGAGGTAGGGATATCCTACTCCTCTCTATGGATTTTGTCTTTAAATTTTGGTATTTTGAGATGTTGGGGTTGGTTTGGTAATTTTGTGAAAGTTTGGGGCTTTTGTGTCATTTTACAAAAGTTGGGTTTTATTCGTAATAAACCTAGATGCAGGTTTGGCATAAAGAAATGGAATAAATGTTGAATCATTGATGAAAATGGGACCTAAGGGTTGTAATGTTAATTATGGAAAAAGACCTAATTACATTGATTGATTAATTGGGATAATTAATTGTGAGAAATGAGGAAATGAAATGGGATTGTTGAGACTGGAAGTGTATGGGGTTAAAGGGTGTAGTTGAATTATTTATCACACACCGAATTGAAATGTTGATTGAATATCCATTTGTGCATTTATTTTCTGTTTAGAAATAACTGCTTTGGGCTATCGGTGGAGGATAGTCGTGATTGTTGTAAACAATGCATGATGATTAGGCAAACGGAAACCAATCAATGGAATGTGTCATGGAATTTGACAGTTGATAGAATACATTAACTGTATGTATTGAGTGATTGTATATAGAACCAATGTGTTTGTATACGTTATGTGTAGAGGAGGAGATGGGGATGTACTCCGCGGTTTAGGGGAAGATGGGGGATGTACCTCTAAACCGGATAGTGTTGGGAGAAGATAGGGGATGGACTCCGTAGATACAGCTCATATGCTTGTCTAGAGAAGTGAAGATAGAGCTAATATGCTTATCTTTGTGAAGTGTGGATATAGCTTATATGCTTATCTGTGAATATGGGATATTATTGTTATACATATCTGTTGAGAAGTGTGGATATAGCTTATATGCTTATCTGTGAATATGGGATATTGTTGTTATACATATCTGTTGAGAATGTGGATATAGCTTATATGCTTATCTGTGAATGTGGGATATAGTTTTTATACATATCTGTTGAGATGATGATAGAGCTAATATGCTTATCTGTTGAAAAAGGGAAAATGAAAAGTAACTTGGACTCATAAGTCGTATGACATAAAAATGTGATTTATGTGGATGTATCAGTGTTGGCCATCCATCAATTGCTAATCTTTTAGTCATTGTTCATGGTTGGTTTAGCGTATTTCTACTGAGCTGTGGCTCACCCTATATGGGAATATCATTTTCAGGTACAGGTAACATGCCACCTCCAAGGACATAGCTTGGGAGGCTAGAGGCGGACATACTTTTGTCGTTTTATTTTGATGTATTACATGTAAATTCAAGCCAAGGGCTTAATGTGTAAATTAGTTAGCACTCTTTTGTTGTAACCAAGTGTTAACTTGGAAAGTTGTAAGCCCATAGGGCATTTGCTTTTGTTGTTAACATGTAGTACTTTTGTAATGAAACTCTGATGAATAGAAGATTGTGGTTATTTCTTATGTCAATGAATGTCTTATTTGATGGGTTTAATGTTATTATTTTGAGGGCGTTACAGAAAAAACTCCCTCTTCAAGAAAGAAGGTCCTGCCTCAGCTGCCTGATTCCCAGCCCTGAGAATACCCAAAGCCCCTGCTATCTCTCGTGCTAAGGCACTCATAGCCTGTTGACCTGCTGGCTCGGCCACGTTGGCCTGACCAACTCCCTCCTGTACTGCCGGAACCTCCTCCGGTAAAGGCATCTCCTGCCTACCACGCCTGCCACGCCTACCGCGTCCTCGTCCTGACATCCTAATAAAGGTAACCAAGACTATTAGCACATTCACAAATGTGCCGAAGCTAAACACTCACGTCCTAATGCATGGACAACTGTAATTCACTCCACGTAAGCACATAAACACATAAGCACTTACGAATTTCATTTTCGGGTAATGATAGTTCCGAGGCGTTACTAGAGTTCCAGTTAGAAACAGCATCGATCAAGTGCCTTTCCAACAAGACTCACAGGAACCCAAGGATCCAATCAACATCCTAGAAATCAAATCCCATACTCACATAGTCACATAAACATGTTATCAGTTAAGCACATGGCATATGACACTACATCTAAGTCTCTATCAAGCGAGACAAACCCATTGTGATCCTAATCACTTCCCACGTACCCAAAGTATTCGAACCTGGTACGCTTTGATACCAAGTTGTAGCGCCCTCAAAATAACAACATTAAACCCATCAATAAAGACATGCATTGATATGTAAAAGTTCCACATTCTTTCATTTATCAGAGTTTCATTACAAAAAGTATTACATGTTAACGACCAAAGAAAATGCCCTAAAGGCTTACAGCTTTCCAAGTTAACACTTGGTTACAACAAAAGAGTACTAACTCATTTACACATTAAGCTCTTGGCTTGAATTTACATGTAATACATCAAAAATAAAACGACAAAAGTGTGTCCGCCTCTAGCCTCCCAAGCTATGTCCTTGGAGGTGGCATGCTACCTGTACCTGAAAATGATATTCCCATGTAGGGTGAGCCACAGCCCAGTAGAAATACACTAAACCAAATATGAACAATGACTAAAAGATTAGCAGTTGATAGATGGCCAACACTGATGCTTTCTTTTTATCACGCTTTACAGTTTCATGACATACAAGTCCATGTTACAATTCATTTTCCAGTTCCTTTCAATCCTCAATTTCACAATCATGGCTCAGAACCTGGCCAACAACTCATATGAGACAGTAACTCATATCAAACACTTCCCATTTCACATTAGATAAGCATACTAGCTATATCACACAACAACAGATAAGCATACAAGCTATATCATCACTTCCACAGATATGCATATGAGCACTATCACACTTCCAATGACAAGCATATGAGCTCTGTCAATACATCACTAGATAAGCATATGAGCTCTATCTATGGAGTCCATCCCCTATCTCCTCCCAACAACATCCGGTTTAGAGGTTCATCCCCTATCTTCCCCTAAATCGTGGAGTACATCCCCTATCTCCTCCAACACAACACAATGCATATAAACAATAATTATACACATCATCACACAACACATAAATTTAACGTGTTCTTTCAATCATCATACTCAATGATTCATTCCAGTGATTAGTTTCCGTTTGCCTAATCATCATGCATTGTCTACAACAATCACGACTATCCTCCACCGATAGCCCAAAGCAGTTATTTCTATACAGAAAATAAATGCAACAAATGGATATAAAATCAACATTTCAATTCGGTGAGTGATAAATAATTCAACTACACCCTTTTTCCCCATACATTCCCAATCTCAACAATTCCATTTCATTTCCTCATTTCTCACAATTAATTATCCCAATTAATCAAACAATGTAATTAGGTCATTTTCCATGATTAACATTTCAACCCTTAGGTCCCATTTTCATCAATGTTTCAACATTAATTTCCATTTCTCTATGCCAAACATACATCTAGGTTTATTATAAATAAAACCCCAACTTTTGTAAAAATAACACAAAAGCCCCAAACTCTCACAAAATTACCAAACCAACCCCAACATCTCAAAATACTAAAATTTAAGGACAAAATCCATAAAGAGGAGTAGGATATCCCTACCTCAAAGTTTGAGCTCCAAAGAAGATGAAGACCAAAATCAAAATGCTCCAAAGATCAAGATTCTCGGATGAAAATGACGCCCTCGACGATCAACACGACTTTTACAAAGGCCGAAGGTGAGGAACTCACCCTAGCTAGATCGAAATCTAGAGAGAAGGCAAGATTTTAGAGAGAGGAGCTCTCAAAATGGCTTTTAGAAAAAGCAGGAGAGAGAAAGAAAAGCAAAAAGTGATTCGAAATCACCCAGCGGATAACTCATACACGCATGACCCGCTCGAGCGGAGAACCCGACGCTCGAACTCCAAGAACAAAAATCTGGACACGCTCGAGCGCCAAGACACAAGAATAAAGCACTTCCGCTCGAGCGCGAAAACCAGTCTGCTTGAGCGTGGATATCCCCCTCCCAGAACTTATACTCTGGAAGTACTACCCGCTCAAGCGCCCAACGACCCGCTCGAGCGCCACCGCTCGAGCGTAAACAAACCCGCTCGAGCGTAAAAATCACATCTGCAGAAGTTTTGCAGAGACACGAAATACTGGAAGTGTGTAATCCCCGCTCGAGCGCAAGAATACCCGCTCGAGCGGACATGCCAAAATCTGGGCAACTAGTTTTGGTTTCTAAACTCAACCAACCTATAACAAACCTGCCCAACACATAAACCCGGGATCGCTATAGAGAAAGAGAGGAGAGGAGAGAGAGAGAGAGGGAGGGCGAGCACAGTGAGAGAGAGAGAGCTGGTGATGGTGATAGGCGATGGCGATGGCGATGGCGACGGCGACGGTGACAGTGCGAGACGGTGATGGGCGACGGTGCGACGATGTAGATCTGTGTTTGGTTTTTATTTTTTTATTTTGATTTTGAAAATCTGTGTTTGATGATGATGATTGTGTGTTGTGATAGATCTGTGTTTGTGTGTTTGTTTGTTTTTTTTTATTATTTTGATTTTGAAAATCTGTGTTTGATGATGATGATGTTGTGTGTTGTTGATGATGATCTGTGATTGGTCCCCTGCTCCATCTCTTCTTCTTCCTTCTTATTTCTTCTTCATCCTCTCTGTTTCAGAACAGAGAAAAGAAAAAAAAAAGAAAAAAATCCTAAAACGGAACTGTTTGTACTAACTTGTTAACCAACTTTCTAGCTAAGCACACATCAAGAAAGAGGGAGAACACCGACTCAAAAACAAAAGGAAGATGAAGTTGACCTGGAAAAACCAGAACAAGAAACACAAACGCCCGCTCCGCGACGATGTAGATCTGTGTTTGGTTTTTTTTTTTTTTTTTATTTTGATTTTGAAAATCTGTGTTTGATGATGATGATGTTGTGTGTTGTGGTAGATCTGTGTTTGTTTGTTTTTTTTTATTTTTTATTATTTTGATTTTGAAAATCTGTGTTTGATGATGATGATGATGATGTTGTGTGTTGTTGATGATGATCTGTGATTGGTCCCCTGCTCCATCTCTTCTTCTTTTTCTTCTTCTTCTTCTTCTTATTTCTTCTTCATCCTCTCTGTTTCAGAACAGAGAAAAGAAGAAGAAAAAAAAAAAATCTAAAACGGAACTGTTTGTACTAACTTGTTAACCAACTTTCTAGCTAAGCACACATCAAGAAAGAGGGAGAACACCGACTCAAAAACAAAAGAAAGGAAGATGAAGTTGACCTGGAAAAACCAGAACAAGAAACACAAACGCCCGCTCCTCTCCATTTCAACCCTCCCTTTCGATCAAAACGATGATCGCATCATCAGCAACAGCGAAGACTGACCAAGATCTGATAATGATACAGACCATAACATCGAACAAGCTCAAGCCCACCATCACAACGACACCGAACTCGCAGAAGCCTTTCACGCACAAGGAACCAAACTCGCTGAGGTAAATTCCAAATCTTTTTTTTTTTTATTTTTCCTTATATGGGTTGTTTCTTTATATGCCCTAATTCTTTAATAGCAACTGTTACTGGTTCTGTTAATATGTGCTTTTTGTTATTGTTTAGATAATTTTGTTTTTAGTTTATAGTACATATGCAAGTTACAAAATTCTGAAGTGGGTATGTGGAATTATTGATTTGCTGAAATTATTAGACTGTTTGTAATTTGGGGTTATGAAGGTGAACTCTGTTGTTAATTATCGGCTATGTTATAAATCATGGAAAATATATTTGGAATTGGGGCATATGTTTATACATCCAGTTTGTTTCCAAAATTTGGCTATGTGTGGAGGGAGTTCAAAGTTTGCCCAATAATCAAAATACTTTTGGATATCCACTGCTACCCTAAATATAGTCTTTGAGCACAAATGATTTGAGATATGGGTTGGGAGGCTTGGAAATTTGCGTATCTGGAGATGTTTGAAATTTGAGAATTCAGTAGAAAAAAAAAAAAAAATTGGGTTTTGGCTAGGAAAACTTCAGCTTATAGAGTGGGAATTTGTTTTCTGTTTGAATATTGAAGATTGTTAGGTAATAACTAAGCTCTGGGCCATAAGTGGATTTTGATAAATTGATTCATCCAACTTATCCACTCTCAGTTAGTTCATATAAGGGATATATGTTTTCACTCAATAAAGTGGGTGAAATATGGGTTTACAGTCTATAGTAGGTCTCAAGTGGTAGATTAATGAGATTTTATGATTTTTTTAGTAACTAGTTCTTTAATTATTGTTGTGTCCCTGTTTTGGTTACTAAAAAAAATATAAATACTTATGTTGAAGCCTGCCCTTGTTCATCACTTCACCCCAAACTATCATTTTGTCTCTATGAAATTTAAGATATTGAAGGATTTTTGTGATAGAACTTGCCTACCAGTAAGGATTTTTAGTCTGAGATTTCTCAATACAACCAGCCATCTGATGGGGTAAAATAGCTATTATATCATTATAAAGAAATATGGGCTTGTTTGAAGTTTCGGATAATGAACCTCAGAGGAGTTTGAAAATGTGAACCTCAGAGGGTTCCTTCACACTAAATGCATGTGAAAAGATGACTATTCTACTCTCCTGCAAGTTGCTTCAAATCCATTACAAACATCACTCTTTCTATAACTTTTTTCTACCCCAAAACCGATAAAGCTTCAGCTTTACTATCCCACAGTTCCATATGAAAGAATTCCTTCATCAGTTCCATTACAAAATCCAAAGTTCCAACAAAGAGGGAATATTAGATGGGGAAGCAGTCTTGTAATTAGTTCCAATCCATTTCCTGTGACCATTGATGCTCCTTGCAAAAATGCTCTCGAACTGGAAATGACACTACCTTAGACCTGAATGAGCTGCAAATTGTGTTCTTATCTTTTGCAATTCAACAATAAAAACATATAAAGGCAAAGAAAGAAAGGAAAATGAGAAACTGAAAAAAGGGTTAGAAACTGTGTTAAAATAACATAATTTCAATGTAAAGATCAGAACTCAGACCTGAACTAGAAGAATTTTACTATATATCCTAGTGAGGGAGTACTTTGTTCCAAGTTTAAAAGTTTATCAACTTAAGGTTTGCAGAAGAATGGAAAAAGGAAACAAAAGCAGTGGAATAATGTGTCTTAGGTTGGGGAAATTGTTTTATAACAAAGGGATATTTTTCATCAAGTTGTAAACCTTTGTACACATTTTATTTTAGAGTCTAAAAGCCACTACATTGTCAAATCATTAGAATTTTTCTGCATCTTCAACAATGTTCTAGTTATAAATATGATCCTTGATAGAGTTGAAAGTGCAAATAGGATTTTTATAGCTGACTGAAATAGATGGGAAAGTAATACTTCAAATTGTGTTTTTGGTGAAATTCTTGTGCAATGGAGGTAGCTGATAAAAGAAAAATAAATGAAAAAATCTTATACGATGGAGTTACAATTAGTGTGTATTTTCTCTCATTTTTTAGTTTTCTTACCGTGTATCTGTGTGTGTTCTTCTCCCCTGTCAATGACAAGAATTGATTCCCAGACTGACCAACCCCTATAGTTGCTTTTGTACTTCCGTGCTGCAACATTTGCAATTCATGGATTTTAAAACTGAATGAAATATATAGATTGAAGTTTCCTAAAGTTATGGAAACAGTATTTACAATGCAATGCTTCATATTCACTCCAACTTGATCCATTACTGTTGTAGAGAAGTTTTATTGCCATGGGGTCCAGACTTTGTTTGGCAGCCCATTCCTCCATTTATAAAATATGAGATTGGAGAAATTAACCTGTTGCAAGACAATTATGGTTGGTTTTCTTCCTTGGCTCAACAGTGCTCCGTTTTTGCAACCTGTGTTCATGACCTGGTGTGGTATATTCTTGAGCCAGTTGAATTTCTTGTAGTTGTCTGAAAACAACATCCTCAGGTGCAAAGTCATTCCTTTCAAATGCTTGAAAATTCAAAGGGAGACATTCATACATATTTATTTGCTACATGACCATTTGCAAAATGTAGTTCTATATATCTGTCATGTATTTTCCATTCCTTTTTTTCCTTGCTCGTTCTGATAACTCTTTCCCACTTTCATTTCTGAAGGATAGGAGGTACCATGAAGCTCTTGGGAAGTGGGAAGCTGCTATTACTTTGATGCCAGAAAGAGCAGTTTTACATCAGCAGAAGGCTCAAGTTTTACTTGAAATTGGAGAAGCATGGAATGCTTTGAAGGCGGCAACTCGTGAGTCCCAGTTCTTTATTTTCTTGTACAACTGTAGACTTCTTTTATTACGCTGAATAATGCAGTTATTAATGGCTCATCACTTGGTTGTTAGCTTATCATTTAGAAGCTTACTACTTCAGAAATTATTTTGCAGCTGGACCCAAATAAAATTTTGATGTCTTCTTCAATCTTCAGATTTGGTTCCCTGTTCAAATGGCAAATATTTTCAGATTTTCTTTGCTTGTAGAAATCATTTTAGCTCTGTATTGTTATTGGAGTTCAAATTTTGTTTTTTGTGTAATGATTTATTTTCCATATATATTACCCAAGTAGACATTGTATTCATGAGTTCCAATTATTTGACAGGAGCTACTGAATTGGAGCCATCATGGGCTGAGGTTTGTTAATACTATATTATTTGGATGTGCTTTTTACTCCATGGTTAGCATTCATATATGAAATACTAAGCCCTTGCTATTTCACCTTTTACTTTTCTGTCATCATAGAAGTGGATATAAATGTTTATCCAGTGCTTTTTTATACCACAAAGTTGTAATTGGGCATTGTTTGACAAGTACTTACAAAAATTGGCTTCCCAACTCTTGATTTTTTAAAATAATTTTAAACTATAATATTTGTATTTAATTATTTATTATTTTTATAGATTGTTGTTGGGGAATGGTATCTGCTGCCACTATTGAATCAGTCTATAATATATAGAATCGACCTACAGAATTATTCAGTGTGTTTGGTTTGAGTTTTTTGGATTAAGTTTTTTGAAAACTGAGTTTTTTGATTTTCGTATTCTTTTGGTTTTAGTGAATATTTTTTAAATTAAATTTTTTTTTTATTTTTTTAGATGCAACTTAGTTAGATGTATCTAAAAAGTAAAAAATTTGTGAAAAAATATTTTTAAAAATTAATAAATACATAAAAATACAAAAAATGTACTGAATTCTTGTATTTTTTTGTATTTTTGGTATTTAGTGAATTTTTAAAAGATTTTTTTTACAATTTACTTTTTAGGTGTATTTATGTTAGGTGTGTTTAAAAAGTAAAAAAGTTGTTTAAAATATTAAAAAAATTCAGTGAAAACAAAAAAAAATGGAAAATAAGAATGTAGAATTTTCTGAAAAATGAAAACAAGCAAGCTGATTGCAATTATCAGTACAAGAGTTAGTAAATTGTGTGAAACCAGAGGAGGAAAGGTGCTATACTTGTTCCATAAACAAGGGTTACAAGTACGCCATGCAATTTGAAATAGGAATGGAGGCAGATTGTCCTTATATAGTGAAAAAAAAAACCTTTTGCGAGAAGCCCAGCCATATGATAATTTCTACGTAGTTGCTATATAATTTTTTTTAATGAAAAACATTAATTTTCATTCTAAATAATATTATTGAATTTTTAATTTTTTGTATGTGTGTAATATGTAGTGGGCTTTGAAGATTGAAAATTTCAAAGAGATGGCTAACGGAGATGAGATTGGACTTATAGAGGCTGTTAAGAATCAACCTGTGGGTGCAACACTTTATATCACCCATGAATTACTGGAATACAAAGAGGTTTGAAAACAAATTTAATGATCTATTGTTTTATTAGTTTAATTGTTGTCTCTCTATATAATGTTCTTATGTTATATTGCTTTTTTAATTATTTTATTTTATGATTATGATTAGGGCATATGAAGGACCACTATGTGATTCAAAGGTAAAAGTTGTTCAGTTGGGGAAGTGACGATGAGACTAAGAAAATTTTCTGGTGGATCAAGAACTGATGGGTCGTCAGTTGCGGAATCAATGGATTTGCACCTGTTTTGTTTAGAGCATCATACCCTATTCTGTTTTGAACTGAAAAGCCAAGTAACCAAGTAAATGGCATAATCTTCTCTTGTTTGGTTACTTGGCTTTTCAGTTCAAAACAGAATAGGGTATGATGCTCTAAACATAACAGGTGCACTGCCTTTTGGAAGGCTAGAGTTCCGAACAACTTTTGCAAATCCATTGATTCCTAAACTGACGACCCATGAGTTCTTGATCCACCAGAAAATTTTCTTAGTCTCATCATCACTTCCCCAATTGAACACCTTTTTACCTTTGAATCACATGGTGGTCCTTCATATATGCCCTAATCATAATCATAAAACAAAATAATTAAAAAAGCAATATAAAATAAGAACATTATATAGAGAGACAACAAGTAAACTAATAAAACAATACATCATTAAATTTGTTTTCAAACCTCTTTGTATTTTAGTAATTTATGGGTGATATAAAGTGTTGCATCCACATGTTGATTCTTAACAGCCTCCATAAGTCCAATCTCATCTCCGTTAGCCATTTCTTTGAAATTTTCAATCTTTAAAGCCCACTACATATTACACTCATACAAAAAATTAAAAATTCAATAATATTATTTAGAATGAAAATTAATGTTTTTCATTAAAAAAAATTATATAGTAACTACGTAGAAATTATCATATGGCTGGGCTTCTCGCAGCAGGGTTGTTTTTTCACTATATAAGGACAATCTGCCTCCATTCCTATTTCAAATTGCATGGCGTACTTGTAACCCTTGTTTATGGAACATGTATAGCAACTTTCCTCCTCTGGTTTCACACAATTTACTAACTCTTGTACTGATAATTGCAATAATTCTGTAGGTCGATTCTCTATATTATTGACTGATTCAATAGTGGCAGCAGATACTAATAAATAATTAAATACAAATATTATAGTTTAAAAGTATTTTAAAAAATCAAGAGTAACCAGCTTGCTTTCGAACTTTGTTTAAAATTCCTTCTTCCATCCAATTCACATGGATACTAGGAGAATATGTACCCTATAAAAAAATAAATAAAAAAATTATGACATACTTCTGTTAACATAATCAATCATATAAAACTTCAACCAATCAGCACTTTATTTAAACTAAAAAATTAACATGATTTTGGTTGCTAAAGTATGCACATGGTGTCACTCTAATCCCTAAATGTGTATAAAAATGCTCTCCATATCAAAAGTTGTTCGAATTCATCATTATATTTAAGGGTATTTTTGGAACAAATATTACAATTAAAAAAATGAAAAGAATTAAAAAACGTTTGGCCTCTAAAATTTTCCCTCAATGTCATTGTAGTTTCATATTTATCAATTTAGTCCCCATATAATACTGTGTATTAAATGGTTACTATATTTGGCATTCAGGATGTTTTTGTTGGGCTCAATGGGGTAATCTTTTTGAGTTGTGACATAAATCATAGGAAAAGAACGAAATCTTTATTGATAAGAATTGAGGTAAATTTTTATATAAAATCCAAATCAAAAAATATGAAACGGGGAGTACTATAAGCATCAAAGCAAGAACCTTCTTATCCCAATTAGGTTAGTACAAAAAGGCAAGCCCAATCATTTGTAGCACAATCTACCGGCATTGGTTAAAAGAATTCAACTAACATGGAACTAAGAACAAAAGGAAAATATGAAAAAAGGGGAAAGCTCTCAACCCACCACGGCACAACTCTAAACAAACCCAAAGTTTAGGAACCACATCGAAACAGAGCCATCCAAGAACGAAACAGAACCATCCAAGAGCATCGAAAGGTTAAGCGTCCAACCTAAGAGAACCCTTTGACCATTATTTTGTTGCAATCACCTTATGTTCGAAGCATGTAGTAAATGTCTTGGAAGGATTTTATGAGGCATTAATTTGGATATCTAATATTTGTACTGCATGGACATAACCTTAAATTTAGAAAGTGATATGTGATTGAATTCATGTATGCTTGTATGTTTGGGCTGTGCGTTGTGAGGCTAGGATATTTTTTTGAACAGGCTGTTTTGCTTAGCAAAGCAACAACAGACATGGCTTTTTTGATGAAAACTAGTAATGAAATTAAGTTTCATTCTTATAGGTGAGGAATCGGCAAAATATAAAGGTAGCGTTTGGTTGTGTTTTCAAATTGTAATTCCAATCAAAAAAATTTTAAACTTATAATTAAACACACAATTCAGGGCTTAATTCAAAAATTATTTTCAAAACTTATAACCAAATAAACAACTTAAAACCAACGACAGAGGGACATAGGGGCGAGGGGGGCCATGTGTCCCCCTGACTTTTCAATTTTTTTTTTTTTTTTGGTGTCTTAGCTTACACACAGTCTTGCCCCTCCTATACATCCCAATTTTACCCAAACACACTAACACATGCACCCACATTTGTTTTGTTTTTATTTTTTGTTTTTAGTCCCAATCCCAACAAAACACTGACACAACTTTTTTTAGGTGGAGTGCACATAACTCTAATTACGGCAAGGCTAAAACCCTAAAAGCGTGTGAAATTCTTTCTGTTTTTATTTATTTATTCACAGTACTTATTAAGTATCTTCATATTTTTTGTCTTCTTTGTCTCCCTTTGTTGCTTTGCAATTTACCGACTCGCAATTTATCAGATTAGGATCACACACAACATAGATTTGGGACCACATTACAACCTTGGTATCTTCTCTTCATTGTTTACAGATTACTTTATTTATTAATTTTTACTTTTAAATAAAAATTATGAGTATTAATTTATCGTTATTTATTATTTTTTGCAATTTTATTTGTTATTATTTATGTTAAAATAAGAGATTTTGATATGCTAAAATTATTAATTTTAATTGGTTGTGATTTATATTAAAATTAGGGATTTTGGTTTGTTGTTTGTGCTAAAATTAGGGATTTGATTTGTGCTAAAATTAAAAATATAAATTTGTAGTTATTAATACTTAATGATCAACTTGATACATATATTATCGATATGCTATCCAGTAGTGAGTTTTCAAGGTTGAATGAAATTGCCGATCTTGCTAAGAAAATGGTGGAGACTGGAAAAGACAAAGTATATCCATTGGTGTATCTGCTCCACTTTAGCATTAGTCTTACCTGTTGTAACTGCTACTATTGAGAGGGTATTTTCAGCTATGAATATTGTGAAGAATCGGTTACGGAACCGAATGGGTGATGAATGGATGAATGATAGATTGGTTGTCTACATTGAGAGAGATTTTTGATGGCATCGACAATGATACTATCATGGAAAAATTTCAAAAGATGAAAATTCGTCTGGGTCAACTGTCAAAGTTTCAAATTAAAAACTTTTTGTAATGAATATTAATTTTTTATATTTAATATTAGCTCGAAAAATTATTATTATGTTATTTTTATTGATTGGGGAAGAAAAATTTTGAGAATATAATTAATAAGTGCGCCTTTATATTAAATTCCTGGCTCCACCACAACTTAAAACTATTTTCAAAATTCAAAACCAAACTCTTTTCAAAACTCTATTTAAAAAAAAAAACAAATTCAAAAAAATATTTTTTTATTTTATTATTTAAAATTATTTTTAAAACTATGATTTGAGTGTGGAGTCGTATTTTGAATTATAAGTTTTGAAAATAGAAAATTTGTTTAATTATGAGTTTTGAGGAGATTATTTCATTTATACCCCTATACTTTTACACGATTCTCAATGATCCCCCAAATTACTATTATTTTCACGCGTATCCCCATACTATTTAAGTTATTATTAATTTTGCCCCTGCCATCACATTTGAAATTTGGACTCAAATTTCAAAAGAAAGATGCAAACCCACCATTTCTTACCACCAACCACCACTTCAAGCCTTTCTATCTCCTTCTTTATAACCGCGTTTTGCTTCATTTTTATGTCATTAGATTCAACTCGGCCTAGTTTTCATATCACATCTCACACGTCTCGTTCTTCCTCTTTTTGCATGTTATCGGAGCTCCAAAAATTGATAAAATAAAGAAAAGAAAAGATTTTTCTTTTCGTTTTCGATTTTTCTTCGAGCCATCTGTTCGACTTCATATGTTTCTCGATTCTTGACGGATCTACTTCATTTTTTCGCCATTCTCTTCATTTCATTTCCTACTTCGCCCTACACTATCTCACTTTCTCACTTCATCGTGTAATGGGTGATTTTGGTATGCCGAAAGTAGTCCGAAAATTAATTTTGAAAATTTCAAAACATTCATCTTTTGTTTCTTTCTCCTCTCTCTTCCTCATTCTCATTCTTCTTCTTCTTCTTCTTCTTCTTCTTCTTCTTCTTCACTTATAACATGATGTGGAACATGGCTCTAGGTGGTAACAGAACTGGTGATAGTAGTGGTGGCAGTAATGTAGTTCAGTGGCGGGTAGTGATCTTCTTCTTCTTCTTCTTCTTCAATTATCCATTTAAGCTTTTTCTTTATTTTAGTGAGAAAGATGAAAGAAAACACAATTCAATAATCATAATATCATATTTTCTACCACAAAGAGATCTAGAGAGAGATAGCGGTTATTGCTATGTTGGTTGCAGAGGAGTATGAGAGGAAGGTGAAGAAATCAAAGACAAAATGAAAATGGGTTCGAAAGTGATCAAGCGATCAACTTATTTTCTGTTGTATCTGTCTTGGTTCGTAATTGGAGGAGGCTACATGATGATGATAGATCTTCTTGGATCATGATAACGATGAAGAATTTTGAGAAAGAAGAGAAGAAGAAGAAAATCATGGAGCTATTCAATTTCAACAGGGTTGTTATGGAAATAGATTATTGATATGTATGTGTGTGTGTATATATATATATATATAAAGATATATATTTCTTCATCACCTTCATAACTTCACCAACATCATCACCCGAACCACCAACTTCACCGCCTCTGAACTTCATTACAGCCACCGTGATCATTACCATCACCACCACCTTACAACACCAAACCCACATTTTTCACAATCAAGTTTCATTACAGCCACCATGAGCATTACCATCACTGCCACCTTACAACACCAAACCTACCGCCATCACCGGATCGCCACTACCACCATTACCAGCTCCATTACTGTAACGCCCTCAAAATAATAACATTAAACCCATCAAATAAAACATTCATTGACATATGAAATATCCACATTCTTCTATTCATCAGAGTTTCATTACAAAAGTATTACATGTTAACAACAAAAGCAAAATGCCCCACGGCTTACAGTTTTCCAAGTTAACACTTGGTTAGAACAAAAGAGTGCTAACTCATCTACACATTAAGCCCTCGGCCTGAATATACATGTAATACATCAAAAGGAACTTAAACAATAAAAACTGCCCGCCACTAGCCTCCCAAGCTATGACCTTGGAGGTGGCATGCTACCTGTACCTGAAAATGATATTCCCATATAGGGTGAGCCATAGCCCAGTAGAAATACACAAAACCAACCATGAACAATGACTAAAAGATTAGCAATTGATAGATGGCCAACACTAATACGTCCACATAAATCACATTTTATGTCGTACGACTTATGAGTCCAAGTTACTTTTCATTTTCCCTTTTTCAACAGATAAGCATATTAGCTCTATCATCATCACAACAGATATGTATAAGAACTATATCCCACACTCACAGATAAGCATATAAGCTGTATCCACACTTCACAAAGATAAGCATATGAGCTCTATCTTCACTTCTCTAGACAAGCATATGAGCTGTATCTACGGAGTTCATCCCCCATCTCCTCCCAACACTATCCGGTTTAGAGGTACATCCCCCATCTTCCCCTAAACCGCGGAGTACATCCCCCATCTCCTCCTCTACACATAACGTATACAAACACATTGGTTCTATATACCATCATTCAATACATACAGTTAATGTATTCTATCAACCGTCAAATTCCATGACACGTTCCATTGATTAGTTTTCGTTTACCTAATCATCATGCATTGTCTACAACAATCACGACTATCCTCCACCGATAGCCCAAAGCAGTTATTTCTAAACAGGAAATAAATGCACAAATGGATATTCAATCAACATTTCATTTCGGTGAGTGATAAATAATTCAACTACACCCTTTAGCCCCATACATTCCCAATCTTGACATTCCTATTTCATAACCTCATTTCTCACGATTAATTAACCCAATTAATCTAACAATGTAATTAGGGCATTTTCCATAATTAACATTACAACCCTTAAGGTCCCATTTTCATCAATGATTCAACATTTATTTCATTCCTCTATGCCAAACATGCATCTAGGTTTATTATAAATAAAACCTCAACTTTTGTAAAATTACACAAAAGCCCCAAACTTTCACAAAATTACCAAATCAACCCCAACATCTCAAAATACTAAAATTTAAAGACAAAATTCATAGAGAGGAGTAGGATATCCCTACCTCAAATCCGGAGCCCCAAGGGAGAAGATGACAAAACCCAACGTGCTCCAAATCCCAAAATTTTCAGATTAAAATATAGCTCTCGACGATCAACAACCTTTTTGTAAAGGCCAAAGATGAGCAAACCACTCCTACTAGATCAAAACCTAGAGAGAAGGTAGGGTTCTAGTGTGAGAGGCTCAATAATGGTGTTTTTGGAAAAGTAGGAGAGAGAAGAGAAAGTGAAAAAGTGATTCAAAAATGCCCAGCTGCCCTCTGTTATACGACATTCCCGCTCGAGCGGAAAACACAACGCTCGAGCGTCAGAAACACAAATCTGGACACGCTCGAGCGCAATAAGACCCGCTCGAGCGCCAAGACACAGGAATAAAATACATCCGCTCGAGCGAGAAAACCAGTCCGCTCGAGCGCAAATCTCCCTCTCCCAGAACCCTCACCAAGACAGTACTACCCACTCGAGCGCCAACAATCCCGCTCGAGCGCCACCCGCTCGAGCGCAGAAAAACCCGCTCGAGCGTAGAAAACTCCTCTGCAGAAGTTTTGCAGGGACACGAAAAACTGGGAGTATGCAATCTCCGCTCGAGCACCAAAACGCCCGCTTGAGCGCTAAACTAGAAACCAAACTCCGCTCGAGCGCAGGATGACCCGCTCGAGCGTAACACCAAAAACCTGGGCAACAAGGATATAGACCAAGGCTTAATCCACCTGTTCAACACAAGCCCAAAAACATCCTAAAACTCAAACAACGGATTTAAAGGATAGCAACACGATAGATACAACTACTAACATCCACGGACACATGTCCAGATCACTATACAACAAGGGTAAATCCGGGATCGCTATAATTACCACCTAGAACTATGTTCCACATCATGTTACAAGTGCAGAAGAAGAAGAAGAAGAAGAATAAGGAAGATGAAGAAGAAAGACACAAAAGATGAATGTTTTGAAATTTTCAAAATTAGTTTTTGGACAACCTTCGGCATACCAAAATCGCCCATTACACAATGAAGTGAGAAATTGAGGTAATGTAGGGCGAAGTAGGAAATGATGTGAAGAGAATGGCGAAAGAATGAAGTAGAATCGTCAAGAATCGAGAAAGATATGAAGTCCGAAAGATGGCTCGAAGAAAAGTCGAAAACGATGAGAAAAATCTTATTATTTTTTTATCAATTTTTGGAGCTCCGATAGCATGCAAAAAGAGGAAGAACGAGACGTGTGAGATGTGATACGAAAACTAGACCGTGAGTTGAATCTAACGACATAAAAGTGAGGTGAAACAGAGTTATGTCGAAGGAGATAGAAGGGGTTGAAGTGGTGGTTGGTGGTGGTGGTTTGCTGGTAAGAAAGGGTGGGTCTGCATATTTCTTTTTAAATTTGGGGCCAAAATGTATTTTTTTTTAAAAAATTTTTTGTTTCAAATATGACGGCAAGGGCAAATTGATAGTAACTTAAATAGTATGGGGGGTCATTGAAAATTGTGTAAATGTATAAGGGTATAAATGAAATAATCGCAATTTTGAGTTGTATTTTGAGTTTTGAAATGTATTTTGAAATTTTTTGGATTTATTTTTTTTAAATATTTAAAAAAAAATTTTAAGGGATAAATTGTGGTTGAAGAAAACTCATTAAGAAATTTTTAATTCTAATTTTTTGTCTTTTCAAATTCATAAACATAAAGGGAAAATTATAAACACTAGAACAAGAGTTGAGTTTTTGAATGGGTTAATACCAGAAATAATAGGTTGAAAAGGTGTCTAAGCCATTGTCTTGAAAATTTGTCGTGCATTACAAATATTTCATGCCTGCTGTTTTATATATGTTTCAGTGAGTTTTTTTTTCATGTTTTCTTGACATCATAAAATTGCTGACACTAACATATGATTATTATTTGCAAAATCAGCAGGATAACTTCAGGACTACTGGTGTAAACTGCTATCCGACAAAATTCAGAATTGTGTTTCATGTTATGTTCTTTACTTGGAGCATGGCATTTAGGGATGTTAATCATAAATCATTATTTGCTTCATAGAACTTGTTTAGATTTCTTTTGTTAAGCATCTTTCATGGCATTCTTTACTTGGCGTTTAGGGATTTTAATAGTCTTATTTCTTCCTAGAACTCATTTAGTTGGATCCTTTTGTGTTCCTTGAGTTGGTAATTCATTGCTTTTTTTAAACATATTGCTTATGTATTTGGCTTGTCTTAGAATCTTCCAGGTTACCGCTTCAAGTAAAAGATGGAGAAGGAGGCAGTTGGGTCCCCTCCTTTACCACCACCACCTCACCCTTGCAAGCACCTAAGTGCTGCCACCCATGCCACTAGGCCATAAGGAAGGCCATTGGCTTTCCCCTTTATTGTGTTTCTCAAAATTATCTTCCGCTAGAGGTACACAAAATTATTTTTTCTTGATTGTGTTTCTCAATCCCCACCCCCTTGGCCCTCTTTTTTTCTTTAACTCTCTTCCGCTACTTCCTTTCCTTCTGTACGAGATTTTGATGTTGTTTTTGTCTTGGTATTCCAGCTTTTTACCCTAATATCTCTTCAACGTTATACGAAGTATCTCATTAAACCAAACTAAAGTAGCTCATTACAGCCACATAACTTGGGTTAATTTTCCATTTAGCTGTGACCAAAGCATTTGCAATATTGCAGAATACAAAATTTCACCCAATTAGATATAACTCTGTAACAAAAAGATTGAGATATAGATAGTACTTATAAGACGGCAATCTACAGGTTGAAGTTTGTGCTTAAACATCATGAGGAAGTAGTAAACTATAGACAGGTATCCAACAGACTATGTGGATTTTAAAATTAGCATTTTGAAATTAATTTGTAAATAATTTGACAAAGACACAAACTATTTGAAAACCAACTAAATACAAAAATCTGCAAAGCTTTGAGAGAATTCAAAGAAATCAGTTTTTGTTGGTGGAATTTGTTAAAGCTTGTTAAACCTTCTGAAATTATGATTGGAATTTTTCTTGATGATGTTAAAATAATAGCTTTTTGTAGGGACTGCTTATTTCAAGGTTCTATGTCTTCTATTGTGATATATATTTTGTATTGTAATGAACTAATTTTAGTTGCCATAATATTTTTTTATTTTTAAATGTTTTTGGCTCTGGGGTTCATATATTCATATATTTTTTCCCTGTCATTTTGTTCAGTAGAGTTACTTTAGATTGCTAGAATAGGTGAATGCTGCTATTGACCTGACTAATGGGTAATTTATGATTGATTTTTTTGGGTATGAATAAACATAGGAAATACTTAAGTGGTAAGCAAATGAAAAGACGCAAAGACTTTACTGAACTTGAGTAAGACTCTTGTCGTTTGTTTTCATTTTTTCTTGTGGGCATCGGGCACACGCGTAAACTTGTAGGCTTATATGTGTGCTTATATTGATCATTGGCAACATAACTAGACGACCTACAATTACAGATATTCTTCACCTGTGCTCGAAAAAACTGTACATCTCATGTTAGTCTTCTACAATCGATGTTTTACTGCCTGGGATGCTTGATTGTATTTCCATGGAATTTCTTTTTGTATTTTGGCATTGGTGTTTATAGTAACGAAAAGATTGGGAAGGGAAAAAATCTTTTCTCTGTTGTTCCTTTGTATTTAAACCTTTATTGTGTTTTGCAAATATGGTGGATAGATCACAGCATCCATCAATTTCCCAGAAGATACATGGGCAATCTTATTTCTTATCTTGAATTTCTCCTAACTTGCGCACCAGGAATACTGGTTTACACAGTATGACTGATGCATATGTATATGGAGTTCAGCAAAGTCCTCTGCCACCAACATTCCAAGGCACTGGCCTGGAATTTGCATCACCACTATCCTCTGTTTTAGTACAAGCTCCCGCAAAAAAAGGTTTCCGTAGTTTTATGATAGACTTCCTCATGGGAGGAGTTTCTGCTGCTGTATCCAAGACTGTTGCTGCTCCGATAGAGTGCGCTAAGCTATTGATTCAGAATCAGGATTAGATGATCAAAGTTGGTCAGCTATCTGAACCATACAAAGGAATTTCTGACTGCTTTGCCCGAACAATTAAGGATGAAGGCATTATTGCTTTGTGGAGAAGCAACACTACCAATGTTATCAGATATTTCCCAACCCAGGTTAGCCTATCTTTTGTTTATATTTGTTAATCTTGCCATTTCTTTTGTTTTAAATAATTTTGTCCGAACAATGTTACTTTTGATATTTCCCCAAGTATTTAGGGATTACATATTAGTTCTATCGTACCAGAATACCTGTTAAAAATAAATATGACATTGTTTTAATTATGTAATTGGCAATGTAAT
This sequence comes from Camellia sinensis, assembly GCF_055761805.1. Lineage (NCBI taxonomy): Eukaryota > Viridiplantae > Streptophyta > Magnoliopsida > Ericales > Theaceae > Camellia > Camellia sinensis. The sequence continues at coordinate 29,538,810 of NC_138963.1, read as the reverse complement.
GTTGTGAGTGGTTTGTCGAATATGGCAATAGATACTACTAGTATAATTATTTTTGGATCGTGGCTTTGAGATATTTTTATCTTATTTTTTTGAGTAAGGTGGCTTTGAGATTATGATACATTTATATGGTCTATAACTGTTGTTGCTCATGATAACAAGAAGTTATCAAAGTTACACAAGTTGGTATTTGACTTGTAAGTTCAAGATGTTCTATTGTTTTGTGGTACAAGGCGGTTAAAAATTGTGATTAGCTTAATGCATGGTTGGCATATGAATATGTAAATTTGAGCCATTTGTGTTTTTAGTTAAATTCTCAAGCTGCCATTAAATTCTCTTTTTTTTTTTTTTGGAGGAATTAGTTAAAAAAAAGTGGCGTTTTTGAAAAAACACTACTAAATGACGTCATTATGACGTCATACATTAGTTTGTGATGGAAGGTAAAACGGACATCAAAGATTTTGCGGCGTTTTAAAAAACGCCGTCTAATATTTTTAGCGAAGTTTTTCAAACGTTGTAAAGCTATTGCGGCAGCCGTATCAGCAACGAAAATATTAAACGTCGATATAAGTTTTTACGGTATTTAAAAACAACCACTAAAACTCAAATTTCCTGTAGTGTCGATTGATTTTTTTTGTGTGGTTATAGGATTTGCAAAGACATCAGTGAGTACTGAACAAAGTACTGGAGGTGGTGCTAGCAGTGGAAACAACAAGGTAATTGCTTACACTTTGTTGTTATTTTTTTATTTTTTATTTTATTTTTTTTGTTTTTAGTCATTAGTTTTGTATTTGGGAATCTAAAAAGTTCATAAATTTTGGATTTTTTTTACTACCTTGTGGGGTGAATTAGGCAGTCTTGAAATTGTATTTGTCATCCCTATAGCGATTACACGTGTAAACAAAATTTGGTAAGAAAATGTGGTCATTCTAAATAAACATAGCTTCTCTGATTAATTTTTATTTTTATTTTTAAGGTTTCTCATGAACTTAGCTAAACCAGTGTATTAGGCCTGATTGCAAGAGGATGATTGTTATCCTTGGTTCTCTTAATGTGAGGATTTTTTTTTTTATAATTTTTTTTTTTAATTTCTGACTACATTTTCTTAGCAATCAAATGGGGAAACTATTTAGCTTCCTAAGGCAAAGACTTGTGCCCTAACTCGATTTTTATTGGTTTGAGTAGTGAGACCTACCACTTCTGAGACCACCAATGCTCTAAGACCACCAAATAGTCTCTCAATCCAATGGAGCAAGGCTGACATATTAGAGGCCTTTTTTGTGAGTTCTCAATGGATTATGGTTGTCTTTATTAGGGCATATTTATTATCGTTTGGAGTTTTCTTTCACTGGCCTTTTGTGTGGGTGTGGAGACAAGTATTTTCTAACATTTGCTAACGGTTTAGTTTCTTATTCAGGAAGCTGGAACCTTCATTTAATGAACAACAAATGTGTTGGCGTGAAGAGGAGAATAAAATCTTGTCATATTGTTCATCATATGTGTGGGTACAAAAATGTACAAAATGATTAGTCTATAAATTAATTTTATATTCTTAAAATAAAATTTCAAATTTGTTTGACATATAAATTAATTTGTTTAAAAATAACATTCTACGACATATAAAATTATGTCATGAAAAGTGTAGTGATTTATGACATGTAAGAAAATGCCGTAAAAGATTATATACGGCATACAAAGTATGCCATAAATATATTAAAAATGACATTCTACGACATACAAAATTATGTAGTGAAAAGTGATGATTTATGACATGTAAGAAAATATCGTAAAATATTATATATGGCATACAAAGTATGCAATAAATATATTAAAAATAATTTTCTACAGCATGCAGGCATGACAAAAATGTCTTAAAAAATTATATACGACATACAAAGTATGTCATTAATGTTTAATTTATTACTTTTTACAATTTTATCAACATGTCGTAAATGAAGCTCAACTTTTTACAGCATGTCATATAACGGCATTTGTGTGCATGCTGTGAAAGAGTTTTTACGGCATGCATAGCAAGTCGTAAAAATTCAATTTTGTTATAGTGATGCTGGATCATGTGTTGCTTGAAATTTATAACTAGCAAGTTGCTAATTTATATTGGGTTGTAGCAATGAGTGTACTAGAGTCAAGGTTGCAAGCACTGATGTATTGGTTTTGATCACAAATAAATATAACCGAACAGCTAGAAGCTGTGCGCCCAATAAAAAATTGATGAACATGTAGCTGCTTTAGAAGCCATAATTTTGTGTTGGTCGCATGTTTGTGTTAATTACATGCAGTTGATTGAAGATTTTGCAAAGGTAATATGCTCATGGAATCCGACAGACAGAGCTATTAAGGGGGGTGCATTTGAGTTGAATGAATCTAGAATTAGAATTTTGTATTTTTTTTGGTGGTAGTAGGGTTGTGTTGGCTAGAGGCTGAACGAGTTCTTTGTTGATCTTTATAACTTGGATATTGACTGTTGTGTGGGATTATATATTTATTTTATGAGCAGGGCAAAATTTATGTTGTCTTTTGTGGTTTGAGGTTAGAGCACTTTATCTCCTTATGGTTCAAATATGGTCATAAAACTTCTATGTAATTTTGGACGAAAGTATAACCGTTAACTATAGATGTAAAATGACTATCATATTCTCAAATTCCATATATATATTTTTTTGTTATTTTCTTTCCTTTTATCTCTCATACACATAATTTATAATGTTTAACATTAATTCAATTAAATCACAATTAATTATAAATTTTTAATTATTTATTGTAATTCTTAATTTGTTTTAATCTAATTTTAATTTAATTATATTTTAGTTCAATTATTAATTAATATTATTTATTTTATATTTCTATTTAATTATATTTTAAATCAATTCTCAATTATATTTTATATTTTAGACCAATTCTTAATTATATTTTGATTTAATTTAATTTATTTTAATTAACACATTAAAATCTAATTTTAGGTTTGGAGAAAATAGGGGTAAAATTGTCTTTTTGTTGTATTAATTTCACTTTAATTTTTCAGAAAATCAAACCCACTCTAAAAAATGGGGTGTGTAATATATTTTCCGTTAGTTTGGATGAAAAATTTAACGGTAGCACTTTAGTCTAAAATTACATGAAGACTTTCTGGCTATATTTGAACTATAGGCGGTAAAGTGATCTAGTCTCAAATCACAAGGGGGTAAAATGAATTTAACCTTTTATGAGCGAGAGTTGAATTCTTTAAAGTTCATCCGGGAATTGAATTCTTTATAGTTTAACTGACACTTGTTTGTTTGTGATTGTAGGTATGGCCTTTCTTTGAGGAGGTTTTTTGTAATAAAAATAATTTTGAAAAAAAATTAGAGAAAAATATATTCATTGATTGCATTGTCTAATTTTTTGGGGGGAAATTGCTTTTTAGTGAAGCTGTGAAGAAATAATTTCATTTTCATGGTTGTGCAAGACTCTGGCCGCACATGCGGAAGCCCTTCACCAAACGTGTTGGAGCCCTTTGTCGCACATGTGCGATCTACTGCAGGTAGAAATCTCAATTTTGCTCTCATCTATCACACCTGTGGCCAAACTTGTTGCACCTCCAGAACCCCTGCTGCACATGGGGTGACTTGTCTAGAAATCCAAAAGCCATTGCACTAAACCACACATGCAGGCCCTACGTGCGGTGATCTGCCCAAAAATCCAAAAGTCACTGCACTAAACCACACGTGCAGGCCCTACCTGCTGCTGCACGTGTGGGAAGGCTTGGTGTTGCTCAAGGCATTTCTACACTCTTCTGTTTCGTCCTTGATAAGTTCAAATATACGAGCTCAAGTCAGGTCCTAGACCTGGGACATCACAATATGAGTGCCTTTTCTTCATAAATTATATAAACTTAGTATCCGAGTGTTTATATTAGATATAGGTGGTGAACACATATCCCACACTAATATCTTCGTCATATCTGGCAAACACGGGTACACTAGGTGAAGTAAAAGAGTTCATGTAACACAGTGTGTATTACAATGTTCTATAATTGTTTTTTTGGGTGAATAAGTCAAAATAAATACAAAAAATTTACACATTTACAAGGGTATTTCCCAGATAATAGAACAAATCTTTCATTTTTTTATCCCAAAGTGACTCCTACCATCAGAGATAATAGATGGAAACTTAGAGAAGATATATGAGCAGGTATACAAAAGAAAACCACATAAACTACATAAATACAACTGAAGCACATGCATAAGTAGAAATAAACAAGCTAAGGCATCTACATGTTCTATGTGAATGATATATTGACGTTTAAGTTATGAAAAATCTAGCTTTTTAATGTATAAAATACGCTGTGTTACATATATATATTTTTTTATCATCTTTGATTAAATCATTCATATATATGACATACTAAATTTGTAAGAACATAAAATTTTAAGGTGTCTCAAGCATGTTAAGTCTTGCCTTTTTTTTTTTTTGAATAAAAAAAATTGTTGTGTCATCGTGTTTGTGTTGTGTATGTGCTACTTAGGAATGGCCTTTCTATTTTCAGACCGCAAAAGCATCTGTGGTACTTCAGCCTTCAAATCTACTAAATTTCAATGGATTTATATTACTCTCGTCTCAAATCTTCCTCCTTTCGAAATAGGAATATGTCTTGTCTTTAATTTCTCTTTGTGTAAAAAAATAAATTGATAGAGAGAGAATAAATTGTATGTATTATTGATTCATGTATGTTTATATATTGTTATGTATTACAACTCCTATATATAGAAGAGAAGGTGGTAGTAGGTGTAGTGTAGTGGAGGTGGGAGGTGGAGTGGGTGGTGGAGTAGGTGAAGTGGAGTGTGTAGTGGAGTAGGTGAAGTGGAGTAGGTTTAGGTACATTTTAACAGCCCCCCACAAACTCAAGGGGGATAGGAACTAACCAACTTGAGTTTGGAGAGAGTAACAAAAACAAAAAAATAGACTAATACATAAAATAAAAGAGGATAGGAGACACTGTATGGTCGTGTCAGACCGTTGTAGAAGACTGTATGGTTATGGCAGACCGATGTAGAAGACACTGGCTCGTGTCGGACCGATGTAGAAGACAGTTTATGGGGTCATGTCGGACCGTTGTAGCAGACAATGTTGTGACAGTTGTTGTGACAGTTTACGGAGTCTTGCTGGACCCTTGTAGAAACTAACCGGAATCAATGTCGGGACAGTTTACAGAGTCTTGTTGGACCCATGAAGGAGCTAACCGGAATCAATGTCGGGACAGTTTACAGAGTCTTGTCGGACCCATGAAGGAGCTAACCGGAATCAATGTCGGGACAGTTTACAGAGTCTTGTCGGACCCTTAAAAAGTCGCACCCTCAAAAGGTGTGCCCAATCTATCAAAAGGCGTGCCATCAAAAGGCGTGCCCAATCATAAAAAAGCGTGCCATTAAAAGGCGAGCCCAAGTCATAAAAAGATGTGCCGGACATGATGGCGAGGCGCGTCACCACATTGGCTTGCGCGCCCGTTTTGTCGTCTGGCGTCAAGTGGCGCGCGATGCGCGTGTCTGCCTTGGCTATTTAACCAAGACGGATGCTGAGGTGGAGGCAGAGGCTAAGACAAAAAACTGGCTAAAAACCTCTGAGAAACTCTTCGTTGTCTTGAGAGAGATACTCTGTAACACTCTGTAACCAACCCTTCTCTGAAACACTCAGCAACCCATAACATGGCCTCTTCGTCCCGTGGTCTGCTTACTCTCTTTCCCGACCTCAACGAGTCAACAAGAGAGATAACTGGTGCGGTGGCCAGTGAACCTCAACCAAGCGCCTCTGTTTTTGCTCCGTTGAACTTTCCGATGCGGTCGGTGGAGCAAAAAATGGCAGTGCAAACAGATATTGAAGCCAATCAGTATACATTGAAGTCATGTGTGGAAACCATGACTGCGGTCACAAATTTGTCGCACCGGCTGCAGAGTAGGACAAATGAGGTGCAGCAGTTAAACGCCCAACTGGCTCTGCTCCAACGCATGTATAAGGATGCGCGAGCAGAGATAAGTGTGCTAAAGGCGGAAAATAAGGAGCTGGAGTTGAAGCGGAAGGCCACCGTGATGTTCCGATTTGGAGGTCCGCCATATGCTGCAGTGGAGGAGCAGGGAGTAGTGATCGTGCCCAGTGGAGTGGGAAACACGGAGGCAACACCGGCAAGGGCCGTCCAGGACGGAGGCAAGAAGAAGAGACCTGCAGCAGAGTAGAGAAGAAAAAATCCCACTGTGGGTGTGGGTGTGTTGTGGTGGTTTGTTTGTTTGTTTGTTTGTTTTTTTTTTTTTTTTTTTTTTTTTTTTTTGTGTAAAATTTGATCGGGGTTGATCCCTGACATGAATAAAATGAGTTTAGTGTGTAGTTCTGCCCTTTTTTTTTTTTTTTTTTTTTTTGAGAGTGGATATTTGAAAGAGATGAAAAGTGAGTTGGAGAAAATAAATAAAAAAAATAATGAAGTTGGAATCAAACGGAGGAGAGAGGGGACAAGCCCACATGGGTGTCTTGGGAATGAAAATTCAAAGGTGAGTGGAGTTGATTTTTTTTTTTTTTTGGTCGAATATATATAAATATATATATAATATCAACTAGTGACATACCTCATAACCAAACACGTCCCACCAATAAGCTTTACAGCTGCTCAAGCACTAACCCATAATACATGGCAAAAAACCATGTGCTGGTACTCCAGAGTCAAAATTGGATTTTACTGATCCGGTGAGTGAGAATGGGGATGAGAATATAGCAGTTGTGGCAGCAGATGTAGGTGAGAGTATGAAGAGAATGATAGTAAGACTGAAACAAAGAAGAAAGGGTGGTTTTCTTCCATGTTCCAGAGTATCGCTGGGAAAGCTAATTTGGAAAAGGCAGACTTAGAACCAGCATTGAAAGCTCTCAAGGACAAGCTCATGACCAAGAATGGGGCTGAGGAGATAGCTGAAAAACTTTGTGAATCTGTGGCAGCAAGTTTGGAAGGTAAAAAGCTTGCTTCCTTTACGAGGATATCTTCAACAGTACAGGCAGCAATGGAAGAGGCCCTTGTCCGTATGCCTACGGCAGTGCAAGGCTCCGAATCGGGCTGCGAGATGAAGGCAAGCCCGCCTGAGACTCGGGAGCAATAGCAGATGGATTGGCCTTGTTGCCCAATTTTAGTCGCGCCACTCCAGCAGGTACCGTGGTGTCGTTGGAGTTATTTTGTGGGTGTTCGAGTGGGAGAAATGTTGCCGCCGTTGATGGCAAAGAACTCGAAGCTATGTGTAGAAAATTCCAGCGGGCAGCGAAAGCAAAGTTGCCGGCCAGCTGCCCGCCGGTGAGAAAAAAAAAAATACAGGTTCAAATCTTATAGCTCTGATACCATGTAAAAAAATAAATTGATAGAGAGAATAAATTGTATGTATTATTGATTCATGTATGTTTATATATTGTTATGTATTACAACTCCTATATATAGAAGAGAAGGTGGTAGTAGGTGTAGTGTAGTGGAGGTGGGAGGTGGAGTGGGTGGTGGAGTAGGTGAAGTGGAGTGTATAGTGGAGTAGGTGAAGTGGAGTAGGTTTAGGTACATTTTAACACTTTGCAATTGTTGAATTTCATCATTCATCCTTGCTTTCTGTCTCACTGTAGCACTGTTTGCTATCTACCTAGCAACCCGTTTGTGAATATTCTTCTCAACTGAAAAGCATTCCGTAATATCAACAATATTCATTTGTTTCATCTAATTCTCCATTCTGGACACAAGTACTCTTAATATTTAGATCTGGTTTCATATTCTTGTTGTTTGACAATTACCATATCTCTCAATTATCATTCACTTATATCCTATTTTTTGCTTTTTCATAGTTCAAGAAATTTACGCTGGTAGAGATTTGGAAAGGGAAATATGAAAGGTAGGTGAAATGTAACAACACATTTTCTTTTTTTCTTTCTAAATTCTTTTCCAAATTCATGAATAAAACACAATTTTAGAGATTTCTAATTTGAATTCTCAATAGAGAAAGCTCATGCAATACAGCAATCACCTTTAGAGCATCATTCTTGGCTTGCATTTTAGGAAATACAACTTCAAAATTCGATAAACTCACTTGTAAAATGGTGCAGTGAGTTTATTGTAACAATTTGCTCGCACTAGAGATTAGGTTGAAAGAAAATTTACAAATAGAAGCGCTCTCATTTTTACTCTTTTTTTTTTTTTTTTTTTTTCATCTAGTAATGCTATAATGTTCCATTTAAGTCTGGACTTCTGAGAAATTACTGATAGATGAAATTCTCTCAGCATCCAGAGTGAAGATTTTTGCCAATACATCAATAATCCGATTGTGAAGCTTTCAAAACCTTTAAATCAAGATTCTGAGCATTCAACTCTAGTAATTCAGCATTGAAACGTGACACAGGATCTTGATTTCCATGGTAATTAGCGATAGTATACATCCAATATTCATTTTATACATTATTTATCAATAAAAATGATATTGCAATTTATATATATATATATATATATATATGGGAAAATATAACTTCATTAATAATAATAAACAACCTTTAAAACAGTTCCAGTACAATATATCAGTTCAATATATCATTTTCAAGCAGGAAAGAAATTAAACTAAATAGCACCAAATTGCTAGATAAAACTAAAACCACCCATAAAACTAAACCAACCAGTTATTGTAAGTTGCCTTAATGAAGATCAAGTGACAAGATTTCCACAAACAAACAGCTGCTACAACTTGCACAAAAACCAATTAAAAACAAAAGAACTTATCTCAAAGAGAGAGAACGAAAAATGCACAATTGACTAGTGAAGGAGAGTTTGTCTCTGAGGGACTTGAAATAAGCATGGATTTGTATACCTGTCGTCTATATGTTGCCTCTTTTTTCGTTTTTTATAGTCAATAACATTTTTTATGGTGTTTTTGGTTTAGATCCGACCCATTTGACTTTTGGATTCAAGTTTCTTTTAGTTATACAGTTGTTTGCCTTGTTTTCCCTTGTATCTCTTTGAGTTTGGCTTTGGGAAGTATTGTGTGCGTTTGGAATATGTCGGTAGTTTGTTTTTCAAACTTTTGTTGTCCAAATTTTTGTTCATTCGCTCGAGCGAAACTTGTACTCAAGCGATTTTTGTGAACTTCCAGTATTTTTGCAGGTTTGCAAGACTAATGTGAGTTTGTATTCTTTACTCGAGCGAAGCTTCTTGTGCTTAATCGATGACCTCGGTTTGTAAAACTATTAGCAGTGTGTATTCTGCGTTCAAGTGAAGTTTCTTGCACTCGAGCAAAACAACTTATTGTGTCTGGTCGCTTGAGCGACACATCTTGCGCTCAAGCGAACTGTGCGTATATCAGTTCGTAAAATCACTTTTCTGTGTCACTTTTTCACCTCTAAACATTTCAAATCCTTATTTTCGCTTACTCTCTCTCTAAAACTCACATATTTTCCTCAAATACACCTAGACCCGTCGATCTTTGCCCCTCGTGTGCCTTTGTTAAAAAGATAGAGCTCGGTGATGGCTTCATTCTAATCACAGTAAAGTTGGTTTTGGCATCTTTGGGTTTTCATCTCTCTTTCAATCATCCTCTAAGCTCGAGATAGGGATTCTTCGCACTCTTGTATGAGTTTTATCTTAGTTATTTGTTATTTCAAAAGATTATAGTGGTTTGTGGGTTTTGGGTAAAACCTAGGATTTGAAAGCAAAATGAAAAAGAGGAATTTTCAAATAGTTTCTTGGAAAAGCTTATAGGTGCGAAATTGGAGTTGATATATGTTGAAATGAGGTATTTTCTACATTGAAATTGATTTTCAAAGAGAAGGGAATTTTGCCCTAAAATGTGAATGTTTGAGATTGTAAAGAGAAAATGGAATTGATGTTGAAAATTATAAAATTGAAGTAATGTTGATGATGATGGCGGTGTTGGATATGTATTATCACTCTCATCTTGAGATTTTGAAAAAATGTTACTATAATGAAATTTATTTATATGTTTAGAGATATCTATTTTGGGCTCTCGGTAGAAGATATCTATGAGTGTCCTAGAAATTTCATGAGAATTAGATGAATTAAAACTAATTTTTCATCCATGTGCATTGAACATTGTTGCTAATTTAATACATTGGAAATGTATATGATTTTGAGAAAGAGGGGTGAACGTGAGAAAGAGGTGTACATCACAAAATCAAGTTAGCCTGTGTCTAGGGTGAAAGTCTCGAAAAACATGCATATACATGTGTGTCGATTCTCGGGGATGAAATATCCGTAAAATGGCAATAGTAGCGCTTGTATAGGCTACGTTTACATGGGTGCTGTTTGACGGTTTACCGCGGACGCCAAAACCGTAAAAGGTTGTATTGGCTTGAGATTTCTCCCTGCTTTCTATTATAAAGGGCATGGTTTTGAAAATTGTTATATAAACCTGGCATGGCTCAACTTTTGAAAAGGATATAAATGTTTTGGTACTAGCATTGCATATGCATAAACCCTTATAGTTTTGTTAAGATTTATACATTGTGTTGTGATGTTTTTACTGGGTTTTGGCTCACCTTATGTGGAAAAAACAATTTTCAAGTGCTGGAAATATACCTCCACCAAGGACCTAACTTGGGAGGACTGTGGAGTTGAAGGCTTAGTGTTATTATTTTGTACAAGCCTAAGGCTTTATTTGTATTAAGCTTAAGACTCACTTTTGATGTACCCAGGCATTGACTTGGAAAGATGTAGGCCTTTAGGGCATATGGCTATCTGTTTAGCTTTCATTTCTTTTCATAATCTTATAATACATGCTATAGATTCAAGATGTACTGTTTATGAATGTATATCGCATGCGTCACATTTTGTATATCAAACTCTGATTAATGAAAGTTTATCATTTCATTTATGTTACTATGTATTAGTTGTTAGGAGGTGGATTATTTTAACTATTTTGGGGCGTTACGATTTGGTATCAGAGTGTACCGGATTTGAATACTCTGGGTACGTAGAAAGTGATTATTATCACAATGGGTTTGCCTCGATTGATAGAGATATTTGTATGTATGATATGCATATGTGGTTATATGGGTATGGAATTTAATTCCTAAGATATTGATTGGGTCTATGGGTTTCTAGAATTTGTATTAGAAGAGTACTTGATCACTGCTGCTTCTAATTGAAACTCTAGTAATGCTATGGGACAGTCACTATTAAGGAGGGAAATTTGAATGTGTTTATGGGACTATGTGATTATGTGGAGTGAATTATTGTTGTCCACCGCATTAGGACGAGAGTGAGTTAGCTTCGGCATATTTGTAATTGTGTTAATCTCTTTGTTACCTTTATTAGGATATCAGGATGGGGACGTGGTGGTGGTAGGCGTGGTAGGCCTAGAAGGCATGAGGTGCCTTTACTGGATGAGATTCTGACACAAGAAGAAGTGGTTGGCTAGGCCAATGTGGCCGAATCAATTGGTTAGCAGGCCATGGGTAAGAATAGCAACAGGGCGGGACGGGGCTGAAGATCACACTTCCTGTCCCCCGATGCTGATAATTTTCCCGTCCCCGGTTTCGGTACCGATCCCCGACGGGGAACCTATCATCTTCCCCGTTCCTGTCCCTTTAACGGGGATCGAGTTTTCCAGACCCCAAAAATTCCCCGATAAAAAAAAAGACCCAATAATACAAATCAATAAATCAACTCAACAGATCACAAAATATCAACAGATCAACTCAACAGATGAATAACATTATACATCAATAACACATCGTCTATACTTACACAACAATCAACAAAACCATCAACATCATCGTACATAATAGATCAAAAAAAGAAAAATCAGAGAGATGGTGTCGGCGGCAAGGCAACGACGTTGACGACAGTGAAGGAAAAGGCGTCAGAGTCTGGCAAAGGAAAGGCGTTGTCGTGATGTTCTTGAGAAGGGAGATCGGAAAGATCGGCGAGATGGGTGAGTTCGGTGAGATCGGAGATCAACGAGATGGGAGGAGGGAGATGATAGTGGAGGAGCCACCACCGCGGTCGATGCCGACGCCGACACTGTGAGGAACAGCTGCAGCAGAGAGAAAGAGGAAGAGGCTGAGAAGAGAGGCTAAGAGGTGAGTGTGAGTGAGTGAGTGAGTGAGTGAGTGAGTGGGAGATAGAGAGGCAGACAACTCAACCCTAAACATAAACATATATATTTTACATATATAGGGAATATTCGGGGAATCTTAGGGGAATTATTCGGGGATTATCTGGGCCGAGGCCGAGCCAGGGGAAACCTATCCCTGTCCCCGGTCCAAAAATTGTCGGGGATTTAATTTTCAATACCATCCCCAGCCTTATGGAGATAATTTTGGGAAAAACCTGTTCCAATTGGGGTCGGGGGATCGGGTCCCTGTCGGGCTGGGTTCAAATTGCCATCCCTAGCCATGGGCGCTTTGGCTCGCGAGATGGCCGGATCTTTGCAGGAATCCATGGACATTCTTAGGGTTGAGAATCAATGAGTTTTTGGGTGACCCTAAGGAGTCACTAAAGGCTGATGAGTGGCTAAAGCAGATAGTGAAGACATTTGAGATGCTTGGCATCGAGGACGACAGACTGAGAGTGACCTTGGTATCCTTCCAGCTGAAGAAAGATGTGGGTTAATGGTGAAAGTGTGCGCGTGGGCGCATTAGAGTGACCTGGGAGGCTTTTGTCAACGTTTTTCAAGACATTCTTACCTCCCATGTTTAGAAAGAAGTTGAGGGAGCGGTTCTCAAAGCTTAAGCAGCTCAACATACCTATCGCCAAGTTTGAGGCAGCCTTTACTAGCTTCTCTAGGTTTGCACCAGAGTTAGTGGCGACAGAGGAGCGCCGTTGTGTGGAGTTCGAGAAAAGGTTAAAGACCGAGCTTCTTTTCAAGGTAGTTGGTTCAATGATCAAAGATTACGAGTAACTTGTAGGGTCGGTGGCTCATCTTGAGACCATGATGCAAATGGAGGAAGAGTGGATGAGGGGCTCCAAGAGGAGTCTGGAAGGGGACAGTAAGAGGCAGAAGGGTTCAACCCCATAGCAGTTTCAGGGAGCATAGTCGAGGTCCACTTTTCCAGTACAGAGTTCGAGTTCTGGGAGAAGTGGTTAGGGAGATTCCACTTGCTTTAAGTGTTACCAGTTGGGCCACAAGTCTCCAACTTGCCCGCAAAGGAAAGGAGGGCAACGGTCAGTTTCATCAGTGGCTCATTCTGAGAGCCAGAGTCAGGGAAGAGGGCAGCTGCTTACTTGTTATCAGTGTGGGCAGGTAAGACACTTAAAAAGGTTTTGCCCTCAGTTGGGTAGCACACTCGGTGCGTCTGGTTCGAGGCAAGCACAGAGCCACCAACCTGTACAATCAGCACAGGCCTCGAGGACCAATCAGGGAGCCTTTTCGGCTTAGTCAGTGCTTCAGACTTGTGCTTCGAGGGGTGAGCAGGTGGAGTAAAGACCTTCAGGGTGTGTGTATGTTGTTACCACGCTAGACTTGGTGTCAACACCTTCAATTGTGAGAAGTACTTTTTTGTTATGCAATTCTATTGTCAATGTGTTGATTGATACGGGTGTATTCCACTCTTTTATTTCGTCTGCATTTGCATCGGCATTGGGGTTAGAATTGGCTCAGTTAGCATCTCCACTCAGTGTAGATTCACCTATTGATGGTGAGATTGTCTTGGAACAGGGGTGTCGAGATTGTGACATACAGGTTGTTGGTCGTTGACTTTCTTTTGCATTTGTATTGATTGACATGTTGAGTTTTGATGTTATATTGGGTATGGACTAGTTGTCATCGTATCGGGCTGTCATGGATTGTTACCATTAGAGAGTTATTGTATGTACCTTGAGCGTTGATTGTTTGTATTTCTTGGGAGACCGGGTTGATAAAGTTTTATCATCGGTGTATGATCCACGTGGTCGGAGTGAACTTAGTTGCTTCTTGCAAACTTCTTGGATAATGGGTGTGAGGAAGTCCAAGTTGAATTGTCGAGGGTAGTTTGTGAATACTCGGACGTTTTTTTTTTTAGGATCTCACTAGTTTGCCACCTCATCATGAGATTGAATTTTCTATTGACTTAGTGCTTGACACAGCACCGATTTCTATGGCACCGTATAGATTTGCACCCGTCAAGTTGAGTGAGTTGAAGATTCAACTCCAAGAATTGCTAGATAAGGGTTTCATTCGCCCTAGTACTTCGCCTTAGGGGGCACCGGCTCTCTTTGTCAAAAAGAAAGATGGTGTGTTGCGACTTTGTATAGATTACCGGAAGTTGAATCGGATAACTTTTAAAAACAAGTACCCAATGCCTCGTATAGATGATTTGTTTGATATGTTGAAAAGGTTTTGTTGTTTTTCCAAGATAGACCTGAGATCGGGTTATCACCAACTGAGGGTAAGGGAGGAAGATATTTAGAAGACGACATTCCATACGTGATATGGCCATTATGAGTTCCTAGTGATGCCTTTTAGGTTAACTAATGCACCAACCATGTTTATGGACTTAATGAACCAAATCTTCCATGAGTTCTTAGACTGCTTTGTAGTCGTCTTTGTGGCGCGACATCTTGATCTACTCTCCCTCCAAGAAGGAATATGAGGAACACCTACGAGTTGTATTAGAGTTGCTTAGAGCCCATAAACTGTATACTAAGTTTGGAAAATGTGAATTCTGGTTAAGTGAAGTAAAGTTTTTAGGCCACGTGGCATCCGGGAAAGGAGTGACTGTAGATTCATTCAAGATAGAAGCCGTACAAGATTGAGAACAACCTAAGAATGCCTTTGAGATCCGTAATTTCTTGGGGTTGGTCGGGTATTATTGTCGGTTTGTGAAGGATTTCTCTAGATTAGCCTCGTTGTTAACTAGACTAATGAGGAAATGAATTAAGTTTGTGTGGAGTGAGACCTGTGAGAAGTCATTTCAAGAACTTAAGGTTAGACTTACCACTGCTCCAGTATTGAGAGGGGTTTGGGTTATTTAATGTGTTGTGATGCTTCATGGGAAGGTTTGGGGTGTGTTTTGATGCAAGAGGGAAATGTAGTAGTCTATGACTCACGTCTGTTGAAAACACATGAGAGGAACTATCCTACTCATGATTTAGAATTAGCAGTTGTGATCTTTGCCTTGGAGATTTGGAGGCATTATTTGTATGGTGAGAAGTTTAAAGTATATTCTAATCACAAGAGTCTAAAATATCTGTTTACATAGAAAGACTTAAATCTGAGGCGAAGGAGGTGGATGGAGTTTATATAAGATTATGATTTTAAGTTGCATTGCCATTCGAGAAAGGTCAATGTTGTGGCTGATGCCTTAAGCAGGAAATCCATTGGTAGTGTAGCTAGTATTCTCATTCGGGAATGTGAGATGTTGGGTGTTATTGGTGAGTTTGACTTGTATCTTAGCAAGTCCATTGAGTTTGCAACCTTGTTTTCGGTAATTGCACAGCTTACACTTGTGAGCCAAGTGATAAAAGCACAGAGGGGTGACCTTGAGGTAGAATCTCTCCTTAAGAAGATCTCCAGTGGGAAGGTAGAAAGGGGTTTGAACGTGTATTCCAACTCAAGTGTTAGGTACCTTGACTGTTTTTTTGTGTCAGTCTTACTGAGAGAAAGTACTCCGAGAGTTTTACCATTCGTGCCTTGCGGTGCACCCGGGAGGCACACAGATGTATCACAATCTTAGTCGTCAGTTTTAGTGGAAGGGAATGAAAAAGGATATAGCCATGTTTGTGTCGAAGTGCCTTGTCAACAAGTGAATGTCGAGCATCAGAGGCCAGTGGGTTTGTTGTAACTCTTGCCTATAGCCGAGTGGAAGTGGGGGCATGTCACGATGGATTTTGTTGTGGGTCTTCTGAGGACTCAACGGGGTAGTGATGCCATTTGGGTGATAGTTGACCGATTGACCAAGTCAGCACACTTTGTACTTATGTGCACGAGTGACTCGGTAGATTATCTAACTGACCTTTACATTAGGGACATTGTTCGACTTTATGGGGTCCCTGTAACTATTGTCTCGGATAGAGATTCACGTTTTACAACTCAGTTGTAGCAGAGCCTACAGAATGCCTTGGGCATTAGGTTGACTTTCAGTACCGCTTATCATCCTCAGATTGACGGGTAGTCTGAGCGTACTATTCAGATTCTTGAGGATATGCTTCGAGGTTGTGTCCTTGACTTTAAGGTGTCGTGGGAGAGACACTTGCCCGTAGTGGAGTTTGCCTATAATTTCCAGTCGAGTATTGGTATGACACCGTTTGAGGCCTTGTATGGCCGATTGTGTAGGTCTCCTGTGTGTTGGGCCGAGGTGGACGATGCATCTATGTTAGGTCCAGAGTTAGTCCGGGAAGCGACGGAGAAAGTTGCACTTATCCGTAAGAGAGGGGTCATGGTTCAGAGCCGTTAGAAGAATTATGCTGATCGTAGGAGAAGACCGTTATCCTTTGAGGTAGGAGATCATGTCTTTCTAAAGATATCACCTAGAGGGGGTTTGATGATGTTTGAAAAGAGCGGGAAGTTGTCTCCTAGGTTTATTGGACCTTTTGAGATCTTATAACAGATTGGGGAGGTAGCTTATCGTTTGGCCTTACCGCCACAGCTTTTCAGGGTACGTGATGTGTTTCATATCTGTATGCTTCGGAAGTATGAGCCGGATCCATTACACGTGTTGGATATTAGAGGTAGACGAGAATGCCTCGTATAAGGAGATACCCGTTAGAGTCTTGGATACTCAAGACCAAGTCTTGCGAGGCAAGACGATTTCTTTGGTGAAAGTGTTGTAATGACACCACGGAGTTACGAGGCCCACTTGAGAGCGTGAGGCGGAAGTTCGTGAGAAATATCCGTGCTTGTTTATTGATGTTTGAACATGTGTTGAGACTTTGTTATGTTAATGTAATATAAACATTGTATTTGTTTTGAAAATATGAATCGTATATTCAATAATGAATAGATATTTATCTTGTTGATGAGAATGGATGACCGGTGGATAAGTCATGGTGATGATTTGAAATTATTATCAATGTTGTAATTGGTTAAAACATGGTTTTAATGTTTGGTTTAAATTTCGGGAACGAAATTCCTTAAGGGGTGAGGTTATAGCGTTTTTGGTTTAGACTTGACCCATTTGACTTTTAGATTCATGTTTCTTTTCCTTATACAGTTGTTTATGTCTTTTTTCCTCTCATATCTCTTTGAGTTTGGCTTTGGGAAGTGTTGTGTGCGTTTGGAATAGGTTGGTAACTTATTTTTCAAACTTTTGTTGTCCAGATTTTTGTTTCTTCACTCGAGCGAAGCTTTTTATACTCGAGTGGTCTTTGTGAACATCCAGTATTTTTGCAAGTCTGCAAAACTACTGGGAGTTTGTATTCTTCGCTCGAGCGAAACTTCTTAAGCTCGAGCAATGACTTATGTCTGCAAAACTACTAGGAGTGTGTATTTTGCACTTGAGCGAAGCTACTTGCACTCGAGTGGAACAACTTATTGTGTCTGGTCGCTCTAGCGAACTGTGCGTATATCAGTTCGTAAAATCACTTTTTTGAGTCACTTTTTCATCTTTCGCTCTCTCTAAACATTTCAAAACCCTATTTTCTCTTACTCTCTCTCTGAAACTCACATATTTCCCTCAAATACACCTAGACTCGTTGACCTTTGCCCCATGTGCCTTTGTTAAAAAGATAGAGCTCGGCGAGGGTTTTGTTCTAATCGGAGTAAAGTTGGTTTTTGGCGTCTTTGGGTTTCCATCTCTCATTCAATCATCTTCTAAGCTTGAGGTAGGGATTCTTCACACTCTTGTATGAGTTTTATCTTAATTATTTGCTATTTCGAAAGATTATTGTGGTATGGGGGTTTTAGGTAAAACCTAGGGTTTGAAATCAAAATGAAAAAGAGGGATTTTCAAATGGTTTCTTGAAAAAGCTTGTGGGTGTGAAATTAGAGTTGATATATGTTGAAATGAGGTATTTCCTACATTGAAATTAATTTTCAAAGAGAATGAGATTTTGCCCTAAAATGTGAATGTTTGAGATTGTAAAGAGAAAATGGAATTGATGTTGGAAATTGTGAAATTGAAGTAATGTTGATGATTATAGTGGAGTTGGATATGTATTATTACTCTCATTTTGAGATTTTGGAAAAGTGTATCTTTAATGAAATTTAATCTGTTTAGAGATATTTGTTTTTGGCTATCGGTAGAGGATAGCAATGAGTGTTGTAGAAATTGTATGAGAATTAGGTGAATTAAAACTAATTTCTCATCCATGTGCATTGAATATTATTGCTCATTTAATACATTGAAAATGTATATGATTTTGAGAAAGAGGGGTAAACGTGGGAAAGATGTGTGTATAACCAAATCATGTTGGCCTGTGTGTCTAGAGTGAAAGTTTCAAAAAACGTGCGTATACATGGGTGCAGATTTTCGCGGATGAAATATCCGTAAAATGGCAATAGCAGCGCTTGTATAGGTTATGTTTACATGGGTGTCATTTGATGGTTTCCCATGGACGAAATATCCGTAAAAGGTTGTTCTGGTTTAAGATTTCCCCATGTTTTCTATTATAAAGGGCATGGTTTTGAAAATTGTTATATAAACTTGGCATGGCTCGACTTTTGAAAAAGGATATAAATGTTTTGGTACTGGCATTACATATGCATAAAACCTTATGGCTTCGTTAAGATTTATACATTGTGTTGTAGTGTTTCTATTGGGTTTTGACTCACCTTATGTGGGAAAAATTATTTTCAGGTGCTAGTGATATGCCTCCACCAAGAACCTAGCTTAGGAGGACTGTGGAACTGAAGGCTTAGTGTTATTATTTTGTATTCAATTTTGTACAAGTCTAGGATTTTATCTGTATTGAACTTAAGACTCACTTTTGATCTACCCAGGCATTAATTTGAAAAGATGTAAACCTTTAGGGCATATGACTATCTGTTTACCTTTCATTTCTTTTCATAATCTTGTAGCACTTGCTGTAAATTCAAGATGTACTATTTATGAATGTATATCGTATGTATCACCTTTTGTATATCAAACACTGATTAATGAAAGCTTATCCTTTCATTTATGTTTCTATGTATTAGTTGTTAGGAGATGGATTAATGCAACTATTTCGGGGCATTACATTTTTAAGCTGAATGAACACAAATGGCTCTATCAAGATCTTCTCTTCAATCTCTCACAAAAATATATAAAAAGTATCAAGATAAAAAGACTTTAGAAGTTTCCACATGAATTTATAAAATTTCAAAAAGTGCTAAAGAAATTCGGAAGATTCTAAAACATCCTAGAAGAATTTGGAATATTGGAGAAGTCTCAAGAAATCTAGACAAATCTAGAAGATTTCAAAAGGTTTTAGAAGTTTTCATGAAGTTCTACAATATTTTTAATAAGTATAAATAAAATAAAAAAATAAAAATAATAAAAATCTATTATGTATTAGAATAGTTTAAAGAA
The DNA here is from genome assembly GCF_055761805.1 of Camellia sinensis. Lineage (NCBI taxonomy): Eukaryota > Viridiplantae > Streptophyta > Magnoliopsida > Ericales > Theaceae > Camellia > Camellia sinensis. Next base: position 29,519,382 of record NC_138963.1, on the reverse strand, counting down.
TTCTAAAATATATAATGAGAGGATTTTAGAATATTCTAGAAATTTAATAATGACCCTTCAACCAAGATGGTCCTAGCCATCCTTTGAGGAGATAGATGTCTATATAATGGTTTGGAAGGCATAACAAGTGGAGTGAAATGCTAATTGTGAAGAAGATTAGTAGTCTCAAATCTCCAAAACCAAGAATAAAAATTAAATTACCTTAAAAACATACACATGCCAAATTGTGAGTCAAAATAACCAGGGCAAATAAGATTTAAAAAAAAAAGAAAGAAAAAAAAAACTAACTACATAGAAATTATCATATGGTTGGGCTTTTCACAACATGGTTGTTTTTTTGGTTATAAAAGGACAATTCGCCTCGATTCTTATTCCATATTCCATATCTGTAACCTGTATTTATAGAATAGGTATAGCAAGTTTTGTTCTCTTGTTTGACACAATTCACTAGCTCTTGTATGGATAACTAAAATAACTCTGTAGGTTGATTCCTTATGTTATAGTGGCAACAGACACAATTGCTCAACAACAATCTATAAAATTAATAAGAGTCTTGTTAACGTGTGCCCTTAGGGCACATGATAAGTATTGTACACCTTTTATTGTACTCACTTTCATGTATGACATGTAATCAGACAAAATATGTTAACATGTGCTAACAAAACCCAAATAATAAATAAGTAAATACAAATATTTAAAAAAAAAAATCAAGAGTTGACATTTAATATTCTTAATGCAACGAAATTGCATTTAAACCGTGTGTAAAATTCCTTCTTCTATTTATATGCTTTTATAGTTTAGAGAGTTAAAATCATACTTCTCAATAGTTTAAGGGGTCTTGGCGTAAATAACCTTAATTAAAGCCAAGGGGTGATCATTTGCACACAATTTTTATATATTATTTATCAATTAAAATGATATTACAATGACAATCACATCATTTTGATTTCAAAAATATATTACAAATCAATGGTAAATCTTATAAATATTAATAAGGGTAAATTATACCATTGGTCCCTTTAGTTTAAGTAAAGTGTCACTTTAGTCCAAGCTGTTTAAATTTAAATAAAAGGTCCCTATATTTTCAATTTTGTTGTAATTTGATCATTCCATCACTTGTCAATAGAATTTGGAATGAAAAACAAAATTAGAGGGACCAACGTGAAATTCAAAACAAATTATAATGACCACTGATGTAACATATTCATTACATCGGTCCCTATAATTTCTTTTCAATTTCACTTTGGTCCTTCTAGCTTTTAAAAATGTTAACAACACAAGATAGAGGAATCACATTGTAAAAAAATTGAAAGTGTAAGGACTAAATTGTTCAAATTAAAACTATAAGGAGTAAAGTGACACTTCACTCAAACTAGAAGCACCAATGGTGTAATTTATCCTATTAATAATTAAAAACTTGAATTTTTCGTGATTTTGTAATTTTTTTTAACATACCACTATTTTGTATTCCCTCTATCTCTCCTTTAAAATTTGGAGAAGGATTCACTCTGATCTACAGAGCATTGTTTGCGTTTTTTTGCTCACTATGAATCGTATTTCAATGATTTGAACTATTTATCTTGTTGAGCATTTCGTATATTTTATCCACACAAAAAATTAGGTCAATTTGATAATTGTAACCTATTTAATTTATCATGTTTATCACAAAAAAAAAATAAAAATAGACGATAGTTATGTTTCTAAAAATAAATCATCTATTTTTTTGATGCCAAACGTGGTAAATTGAATAGGTTACAATTATCGGATCTATCTAATTTTTTGTGTGTGGATGAAATACATGAAGTGTCAGCAAAATGAATGGTTCAGATCATCAAAACAAGACCCGTGATGGGTTCTACGAGTCCTAACAGCACCATCCAGTGGACCGGAGAGAAACTACCTCCTTATTTGTATAATTTTTTTTTTTAAAATTTGCATAGCACTGTTCTATCCAAACATAGTATATCAAATGTAAGGTTTTTTTTTTCAAAAAAATAAATAATATCTTTTTTTTGGTAATAAAATAAATAATTTCTCACCATCACAATGGGAAGTATTACACCAACATTATGAAGCTAACTTTTTTTATTTATTATGAAAAGACGTGTAAAAAATAAAGAGATGATATGATTTAAATAAGCTAATAAATCAATAAGTTGACTTTTTTAATTCATCCCCACTAGGCCTTAATTGCCTAGTACTGATACACTATAAAGCACAAATATACAAAGGGGGAATTACGTCCTAGAGGGAGAAATAAAAAATTTACACAAATATGGAAGGGTGCAAGTCTTGCACCCCTACAATTTTTCACTTGCACTCTATCACAAAATGTTGGAAAATAATAGTTTTTCGGTAATTTTAATTCGAAATTAAAGTGGGACCCGACCGCCAGTCAAGGCGAGTTTGAGTGGTTTTGTATTCTCTTAAGTGAGAAGATTGCTATACAAAAATAATGGGCCAAAACCATCGAGTTGTGAATGAGAATTGTCTCATAAAGTGGGCATCAATAAAAGTTGGGCTTAGATTTGGACTTAGTTTTAGTTTGGACTGGGCCTGGGCCTGGGCTTGTGCATGTGCTGGGTTTGGTCTTGGACTTAGACTTGAACTTAATCTTAAGCTTGGGCTAAGCTATGTTGTGTTGGGCTTAACTTGTGCATATGTTTGAGAATTAGGTTTGGATCGGGTTATGACCCAACATTAGTATCAATTTCGTGACCCATCTAGTTGGTTTATTCAAACATTATTATATACATATTTATTTGTATATATTAAGCACATTGGAGGTTTAGACCTTTGTAACTCTCATCTTTCGATGATGGAGTTGATGACCATATTAGTGGCCATAGGTTTTCAACCTTTGTAACTCTAGCCCTAATGGCTAGAGTTGATGGCCTTGGTTAATGGCATTTGGTGGCCCTATTGATCAGCCTTCATGGTTAGGGATTCCCCTACTTATATAAATCGAGGCCTTTCCCCTCCAATTTGGTAAGACAATTTTGGAGAGATTTTTGATGGAAAATAGAGATAGTGTTTTGATAAAGAGTTGGAGATGGTTTTTACACTAAAGAAATTTTTTCCTATCTTCTTTGGCTAGCCCCTTTTTTGCTTCTTGTTAGAGAGAGTGCAACCATTGTCAGTTCGCCAAAGCTAACAAAAGGTGCTTCTGCATTAGCCGGTCTAAACCATTGTATCTTGGGAGACACAAGTCAACGTTCCTCCAGCACCCACGGTGAGGCGACTAATCTATTTTAAGGACGCCATGGTATCACACAAGTTTCAGTTTGCTTCCTTTTACTAGTTTTATTTTTATTATAAATTTCTATAAATTTCTTGTTCTGAAATTCAAAGTGGTTGTTCAATATGAATGTATTTATCTTGTTTAATTTATCTTGTTCAACATGTTCTTGTAATTTTTTTTGTTTGTCCGATTGTGTTGAAATTCTCCCATATACAAATGGATATATGTGTGTGTGTGTGTGAGATTCCAGACACCAACTTTATAATGTACAACTACTTAAAAAAAGAATAGAAAATATTTCTTCTTCTCCTTCACGAATGGACAAAAGGAGATTTTTTTTTTTCTTTTTTTCTTTTTGGACATGCATGCATGGTTTGGTGTTTATTATAAGCGTTAATATTGTCATTTTGTTTAATGAGCTTCTCTAATCTAAGAAGAAGATATGCCATTCTAGATCTCCAAGTCCAAGCTTGGCATATACATATGATATTTTAAAAAATAAACAAAAAAACCATCAAAAGCAGGTAACTTCACTAGTTTGCTAATTCAATTTTTTAAAACTATACTATAGCAATCTCATGAGATATAATCACTGACTTTATAAATGAGTAGCAAAATTAAAAATATTTAAAAAACATTTAGCAAATGAGAAAGAGCTTGATCAATTCGAGCTCAACCCAAGTGAGTTCGTCTCACCTCCCAGTGAAGTAGTACTTTAGTTTGATTTTTTTATTTTTTTAACCTGGTTAAAATTTTTTGTTTAGGATGAGTTCTAGCATTTTTGTAGTTTTGTGAGAGAAAAGTAAAATGATTATAGTTTGAGATGTGATATTTTATCTTATTAATTTTTTAACTCATTTTATCTTTTAATAGACTAAATTAGTCCCAAACATATTGCCAAACGAGAGCTAAGCTAGGTGGGCAGGGCTTTTTTTTAAAAATTTTTTGGAACAGTAGAAATTTCCATTAATATAAGCCAAATGGCACTTGCAGAAGAGTCCATCCAACAAGACAAAACTTACACCAAACAAAGTAAAAATCCACAAGGAAGCCACAAGGAAGAAAACTATGAAACTATCCAGACCTAAAGTTTGTACTGCAAAGCATAATCTGATTATAAAAGTTTGGCATTAGAGCAAATCTGGGATAAATTATAAGTTCCAACCACAGAGAGGGAGAGGGTAAGCTGCAATCATAACATCGATGGACTCTAGAAAATACAAACAAATACTAAACAAACCAAAAAATCCGACCTCAGTTCCAATAGGCTAGATCCGAAGAGGCAAGTTTGTGAAGGTGGCAGATCCAGTGAAATGTGGCAAATCTGGTGGCAGTGTGGTGGCGGCAGCATTGACGTGAAGCAAAAGATGAGGGAGATGACAAATCTGGTAAAGGCTTCGCCTAGTGTAACGCCTCGAAAATAAATACAATAACCCATCCACAACATTAATAATTAACAACAATGATAAAGTAACTATCTTTCATTAGTTTATAAGTAAGTTTACAAAAGAGTAACATATGCAGATATACATTCACAAGCTCATCTCTGAATCTATAGCATATGTTACATAATAGAATGAATATCAAGCAATTAAGAAATGCCCTAGAGGCTTACAACTTTTAAAGACGATTGTTGATTACAACAAAAGTGGATTTATATCCAATATAGTTAAAGGCCCTTGGCCTGTACAAAACATATACAACAATTAAACAAAATGAAGCCCTTGCTCCAAGTCCTCCCAAGCTATTGTCGTGGCAGAGGCATATCATTAGCACTTGAAAATGTTTTTTCCACATAGGGTGAGCCAAAACCCAGTAGACATAATCCAACATAGTATATGAATCTTAGCAAATGTATAAGGTGAATGGATATGCAACGCTCGTACCAAAATATTTTATATCTCTTTCCAAAAATCGTGCAATGCCAGGTTAACATCATAACTCATAAATCATCTTCTTTACCATAGAAAACGGGGTAATGTGTCATGCCCCAAAATAATTGCTATAAACCACCCACACTATTAATTACATAACAACACATGATGAAATAATTATCTTTCCTTTATCCCAATTACTCGTACAAGAGAGTGACATATGAAGATATAAATTCACAAGTCTAACCCTGAATCTATAGCATATGTCACAACAAGAGGAAAGATACGAAAGTAAAACAAATAAATGAATGCCCTAAAGGCTTATAGCTTTCCAAGACAATGCTTGGTTATAATAAAAATGGATTTAAGTCCAATACAGTTAAAGCCATTGGCTTGTACAAAACAAATACAGTAAATACACTAAAGAAGCTCTCGCTCCAAGACCTCCCAAGCTATTGCCTTGGCGGAGGCATATCATCAGCACCTGAAATGTTTTTCCTACGTACGGTGAGCTAAAGCCCAGTAGAAATAATCCAACACAGTATATGAATCTTAACAAAGTTATAAAGTGAATGCATATGCAATGTCTGTACCAAAACATCTTTTTATAACTCTTTCCAAAACTATGCAATGCCATAATAATATCATAAATCACTTTCTTTGGAGTAAAAAGATAGGGCAATGAATCACGCTCTGGGAATTTCAAAACGATATAACCTTTCTTGGAAATTTCGACTGAAGGAAACCATAAATCGGGATTCATGTAAAGTAGGCTATACAAGCACTACTATTGCCATTTCACAAAAATTTCGTCCGTGAGATCGGCACCTATGTATACGAGCGGTTTTTAGGACTTTCACCATGGACACTCAGGCCAACTTATTTCAACATCACAATACATGTTTCCTAGATTCACCTCTCTTTCTCAAAACGATAAACATTTCCAATGTATAAGCGTGGGATAATGCTCAATGCAAATGAATGAGAAAACAGTTTCAATTCTTCTAATTTATATGCAATTTCTACAATACTCATAGCTATCTTCCACCGATAGCCCAAAATAGATATTTCTAAACAGATAAATAATTATCCATAAAGATAAACTCTCCAAATTTTCAAGAGGTGAGTGATAATACATATCTAACTCCACCATCCTCATCAACATCAATTCAATTTCACAATTTCAATATCAATCTCATAATTTATATAAAATCAATATTTGAGGCATTTGGGGGCAAAATCCCTTTCCTTTCCAAAATCAATCCCAAATATTCAAAATCAACTATTTATTCCCAACTCAATATTGTTTTTAATATCAAAATCATTTTCAAGGATCCATTTGAAAAACCCTCTTTTGATTTTTACCTAAAACCCTAGATTGTTCTAAATCTTCCAAAATCAATATTGTTTAGAGATAACAAATAACTAAGTTAAAATTCATAAAAAATGTAGAGATATCCATACCTTAAGCTTAGAAGACGAGAGAGAGAATAAAGATACTTTAAGGACATCGAAACCCAACTTTGTTCGGATCAAAAGGAAGCCTACGAAGTGCTCTACCTTTGTAAAGAAAAGGTGAGTTTTAAAGAGAGAGAGAGAGAGAGTCTCAACTTAGGGTTTTGAAAATGTTTAAAGAGAGAGAAAGATTAAAAAAAAAAAGTGATGTAAAAAGTGACTTTTACGAACTGATATACGCACAGACCGCTCGAGCGCAAGAAGTGTTGCTTGAGCGTCTAGACACAAGATATGACAGCTCAAGCACAAAAAGTTGTTGCTCGAGCGTAAAATACAAGCTCCCAATAGTTTTATAGACAGAAGACCAATGCTCGAGCGCAATAAGGGCTGCTCAAGCCAACACCACTCGAGCGCAAAAAGCTTTGCTCGAGCGTAGAATACCACTTCCCAGTACTTTTGCAGACCTACAAAAGTACTGAGAGTTCACTTAGATTGCTCGAGCCCCAGAAGTGACGCTCGAGCGAAGAAACAAAATTCTGGACAGCAACAGTTTGAAAAACAAGCTACCAACCTGTCCCAAACGCAACCAACGCAACCCAATAGCCAAACTCAAGGAGAAATAGTGGGGAAACAAGATAAGAACAACTATATAAGGGAAATGAAACCTGGATCAAACAGTCAAATGGGTTGGGTCTAAACTAGAATCGCTATACAATGAATCACACTTTGAAAATCTCAATACAAATACAACCTTTCACGGAAATTTCGTCTGCGGGAAACCGTAAACTGGCACCCATGTAAAAGTAGGCTATTCAAGCACTACTATTGCCATTTCACGAAAATTTCATCCATGAGATCGACACCCATGTATATGTGCGGTTTTTAATACTTTCACCTTGGACACTCAGGCCAACTTATTTCAAAGAGACAACACATATTTCCCAGATACACCCATTTTCTCAAAACAATATACATTTCCAATGCATAAATATGAAATAATGCCCGATGCAAATGAATGAGACAATAGTTTCAATTCTCCTAATTCTCATGCAATTTCTACAACAATCATAGCTATCCTCCACCGATAGTACAAAACAGATATTTCAAAACAGATAAACAATTTTTACTAAAAATAAACTTTCCAAATTTCAAGATATGAGTGGTAATACATATCTAACTCCACCATCCTCATCAATAACGACCCAATTCCACATTTCTAACATCAATTTCACCATTTATATAAAATCAACATTTGAGACATTTAAGGTAAAATCCGTTTCTTTTCCAAAATCAATCCCAAGTAACAATATCAACCATTTCATCACAACTCAACTTTATTTTCAACATCATAATCATTTCCAAGAATCCATTTGAAAACCCCCCTTTTGACTTTTAACCCAAAATCCTAGATTTGTCCAAAAATCTCAAAATCATAATGTTATTTTAGAAATAGCAAATATCTAAGTTAAAAATCATACTAAAGTTCGGAGAAATCCCTACCTCAAGCTTAGAAGATGAGAGAAAGAGTGAAGGAACTCCAACAATGCCCAAACCCAACTTTGTTCAGATCAAAAGGAAGCCCACTGGGTGCTTTACCTTTTTAACAAAGGGACACTGATGAAAAACTCGACGGATCTAAGTGTATTTGTGGAGAGAAGTAGAGTTTTAGAGAGAGAGAGTGTGTGTGTGTGTAGATCTAGGGTTTTGAAAAGTTTAGAGAGAGAAAGAAGTGAAAAAGTGACTCAAAAAAGTGACCTTACGAATTGATGTACACACAGATCACTCAAGCGCAAGAAGTGTCGCTCGAGCGTCTAGACACAAAAACATGGAACCGCTCGAGCGCAGGAAAAGTTCATGCAAGGCACGTGACAAATGTTAAAAAAAAAAAATGTATGAAAACATATAAATTAAGTAGATTATTTAAGGGGGTGTTTGGCATGTGCTAAAATAGCACATTATTCTATTTAAGTCACAATCATCTTATTTAGGTCACATCACCTATCTATCACATCACTTTAAACCCAATCCATATTTCATGTTTTTTCGTATAAAGTCAAAAAATATACTTATTTAGATCATCCCAAATACCTCCTAAGTTGATTATTTGAGTACTATCTTTTATGAAAGGCGTAAATGACTTAAACTTTTCATAAATTTTAGGCATCAAGATTTAAATTAATCATTTTTATATATTTTATACATCTTAATATTTTAATTTAAAACTTGTTTACCTCTTCAACTAAAAAATGCTAGATTTTTTCATCTTAAATTATTAAGTTGTATCAACGTAAGCATTCTATATATTGAGGGCTTATTTTATAAATTGATTAAAAAATATTTAACATGTTAGTTGCACGTGACATCTCAAATGGAATATTGTTTTGTCATTAAGATTCAAATTGAAAAAAATTAATAGACAACGGGGTTAAATGTTATAATTTTTAATTAAAGGGCTGAAGTGATATGGACAATAGGTGGAATATAATTTTCCTTTATTTTTATAAAATAAATAAATGCATAGGTAATTTACAACCAGATTTTTTGAGATTTCTTTAAAATATAAATTTCTTTCTGTACTTCTGAAAATTACATTTCGCCCCTTCTAATTTCAAATTGCATAAAAAATTATCCTTTTTAGTTATAAATCATTAAGTAAATTAATAGTTTTTATGATGTCAAGAATAAAAAAATAAAAAAAAAATTGTTGCATAGTAGACAACAATTAAAAATTATTACTTTATAATTTCTATAATTACAGAGAACAATTCCTGTTTTCAAATTTCAAGGAGTGTATTTTTAATTTACCATAAATATATTTGACAGTGATAAAGAGAAAGAATTGTAAATAATACCAAAAGAAGGGTAAAATGGAAAAAATAGAAATATAAGCCTCAACCTCTGTTGTAAATAATACCAAAAGAAGGGACAAATAGAAAGATAAAAATACAAGTTTCAACTTCTCTTGTAAATAATACCAAAAGAAGGGGTAAAATTTGAAAATAAATTGTAAATTTAATACAATTAGCCCAAATTGACAACAACATAATTTCTTCTACATCATTTGTCACGCCCCGTATTTCATTACTCGGATGACATTACCAATATTCATTAATTAAGTTCATTTACAAATGACAATTCATCATTGAATGAAATGATGAATAACTATATATACATGTTCCCTCTCGTTATACAATAATGATATAGCGATCCCGGTATTCCCTATTGTTGTATATCTATAATCTGGACTCAGTTCCGTAGACTCGTTGTTGTCTTATCCTCATTTCTATCCCTTACTCTTTGTTTTAGAGTTTTGGGTTGTGTTGGGCAAGTTGGGAATTAGTTGGTTGTGTTTTAAAGCTTTGAAAATTTTGCCCAGGTTTTGGTCCCTCCGCTCGAGCGGCGGTTTTACGCTCGAGCGGGCTTTTGTTGCTGCCTTTCCGCTCGAGCAGCAGTTTGGACGCTCGAGCGTGATTTTCCATCTCCCAGTACTTTACTCTGCAGTTAGTTCGCTCGAGCGGTAGTTTTTATGCTCGAGCGTGATTCTTTGATTTATGTCCATACGCTCGAGCAGGGAGTTTTACGCTCGAGCGGAGAGTAGACTGCAAAACTTCTGGAAGTGTGCAATCAGCGCTCGAGCGGCTCTTTTCACGCTCGAGCGTGAGTCTGTGTCTTACGCTCGAGCGGGGTTTTCTACGCTCGAGCGGAGAGTCGACTACATCAGTCTGTGATTTCACTTTTTGGATCAATTTTTGACCTACTTTTCCTCTCTTAACTTTTAAAAACCGCCCCTTGAGAGTTTCTCTCTCTACTCTTACCTTCTCTCTAAGTTTTGATCTATTCCCGGTGGTCTTCTACCCTAGTTCCTTTGGAAGAAAGGTAGAGCTTCGCGAGAGCTTTGTTTTAATCTGAGAAACTTGGGATTTGGAGCACGTGGGTCTTTGGTCTTCATCTCCGTCTTCTCTATTCGAGGTAGGGATTCTCCTTGTTCTTTTTCAATACTTTGCCTATAGATAGACATGTGGTAATTTTGTATTGCATAAAAATCATATCCATGTTGGATTTGTTTGAAATCATGGGAAGGAACCTAGGGTTGGGTATTTGAAAATGGTTATGTTATCATTGAGAGTTGTTTTGGGCTAATTGGAGTGTAAATTAGCATGTTGTAGTTGATAAAGGAAAAAGGCCTAAATCATATTTTGATTGATAAATTAAAATGGAGAATAATGAACCTAAATTGTAACTCTCTATTGTTGATGTGAGTGGGTGAGGGTGTTAATGCCTAAGGGGTTAACTTTGGCTTTGAAATGGGTTTGAAATGTATGTAGTGTACTAATGTGAGTTATGGCTTCCTTATTGGTAGAAATCGGTTTTTGTAAAATAAAAGGGATGGGTTTGGTTTTGTGACAACTAAAGAGACGGAGTTGGTTTTGTTAAAACAAAGAGGGAAGTGGAACTTGTTTTGTGAAATGGGAAAAGTGTTTTGAAATACGTATGAAAATTGGATTATTGTTTCATGAGTGTTGAACACACACATGTGTGGAATTGTATCTTGAACTACCATGTTAATGTTGTTGTCGGGTTTGTGGTCTCATAGTAATTGAGTCTTTAATAGGTGTACTAAATATTTGCATCTAGAGGTTTTATCCTTGGTCATCGGTGGAGGATGACGTGGTTGTGTTGAATTGCTGTGTATGTAATACACCATTGTTGATTGAACATTATATGTAATGAAATGCTGAATTACATTATATTTGTATACTGGTTTGGGAGAAGAGAGGGGTTGTACTCCAGTGTGTGTGAGAAGATAGGGGATGGACTCCACACACTTATGTGTTCAGCTCTTATAATCAAAGGTATCATACCCTTCCAGCTAGCGCCTGGAGAACTGACGCACTGATAATCTAAGGTACCATACCCTTCCAGCTAGCGCCTGGTAAACTGGTAGATTGTGGTGAGAAGTGTATCTTTGGCTTACTACGCATATAGCTAGTAGTGCAGTGTTGTTTTGTTATTGTTTCAGTGTATCTGGAAACATTGTGGATTGTATTTGTTACAGTGTTGGAGGGACGAGTTAACTCATTGATTGATTTTATGTATGTAGTTGAGTTGTTATCTTTTTTATAGAAGTGTGCATGGATAATTATGATATAATTGGAATTGCATTGAAATGCCAAATATGTTTTGAAAAGGCACATCTGTTGTATGTGTGGAAAATGGAAGAGTAATGGGCTTAGTGAATCTATGTTTCTAAGTAGTTGTTAATGTTATAAAAGATTGGGAACGGGGGTTAATGAAAGGAAAAAGGGAGGATAAATCGCTTATAGCGGTGAATTAAATGATTGTTTTCAAGAAAAGTTCATATATATATATTTTGTATAAACTGTCACATTATTATTCTAGTATGAGAATGGGTGTTCATGATCATAGCTATCTGTAATGTTGTTATTGTTAAGGAGCATGTTGAGTTCCCTACTGGACTATATGTTCATCCCACGTTGTTGAATCTTTTTCAGGTGTTTAGCAGGGTGTGCTACAAGATTTGGATCTTCTTATATGTTGGCCACGGGGCCTTAGTTATGGTGACGGAATGCCATTGTTGTAAGGGGTTACACCCTTCTTCTTGTACTTTTAATGATGTAAGCCCAAGGGCAATTTATTAAGTTAGTTCATGTAATGTTTACTTTGCATACGAATGAGAGTATTGTTAATCATTTCTACGGATTGAATGTATGAGTTTATTTCCGCATGTTATCTCTAAAATTGGATTAAGTTAAAGAATTTGGTAATGACTCCGAGTAATAAAAAGTGGGGCGTGACAACTTGGTATCAGAGCGAGCCGGGTTTGAATACTTTGGGCTCGCGGGAAGTGGTTTTTACCACAGTGGGTTTACTACGTATTGTGAGGACGTTGCATATAGATATCATGAAAGTTAGGACTTATGTGTTGCATTTATGTGAGCATGGGATTTAGTCTCTCGGATAGTATTCATAGCCGGTGAACTTGCTTTGAGGTCCTTTTGGAAACACGCCTGATCAACGTGGTTTCTGATGGGAATTCCTTGAGAGTTCCGGGATGAGTGGCTATCTTTGTAGACTTGATTCGATTATGTGTTTATATGTTTAGATGTTTATATGCAATAGAGGTGTATATCTTGTGACTTAGTAGTGGAGTGTGCCTCGGAGAAGGCTATTGTGTTGTACACTAAGCGTGGTTATTGCTTTTGTGCTTTATAGGATGTCTACACGAGGAAGTAGAGGACGGTTGAGTAGTAGGAGTGTCGGTAGAGGCACAACAGTTCCTTTAGTACCTGCCGTTGCAGCATCGGCTGTCGGCGAGGATGTCGCACGTGAGATTGTGAGAGCAGTACAAGACGCCCTAGCTCGCACTGGGGGCGGCAGTGGGCATGCTCTCAAGCTTACTAAGGAGTTTTTTCGCTCCGGCCCACCAGAGTTTGCGGGGGAGGCTAAACCGTTGGAGGCAGAAAGTTGGTTGGAACAGATTACCAAGACTCTTGATATGCTCAGAGTCGAAGATGAGGAGTTGAGGGTTTCTTTGGCAACTTTTCAATTGAAGAGTGATGCGAGTTATTGGTGGAAGTATGCTAAGAATACCGTAGGTAGCACGTGGGTTGCTTTTACCGAGGCCTTTTTGGCCAAGTATTTCCCTCCTTCTGCTCGGGAAAGGTTGAGGGATCAGTTTTGGAGTTGCGTCAGGATGATACTCCTGTGGCACAGTTTGAGATGCGGTTTGCTAGCTTGTCGAGGTTTGCTCCAGAGTTGGTGGCAACAGAGGAGCGTCGTTGTTTTGAGTTTGAAAGGCGGTTGTGTTTCAATATTCGGGAGAAGGTAGCTGGATCCTTTTGGAAGGATTATTATTATTTAGTTGAGGCAGCGGCCCATGTGGAGGCCATGGTTGCGAGTGATGATGGGATTAAGGAGGAGATTATAGTGGTAAGTCCTTCGGTTCCTAAATACTCTAGGCTCAGTAAGGGGTGGAGGCGGAAACATGCTCAGTCGGGGGCTGGTTCCTTTTCTTCGCCAGGGGTTTCAGACACTTCGGTTGGAAGGTCCGGGGAAGTGCAGGTTTCAGACCAGTCTCAGAGTAGGGGGTCTGGTGGTTGTTTCGTTTGCGGCCAGCATGGCCATGGTAGACGTTTTTGCCCTTTGCGTGTGAACTCTGCAAGTGTTTCAAAACCTAGTCAGACTCAGTCGTACCCGTCCAGTCGGGGGCGCTATCGGTACCAGAAACGGTCAGGCCAGGCTTCGGGAGCCTCGCGAGGGGCGACTTATTAGTTAGTCGTATAGTATTACCCTGGAGGGGGACTTTTGTATTGTTGACCGGTGGTGTATCTTATGAATCATTTTGTTGTTGACCGGTGTACTGTTGGATGCTGAGGCACCATGTTTATGTATCGCTTATGTATGCATATTGTTGTTTGTTTAACCCTCATGCATTGGGGAGTATGTGTGGAATCTCGAATCCTCTTTTTCTGCTGAGGAGTTGTGTAAGGGATCAATGATCCTGATGTTGTTGTTTGCTTGGTACCTATGTGTAAATTTGTGTTTTGGGCCCTGCTAGTTAAGAGGTCCGTGGTGACCCCATCGATTGTATAGGGGTAGTGTTTGTATTGAGATTGGTTATCAATTGTGGGGTATGGTTTGTGAGTGAATGCTAGCAACATTCTTTGGAGGGAGAACAGTTTGAGTTCTAGAGTAATGAGAATAGCGTTGGTCAAAATTGTCCTTCATGATTGGGTTGTTGTAATTGAGGTTTACCAAGTCGGTTTTTGGTCGAGGAGATGAGTAGGCTTACTACGTAGCCATGGGGGGGGGGAAATAGTAATTCCCTTAGACATAGTGTTGGTGTGGTTTGATTTTAGGAGATCCAGTGAGATTCCAAAATTTGGGGGTTTGTGTGGGGAACTCCGTGTGTGGGGTTAGTGGCACATCAGTGGGTGGATTACTGAGTGTGGAGTTTATTGAGTTGATTAGTCAGCTCACTGGTATAGGGTTTTGGGTTGACCTTGGTCACCGTGAAGTTAGTCTCATTCGTTGTAGACTTTGTGTGTTGATTGAGGAAAACCGAAACTAATCATCCGGTTGTGTCATTGAATATGACGGTTATAATAATACAGCAAATTTGTGCATTGAATGATCATTGTAAATGATTTGATTTTTTTTTTATACATTATATATGTATATTGTTTGGGAGGAGATAGGGGATGGACTCCGACGATACAGCACCAAAATGTGTATCTATTGAAAGATTGATATAGCTTATATGCTTCTCTATGGTGAAGTGAAAAATGTTTTATATGGGTTACTATCTCATTTAATTTGTTGGCCAGGTTCTGAGCCAGGTGTATGTTATTAAACTGATTAAGTAAAGGGAGGCCGGCTGAAATTGCAAAACTGTGAATTTCTTATGCCTTTTGTGTTGATAATACTGTTGTTATTTCTATTAACTATCATTATAGAAATGTTTTGTTCCATGTTAGTTGTGACATCACTGTGTGAGTGATGGTTGTTGATGGTGTTGTTTTGGAAAAGAAACGGAAAACAAAATTTTCCTAGTGTTTGGGCCATCTAAATGTGTTGTTGAGAGACTGATTTAATTCAAGGGTTTTGAGGAATTTCAAATGAATGATTTTTGGCAAATAAATGATGGATGACTGTGTTTTAGATAACACCGTGTTGGTGAAAAATGTATACAAAGTTTTTGAGTTTCGCATGGAAAATGCAAAATTTATTTCGCAATGTCAGCATTGAAAATTTGGCTATCTTTGAGAAATGTCTCTTGAGCAAGAAAATGTTTTCTTATTATTTACTCCAAAAGTTGTTTGGGTTGTGTTGTTGCATAGTGACTTAGCTTGAAGCGCTGGTCAGATGTGAGTAAACTATTTCAGAAGGGTTGATTTTATTGTGGCTTTATGCCTACAGTGTTGTCATTTGGAACGTGTTCCCTTGGTTAGTCTCTTCCTTGGTAAGAGTGAATCGAAGGTTTGTAGTGAGAGTAGTTTCTTTCCTAGTACTCGGGTGTTGGTGTGGTGTGATCAGTTGGCCATGTGTTTTGGCGCATCCTTAATTTCGGGGACGAAATTCTTTAAGGGGGGAGGGGGGGAGGTTATAGCGATCCCGGTATTCCCTGTTGTTGTATATCTATAATCTGGACTCAGTTCCGTAGACTCGTTGTTGTCTTATCCTCATTTCTATCCCTTACTCTTTGTTTTAGAGTTTTGGGTTGTGTTGGGCAAGTTGGGAATTAGTTGGTTGTGTTTTAAAGCTTTGAAAATTTTGCCCAGGTTTTGGTCTCTCCGCTCGAGCGGCGGTTTTACGCTCGAGCGGGCTTTTGTTGCTGCCTTTCCGCTCGAGCGGCAGTTTGGACGCTCGAGCGTGATTTTCCATCTCCCAGTACTTTACTCTGCAGTTAGTCCGCTCGAGCGGTAGTTTTTACGCTCGAGCGTGATCCTTTGATTTTTGTCCATACGCTCGAGCGGGGAGTTTTATGCTCGAGCGGAGAGTAGACTGCAAAACTTCTGGAAGTGTGCAATCAGCGCTCGAGCGGCTCTTTTCACGCTCGAGCGTGAGTCTGTGTCTTACGCTCGAGCGGGGTTTTCTACGCTAGAGCGGAGAGTCGACTACATCAGTCCGTGATTTCACTTTTTGGATCACTTTTTGACCTACTTTTCCTCTCTTAACTTTTAAAAACCGCCCCTTGAGAGTTTCTCTCTCTACTCTTACCTTCTCTCTAAGTTTTGATCTATTCCCGGTGGTCTTCTACCCTAGTTCCTTTGGAAGAAAGGTAGAGCTTCGCGAGAGCTTTGTTTTAATATGAGAAACTTGAGATTTGGAGCACGTGGGTCTTTGGTCTTCATCTCCGTCTTCTCTATTCGAGGTAGGGATTCTCCTTGTTCTTTTTCAATACTTTGCCTATAGATAGACATGTGGTAATTTTGTATTGCATAAAAATCATATCCATGTTGGATTTGTTTGAAATCATGGGAAGGAACCTAGGGTTGGGTATTTGAAAATGGTTATGTTATCATTGAGAGTTGTTTTGGGCTAATTGGAGTGTAAATTAGCATGTTGTAGTTGATAAAGGAAAAAGGCCTAAATCATATTTTGATTGATAAATTAAAATGGAGAATAATGAACCTAAATTGTAACTCTCTATTGTTGATGTGAGTGGGTGAGGGTGTTAATGCCTAAGGGGTTAACTTTGGCTTTGAAATGGGTTTGAAATGTATGTAGTGTACTAATGTGAGTTATGGCTTCCTTATTGGTAGAAATCGGTTTTTGTAAAATAAAAGGGATGGGTTTGGTTTTGTGACAACTAAAGAGACGGAGTTGGTTTTGTTAAAACAAAGAGGGAAGTGGAACTTGTTTTGTGAAATGGGAAAAGTGTTTTGAAATACGTATGAAAATTGGATTATTGTTTCATGAGTGTTGAACACACACATGTGTGGAATTGTATCTTGAACTACCATGTTAATGTTGTTGTCGGGTTTGTGGTCTCATAGTAATTGAGTCTTTAATAGGTGTACTAAATATTTGCATCTAGAGGTTTTATCCTTGGTCATCGGTGGAGGATGACGTGGTTGTGTTGAATTGCTGTGTATGTAATACACCATTGTTGATTGAACATTATATGTAATGAAATGCTGAATTACATTATATTTGTATACTGGTTTGGGAGAAGAGAGGGGTTGTACTCCAGTGTGTGTGAGAAGATAGGGGATGGACTCCACACACTTATGTGTTCAGCTCTTATAATCAAAGGTATCATACCCTTCCAGCTAGCGCCTGGAGAACTGACGCACTGATAATCTAAGGTACCATACCCTTCCAGCTAGCGCCTGGTAAACTGGTAGATTGTGGTGAGAAGTGTATCTTTGGCTTACTACGCATATAGCTAGTAGTGCAGTGTTGTTTTGTTATTGTTTCAGTGTATCTGGAAACATTGTGGATTGTATTTGTTATAGTGTTGGAGGGACGAGTTGACTCATTGATTGATTTTATGTATGTAGTTGAGTTGTTATCTTTTTTATAGAAGTGTGCATGGATAATTATGATATAATTGGAATTGCATTGAAATGCCAAATATGTTTTGAAAAGGCACATCTGTTGTATGTGTGGAAAATGGAAGAGTAATGGGCTTAGTGAATCTATGTTTCTAAGTAGTTGTTAATGTTATAAAAGATTGGGAACAGGGGTTAATGAAAGGAAAAAGGGAGGATAAATCGCTTATAGCGGTGAATTAAATGATTGTTTTCAAGAAAAGTTCATATATATATATTTTGTATAAACTGTCACATTATTATTCTAGTATGAGAATGGGTGTTCATGATCATAGCTATCTGTAATGTTGTTATTGTTAAGGAGCATGTTGAGTTCCCTACTGGACTATATGTTCATCCCACGTTGTTGAATCTTTTTCAGGTGTTTAGCAGGGTGTGCTACAAGATTTGGATCTTCTTATATGTTGGCCACGGGGCCTTAGTTATGTTGGTGGAATGCCATTGTTGTAAAGGGTTACACCCTTCTTCTTGTACTTTTAATGATGTAAGCCCAAGGGCAATTTATTAAGTTAGTTCATGTAATGTTTACTTTGCATACGAATGAGAGTATTGTTAATCATTTCTACGGATTGAATGTATGAGTTTATTTCTGCATGTTATCTCTGAAATTGGATTAAGTTAAAGAATTTGGTAATGACTCCGAGTAATAAAAAGTGGGGCGTGACAAATGACATTTACATACGAATAAAAGAAATATCCTGAGGCTTGCAATAAAAGAGAGGACACTACTCTTTACAAAAAAATAACACTCAACCAAACAAACAAATGAAGTAGTATAATCCATCACTACATTACACTTATGAAATGGTAAAACCCATTGTTTGATCTTCAAATCTGAAAAGCATTCCCTGTACACATGTACAGGCAGGGGTGAGCAACCACTAGCTCACCAAACAATCTCATATTAAAACATTAGAAGATATGCAGGTACAAAGATACTCCTACATATACGTGAAATCATATCATATCAAAACCATATGATTCTATTATATAAACTATTAATTCCAATTTATTTAATTAACCACAACTAGTTAACTTAAATAAATAAGCACGCCTCAAATGCAACATGACACTCTTATCAATTCATTCAATTACCCATTTGTCAATTGAATCAAATAATTAAATAGTTCATAATGATATCTAACAAAGTATTAAATACATTTTATACAGTCTTATGAGATGAATGCATATGCCATATCATGCTCAAGATATTTTTCTCATCTTTTGAAAATCTTATGCACAATACCAATTTGAAAACACATTAATCCAATAATTTTAATATAATTCCAAGGTGGTAAATACGACTCTAGTAATCCCTAGGCTGGTGTCTGCAAGTAGGTATATCAAGCACTACCCAATCCCCACTTTACCAGTCTCTCACCGGAAGGGCAGTGGCACCTCCTCCGCGTGTGTTTGCGGTCTTTCACCATGGACACTCAGACCAACTTAAACCAATATCAAAGTACACCCCTTATCCAAACTTACCAATGTACTTACCCAAAACAAATTCAAATGATCTTGTTTCCCCAAAACAATTCATTTCTCAAAACAATAGTTTTCAATTACAATTCAAAATCCAAGATAACAATGAAATGAAATGGCAGTGCAATATGTAACAATTCATTAAGATAGTTCCAATTTCAATTCCACTACACAATGTTTCATTGTGATCGAATTCCATATCTCTATCAATGTAATATCATGATACAATTCCAAGAGATAATATAATAATGCCAATGTTCATGTATGTACCACATGTAAATTAACAACTTCCAACTTAGCCTTTTCAAGGCAATTCAACAATATTCTTTATATAAAACAAACTTCCAAAAATTAAACATTTTCTTACCTTTCCAAGAATCTCCTCATTTAAATACCAACATGGTAATCCTCTACCGGTTACCAAAACTAAAAACTTCTAAACAATAGATCCATCAATAGCAATAACATATGACACCAAAGCGGGTTCAAGTTTTCATCAATTTTTAACTCACATACTTTATCAATGAAATATAATTACAATCTTTCCAAAACTCATCCCCATCCCAAACATTAAATAAAATCAAATTCCCATTTTTCTCATGCAAGTGAAATATCAAGATCTTCACGTTCAATCATAATTTTCACTACGCATAAGTGAATATTCCAACACTTAATCAATTATATCAAAATCTTCTCTTGACTGTAATTATAAAATATAACACGAGTGTTTACTTTCCAATTATCAACATTAACCCCCATCAAATTAAACCAAGGAAAAATAAATAAAAGTCTTGATAACTCATTTTTGTTTTAATCCAATTCATCCATTTGCTCCAAATGAGCTAAAAATCATATTCTATTATTTTCTTGTCAAAAACCGCCAAACAATTCAAATATCTCATAAAAATTTTGAAGTACAAAATTGTTATTATAACATTACTCAACTAGTAAAACTAGGAATCCAATACCAGACCACATCATCTTAATCTCGCTTATTCCTCCAAATCTCATACTTAACTTCGTCACTTTTAATCTCATAATATTGAAGTTATGAATTAAACCCAATAACACCACTTCAATTACAAAGGATTTAAAATATTAACCAAACTAATTTAATTCATCAAATCAGTAAATTCATTATATTCACCATCTTCCAAATTAATAACACCAACTTTGTAGCAATCCCAGTTTTGTCACTTCGCTGAGTATGTCGGGGGCAGCGCCCTAGGGGGGTTGAGGGGCAGCGCCCCCAAAACAAAAATGCAAAATGCATTCGAAGTTGCTTGTTCGCACGAGCGGGAGAGCAAGTCACATGTGCAGATTTTAGGGAAGAGCACAGCTTGCACACTGCTAAAAAGGCAGGTGCGGGAGTGTGGTGGGGAAGGTTGGTGAGATCCGAAATTTTTTCCTTTTTCTTCTCTCTTTGGGCTGAAGTTAAATTAATTTTGTATATATCTCTCTCTCTAAAAAACATTTCCACTCCCTTCTCTCTACATTTCCTACCAAAAACCTCACAAGATCTTTGATTTCTTTAAATCCTTTGGGATTTGGACCTAAGTTCTTCATCAAAGTTGGTTAGCTTCTCGAGGGCTTCGTTGTGTGCAGTGAAGGTCGAGTTTGTACACCGTTGATTTTGGGAGTTTCATTTCAAATTCGCTTCAAAACTTGAGGTAGGGATTTTCTTTGAGCTATATATATTTTTGTAAGATCAAGATGATTTTCGAAATCATCCTTTGATAGCTTCTGAAAATTTATTGTTGCTTCAGGAAGTTGAGCGATTTTGAAAATGGGTTTGTCTCTTGTTCTTTTAAAATGATCTTATGGGTTTTGATCTTCATTGATTGAAGAAACGATGATTTTGAAAAGTTTTCTTTCAAAAGATTTGAGTTGTATAGTTTTGGTGAGAAAACCTAGAATTTAGAGATTTTTAAAAGAGATTGAAAATCCATGAATGATATTGTTATATTTATTTTGTGTGTCAAAATAAATGGATGTTTGAAAAATTTCTTGTTTATATTTATATAAATGATGAATTTCATGGAATATGAGGATTGTTGTTCATTTTGGAAATTATTGTTCAAAACGTTAAAATAGTCTTGAAATGACTAATTGTTGAGGATACTTGAGAAGAGGGAATTGTGTTATTCCTTGGATGATGAATTGGAATAAAAGTATTTATATTCATCTTGTGAAATTGGCATATCAATTCATTTGATTACATTAAACTTTGAACGTTGATTTGAAAACTTGTATTGAGAAAAGAATGTTGAGAAACAAGTTTTCATGGAATGGTTTTGGGATAAATATGTTGGTAAGTCTTGATAGGTAGTGTAGATGATATTGAATAAGTTGGCCTGAGTGTCCGGGATGAAAGACTGAAAACCCACGCGAATAGGTGTTTAGCCTTCTGGTTAATACCGATAAAAATGACTAGTATAGTCTACTTGTAGACACCGGCCTAGGGATTACTAGAGTCGTATTTATCCCCCTTGAAATAAATTGTTAAGTTTTGAATAATTAAAAGTGCATGACATCATTGAGCATGATGGTTTTCAAAAGATGAAAATGTGATTTATCTTCAAAAAATGCATAGCATGGCATGTGCATTTCATCTCTTGAGACTTCTATAAAATGTATATACTTTGTTAAGAATTTTCAACTGGGCTTTATACTCACCCTACGAGATTTTTGTGCAGGAAAAGATGTGGTGATTCCACCGAACTAGGGGCGTGGAAGTGTGTGTGTTGGAAGTACAATGCTCTCATTTTGCGTGACTCTGTTTGTAAGCCAAGGGCTGTATTTGTGTGGGTTTGAATAACTGTTTTGTGTAACCGGGCTTCAGCCTTGGAAACTTGTAAACAGTCACGTCCCGAATTTTTATTACTCGAAAACATTACCAAAGCCTGTAATTTAGGTCAATTTTTTTTTTTACTTTTTTTTATTTTTTACATATATACAAATATCTATTACACTTGAGTTATAGAAATACAATAACACATGTTCTCTCTCTTAATGAATATTACAATGACAACCATACATGCCAATCTCCTACTGTGCTACAAACAAATAAATACAAATACAAAATCCACTTCCTTTACATCTACTATGAAGTTATACAAATGGACTCAAGAACTCCATAAATCTTCAATCAAATAATCCAAACTTTCTTCTTGTAAAAAGATAAAACAACAACGGGGTGAGCACTAATGCCCAGTAGGAATCTCATAGTTCTAAATCAATAACTAACAAATAGATAGAAATGATCATACATGCAGGGCGATACCATATAGTAGGGTGACATTTCATAATCTCAAAATATCATAAGTAAGGTATCTTTTTCTGAAAAACTATTGAAATACTTTTAAGAAAAACCTTCAACCATTAAAATTATCTCTTAACTTTAGAAAACCATAGATCCTTGTGAAACAGCCATATTTAAGAAACAACATCATTTAAAGGTTATTAACCAATCCCAAAATATTTTTTTTTCCCTTTCATTCTTCTTTTCTACTCTTCGTTTTCAATTTAAAGCCACATAACTTCAAGTTTAGGTTCCTTTTTGACTCGCCAAGAATTCTCCTGTACTCAATTCACACCGTTAATTACACCCGCAAAGTTTCATTTCAAGATAACACAATATTAATAACCCCTTCAATCCAATCCTTTATTTAATTATAGAACAACGCTCACAATTTACTTTTATTAACATAACTACTTCATTAAGTTTACCATCATAGTCTATAATTCTCATATCCATTTTTGGTTTCCATTATTTACAAATAATACCTATGCACGTTTCCTCTTTGAACCAAACTACACATCAATATGAAATTTCACAAATTCATCACAAGCAGCCAATAGCATCATCAACTCAACACACTTCTCAACACATAGCTCAACACAATCCACCTTTTGCCGACTTACTACGGCGGGATAGCAGGCACCCAATTCATTTTCGAAAACCAACCATTTTTGTAATTAATTTCCATGTTCTGAAGAGAATTCTCACAAAGTATATATAGTTATGCTTTTTCCTCAACACAAAAGTAAATGTAAATGCAATGTTATGCCAAGGGTAATCAATGAGGAAAAATATTCAGTTCAATACATTGTTTCAAAATCGCCATGTTCTCAACATTATCATGTGATTTCATCAATTTCAAACTTCCAATATTAATTCAATAGGGGCGGTAAATACGACACTGGTAATCCCTAGGCTGGTGTCTGCAAGTAGGCTCAACAAGCACTACCAAACTGTCATTTTTACCAGTGCTAACCGGAATGCTCAGCACCTATCCGCGCGGCTTTCGAGTCTTTCACCCTGGACACTCAGGCCAACTTATCAAATTTATCTACACCCCCTATCCGGACTTACCAACGTATTTACCCCATACACATTTCCATATATCTCATACAAATCATTTTCTGTCATGAATGCAAATCTCTTCGATTTAGAATCACAATGCACAATAATAAATGAAATTATATGCAATGCAATAATTCCCATAACTCTTAACATTTCTTCATGTTCAAAATTTCTACAATAATGCCACATTCAAAATTTCCCATTTCTTTCCTTCATTATTCTTCACAAACCCACCATTAACCATCCATTCATACCGCAATTTCCTCCATCTCAATATATACATATAAATAGAAGATTAACATTCTTGCAAACACATTACGAAATTTATAATCAATCACTTCGATTTCAAGATAGAAAGGAATTGTATGGACATCTTTCACATTTTTCCAAAAATCCCTGAATGTCTAGGGTTTTCACCAAAAACCAAACATTCCATAAAGAAACCCCATTAAATTATTCTCTTGATTTTAATGACCAAGCAAACCCACAAGTATTTAGTAAAATGATTTGGGATTAAACCCATTTTTGAAAACTCTACATTTTAGGTCACAAAAATCAAAATCAACATAGTCAATAGAATTCCATATAATCACCACAATTCAACATATCTTAACTCAACACCACTAATTATAATTCAAAGTGTACTCCTAAATTTTCATTTCATCATCTCATCCCAAGGCTCATGTTATCCATATCATCAACTAATCCTTTTTCCTAAGTTTCATTTCATATCATAGCATAATTTACAATATCCATAAATAAGGTTCAATCGCTAATTTTTAATATGATTTTCAAACACTTCCAAAATTCAATTAAACTTGTATATATACAATTCAATACCTCAATTTTATGATTCTACTTTCAATTTGGGCAAACTCATTGTTTATCATCATGAATCAACTTAGGGTTTTCAAGAAAAATCTAGAATTTCAAGAAAAAATTCAAACTTCTTAAACCTTTACTTTTTGTTCCAATCTTCCCATTTATTATACACCCTAGGTCCATAATCCATAATCCATAATCTAAACCCAATAATAGAACCCCAACATTTCAAACCCTAACCCCAAAATTTCATGGTTAACACTACATGCTCAAAATGTAGATTTTGCATTTATATACTCCAAAATACCACAAATCTATCTATTAATGTAAACGTTGAAGGAGAACTAGGACTCCTACCTCAAGAATCAAGCAAAGGAGCGAAGCTTTGATGAAAATCCGTCACAAATCCGAGCTTCAATCGATTGAAAATGTTGATCTTCTCTTGTTCTCCATCCTTGATGCAAGATCCATGGTGGATTTGTTGATAAAAGTGGAGGAAATCAAGGTTTTTAGGGCTAGGTTTTCGGACCTAGAATGAGAGGAAAGAAGAGGGGAAAAGAAAATGCAAGAAATGATCTAAAAATCACGTTTTTGAAGCTGCTGAATCGCACAGTCCCGCACGTGCGCCGCTTTTCCCGCTCGTGCGGACCTGCTTCCAACACAGATATGAAAACTTCAAACGGGTATAACTCTCTCATCCAGACTTCTTTTTAGGTTGTTCTTGTGTCCAAATTGAAGCCCCGGAAATAAGATTTCCAATGGTTCTAGACTCACATCCAAATTCAAAGTGTGGAAAAAGAAAAAGGCAAAAGAGTGACAGTTGATCGTAGGCGAATTGTTCGAATTAAAGTTTTTGGTCCAATCTTTCTCTACCATCATGTTACCACCTCAATCGATGCTCCAAAATAAAAAAATAAGGAGGTTCCAAACATCACCCAAGGGTCCTCAATTATAATATTTAAAGTTCACTTGTCAACCCATCAATATCAAGAACCCTTGAAGGTATCTATTTGTTTGTTTTATTTTGTTTTGAATTGAATGTATTATTGCATGAGAACTATTTATGTCATGTAACGCAAATATGTGAATTTATTTCGGTTTTCTTTTAAAGAACCATGATTGTTGTATCAACATTTGGGCTTAGAAATTGGGGCGTTACAAACTTAACCTCACATGTCTCATCCCTTTAACATAACTATATTTCAACATAACCATTTTTTATGCCAACTTAAAGAAGTAATATTTTTTCCAAATTCTCTACCAATAACAATTCCACCATTTTTTTTTCTAAAATTACCTAACCAACATGATATTTACATCAAAAATTATGAAATATGCCCAAGAGTAACATTTTCAAGGTTATGAGTTCAAAAGTCCATATTTCACATTTTTATTTTCACAAAAATGAACATAACTAAATCATCAACATATCATTTTTCATAAAATATCATGAATGTAACACTTTTAAAATTTTTAATCACAAAACAACTCTATAATCCCAACTTGACAATTTACACAATATTCCACAATATCAATTTATTTTTCTCAAAAATAAATTCCAAAATCAAAGATAAAAAAATAATAATTTCAACTTCATATTTCTCAAAATAAATCATCTAATCATAATATGATGTAAATACAATCATACAACCTTTAAATTTTATTTTCAGATTTTTTTTTACAAAATTAACAACACAAAATGATTTTTCCAAAATCAATCTCAAAATGCCAACATTCTTAACATTTCAACATAATTTTTCTTTCAAAAATTACCAAACAAAAACCTAAAAGTTATATATATATATATGAAATACCTCTTAAAATGACATATTTTCTCAAAATAACCCTAACATAGCTTTAATGTAAAAAGATGAAAAAAGTCTCTATCTCAAATATGAAGAAAAACAATCCGAAAATGCAAACATCCCTCGATCATGGATCCGAGAGCACCATTGTGATGATCACGACGAGCTCTCCGACTTTCATTTACAACACTTTTGTAAAATCTCACTCTAAAGACTCCTATTTGAAACTCAAAGATTGAGCAACAATGAAAAACAAAACAGAGAGAGAGAGAGAGAGAGAGAGAGAGAGAGAGAGAGAGAGAGAGAGAGAGAGAGAGAGAAAGAGCTGAGCTCTCTGCTCAGTGTAGACGTCCCCCGAACGCCCCGGGAGGGTGAGCTCCCGTTCTGTTCATATTGGGGTCACTACAGCTCAGGACTCTCAAATTGTCACGGTTCTAAGTCTGAACCAAAGAGTCCAAATCCGGCAAATCGTTTTGAGAAAACAGATTTTGAAAGAAGTGCCAAACATGGACTGCTTTGCCAGATACAGAGTCGCCACCTAAATGTTTTTTAATGGGAAATTTAGGAAACCCTGACTCGGTGCCAAAGGCCACGTGTCCGTCATCACCAAAGTTGCCTCGGCTCGGGAACTTGGGTACGATTGGGGAAGGTCACTTCGTGAGCACCCCCGCTCGCCCGATCAAAGATCGGCCTCTACTAACCGTGATATCTATTTTTGAAAACTTTGTGTGTTCTTATTCCAGTTATTAGCCTAGGTTACTATGTGATGCACACAGCATGTAAGTATAAACCGGGTCACCCGAATTGGAACAAAACATTTCATGCTTGTTTATTTGAAAATGGTTTGATGATGCTACTCGCAAGTAGGCTAAGACGTGGATTTGCCACCCTCAGGTGGGCTTAGAAAAATATGATTTTGCCACTATCTAGTGGGCTTAAAACTCACAGTCAATGATTTGTTCCAATTTAAACAACCCGACCTTCACCCACAGGCATTCAGGCAGTTATATCACATAAGCATATTACCTCATGGTAAGCATGCTATCATGGCAGTCACTCACACGCATGTAAGGATGCTAAAGCATAAAACTCACCGAGTACTCCAAGCCAAAATAGAAACTACATTAGAAATCATGCATGATCCTAAGTATACAGAAATGCCTAATGCAACACATGCAAAATGCAACTATAGCAGGCTCAGCTATTCTAAACATGGCATATGGAATGCTACAGCTAACATGTATTCAATTTAGAATTGAAAAATACAATGCAGTTAGTATGATGCGCCGAGCCCGGTGCATGCAATACAGATGAATGATGCAAACATGCTGTCATAGTGTATGCTAATTTAAACATGCCCTAATCTAACCATCATAAGCAGGTAAATAAAAAGGAGAAAGACGTGGGGTTGGAAGACATACAACACACACACGCACACTTATTACAGTTGTGGCCCTCGCGCAGAGGGTCCAAATAAATATACAGTCCCGAAATAAAAGAATATTACAGTCCAAATAATGTACAAATTCCTAATTAATTAACAAATTAACTAAGAAAGCTTAATAAAACTGGCATGCGAGCCAGGGACTGCCTTGCTTCTGATGGATGATGTATGTCCGGGTTGCTCTGCGCGGAAATCCACTGGGATGCCCCAATTAGCCTCTGTTTCGCAGTTATTCTTGGAAAGCGTGCCAGACTCCGAAAAGTTATTGATTCTTCATTTTGCTGCAACAGAGAGCAGGAAAGGGGCATAACAATGTATTTTCACAGATATATGCATGCCTCGATCCTCGTGCCACCAATCACGCATGCCGAGGCATGATGGCCGAGGAGTCGAATTGCACAACTCAATATAGAATGAATGCACATGAAAAACACAGCTAAAACCTAACTTCATCATGGATAATCCGGAGTGTCAGTGACTGGGGAATTGAGACACATTCTGTCACTCGGAGTACGAAATGTACCTCGTTTCCCGTGCCCGGGCTAACTCCTATTCCGAACACGATGCAATATGCATGACATGCATGAAATGCAACTAAGATACAATCCTAGTATGCACTATGCTGTGAAATGACATGCCTCGAAATGCGTACACACGGGCACGCAAACTGAGAAAATGACAGAATGCGATCTAAGATACAACCTAGTATGCACTATGTTGTAAAAATGAGATGCCTCGAAATGCGTGCACACGGGCACGCAAACCGAGGCAATGGCAGAATGCGATTCAAATGCATGAAAATGGCATATAGAATGCAACATGGACTTATACTAACATGAGGGAGCCTCAGCCACACTCACATAAGAGGCCGATGGATGAAAATGAAGAGCCTCGAAATGCGTACACACGGGTACGCAAACCGAGGCAATGGCATACGCAATGCAATGGCATGGAAATGGCATATAGAATGCAACATGGACTTATACTAACATGAGGGAGCCTCAGCCACACTCACATAAGAGGCCGGTGGATGAAAATGAAGTGCCTCGAAATGCGTGCACACGGGCACGCAAACCGAGGCAATGGCATACGCAATGCAAATGACATGAAAATATGATATGGGCTTATACCAACATGAGAGAGCCTCAGCTACACTCACATAAGAGGCCGGTGGATGAAAATGAAGTGCCTCGAAATGTGTGCACACGGGCACGTAAACTGAGGTAATGGCATACGCAATGCAAATGACATGAAAATATGATATGGGCTTATACCAACATGAGAGAGCCTCAGCTACACTCACATAGGAGGCCGGTGGATGAAAATGAAGTGCCTCGAAATGCGTGCACACGGGCACGCAAACCGAGGCAATGGCATACGCAATGCAAATGACATGAAAATATGATATGGGCTTATACCAACATGAGAGAGCCTCAGCTACACTCACATAGGAGGCCGGTGGATGAAAATGAAATGCCTCGAAATGCGTGCACACGGGCACGCAAACCGAGGCAATGGCATACGCAATGCAAATGACATGAAAATATGATATGGGCTTATACCAACATGAGAGAGCCTCAGCTACACTCACATAGGATGCCGATGGATGAAAATGAAGTGCCTCGAAATGCGTGCACACGGGCACGCAAACTGAGACAATGGCATACGCAATGCAATATGGCTAAAATGGCATATAGAATGCGACATGGACTTACACTAACATGAGAGAGCCTCAGCCACACTCACATAAGAGGCCGGTGGATGAAAATGAAGTGCCTCGAAATGCGTGCACACGGGCACGCAAACCGAGACAATGGAAAAATGCAAACTATGGCATGGGAAATGATATGCAAACATGGTAATAGAATTGAAGCACTGAAATGTGGGGGAAAACAGCCCCGAAATGAGGCGAAAACACACCCGATGCGAGGAATGGTCTCGAAACATGAATTTTGGGACCCGAAATGGCCTATGGCTATACCAAACATGCACAATATGGATATGCAATGAATAGACAGTAGCAAGGCAGCCCCAAAATTAGCATTTTACCAGCACAAATCATGGCCAAACAGCAAGCAAAGATAGGGCAACAATGGCATGCAAAAATGGCCTTAAACATGAGGTTATGAAGCAACTCACAGCTGCTAACTCCGAACAGGTTAGGACCCTTCAACAACATTGAAGAGGGGCCAAAAATAAGCATATTTTCAGAACTGTAAAAACCCTAAAAACAATCATAGACAAGGCTAAGTTCTTATGCAAGAAAAAGGGCCAAAAGGTGGCCAAAGAGGCAAGTGGTATATGCAATGCCCAAAATGAAAAATTCCCTTCTACAACATTGAAGAGGGACCAAAAATAAGCATATTTACAGAACTGTAAAATCCCAAAAACAGTATACAAACATGCTATAAATGCAATGCAAAATGAGGCTTAAAAGTGGCTACAACACAAAGTATGCAAAATATTCCACAAACAGCCAAAGACCCTTAATAAAACATGTCAAGAAGGTCAAAATAATTCCATCTCTAGGCCTGTAAATCATCCAAAAATGGAAGCATAGTGGGCTGCCAAAGCATGCAAGAAAATGGCATTCAAGGAGGGTATTGAAGCAAGTGCAAGAAGGAGGGCTCAAACAGGGTTGAGCCCTTAATGAGACATGAAAATGAGCTCAAAAAAATGACCTTTTCAGTTTTGGTCGGAGCTCAAATCAATAAGCATGTATGGCTTAGAGATGGTGCAAAAATGGGCTAGAAAAGAGGGAAATTGGACTTACCTTTGAAGACCAACACTTTTGTTGCTTCTTGGACCAGATTTGGTGACCCTAAGCTGCTGGAATCCCCTCCTTTGCTGCTGGAATGGAGTGGTGATGGTAGGGCTTGAAGATGATGAAGAAATGGAGCCCAAAACTTGAAGGAAATGGGGTGATATGTATCTATCTCCTCCAAGCAACTCTTGTAACCCTTTCTCTAGAGTTGGGAGGCTCTCTATATGGATAAGAGATGGAGAGAAGAGTCTAGCCAAAGTGGAGGGAAAAAGAGGCCTTTTTTTCCCTCCAAAAGGGTTCCCCGGATGTAGATATTTTTGGAGGAAAACCAAGGCACAGCTGGAATGTACTCAACCTGTAGAAGCAGGCCGGCCTGACATTTTGGCTGCAGGTGGCCGGCCGGCCACTTCCCCTAGCCGGCCGGCTAGGTCAAAGGAAAAAAGTGGCCGGCCGGCCAGAAAAAGTGGCCGGCCATCCCCTAGGATGAAGCCCCAGAAGTTAGCTTTCCAATGGCGCAAACCTTGCATTAAAATTCCTCCTGTAGAAAAAGTTATGCCCTTTTCCGTGAAGCCGCGTAGATTCGGTCTAAGCGGACTTCAACCAACCACATCTCTCCCCCCCAGACTTGGACTTGGGATATTCTTGAGTGAAAAATGAAGCCCTGGAAGTAAGCTTTCCAATGGTGGTGGCCTCATATCTTAATTCCTCTTGTGCAAAGAGTTACGCCCGTTTCGGTGAAGCCGCGCAGCTTTTTCTCCTTCCCGGATTCATGCTGAACCACTTTTGACCAAAAAGAAGTTGGCTTTTCAGAAAAATTGCTGGCCTCCCACCCTCCTACAAGCTTTCTAACAGTGAAAATAAGGTCTCCACAAAAAATGAGCCCAAACCGATGCAAAATGAAGGTTCGGGGGCCAAAACGCGTAGCCCGAGGCCCCGAAAACTGGCTGTTAGGCACCGGGAGTGGTGTTCGACCACGAAGTGGGTCTCTCGGACCCCAGTGTCCCTCAAAAGGGAGTAAATAAGATGCATGCCAAAAACCGGAGCAAAAGGAGATGGTTAAGCGGTCCCGAACCGAGGCACACGGCCTGACGGCTCCGAAAACCGGGAATCGGACTCCGAAATGGGCAAAATGGCCCGCGGCCACAAAATGTAGCCCACGGCCACTAAGAGATGGTCTACAGGACCTCTTCCTCCCCTCAGGAAAAGAAACAGAGAAAACTGAGTCTGGTTCGCAAACCGAGGCAAGGCACAGAAGAGGGTTCGGAAGTCCGGAGGCAGGGCTCGCAGCCAGGACTCTGCAACTTCTGAACGAGCACGATATGAAAAATCACCGAGTGCTCAACTGGTGACGTCTGGGTCTTAAGGTCGGTCAAAAATGGGGTGTCTACACTCAGCAAAATGAAAAGCAAAAATGAGGGGAAGGGAGAGATGTGGGGGGACAACCCCACGTGGGTTTAGTGGCTTTCCTGAAAAAAAAAAATGATTTCCCCAAAAATAATATAATTTTTTTGTGATAATACCTCCAAATTTTATAATATAAATTATAAAATGATATAATTTTTCTCACCACAAAATATGATAGTTTTGTTTACCACAAAATATAATATTTTGCTCATCACCAAATATACACTCATTTTATTCACTACAAAAATATATAATTTTTTTACCATATGGAACACACCATAAAATCAACTCTCAAATATTTATTATAATCCTATATAATAAATAATAACAACTCCCAAGGTAGTTATTATCAATCACATAATTAAAAGGACCAAACAGTTAAACAAAAGTCATTAAACAAACTTAATTTAAATTAAATCTAAGTCATGGGCCCCACTCATAAGCCAAACATGGTCCAATTATTTACCAAAATAGACCCAATAAATTTATCTCAAATCATGGTCTAAACGCCCATAACTCAATTTCAAATTCCACTACAAATTAAATTGAATACCAATCAGTTCGCAATTTTTTTTTTATAAAATAAATACATATCAATTAATTTCTGAAATTTTTGTCCAACGTGCTAGACTCTTATCAAAACAACATAATAAAAATTTTATAATTTCTGAGATCGAAAATCATATTTTTTTTAAAAAAACTACTACAAAATTGAACCATTTTCACACATAACTTTACACAACACTCTAATCCAAATATTACTCAATTAATTTATGCACTGACTATTTAAAAGAAAATATTTTGGGACATTACATCATTGATGGAGTCCAAATCCTCTGCTATGTTTGTCTACAGTGGTCCTTGCGATGCCCCCAAAACGACGTCGTTTTGGGGGGAAATTTCTCCAAGAAAAAGAAAGAAAGAGAAAAAAAAAAAAAAAACAAAGGCAAGAGTGCAGCGAAAAGAATAAAGAAAGAGGCATCAATGAAAAATTATTGGAAAGAAAAGGCAACCAAATTGATACCTGTGCAACTCGATCAGACTCATAAACAATTAGATTTGACGAAAAATTATTTATGTGATTTGAGATATCTAGGTTTTATGTGATTTGAGATTTGTTCCTTTAAGATTGCTGTAACGCCCTCAAAAATATACCCATTATATATAACATTGACATGCATTATTTAAAGAAAACACTTTAATAATTCATTATAATATCCATCAGAGTCTTACTAAACAAAAGCATTACATGTAACATCAAAGTAAATGCCCTACCGGCTTACATCTTTCCAAGCCAACACTTGGACACAAAGTATGAGTTCTAACTCAACTATAAATAAAGCCCTAGGCTTGAGTGTTTACATGTACTAACAATGAAAAACAAATAACTAAAAATAGTCTTCAAAATCCAAGTCCTTCCAAGCTAAGTCCTTGGAGGTAGCTTATCACCTGAACCTGAAAATGATGTTCCCATAAAGGGTGAGCCACAGCCCAGTAGAAATATACTAAACCACATATAAGCAATGAATAAAGCAATAGCATTCAACAGATGGTTAACCAAGATAATCAATTACTTCATTTTACAGTCTCATGACACTATTGTCTAAGACACGTTTTACTTTCCAATTTTATCAACATGGCTCAGAACCTGGCCAAACTTACAACAGTGAATTACATATATCATATTCACATCCTTCCAATATCAACAAACAAATGAGACTCAAGCTCAAATCAAAACACTTCATACTTCCAGATTGATACACATTTTAGTGCTGTATCAATAAAACACTTCTATATAAATAAGCACACATAAAAGTGATGCTAATGGAGTCCATCCCCTTTCTCCTCCCAAACAAAATCTGGTTTAGAGGTCCATCCCCTATCTTCCCCTAAACCGTGGAGTACATCCCCTATCTCCTCCCACACAAAACAATGTATGCAAATGCAATGCTCAATCAATACACGTATTTTCTGTATCAATGCAATAATCAAAATTAATGACTTAACCAATGTGATTAGTTTCAGTTATTCCAAATCCACATGCAATATCTACAACAATCACGACTATCCTCCACCGATAGCCCAAAACAGTTATTTCTAGACTGGAAATAAATACATCAACAATTCAATGGGCGAGTGATTTACATTATCCAACTACGCCATTTAAGCAATAAATTTCCCAATTTCATGAATTTAACCAATTTTCCCAATTCCCTTAAATTAATGATACGAATTAATTAATTTAAACAACTAGGGTTTTTCCCAAATTATCAAAGTAACCCCAACTTATCAAAATACCAAAACTTAGAACAAAACCTATAAAATGGAGTAGGAAATCCCTACCTCGAAGAAATAGCCCCAAAAGAGAAGATGGAGATGAAGACCCAAACTCCAAAATGCTCCCAAACTACCAACAATACAGATTAAATGGAAGCCCTCGACCCACTCTATCTTTTTAATAAAGGATCTAAGGTAGAAACTCACTCTAAGTAGATCAATCCTAAGAGAGAAGGTGTGTAGAGGGAGAGAGAAGTCGGACCTAGGGTTTGGAATCAAAAGAAGATGAAAAAGACTGATCAAAACCCGCTGCTGCGTATATAAACTGGACAGGCTCGCTCAAGCGAAGACTTGGTCGCTCGAGCGACCAGACACAAAAATCTACGCTCGAGCCAAGGAGGCCTTGCTCGAGCCAACAACCCAAAAGCTCGCTCGAGCGAAAGAAATCTCGCTCGAGCTATAGCGATCCCGGGTTTACCCTTGTTGAATAGTGATCCGGACATGTGTCCGTGGATGTTGGTAGTTGTTTATTATTCGTTTGCATCCTCTTTACTGGTATATTAAGTTATAGGATGTGTTGGGCAGGTTTGTTACAGGTTGGTTGTGTTTGGGAGCCTAGTGTTGCTGCCCAGATTTTTGGACCTTCGCTCGAGCGAGGAGTTGGTAGCTCGAGCGAGTGTTGAGTTCGTGTCTGGTGGGTCGAGCCAGAGTGGCTTCACTCGAGCGAGCGCTTGCTCCTGGTTCTGGACCTGAGAGTGGTGTTTCTTGGCTCAAGCGAGCTTTTCTTGGCTCGAGCGGTCTGGTTTGTTCTTCGCTCGAGCGAGAGGTCTGTCGCTCGAGCGTGCTCCTGGTTGCAGACCTGAGGGTTTGAGTTGTTGGCTCGAGCGAGAATTGTTTCGCTCGAGCGCACTTTTGAGTTTTTGGCTCGAGCGAGGACTACTTGGCTCGAGCGAGAGTTTTCTGTGTCTGGTCGCTCGAGCGATGAAGGCTTCGCTCGAGTGAGCGTGTTTTATATCAGCGGACAGTAGCGTTTTGAACATCACTTTTTCACTTTCTTTTTTTGATCAAACCCTAAATCCGAGACCCTCTCTCTCTACACTTATGTTCTCTCTAAGAATTTGATCTCCCTAGAGTGTGAATCTAGCCTAGGGCCTTTGTTAAAAAGATAGAGGGCGTTGAGAGCTTTGATTTAATCTGAAAAAGTTTGGATTTGGAGCACGTTGATCTTCGAGTCTTCATCTCCTTTTTGGCTTAAACTTCGAGGTAGGGATATCCTACTCCTCTCTATGGATTTTGTCTTTAAATTTTGGTATTTTGAGATGTTGGGGTTGGTTTGGTATTTTTGTGAAAGTTTGGGGCTTTTGTGTAATTTTACAAAAGTTGGGATTTTATTCATAATAAACCTAGATGCATGTTTGGAATAGAGAAATGGAATAGATGTTCAATCATTGATGAAAATGGGACCTAAGGGTTGAAATGTTAATTATGGGAATTGACCTAATTACATTGTTTAATTAATTGGGAAAATTAATTGTGAGGAATGAGGAAATGAAACGTTGATTGAATATCCATTGTGCACTTATTTTCTGTTTAGAAATAACTGCATTGGGCTATCGGTGGAGGATAGTCGTGATTGTTGTAGACAATGCATGATGATTAGGCAAACTGAAACTAATCAATGAAGTGTGTCATGGAACTTGACGGTTGATAGAATACATTAACTATATGTATTGAGTGATTGTATATAGAACCATTGTGTTTGTATACGTTATGTGTAGAGGAGGAGATGGGGGATGTACTCCGCGGTTCAGGGGAAGATAGGTGATGTACCTCTAAACCGGATAGTGTTGAGAGAAGATAGGGGATGAACTCCGTAGATACAGCTCATATGCTTGTCTAAAGAAGTGAAGATAGAGCTTATATGCTTATCTTTGTGATGTGTGGATATAGCTTTTATGCTTATCTGTGGATATCGTGGTTATACATATCTGTTGTAGAATGTGGATATAGCTTATATGCTTATCTGTGGATATTGTTGTTATACATATCTGTTGAGAATATGGGTAGTGCTTATATGCCTATCCGTTGAAAAAGGAAAAATGAAAGGAAACCTGGACTCATAAGTCGTATGACATAAATATGTGATTTATGTGATTGTATCAGTGTTGGCCATCTATCAATTGCTAATATTTTAGTCATTGTTCATGGTTGGTTTAGTGTATTTCTACTGGGCTGTGGCTCACCCTATATGGGAATATCATTTTCAGGTGCAGGAAGCATGCCACCTCCAAGGACATAGCTTGGGAGGCTAGAGGCGGACATAATGTTGTCGTCTTACTTTTTGATGTATTACATGTAAATACAAGCCAAGGGCTTAATGTGTATGAGTTAGTACTCTTTTGTTGTAACCAAGTGTTAACTTGGAAAACTGTAAGCCTGTAGGGCATTTGCTTTTGTTGTTAACATGTAATACTTTTTGTAATGAAACTCTGAGAAATGAAAGAATGTGGAACTTTTGAATATCAATGCATGTCTTATTTGTTGGGTTTAATGTTATTATTTTGAGGGTGTTACACGAGCGAATAACTCAAACCCTCAGGTCTGAAACCAGACACACGCTCGAGCGAAGGAACTCCCGCTCGAGCGAAGAACGAACTAACTCGCTCGAGCGAAGAAAAGCTCGCTCGAGCCAAAAACCTCAGCTCTCAGGTCTTACAACAAAATGCAATCCTCGCTCAATCGAAGAAACCCTGGCTCGAGCGACGGACCAAAACAAAGAGTTCGCTCGAGCGAAGAACTGCTCGCTCGAGCGAAGGGTCAAAATTCTGGGCAGCAACCCATTGCTCCCAAGCTCAACCAACCTGCTATAAACCTGCCCATTGCAACTCCCAACTCAGAAATAGGAAATTAAAGGACGGTAACGATCATAATACAATGGCAGGAGCTACGGAACCTAAGTCCGGATACAATAATCAAATGGGAAAAGACCGGGGTCGCTATAATTGCAGATTTGCAGATTGCATCTATATTTGAGATTATTATAGATTTGCAATCTTGTCTTCATTGGATGATTTATATCTTGACCTAGTTTATCAATTTTCTTTTTGGGTTTGAATCTATGTTTATTTTGTGGTGGGTGGGATTTAGTAGTTTTTATAAAGTCAGAAATATTAAGTTAAGAGAGAGAGAGAGAGAGAGAGAGAGAGAGAGAGAGAGAAACTTAATTGAACATAATGTTGTTTCTCATCTTTCATAGTGACCAAAGGTCTGCAAGAGTTAGGGCATTTTTTCTTTTCAATTTATTTTAGGTTGTTAACAGTTGAAAACATACTACCAATCAAATAAAATCTTCAAAGCGAGAGGTGAAATGAAACCCTTTTCATTAGTCCCCAACAGAGTAGGGATGTTGAACAATGAACCATATACTTCTTCACTCCAGTAGCAAGAAAAGCAAGTGATTAACATTGTTTCTTTGGAAAAAGAATGAAAAACATTGTGCTCAAGAATCTCATTGAGGATGTATAGTGCGGACACACACACACACACACACACACAGATATATATAATATAGAGAGAGAATGACATACCTGAAACTGAAAGCTTTTGCATCCGCCATAGCCATGGTACAATGGAGTAAGGTTTTACTATGCTTGTTTATATATATTTTTCTCTCGCGTTGTAATGCAATTGATTTGGCAGCTCGATTTCTAAATTTTTTTTTAAAATATATTTTTGAGGAAAACTTTTTTTGATTTGTGCTTTTACATGACCTTTTGTATAGGTGTTTGTAGGCCATGCTTTGATTTTGGGAGTTATTTTGTGATTTGTTGATAAATCTTGCAAATTATTATTATTACTATTTTTTGTGATTAAGGATTTTTTTTTTTAATAACATTTCTTTCCCTTACAAAAAATAAAAAGAAAAAAAAATGATGAGAAGATTCAAATCAAATGTTGGTATCATTTGTTAAGGTAGAACCCATTATGAATAATAATGCTACATTTTTATTTGAGTGTAAAAAATTATTGAGTAGTTTTAGAGTATTATATGATATTAAACATCTATTATTATTATTATTATTATTATTATTATTATTATTATTATTATTATTATTATTATTATTATTATATAAATAGAATGCTTATTTTGTATAAACTCTATCATATATATATATATATATATATATTTGTCCTTTATATAACTACTGATTGGGCACGTGCATTACACATGGTACGTGATTTTTCATCTACTATTAGTACTATAATTATACGTCTCTTAAATTGATATATATATATATATATATATTTGGCCTTTATATAACTACTGATTGGGCACGTGCATTACACATGGTACGTGATTTTTCATCTACTATTAGTACTATAATTATACATCTCTTAAATTGATATGTGATATATATATAAAGTATGGAGATTTGTATGGGTAAATTGATCTGTATCTAAAATACAACTAAGTAAGAAATGAATACATACTCGGCTGAAGAATTTAAATGTTAAATGAGAAATTTTATAAACATAAATATTATTTTATAGTTAGATTGTTGAGATCACAATCTTATCTTAAACAGTAAATAGTAAAAAGTCCTTTAAATATATAGTATTACACAAATTTTTTTCTATCAACTATCCACTTCAAATTTTCATATTTCGTACCTTTAATACAATTGAATGTATGAAATTAATTGTACAATTACACAATTTTGTTTAATAATTCATCTCATAATACAAACTCATTGAACTTACTATTGCATGCTATTTGCATACTATTGGTGTAAGAATGCATTAATATCAATATGTAATATATTTTTATATATCAAGAATTATTGAGTCTCGTTTCCTGTGCCACGAATATTTTGCATGATAAAAATATAATATTAGCCATTAGTATATTTGCATTTATGTACAAAATGTGGAATAGTTATTTTAGAAAATAGAATGATATTGTATCTTAATATTTCAATCGATATAAGAATTTCATAATTATTTTCATGATATTTATAGATCCATACTTATAAGTATTTGTAAGTTCACTTTCATAAAACTGTCAAATTACATAATTTATTATATCATCTGTTAGTAATCAGCATATGACAAAAGTTAATCGAAACTTTACATTTGATGTACTTACTTTCTACATCATTGAGTTACTATGATAATGTTTGGGCATCATTTGATTTTTTTTTTTCTCTCTTATAATTTGACTAAAATGTGTTCATGAGGTATATTTGTCTTGTTTGGCAAAGGCTAAAATTTGAACTTTTAGGCTAAAATTCACAAAAGATAAAATAGACTAAAATAGTTAATAAGACAAAGTGTCACATCAAATCAATAATCATTTCACTTTTTCTCTCACAAACATCACATCCAACTATAAAAAAATCTCCTCATCTTCCCAAACACAAAACTTTTAGCCTATTAAAATAGCCAAAAACTAAAATAGCCTACTAAAATAGACAACTTCCCAAACAAGGCCATTGTTTTTCTTAAACTTTACAACAAATAGGATGATTCGTGCTTGAGCTTGTCTAACTTTACTTGGAGAGCATGTTACAACAGATCTTCTATAATTTTTATTTCACCATCTTCTTATTTTTCTTCTTGCTCACCACTATAACTCATTGTAATAAAAATATTTTGATAAGTAAGAGTTTGAGCCGATATCATATTGTTATGAATTTTAAAATCCGTTTTTCTTCCATAATGTATTTTTTCTGTAAAGGAAAAAGAAAAGTACAATTATTGTCGTGATGGAAGTATTTTACAAAGTCTTGGTTTGTTATTGAAAGTATTAGTTGTGGCACTTATTTATATGACATATATGTATATATGTATTCAACATAAAGTTGATAGGAGGACAATACATATAATTATATTACTAAAGCAGTACATGTTGAAAAAAAAATTAAAGTATCCGATAATAATATAGCATTATGGATTGACAATCTATGAATGCAGTAATATATATAAATTTATATTTGTATGTTTTTTTTTATATATTTATATATGTAGTCACTAAAATATATAAGATATTACAAGTGAAACCTTTTGCAACAACATAATACATGTAACAATGAAAAATTAATTATTCATACACTACTACAAAAATAGTTAAAGATCACACTTTGACAAAAAAAAAGATCTCACTTTTATTGGAAGTGTGATAAAAAAAATTAGATTGATATTTTAATCACACTTAATTTGATTGAGTGTGATAATATTTATTTTTTATGTCACTTTTCAATTAAGTGTGATTATATATATATATATATATATATATATTTTTAATCACACCTTCTAATTAAAGTGTGATTATATATATATATATTTTTTAATCACACATTCTAATTAAAGTGTGATTATTTATATATTTTTTAATCACACCTTCTAATTAAAGTGCGATTATATATATACTACTACTTTTTAATCACACATTTTAAATAGGTGTGATTATATAAATATTTTTTAACCACACATTCTAATTAAAGTATGATTATTTATATATTTTTTAATCACACCTTCTAATTAAAATGTGATTATATATACACTACTACTTTTTAATCACACTTTTTAAATAGGTGTGATTATATAGATATTTTTTAACCACACATTCTAATTAAAGTGTGATTATTTATATATTTTTTAATCACACCTTCTAATTAAAGTGTGATTATATATACACTACTACTTTTTAATCACACTTTTTAAATAGGTGTGATTATATAGATATTTTTTAACCACACATTCTAATTAAAGTGTGATTATTTATATATTTTTTAATCACACCTTCTAATTAAAGTGTGATTATATATACACTACTACTTTTTAATCACACTTTTTAAATAGGTGTGATTATATAGATATTTTTTAACCACACATTCTAATTAAAGTGTGATTATTTATATATTTTTTAATCACACCTTCTAATTAAAGTGTGATTATATATACACTACTACTTTTTAATCACACTTTTTAAATAAGTGTGATTATATATATATTTTTTAATCACACATTTTAATTAAAGTGTGATTATATATACATTACTACTTTTTAATAACACTCCCTAAATAGGTGTGATTGTATAAAATATTTCAATTTGATTGTTATATAAAATATACAATTCCCAAATTCGCGCCTCTATTCTACCCATGAATGATAGAGATGACTCACTACTAGAAAATGAGGCTTTAGACACGGAACTTTTTCACCCATTTTTTCATCTTTCTATCTCTCTGTCTCTGTCTCTCTTCTCTCTCTCTCACTCTCACTCATCACTCTTCTCTGTCTGTCTGTCTGTCTCTCTCTCTCTCTTTCTCTTTGTCTATCTCTCTCATCTCTCTCTGTCTCTCTTCTCTATCTCTCTTCTCGTTATCTCTCTCGTTCATCTCTCTCTGTCTCTCTCTCATTTATCTCTTTTCGCTCTTTTTTTCTCTCCCTCTCTCTTTGTCTATATCTTTTAACCTATTTTTTCATCTTCCTCTCTCTCTTCTCTTTCTCTCTCTCTCACTCATCACTCTTTTCTTTCTGTCTATCTGTCTCTCTCTCTCTCTGTGTCTGTCACTCATCTATCTCTTCTCTCATCTCTTTTCTCTCTCTGTCTCTTTCGTTCATCTCTCTTCTCTCTATCTCTCTCATATTTCTCTGTCTCTCTCGCTCATCTCTCTTCTCTCTCTCTCTCTCTCTCTCGTTCATCTCTCTTCTCTCTCTATATTTTTTCTGTCTCTCACTCTCTATCTTTTTGTCCCTCTCTCTCTCTTCTCTTTCTCTCTCTCTTTCTCTCCCACTATGTTCGCGTTGCTCACTCTCTCCCTTCTGTCTTCTCTATTTACTGAGCTCCCTCTCGATTTATCTATCCACTACAAGAAAATGCACTTTTAGCGACCACTTTGTCTTTCTCTTGCTCATCACTCTATCTTTGTCTCTCTCTCTCTCTCTCTCTTTCTCTCCTCCATCTGTCTCTCACTCATTTTTCTCTCTCTCACCACCCATCTCCTTTACCACCTTCACCACTACTGCAAACGCCATTCCACTACCACCATTACTACCACTGTCGCCACTTCACCTCTACGACTACCATTGCTACTACCATTGCCACCACTA
Organism: Camellia sinensis; assembly: GCF_055761805.1. Classification (NCBI taxonomy): domain Eukaryota; kingdom Viridiplantae; phylum Streptophyta; class Magnoliopsida; order Ericales; family Theaceae; genus Camellia; species Camellia sinensis. Next base: position 29,477,255 of record NC_138963.1, on the reverse strand, counting down.
CCACTACTGCCACTATCTCTCTTTTCTCTATGTCTCTTTTCTGTCTCTCACTCTCATTCCCTATCTATTTCTCTTTTTCTCTCTCTTTCTCTCCCACTATGTTTGCGTTATTCACTTTCTCACTTCCGTCTTCTCTATTTACTGAGCTCCTTCTCGATTTATCGATTCACTACAAGAAAATGTACTTTTAGCGACCACTTTGTTTCTCTCTCGCTCATCACTCTGTCTCTTTCTCCCTCCTCTATCTGTCTCTCACTCATTTCTCTCTCTCACCACCCATCTCCTCTACCACCTTCACCACTACTGCAAACGCCATTCCATCACCACCACTACTTCCATTGTCGCCACTTCACCTCTACGACTACCATTACTACTACTATCGCCACCACTCTACTACCACCACTACCACTACTGCAACTACTACTACCATTACCTCTGTTTCATCCCTACCACTCCATTTGCACTACCACTACCATAACTTCACCACTAATCTCTTTCGCCATCGCCATCGCCATCACCATCACCATCACCATCACCATCACCACTACCATCATCTCTTATCCACCACCTTCACCACTACTGCCGCTCTCTTTCCTCTACCACAAAAAATTAATTCATGATTTTTAGTAATAAAAAAAAATAGGCCGCAGAAAAATATTTTTCATTGACTACAGAAAATTAACTTTTATTTTAGTGAAAAATATTTTTCATTAAAATATATATTACCCCTACTTCTACCAAATAAAAAATAATAATATTTTTTTTCCATTAAAATAAAAATGAAACAAATAAATTTTCAATCTTAGTGACTAAAAAAAAAAAATTTAATTTTTTCATTAACTACAAAAAAATATATATTTTAACAAAAAATAAATTTACTTTTTTATTTTTTATTTTTTATTTTTATTTTTATTTTTATTTTTCATTCCCGCCCTTTATTTTTTTTCCATTCCCGCTCCCCCTTTTATTTTTTCCCCATTCCCGCTTCTACACCGCCCCCCTCCCCAAAAAAAAATCCCCAATCTCAAACCTAAAAAATCCTTAATCTCTTCTCCCCCCCTCTTTTTTTTCTCTCTCTCTCTCTCTCTCGATTGAGGGCGAGCGGCGGCGGATGATTGCGAGCAACAAACGAGGCTGCTGTGTGAATGGAAAGGGCTCCGGAGTGCAAGAGTAGCAGCAGCGTCGCTGTCGTTGTCGGAGCAACGTCGTCATCATCGGCCTCCTCTTCTGCCACCTCAACATCTCTTATGTCGGGCAAAAGCGTGGAAGATTGCTTATAAATTTGGAAGAAGATGAGCAACCTAAGAAGAAAATACAGCTAGGTAATCCTGCTACCCAGTGGATATCAGTCTACAATGCCCGCCGTCCCATGAAGCAGCGGTAAGTTGGTACAAATGATCCCAAAGGAAGTCCCAAATACACAGGGAAGAGATCCCACCTGGTCAATGTCAATATCAGTAAGTAACTATAACTAGACATTTCTGTTTTGTTCAATATTTTTTTTGGGTTTTGATTTACTAGTTTTTTTGAGGGTTTTGGTGGTGGGTCGATGACGATCGAAGCAAGATTGGTGGATCAGAGAAGAGACACGAATGTTGGGCATGTTGATAAGATCATTAGGTGGAAGAAATTTCATAGAAGGACCAAGAGGCCGACAGGTCTGCAGAGGCTGTTCGTGTCTTGCAAGGAGGTGTTCAGAGGCCATGGGATTGTTCCTTCTCTGAGTGATGTGCAAAAGTTGTGCCATATTTTAGGTGAGTTTGATTTTGAAATCACAATCATATATTTGGATTGGATATTTATGGATTGTTTAGTATTGTTGTTGTTATGTTTTAGATATGTATGTGTATCTTTGTGTGTTTATGTTTATTTATTACAATTTAAATTGTTGGTTTTATGGTTGATCCTGTAATTTGACATAATGGGTTGAACATTGATTGTGAAGTAGTTGTTTTGCCAAATTGCCAGTGTTTTCGCGTTGTTCTTACGGAAGTGAGATATTTCTAGGGCTTTAGAATTATCTAGGAAAAAAATTGTGAGAAAGAAAGTTGCTTCATATACAGTGTTTCCCATACAAATTAGTGCTAGAAGTGGAAACATTGGTCAAATATTATTAAATTAAAAAAAGTTAATAAATTTCCCAAAAAAATTCATTTGATTCGAAACAGGTGAACGTAATCATAAAATGATTTTGATTTTGTAGTGTTTGGATTTACTTAGAGATGGATTTACCCAAAATAGAAAGCTTTTTGAATCTATATTGTGACCATTGAAACAGCTTCCTTTTCATTTCTTTTGCAAGGAAAGCAGTTACATGTGATCATACGTTGAGATAATTTAGGCTCGTGTAATGTAATGACAGTTGTTTTAGCATTTGGGTCAAAATTGAGCATTGGCTCGGGGAATTTAAGGTGTGCATTTGCATGAAACAAACCTTTTTGTCGTCCAAATGCCCCATATAATTGATCATGATCAGTTTTGCATTACCCGGAAGTTGAGTTGTTGATTTCTGACTATAGTGTGTTGTAACGTGTTTTTTTTTTCTCTTGTTGAATTGTATGTCATTGTAAAATGAGGTTGTCGGTTTATGTTTGTTTGTTTCTTTTCTATTTTTAATCATTTTCTGTTTGTCCTTGATCTTATTGGGTATGTAGTAATACTTCCAGGTTGTCTTAAATGCATTGCCAAATGGGATTAAAAGCCGACATACCCTGGTGGGGTGGTTACATGAATGCTGTTATGCTTAATTATCTCTTTTTCACATTGGAACAAATGCAGATATAATTGCCATGCCGGCAAACTAGCTTGTTCACTATTTGATCATATGTTTGTGTTTAATTAGAGTAGTTACTCGTTGGATTGTCGATTGAGTAGTTTCAAACTTGAGATTACAAAAAAAATAGAGGAGGAATTAAGTGGAAGTCCTAATAGGTAGACTTATTAGCTAACATGTCCTAGGATAATGATATTTTTTTATCAAACACTATTAAAAAATGTCAATAATTGTAAGTTTACCTAAAAATAAATAAGATCTCTCACTACCGTCCTCTTCAGTGCTCGATTTTGAAATAGTGAAGGTAAAGCATCTTCTATGAACATGGAATTAGTATCCGGAGCTAGTTACTTAGAGCCCCATTAAAAAGTGAATTATTTGTTGAAGACGGTTCATTACTAACAAAACTACGAAAAATAATTTTTCTTAGAGTAAATGTCAATTTTTCGAACTAGCATGTCTTGGTTTAGTCAAAACTAGAAAAAAAAACACACACACACACACGCAACACATACAAGCCTGATTTGTTATAGCAAGTGGAAAGAAAATGGAAAAGAGAAATTGAAGAGGTAATACTATAAGTGAGTGGATGTATACATATTACCCCTACTCTCTTTGTTGTGTCGTGCTTAGTATCTAATCTTTTATTAAATGTCTTGTTTCTCAAATAATATTGTCATTTTCTACAAGTGCATATCTTGAGTTTTAGATCACTTTTTTGTTTTATTATTAAATTATTCTAGCTTAAGAAAGTTTGAAATCATTCATGCCTTGATGATTTATTTTGGCTTCTACAAGGGTATCAATATCTTTTGTAGCTTTATACAATTTGTGTGGAGAATCAAAATAATTATGTCATTTTTTGTGGCTGTGGGGAAAGGATTGGGGCAGTTTAACAACTGGATAAATTACATTATTTTTGGTGTGATCTAAATGTAAGTTTATAAATTAATTAGTAAGTTTATTCATATGCTTCTGGCGGTTTTTAAATTAATTTGTTTTTTTTATTTTTCAGGTCAGAAATTTCTTGGAGAGATGCAAAATATGGTCAAAGAATTCAAGAACTTACTTTTTTCAAGTTTTTTATTTTTTATTTTTTAATGTATGTAATCACAGTTAATTTTTTTTTTTTTATTAATTTCTTTGTATATACTTTTAAACATTTAACTTTCATTTATGAAATATATGATATTATTTCATTCAATATATGGTTGTGATTCAAAATATAGTATATAGTGTGCATTACATTATTCAAATGCACGTGCAAAAATAATATTGATTATTCTTTAAATATGTCAATTTTTTTTTTATCACAGGTTTTAAATGTTTTTAATCACACTTAAAAGGTGTGATCTAAATGTTTTTAACCACACTTAAAAGGTGTGATCTAAATGTTTTTAATCACACTTAAAAGGTGTGAACTAAAGTTTTTAATCACACTTAAAATGTGTGATCTAAATGTTTTTAACCACACTTAAAAGGTGTGATCTAAATATTTTTAATCACACTTAAAAGGTGTGATCTAAATGTTTTTAACCACACTTAAAAGGTGTGATCTAAATGTTTTTAATCACACTTAAAAGGTGTGATCTAAATATTATTAATCACACTTAAAAGATGTGATGAAAGTATTTTTTAATGACACTTAAAAAGTGTGATTAAAAATGACCATTTTTGATCACACTCCTAAAGACCATACTTTAATAAAACTTAAAAGGTGTGATTAAAAAATATACATCACACCAAAAAAGTGTGATCTTTATCTATATTTGTAGTAGTGATAATTAATAGTTGGTCATAATGTAGATATTTAGTGTTATATTTTTATGTTTTGTTGTGTGTATGCACTATTTTTTTTAATTAGATTATTAAATTCACATAAAAATTGAAAGGAATTTGTGAATAATTTGTGTAAAATTAGAGATTAGTGAAAAAATATTTTTTTTTTAAAAGTTTACAGTATTTGGTTTGGTTTGGTTTGGTTTTTCAAAATTTTATTTTGAATTTTTTAGTTTTAATATTTTTTTATTTTTTATTTTTTTCTTTGACACTGTTTCTTTTAATAACCCTTTTATTTTCTTTTTAGAATCACTTAAGTTAATAGTATATATATATATATATATATATATATATTTTATTTTGAGTGTAGCACTAATAAATCCCAAATGATTATCTTACGAACTGTTTGGTCCTCTCTTTTTTTATTTTTTATAGACCCAAAGGTTCCATTGTAGTGTGAATTACATAAATGGCCAACCATAAACGCGCGTGTTATATGCTGAGAGACAAATATGAGTTTTCTCGTAATATTGAAATTACTAAACATAATACTTCAAAAAAATTCTTTAGTGTACTTTTTCAAATGTAACACTCAATGTAACACATTGAAAAACTCTTTAGTATACTTTTCTTAAACATAACAATGTAACATTCTAAAAAAATTCCTTAGGCCTCGTTTGGGAACAGGTTTTTTTAGTTACTTTTTGATTTTTTGGCTAAAATGTGAGGTAAAAAAAAACAAATATGTTTGGGATGACTTTTTGACTTTTTACGAAAAGATGTGCAAAAAGTAGAGAGAAAAGAGAATCTTTAACTTTTTGATATATGTTGTTGGCTTTTTAGTTTTTTTAATAACTTTTTGGCTAAAGAAGCCACTTGCTAAATGAGGCCTTAGTGTACTTTTTTCAAATGTAAAATTCTAATCAATGTAACACACAAAAACTTTTTAATGTGTTTTTCCCAAACGTAACATTCTAATGTAACCCGTTAAAAAATTCATTAGTATACTTTTATTAAATGTAACAATGCAACATTCCAAAAAAATTCATTAGTGTACTTTTCCCAAACGTAATACTCTAATCAATGTAACAGATAAAAACTCTTTAGTGTATTTTTTCCAAAGGTAACATTTCAATGTAACATACTATAGCGATCCCAGTTTTAACCCGACTCTTGTGATGTCCCGGACTCGGGTTTAGTACTTTTATATTGTTGTCTATCTCTTTCTTCCCTTGTGTACCTTTAAAATTGGTCTTTGGGTGGTTGTGGTTGTGGTTGTGGTTGTGGTTGTGTTTGGGACAGGTTAGTTGCCCAGTTTTCAACTTTGTGTTGCCCAGATTTTTGGTCTTCCGCTCGAGTGGCCATTATTGCGCTTGAGCGGGCTATGTGAATTTTGGTCCTCCGCCCTAGCAGACTTTTTGGCGCTCGAGTGAGAATTGGAAACCCTGAGTACTTTGCACGTCTACAAAAGTACTGGACATGTGTCTTTCACACTTGGGCGGCGTTTCTTACACTCGAGCATCCTTTCTTGAACTCGAGTGGTTGGTCTATTGTCTACAAAAATACTGGAAGTGTGTATTACATGCTCGAGCGGGTCCTTTCTTGCGCTCAAGTGGAACATTAGTTTGTGTCTGTCGCTTGAGCATGAAACCCTTCGCTCGAGCAGACTGCGCGTATATTAGATCATAAAGTGACATTTTATATCACTTTTTCATATCTCTCTCTCTCTCTCTAAAACTCTCCAAAACCCTAAAAGTTGAGGTTCTCTCTCTAGAATACTCTCTCTCTCTGCATTTTAGCCTAGATCTTTTGATCTCCTCACCCTACTTCCTTTGAGAAAAAGGTGGAGCTTCTCGAGACCTCCATTTTCATCCAAGTGGAAGTTGATTTCATCATTTTCGGAGTTCCATCCTTTCTTAGCTAGCCTCCTTTGAGCTTCTATACTTGAGGTAGGGATATTCTACACCTTAATATGACTTTTAATCTAGGTATTTGTTTTATGCATAAATAGTGGAATTTGGGAGGATTTGGGAAAAGCTAGGGTTTGGATTCAAAATTGAAATAGGGGTTTTCCATGTTGGTTTACAAAATGGCTATGGGGCTTTGTTTGTAAAGTTCTTTAGTGTTGAAATGGTGAGATTTGACCTTGGGGTTGATTTTTGGACAAGGAGGAAGTTTGCCCTAGTTTGTGTTAAATAATTATTTTGCATAAATAATGAAATTGATGTGGGAAATATGAAATTGGAGGGATATATGAATGAATGGTGTAGTTGGATTTGTTGAATCACTCACCTATGGAAATTTGATAAATTATCTGTTATATAGATTGTATATCTGTTTAAAAATATCTGTTTTGGGCTATCGGTGGAGGATAGCCATGATTGTTGTAGAAATTGCATGAGGATTAGGTGAATTGAAATTAATCATTTAGCTATGTCATTGAATATGATGGTATGTTGAATGCATTAGATATGTGTAGTTGAATATCATTGTATATGACGGTGTTTTAAATACATTGTATATGTATATGGTTTGGGAGAAGAAAGGGGATGTACTCCATATTTTGGGAGGAGATAAGGGATGGACTCTATTGAAATTAAGTTGGCCGGAGTGTCCAGGGTGAAAGTCCCGAAATCATTTGCATACATGGGTGCGGATCTCGCGGATGAAATTTTCGTAAAATGGTAAGGTTGAAGTGTTTGTGCCGTACTAATGTTGTTAGAGAACCACTGAGTTGTGGTCTCAGTTGGATCATTTGAAAGATTATGTATGTTTGTCATATGACCTGAAATGAAGTGAATAAATGAGAATAGACCGAAATATGAATATCAGAATTGAATGGTTATGGATGGTATGTAAATTGGTCATAAAGGTTAAACATTTATATGATACATACTTCTTAGTTAAATTTCATATATTGTGATGGTTTATCTCTACCGGGCTTTGGCTCACCCTACTTGGGAAACCATTTTCAGGTGCTGGTGACATGCCACCTCTAAGAGCATAGCTTGGGAGGACTAGGGGCTGAAGGCTTTATTTTTGTCATATATTTATGTTTAAATGTTTATTCAAAGCCGAGGGCTTTACATGTATAGAGCTTAAGACTCTTTCGTTGTTGTAACCAGTTGATATCTTGGAAAGATGTAAGCTCGTAAGGCATTTATTTTGTTATTATTGACTCATATTACATGTTGTAGATTCAGGATAAATGTTTATGAATGTATAATGCATGTAACACCTTTTGTAACTGAAACTCTGATAAACAAGTATATCATTTTATTATGTCCATCAATCTCATGGAATGGATTATTGTATCATTAATTTGAGGGCGTTGCACATACTAAAAAACTTTTTAGTGTATTTTTTTCAAACGTAACAACATAACATTTCAAAAAAACTCATTTTTGTAATTTTTTTTCCCCCAAACATAACACTTCAATCAATGTAATATACAAAAGCTCCTTAGTGCATTTTTTGAAATGAAGAACTCTAATGTAACACTCCAATGTAACGATAGAAATGCAGATTTTCATGTTTCACAACCAGCACTTCAGCCACAAACCCCCCAAAAAGAATCTTCCACACCTCACCTTTCCATTCCTATGCCCAAAAAGAATTAGAAAATTAGACAAATATATCACAAAAAGACATTCACTTAAACTCAAATGAGACCAAATCAAATACATACAACTTTCCAAAACAAAAAGGAAAATAATTTGTTGTGTATTCGTTTTGGAGAAAAAAAATATTAATATTAAATAATAATAATAACAAAAAAAAATTATAATAAAAAAATAGTACATGTTTGAATTTATAAATTTTTTTGCCAATATTTTAATTTTAAATTTTATTAGATTATTAGATATTAGATTTTCATGTTCAAGTATAATTTAAGTACAAGTATAATTTAAATATAAAATATGAGAAAATTTTAGTATCTTTTATCATCAAAATTGAGAAAATATAAAATTCTAAAATAAAGAGATGGTTTATATAGGACCATTCATGTCTTTTAGAAAATATGGTAATTTGAGAGGGTAAAATGGAGATTTAAAAAAAAGTAGAAAACATATAGGTTCTTTAGATTCACTTAATCTAAATATACTTAGAAAATTATTTGTTGTGTGTTCATTTTGAAAAAAAAAATATTAATATTAAATAATAATAATAACAAAAAAAATTATAATAAAAAATCAGTACATGTTTGAATTTATAATTTTTTTTGCCAATATTTTAATTTTAAATTTAAATTTTATTAGATTATTAGATATTAGATTTTCATGTACAAGTATAATTTAAGTAAAAGTATAATTTAAATATAAAATATGAGAAAATTTTAGTATCTTCTATCATCAAAACTGAGAAAATATAAAATTCTAAAAATAAAGAGATAGTTTATATAGACTCTTCATGTCTTTTAGAAAATATGGTAACTTTGAGAGGGTACAATAGAGATTTAAAAAAAGTAGAAAACATATAGGTTCATTAGATTCACTTAATCTAAATATACTTAGAAAATAATTTGTTGTGTATTTGTTTTGAAAAAAAAAATATTAATATTAAATAATAATAATAACAATATATATATATATATAATAAAAAATTAGTACATGTTTGAATTTATAAATTTTTTTGCCAATATTTTAATTTTAAATTTTATTAGATTATTAGATATTAGATTTTCATGTACAAGTATAATTTAAGTAAAAGTATAATTTAAATATAAAATATGAGAAAATTTTAGTATCGTTTATCATCAAAACTGAGAAAATATAAAATTCTAAAAATAAAGTGATAGTTTATATAGGACTTTTCATTTCTTTTAGAAAATATGGTAACTTTGAGAGGGTAAAATGGAGATTTAAAAAACTAGAAAACATATATGTGTTGACCGCTTCAGAAGTCGTCTCGTTTTCTTTTGTGTTATGTTGGGTAAGTTGTTGCTGAAAATTTCTTCTCTAACATTTTTTTCGGTTGCGTTGTTTCTTTTTCCGAGTTTTTACTCGTTTCGGAGGGTGCGAGGTCAACTCCGGGATGTCGGGTGAGAAGCTGAAGTTTTTCCTAGTTGGAGAGCCAGGGCTGCACGTGTGGGGGCCTTGGGTCGCATGTGCGGGAGGGGCCGCACGTGCGGGGGATCAAGCCGCACGTGCGAGAAGTGGGGAAGGGGTACTATATGCACACTGCCTAATAGGCAGGTGCGCGAGTGGAGGTGTGCAGAAGACCACACATGCGGGGGTGAGAGCCGAACATGCGAGAAGGCCGCTCTGCACGTGCGGGAGAGTGCGTTGCACGTGCGGCCAAGGGCGTTTCTACCTCGTTTTTCGCGCAATACAACCATGTATTGGTCTTTTGCTCTTTTTCTTTCATTTTTTTGATTTGGTCTCTCTCTCTCTCTCTCTTTATATATATCATCTTCCTCTCTTTTTCTCTCATCTCTCTCTACCCAAACCCTTAAACCTTTACATTTCTCTTTGATCCCATGAATCCATGGAGTTTTGGATACTAGTTCCTTATATCAAAATGATGAGCATGTCGAGAGCTTCATCTTGACCGGTGGAGATCGTTTTTATTGAATAAAAACCATGTATTATGGATTTATTTTTGAAAATCATGATAGAGGATATAAGGATTGGGTGTTGAGATTGAAATTTCATGAGATGGGTTGATGTTGGGTTAAATTTGGGGTGTGATTCAATGGCCCTATTTGGTAGAGCTGTGGGAAAGTGCTTATAGCTTATGCTTAAACAGCTTATAACTTATAACTATGAACATAAGTTGATTTCTGACTTATAAATTAAGCATCTCTTGCCCCACTCAAAGAATAAGCTGATTTTTGACTTCCAAAAAGTTATAAGCTATAAGCTATAAGCTAAACCAAACACATCAAAATAGCTTAAATTAAGCTGAAAACTGAAATAAGCAGCTTTTGAGCTGCACCAAACAGGGCTAATATATTCATAATTAGAGAGATAAAGCCCTAATTCTTGTAGTAATGCCTAATAGATAAAAAAGGGGTTGAAATTGTGAATGAATCGTATTATGAATTTAAGCAATGTGATTAATGATTTGGAAATTGATTTAAGAATAAATTAGGTCTTATGAATTGAGCATTAACTTGTGTTGGATTAATTATATTTAAACATGATGAGTTGATGGTTTGTTAATTGTTAAAAAGGGAGTTAATCATGAGATTAACATTTTTGGGTTATGCTTTGTTGAGTAGAAATTGAATGGGTTGTGGCCTTGTTATCCATGAATTAAAGTTTGAGAAACAAAATGAAAGGATTAGGAAAATGGGGGGAAATATGTTAACTTGGGGAAAATAAGAGAATTGTTTCCTTTGAAAGGTAAGAAAGGAATTATAATACCATATGAATTGCAGAAATTAACTTGAAGTTGGGATATAATTAATTGTTTCATTGTTGTTGTTGTTGAATTAAAAATCTCATGAGAGTTGAATCATTAAAATACATGTGTAGAAACACAGACACTTAGAGGCTTTGTCATTGGTCATCGGTGGAGGATGGCATTGATGTGTTGAACAGTTGCGTGTATGTACTATGTAGCGCCCTCAAAATAATACATAAAACCCACCATTCCTGGCATGCATTGATATAAGAGAAATAAATGTCTTTCCATTCATCAGAGTAACTAAGTACAAAAGTATTACATGTTGACAATTGTCACGCCCTCGAAAATAACCCATTATATATATCATTGACATGCACTATTTAAAGAAAACACTTTATTAATTTATTCGTCAGAGTATTACCAAATAAAAACATTACATGAAACATCAAATTAAATGCCCTACAGGCTTACATCTTTCCAAGCCAACACTTGGACACAAAAGTATGAGTTCTAACTCAAATACAAATAAAGCCCTAGGCTTGAAAGTTTATCAAATAAAAACAAATAACTAAAGATAGTCTTCAAAGTCCAAATCCTTCCAAGCTAAGTCCTTGGAGGTAGCTTATCACCTGGACCTGAAAATGATGTTCCCATAAAGGCTGAGCCACAGCCCAGCAGAAATATACTAAACCAAATATAAGCATTGAATAAAGCAATAGCATTCAATAGATGGTTAACCAGGATAATCAATTACCTCATTATACAGTCTCATGACACTAACGTCTAAAACACGTTTTACTTTCCAACATTATCAATATGGCTCAGAACCTGGCCAAACTTACAACAGTGAACTATATATATATCATATTCACATTCTTCCAATGTCAACAAACAAATGAGACTCAGGCTCAAATCACAACACTTCATACTTCCCGTTTGATACACATTTTAGTGCTGTATCAATAAAAACAATTCAATATAAATAAGCACACATAAAAGTGATGCTAATGGAGTCCATCCCCTATCTCCTCCGAAACAAAATCCGGTTTAGAGGTCCATCCCCTATCTTCCCCTAAACCGTGGAGTACATCCCCTATCTCCTCCCACACAAAACAATGTATGTAAACACATAACATATACAACACACAATCAATACACATAATGTCTGTATTAATTCAACAGTCAAAATTGATGACTTAATCAATGATTAGTTTCAGTTATCCCTAATCCACATGCTGTGTCTACAACAATCATGACTATCCTCCACCGATAGCCCAAAACAGTTATTTCTAAACTTGGAAATAAATATAATAATTCAATAGACGAGTGATTTAAATTATCCAACTACGCCATTTAATCAATGAATTCCTCAATTTCATGAATTAAACCAAATTCCCCAATTCCCTTAAATTAATTATACAAATTAATTAATTAATACAACTAGGGTTTTTCCCAAAATTATCAAAGTAACCCCAACATATCATATAGCGACCCCGGTCTTTTCTCTTTAGATTATTGTATCCGGACTTAGGTTCCGTGGATCCTGTCATTACTTATTGGTTGTTGTTGTCCTTTAATCTCTTTGTATTTGAAGTATAGGTTGTGTTGGACGGGTCTGTTACAGGTTGGTTGATTTTAGATGCCGATAGGTGATGCCCAGATTTTGGCCTTCACGCTCGAGCGGAAGTTGTAACGCTCGAGCGGTCCCTTCGTTGTTGCTTCTCCGCTCGAGCGGGATTTTTGACGCTCGAGCGTGATTTTCCATCTCCCAGTATTTTGCTCTGCAGTTCTTCCGCTCGAGCGGTAGTTTTTACGCTCGAGCGTGATCCCTTGTTTTTGCTCCTCCGCTCGAGCGGGGAGTTTGACGCTCGAGCGGGTGCAGCGCCTGCAAAACTTCTGAAAGGGTGCAATCGACGCTCGAGCGGCTTTCTTCACGCTCAAGCATGATTCTGTGTCTTACGCTCGAGCGGGGCTTTCTACGCTCGAGCGTAGAGTCGACTACATCAGTCCGTGATTTCACTTTTCTGATCACTTTTTGACCTACTTTTCATCTCTTAACTTTTAAAAACCGCCCCTTGAGAGTTTCTCTCTCTACTCTTACCTTCTCTCCAAGATTTGATCTATTTCCGGTGGTCTTCTACCCTAGTTCCTTTGGAAGAAAGGTAGAGCTTCGCGAGAGCTTTGTTTTAATCTGAGAAACTTGGGATTTGGAGCACGTTGGTCTTTGGTCTTCATCTCCATCTTCTCCATACGGGTTATTTTCTTCGAGGTAGGGATTTTCCTACTCCATTTTATATGCTTTGTTCTAAGTTGGGTATTTTGATAGGTTGGGGACACTTTGATAATGTGGAAAAAAAAAACCTAGTTGAATTGCTAAATTGATTTGAGTAATTAATTTAAGGAAATTGGGCAATTTGGTTAAATCCATGAAATTGGGGAATTTATTGATTAAATGGTGTAGTTGGATAATATAAATCACCCATCTATTGAATTGTTGGTATATTCATTTGTCGAGTCTAGAAATAACTGTTTTGGGCTATCGGTGGAGGATAGTCGTGCTTGTTGTAGACATTGCATGCGGATTAGGGAAAATTGAAACTAATCAATTTGTTTAAGTCATAAATTTAGACTATTGAATTAATACAGAAATTACATGTATTGATTGAGCATTGCATATGCATATTGTTTGGGAGGAGATAGGGGATGTACTCCACGGTTTAGGGGAAGATAGGGGATGGACCTCTAAACCGGATTTTTGTTTGGGAGGAGATAGGGGATGGACTCCATTAGCACCATTTTTATGTGTGCTTATTATATTGAAGTGTTTTTACATGATTATTGATACAGCACTAAAATGTGTATCAAATGGGAAGTATGAAGTGTTTTGATATGAGCATGAGTCTCGTTTGTTTTGTTGATATTGGAAGTAATGTGAATATGATATACAATTCACTGTTGTAAGTTGGCCAGGTTCTGAGCCATGTTGATAATAATGGAAAGTGAAATGTGTCTTAGACATTAGTGTCATGAGGCTGTTTAACGATAAAATTGATTATCTTAGTTAACCATCTATTGAATGCTATAGCTTTATTCAATGCTTATATTTGGTTTAGTATTTTTCTACTGGGCTGTGGCTCACCCTTTATGGGAACATCATTTTCAGGTTCAGGTGATAAGCTACCTCCACGGACTTAGCCTGGAAGGATTTGATGTTTGGGATTTTGAAGACTTGTCTTTAGTTATATGTTTTATTTTGTTATTTTTGAGATTTCATGTAAACATTCAAGCCTAGGGCTTAACTTGTAAATGAGTTAGTACTCATCCTTTTTGTGTCCAAGTGTTAGCTTGGAAAGATGTAAGCCCTTAGGGCATTTATTTTGATGTTGCAGGATGTTACATGTGATGTCTTTCAATAAGAATACTCTGATGAATAACTCAAATGATTCATTTTCTTCTATAAATGCATGTTATTGTTATGGTTATTATGGGTTTATTTTGAGGGCGTTACAACTTGGTATCAGAGCGTACCGGGTTCGAATACTTTGGGTACGTGGGAAGTGATTAGTATCACAATGGGTTCGTCTCGTTTGATAGAGACTTAGTGTAATGTTATATGCTTACGTGATAATATGTTTATGTGACTATGTGGGTATGGAACGTAGTTTCTAGGATGTTAATTGGACCCTTGAGTTTCTAGTAGTCTTGTTGGAAAGGCACTTGATCAATGCTGTTTCCAACCGGAACTATAGTAACCCTTCGGGACTATTATTATCCAGGAATGAAATTCGTAGGTGCTTATGTGATTATGTGCTTACGTGGAATGAATTATTTTTGTCCAATGCAGTAGGACGCGAGTGTTTAGTTTCGGCACATTTATTAATGTGCTAACGTCTTTGTTTGTTTCCTTTATTAGGATGTCAGGGCGAGGACGAGGACGCGGTAGGCGTGGTAGGCCGGGTAGGCAGGAGGTACCGGTGCCAGAGGAGATTCCGGCAGTTCATGAGGGAATTGGCCAGGCCAATGTGGCCGAGCCAGTAGGCCAGCAGGCTATGGGCGCTTTAGCCCGAGAGATAGCAGGGGCATTCAGGGAGTCAGTAGGCATTCTCAGAGCTGAGAATCAAGCCCAGGTTGTTGTTGCGGATGCAGGACCTTCCTTTCTGAAGAGGGAGTTCTTCCGGTCTAATCCGGATGAATTTGTGGGTGATCCTAAAGAGCCGCTTAAGGCAGACGAATGGCTCGAACAGACAACGAAGACGTTTGAGATGCTTGGCATCGAAGACGAGGGGTTGAAGGTGACCTTGGCATCATTCCAGTTGAAGGGGGATGCGGGTCAGTGGTGGAAGTTCACTAAGGGGCGTATAGGAGGTACATGGGAGGCTTTTGTGAATGCTTTCCAGGAGAAGTTCTTATCTCCAGCAGTTAGGGAGAAGCTGAGAGACCAGTTCTGCCAGCTTAAGCAGTCGAGTTCTTCAGTGGCCGAGTTTGAGGCTGCATTTACTAGTTTATCCAGGTTTGCACCTGAATTGGTGGCGTCTGAGGAACGCCGTTGTATTGAGTTTGAGAGGAAGTTGAGGCGTGGCCTCAAGCTGAGAGTTGGGGGAACTATGATTCGGGATTATGGGCGTTTGGTTGATGCTGCAGCCCACATGGAAATCATGATGCAGGAGGAGGAGGAAGGACAGAAGGGCTCCAAGAGGAGTCAGGATGGTCAGAGTGATGGTAGGAGACAGAAGGGTTTTAATCCCCAACAGTCTCAGAGTAGCTTTTCTAGATTGACTTTTCCTGTGCCGAGTGCTAGTTCGGGGAAAGGCAGTCAGGGCGACATTACCTGTTTCAAGTGTGGCCAGCTAGGCCACAAGTCTCCAGTTTGTCCTCAGAGGGGAGGAGTGCAGAGAGCAGCATCATCTTCGGCTCGATCTCAGAGCCAGAGTCAGGGGAGAGGCCAGCCACTCTCGTGTTATCAGTGTGGTCAGCCAGGGCATATGAAGAGGTATTGCCCGCAGTTGGGTGGCACACCTGGTGCATCTGGTTTGAGGCAGATTCAGGGTCAACAGCCAGCTCAGTCGGGTCAGGCCTCGAGGGCCAATCAGGGGGCTTCATCGTCTCAGTCGGTGCAACAATCTTATGCTCCTAGGGGTGAGCAGGTTGATCAGAGGTCATCTGGGCGCGTGTATACTGTTACCGCGCAGGATCTTGTACCGGCTCCATCTGTTGTGAGAGGTACTTTCTTGTTTTGCAACTCGGTTGCTAATGTTTTGATTGATACGGGTGCATCTCATTCCTTTGTGTCTGCTGCATTTGCATCTGTTTTGGAGTTGGAGTTAGCACAGTTAGCATCTCCTATTTGTGTAGTGTCGCCTCTTGGGGGTGAATTGATTTTGAAACACGGTGTTAGGGGTTGTGATATAGAGGTTGATTACCATAGAATCCCATTTTCCTTTGTAGTTATGCCTATGAGAGGTTTCGATGTTATTTTGGGTATGGACTGGTTATCGTCATACCGGGCAGTTATTGATTGCTACCGCCAGAGAGTCACTTGTTGTACCGTGAATGGTGAGTGTTTTCATTTTCTGGGGGACCGTGTTGGTAGTGTTTTGCCACCGGGGTATGTTCCGCGAGGACGGAGTGAGCTTAGTGGTCTACTTGCTAACCTTTCGATTAGTGAGGACGGTGAGACTCAGATTGTGTTGCCAAGGGTGGTGTGTGAGTACTCGGACGTTTTTCCCGAGGATCTTGTTGGTTTGCCACCGCATCGAGAGATTGAGTTCTCTATTGACCTAGTGCCCGGCACGGCGCCGATTTCCATGGCACCTTATCGTTTTGCCCCAGCCGAGTTAGTTGAGTTGAAGATCCAACTCCAGGAGTTGCTAGATAAAGGCTTTATACGTCCTAGTGTTTCGCCTTGGGGAGCACCGGCCCTCTTTGTTAAAAAGAAAGGTGGTGCTTTGAGACTTTGTATAGATTACCGGAAATTGAATCGGGCTACGGTTAAGAATAAATACCCTATGCCCCGTATAGATGATCTGTTCGATCAGTTGAAAGGTTCCCGTTGTTTCTCGAAGATAGACTTGAGATCAGGTTATCATCAGTTGAGAGTCAGGGAGGAGGATATTCCTAAGACGACATTCCGTACGCGGTATGGCCACTATGAGTTTTTGGTGATGCCATTTGGGCTCACCAATGCACCGGCAGTATTTATGGATTTGATGAACCGGATATTCTGGGAATTTCTAGATCGTTTTGTAGTCGTCTTCGTGGACGACATCCTTATCTATTCACCTTCAGAGGAAGAGCACGAGGAACACTTGAGGGTGGTGCTTGATTTACTTAGAGCCCATCAGCTTTATGCTAAGTTTGGGAAGTGTGAGTTCTGGCTAGAGGAGGTAAAGTTCTTAGGCCATGTAGTTTCTAGGGAAGGTGTGTCTGTTGATACATCCAAGACAGAGGCAGTGCAAGATTGGGTACAGCCTAAGAGTGTGTTTGAGATCCGCAGTTTTCTGGGATTAGCTTGGTATTATCGCCGGTTTGTAAGAGATTTCTCCAGATTAGCTTCGCCTTTGACTAGATTGACTCGGAAGGGAGTCAAATTTGCTTGGAGTGAGACTTGTGAAAAGTCGTTCCAGGAGTTGAAAGTTAGGCTGACCACTGCTCCAGTCTTGATTATTCCGGAGAGAGGGTTGGGTTATGCAGTCTATTGTGACACCTCACGAGAGGGTCTTGGTTGTGTGTTGATGCAAGAGGGGAAAGTGGTTGCCTATGGCTCACGTCAGTTGAAAGTTCACGAGAAGAATTACCCTACGCATGATTTAGAGTTAGCAGCTGTGATATTTGCCTTGAAGATTTGGAGACATTATCTTTACGGTGAGAGGTTCGAGGTATTCTCGGATCATAAGAGTCTGAAATATCTGTTCACACAGAAAGACTTGAACTTGAGGCAGAGGAGGTGGATGGAATTTATTGAAGATTATGACTTTGAATTGCATTATCATCCGGGAAAGGCCAATGTGGTGGCCGACGCCCTTAGCAGGAAACCTGTTGGTGACATAGCTGGTATAGCCATCCGAGAGTGGGAGATGTTGGGTGCACTTGGAGAGTTTAATTTGCTTCTGGGCGAATCTGTTGAGGCTGCGGCCTTGTTTTCTGTTGTTGCGCAACCTACACTTGTGACTCGAGTGTTAGAGGCTCAGAGGGGCGACCTTGAGGTGGAATCCCTCCGTGAGAAGATTTCGGGTGGGAAGGTTGAGAAAGGTTTGACGGTGTATCCCGACCTGAGTGTGAGATACCGAGACCGTCTGTTTGTGCCGGAGTCTCATCGAGAGGAGGTACTCCGAGAGTTTCATCATTCACGCCTTGCGGTGCATCCGGGAGGTACTAAGATGTATCGGGATTTGGGTCGCCAGTTTTGGTGGCGGGGTATGAAGAGAGATGTGGCAGTTTTCGTATCTAAGTGCCTTACTTGTCAACAAGTGAAGGCCGAACATCAGAGGCCAGCGGGTTTGTTGCAACCCTTGCCTATTGCCGAGTGGAAGTGGGAACATGTCACTATGGACTTCGTTGTGGGTCTTCCGAGGACTCAGCGGGGCAGTGATGCTATTTGGGTGGTTGTAGACCGGTTGACTAAGTCGGCGCACTTCATTCCTATGCGCGTTAGAGATTCAGTAGATCATCTTGCCGATTTGTACATTCGGGACATAGTGAGGTTGCACGGGGTTCCAGTGACGATCGTCTCCGATAGGGACCCTCGTTTTACTGCCAGATTATGGCAGAGCTTGCAGAACGCCTTAGGTACTAAGTTGACCTTTAGCACAGCTTATCATCCTCAGACTGATGGGCAGTCCGAGCGTACTATTCAGATCCTCGAAGATATGCTTCGGGGTTGTGTTCTTGACTTTAGTGGGTCGTGGGAGAGGCACTTGCCATTAGTGGAATTTGCCTACAACAACAGCTTCCAGTCTAGTATCGGTATGGCACCGTTTGAGGCCTTATACGGCCGACCGTGTAGGTCTCCTGTTTGTTGGGCCGAGGTGGGTGATGCACCTCTGTTGGGTCCGGAGTTAGTGAGGGAAACGACGGAGAAGGTTGAGCTTATCCGTAAGAGGCTTGTTACAGCCCAGAGTCGTCAGAAATCTTATGCCGACCGTAGGAGGAGACCTTTGGTGTTTGAGGTGAGTGATCATGTCTTTTTGAAAATATCACCAAGACGGGGATTGATGAGGTTTGGGAAGAGCGGGAAGCTGTCCCCTCGATTTATTGGCCCTTTTGAGATCCTTGAGAGGATTGGCGAGGCTGCTTATCGTTTAGCTTTACCACCGCAGTTGTCCGGAGTACATGACGTGTTTCATGTGAGTATGCTTCGGAAGTATGAACCGGATCCATCACATGTATTGGATTGGACCGATTTAGTAGTTGACGAGGATGTCTCGTATGAGGAGAGACCGGTTAGAGTTTTGGATAAGCGGGATCAAGTCTTGCGAGGCAAGACCATTCCTTTGGTTAAAGTTTTGTGGAAACATCATGGTGTGGAGGAAGCCACTTGGGAACGTGAGTTGGAAGTCCGCGAAAAATATCCGGACATGCTTATCGATTTGTAATCTTGTATGTAGATTTTGTAATATTGTCGAACTTTAGAGCTTTATATATATGTCTTAAGCTGTAAAACATTGTGAATGTTTTGGTTAATGGAAATATTTTGGAACTTGTCTCGAAATGGAAGTTTAATGGAACATTGTATATGTTGAATATATTGAAAATCCTTGAAATTGAAAGAAAATTGCATAGTGTTAATGCAGGTTGAAATATATGTTTGTTTTGCATATTGTGGCATGCCTCTTAGTTAAGAGATGGAATGGCCGGTGTTGGGTCAAGTTGTTTATTATTGAGTTAACATATTGTTGGAATTTGAGAAAACTTGTTTTTAAAACCTTGTGCTTAATTTCGGGGACGAAATTCTTTTAAGGGGGGGAGGTTATAGCGACCCCGGTCTTTTCTCTTTAGATTATTGTATCCGGACTTAGGTTCCGTGGATCCTGTCATTACTTATTGGTTGTTGTTGTCCTTTAATCTCTTTGTATTTGAAGTATAGGTTGTGTTGGACGGGTCTGTTACAGGTTGGTTGATTTTAGATGCCGATAGGTGATGCCCAGATTTTGGCCTTCACGCTCGAGCGGAAGTTGTAACGCTCGAGCGGTCCCTTCGTTGTTGCTTCTCCGCTCGAGCGGGATTTTTGACGCTCGAGCGTGATTTTCCATCTCCCAGTATTTTGCTCTGCAGTTCTTCCGCTCGAGCGGTAGTTTTTACGCTCGAGCGTGATCCCTTGTTTTTGCTCCTCCGCTCGAGCGGGGAGTTTGACGCTCGAGCGGGTGCAGCGCCTGCAAAACTTCTGAAAGGGTGCAATCGACGCTCGAGCGGCTTTCTTCACGCTCAAGCATGATTCTGTGTCTTACGCTCGAGCGGGGCTTTCTACGCTCGAGCGTAGAGTCGACTACATCAGTCCGTGATTTCACTTTTCTGATCACTTTTTGACCTACTTTTCATCTCTTAACTTTTAAAAACCGCCCCTTGAGAGTTTCTCTCTCTACTCTTACCTTCTCTCCAAGATTTGATCTATTTCCGGTGGTCTTCTACCCTAGTTCCTTTGGAAGAAAGGTAGAGCTTCGCGAGAGCTTTGTTTTAATCTGAGAAACTTGGGATTTGGAGCACGTTGGTCTTTGGTCTTCATCTCCATCTTCTCCATACGGGTTATTTTCTTCGAGGTAGGGATTTTCCTACTCCATTTTATATGCTTTGTTCTAAGTTGGGTATTTTGATAGGTTGGGGACACTTTGATAATGTGGAAAAAAAAAACCTAGTTGAATTGCTAAATTGATTTGAGTAATTAATTTAAGGAAATTGGGCAATTTGGTTAAATCCATGAAATTGGGGAATTTATTGATTAAATGGTGTAGTTGGATAATATAAATCACCCATCTATTGAATTGTTGGTATATTCATTTGTCGAGTCTAGAAATAACTGTTTTGGGCTATCGGTGGAGGATAGTCGTGCTTGTTGTAGACATTGCATGCGGATTAGGGAAAATTGAAACTAATCAATTTGTTTAAGTCATAAATTTAGACTATTGAATTAATACAGAAATTACATGTATTGATTGAGCATTGCATATGCATATTGTTTGGGAGGAGATAGGGGATGTACTCCACGGTTTAGGGGAAGATAGGGGATGGACCTCTAAACCGGATTTTTGTTTGGGAGGAGATAGGGGATGGACTCCATTAGCACCATTTTTATGTGTGCTTATTATATTGAAGTGTTTTTACATGATTATTGATACAGCACTAAAATGTGTATCAAATGGGAAGTATGAAGTGTTTTGATATGAGCATGAGTCTCGTTTGTTTTGTTGATATTGGAAGTAATGTGAATATGATATACAATTCACTGTTGTAAGTTGGCCAGGTTCTGAGCCATGTTGATAATAATGGAAAGTGAAATGTGTCTTAGACATTAGTGTCATGAGGCTGTTTAACGATAAAATTGATTATCTTAGTTAACCATCTATTGAATGCTATAGCTTTATTCAATGCTTATATTTGGTTTAGTATTTTTCTACTGGGCTGTGGCTCACCCTTTATGGGAACATCATTTTCAGGTTCAGGTGATAAGCTACCTCCACGGACTTAGCCTGGAAGGATTTGATGTTTGGGATTTTGAAGACTTGTCTTTAGTTATATGTTTTATTTTGTTATTTTTGAGATTTCATGTAAACATTCAAGCCTAGGGCTTAACTTGTAAATGAGTTAGTACTCATCCTTTTTGTGTCCAAGTGTTAGCTTGGAAAGATGTAAGCCCTTAGGGCATTTATTTTGATGTTGCAGGATGTTACATGTGATGTCTTTCAATAAGAATACTCTGATGAATAACTCAAATGATTCATTTTCTTCTATAAATGCATGTTATTGTTATGGTTATTATGGGTTTATTTTGAGGGCGTTACATATCAATATACCAAAACTTAGAACAAAACTTATAAAAATGGAGTAGGAAATCCCTACCTCGAAGAAGATAACCCGAATGGAGAAGACAGAGATAAATACCCAAATTCCAATGTGCTCCAAATCACTAAATGTTCAGATTAAATGGAAGCCTTCGACTCACTCTATCTTTTTAATAAAGGATCTAAGGTAGAAACTCACTCTAAGTAGATCAATCCTAAGAGAGAAGGTGTGTAGAGGAAGAGAGAACTCGTAACTAGGGTTTTGGAATCTGAAAGTGTATGAAAAACTGATCTGAAACACGTTGCTACCTATGTAAACCTGACAGGTTCGCTCGAGCGAAGACTTGGTCGCTCGAGCGACCAGACACACGAAAACCTCGCTCGAGCGAAGAAAAGCTCGCTCGAGCCAAAAATGCAATGCTTCAGGTCTGCAACCCTAGAGCACGCTCGAGCGACAGAATGCTCGCTCGAGCAAGGAACTCGAAAACATACACCTCGCTCGCTCGAGCGAAGAAAATCTCGCTCGAGCGAATAAGCACTACCCTCAGGTCTATACCAGACGCAGTCGCTCGCTCGAGCGAAGCAAATCTGGATCGAGCCAGAAGACACAAAAAAAAAAACCTCGCTCGAGCGACCAAATCTTGGCTCGAGCAACCAACCCAAAAACTGGACAGCAACACTTGGTTTACGAACCCAACCAACCTGAAACAAACCTGCCCAACACATCCTATAACTCCAAATGAGAAAATAAAGGACGACAACAACAAATATACAATGACAGAATAAACGGAACCCAAGTCCGGATACAATAATCAAATGGGAAAAGACCGGGGTCACTATAACCTCCCCCCCTTAAAAGAATTTCGTCCCCGAAATTAAGCATAAGTTTGTGAAAACAGGTTTTTTTTTATATGACAATTCAATAGTAAACAACTTGACCCAAAACTGGTCATTTCATCTCTTATCAAGAAGCATCTCATAATGTGTATATAAAACAACATATATTTCAGGCTGCATCACTATTATGCATTATTCCTTTCAATGTTAGCAATTTCCATATCATATTCAATTGCATGATATATACAACTCATTCAACAATGTAATCAACATATGCAATGTTACACTAAACTTCTATAATGAAGCAAGGTTCAAGATACACCAATTTACCAAAACATACTCAATGTTTTACAACTTAAGACATATGTAAGGCTCTTAAGTTCAACAATATGACAAAATCTAAATACAAGATTACAAATCGATAAACATGTCCAGGTATTTTTCGCGGACTTCCAACTCACGTTCCCAAGTGGCTTCCTCCACTCCGTGATGTTTCCACAAAACTTTGACCAAAGGGATGGTTTTGCCTCGCAAAACTTGATCCCGCCTATCCAAGACCCGAACCGGTCTTTCCTCATATGAGACATCCTTGTCAACCACTAAATCAGTCCAATTCAACACATGTAATGGATCCGGCTCATACTTCCGAAGCATACTCACATGGAACACGTCATGTACTCCGGACAACTGCGGTGGCAAAGCTAACCGATAAGCAGCCTCGCCAATCCTCCCAAGGAACTCAAAAGGACCAATGAACCGAGGGGACAACTTCCCGCTCTTCCCAAACCTCATCAAACCCCGTTTAGGTGATATCTTCTATAGCGACCCCGGTCTTTTCCCATTTGATTATTGTATCCGGACTTAGGTTCCGTAGATTCTGTCATTATATAATTGTTGTTGTTGTCCCATATTTTCTTATTTGGAGTTATAGGATGTGTTGGGCAGGTTTGTTTCAGGATTGGTTGGGTTTAGAAACCAAGTGTTGCTGTCCAGAATTTTGGTTCTTCGCTCGAGCGAGGAGTTGGTCGCTCGAGCGAGCTGTTGTTTTTGGTTCTTCGCTCGAGCTGGGGTTTGGTCGCTCGAGCGAGAGATTGCGTCCAGTATGGACCTGTAGCATTGCATTCTTGGCCCGAGCGAGATTTTCTTTGCTCGAGCGAGGATTTCTTGTTTCTGGTCGCTCGAGTGACCAAGTCTTCGCTCGAGCGAGCCTGTCCAGTTTATATACGCAGCAGCGGGTTTTGATCAGTCTTTTTCATCTTCTTTTTGATTCCAAACCCTAGGTCCGACTTCTCTCTCTCCCTACTCACCTTCTCTCTTAGGTTTGATCTATTTAGAGTGTGTTTCTACCCTAGTTGCTTTATTAAAAAGATAGAGGGAGTCGAGGGCTTTCATTTAATCTGAACATTTGGCGATTTGGAGCACATTGGTATTTGGGTATTCATCTCTGTCTTCTCCATTTGGGTTGTTTACTTCGAGGTAGGGATTTCCTACTCCATTTTATAGGTTTTGTTCTAAGTTTTGGTATATTGATATGTTGGGGTTACCTTGATAATTTTGGGAAAAACCCTAGTTGTATTAATTAATTAATTTGTATAATTAATTTAAGGGAATTGGGGAATTTGGTTAAATTCATGAAATTGAGGAATTCATTGATTAAATGGTGTAGTTGGATAATTTGAATCACTCGCCTATTGAATTGTTGATATATTTATTTCCAAATCTAGAAATAACTGTTTTGGGCTACCGGTGGAGGATAGTCGTGATTGTTGTAGACATTGCATGTGGATTAGGGATAACTGAAACTAATCACATTGGTTGAGTCATTCATTTTGACTGCTGAATTAATACAGACATTATGTGTATTGATTGTGTGTTATATGTTATGTGTTTACATACATTGTTTTGTGTGGGAGGAGATAGGGGATGTACTCCACGGTTTAGGGGAAGATAGGGGATGGACCTCTAAACCGGATTTTGTTTGGGAGGAGATAGGGAATGGACTCCATTAGCATCACTTTTATGTGTGCTTATTTATATTGAAGTGTTTTATTGATACAACACTAAAATGTGTATCAAACTGGAAGTATGAAGTGTTTTGATTTGAGCTTGAGTCTCATTTGTTTGTTGACATTGGAAGAATGTGAATTTGATATATATAGTTCACTGTTGTAAGTTTGGCCAGGTTTTGAGTCATATTGATAATGTTGGAAAGTAAAACGTGTCTTAGACATTAATGTCATGAAACTGTATAATGATGTAAGTGATTATCTTGGTTAACCATCTATTGAATGCTATTGCTTTAATCAATGCTTATATTTGGTTTAGTATATTTCTACTGGGCTGTGGCTCACCCTATATGGGAACATCATTTTCAGGTTCAGGTGATAAGCTACCTCCAAGGACTTAGCTTGGAAGGGACTTCGATTTTGAAGACTATTTTCAGTCGTTTGTTTTTATTTGTTAGTACATGTAAACACTCAAGCCTAGGGCTTTATTTGGATTTGAGTTAGAACTCATACTTTTGTTGTCCAAGTGTTGGCTTGGAAAGATGTAAGCCTGTAGGGCATTTAATTTGAGGTTACATGTAACGCTTTTATTTAGTAAGACTCTGATGAATATTATAATGAAATGTTTCCTCTCTAACATTGCATGCTGATGATATATATAATTAATGGGTTTATTTTTGAGGGCGTTACAACTTGGTATCAGAGCGTACCGGGTTTGAATACTTTGGGTACGTGGGAAGTGATTAGTATCACATTGGGTTCGTCTCGTTTGATAGAGACTTAGTGTAATGTTATCTGCTTATGTGATAACATGTTTATGTGATTATGTGGGTATGGAATGTAGTTTCTAGGATGTTGATTGGACCCTTGAGTTTCTAGTAGTCTTGTTGGAAAGGCACTTGATCACTGCTGCTTCCAACTGGAACTATAGTAACGCATTGGGACTATCATTATCCGGGAATGTAATTCGTAGGTGCTTATGTGATTATGTGCTTACGTGGAATGAATTATTGTTGTCCAATGCATTAGGACGCGAGTGTTTAGTTTCGGCACATTTATTAATGTGCTAACGTCTTTGTTTCCTTTATTAGGATGTCAGGACGAGGACGAGGACGCGGTAGGCGTGGTAGGCCGGGTAGGCAGGAGGTGCCTGTGCCAGAGGAGATTCCGGCAGTTCAGGAGGGAATTGGCCAGGCCAATGTGGCCAAGCTAGTAGGCCAGCAGGCTATGGGCGCTCTAGCCCGAGAGATAGCAGGGGCATTCAGGGAGTCAGTAGGCATTCTCAGAGCTGAGAATCAAGCTCAGGTTGTTGTTGCGGATGCAGGACCTTCCTTTCTGAAGAGGGAGTTCTTCCGGTCTAACCCGGATGAATTTGTGGGTGATCCTAAAGAGCCGCTTAAGGCAGATGAATGGCTCGAACAGACAACGAAGACGTTTGAGATGCTTGGCATCGAAGACGAGGGGTTGAAAGTGACCTTGGCATCTTTCCAGTTGAAGGGGGATGCGGGTCAGTGGTGGAAGTTCACTAAGGCTCGTGTTGGAGGTACATGGGAGGCTTTTGTGAATGCATTTCAGGAGAAGTTCTTATCTTCAGCAGTTAGGGAGAAGCTGAGAGACCAGTTTTGTCAGCTTAAGCAGTCGAGTTCTTCAGTGGCCGAGTTTGAGGCTGCATTTACTAGCTTGTCCAGGTTTGCACCTGAGTTGGTGGCGTCTGAGGAACGCCGTTGTATCGAGTTTGAGAAGAAGTTGAGGCGTGGCCTCAAGCTGAGAGTTGGGGGAACTATGATTCGGGATTATGGGCGTATGGTTGATGCTGCAGCCCACATGGAAATCATGATGCAGAAGGAGGAGGAAGGACAGAAGGGCTCCAAGAAGAGTCAGGATGGTCAGAGTGATGGTAGGAGACAGAAGGGTTTTAATCCTCAGCAGTCTCAGGGTAGCTTTTCTAGATCGACTTTTCCTGTGCCGAGTGCTAGTTCGGGGAAAGGCAGTCAGGGAGACATTACCTGCTTCAAGTGTGGCCAGCTGGGCCACAAGTCTCCAGTTTGTCCTCAGAGGGAAGGAGTGCAGAGAGCAGCATCATCTTCGGCTCGATCTCAGAGCCAGAGCCAGGGTAGAGGCCAGCCACTCTCGTGTTATCAGTGTGGTCAGCCAGGGCATATGAAGAGGTATTGCCCGCAGTTGGGTGGCACATCTGGTGCATCTGGTTTGAGGCCGATTCAGGGGCAGCAGCCAGCTCAGTCGGGTCAGGCCTCGAGGGCCAATCAGGGGGCTTCATCGTCCCAGTCGGTGCAGCAATCTTATGCTCCTAGGGGTGAGCAGGTTGATCAGAGGTCGTCTGGGCGCGTGTATGCTGTTACCGCGCAGGATCTTGTGCCGGCACCATCAGTTGTGAGAGGTACCTTCTTGTTTTGCAACTCGGTTGCTAGTGTTTTGATTGATACGGGTGCATCTCATTCCTTTGTGTCTGCTGCATTTGCATCTGTTTTGGAGTTGGAGTTAGCACAGTTAGCATCTCCTATTTGTGTAGTGTCACCTCTTGGGGGTGAATTGATTTTGAAACAAGGTGTTAGGGGTTGTGATATAGAGGTTGATTATCATAGAATCCCATTTTTCCTTTGTAGTTATGCCTATGAGGGGTTTCGATGTTATTTTGGGTATGGACTGGTTATCGTCATACCGGGCAGTTATTGATTGCTACTGCCAGAGGGTCACTTGTTGTACCGTGAGCGGAGAGTATTTTCATTTTCTGGGGGACCGGGTTGGTAATGTGTTGCCACCGGGGTATGTTCCGCGAGGACGGAGTGAGCTTAGTGGTCTACTTGCTAACCTTTCGATTAGTGAGGATGATGAGACTCAGATTGTGTTGCCAAGGGTGGTTTGTGAGTACTCGGACGTCTTTCCCGAGGATCTTGTTGGTTTGCCACCGCATCGGGAGATTGAATTCTCTATTGACCTAGTGCCCGGCACGGCGCCGATTTCTATGGCACCTTATCGTTTTGCCCCAGCCGAGTTAGTTGAGTTGAAGATTCAGCTCCAGGAGTTACTAGACAAGGGTTATATACGTCCTAGTGTTTCGCCGTGGGGAGCACCAGCCCTCTTTGTCAAAAAGAAAGGTGGTGCTTTGAGACTTTGCATAGATTACCGGAAATTGAATCGGGCTACGGTTAAGAATAAGTACCATATGCCTCGTATAGATGATTTGTTCGATCAGTTGAAGGGTTCCCGTTGTTTCTCGAAGATAGACTTGAGATCGGGTTATCATCAGTTAAGAGTCAGGGAGGAGGATATTCCGAAGACGGCATTCCGTACGCGGTATGGCCACTATGAGTTTCTGGTGATGCCATTTGGGCTCACCAATGCACCGGCAGTTTTTATGGATTTGATGAACCGAATATTCCGAGAATTTTTAGATCGTTTTGTAGTCGTCTTTGTGGACGACATCCTTATCTATTCACCTTCTGAGGAGAAGCACAAGGAACACTTGAGAGTGGTGCTTGAGTTACTTAGAGCCCATAAGCTTTATACAAAGTTTGGGAAGTGTGAGTTCTGGCTAGAAGAGGTCAAATTCTTTGGCCATGTCGTTTCTGGGGAAGGAGTGTCTGTTGATACATCCAAGACTGAGGCGGTGCAAGATTGGGCACAGCCTAAGAGTGTGTTTGAGATCCGCAGTTTTCTGGGGTTAGCTGGGTATTATCGTCGGTTTGTGAAAGATTTCTCCAGATTAGCTTCGCCTTTGACTAGATTGACTCGGAAGAGAGTCAAATTTGTATGGAGTGAGACTTGTGAAAAGTCGTTCCAGGAGTTGAAAGTTAGACTGACCACCGCTCCAGTATTGATTATTCCAGAGAGAGGGTTGGGTTATACAGTCTATTGTGACGCCTCTCGAGAGGGTCTAGGTTGTGTGTTAATGCAAGAAGGGAAAGTAGTTGCCTATGGCTCACGTCAGTTGAAAATTCACGAGCAGAATTACCCTACGCATGATCTAGAGTTAGCAGCTG
Organism: Camellia sinensis; assembly: GCF_055761805.1. NCBI lineage: Eukaryota > Viridiplantae > Streptophyta > Magnoliopsida > Ericales > Theaceae > Camellia > Camellia sinensis. The sequence goes on along the minus strand of NC_138963.1, from coordinate 29,448,517 downwards.
TGATTTTTGCCTTGAATATTTGGAGGCATTATCTTTATGGTGAGAGATTCGAGGTATTCTCGGATCATAAGAGTCTGAAATATTTGTTTACACAGAAAGACTTGAACTTGAGGCAGAGGAGGTGGATGGAGTTTATAGAGGATTATGACTTTGAGTTGCATTATCATCCGGGAAAGGCCAATGTGGTGGCCGATGCCCTTAGCAGGAAACCTGTTGGTGACATAGCTAGTATAGCCATCCGAGAATGGGAGATGTTGGGTGCACTTGGGGAGTTTAATTTACTTCTGGGCAAATCCATTGAGGCTGCGGCCTTGTTTTCTGTTGTTGTACAGCCTACACTCGTGACTCGAGTGTTAGAGGCTCAGAGGGGTGACCTTGAGGTAGAAACCCTCCGTGAGAAGATTTCCGGTGGGAAGGTTGAGAAGGGTTTGACGGTGTATCCCGACCTGAGTGTGAGATACCGAGACCGTCTGTTTGTGCCGGAGTCTTGCCGAGAGGAGGTACTCCGAGAGTTTCATCATTCACGCCTTGCGGTGCATCCGGGAGGCACTAAGATGTATCGGGATTTGGGTCGCCAGTTTTGGTGGCGGGGTATGAAAAGAGATGTGGCAGCTTTTGTGTCTAAGTGCCTTACTTGTCAGCAAGTGAAGGCCGAACATCAGAGGCCAGCGGGTTTGTTGCAACCCTTGCCTATTGCCGAGTGGAAGTGGGAACATGTCACTATGGACTTCGTTGTGGGTCTTCCGAGGACTCAGCGGGGTAGTGATGCTATTTGGGTGGTTGTAGACCGGTTGACTAAGTCGGCGCACTTCATTCCTATGCGCGTGAGAGATTCAGTCGATCATCTTGCCGACTTGTACATTCGGGACATAGTGAGGTTACACGGGGTTCCAGTGACGATCGTCTCAGATAGAGATCCTCGTTTTACTGCCAGGTTGTGGCAGAGTTTGCAGAGTGCCTTAGGCACTAAGTTGACCTTTAGCACGGCTTATCATCCTCAGACTGACGGGCAGTCCGAGCGTATTATTCAGATCCTTGAGGATATGCTGCGGGGTTGTGTTCTAGACTTTAGTGGGTCGTGGGAGAGGCACTTGCCGTTGGTGGAGTTTGCCTACAACAACAGTTTCCAGTCTAGTATCGGTATGGCACCATTTGAGGCCTTGTATGGCCGACCGTGTAGATCTCCTGTTTGTTGGGCCGAGGTGGGTGATGCACCTCTGTTGGGTCCGGAGTTGGTGAGGGAAACGACGGAGAAAGTTGAGCTTATCCGTAAGAGGCTTGTTACAGCACAGAGTCGTCAGAAATCTTATGCCGACCATAGGAGGAGACCTTTGGTGTTTGAGGTGGGTGATCATGTCTTTCTGAAGATATCACCTAGACGGGGTTTGATGAGGTTTGGGAAGAGAGGGAAGTTATCCCCTCGGTTCATTGGTCCTTTTGAGATCCTTGAGAGGATTGGCGAGGCTGCCTATCGTTTAGCTTTGCCACCGCAGTTGTCCGGAGTACATGACGTGTTTCATGTGAGTATACTTCGGAAATATGAGCCGGATCCATCACATGTGTTGGATTGGACTGATTTAATGGTTGATGAGGATGCCTCGTATGAGGAGAGACCGGTTCGGGTCTTGGATAGGCGGGATCAAGTTTTTCGAGGCAAAACCATCCCTTTGGTCAAAGTTTTGTGGAAACATCACGGAGTGGAGGAAGCCACTTGAGAACGTGAGTTGGACGTCCATGAAAAATACCCGGACATGTTTATCGATTTATAATCTTGTATTTAGATTTTGTAATATTGTTGAACTTAAGAGCCTTACATATGTCTTAAGTTGTAAAACGTTGAGTATGTTTTAGTAAATGGGTGTATCTTGAAACTTGCTTCATTATAGAAGTTTAGTGTAACATTGCATCTGATGAGTACATTGTTGAAGGTGTTGTATATATCATGCGATTGAATATGATATGGGAATTGTTAACATTGAAAGGAATAATGCATAATAATGATACAGGTTGAGATATATATTGTTTTATATATTGTGAGATACCCCTTGATAAAGAGATGAAGTGACCAGTATTGGGTCAAGATGTTTATTGTTGTTATTTAATATCTTTGAGAATTGAGAAAAAACTTGTTTTTGTTTACAAACTTATGCTTAATTTCGGGGACGAAATTCTTTTAAGAGAGGGAGGTTATAGCGACCCCGGTCTTTTCCCATTTGATTATTGTATCCGGACTTAGGTTCCGTAGATTCTGTCATTATATAATTGTTGTTGTTGTCCCATATTTTCTTATTTGGAGTTATAGGATGTGTTGGGCAGGTTTGTTTCAGGATTGGTTGGGTTTAGAAACCAAGTGTTGCTGTCCAGAATTTTGGTTCTTCGCTCGAGCGAGGAGTTGGTCGCTCGAGCGAGCTGTTGTTTTTGGTTCTTCGCTCGAGCTGGGGTTTGGTCGCTCAAGCGAGAGATTGCGTCCAGTATGGACCTGTAGCATTGCATTCTTGGCTCGAGCGAGATTTTCTTTGCTCGAGCGAGGATTTCTTGTTTCTGGTCGCTCGAGCGACCAAGTCTTCGCTCGAGCGAGCCTGTCCAGTTTATATACGCAGCAGCGGGTTTTGATCAGTCTTTTTCATCTTCTTTTTGATTCCAAACCCTAGGTCCGACTTCTCTCTCTCCCTACTCACCTTCTCTCTTAGGTTTGATCTATTTAGAGTGTGTTTCTACCCTAGTTGCTTTATTAAAAAGATAGAGGGAGTCGAGGGCTTTCATTTAATCTGAACATTTGGCGATTTGGAGCACATTGGTATTTGGGTATTCATCTCTGTCTTCTCCATTTGGGTTGTTTACTTCGAGGTAGGGATTTCCTACTCCATTTTATAGGTTTTGTTCTAAGTTTTGGTATATTGATATGTTGGGGTTACCTTGATAATTTTGGGAAAAACCCTAGTTGTATTAATTAATTAATTTGTATAATTAATTTAAGGGAATTGGGGAATTTGGTTAAATTCATGAAATTGAGGAATTCATTGATTAAATGGTGTAGTTGGATAATTTGAATCACTCGCCTATTGAATTGTTGATATATTTATTTCCAAATCTAGAAATAACTGTTTTGGGCTATCGGTGGAGGATAGTCGTGATTGTTGTAGACATTGCATGTGGATTAGGGATAACTGAAACTAATCACATTGGTTGAGTCATTCATTTTGACTGCTGAATTAATACAGACATTATGTGTATTGATTGTGTGTTATATGTTATGTGTTTACATACATTGTTTTGTGTGGGAGGAGATAGGGGATGTACTCCACGGTTTAGGGGAAGATAGGGGATGGACCTCTAAACCGGATTTTGTTTGGGAGGAGATAGGGGATGGACTCCATTAGCATCACTTTTATGTGTGCTTATTTATATTGAAGTGTTTTATTGATACAACACTAAAATGTGTATCAAACTGGAAGTATGAAGTGTTTTGATTTGAGCTTGAGTCTCATTTGTTTGTTGACATTGGAAGAATGTGAATTTGATATATATAGTTCACTGTTGTAAGTTTGGCCAGGTTTTGAGTCATATTGATAATGTTGGAAAGTAAAACGTGTCTTAGACATTAATGTCATGAAACTGTATAATGATGTAAGTGATTATCTTGGTTAACCATCTATTGAATGCTATTGCTTTAATCAATGCTTATATTTGGTTTAGTATATTTCTACTGGGCTGTGGCTCACCCTATATGGGAACATCATTTTCAGGTTCAGGTGATAAGCTACCTCCAAGGACTTAGCTTGGAAGGGACTTCGATTTTGAAGACTATTTTCAGTTGTTTGTTTTTATTTGTTAGTACATGTAAACACTCAAGCCTAGGGCTTTATTTGGATTTGAGTTAGAACTCATACTTTTGTTGTCCAAGTGTTGGCTTGGAAAGATGTAAGCCTGTAGGGCATTTAATTTGAGGTTACATGTAACGCTTTTATTTAGTAAGACTCTGATAAATATTATAATGAAATGTTTCCTCTCTAACATTGCATGCTGATGATACATATAATTAATGGGTTTATTTTTTAGGGCGTTACATCTTCAGAAAGACATGATCACCCACCTCAAACACCAAAGGTCTCCTCCTACGGTCGGCATAAGATTTCTGACGGCTCTGTGCTGTAACAAGCCTCTTACGGATAAGCTCAACTTTCTCCGTCGTTTCCCTCACCAACTCCGGACCCAACAGAGGTGCATCACCCACCTCGGCCCAACAAACAGGAGATCTACACGGTCGGCATACAAGGCCTCAAATGGTGCCATACCGATACTAGACTGGAAACTGTTGTTGTAGGCAAACTCCACCAACGGCAAGTGCCTCTCCCACGACCCACTAAAATCTAAAACACAACCCCGAAGCATATCCTCAAGGATCTGAATAGTACGCTCGGACTGCCCGTCAGTCTGTGGATGATAAGCTGTGCTAAAGGTCAACTTAGTGCCCAAGGCACTCTGCAAACTCTGCCACAACCTGGCAGTAAAACGAGGATCTCTATCTCAGACGATCGTCACTGGGACCCCGTGCAACCTCACTATGTCCCGAATGTACAAGTCAGCAAGATGATCTACCGAATCTCTCACGCGCATAGAAATGAAGTGCGCCGACTTAGTCAACCGGTCTACAACCACCCAAATAGCATCACTACCCCGCTGAGTCCTCGGAAGACCCACAACGAAGTCCATAGTGACGTGTTCCCACTTCCACTCGGCAATAGGCAAGGGTTGCAACAAACCCGCTGGCCTCTGATGCTCGGCCTTCACTTGCTGACAAGTAAGGCATTTAGATACGAAAGCTGCCGCATCTCTCTTCATACCCCGCCACCAGAACTGGCGCCTCAAATCCCGATACATCTTAGTGCCTCCTGGATGCACCGCAAGGCGTGAATAATGGAACTCTCGGAGTACCTCCTCTTGACAAGACTCTGGCACAAACAGACGGTCTCGGTATCTCACACTCAGGTCGGGATACACCGTCAAACCCTTCTCAACCTTCCCACTGAAAATCTTCTCACGGAGGGTTTCTACCTCATGGTCACCCCTCTGAGCCTCTAACACTCGAGTCACGAGTGTAGGCTGAACAACAACAGAAAACAAGGTCGAAGCCTCAACAGATTCGTCCAGAAGGAAATTAAACTCCCCAAGTGCAACCAACATCTCCCATTCTCGGATGGCTATACTAGCTATGTCACCAACAGGTTTCCTGCTAAGGGCATCGGCCACCACATTGGCCTTTCCTGGATGATAATGCAACTCAAAGTCATAATCCTCTATGAACTCCATCCACCTCCTCTGCCTCAAGTTCAATTCTTTCTGTGTAAACAAATATTTCAGACTCTTATGATCCGAGAATACCTCGAATCTCTCACCATAAAGATAATGCCTCCAAATCTTCAAGGAAAATATCACAGCTGCTAACTCTAGATCATGCGTAAGGTAATTCTGCTCGTGAATTTTCAACTGACGTGAGCCATAGGCAACTACTTTCCCTTCTTGCATTAACACACAACCCAGACCCTCTCGTAAGGCGTCACAATAGACTGCATAACCCAACCCTCTCTCTGGAATAATCAATACTGGAGCAGTGGTCAGTCTAACTTTCAACTCCTGGAACGACTTTTCACAAGTCTCACTCCATACAAATTTGACTCCCTTCCGAGTCAATCTAGTCAAAGGCGAAGCTAATCTGGAGAAATCTTTCACAAACCGACGGTAATACCCAGCTAACCCCAGAAAACTGCGGATCTCAAACACACTCTTAGGCTGTGCCCAATCTTGCACTGCCTCAGTCTTGGATGTATCAACAGACACTCCTTCCCCAGAAACCACATGGCCTAAAAACTTGACCTCTTCTAGCCAGAACTCACACTTCCCAAACTTAGCATAAAGCTTATGGGCTCTAAGTAATTCAAGCACCACTCTCAAGTGTTCCTTGTGCTTCTCCTCAGAAGGTCAATAAATAAGGATGTCGTCCATGATGACGACTACAAAATGATCTAAAAATTCCTGGAATATTCGGTTCATCAAATCCATAAAAACTGCTGGTGCATTGGTGAGCCCAAATGGCATCACCAGAAACTCATAGTGGCTACACCGTGTACGGAATGCCGTCTTCGGAATATCCTCCTCCCCGACTCTTAACTGATGATAACCCGATCTCAGGTCTATCTTCGAGAAACAACGGGAACCCTTCAACTGATCGAACAGATCATCTATACGAGGCATAGGGTACTTATTCTTAATCGTAGCCCGATTCAATTTCCGGTAATCTATACAAAGTCTCAAAGCACCACCTTTCTTTTTAACAAAGAGGGCCGGAGCTCCCCACGGCGAAACACTAGGACGTATATAACCCTTGTCTAGTAATTCCTGGAGTTGAATCTTCAACTCAACTAACTCGGCTGGGGCAAAACGATAAGGTGCCATAGAAATCGGCGCCTTGCCGGGCATTAGGTCAATAGAGAATTCAATCTCTCGATGCGGTGGCAAACCAACAAGATCCTCGGGAAAGACGTCTGAGTACTCACAAACCACCCTTGGCAACACAATCCGAGTCTCATCATCCTCACTAATCGAAAGGTTAGCAAGTAGACTACTAAGCTCACTCCGTCCTTGCGGAACAAACCTCGGTGGCAACACATTACCAACCCGGTCCCCCAGAAAATGAAAATACTCTCCACTCACGGTACAACAAGTGACCCTCTGGCGGTAGCAATCAATAACTGCTCGGTATGACGATAACCGGTCCATACCCAAAATAACATCGAAACCCCTCATAGGCATAACTACAAAGGAAAATGGGATTCTATGGTAATCATCCTCTATATCACAACCCCTAACACCTTGTTTCAAAATCAATTCACCCCCAAGAGGTGACACTACACAAATAGGAGATGCTAACTGTGCTAACTCCAACTCCAAAACAGATGCAAATGCAGCAGACACAAAGGAATGAGATGCACCCGTATCAATCAAAACATTAGCAATCGAGTTGCAAAACAAGAAGGTACCTCTCACAACTGATGGTGCCGGCACAAGATCCTGCGCGGTAACAGCATACACGCGCCCAGACGACCTCTGATCAACCTGCTCACCCCTAGGAGCATAAGATTGCTGCACCGATTGGGACGATGAAGCCCCCTGATTGGCCCTCGAGGCCTGACCCGACTGAGCTGGCTGCTGACCCTAAATCTGCCTCAAACCAGATGCACCAGGTGTGCCACCCAACTGCGGGCAATACCTCTTCATATGCCCTGGCTGACCACACTGATAACACGAGAGTGGCTGGCCTCTACCCTGACTCTGGCTCTGAGATCGAGCCGAAGATGATGCTGCTCTCTGCACTCCTCCCATCTGAGGACAAACTGGAGGCTTGTGGCCCAGCTGGCCACACTTGAAACAGGTAATGTCTCCCTGACTGCCTTTCCCCGAACTAGCACTCGGCACAAGAAAAGTCGATCTAGAAAAGCTACCCTGAGACTGCTGAGGATTAAAACCCTTCTATCTCCTACTATCACTCTGACCATCCTGACTCCTCTTGGAGCCCTTCTGTTCTTCCTCCTCCTCCTGCATCATGATTTCCATGTGGGCTGCAGCATCAACCATACGCCCATAATCCCGAATCATAGTTCCCCCAACTCTCAGCTTGAGGCCATGCCTCAACTTCTTCTCAAACTCGATACAACGGCGTTCCTCAGACGCCACCAACTCAGGTGCAAACCTGGACAAACTAGTAAATGTAGCCTCAAACTCGGCCACTGAAGAACTCGACTGCTTAAGCTGACAAAACTGGTCTCTCAGCTTCTCCCTAACTGCTGGAGATAAGAACTTTTCCTGGAAAGCATTCACAAAAGCCTCCCATGTACCTCCTATACGACCCTTAGTAAACGTCCACCACTGACCCGCATCCCCCTTCAACTGGAAAGATGCCAAGGTCATTTTCAACCCCTCGTCTTCGATGCCAAGCATCTCAAACGTCTTCGTTGTCTGTTCGAGCCATTCATCTGCCTTAAGCGGCTCTTTAGGATCACCCACAAATTCATCCGGATTAGACCGGAAGAACTCCCTCTTTAGAAAGGAAGGTCCTGCGTCTGCAGCAACATCCCGAGCTTGATTCTCAGCTCTGAGAATGCCTACTGACTCCCTGAATGCCCCTGCTATCTCTCGGGCTAGAGCGCCCATAGCCTGCTGGCCTACTGGCTCGGCCACATTGGCCTGGCCAATTCCCTCCTGAACTGCCGGAATCTCCTCTGGCACAGGCACCTCCTGCCTACCCGGCCTACCACGCCTACCGCGTCCTCGTCCTCGTCCTCGTCCTGACATCCTAATAAAGGAAACAAAGACGTTAGCACATTAATAAATGTGCCGAAGCTAAACACTCGTGTCCTAATGCATTGGACAACAATAATTCATTCAACGTAAGCACATAATCACATAAGCACCTACGAATTTCATTCCTGGATAATGATAGTCCCAATGCGTTGCTATAGTTCCAGTTGGAAGCAGCAGTGATCAAGTGCCTTTCCAACAAGACTACTAGAAACTCAAGGGTCCAATCAACATCCTAGAAACTACATTCCATACCCACATAATCACATAAACATGTTATCACATAAGCATATAACATTACACTAAGTCTCTATCAAACGAGACGAACCCAATGTGATACTAATCACTTCCCACGTACCCAAAGTATTCAAACCCGGTACGCTCTGATACCAAGTTGTCACGCCCTCGAAAATAACCCATTATATATATCATTGACATGCACTATTTAAAGAAAACACTTTATTAATTTATTCATCAGAGTATTACCAAATAAAAACATTACATGAAACATCAAATTAAATGCCCTACAGGCTTACATCTTTCCAAGCCAACACTTGGACACAAAAGTATGAGTTCTAAATCAAATACAAATAAAGCCCTAGGCTTGAAAGTTTATCAAATAAAAATAAATAACTAAAGATAGTCTTCAAAGTCCAAATCCTTCCAAGCTAAGTCCTTGGAGGTAGCTTATCACCTGGACCTGAAAATGATGTTCCCTTAAAGGGTGAGCCACAGCCCAGCAGAAATATACTAAACCAAATATAAGCATTGAATAAAGCAATAGCATTCAATAGATGGTTAACCAGGATAATCAATTACCTCATTATACAGTCTCATGACACTAACGTCTAAAACACGTTTTACTTTCCAACATTATCAATATGGCTCAGAACCTGGCCAAACTTACAATAGTGAACTATATATATATCATATTCACATTCTTCCAATGTCAACAAACAAATAAGACTCAGGTTCAAATCACAACACTTCATACTTCCTGTTTGATACACATTTTAGTGCTGTATCAATAAAAACACTTCAATATAAATAAGCACACATAAAAGTGATGCTAATGGAGTCCATCCCCTATCTCCTCCGAAACAAAATCCGGTTTAGAGGTCCATCCCCTATCTTCCCCTAAACCGTGGAGTACATCCCCTATCTCCTCCCACACAAAACAATGCATGTAAACACATAACATATACAACACACAATCAATACACATAATGTCTGCATTAATTCAACAGTCAAAATTGATGACTTAATCAATGATTAGTTTCAGTTATCCCTAATCCACATGCTGTGTCTACAACAATCACGACTATCCTCCACCGATAGCCCAAAACAGTTATTTCTAGACTTGGAAATAAATATAATAATTCAATAGACGAGTGATTTAAATTATCCAACTACGCCATTTAATCAATGAATTCCTCAATTTCATGAATTAAACCAAATTCCCTAATTCCCTTAAATTAATTATACAAATTAATTAATTAATACAACTAGGGTTTTTCCCAAAATTATCAAAGTAACCCCAACATATCAATATACCAAAACTTAGAACAAAACTTATAAAAATGGAGTAGGAAATCCCTACCTCGAAGAAGATAACCCGAATGGAGAAGACAGAGATAAATACCCAAATTCCAATGTGCTCCAAATCACTAAATGTTCAGATTAAATGGAAGCCTTCGACTCACTCTATCTTTTTAATAAAGGATCTAAGGTAGAAACTCACTCTAAGTAGATCAATCCTAAGAGAGAATGTGTGTAGAGGAAGAGAGAACTCGTAACTAGGGTTTTGGAATCTGAAAGTGTATGAAAAACTGATCTGAAACACGCTGCTGCCTATGTAAACCTGACAGGCTCGCTCGAGCGAAGACTTGGTCGCTCGAGCGACCAGACACACGAAAACCTCGCTCGAGCGAAGAAAAGCTCGCTCGAGCCAAGAATGCAATGCTTCAGGTCTGCAACCTTGGAGCACGCTCGAGCGACAGAATGCTCGCTCGAGCAAGGAACTCGAAAACATACACCTCGCTCGCTAGAGCGAAGAAAATCTCGCTCACTCGAGCGAAGAAAATCTCGCTCGAGCGAATAAGCACTACCCTCAGGTCTATACCAGATGCAATTGCTCGCTCGAGCGAAGCAAATCTGGATCGAGCCAGAAGACACAAAAAAACAAACCTCGCTCGAGCGACCAAATCCTGGCTCGAGCGACCAACCCAAAAACTGGACCGCAACACTTGGTTTACGAACCCAACCAACCTGAAACAAACCTGCCCAACATATCCTATAACTCCAAATGAGAAAATAAAGGACGACAACAACAAATATACAATGACAGAATAAACGGAACCCAAGTCCGGATACAATAATCAAATGGGAAAAGACCGGGGTCGCTATAACAATAAAAGTAAATGCCCCAGGGGCTTACAACTTTCCAAGTCAACACTTGGTCACAAAATAGAGTACTAACTCAATTACACTTTAAGCCCTCGGCTTGAATTTACATGTAATACAACAAAATATAACACAAAAAGTCTGTCAGCCTCTAGCCTCCCAAGCTACGTCCTTGGAGGTGGCATACCATCTGTACCTGAAAATGATGTCCCATATAGGATGAGCCACAGCCCAGTAGAAATATACTAAACCAACCATAAGCAATGACTACAATAATAGCATTCGATAGATGGTCAACACTTATAAACCAATTTATATCATATTACAGTTCCATAACAATCATGTCCATGTTACATTTCACTTTCCCCTACTTATCAACTCATTTCATAAACGTGGCTCAGAACCTGGCCAGATAGTTTAAATGAGATTACATCTCATATTAATAGTACATCCATTTCAATTGGGATAACAACTCATATTAAACGCTTCTTACTTCACAATAGATACACATAATTGTTGTATCAATCTCAAACAAAATAATTTTATACTTCATATATGATATACAGATTTGCTATATCAATACTTCAATAGACACACATATTTACTGTATCAATGGAGTACATCCCCTATTTCCTTCCAAACAATGTCTGGTTTAAGAGTCCATCCCCTATCTCCCCCTAAACCGTGGAGTATATCCCCTATCTCCTCTCACACAACACAATGTATATAAACACATATCATATACAAGATCAATCAATACATAAATTTGATGTATTATTCCAACCACCATATTCGATGACATATTCAATTGATTAGTTTTAGTTCGCCTAATCATCATGCATTGTCTACAACAATCCAGACTATCCTCCACCGATAGCCCAAAGCAGTTATTTTTAAATAGAGAATAATTGCATCAAACGGATATAATATCAACATTTTCATAGATGAGTGATAAATTAATCCAACTACACCATTTAATCCCATAATTTTCCAATTTCAATATTCTCATCTCAATTTCACATTTTCCCAAATTAATTATACAAATTAATTATTCGTTACAATTAGGGCATTTTCCCCCTTTTTCCAACAATAGCCCTAAGGCTCAAAATTAACAATTTTGACAACAATAGTTCCATTTTCCAAACCTTAGTTCCATATGGAGTTTAATATCATAAAACCCCTCTTTTATAAATTATCAACCAAACCCTAACTTTCTCAAAATTTACCCAACAACACCAACATATCAAAATGCCCAAAATTAAAGACAAAGCTCATAAGATGGAGTAAGGTATCCCTACCTCGAAATGAAGAGCTCAAATGGAGAAGATGACCAAAATCCAAAGTGCTCCAAATCCAAGATTTTTCAGATTAAAATGTAGCCCACACAACCCTCTACCTTTCTTACAAAGAGATTAGGGTAGGAACTCACTAGAAGTAGATCAATCCCTAGAGAGAAGGTAAGTGTAGAGAGAGAGAGAGCCGAATTCTAGGGTTTTGAAATCAAAAGAGATGAAAAAGTGAAGTGTTCCCTGCTGCTGCCTACTGATATAACACAGGCTTGCTCGAGCGAAGAATTGGTCATTTGAGCGACTAGACACAAAGAATACTCGCTCGAGCGTAGAAAGCCTCGCTCGAGCCAACAATTCAAAGCTTCAGGTCTGCAACCCAGAAGCATGCTCGAGCGAAGAAACCCAAAACATACACCTCGCTTGAGCGAAGGAAAGCTCGCTCGAGCCAAGAATTGCAACTCTCAGGTCCAGTACTGGACGCAGACGCAAGCTTGAGCTAAGGACTTCTTGCTCGAGCCACCAGATACAAAACTCAACTCTCGCTCGAGCGAAAGAACCCTGGCTCGAGCGAAGAATCTAAAACACAGAGCTCGATCGATCGACAAAAGTCTCGCTCGAGCAAAGGACCAAAATTCTGGGCAGCAACCATTTGCTCCCAATCACACTCAACCTGTAACAAACCTGCCTAAAACATCCTATAACTCAAAAGTAAGGAATTGAAGGATGACAACAAGATATATATACAACAACAAGCTTCACGGAACCTAAGTCCGGATACAACAACCAAATGGGGAAAGACCGGGATCGTTATATATTACACTTGAGTTGGTTGCATTCTGTTAAATAGATTATGTGTGTGCATTACACTTGTTGGTTTTACATTATCATGATGTGATGATTGGTAGCATGTACTACGCTGAGAATAAAAGGTATCATTACCTTCCAGATAGCACCTGGAGAATTGGTTGCGCTGAGAATCAGAGGTACCATTACATTCCAGCTAGCGCCTGGAGAATTGGTAGAGGTATCATTCCCTTCCAGCTGGTGTCTGGTAAATTGGAAATTCGTTGTGGAAAGATGTATCATTTGGCTCACCGTGCTTCAGGCAGGTAGAGCAGAGATTATTTATTATTGTTGTTTCGGTTTGACTGTGTGTGTCTTGTGTTACGATGAATATGATTTTGTAAGGTTGAATTGTCTAAATGTGGAGTAGATGTGTTCATGTATATTTGGACGTGCTAGAGAGTAGTTGTGGGAGCTCCCTACCATGTATTATTTTGTTGAAGGTATCTCATTGAATTTCAAGTTTAAGGTTGGAAATGTGATGGATGTGTGGAGACGGACCTTGTTATATATTAGGTATAAATAATGTGATAAAATTCGGATTGGGTGAACATGTTTTCAAAAGAAATAAAATGGATATTATGTGGTGTTTTGTCACGAATGGAAAATATGGTTATCATGTAGTGATTGTTTAAATGGGAAATGAGTAATGAAAGCGAAACTTGGTGTTGTTGAATCAACTGAATGTTTTTGAGAAAAGTATTTATGTATGTATACTTTGGTTATAAAATGTCACATTATTTATATGGTACGAGATGAGCATTCATGATCATAGATATCTGTAAGTTGTTATTGTCGAGGATTATGTTGAGATCCCTACTGGACTTTATGTTCATCCCAGGTTGTTAATTTTTTTTTCAGGTGAATATCACGATGTGCTACAAGGTCACGGATCTTCCTTGTTTGTTGGCCACAAGGCCTTATATGTGTCGGCAGAATGCCATTGATGTAAAGGGTTAAAACCTTCCTCTTGATTTAAATGATGTAAGCCTACGGGCAATTTATTTAGATATAAATTCATGTTGCATTCATTTTATATCCGAATGAGAGAATTTATACTTATGTATTCCATGTATATATATAATGAGCTTCTGTACGCTAACTCTGAAAATTGAATTTATAACAATGGCTTCGGTAATGGAAATCCGAGTAATAAAAAGTGGGGCGTGACAATATAGGTTCTTTAGATTTACTTAATCTAAATATACTTAGAAAATAATTTGTTGTGTATTCATTTTGAAAAAAAAAATATTAATATTAAATAATAATAATACTAACAACAACAAAAAGTATAATAAAAAAATCAGTACATGTTTGAATAATTTTTTTGCCAATATTTTACTTTTAAATTTTATTAGATTATTAGATATTAGATTTTCATGTAGAAGCATAATTTAAGTAAAAGTATAATTTAAATATAAAATATGAGAAAATTTTAGTATCTTTCATCATCAAAACTGAGAAAATATAAAATTCTAAAAATAAAGAGATAGTTTATATAGGATTCTTCATGTCTTTTAGAAAATATGGTAACTTTGAGAGGGTAAAATAGAGATTTTAAAAAGTAGAAAATATAAAGGTTTTTCACAGTTTTATAATAGTAGTAGATTGTTACATTTAATAACTGTCAAATAATTTTTTTAAATGATTTTTCTCATCCATTTTTTTAAATTAATTTTCTCATCATTAAAGTGTCAAAAATTGCAAAACGATTTTCTTAATTTATCATAACTATAATAATAATAAGTCTGACTACTCTTTAGTTTGCAATCGGATTGGAGGGTACTACTATTGGGTCATGGTGGGCCTAAATTAGGACCTATCTCGACAAAAAAAAAAAAAAAAAAAAAATCAACTTTATTAGATTTTGATAGCCATTTGATCAAATTGCATTTCTATCAACAATTTATTTTGAAAATCATACTTGTCGTTGACTGATGTCTATTGATATCTAATTAATGTAATTTTTTATAAGAATAATGTAATAAACGAATTGCACACATTGAATGATTTGAATTATTAAGAGGAATTCAAATTTGAACTCTCCACACCCAATAATATTGTTCAATCTAATTACGGACCGAAAAGGAGCAAGAGGCATAATAATAATAAGGGGAACTTACTGATAAGTCTCATACACAAAGTTCAAAATCCATTTACTCCAAAAACAAAACACTTGGACCAATTAGTCATATATATTTTTAATTGTCACCAAAAATTCTTATTTTTTTTTAAAAAAAAAAAATTTAAAGACGCTATTACATCCTACCACCGTTGAACTTTCGTCAGATGGTCATCAGAGACTCGCCGGAATGTTCAATATCGCCGGGAAGTCGCCAGAATATCATCAAAAAATTCGTCGGAGTATCACTGGAATGTTCTAAACGTCACCAGAAGTCGTCAAAATGTCTAGAATGTTCGTTGGACATCAAGAATATCGCCAAAGACTTACTAGAATGTCTAGAATATTGCCACAAAAAAAAAAGAAAAAAAAGAAGAAGAAGAAGAAGAAGAAGAAGAAGAAGAAGAAGAAGCAGAAGAAATTTCAAAAAGAAGAAGAAGAAGAAACTAAGAAATTAAAGTGAAAAAATATAGCAAAATGTGCTAAATATGATAAATTGAAAGAAGAAAAAAAATCTAAGAACAACAAACAATAACAATGGAAACAAATATATGTTATTTTTAATTTTTGTGAGTTTGAGCAAATAATTTCTAATATTGATCAAACTGGGAAGCAAGCTTCGAAACTGTAAAATATTACAGTTTCAAAGTATGATTCTATTAAGTATTTATCCTTATTAATCAAACTGAAAAACATGTTATGAAATTGCAAAATTTTACAGTTCATATTTTACAGCTCTAAAGAAAGTTATGAACTGCAAAATTTTTGCAATTCTAAAGAATGATTCATTTTAGAACAGAAAAAAAAAATTTGAAACTGTAAAATTTTACAAATTTCACTGCCTGTAATTAAAACTTGAAAACAATTTGTTCAGAACTTGAAAATCTTCTTCATTATAATAGGAAACTAGAAGTGTGTTGTACATAAAAAGTATTAAAACTGAGAGATCGAAGGAAAGAGACAGACAGGGGAGGAGGGAATGTGGGCCCAGGGAGGTCACGTGCCCCCCTGAGTTTTTGATTTTTTTTTTTTTTACAAACATAAAGAAAATATTTTATATAAAAAAATTTATAAAAATATTATTTAGAGTGAAATGTCAATGATATATTTAAAATTATAAGAACGATAATGATTGTTTTGATTGAAAATAAAGAGACTACGATATTATTATATATGAAAATTTCAATATAATGGTGATCTCTATCATTATTGACATGCAAATATAATTAATCTCAATGAAAATATAAAATTTATTGA
Organism: Camellia sinensis; assembly: GCF_055761805.1. NCBI lineage: Eukaryota > Viridiplantae > Streptophyta > Magnoliopsida > Ericales > Theaceae > Camellia > Camellia sinensis. The sequence goes on along the minus strand of NC_138963.1, from coordinate 29,432,248 downwards.
ATTGTTAATTACATTTAATATGCAAGGTTCATCCTCCATGTGTTTCTTTATTATTGGTTGGTAATATCACATGTCAATAATTGCGTGGTATGACTATTATATTGAATTTTTATGCATATTTTGTATAAAAAATTACTTTATCAATATATAATTTATTTTAAAACTTTATATCCATGACTTTTTTTAATGTTGTCCATGATACACTAATTACAAATAACATATTCACTTTGTTTGGTCTGAGTTTCTAAAAACACTTTTCAAAAAATTCTATGTTTTTGTTTTTCGTATTTTTTTGTTTTTATTGAATTTATTTAATAATTTAAGCAATTTTTTTAATTCTTAGACACACCTAACATAAATATATTTAAAAAGTATAATTTTTGAGAAAAAATCTTTAAAAATTCAGTAAATACCAAAAAATTTTAAAAAAAAAATCAGTGCATTTTTCGTATTTTTATGTACTAATTAATTTTATAAAATATTTTTTCGCAAATATTATATTTTTTTTAGATACATCATGCATCTAAAAAAGTTTAAAAAAATGCTTAAAATTTTAAAAATATTCACTAAAAATAAATAAAATAAAATATAATAAAAAATAAAAAACTTTGAATTCTCAATAAATTTTCACATTTTTTATAAAATAAAATGACAATAAAAAATAAAAAATTTGATAACTATTTTTTTTAATTTCAAATTTATGGTCTTTATTGAAGAAAACAAAATCTGATCAAAATTCTTGACATATAACGGACATAGATATTTCGATTGCAACTATAATCACTAATAATTCTTCTCTACCATGCAAACATATAAACAAACACATAAATCTCACTAAAATCGAAACCAAACCAAACCATACCATTAGCAGAGAAAGAGAATTATATACGAAAAAATAAAATTAAAAATAAAAAAATTTATAAAATAGGAGAATGTTACTTTCAATAATTTAGATCTCCGCTAACTCAATCCATTAGTTCCTCAGCTAATGCTCACGTAATCTAAGAGTTAAAATAACTAACAAAATTATTCTTTAAATAATACTTAAAATTTAATTAATTTATCCCATAATCTATTAATTTAAAAATAAATAAATTTATAAAATCGAAGAATGCTACTTTCAATAATTTAGATCTCCGCTAACTCAATCCATTAGTTCCTCAGCTAATGCTCACGTAATCTAAGAGTTAAAATAACTAACAAAATTATTCTTTAAATAATACTTAAAATTTAATTAATTTATCCCATAATCTATTAATTTACTAATTTTTTTCCCTTAAAAAAATCTGATTGTGTGGACGAGCAGTCGATCATCATCATCATATCATGCGTGCGTGACGCATAATCACGACGTCAGACATGTGTTCCTCGCTTTTGCCACGTGATTGCTACCGTAAATTGGCAATGACCTTTCCAACCTCACAACCTACTAATTTACTTATGAGAATTGTTTGAGGGTTACAATTTTGTAATCACAATGGTTTAAAATTATCAAAATAACGTTATTTTGGGTATAAAACATGTTAAAACGACGTCGTTTTGACAGTTTTGAGCCATTATAGCCACAAAAATGGTGACACTAAAACATTATTGTTTACTTATATATATCATTTTTAAAAAATGATACAATGAAAGTTATATTAGTATGGCTTCGTTTGGAAATAGGGGTTGGGTTAGATTTGTGGTCATTTTAATTATAAAAAAATAAAATAAATATTTTAATTTAATAAAATAAAATATCATATTTAGTTTTTAATTATTATATTTTTTTTTTACAAAAAATTAAAAAAATTCTTCTCAGACGAGACTTTTTAATTCTAGACTAAAAATAATTAAAAATTTTAAAAATTAAAAAATCAACCCAGTTCTTAAACGAAACCTATATGTTAATATAAATCAACATTTCCCTAGCACTAGATGATTATAAATTATAAATTTCCCGCGACAAACTAACCTGTTAACCTTTCTCTTACACCTAGATAAATTACTATAAATATATGTTTTTTTAGTAGAAGACGTCTTATTTTTTTAATTTATTTTTATTTCCTACAACCTATTAATATAGCTGTTTGTTTGTTTGTTAGTTAGTTTTTTTTTTTTTTTTTTGTCTAGGAATAAAAAGTTCGTTTGAATTGATTTTTTTTACTTTTTTGAGAAAAAATAAAATAATTTTAATTTTAATATGATATTTTGTCTTATTGAGTTTTTAACTCTTTTTCTTTTCTTTTCTTTTTTTTTTTTTAACTAAGGGCAGTGGTAGAGTCAAGAAATTAAATTATAGGGGCACTTATTAATTATAATATTGAAAATTTTTACAAAATATTTTATATAAATTTTTACGATTGGCTTCAAGAAAGATATATATATATATATTATTTATAATTAGTATATCATGGACAATATATATATATATATATATAAGTCATGGATATAAGTTTAAAATAAATTATATAATGATAAAATAATTTTTTATACAAAATTTCAATAAAAATTCAATATAATAGTAATATCACGTCATCATTGACATATAATATTACCAACCAATAGTAAAGAAACACATATAGGATAAATCCCACATGTCAAATGTACCTGACAATTCAATAAATTTCAAATTTTTATTGAGATTAATTATAATTGTATGTTAATAATAATAGATATCACGATTGTATTGAAATTTTCATAGATAATAATATAACTTATCGTAATATCTTTATTTTCAATAAAAAAACAATCATTATTATTCTCATAATTTTAAAAATGTCATTGATATTTCACTCTAAATAATATTTTATAATTTTTTTTGTTTAAAATATTTTCTTTATATTTACACAAAAAAAATAAAAATTTATTCCAAAATCCAGGGGGCACGTGACCCCCTAGTCTAGCTGTGGCTCCGCCACTGACTAAGGGACGTTTTGGCAAGCTGATAAAAATATAACTTTTTGGCTTTTTAATTTTTTATTCATATAACCTCTTTACTTTTTTACAAAAAAAGTCACAAAAAAACTTAAAAATTAACTTTTACCAACTTTTCAAAGCACCACTAATTTAACTAAAACACTAAAAAAACTCACATCACCTACCTAAATGATTTGCTATAAATTATGGCGGTGTTTGGTACAATTTTTTAATTATAATTCTATCTGTTCACGTGAACAAAGTGTTTGGATGAGATTTTCAAAAATTAATTTCACCACACATTTCAAAATACATTTCTATTTCACGTTTGGTAGAACTCATTCCAAAACAAACTTCTAATGCAAAACTCTCACATTTTCATACAGTTTTTGAATTTTTTGAGTCTACGGGACATCCCCTGGACATCCCCCCGGATGTCCGGCGGGTTGAGCACTATAATGTTTTTTTTTTGGTAACTCTTTCATACATACATACATGATTGTAGACTAGTTTTCTGTTGAAAGCGAATAAAAAAATTTGAATAAAATTGAATTGTGTGTGGTAAACTGTGTAGATGCTAACAAAATAATATTTTAATTTTTGTTTGACTCCCACATAGATAATACATGATAATTTTTTTAGCCATTTATTTGAAAATAACAATATAATAAATAGCAAATAATTTGTGACAGTAATTATTAAAAATATAAAAATATTTTAATTGAAAAATATTTAAAAGAAATTCGAACCAAATATACAATCAAAAGTTATTTTAAATCAGTAATTGAATATTTATTTTGAAAAAAAAAATTATTGCCTTTGTAATATTTTCAATTAAAAAAATCAATTAATGTTATTTTTTGTTAATAATTAATTTTTTTAATTAAATTTTAAAAAGAGTTTGTTTATTGATCAGAATTTTTAATAGAATTTTGAGTAGTTGTTGGCTTTTTTGGCTTTCGAAGGTTACTTTCGTAATTATGAGCGTGCCAGCAAGGATCAATCAGTCCTTACAGAATTGCCAAACAATTATTCAGACGATTGTGTTATGGTTCTTTCGGCCTCAATAAAGAGGACTTTTACTGGTGGCTTACTGGTAATTAAACTTCAGAAAATCTGAACATAAGAACAGTTAACTAAACTGGAGTATTTCATTAGTATAAAAAGAACTTACAATGATCTCAGTTCCGTAGAGAATTACAGCGGCAATGTACTTGACAACTACTCCTACAAATGAAGTGCAGCGCAGAAACTAAAAATACAGGAATATAAAGGACAGGAAATAACACTAGAATATGTAAAGTGATTTTTTAGATTTTTCTCCGTCCTTTCTCTGAAGTCCTTCCTGCTATTTATACTTTCCGAAGTTAACCGTCGAATTGCATTTCAAACCGTCGAACTGCTCCTCCATAATCGCTGATCATGCGACCTTATAAGTAGTTCCACTACGCCTTCACTTGCAGTTAGGCTTCCCCCTTATATTCAAATTTGAATATGAGCAACCGTTGAAGTCACGTCACCATGTGTCTCTTTATTGATCCGCTACTACTTAGATCTTATGACAACCAATAGTGACTGCCACGTGTATGGTCAGGATCAAAGACCTACCTGGTCTCCCCATATTACCCTTACTTTGCCACGTGTTGAATTGTCATTGGCTAGCACAAAATGTGTAGCCAACAGTAGTATTTTTTGTTATGAGTTATAACAATTTAAATTAAGTTTTGAAAACTCTTTCCAAAACTCATAACCAAATAAATTTTCTTATTTCACATGTCACATCAAACATTAAAAATTCAATTCAACACTCAATTCAAAACCCAATTCAAAACTCTTTTTAAAACTTATAACTAAACAAATTTTTTATACTCAAATCATAATTTTAAAATTCACAAACTTAAAATACAACTCTATTATTAAATCATATTTAGGCCAAGTTTGGGAAGACTAAATAAGTGCACTTTTTGTCTTTTTGGACTAAAAAATTGAGGTTGAAAATATGGATGTTTGGGTTAACTTTTTGACTTTTTATTGAAAAATGTGTAATAAAAAATTGTAAAAATTGATTTGTAGGGAAAAATTTGAATTGGGAGTTGTGCAGCCGTAATTGTTGACTTTTGGTGAATAGTGTTAACTTTTTAACTTTTTGAGTAACTTTTTGACTTTTTGGCTTTTTTGGAACATCCCAAACTTGGCCTTAATCTATATATTTTTCAATGCCAAACGTCTTACATTTTTAATTTATTTTTGGGCTTGGAGAAGTCACCTCAACTTGTTTTCAGGCTGTGGCTGACAGTACCAGATGGGTGTGTTTTATGAACCCAGTAATGTTAGGGGGCTACAAATTTTATGGTTTAAATGGTTCGAAATTGTCAAAACAATGTCGTTTTTGGATGCAAAACAAGCTAAAACGACGTCGTTTTGGCTTGTTTCGGCCCATTTGAGCCACAGAATTTGTGGCCACCAAACATTTTTCTTATGACCCTGCCCTGCGTATAATTTTTTTTTTTGAATTAATGCAACGGTTGGTAAAGTATATATATGAGTTCACATGTGCATAGTTGGCGAAATTATTTAGGATTTGTTGGGAATGTAGATTGTGTTTTTTGACTTTATAATTTTTTTATTATTTTAATTTAAAGTTAAAAAATTTAATTTGAGATAAGTTTTTTAGTCTTTTTGATTTTTGTAAGAGTAAAAATAAAATAATTATGATTTAAATATGATATTTTATATTATTAATTTTTTAATATATTTTATTTTTTTATAATTAAAATAATCAAAAAATAAGAATTATTCATGTGTCAAACGTAGGCTTATTAATTTATTTTTTATGAGCGGTATATGGGCCTGCTTATTAGGATCACGACAAGTTTTACATGTGCTGCCTCCGCTCTCCCATGTACTCTATTTATTTTTGTCGAAGGCCACTTGTTAACTTGTTTATTAACTTGGGTGGGTGGATGGGTTTTATTACTATGTGTGTGTATGACTTTGTTTAAAAGAATATAGCCTATGGTTGGTAGAGTTTATACATGAGTTCACACGTGTATAGTTAATAAGAATATTTATCAATTTATTTTTTATGAGTTGTATATGCACTGTTGGTAGAGTGTATATATAATTTTACAGAAAAAATTACACATGCAAGCAAACAATTAGTTATGTGCACTGTTGGTAGAGTGTATATACAATTTTACAGAGAAAATTACACATGCAAGCGGACAATTAGTTAGAGAAAATCAAGGAAGTCATAAAAAGAAATTAGATTTTACTGTGGTTAAAGAAAATACAGATGACAGAGAAAATTCAGCACAAGGAGACAACAAATCGGTGAAAATCAAACAAGAAATATAAATTAGTGGGAGTTTAATGTGGGCAGGAAAAATTCAAATGTCGGACAAAATTTGAGAGAAAATCAAGCAAACAACTAGCCAAAGAAAATTAAGCAAGGCACAGAGAGAAAATGAGTCCAATGTGTTCAGAAAAAATTAATCTAAAGGGGATATTTCAATACCAGAGAAAATTCATCTCAAAAGGAAAATTACACATAAGGAGACCACTAATCAGTGAAAATCGAACAAGTAACCTAAATTAGTAACCTAATTGTGAGCAAACTAGAGAAATTTCAAAATATAGAGAAAATTTGAAGACACAAAATTGAGCAAGCCAGATAAATTTTAATTAGAGAAATTTCAAAACATAGAGAATTTCTCTATATTTTTAAATTTTTCTAGATCGAAATTTCTCCACTTCAAAATTTCTCTGTAAAAATTTGTGGGATCCCAACTACTATGAAAATATTTAATATGAAGGACCTTAAAAAAAAACTCCATTAATAATTACTTCTTTTTTTTTGCAACATATGTTTATTAATTTTTATAAGTTACAATTAATATTTTCAAACTCTTAAAACATTTTCGACAAAAAGATTATTTTGCATTAATATATAGATAATAATAGATTTAAAAAAATTATTACTCACAAATAATAATTATAGTTTCAATTGTCAATTAAAAATAAAGTGATAATTTCAAAACATGCATGCTTTTTACTACAGAAATTATAGTCAGATTATTGCTCATTAAAGATTAATGATTATAATCAAAGAAAACTAAAAAACTTACTATATTGATTAACAAAATATTTAAATTAAATGAAAATAAGAAAGAACTAATAATATAATTAAAGAGCTCATAATATTATAATATAATGTTATTAAATTTTATCATTTTATAATAGGTGTATTTCACATTAATTATAAATTTTTAATAAATTATTTTATAGAAAGTATCATGATTTTAGAGAATATATTATCTTATTGATCAATAAATGATATAATTTTAATATTTTGAAACATAAATAAATAAATAAAATTTGATTTGATTTTCCTACAAAATGTTTCAAAAGTTAATGTTTAAATGTTTAAAAACCAGTTTGTTCGGTTCTGATTTTCAGAAAACAGTTTTTAAAAAATTTTACTTTTTTTTATTTTTCGTATTTTAATGTTTTCAATGAATTTTTTTAATATTTTACAATTTTTTTTTTTAATTTTTAGACACGCCTAAGATAAATACACTTTAAAAATATAATATTTGTGAATTTTCTTTTAAAAAAATACACTAAATACCAAAAAATACAAAAAAAAGAAAAGAAAATTTAGTACGTTTTTCACATTTTTATGTATTTATTAATTTTTTAAAATATTTTTTCACAAATATTTTATTATTTAGATGCATATAAATAAGGTGCATTTAAAAAAGTAAAAAAAATTACTTAAAATTTCAAAAATATTTACCAAAAACAAAAAAAAACGAAAAACAAAAAATTGAATTCGGAAAACTAAAACGAAACACACGAATAGTTTATTAACAATAGTTTATTGTCAATGTTTAAAAACTATTGATTAAATAACCAATAGTTTATTGACATATGTATTTTTATTTTTTAAATTTAAAAAATTGAGAAAAAAGTATTGAGACTTTGAATCACAAAAGACTCTTAAATGTTTTTGCTTATATTATATAATATAATTTTTTTTAATAAAAAAACCAATATATATATATATATATATATATATATGTTATAGTGAGGTCAATAATGATTATTTTTTGATCTGTCAATAATTTAAGTGTTATTTGGATGTCAATTACCTATATTATATAACTAATGGTAGTTTAGTCTTTAATTTTTTGAGGCGGTCGAAATCCAAAGGAATGGTAATGGTAGCATGAAATTTAAAATCTTTACGTTCAAGTTATTTTAAGGGTTATTAAAGGTTTGTCTAATTCTTAATTTTAAGGTTTTAAAATTAATTAAAATGTCCATAAACTGGCCCAAAATCCAAGTATGCTAAAGAAAAAAAAAAAAAGAAAAAAAGTGACATTGGAGTAAATTATTGTCACATTTCATTTCTATAGGCGGCAGCCTACAGGCAAAGATTGGTGATGAAGAAGTAGATCATTGGATCATATTATAAAATGCACGATCTTAAATGGGTGTACACAATATAAGTTAATTACTACAAAAGTTATAATTAAAAAAATTTCAATCATAACTTAAAAAAATAATAATAATAATTCATAATCAAACATCACATAAAATATAATCAAAATTTTTTTGAATTATAATTAAAATAATAATCATAATGAGTCATAACTAAATTATAATTAAATACCATAAACATTATCAAAGCACAACCAAAGCCTTCCCGTGAGGCATCACAATACACTGAATAACCCAAACCCTTATTCGGGATAATCAATATTGGAGCAGTGGTAAGTCTAACCTTGAGCTCTTGAAATGACTTCTTGCAAGTCTCACTCCACACAAATTTGATCTATTTCTTCGTCAATCTAGTTAATGGTGAGGCTAGTTTAGAGATATATTTAACAAACCGACGATAATACCCGGCCAACCCTAAGAAACTACGGATCTCAAAAGCATTCTTAGGTTGTACCCAATCTTGTCCTGCTTTTATCTTGGATGAATCTGTAGTCACTCTTTCCTCGGATATTAAATGGCCTAAAAACTTAACTTCTCTCAGCCAGAACTCGCATTTCCCAAATTTAACATATAATTAGTGGGTTTTAAGCAACTCCAGCACCACTCGCAAGTGTTCCTCGTGCTCCTCCTCAGAGGGTGAGTAAATCAAGATGTCGTCCACAAAGACGACCACAAAATGGTCTAAGAACTCTCGAAAGATTCGGTTCATCAAATCCATAAACATAGCTGGGGCATTAGTTAGCCCAAAAGGCATCACTAGAAACTCATAATGGTCATACCGCATACGGAATGCCGTTTTTGGGATATCCTCCTCTCTTACTCTCAACTAGTGATAACCCAATCTTAGGTCTATCTCAGAGAAACAACAAGACCCCTTCAACTGATCAAATAGATCATCTATATGAGGCATCGGGTACTTGTTCTTAACAGTTACCCGATTCAACTTTCGGTAATTAATACAAAGTCGCAACGCTCCGTCTTTTTTTTTAGCAAAGAGAGCCGGTGCTCTCTAAGGTGAAGTACTAGGGCAGATGAAACCCTTATCTAATAATTCTTGGAGTTGAATCTTCAACTCACTCAACTCAGTGGGTGCAAATCGATACGGTGTCATAGAAATTGGTGGTGTGCCACGCACCAAGTCAACAGAGAACTCAATCTCTCGGTGAGGTGGTAAACTAGTAAGATCCTTGGGAAAGACATCGGGGTATTCACAAACCACCCTTAGCAATTCAGCTTGGGCTTCATCTCCAGTGATAAGACTCTATCTACTCAGTCCCCTAAGAAGTAAAAACAATCATCGCTCAAGGAATATATAGTAACCCTCTGACGGTAGCAATCTATAACAGCCCAATATGACGATAGTCAGTCTATACCCAAAATGACATCAAAACTAGACATGTCAAGTAACACAAATGCAAAAGGAAGTCGGTGACCGGAAACCTTTATGTCACAACCCGAACACCCCTGTTTCAAAATAATCTCATCCCCAATAGGTGAATCTACAGAAATAGGGGAAACTAACCCCAAAACTGATGCAAATGTAGATGAGATAAAAGAATGGGATGCATCCATATCAATCAACGTATTAGCAATTGAATTGCAAAACAAGAAGGTACCTCTCACTACTGAAGGAGCTAGTACAAGATCTAGCGCGGTAACATCATACACACGTCCGGTGGGTCTCTGCTCAACCTGCTCACCCCTTAGAGCATACACCTGATGCACTGACTGAGCCAAAGAGACTCCCTAATTGACCTTTAAGGCCTTTACTAACTGTGCAGGCTAATGGCTTTGTGTCTGCCTCGAACTAGACGCACCAGATGTGCCACCCAACTGTGGGCAAAATCTCTTCATGTGCCCTGCCTGCCCACACTAGTAACAAGTGAGCAGTTGTCCTCTCCTCTGACTTTGGCCCTGTGAATGAACTGGAGATAGTGCAGAGCGTTGCTCTCCTCCTCTCTGCGGGCAAGCTAGAGACTTGTGGCCCAACTGACCACACTTGTAACAAGTCATATCACCCTAACCACCTCTCCCACACCCTGAACTCGGTACTGGAAAAGTGGACCTCGAGTGAGCTCCTTGGGATAATTGGGGGTTAGAACCCCTCTGCCTCTTACTATTCCCCTGATTATCCCGACTCTTCCTGGAGCCCCTCATTCTCTCCTCCTCCATCTGCATAATGGTCTCAAGATGAGCCGCCTCTACAAGGAGTCCATGATCTCTAAGCATGGACCTGACCACTCAAAACATGAGCCCGGTCCTTAACCGCTTTTCAAACTTTAGACAACAACGCTCTCCTGTCGTAACAAGTTCTGGTACGAATCTAGACAAACTAGTGAATGTGGCTTCAAACTCAGCCACCAACGTGTTCAACTGTACTAACTTGGAGAATTGATCCCTCAACTTCTCCCTTACTGTAGTAGGTAAGTACTTGTTCTGAAAGGCGCTGACGAAAGCCTTCCAAGTCACCCTAATGCGCCCAGGCGCATATTTCTACCACTAACCCGCATCTCCTTTCAGTTGGAAAGATGCCAACGTCACCTTCAGCTGGTCGTCCTCGATGCCAAGCATCTCGAACGTCCTCACTATCTGTTCTAGCCATTCATCTTCCTTCAGTGGCTCTTTGGGATCACCCAAAAACTCGTCTAGATTTGACCGGAAGAACTCTATTTTTCAGAAAAGATGGCCCTGCCTCGACGACTTGGGCCCAGACTTGATTCTCTGCCTTGAGAATGTCCATGGATTCCCGTAATGCTCCTGCCATTTCACGGGCTAAGGGCCCATGGCCTGTTGACCAACTGGTTCGGCCACATTGGCCTGACCAATGTTTCTTCCTGTGCAGGAATATCATCCGGTATAGGCATCTCATGCCTTCTAGGCCTACCACGCCTACCACCACCACATCCACGTCTTGACATCCTAATGAAGGTAACAAAAGAGATTAGCACATTTACAAATGTGTCGAAGCTAACACACTCGTGTCCTAATGCAATGGACAACAATAATTCACTCCACATAAGCATGTAACCACATTAACACATACAAATTTCCTACCTAGATAATGACCGTCCCACGACGTTGCTAGAGTTCCAATTAGAAACAACAGTGATCAAGTGCTCTTCTAATAACACTTCTAGAAACCCGTAGACTCAATCAACATCTTAGAAATTTAAATCCATACCCATATAATCAGATAAACATGTTATCATGTAAATACACATCGTTCATTCTAGAGTCTCTATCAAGCGAGACAAACCCATTGTGGTACTAACCACTTCCTGCGTACCCAAAGTGTTCAATCCTAGTATGCTCTGATACCAAGTTGTAATGCCCCAAATAAATACAATAAATCCCAACTCATAAGCAGTATACTTTCATTCATCAGAGTTCGCATATAAAAGGGGTGACACATGCGATATACATTCATAAATGATTCATCTTGAATCTGCAGCATGTGTTACACTTGATAAAGAAGAATAAAAGCTAAACAAGTATTTATATGCCCTAAAGGCTTACATCTTTCCAAGTTATTGCTTGGTTACAACAAAAGTGAGACTAGCTCAATACAAATAAAGCCCTTGGCTATACAAAACAAAATACAACAAAAGTGAGTTCTTGCTCCAAAGTCCCTCTAAGCTATTGCCTTGACAGAGGTAAATCACCAACACCTGAAAATGATTTTTCCCAAATAGGGTGAGCCCAAGCCCAATAGGAACAATCTAATACAATATATGAATCTTAACAAAGGTATAAGTAGAATGTGTACATACAATGGCCGTGATAACACATTCACGTCTATATGATCATAAAGTACCAAATTTCATATTTCGATCCATTTTTCTTCAATTTATTTCTAGTTACTTCATTTCATCTCAATTCATGAGCCAGTTCCGTTATCTTTCAGACAACCTAATTGAGGCTACAACTCAGTAGTTCTCAAATTAACACAATTATCACACAAACACTTCAATTTGCCATTTTATGAAAATTTCGTCCGTGGGATCGGCACCCATGTATAGGCGCGATTTCAGGACTTTCATCTTGGACACACAGGCCAACTTAATTTCAATGGAGTCCATCCCCTATCTCCTCCCAAATGTGGAGTACATCCCATTTCTCCTCTCAAACATCATACATATACAATGTATTTAAAGCATAGTCATATTCAATGCCAACCCACAAGAGATTAGTTTCAATTTATCTAATCCTCATGCAATTTCTACAACAATCATAGCTATTCTCCACCGATAGACCAATACGTATATTTTTAAACAGATATTCAATCTCAAGACACTTAAATTATTAAAAATTCCACGGTGAGAGATAATACATATTTAGTTTCACCATTTATCTATATATATCCAACCAATTTCACATTTACAATACAAATTCCATTCATTTATACAAAAATAACCATTGGAATCATTTTAGGGCAAACTCCCATTTTTTCCAAATTTCACTCCAAGTGCCCAAAATCAATCATTTTGCACCATACAACTTTATATTTAACCCCATAACCATTTTCACAACATACACATGAAAACCGGCTTTTTATTTCACACCCAAACCCTAGGTTTGTCCATAATACACCCAAAGTCCACCATTGTTACATAATAAGCAAATAACTTAGTTAAAATCCATATGAAAGTGTAGGAAATCCCTACCTCAAGTGTAGAAGCCCAAAAGAGGAGTGGTGAAACTTCAAAAACATCGAAATCAAACTCTATTCGGAGATAATGGTAGCCTTTGAGATGCTTCACCTTTTTGTCAAAGGGAGTAGGGTAGAGAGATCCTTAGATCCTAGTGGATTTGTAAAGAGAAGTCAGATTTTAGAGAGAGACGGAGCTGGTCTAAGGTTTTTGAGTGAAAAGATATCAAAAAGTGATGTAAAAAGTACTGCTGGGAACTGATATAAGTGAGGCTCGCTCGAGCGGAAGAGTTGTCACTCGAGTGACCAGACAAAATAAGTGGTCTCGCTCGAGCGCAAGATGCATTGTTCGAGCGCAGAGTACATACTCCCAGAAGTTTTACAGACATATAACGTCGCTCGAGCGAAGAACACTACCCTCCCAGTATCTTTGCAGGCCTGTAAAAGTACTGGGAACTCACAAAGCTCGCTCGAGCGCAAGAAGCTTCGCTCGAGCGAAGAAGCAAATTTCTAGACAACAACAATTTGACCAACTAGCAACCAACATGTTCCAAACATGCCTAAGGCACTCCAATACTCAAACTCAAAGGGGAAAGGAGGGAAAAATGACATGAATAATAATATTAAACCACGAAACCTGAGTTCAAAATACAATAAAGGTCGGATCAAAACCAGAATTGCTATATCCAATCATTGAAATAGATTTGAGACACACCATGGGTGTTACAACACTTGTGTTGTGCCTATAGGCACATCACCAACCCCCAACTCAACATATTTTAACACGCTTTAATTTCTTAACTTTTTAATAAAAAAATATAACATCCCGAACATGGGATGAGTTACCCCTTCTTTTTTTTTTTTGGCGATTAATGTTTTGTCCTAAGTATTATATAACAAATAGATATATAATATCTATTAAGCAATCATCGAATAAATATATAATATTAGTCGAGTTACGCGTAAGATGGTTAAAACACCCGGTCATCCAAAAAATAGATATATAATAACTCAATTGGTAAAATTAAAACAAATGAATTTTCTAAAATTACAAAAATTCTACTTACAGTCAAGTATAATTACATTATCTATGAAATGCGTAATTATAATTTATCCTATCACAATTTGTCAACTGATATAACAATCTTATCTTTTTGTCTCTCTTCATTTCTTCCACATATCTTCTATCTCTCTTTATTTAAGGTGATGTGGTAAAAAAATTGAAACGAAATATATAAATTTTTATATTTATTTCAGTATGTAGATATGGAAAAATATTATCATATTAATAAAATTTGATTTGTCAATTGATGGCATATGAGAAATTTAAGTTGACCGTAAAGTGTAAGATATTTAATTTTTTTTTTTAAATTTATGAGATGATGGACTATTTAGGCTATGTTAGATTTATGTCAATCAATATAAATTAAATAATCACTTGACCCCATCTAAAAAAAATTCACTTGGCCAATTTTTTTATATGAATATTTTTTAAATTGATAAACATGCATCATTAATATTTACCTTTTCATAATAAAAGGTACATAATAATGCATATTTAACAGGTTTGAAAAAATAGATTAAAAGTGTACTCCCTCCGTCCCACTTTATTGGTCCACCTTTCCATTTTAATTTGTCTCAAAATATTTGTCTACTTTCTATTTTGGGATGCTAATTTTTATTATATTTTCAAAATTGCCCCTTATAAATCATTATAAACACATTTTAAAATTCAAATAAAAGGTAATGGTGGAAAAATATTTCAAAATCTAAATTAAAATGTAATGATTGCATGACTCCTTAATAAGTTAGATTTTTTTTAAGGGACAAATAAATTGGGACGTCGGGAGTAAATTTTTTTTTTTTTTGGTAGTGTTGTAATTATGGCAGGAACTTTATTAGGTCAACAAAAAACTATTAGGTACTTTTGAAATAATACTCTATACCATTGGTCAATTAATGCGTATCATTATGCCATGAAATATTAAAAATAAAAAATAAAAAAGAGCAGTAATATAAAAACATAAAATCAATACAATAAAATTATTAATTACGATTTGGTTGGATTTTGATTTATCACTTTATAATAAAGAGACCATTAATTTTTTAATTTTTTATTTTATTTTTTACAAGTGACAATATCACATCATTTTAAGATAAAATTTTGTATAAACAAAAAATGATTAGAAGCAAAAAAATAAATAAAGAGTAGAGTGAAAAAGATACACAAAACATGAAATGTAAAAACAAAAAATAGTCAGAATTAAAAAAAAAAGAAAACGTGTGCATTAATTAGTGTATACCCGATCGTAGTATTGCTCCCCTCAATTCAACCTTCCCTATGCAAAAGAAGAAAAAGTAAATAAAAAAGAAAAACAAAACAAAACAAGTGGGGCTGTCATATTCACGCACTAAAATAAACGACAACTAGAAGAAATTGTTTGCTCCCTTCAATCCAATGGAGATTCCAATAAAAAATAAACAATAATAATAATAATAATAATAAAAGACTACAAGAAAGTCTTCGTTGACAATAGTTCCCTCTATATATTTATTTGAGGTTGAAAGTGATGAGATGGGAGTAAGGAAAGTTCAGCAAATTCAATTGGTGTATCAGTTTTCTTGGCAAAATGAGCTTCAATGATGATGAGCCGATTGTTGCAAGCCAAGATGTCTCAGGTTTATGTTTTCTTCGTTTCTCCATTTATACTCTATGAATTTACAAAGAAAAGTCACACAATTGTATTGATATATCTCAATCAAAGCTTACAAGAAACAGAGTACTCATCCTCTGTCAAATCTCTCAATGTCTGGGAGATAGATTTTCCCTCTATCAGCTTATATAAATCTAAGCTAGTAATTGAGCTATTTACAGAAGCTCTTACCAGTGTGAAAGCATGGGTGGAGCTATCTGTAAATTATGGCTGGAGTCATTTTCTTTTTCATGTCTAAGTTTTTGACCCTTTGACCATAGAAGCTCCATTGAAGCTGCATGCTTCTGCACAATGTATCATGTGTAGCAAGTTCATTTCCAACACTTTATGCACCTTATCGGCTGTATATACTCCTATAGCATACTAGAATGCTTTGTTGATTGTTGATTTGAGTTTTGGAATGATGGCATATTTCAGGGGAAAAACCTGCGGCATTCCTGGCAGGAAAAACAAAGGCAACAATCATCAACAAGACGACGGCACCACTGGAAGAAAGCGAATTCAAGGTGATGCTGGAGCTCACGGGGGCAGGATCCGGCAACGACAGATCTGGAGTGGATCTTGTGACGGTCTTAGATGTCAGCGGTAGCATGGGAGGAGAGAAGTTAGAAAAAATGAAAATTGCTATGCTATTCATGATCAAGAAACTTAGCGTGATTGATCGTTTGTCGATTGTCACATTCAATGGGAGCTCCCACAGGTTGTGCCCATTGCGGCAGATAACTGAAAATTCTCAAGCGGAGATTGAAAAACTGGTCAATGCTTTAGTTGCTAACGGTGGCACAAACATCTCTGCTGGCCTTCAAACGGGCTTAAAAGTGCTTAATGACCGTAGACTTACTAGCGGGCGTGCGGTTGGCATTATGCTTATGTCTGATGGTCAGCAAAACGCAGGTGGTGATGCTGCCGAAGTTCCGGTCGGCAACGTGCCCGTGTGCACATTCGGTTTTGGCGCAGACCATGATCCGACGGTACGTTGTATTTAAAAAAATAATTTCATTCATGCTGATTTACAGGGGACAAGAGGGTCTTGGGTGATCCATACTTGGCGGAAACAAGGGAGTAAATTTGGTTATTATATTGGAATTTCCTTTAGTAAATTAGGTGATCCCTACACATACACTCCACATAAGCTGCTATATTCGGGTTGTGTGTACTGGCTGATTTGACAAGTAATGGTTGAATGGGCAAACACTCATAATTTATTTATTTTTCCTTATAACACTGACGTGGGAAAACCAGTATACAAAACTTGTGGATATTGGAGTGATGGTTAGCATTTTTCTAAAAGAAAATTGCAAAAGTTGTAGCAGTATAACTTTAGTAATTCCCGTTCAATATAGGTGCTCAATGCCATCGCAAACAACAGCGTGGGAGGAACGTTCTCAGATGTTCGAAACCAGGACAACTTGAGTATTGCATTTTCCCAGTGTTTGGCTGGGCTTCTCACAGTGGTTGTTCAGGATCTGAAGCTGACCGTCACACGAGTCGAATCCACAATCGTTAAGGTGTCTGCCGGAAACTATATACAATTCAAGGACGATGCTGCCGGCTCTGTGACTGTTTCATTTGGCGATCTTTACATTAAAGAGGTACGCAAGGTCATAGTGGACCTTCTTCTCCCTGCTGCTAGTAGTCCGGCAGGCTCGGATGTCCTTGAAATCACTTACACCTACAGGTCAGGTGTTACCAATATTATCAAATCTCTGCATTTACTAGTTAGTAGAATAAATTATGTTTTTATTTGACTTGATGATCGATCTGACAAATATAATGGATATGTGTGTGCATATAACGCGCGTACAGCTCTGGTGGGAAATTGTTTGATGCCAATCCGATAATCCTTACAGTAAGCCGCACCGGCAGGACATCCGTGGAGCCAGAGAGGGAGGAGGTGATGATGGAGGAGAACCGTCTCCGGACTGCACAGATGATGAAAGAAGCTAGAGTCATGGCTGACGACCAGAAGCTGGACAATGCTCGTGACAAGCTGGTTGAAGCCCAAAACTTGCTGGAGGACGTGGTTAATGATGAGTCTAACCCGTTGATTGAGATGCTGAAATCTGAGCTGCAACAGATAAAAAGGTTGATGAAATCTCAGGAAATCTACGAAAAGCAAGGGCGTCCTTTCGCACTCTCTTCAGAGACTTCCCATAATCGCCAGCGTTATGCTGCAAAAGGTGATGATGTGGAAAAGCTGCGCATGTTTGCCACACCGCGTATGGACGCATACCTTGAGCAAGCCAAGTCATTTGACGAGGATCCCAGCAAGCCACTGCCCTCTGTGGACGAGGATGAGAAGCAAGAAATCGCTGCCGATCCCCTTGCTCCCATCGTTGGAGCTCTTAGCTACTATATTCAGACGGCCATTCAGTCTCTCAAATCCATTGACAACATACTCAATAAAGCCGCCCGCCCGTAACTCAATGCTTGCCATCCACTTTAATTTACAATGTACCCCATTGCATTGGGTTTTGCCTTTGCACTTCAATAATTATGGGTGTGTGATTTTCCCGTTGTTTTTTTTTTTTTTTTTTTTTAATTACTCATTTCACTGTTGTTAAATTTCCAGTGTGTTATTTTCCCGTTGCACTTCAATAAATTATTAGTGTATGATTTGCCTGTGTTAAATAAGTTTTTTGGATTAGTTATTTTGTTGGTCCCTCAAGTTTATCCTTTGTATCATTTTTGTCTCTCAAGTTATAATTGCACAATTTTAGTCCCTCAAGTTAATTAGGTGCAACAATGTAGCCCCTCTGTCCGCCCCATCCAAATTGGCTAACGGCACTAGGGCTAATTTTCAAAGAACACAAAATTTGATTAGGCAATATGGTAAAATCAGCAACACAACACACATTTCATAATTGCATTACCACCACTTCCACGACATGCTGAGCCTTCGGTCAAGATTTGTCATCACTGTCGCCTTCAAGTACATTGCCACCAAATGATGCTCTTTTTCGTCAAATTATTCACCCAGAAAAGGACCCAAACAATGAAAAATCTTGATCTTTTTCCCTCTTTTTCTTTAATGTAAGCATCACAATTTAAAGGTTTGAATGTATAATTGTAGTAGAGATCCTCCTCTGTGTAGCTGTTTTTTTCCCCTCTATTAAGAGTTGTAATTGATTTATCGTTCGTGCTTTTGTCAACTTGACGAAATATAATGGAGCAAATCTAATGAGCATTTTTTTTGGGAACGATTTGCCAATTGTTCTAGTTGCTTTAACATTGATTCTTTTTTTTTTTTTTTTGAATGTGATCTATAACATACAACAAAAATGCTAAAGATTCAAAAAAAATTACCAAATGTCTAATATGGTGTGGGTCCCACATCCATATAAGATATGTGGTAGAAATTTTGATAAATTTTTTGAGATCCCTAACTGATGCAGTGCGAGTCGTAAAATAGTAACAATCTTAAAGTCCGTTGATTAAAACAAGAATACCAGAAAATAAGGTTCTTCTCTAGACCCGTTGATTCACAAAGAATATTGAGTTTAAAGGCTCAACAATAGTTGATTCACAAAGAATAACTAAAGTTGGAACAAAAGAGTATAAAACTCAAAATATATTAATGATCAAAACTGAAGAGCCCTAAGGCTTACACCCAATATTTATAACCAAAACATAGACCTAACTTTAACTAAGAAACAACCAGATTTGGAAAGAGAAGGAAATTGCCAAAAATGAAAATATGGCAATAAAATAAGCAATAAAATACGGACACTACTGTGGTGCTCATGGGTTGCGTGCTACATCATCCTCTCCTGGATGGAGAGAATTCGCCATCAAATTCGTAGCCTCAGTGTCGGAGTTGTCACCGTGATAAGGAATGAGGTATCTAACGTTGAACACATCGGAAGTACGAATGTGACTAGAGAACTTCAAATGATAGGCATTGGAATTGATTTTCTCCAAAATGGCAAGGGGCCCAATTTTTCGTGCTGCCAACTTGTTATATTCACCTACTGAAAAATCTATCTTTTGTAAGAACTTCCCACACCAAATCGCCAACTTCAAATTCAACCAATCGACGTTTCTTATCGGCAGTTAGCTTATACTTGGCTATTGATTGTTGCAAATTGGACTGGGTCAATTTGTGCACCTCCTGAAGGTCGTGAATAAGCTCTTCTGCTTTCTCATTAATGCGCTTTAAATCTGACACAGGTACTAAATCTAGTGGGGCTCGAGGTTGGTAGCCATAATTGACATAGAAAGGGCTAAAACCTAAACTTCAATTTACAGAGCGATTGTAAGCAAACTCTGCTTGGTGCAATTTGTGATCCCATGATTTCAAATGATCCATTACTAAACACCCTAACAGGTTGCCTAAAGAACGATTGACAACTTCTGTCTGTTCATCAGTTTGAGGGTGATAGGCGCTACTGAAATCAAGCTTTGTATTAGCCAAGCACCACAGACTTCTCAAAAAATGACTAAGAAATCAGGTGTCTCTGTCAAATACAATGGACTGAGGGAGCCCATGCAAATGATAGATTTCTCGAAAATATAATTGGGCCACATTTATAGCATCCATCGTCTTTTTGCAAGCAATGAAATGGGCCATATTTGACAACCTGTCCACGACTACGTAGATGGAGTCATAACCTCGCTGAGTACGCGGAAGTCCTAAAACAAAGTCCATACTAGCGTCAGTCTATGGTTGATTGGGCACGGGTAACGGTATGTATAAGCCTGCGTTTGTTGCGGATCCTTTGGATACTTAGCAGATGCGACACCCGTCCACAAGCTTGAAAATTTCTTTCCTCATAGAAGGCCAAAAGTAAAAACCAGCCACAAGCTGCAGAGTCTTGTCACGCCCAACATGGCCTTCTTCATGCAACTCCTTGATAATTCTCAATTGAAGACTTGATGCAGGCACACACAATTGGTTGCCTTTGAAGAGGAATCCATAATGGAGAAGAAAGTCCAACCTCTGACCTGATTTAACTTCTGCAACAATACAAAAGAAATAGGGATCAACGGACAGTAGTTCTTGAAAGGAGTTGAACCCAAGGACCGTATTGCTCATAGTAATAAGCATAAATGAACAGTGGCTAAGTGCATTAGCCACTTTGTTTAAGGTCCCGATTTGTGTTTAATAACAAAGGTGAATTGCTGTAGATATGCTCCCCAATTGGCGTGCCTCGATGAAAGCTTGTCTTGGCTGTTGATGTGCTTCAAAGCATCATGGTCAGAAAATAAAATGAATTCACTTTGGGACAAATAAGAATACCAATGCTTCAGGGCTTGGACAATGGAGCAACATTCCACATCATAAGTGTTGTAGCTACCTTTGGAACTATTAAGCTTCTCACAAAAGTATGCAATCGGGTGACCCCCTTGACTCAAAACAGCCCCAATGCCCATTTTTGATGCGTCATAGTGTAACTCAAAGGGCTTAGAAAAATACGGTAATATGAGGACTGGTGCTGAAGTCAACTTCAGTTTGATTTGCTGGAGTGTTTCTGTTGCTGTTTTTGTCCAATAAAATTGACCGGCCTTCATGCAGTCCGTAAGTGGGGCCATAATGCTACTGAAATGGCGAATGAACCTCTGATAGAACGAGGCCAACCCCTGAAGGCTTCGTACGTTGTGAATTTTTTTGGTATTGGCAAGTAACAAATTGCATTTATTTTGCTTTCATCAACTAAGATGCCATCTTTAGATAGAACATAACCGAGGAACAATATCTGTTAAGAATGAACACTTGTTGGTGCCAGCATAAAAGTTCGCTTCCTGTAACACTAATAGAACTTGGCGCAAGTGCTGGAGGTGCAATTCATTATTAGCGCTATAAACCAAAATATCATCAAAATAAACAACAACAAACTTCCTTATAAAAGGCCGAAATAGTTGGTTCATCACACGCATAAAAGTATTGGGAGCGTTTGATAAACCAAACGGCATGACTAGCCACTCATGAAGTCCCTCTCTAGTTTTGAAGGCTGTCTTCCAGTCATCCCCTTCTCGAATCCGAATCTGGTGGTAACCACTTTTTGAGATCCAATTTGCTAAACACAGTTGTTCCACTTAACTGATCTAATAAGTCATCCAACCGAGGTATGGGGAACCTATACCGGATAGTGATTCTATTAATTGCCCTACTATCGACGCATATGCGCCACGAACCATCTTTCTTGGGGATTAGTAGTTCAGGCACGACACATGGACCAAGGCTTTCTTGGATGTGTCCATTGGCTAGCAAGTCCTCCACTTGTCGGCGAAGTTCTTCATGCTCTTTTGGACTTATGCGGTAGTGGGGTCTATTTGGCAAATTCGATCCTGGAATCAAGTCAATTTGGTGTTGTATGTCTCTCATAGAAGGTAGCATTGGGGGTAACTCCTTAGGAAATACATCATGGAACTCTGCAATTAGAGCCTTCACAGGCTCAGGGATCTTAGTCTCTACAGCATTGTCTTTTCCTACTAGCACGAACATCATTCCTGTTTCAGCCACTTCCTCTAAGAACCAGTGCAATAAGCTAGAACTTTTCTCAGGGGCTAGCTTTGGTGCTTCTTCTCTATGAGGCTCAAGAGCAATACGAATCTTGTTAAATACAAAGGAGTAAGTGTTCTTTCGTTCATCGTGTAACACGTCGCGGTCAAATTGCCAAGGCCTTCTTAACAAAATATCGCAAGCATCCATTTGACCTACATCAAACCACACCTTGTCCCTGTAGTTAGAACCAATAGATAATGAGACTAAACAACGCTTGGAGACCGTTACCTCTTTGCCTTTCTAAAGCCAGGACAGTTTGTATAGGTTAGGATGTTGGCTTATACTTATTCCCAATTTTGTGACAGTGTCTTCCGCAATGACATTCTCACAACTTCCAGAGTCAATTACAAACTTGTACACCTTCCCACTAATGGTACACGTGGATTGGAAGATGTTATTTCGTAACCACCAATTCCCTTTAACCTCTCAGGGAGTAAAGCAGGCCCTGAGCACAACCAATAGAGGACCATCATCGCCAGCAACTCATTCTTCTTTGTCATAAATACTAGCCTCGGGCTCGTTGGTAGGATCTTGCAGACTTTCATTAGTCTCATCTTCAATAATCTCTTCGCTATCTATAAATAGGCCTTTGCCAACCTGATCACTTTTCTGCAATTTGCAGCGCGATGACCAATTTCTCCGCACTTGAAGCAACGCATACCACTACTAGTAATAGGGTTCCTATTTGACTGTCCTCCAGATGGTTTACCAACCGTATCAGATTGTGTGGTGCTCCACCGTGCCCCTGGTAGGTTCGTACTCGTATTTCGGTTCATTGGGGGTAGATTACGGTTGCCACTAGTGCTTCCATTTGACCATCCAGTACCTCCTGAGCGACGCTTTGACCTTTTCTCTAATTGTATAGCCCTCTGGTGTGCTTCAGAAATAGAATAGGGTTCAAATAAATTCAGGGTATCTTGATATTGTTCTTGCAATCCCCCGATGTACCTGGAAACAAGTTGGTCTTCGTTTTTAGCAAGGCCATTGCGTGACACCAATTGATAGAACTCAGTGGTATATTCATCGATCGTCTTCGTCCCTTGCCGTAAATTCTACAATTGTTGGTACATTATGCATTTATAGTTATGAGGAAGGAACGCCATACGCATATGTTTCTTCATCTTCTCCTAAGAAGCAATTTTACTCTTTCCCTGTCTGGTTCGAGTTAACTTTATTTGTTGCCACCAAGCCAATGCTCTTTCCCTGAAGCGTGTGGCCACCAAGGAAACTCGTTTGTTTTCTAGAACCTCCTTGAAGTCAAGAACCTCTTCGACAACAAAAAGCCAATCCAAGAAGTCTTCGGGTTGAACACTGCCTTGTAATTCAGGGATGTCAATTTTCAGACCTGCGTCCCAGCGACGTGAATTTGCTTCTGTACCTTGTCGAACCATTTCCCTACGGAAATTTCTAGCAAAAGGGTTGTCATCTACCTCCTCCATACTTTCTTCGTCTTCCATAGACCATGGGTTTGGATGTGGCTGGCGCTGCTCCTGTTGTTGTAACGCCGTGAGTTGCTCGGTTAGGGCATCAATTTGTTGTTGCATCCTCGCGGTGTCAGCTTCATAAACGTCGTCCATGGGCCGCCTTCTTGGTGCCATTGTAGCCTATGCTCTGATACCAACTGATGCAGTGCGAGTCGTAAAATAGTAACAATCTTAAAATCCGTTGATTCAAACAAGAATACTGAAAATAAGATTCCTCTCTAGACCCGTCGATTCACAAAGAATACCGAGTTTAAAGGCTCAACAATAGTTGATTCACAAAGAATAACCAAAGTTAGAACAAAAGAGTATAAAACTCAAAATATATTAATGATCAAAACTGAAGAGCGCTAAGGCTTACACCCAATATTTATAAGCAAAACATAGGCCTAACTTTAACCAAGAAACAACCAGATTTGGAAAGAGATGGAAATTACCAAAAAGATAAGGAAATATAAGGCAATTGCCAAAAATGAAAATATGGCAATAAAATAAGCAATAAAATAAGGACACTACTATGGTGCTCACGGGTTACGTGCTACATCACTAACATTAGTCTACTATACAATGGTCTTCAGGAAATACAATATTAGTTTATATTTTTACTGTTTTTCTAAAAGATGTTCCCATTACATGGTTACATATATAATTGTAGCAAAGGGGTCTACACCTGATGAGTTTGATTTTGTGGGTATAGGCTCAAATTGTGCATTAATTGGGTTGATTTTGGGGTTGGGGTTGGGGGTGGGGGTGTGGCAGTGGTTGTTGCATCAATTAAGGAAACAGTAGGAATACTCGTTTTAGAGGCTTATTGTAATCTTATTTTAGAGGCTTATTTTATTTTATTTTATTTTTGATAAGTAAGTCATATTATAACAAAAAAAATAAAATATACAATAAAATTCAATACACATATTTTGTAGGGAGAACAAAAAAATAAAAACAAAACTATTCCATCAAAAAATAAAATAAAACTAAACCTACAGAAGACAAACACAACATTCATAACAAAAATGATTCAAAATTTCTCTCTAGCACTCTTCAAATTATGAAGTTTCGCTTTGAGTTTTCTTTTGTTATCCTCCCTTGTAGTCTCCCCATTACTGGGGCCACTTGGAGATGGACTCCCTCTATTTTTTAGGCTCTTCATTTGGCACAACAACTCTTGACTTAATTCTCCATATCCTAACTCACCCATATCACACGATTCAAGGACATCAAAGGCATTAGATGTTGAGAGGGCAGTGCATCTCTCTCTCTCTCTCTCTCTCTCTCTCTCTCTCTCTGTTTATCACTGTCGTTGAACCTTGTCCACCATCTTTCTCCTTTTTCTTCACTTCCCATTTAGTCGGAATTTATATTTTAGTCTCCTTAACTCTCCACTTTCTTGTTTGAAAGGGGGAGGGTTTAAAATCTTCTCTGTTTATCACTGTCGTTGAACCTTGTCCACCATCTTTCTCCTTTTTCTTCACTTCCCATTTAGTCGGAATTTATATTTTAGTCTCCTTAACTCTCCACTTTCTTGTTTGAAAGGGGGAGGGTTTAAAATCTTTGGCTTTTCAGGGCACAAATTAATGGTATAACCAAAAGTCTTACACACATCACACCTTTGAGGCTTCTATGAACACTACAACAAAATGCACTTTTGGTGACTAATTTGGCGACTAAAAAAAATTTAGTCGCCAAAACTTGTGGAATTGGCACTAAAAATTTTTTTAGTCGGCAAAGGTATAATATTTAGCTACAAATTTTTTTTAGTCGGGAAATATTGATTATTGGCGACTAAAAAAAATTTAGTAGCTAAAAATGCCACAATTGGCGACTAAAAAATGTTTTAGTCGTTGTATACATAGTTTTGGCTACTAAAATTTTTTAGTCGCCAAATGAAAAACAAAATATTACTTTTAGACTTTTGGCGACCAAATATTTGGTCGCCAATAATTTATTTTGAGCGACCAAAAAATATTTTAGTCGCCAAAGGATTAAACTATTTGGTGGGAAAATTTTGAATTTATAAAATTAATTGGCGAGCAAAATGTTTAGTTGCTAAATGACTACTTTTAGCAACTAAAACAATTTTAGTCGGCAATAGCCTATACTTTAGGCTAAAATAATATTTAGTCAGATTTTTTTTTATCCTTTTTACCGACCAAAATAATATTTAGTCGCCAAACAGTAGAGAGGTTTTTTGAGTGTTTTTTTTAATACCTAAATTTGAGTTTGATATAGTTTTGTGTCAAGGGCTGGAGATTCCCTAATACTGTCCAAAAAAAAAGAAGCTAATTTGTAGACTTTTACTAGGTTTGAACTTTCAAAAATTGGTAGAAAGATATCTGTTCAGAGTAATGGATTTGTAGGGCAATTGTAGTTCTGAATTGGGGGAAAATGAGGGTATTAAATTTTTAGATATGTGAAAATTCTTTGAGGAATTGAGTAAGGAAACAATGTTGGCCTAAATCCAGTTCGTTCATTCATTCCCAAAAAAGTACTTACGAAAAAAATTTATCCATTCACTGAAATTTGTTCTAATAGTTCCTTACTAGACACTAGTTCCACCAAATAGTGAGAGATTCGTGTGTACGTGTTCACACGAGGGCCATCTAGTGTATTCTTCTTACTTCTTATTTCTTATTCCTTTGTTCCCAATTTTTATTATTTTTTGTTTGTTATGCTTGTAGGTTGCACTGGATATAGACTATCATCATAATATGCCCAATTTTTATTACTAGTCCTTGTTTCTTAATCTCATAAAAAATCCAATCACCTTGTTTTGTTATATTTACGTTGATTTTGTTTTATATGAAACATGTTTCTTTTAATATTGATGCTTCCCACCTGGTTGTGCCTATTTCCCATTATTTGTTGTGTATTTTCTCCCAACCTGTGTATTTGATTCTTGTTTTTATCAAATTGTGTTGTAGGTCTTCTACATTAGTAAATTTGTTCTTCAGACCTTTCTTGTGAGCCAATGGAAGATTATATTGGTTCGTACTTGCTGGTTGTATCTTTATCAAAAAGAGTGTGGATGTGATATCCTTAAATCCTTGTTTTACGTAGTTGAGTTTGGTGGGTGTGAGAGGTGGAAGTTTTCTTGAGTTTCATGTTGGTTTTGCTTTCTATTATAGATAATGAAAATTCTCAAGGCTATCCCTCTTTCTCTTATTTTTGGTCAAAGTAATGAGGTCTAATCATCTAAGTATTCTTCTTTAATACAGCTATACCCTTTCCGAATGGTAATCTGTTGCTCAGGGCAAGGCACTAACAAAACAAAAGGCAACAATTAAAACTAATCAACTTTAGCTGATCTATCCAGAAATGGATCAGCTTTCATAATATATCTATGACAAAATATTGTTGATTTTCAAGAAGTTATCACTCTGTCCTATCACATTACTAACTATGACAAATTCAATCCTTGCCTTGCATTGCAGGCTTTCCTTCTTCATCACCATTTCTTTACTAGCTTTATTTGACTTCTAACTTTTTTTTACATGGGTTATTATACAAGACACCTTAGATATATGCATGAGTAACACTATCACATGAAGCATTCTAAGTGGTGAAGCTAATGTAAACTTGATTTTTTGTAATGAAGAGGGGGAAGACTTAAACCATGTGTTGCGCTTTTGTCCTTTTATCTAGAAGGTTTGGTCTCATATTATCAGATGGTGAGGCTTGCAATGGGTACTACCTGGCTCTGTGAATTGCATACTATAATGGTAGGCTGGTATTAAATTTTAAAAACAGAATAATATCATCTGGAAGGCCATTCCTTTGGCTATGCTCTAGTCCATTTCTAAATAGAGGACTAATTGCATTCTTAAGGCCTCACAGCCATATATAGGGGAGCTGTGTGAGACTATTAAATTAAGGATTGCAATGTGGATCAAAGTATCTTGCCCCCTCCTTGGATTTTTCAATTAATAATATTATTTTCAACTTGCAAAAAGTCAAAGTTTGCATTAGGGAGATTGGTTAGCAGGCCTGGGGTAGAGTATTTAGGCTGGTGATTTTGCTTTAGGTTTGTGCTGACATTACTTGTTTTTGCTATACAATCTTTTGTACCATTTCCTAATTCCATATTTCCATACCCATTTAGGCTTTAGTTATTTTAAACTTTGTGTCAATCACTTCTACACCTATATAAGCTCATATTAAACAATATAATTTTTTTTATATGGCTGGGATTGTGTGGTCTTATTTTTGGTTGAATTTGTATTGAAGGTTTGCCGAGCATGCTAGCAATAGGGACTTCAACATGCAATGGTTTCATGACAAAATGAAATCTGCCTGAAAGGTTGAAGACTTTGGAGTGAATCTTGTTTTAGCCTCGTGTGATGATAAAGAAGCCTAGAGAAGTAAGTTGATGATGCCACCTATGATTATAAAGATGCCTTCCAAAAATGATATTGATTTTTCCTTTTAGTCTTTTTGTTTGTGATTCTCGCCTTCTTGATGTAAAAGCAGTTGTGATTTATTATGTTCTATAGTCATTGGGAAGTTAGCTTTTATGTCACATATATATGATGCTAAATCTTTAAAATGTTGTGCAATTTTTTGGAGGTTGAAAAATGACTGCACTGATGGAGAATGCATATGCTTCATTTTATCTCATTTCCCCTTTTCTTCAACTCTGATCTCCCCATGTTGCTTATTATTTGATTTCTTTGGAGAACATGCACATGCTTCGTTTTATCTCTGTCACACCCCAAATCCGGGCATGACCGGCCGTGGCCCACAGGGACTTAGCCCAAGGCACACGTAAGCCTAAACACGAATCCAATCACATTGAACAACTGAACAATAGTCCAATAATAAATAACCAAAACCCAATCCAGACATGTCACAATTATAAACGGCAAAATCAACCGTAATAAAAAACCATCCAAACTTATGGGATATAAACAACCCACATATAAAAAATAATCCTAAATGAACTTCGATAAGAATAAATATAAATATGCACAAACTTGACATAACACTCTAAACTAAAGGAATGCCCTAGAGGTCCATGCAATTGAGTCCCCGCTACGCCATGAGTCCACTCTAAGTCCTTCTAACACTTGGAAATGGTAAACAACTAAGTCAGCTGATAGCTCAGTGAGTAGCAACATGGATAGTAAATACAGTTTTGAAAACAGGGTTCAATTCCAAAATAAGATGTATATCACAGAAACTAGATTGGCATACAGTTTGATAAATACAATCTGTTTCAAAAAGAAGGTTCCACAATTCAACACTTAAAATACTCATGTCTCGCAAGAACATGATAAACAACATTTTCCACTTAAAACAGATTATAACATGAACACCAATAATTTTCTGGGTACCAATAAAAATAAATAATCTGCCACACATTTCTCAGGCTATAAGCCCCGTTGGATCCAATACCGAACTAAGAGTCATCCTCAAGGTAGCACCTAGGCCTTTTCTCAAAGACGATCCGATTGAAGGTCACCTAGTTGTTTTTAAAGGTCTTTTCCTTACAATCATTTAGCACTAGAGTCATCACGGCCCAACCCGGATCTGTTCCCTAGTGGCCAGAGTCACCACACACAGTGGAATAATTTCCCTGGACTAAATACACACATGGTCCCAATAATCAATACACATCCGTTTCGCAAAACATGGTAGTTCATCATTATAAACATGAGACCAAAACAAATAGTTTACAGTGTGCCAAGTTCACACATGTTTCAGAAATAATTTGATTCAATTGATAATATAATAATTTATCAAAACAGTTTAATCATGAAAGAACAATTTAATTTTTCAACAATTCAGGGTAGGGGAACATTTATAAAAATACGTAGCATGAAACTACTCACCTGAAAACGAAATAATATAATCCTCCAATAGAGTATAAAAGTCCAACTAGTGCCCTGAACCAAGTATAAAAACTACACGTCACAACTAATTTAAAAATACTAAAAAAATAGGAACTAAGTAACCTCAACTAAAGCGCACTAACACGGCTCAACCCAACTCACCGTTACTCTTTAAATATTACCTAAGTTCATGTTCTTCACGGTCTAAAATCACCCAAGAGATGAGTTCAAATCGAAACTTAATTAATTGTGACTTTAAGATAAAACCGAATTTCAAACAAGCCTTCCCAACCTATTCGCTAACTTTGAAAATTACAAAACCCACACCACGCTATTCGAAAAATTCCAATAACCTCCAGATATGATCTAATATATCCTAAGTTTCAAACCCAATTGGTTTCACTTGACTTGCTCATCAAAATAATTATCTACAATTTATTATATCCAAACAGGTTGTTTTCTGCAGCACTTTAAAGAAATTGACGGTTCTCTTAATATACACGAGCAATCAATGCAAGGCCAAAAACGTACGAAACTAGACTCATAACCGGTTCTAATGACACTAATTTCATAATTTTTGGATTTATACCCAAAGAGAACAACACTCCCGAATTTACTGTTTCGGACTGGTTTCCTGGACAGATTTGAATACCTCAATTTATATAGATTTTGACTCCCAAAAATTATGAAAAAATTCAGATATGCAATTCAATATGTAATTGATCTACTGTAAAAATTTCAGATTAAAACTCATCCGTTTGATATGGTTTCTTGATTTTTAAAATTTGTGACTTTGCACAGAATTTTTGGACTGAAAATTACACCCAATCTTTACACATAAATTTAGCTCCTCAAGTTTCTTAATAGGATATCTATATACACAATACATAAACCTACAACCTCTCCATGAATGAATAAAATAATTATAGAATAAGGATGAAGAACAAAGAAAGAAGAGAAGAAAACATAGGAGGGCTAACCTTTGATGATCACACACAACACAACACACCCAAAAGTTCTTTGATTGCAACATCTTCTTCTTTTTTTCCTTCTCTCAAACCCTCTCCCGTGGCTGCTGTGTTGTTACCCTATGTGGTGAACAAATAATAGAGTAGGGTTTGTGTTTATTTTATTTTATACTAGTGGTGGGCATACATAGGTCAAATAAATAGATAAATATACAAAACATATATATAAGTTATATGCAACTCAAATGGTAGGAGTCTTATATATTAACCTTATGGTCTAGAGTTCAAGTCACACCCTCCTCTCTCTCTCTCTTTTTTTTTTTTTTTTAATAATAAACCTTGTCTCTAAATTAAAGACTTTCACCATAAATTTATTTTAGGTTTAAAAATTAATTAGAAGATCCTCCAATAATATTTAATTTGCACCTTAGAATTCACCACCAAAATATTTGAGATTGTAATATTATTATTTAATTATTTACTAAATTTTTATATTCGGGTTCTCACAATCTCACTGCTTTGAAGTTCAAAAATGTTAGCTTGTCTCTTATGGTTTTCAGTTGGATTGCTGCCACATGTTGAATAAGCTTGCTATACTCGTATTTCTTAACTTCTTTATTTGTGGCTTGCTCAATATCATTCCAGGCATGTACAAGCAAGAGTTCATTTTCTGCGTGCAAGTGAAGGAGATGTTGCATAGTTCAGATGAATACCAAGCATTCTTGAAGTGTCTTCATATTTACAACACATAAATAATCACAAAAAAAATATTTACAAAGTTTGGTATGTGAGATCCTTGTTATCTATCCTGGTGGCAATTTTATTCTTTTGCATCTATAGAACTACTAACTGTTCCATTTACAAACAAGAACTTGCGTTAACAACCCTTATTGAATTTGCACTATTGATTTCATATGGTGTTCAGTTGTAAATTTTTAGGTCGATGTTTTCAGTGTTTTCACTAGGAATGCAGTGTTGTTATCATGGCTTTTCTTCACTTAATGTTAGACTCATTTTTTAAACATAATGATATGACACTTTATTAAAATATCTAAATTAATTTTTTCTCTTATTTATTCTCAAATCATCAATCAATCATCTTACTTACATATCACTGGACATAGAAAGTAGATCTAAAAAATAGATTTGTATATCATTTTTTTTAGACATTCTTGAAACATCAAATGTGTTTTAGGTTGGGAGACTTGTGATAACAGACATTCTTAAAAAGTAGACTTGTGATAACAGACAGAATGTCATTAGCACTTGTAGGTTGGGAGTTAGAGTTGAAAACGGCTTAAACTTAACCAAAAAAGGGCGTTAAGAAGGCGAAAATGCAAAACAGCCCTTGAATCACTAAACGTACGTCATAACCAATTTTCTCACTTCAAATAGGGCTTGTGACAACAGACGAAATGTTATTAGCACGTATAGGTTGGGAGTTAGAGTTGGAAACAACTTAAACTTAACTGAAAAGGGGCGTTAAGGGGACGAAAATGCAAAACACCCCCGAACCACTGTACGAACGTCACAACAGTTTCCTTATGCCAAATAGGACCTGTGACAAGAGACGGAATGTCATCAGCATGTGTAGGTTGGGAGTTAGAGCCGAAAACATCTTAAACTTAACTGAAAAAGGGCGTTAAGGGGGTGAAAATACAAAACAGCCCTTGAATCATCGTATGAACATCACAACTAGTTTTCTCACATCAAACAGGTCCTATGAAAACAAACCAAATGTCATCAGCACGTGTAGGTTGGGAGTTAAGAGTTGGAAACGCCTTAAACTTAATTGAAAAAGGGCGTTAAGGGAGCAAAAATGCAAAACAGCCCCCGGACCACCATATGGACATTATAACTGGCTTCCTCATGACAAATAGGATCTATGACAATAGACGGAATGTCATTAGCACATGTGGGTTGGGAGTTAGAGTTGGAAACGGCATGAACTTAACCGAAAAAGGGCGTTAAGGGAGCGAAAATGCAAAACAGGCCCCGGACCACCGTATGGACGTCATAACCAGCTTCCTCAAGACAAATAGGACCTGTGACAATAGACGGAATGCCTTTAGCAGGTGTAGGTTGGGAGTTAGAGTCGAAAACGTCTTAAACTTAACTGAAAAAGGGCGTTAAGGGGGTGAAAATGCAAAACAGCCCTTGAATCACCGTACCGACGCCACAACTAGTTTTCTCACATCAAATAGGACTTGTGACAATAGATGAAATGTCATTAGCACATGTAGGTTGAGAGTTAGAATTGGAAACATCTTAAACTTAATCGAAAACTTAGTCGAAAAAGGGCATTTCAGGGGCAAAAATTCAAAACAGCCCCCAAACCACCATGTTGCCCTCACAGGAAGCTTCCCCATGACAAATATGACTTGTGACAACGGACGGAATGTAATTCAGACCCATAGGTTGGGAGTTAGAGCTGAATAAGCTCGCAACTTAGTTGAAAAAAGGCGTTTCGGGGGCGAAAATTCAAAACAGCCCCCAAACCACCATGTTGCTCTCACGGGCAGCTTCCCCATGAAAAATATGACTTGTGACAACTAACAGAATGTAATTCAGATCTGTAGGTTGGGAGTTAGAGCCGAATACGCTCGAAACTTAGTCGAAAAAAGGGCGTTTCGGGGGGACGAAAATTCAAAACACTTGCCGAACCGCCGTATGGCCGACATGAACACCTTTCCCATGCCAAATATGACTTGTGACAAATGACGGAATGTTACTTGGACCCGTAGGTTGGGATTAGCGCTGAATACGCCCAAAGCTTAGTCGAAAAAGGGTGTTTTGGGAGTAAAAATTCAAAACAACCCCCGAACAGCTGTATGGCCGACACGGGCAGCTTCCCCATTACAAATAAGACTTGTGACAGCTGACAGAATGTATTGTAGATGTATAGTAATGAAAAATTATGGGAAAAATATTCAGAAACCAATATGAACTCAGTTTACGCCTTGTTATAAACTTGCTAATTTTTTGAACGTACACACGTGTGTTATATTATATTTAAGCTTTCATAGAAGTATGAAACATGGTCATGGTGTTTGTGAGGCCATGTGCGTCATGAGATATCAAGTATTCTTTCTTTGATGAACCATTTATAGGTGTCTCAACATACATTTCTACATATTTCCTTTTATGATTGAAATTTATTTTTGTTATTATTTTTATCACATGTTCTAATATCCTTTCCGAAATGACACTGACATACATTAATAAGCAGCGATGGTTTTATATCCAATCTAATGATTCAAGTGCCTTTTGCAAACAAATAATGAGGAAGTTGGTAAAAAGAATACTTTTTATTCACATTGAGCTTTGATATTGGTTTAGCCACAGAATTTGGATATATGTTGCATACAAATACAAGATTGTTACATTGGCTTTATGTTACTAATGAAAGATTTAGTAATGATTGTTCTGCATTTAACAATGTTCCTTATAACAAAAGACTTTAGAAAGACTGTAGAATGACTGATAATTGATTCATCATGGAAGGTTGCTTCTCACTTATTTTTATTTGTCACTTGTTGCCAAATTCATTTATGAAGTTGGGCATTTTTTTATCCAATTCTAATGTTTTTTTTTTTTTTTTTTTTTTTTTTTTTGTAGATGACTTTGATGCGTGGACTTCCAGAGATATTTTGGTGTATGGAGAAGAAATTGTACTTTTGTATAGAAGTAATATAATACTTTTGTCGCCTTCGGTTTTTGTGCAGTTAACTATTATTGATACAGAAAACTTTTGGTAGCCAACAGATAATTACTAGCATGGTAGATAGATCACCTTTTGTTGTCGTACTGATATATGATTTTCTGTCGTGGTACATGGATGTACTTTTGGCTTGGTACATACATCACCTTTTGTCGTGGTACAGATTACGATGGGAATTTGTGCCATGCCAAATGGTCATTTCACATGGTATAGTAAATGTAATTTTTGTGTATGGAGGGCTTTACTTTTTGTATGATTCTATATTTTGTATGGAATTATTATTTTAGTTTGGACAATAGTTGGTTTGTATGTATTTGGACAGTTAAAGTAATTTATTTTTTGTATATGGATGCAGATTGTGGAATGATTGATAGTTTATGTGTCATTTTATTTATATATGTATTACAGGTTGCATGGAATATAGACAGGTTATGGATACATTGTAATATTTGCAATAAAACATAATATCATGTTTTTGCCAACTAAACGTTTTGTAGCTAAAAAAAAAGGGGGAAAAAAAAAAAACCTTTGGCTACTAAAAGTTTTGTACTCAAAAGAAAATCAAACATTTGGCTATTAAATTTTTTGTAGCCAAAAGAAAAACAACCATTTCGCTACTAAATGTTTTGTAGCCAAAAGAAAATCAAACCTTTGGCTACTAAAAGTTTTGTCGCCAAAAGAAAATCAAACATTTGGCGACTAAAATCTTTCGTAGCTAAAAACAAAAGCTGAAGAATAAAAAATACTTTCGCTGACTAAAAATTTAGTAGCCAAAAATGTGGGAGTTTAGGCGACTAAATTTTTAGTAGACAAAAGAAATACTATTTGCTGACTAAAATTTTAGTAGCCAAAACACTAATATTTGCTTTAGGCAACTAAAAAATTTAGCAGCTAAAAATTTTTCCGCGACTAAATTATTGGCTTTTGGTGACAAAAAATTGGTCGGCAAAAATGTATTATTTAATTAATTTTCTAACCTATTGGTGACTAAACATTTAGTCAGCAAATGAATACATTTGGCGACTAAATGAAGTTTAGTCGCCAATTAGCTTTGTCGACTACTCTTTGGCTACTAATTTTCCGACCAAAAAATTTAGTTGCTAAATACTATAGGCGACTAAAAAATGACTTTTGGTGACTAAAAATTTAGTCGCAAAAAGTGAAAATTCTTGTAGTGGAAACGTCAACTTGAATCTCATATGGGTTACCATAACCAAGATTTATTATGAAAGAGTCAGAGATCTCTTTATTTGTTGGCACTTGAATACATATCCTCGCAAACGTTAAGTCTGCTTCTCTTAAAAGTATGCTCATCCAAATTAAGAGGAGTTCCCATGATGCTAGCAATTTAATTCAAACTCTCTTCAGCCCAAAACTCTAAAGGAATATTATACAACTCCACCCACAACGGCACACTAAAAAATTCACACTTTGTTAGTTCCAGTCCAATTGTCATTTTTTAACAACAATCAATCTAGCCCCAACATAATAGGGGCCATCTTCCAAAATTTTGTCCATGGCCTCTTCACTTTTTACTTTAAAGATAAAAAATAATAATAATAATAAAAAAAGCCATTATCAATGGAAACAATATCCTCAAGCAAATTTTTCCAAAGTTTCTTTGCCTAAGTTTTCACAAAATGGAAAGAAAATCTTTTATCAGTGAAGTATCCAAACAAGGCATTTTCCCAATGGGAAAAGCCTTTTTTTGAGATCTCAACAGGGACATTGTACATGCCATCTACTAGGTTTACAATCTTATGGGCACCTTTTTTATACTTCAATTTTGACACATTGTTAATCTCTTCTTTAACTAAAGAGTTCCAAGCTTGTAGAGGCTTACCTGATATAGTAGGCGTATTACCATCAAGACATTCACCCTTGCCAGATTGTGCATCTTCCATATGTAGTTCAACTGACTCGTCATTTCTACAAGTTCGCACATTTTTAACACTCTTCCATTACTTAGTGCCCATTACTTCTCTCCTTTGGTCAACACTGAGCAAGCCAAGTTTATTTGACATGTTCATTTCTGTTGGCTTTTTGGCTTTTCGAAGGGTATTTTTGTGAATGTGAGCGTGCCAGCAAGGATCAATCAGTCCTTACAGAAATTATAATTGCCAACCAATTATCAGACGATTGTGTTTTAGTTCTTTTCAGCCTCAATGAAGAGGACTTTTACTGGTGGCTTGACTTAGGAGAAATTAAGAGAAATAACAGTAATATGAAGAACAATTGAAGTATTTCATAAAAATGAACACTTACAATGGTCCGAACTCAGCCTCGGAGAGGTTTACAACAGCAATCTACTTGAATCTACTTGAAGCTACTCCTATGAATCGAAGTGCAGTGCGAGTATTTAAAGTGCAGGTATTTAAAGAACAGGTATTTAAAGACTGGAAATGTAAATGACTGGAAAGAAAATATATGAAGTAAATGACTGGTTTGTATGATCTCCCTCCTTTTTCTTTCTGGGGGCTGCCCCGCTATTTATACTCGTCAGTGATGACCTTCGAACTGCACTTCGAACTGTCGAACTGCTCCTCCATGATCGCTGGTCATGCTCCCTTACAAGTAGCTCCATTACGCCATTACTGGCAGTTGAGCTTCCCTCTTGTACTTAGATTTGAATATGAGTAACCGTTTGAAGACACGTCATCTTGCATCCCGTTATTTGATCTAGTGTTACTCGGATCATGTGAGGACCAATGTTTATTGTCACGTGTACGATCAGGATTAAAGGCTTGAATAACCTTCCTTTATTACCCTTACTATGCCACGTGTCGAACTGTAACTGGCTTTTACAAAATATGTAGCCAACATTACCCCCCGCACTAATATTAGTGGATTGCAGTTTTCCCGCGCTTCCAGAACGTGTATGGAGTCCATATTCTGGAAACACAACCGTCATCCATTTGGAGATCATCTACATTAACTCGTCGAACATCCCAATACCTTAGTATTCGAACAGGCTATGGCTCCATCAACTTCCCTTTCTATTGATCAAGCATATGAAGAGCCTTTGAGTGATGTTGTTCCCCCTCGAAAGAACTTCCACGCATTCATTAGCCACCTTTACCCGCCCTTCTATATTCAGGTAATGGAGGCTTTTGTAGATTATAAACCTTTGGACTATGAACACATTGCCTTTAATCCCTTGGTTTACAAACTTACAGATACAAAGAGTTCTTCCCCTAAGCTCCCTTTGTATTCTGACCGAACTACCCTCGAGCCTTTGCTTCGACAAGTTGAAAATATGGATCTAGGAAACTCTTCTTCACAGACCTCCGCATGGGATGAAACTGTGACCTCTTCATCCTCTGGAGCTTCTGGCTGGACAAGCTGGTCCACTCCTGAGACTTATGATCTAAGGGAGCGAGTCAATCACCATTTTGTTGAGTTTACTGACCCCTTGGAGTTTCCCTCCTACGCTCGAAGCTCAGTGGTCTACCCTTACGTGCCCATTGACCTTCGACGTAGCTTGGAGGAGAATCTGCTTGTGGCTTGGTATACTTCTTCCATGCCTACGAAGATAATGCATCCTGCCCAACGTTCAGAAGAAGCACAAGGGTACACCCCTTCATTTTTAGCCAAAAAGGCGAAGATTTGTTCTTCTGATTGGCTTGACTACATTAATGCTTTTGTTCCATCTGCTCCCGTGCCATCTCCCATAATAGAAGCATCCACACCTTCTTCTTCTTCTGCATCTGCATCCTCTGAGATAGAAACACCTGCTCCTTCCCCTTCGTCTTCTGAAGCAGAATCATCTTCTCCTTCTCCTCCTCCCGTCCTTTCCTGGACAGAAAAACTAAGACTTGCCCTTCCAATGGACAAAGTCTTTTCACCTTATCAACCTCCGTCACCCCCTTCTCCAGCCGAGCGAAAGCAAGCTCAACTTTTGCTTGCGGCTTTCTCCCACCTGCCCTTCAATGTTCTTGAGGATGATATTCCTCTTAAGAACTTTCAATGGGCTTGTGATATCCTTACTAGGGGTCATGTCCTCAACCCTCTTGCTCAAGCAGAGCTCCATTTGTTTTTGGACCAACTCCCAGTGCTCCTCTTCTGGCATCAGAATTCTAAGATCACTATCCAAAATCTGGATGAACTTTTATCTCTCCGAATTCATGCCCAATATGAAGCAGAGAATTTTATCGAAGAGTTCGATGACTTCAGGAATAAAGATTCTGCGTACTGGGATGATTTGGTTATAGATGAACAAAAATCGAAGGAAGAGGCCTTCGAAGCAAAGGCTGAAGAACTCTATTATGAAGTGAGAGCTCATCAGCTTATGCAATCAACTTTAGAAGAAATAGAAGAAATAATAAAGAAAGAACAGAAATTTATTGACCATTGCTGGACAAAATTTCATGACCTTGTTATTTATTCCATTCCTTATTTTTATGAGCTTGAATTTGTACCGAGATAGAGTTACTTAATGTAATTATATTGGCTTCAATACAAACAAAGTCTTTCTGTACTTAACACTGTTTGACTCTGTTTCCTTTCATCTCTAAAAGCTAATTCATAACTTTGAATTGAACAATTTCATCCTTTGAATCAACTGTTTAATGAAGTACTAAAAGAACCAATCATGTCTTCTTCCAATTCATGGAGTAAAATTGACAATTCTGGCAGATATTATTTTAGTACTTCGATTTCAATGACTTTATACTAACTGTAACCAATATATGGTCATAGTTGATATAGCCAATCAATTTGAAACTGATCTCTTTTGGCTTCGAAGGGCAAACTATGGCAATTCCTTCTTGCTCATGTAAAAACCAATAATTGGTCTTGGATGTTCCGAACAGTGCCCTTTTTTCCTTAAAGAGTCCTAGGGCTTGCTTCGAATGTTGTCACTTCGAACAGGTCTTTAGATTTTTTGAAGTAGACCAATACTTTGAATATTCAAACATTTTTAAGCATGCAGTATGCTTCGAAGTCGGCTCCTGCATTTCGAAGCCGTTGTTGTTTGATTTTTTAGCGCCAAAATGTGGCTTCGAAGCTGGCATCAATGTGCTTTTCCCTCCAGAAATTATCGATGTTGAAAAAGATTCCTTGTTTTCGCACGTTTTACTACTTAATGACTTACGAGATGTATCCCCGCACACAAAAGTTATTTAAAACCTTTTCACTCTGTGCCCCGGAATTGCTTACACATTCAAACCCCCTCTAGATTTCCATTTCTCTCTACTCCCTTCTATATTTTCCGAAAACTCACTATCAATGGCTTCTTCCCCATCAAAAGTTCCGACCATAGAGCGCGTAAGCTCATCTGTGGCTTTGAAGCGGCTTATTGATGCTGAATGTGAGAAATACAAGGGTGATGAGAAAAGTGCTATCGATGGGCGTATCTTTATCCCTCGTCGCCATGTGCAGCGAGAGTACGTGCTAGGACCCATTTTCAAGGAGATCCCTTCCAAGCTTCCCGCCCTATATCCTCGCTTGGAGAATCAATGCCTTCTGTATGAGGGTGGTCTCGACTGGCAAGGTTGGAAAGTCAATCGTCCTCACCGATGCTGGCCCACGATGAGACCAGAGTGGCAAGAATGGTACGACCGAGTTGTCCCTGCTAGGACATTGGACCTTCAAGAACTCTGCCTTCTTGATGCTCTTCGACTATCTAGGGTAACTATCTCAGAAGACCCTTTTCTAATCCCCGCTGCTTTATGTTTTTGGAACCCTATTTTCAATTTCTTTCAGTTTAGGTGTGGGATGATGGCTCCCACTGTTCTTGATATTTGCCATCTATTAGGAGTATCCCCCATTGGTACCCCCATCACACCAGATTTTCCTGACTTAGTAGTCCCTTTCTCCCTCCCCTCTCTTAATTTATCTTACAGTGATTTTGTTAGAGCCGAGAACAAAAGAATGGGTCCAGTAACTGATAGGGAATTCTTTTCCTTTTTATTATATTGGCTTTGCAAATTTCTTTTCTGCACCTCCTCCCAAAGAATCATGCTTGAATTTGCTCCTCTTGCCAAAGCCTTGGTTTTGCAGAAAAGAGTAGCCTTAGCCCCATACATTCTAGGTCATGTATATAGAGTTTGTTCCCTCTTTTGTGAGAAACCCCTAGATGCCAATCAAGGGGGACCATTTTGGATTCTTCAGCTTTGGCTCTTTGCCTATTTTACTGAACTACAATCCAAATGCCTTAAATTTTCTGGGCTACACTCTCTCACTCATGGTATAAAACTAGCCAATGCTTCACTTTATCCAGCTACTTTTGCCTTTTATTTCTCCTTCTTTCATCAACTACCAGCTGCTCTTCCTGATCATCGTTTCTGTCCCTTCGAAGCTAGCATAGGTCCAACCTAGTTGAATCACTTCCTCAGTGACAGGCTCTGTGCTTTGCCTATTCATAAAGATATGTGGGCTTCCCTACTGATCCCTAGGGAACTGTTTATTGGGACCACCAACCCCAGAGCCTATAAATGCATAGCTGAGCCTTATTGTCCTGCTCAATTTGCTAGACAATTTGGCCTCACTCAAGGAGTTCCAATACCTCTTTGCAGCAACACCAATCTGAGTCTTACTAAGAGGGATCTGAAGGTTCGAAAATCAAGATTAGAAGAGGCAACCTTCAAGTTTATGGATGATTTGGCCAGTTTTGAGTTCACCCCTTTTTCCCCTCATGGTACTGAATTGAAGAGATATCAAAATTGGTGGGTGAGCAACATGGAAGTTTATTTGGCCATCTCCTCTCAAAACCTATTGGAGGTGCTGGATGTGCCCAAGCCCAAAGAAGCTGAGACTGTCATTTCTTCCACTATTCCAATTACAGTACCTGCTACAACTCAGTTTACTTCTGCTGCTTCAATTCCTCCCAGAGTCACCCGAAGTATGTACCCCTTTTTCCTCTTCTCTAACCTCTCCACATAATGCTTGCTATCTTATCTCTAATCCTTCTTTTATGAAGGTGGTCAACAACAAAAGAAGAAGAGACTCCTTGAGCTAGAAAGGGAAAAAACTGAACTTCCAGAGATAGAGGAAGAAGAAAACGATCAAGAACAGGAGTCTCCCTTGAAAAGAAGCAAAAGAGAACCTCAATTGGCTCAAGAGGGGATAGCCGCTAGGAAAGAAAAGGAGGAGCTCACTTTTGAAGAGTCTGGACCCCAACCTAAAAAGGTCGAGAAGACAATGGAGGAGCGAATGATACCAACTCAAAGGAAAAGGAGAAGAAAAATTACCGTTTCTCCTTCCGATTTTACCGAAGATTCTGATTCCGAGACAATTGCTCAAGTAATAGAAAAGAGGAGGAAGGTTACTGCTTTAGCTACCAGCTCGTTTGAAGACCCCATCCATGAGGTTGTAGAACAAGAATATCCCAAAGCCATAGTTGTCCTTGAAAGAGCTGAGGAGAGGCAGCAGCAACAATTCCTTGGAACAAGTAAGTTTCTTCATGCCTTTATTCTTTTCTTGTCGACTCTTCAAGACTAAGACTTGACATTACCTCACATTTTCTTCTTTTTACAGCAATGACCACTGCATTCATCTTCCCAACGGAACCTTCCCCAATTTCAGTCGAAGTTGATCAGATGCAACGCGTGAAAACCATTCAAATCACGCTCCCACTTCCTAAGCCTATATTCAATACATCTTTACCGAGGCCAAGTATCCCTGCATCTCTTTTCCTTGGCTTAGAGCCATACCTCCCTTTCTTGACTCTTGATCTGCCTCAGTTTGTTTCTTCGATCCTCACTCTTCCTCCTACTGCTACTTCATCTCGCATGGCAGTTGATTCTCCTTCAGAGGATGCCGATAATTCTTCAACTCATGACTCATCACCAATGCCTACTTCCAGCCCTTCCTCACTTGATTTGCTGGTGGCCAAGACCATAGAGGCTGCCAAAGATGCTCCATCTGTTTCTCCCATCCCTATGCAGCCCTTTGCGTCTTCCACCACAACACTCTCTATGCCCTTAATGTCAAGGGATGAGGTAGACATTTTTGAAGGAAGACTAGCTAGTCTTTTTGACATACCTTCTACCTCTCCTACTTCTACTACTGAAGCTGAGCCATTAGCCTTGGCTAACTCCCTTTTGGAAATCTTCGAGAGTTCTCCTTCCTCCAGCAACAAGCCTTTTGTACCTTCAGTAGATTTAGACACATGCTTGCAACTGTTGACTTCCTTTTCAAGGATCCCCTTCGAGGCTCTACAAAGGCCTATCATCAGGAATGGGTTCCTTCAATGCTGTAACATTGCTGAGCAGTCTGCCATGAGTGTTTCAAGTCATCTATCTCAGGCTGCAGCTACTATTGATTTTTATCTCAACATTTGCCATGCTGCTAAAGCTGCGGATGATAAGCTGGCTAAGGACCAGAGTTTTGTTTCTCAGGTGCATACTGAAGTATCAACTCTGAAAGAACAACACTCTTCTGCCTCCCACTTTCGAGTCCAACTTCTGGAGAAGAAAGCTCAGCTCGAAGAGGAGTTAGCTGCAGTAAACCAAGCCTTGGTTCGAACTGATAAGAAACTGCACATCACCAATCAAGGACTGGCTGATCGAAAAGAAAACATGGCTGCAGCTATTCAATTATTTCCTTCCCTTAGTAATAGGAAAGCTATTGTACAAAAACAATTAAAGCATTGTAATGATTTTTGGGCCAATTTGTGGCATAATGTACTTGATGCTTTATGAAAGCACACTATTTTGAATATAATTTGAACAAGCTTGTGTTTTTGCATATGGTGTTCACTCTATCCCTTGTGTCTCCCAAATGGTTGGAAAATAAGGTTTTAGATATCTGCCATTAATCTTTTTGGGATGTACATAACCATTCAAATTTCTTAAATGGTATGCTCCAAAAGGCAGAACCCTATGAATTTGATATGGTCCTTCCCAATTAGGTGACCATTTGCCAAACTTATGGCTTTTAATCCCAATTGGGAGTATTGTCTTCCATACCAAATCACCTTCATCAAAGCCAATGTGTTTGACTTTCTTATTATAATTCTTGGCTGCTTTCTTCTTTTGGAAAAGAATGCTATTTAACGCCAAAATTCTGGCTTCATCTATGCCTTCTAATTCTAAGCACATACTTTGATGGTATTGTTCAGGATTCAATTGATCTTGACATCTTACTCTCAAAGATTTAACATTAATCTCTACTGGTAAGACTGCATCATGTCCATACACCAAGGCATAGGGAGTGACCCCTGTGCTTGACCTCGGTGAGGTTCTATATGACCACAGAACATCCAACAATAGGTTATGCCAATCCCTGGGATTGTCATCCACAACCTTTTGTATTCCTTTTTTCAAGGACTTATTGGATGACTCAGCTTGACCATTAGCTTGTGGATAATAGGGTGTGGAATTAACAAGGCTAATTCCAAATTCTGCCGCAAAAGCCTTCACCATCTTCCCATCAAACACAGTTCCATTATCAACTGTTATGGTTTGCGGGATTCCAAATCTATGGATCAAATCTTTAATAAAACCAATAACCTCTGTTTGGTCTACAGCCTTGTATGGCTTAGCTTCGACCCATTTAGTGAAGTAGTCAGTGGCCACTAGAATGAAACAATGATGTTTCGAAGAAGGTGGGTGTATTTTTCCCATCATATCCATGGCCCACCCTCTGAAGGGCCAAGGCTTCACTACTGCATGTAGGTCAGTTATGGGCACGTGCCTTATTGTGCCATGCTTTTGACATGCCTGACACCCCTTTGCATATTCTATGCAGTCTTTAAGGATGGTTGGCCAATAATAGGAATGCCTTCGAAGCAACCATCTCATTTTTACACCAGGTTGATGAGCACCACAGATGCCTTCATGAACCTCAGCCATGGCTGTTAATGCTTCTTTCGGGCCTAGACATTCCAACAATAAGCCATCTCCCCCCCTTTTGTAGAGAGCATTACCATATATCATATATTGCATAGACTGCAATTTAACTTTTCTACTGGCCTTCGAAGATGGACCAGCCAAGTACTGCATTATTGGATGCCTCCAATCTTGTTCTTGTAAGTCATTATGATTGACTTCCAAGATCACATTCCTTTTATTCAAAGGTTGAATTAATCTCTGATATGTTGTTTGGCTTATGTCCCTTTGGATCTTATCCCTTCTCTTGAAGTTCGAAGCCTTTTGAGCCACATCATTGGCTCTATTGTTCAAGAATCTTGGAACATGGGTTACATTTGCTATTTGAAACTGAGAAAGCAAATGTAATGCAACAACATAATATGGCAAGATACTTATGCTTTGACACTTGAAAATTCCTTTCACTTGGTTAACCACCAATTGAGAATCCCCAAATATGTCAACTGCATGTACTTGTAATCCAATAAGAATCTCTAGTCCCACAATTAAGGCTTCATATTCAGCCTGGTTATTGGAACAGGTAGCTTCATCCACTCTAAAACCATGGGTAGTTTCTGTCCCCTGTGGAGACTTGATTACAATACCAATTCCAATTAACCCATTTGCTTTCGACCCATCGAACCACATTTGCCATGGCTCAACACTGGTCATACCAAGTTCCATTATCTCCTGGCTCTCAGTTTGAGATGGATGATCTGCCAAGAAGTTGGCTAAAACCTGCCCTTTTACTGCCCTTTGAGGGACATATTCTAGATGAAATTCTGATAAGGCAAGTATCCATTTGCCAATTCTTCCCCTCAACATTGGTCTAGATAACATATATTTAACCAAATCTGTGGTTGCAATTACCAAGACAGTTGTAGGCAAAAGATAATATCTTAATT
Organism: Camellia sinensis; assembly: GCF_055761805.1. Taxonomy (NCBI): domain Eukaryota; kingdom Viridiplantae; phylum Streptophyta; class Magnoliopsida; order Ericales; family Theaceae; genus Camellia; species Camellia sinensis. Next base: position 29,387,266 of record NC_138963.1, on the reverse strand, counting down.
TTATTGCAGCAAAATACAAAGCAAGACACAGCTTTTCAACAGCTGAATATTTACATTCACAAGAATTTAAAAACCTACTAAGGTAATAAATAGCTTGCTCCTTGCCTTCTTCATTGTCTTGGGCTAAGAAAGCCCCCAATGAATCCTCTGCTGCAGCTATGTATAACTTCAAGGGCTTGTTCCCCTTTGGTGGCATCAGCACTGGAGGGTTAGCCAAGTAGGCCTTGATACATTCGAAAGCAAATTGATGCTCTGCTGTCCACACGAATTCCTCTTCATCTTTCAGCCTTAACAAGGAAGAAAATACTTTAGTTTTCCCTGCAGTGTTAGAAATGAACCTTCGAAGAAAGTTGACCTGCCCAAGGAACCTTTGTAATTCTTTCTTACTTGATGGGGGTTTGGCTTCGATGATTGCTTTGGCTTTATTCTGATCAATCTGTATTCCTTTCTTGTGAACAACATAGCCCAAGAAATTTCCAGATGATACACCAAAAGCACATTTAAGAGGATTAAGCTTTAATTTGAACTTCCTCATCCTTTCAAAAGCTGCTTCTAAGTGAAGCAGGTGATCCTCCATGGACTGGGACTTAACCACAATGTCATCAATATAACATTCCAAATATCCTCCAATAAGATCATGAAAGATAGTGTTCATGGCTCTTTGATATGTAGCTCCAGCATTCTTTAGACCAAATGGCATTTTAACCCATTCAAAGGTGCCAATATTCCCAGGACATCTGAATGCTGTCTTGTGGATATCTTCCTCTGCAATGCAAACTTGGTTATAGCCGGAATGCCCATCCATCATTGACAAGACTTGGTGACCTGCTGAACTGTCCACCAGCAAGTCCACTATAGGCATAGGGTACTCATCTTTGGGAGTTGCCAGATTTAAATTTCTGAAATCGATACATACCCTCATTTTGCCATTCTTCTTGACTACAGGCACAATATTAGATAGCCACTCAACATACCTGGCTGTCCTAATAAAACCTGCCTTGAGTAGTCTGAGGATCTCTTCCTTGACCTTCTGAATTACTTCTGGACTCATCCTTCTTGGTTTCTGCTTATATGGCTTGAAGTTAGGCTTCATAGGAAGCCTATGTTCCACTAATGACCTGTCCAATCCTGGTAGTTCATTATAAGACCATGCAAAGCAATCTTTGTATTTCTTCAGAACAACCAATAGCTGGTTTCTATCCAGAGCATTCAAACAAGCACTTACATAAGTGGGCTGTTGTACAGAACCTTCCCCTAGATTTACTTCTTCTAAAGGGTCTTGTGCATGAGAACTCCCCCTGGTTTCCGCTACCTTTGAAGTGATCTTCGAGCTTGGTTTTGCCCTCAGGTTCTTCAGTTCAATATCTCTGCCCTCCTCCTCATAGACAAAATCTGTCCACAAGGCTTCCTCTTCCTGTATTTCTTGGACTTTTGTTTCAATGTCCAAGGCACAGTACTTACCAAGAGTCAAGACTCTAGCCTGTTGCTGCTGCTGTTTGCAGCCAATTATCATGGCCTCTCTCTCTTGCTCCCGAACTTTCTGGACTATCGCTTTTATATCCAATGCTGAAAATTTAATCAAAGCCAAGGACTTGGCTTCTGGTGGTTCCTCTCTTTGCCTATAACCAGGCATCATTGTCATCTCTAAGGACAACCTCTTCACCAGCACTTTTTTGGACTAAGTGCTTCAGGTGTGTCACCTCCTCATCAGCCGTCACTTCGGCTGACCTGTCATCTTTCATCAGTATACTGAGAGGTGTCACTCCCTCAATATACAATTTAGCCTCCGCAAAGTCTGCACAGGCTATGAAGGGTTGAGGATCTGCATCGATCTCCTCTGTCTCTCCATTGCCTAAGGCCATCATGATTTTCTGATGTAAAGAAGAAGGCACACACTTGTTTGTGTGGATCCAGTCCCTTCCAAGCAAAGCATTGTATTTAGCATTACTGTCGATTACGAAAAATGCTGTCATACAATCCCTGGTTCCCACACTTAAATTAATGGGTAGAATCCCCTGAGCCATTTGTTTATCTCCAGCAAAACCAGCAATGGTTGTGCTGGTTGGTATCAACCTGGGATTCTTTTTTCCTAGTTTCTTCAAAGAAGATTTCGGGAGTAGGTTCACTGCTGCCCCATTGTCTACTAGGACTTGGTTCAGCTGTACCCCATCAAAGAAAGCCTTGATGTACAAAGGCCTGACGTGCTGTGTCATCGAATCCGAGGGGTACTCAAATGGATACGATAGATTGATGCTTACCACCTCTTCGCTCTCATATCCATCTTCCATCGGGATGACCATTTCGAAGTTATCTTGCACCATACTTGCTTGTGAGTCTTCACTGGAGATCTGAACTGGGTCAGCTTCCTGCCCCTCTTGATTCTCATCTCCAGCTTGAAATTCTTGTGGCAGTATGTGTACCATGTTTACTGATACTGGGGGAAACGAGCCAAACTGGATGGCTGGCTGTACTTGTTTCCCCTCTTGGTTACTTTGGTCGACTCCCTCAGAAACATCCTGCATGATGCATTCTGGTATTTCATCACTAACTGATCCCTTCGAAGGATCTTTCTCAACTGGCTCTTTAGTCAGAAACGTTTGCTCAGCCATGAAGGCTTCAAACATCTCTTCCTCCACAACCTCTTTCTTCTGACTTACGCTAATCTCTTCTTCAGTCTCGCTATCTGTCTCCATCAGAGCTTTCTCCAACCCTGCCAAACTAGCCTTTTCTCTGGTTTTCAGTTCAGAATGAACCTTGGCCAACTGTTCTCGGCTGCAGACCACTGTGCTCTGTGGAACTGGCTTTGGAGCATGGTCTGACTTTGGGTTTTTCCTTCCTTCCGTTTTGACTGATGAAGAATTTTCTCCACCTTCCTTCAGATCCTTTTGGTACTGGGTGTACCTGCGCTGAATTTTTCTCCTCTGTGATCTTGAGATGACTGGGACCATGTCTGGTTCCCTCGTTTTTGGGTGTTTAAGCAGCACCCAGTTGTTCGGAGCCACCATAGGAGGCTTGATCATCCTGCCTTGGTTTACAGTATCCTCATAAGCAAGCACCTCCCTAGGTTTGTTTTGCATTACAAACCAATCCGGGACCCCAGGTACCCATGAGCTTGTTGATTCAGACGCTGATCTGCCCTTTTCCACCTTCGAAGCCATCTTCGAAACTGGCCGTGAAGGTAAGTGCCTGGTTTTGTCCTCATGTTTTGAATCTGATTCAGACCTTCGATAAGGGTGACCATTTTCTGTCCTGTGTAAAACCGGTCTAGGGGGCCACTCTCTGGCTCTGATTCCATGAACTGAACCTCTCTCCAGTTTTCTTTCGGAATGGCTACTCTCCACTCTATAATAGTTATGTGGCCTGGATTCATGCAAGAGCTTCTTGCCTTTGTCATGCATTCTGTTTACCATAGGCTCAACCACTGGTGGTCTCTGCCTATCACTAGCCGGATACGGCCTTTTGTTGTAAGCATTGGTTGATTTAGGACGTCTCTGAACATCCCTGTAGTATTGCTTCCCATCAGTTGGAAGCCCCTTCAACCATTTGTAACTGAGTCTGCACCTGGGGCACATTATCTGCATCACCGCTGCTTCTAAAGAATCATCATCCAGTGATTCTTCATCAGAACGTTCCATCTGGTGTGAGGAACCCTGTTCAATAACTGGTGGTCTTCTAGCGTTCTTCTTGACGTTGGTTTGATTAGCAACATGCATCTGCACATTGACTTCCTCCAATTCTGTCAAGGACAAGTTCTGGAAATCTGATGTAATGACATTGGCTGCTGCCTCTCCAACTTCTGGAAAGGGATCACTGTCAATTCCCATGGCTTTTTCTGTTTTAGATGAGAACTTCAAACTTCCTTTCCGAATCTGTTCTTGGATCCTGTCTCGAAAAACAATGCAGTTTTTAGTCGAGTGAGACCAAGAATTATGCCATTTACAGTATACTTTTCCTTTCAGTTCATCTGGAGATGGTAATTTTACTCCTTTAGGTAACTTAAGGAAATTAGCCGCGAGCAAATGATCAAAGATGTCATCTGCTTTTGTTAAATCGAAATAGTATTTTCTGTGAAAGTCTTTCGTTTTAAACTGCTGGTCTATAGTTGTATCCTTACGAATTAATGCTTCACAGATTACAGGTTCTTTGCCTACAATCTCTGCTGCATCTATTTCATAATTAGGATCTCTATAATATGTCTTATATGATGCATTATTTCGATCTTGTTCCTCTTCTAATAATGTTTCATATCGAGACACCTTATAGGTCAGTTCGACCAAATCTCTGAATTCAGTTGAATCAAACTTCTTTCGAAGCCTGAATTCTAAACCATTTTGAGCCAATCTGACGAATTCTGGCTCTGGCAGGATGACTCTACATTTATTTCGAGCCCTTTTAAATATGGCAATAAACTGAGTAGCCTTTTCTTCAGGCCTTTGACTCAACCTAGCCAAATCTGCCATAGATACTTCTGGCTCTGATTGGAAGAATTGGGCATGAAATGCCTCTTCCATTTGTTGCCAATTTTGAATGGAGCCAGGTGTAAGGTTGATGTACCATACAAATGCTCCTCCCGTTAGGGAATTTGGAAATAATCTCAGTTTCATATAATCATGGTTAGTGAATTCACCGCATTGAGCAGCAAATCTGGCAATATGCTCTATCGTTGATTGATTTCCAGTCCCATAAAAAAGGGTAAAATCTGGTATCCTGAATCCCCTTGGGTATTCATGTACCCTATCTACCCATTCTGGGTATGGTTTTCTGTATATAGGAGTCTGGACCCCCCGAGCCATTGGTCCACATATCTCCCTAACAATATCAACAATCTGGTCTCTAGGGACCATATTTTGTGCCTGCTGAACCACTACTGGAGGAGCAAACACAGGATTTGGTGGATAAACTTGTGCTTGTGGTCCTCTTGGTCCATAAGGTGGTAAATTTGGGGCTGGTTGTCCTTGCGGTGCAGGTTGCTGTTGAGGGTATGGGTAACCCCTTTGAGCATGACCTGCGAAAGGACCTGCAAAAGGTGCTGGAACAGGTGTTGTGTCTCTACCATTTGTAGGAAAACCCTCCAACCCCCCGGGTGTAAATTCGAATAAGGGATTAGTGTACCCCCTTGTGCCAGGTATGGCTTCGAACATGGGATTTGTAACCATTCTTACACCAGTTTCTTGTACTTGGCCAGATCCACCAACTTGTGTGGCTTCATTATTAAGTACTGAGGCATTTTGGCCTGCTATAGGCCTTGAAATGGGTTCATACCAAGACTGAGGTGATGGTCTTTCAAAGTTTTGGGTACTAGTTTGACCATTAGTATGTCCATTAACTTGCATAGGCTGTTTTTCTCTAGCCAATCTTTGTTGGGGGACATTTACAACTTCCTCCGTTTGTCTTGTGTTTGTTGGTTGGTGGTTATTCATTCGATCCAAAAAGGATGTTGCCCACCTTTCCATTGTGTTCATTAGTTGTTGTCCCATGGCATTCACTAAACCATCCCATGGATTTGTTGGTTGAATAAATGGCATAGTGGACGGTCCAATTCCTTGGTTTTGTCCAATAATATGAACATATGGTTCTTGTCCAGAAGTACTGGTCTGCTCGACCATGGGTTCTGACAATATAGGAGTTTCCACAGGATGTGTTACCACATTATCCTCTGGATTTGGTATTTCTACCTCTCCTTCCACGCCTTCTTCGAAGCGTTCATTTTCTCCTTGTCGTCTTCTTCTAGCCATTTTTAATTAAGTCCCACCGGGCGTGCCAAAAATATATGTTGGCTTTTTGGCTTTTCGAAGGGTATTTTTGTGAATGTGAGCGTGCCAGCAAGGATCAATCAGTCCTTACAGAAATTATAATTGCCAACCAATTATCAGACGATTGTGTTTTAGTTCTTTTCAGCCTCAATGAAGAGGACTTTTACTGGTGGCTTGACTTAGGAGAAATTAAGAGAAATAACAGTAATATGAAGAACAATTAAAGTATTTCATAAAAATGAACACTTACAATGGTCCGAACTCAGCCTCGGAGAGGTTTACAACAGCAATCTACTTGAATCTACTTGAAGCTACTCCTATGAATCGAAGTGCAGTGCGAGTATTTAAAGTGCAGGTATTTAAAGAACAGGTATTTAAAGACTGGAAATGTAAATGACTGGAAAGAAAATATATGAAGTAAATGACTGGTTTGTATGATCTCCCTCCTTTTTCTTTCTGGGGGCTGCCCCGCTATTTATACTCGTCAGTGATGACCTTCGAACTGCACTTCGAACTGTCGAACTGCTCCTCCATGATCGCTGGTCATGCTCCCTTACAAGTAGCTCCATTACGCCATTACTGGCAGTTGAGCTTCCCTCTTGTACTTAGATTTGAATATGAGTAACCGTTTGAAGACACGTCATCTTGCATCCCGTTATTTGATCTAGTGTTACTCGGATCATGTGAGGACCAATGTTTATTGTCACGTGTACGATCAGGATTAAAGGCTTGAATAACCTTCCTTTATTACCCTTACTATGCCACGTGTCGAACTGTAACTGGCTTTTACAAAATATGTAGCCAACAATTTCATTAGCCGCCAGTGGGGACACAATGGCCAATTTTGGTCACTGTTCAAGATCAGTTAGCACTTTATTTAGTGTGTTTCACGCATTAGGTGTTTGATGCTATTTTGATGATTGCTTAGTTGACGTTTGCATTTCCACATTCAATTGCAACTGTGGTGTACTAAGATTTCCACACAAACATAGATCGACACAATCACACTCGATTGAGCTTTCCTCATATTCTACATCCCTTAATCCCCTTTTGTTTCCACTTGAGGGCCCTTGCCATGGTCCTACAAAATCTCCAGAAGAGACATTTGGGGGTCCTTGAATGCGTATATACCGGTGAGGGAGTACAATATCCATCGGTATATAGTTGAGCATCCACTTGATTATCAATCTCCTTCAAGAATATTCTAGTTGATTTGCACTTGGGAGATTTACTTTTTGATTTACTCTTGGTTAATTTTCTCTTGGCTAGTTTACCATTCTTCAATGATAGCTTGCTACCCTCTTTGTCCCCCCCCCCTCTCTCTCTCTCTCTCCCCTTAATCATCTTATGACTGTATAGTAGCAGTGTTTTCACTGAGGCATTTTGTCAAACAGGTGGAGGGCAACTCAAGACTAGCAAACAAGCTCTCATAGATGCGATTCTTTGAAGGTAAAAGGGTTTTGAATACCCTAGAAATGTATGAAAGTATGGATTCGAGCTTAGAGGAGTTGTAAAAGCTTGGAGGAACAAGGGTGAAGAAACAGAGAAATAGTTCATTTGCTATTGTTTGGTATCATTGGGATCTCTACTGAACCTTTGTGTTCATCTCACGTTATTAATTATCTTGTGAGTATAGAGTGAAGGCTTGCTCAAGACTAGACGTCTTTTATTTGTTGGCCATGGGGCCTTACACTTGTAGGCAGAATGCCAATATGATATAAAAAGGTTAATCCCTTGTTATTTCATTTATTTGTACCAGGTAACGTAAGCCTATAGGCCTGTATTGTAATTCATGATATGTATACGAAAGAGGATATTGTAATTCATTCATTTCTAAATGCTTTATGCATGTTTATTATTATTGAATGGACTGATTTAAAGGAAAATGTAATATTATCTGAGTATTAAAAAAGTCGGGGCATTACATCAATTGTCAATTAAACAAATTAAAATAAAAAATGAAATGAGTTTTTTTTTGCTCAAATTGCTAAAATGCAACTTTTGTTAAGACAAATAGAAATAAATGTTATTTTTCTATTAAAAGTGATGGTTCGTGAAATATCTTTTTTTATTTAAAAAATTGAAAATTATAGGTGATAATTTATTGGTCATCTAAAATTAATTTCAGATCTAGCAAGGGGATTGAAGTTGTGACAATTTAAAAATTGATACATAAATTGTGAAACCTAAATTGTAGATTTCAATATATATATATATATATATATTGTTTTCATAATTTACATATAAAAATTTAACTATTTATATTATTTTATATAAAAATATTTTATTAATTTTTTTTACATCTCGCTCATAACACGGGTTTTCACTAGTAATTTAATTATAGGAAAACAATCAAATCAGTTTTTCAAATTAATTGTAGGGAAACAAAAGCAACCAAACAAAATAATTTAAACAAATTTGAATTGATTTTTGTTTAATTTATTTTAAAGAATAAAGGATTTTAGGTAGAGATTTTAGAAGGTCAACAAAACGTGTTTCTATATTTGATTTTAGAAAATGATTATCATTTAGACAATAATCTTAGGAGTTGGTTTAAAGATTTATTATTTATTTTTTTAATTAAAAAATAAGAAATTAAGTTTGAGAGATTTTAATTAATTTTTGTTTAATTTATTTTAAGGAATGAAGGATTTTAGAAGGTCAATAAAGCGTGTTTCTTTATTTGATTTTAGAAAATGATTATCTTTTACATAATAATCTCACGAGATAGGGTTAAAGATTTTATTTATTTATTTTTGTAATTCAAAAATAAGAAATTAAGTTTGAACATTTGGAACGCTCACATAATTTGTCATTTGAAAACTTCATTTTTATTAACATATAGTATAGATATATAAATTTAAATTTTGAAATGAATTATTATACTTTCAAGTTGAAAGTCATAAATCAAGAAATATTATTAATTTATTTATTTTTTTGGCTTGAATGAGGTTAGCTAATCAGAAAAAAAAAAATTATTATTTAAATTTAAAAAATTAAAAATTTTAAAATGAAAATTTAGATGTCTTACGATTCCCTCCCAAGTGAACTTGTTTTTAAATTGTGGCTGACAGTACCGCATGGGTGAGTTTTATGAATCTAGCGGTTGGTAGAGTATATATATGAGTTCATGTGTATAATTGGCGAGATAATCTATTAATTTGTTTTTTATGGGCAGTATATCTCGCAATAAGTTTTGCATGTGAAACTGTAATTCTACTATTGGCTAGCTGATAAAAGCCAAGAATAGAAGCCAAGATTTTGGTGGGTTGGGTTTATTTAAAATATATGTGAGCCAATATTCATAAAAATAAAAAAAATAAAAAAACAAACCTGAGCTGTCATATCCAGGCCTTTTTTTTTTTTTTGGATCGGCAATGTCATATCCAGGCCTTAAGATAAAAGATAAAAAAAGACTACAAGAAAGTCTTTTTTAACAATGGTATCCACTCTATATTTATTTGAGGTTGAAAGTGGTGAGACGGGATTAAGGAAAGTTTGGCAAATTCATTGGTGTATCATTTTTCTTGGCAAAATGAGCTTCAAAGATGATGAGCCGATTGTTGCAAGCCAAGATGTCTCAGGTTTATGTTGTCTTCGTGTCTCCATTTATACTCTATGAATTTACAAAGAGAAGCCACACAATTGTATTTTTGGCCAAAAACAAACCACCTATCTTTTCAAAATTTTTTCTTTTTTAGTGATTATTTTTCAAAATTATGTCACATTTTTTTACTTTTCCAATCTGTCTTGTTAAGACAAATCTAAAATGTATATTATTTTTAAAAATATTCTAAAAACAAATTGAAAAAGTCAAAATAAGCTAAAAAGATTATTTGTTTTTGCTTATTTTGTCTTTTTTAGATTTTTTTTAAAAAAATTTTATTAAAAAAATTAATCATTTTCTTGTTCGTCTTGTCAAGGTAAATTTTTTTAAAGATTTACTAAAGACGAAAATAAGCTAAAAAAAAATAATTCCCAAAATATTCTCTCAAATCTCTCAATGTCTGAGAGAGAGATTTTTCCTCTATCAGGTTATATAAATCTAAGCTAGTAATTGAGCTATTTGTAGAAGGTCTTACCAGTGTGAAAGCATGGCTGGAGCTATCTGTAAATTATGGCCGGAGTCTTCTTCTTCTTCATGTCTAAGTCTTTGACCCTTTGACCATGGAAGCTCCAATGAAGCTGCCATGCTTCTGCACAATGTATCACGTGTAGCAAGTTCATTTCCAACACTTTCTGCACCTTATCGGCTGTATAAACTCCTATAGCATACTAGAATGTTGTGTTGATTGTTAATTTGAGTTTGGGGATGATGGCATATTTCAGGAGAAAAACCTGCAGCAGCAATCCTAGTAGGAAAAACAAAGGTGACAATCATTAATAACAAGACGATGGCACCACTGGAAGAAAGCAAATTCAAGGTGATGCTGGAGCTCACTGGGGTAGGATCCGGCAACGACAGATCCGGAGTGGATCTTGTGACGGTATTAGATGTCAGTGATAGCATGAAGGGAGAGAAGTTAGAAAAAATGAAAATTGCCATGCTATTCATGATCAAGAAACTTAGCCCGATTGATCGTTTGTCGGTTGTCACATTCAACAGGGGTTCCCACAGGTTGTGCCCATTGCGGTAGATAACTGAAAATTCTCAAGGGGAGATTGAAAATCTAGTCAATGCTTTAGTTGCTAACGGTGGCACAAACATCTATGCTGGTCTTCAAACGGGCTTAAAAGTGCTCAATGGCCGCAGATTTACTAGCGGGCGTGCAGTTGGCATTATGCTTATGTCCGACGGCTGGCAAACCATAGGTGGTGATGCTGCCCGAGTTTCGATCGGCAATGTGCCCGTATGCACATTTGGTTTTGGCGCAGACCACGATTCGAGGGTACGTTGTATTGAAAAAATATAATTTCATTCATATTGGTTGTGCGGGGGTGATTTCCGCACTATGAAGAAGGGTTGAACTTCGTGGATGAACAGCAGGCTTTGGGAATTGAAGATCTGCACAGAATAACAAACGGTGAGGCTACCCGACCGGGGTTTGGTCGGAAACCCCTCCGATGGTAAAGTCAGGGACTCAGGGAGAGGAAAAAGAGAGAATACAAAGAGTGTATATGTGTTAAGTGTGTGGATTTTTCGGATCCCTTCAGAGTGAATAGTGTTCACCTTTTATAGGAGAAGGTTGTTTGTCGTTCAAGTCTTTCTCTCTCCGCCATCTGTCCAACGTGTCTTATTCGTGGTCGTCTCCTATTGGAGGAGGACGACCACTCCGCCTGACACTCGGGTGCAGGTCTGTTTTGTTTGTCTCATTAGCGGACATCTCTCATTGGAAGAGGACGACCACTCCGCCTGCCATTCAGACGCAGGTCTGTCATATATGCTCCTTGTCCCTCTGCACCTCCATGTCTCCACGTTATGTTCATACAGAGGGAGAGGAGCAGAGTTGTTTGTCTCTAGTGGACCCAAGAAAGATCTTCAGTGAATTGGCCTTTCTCTAAGTTGGTCTGCTCTAGAACGGTTGTCCAACCAGGAGGTCCAACATGTTGCTCAACCCACTTCGGAGTGGTTCTGTCCATCCAGAAGGTCCAATATGTTGCTCAACCCACTTCGGAGTGGTTCTGTCCATCCAGAAGGTCCACCATGTTGCTCGGCCCACTTTGGAGTGACGCTCGTACATTGGGCCGAACTCCTATGATTGTCTTACTTCGGAGCAAGTGTTGGCCATAGGGCCGAGGTCCGACCTAGCTCCACCTTGGAGTGAGTGTTGCATTGGGCCTAGCTCCACTTTGGAGTGACGCTCGTACATTGGGCCGAACTCCTATGATTGACTTACTTCGGAGCAAGTGTTGGCCATAGGGCCGAGGTCCGACCTAGCTCCACCTTGGAGTGAGTATTGCATTGGGCCTAGCACCAAGACTTGATTAATTTTCACCCACTTCATTTGCCCCCTGGCTTGCGCTTATGTTTGGCAAAGCGGAAGCCAATTCTGTCACCAACTTCGAAGTTTGGGTGATCACAACTTAATTTGAGCTCCATGAGCTGGATTAAAAATTATTGTTCGGTCTAACGTATGCGTCTGCCCAATGTTTTGTAGCTCGGTTGTGCCCCCAAACTAAATGTGTCTTCACTAGCCTCGTAATTGTCTAGCTTGGTGTTTTTTTTTTTTTTTTTTTCTCAGTCGGCTGAGCGTCATTGCTTGACTTGAAAAAAATATATATGCAGAATAGTATATATATATATATATATATATATATATATATTTTTGCAGTGTTCGTCGATTGGGCCGAGCAACACAGCAACGCTTCAAAGCAGGCCAAGTGTGCTTTATCGCAGCTTTGTTCTAATTTGAAAGACATTCGCTATCTTTTTGCTCGGTCCTACTTGTAAGAGATAAATTGGGGTTGGTCTCAATGCTTGGTCGACCAAGTCCTGCCCCTCCACTCTGCTCGGTCTCGAAGCATAGCTTGCTAACATTGCTTGGTCATGCGGATCATGCACCATTTTCTTGTTTGGACATGATTAACACGTCCATTTGTTCAGCTCGTTTCTTCATATATTAGTCGGTCGTTTTACCTTCAGCTTAAGGATTGTCCGTCACTTAGTTAGTTGGCCGTAGCAGCTTGTTTGCATAATTTTTGTTTTTCAACACCGAGTTGCCTGGTCGGCCCTAGCAGCTTTGGCGTTGCGAGTCTGCATTTTTTAATTCGGTTTCTCTACCACCAAGCTACTGTCAATGTTAGCACCTCTTATCTTGAGAGTTGTCTAGCACATAGTCGTTATAGTCTTGGTATCGACTTCGATAATATTGACTCTCGTCGGGCACTGCACTCCTTCGACCTTTGCTTGTTGTTTGTAGTGTATTTATTTGGTAGAATGTTGCACTTCCAACTTTGTTTGTTGTCAATCTTTTGGTTGTTTACTCGAGCTATGAAACTTGGTCTTGCTTAGCTAGTTTTAACTTGCTTCCTTTGCTCGGTCCATTTTAGAGTGGATGTTAGGCGTCCAATCAGCCACTATTGCTTGGTCCACTTTGGAGTGAGCATTGAGCGTCCGACCAACTTTCATTGCTCAGCCTTTGTTGCTCGGCATAGGCATTGGGTGTCTGACCAACTTCTGCTGCTCGGCCCAGTCGTTGGGTGTCCGACCAACTTTTGTTGCTCGGCCCAAGCGTTGGGCGTCTGACCAACTTCTACTGCTTAGCCCAGGCATTGGACGTCCGATCAACTTTTGTTGCTTGGCCCAAGCGTCGGGCGTCCAACCAACTTCTATTGCTCGGCCCAGGCATTGGGCGTCCAACCAACTTTTGTTGCTCGGTCCACTTCAAAGTGAGCATTAGGTGTCCGGCTAACTTTCGTTGCTCGGCCCACTTCGGAATGGGTGTTGGGCATCCAATTAACATCCATTGCTCGGCGCGCTTAAGAGTAGGCATTGGGTATCCAACCAACCGTTGTTGCTCGGTCGAAGCGTTGGGCGTCTGACCAACTTCTATTGCTTGGCCCAGGCATTGGGCGTCCGACAAACTTTTATTGCTCGGCCCAGGCATTGGGCGTCCGACAAACTTTTGTTGCTCGGTCTACTTCAGAGTGAGCATTGGGCGTCCGACCAACTTCCGTTGCTCGGCCCACTTCAAAATTGGTGTTGGGCGTCCAATTAACTTCTGTTGCTCGGCCCAAGCTTTAGGCGTCTAACTAACTTCTATTGCTCGGCCCAAGCATTGGGCGTTTGACCAACTTCTATTGCTCGGCCCAAGCGTTGGGCGTTTGACCAACTTTTGCTGCTCGGCCTACTTCGAAGTGGACGTTCGGAGTCCAACCAACCTCCATTGCTTAGCTCGCTTCAAAGTGGGCGTTGGGCATCCAACCAACCTCTATTGTTCATCCCTCTTTGTAGCTCTTCCACTTCGTATCACCTTCGTTAGGCTGAGGTCCTTTTGTAATGAAACTTTAAGTTAATAAAGTATCTTCGAAATTTGCCAAGTGTTGGACTTGTAACTCGAACTTTCAATTTCTTCATGTTTATGCTGTTTGCCCCTAGCCGAGCAACAAGGATGTAGCCCTACATTGTTCGTTGTTCGACTAGACTTCGCCTTATGCCTTTGAAAAGTTAAGTTGCTCTTCCAGTCGAGCAATAATAGGGAAACCTTGCAATATTTCCCGTTTGGCCTTAATTGAATTAGTTGTCTTGCCCCCAATCGATCATCATTGTTCGGCCGTTACTTGACTCGGTTACACCTCTGTTTATCCCACTTTGGAGTGGAGAGCAAGCTTTGACCTAGCTTCTGTTCAGACTTCATTGTAGAGGGCTCGGTTTAACCTAGCTCTTGTTCGGTCCACTTCGGAGTGGCATTTGTTCGGCACACTTTGGAGTAGACGGCTAGGTTGAACCTATCTTCTTTTTGGCCTACGTTGGGTGGCCTCTATTCAACCCACCTCTTAGTGAAGAACTAGCTTCGATCTAACTTCTGTTTGGCACACTTCAGAGTGGCTTTCGTTCGTCGCACTTCGGGGTGGACAGTTAGGTTTAACCTAGCTTCTATTCGGCCTATATCGGAGTGGCCTTTGTTCGGCCCACATCGAACTGGTCAACTAGGATCAACCTAGACCTTTGTTAGGCCCACACTAAGGTGGTCGGCTGGGATCGGTCCAGACCTTTGTTAGGCCCACGTCAAGGTGGTCGACTGGGATCAGCCCAGACCTTTATTAGGCCCACGTCAAGGTGGTCGACTGGGATCAGCCCAGACCTTTGTTAGGCCCACACTAAGGTGGTCGGCTGGGATCGATCCAGACCTTTGTTAGGCCCACGTCAAGGTGGTCGACTGGGATCAGCCCAGACCTTTGTTAGGCCCACGTCAAGGTGGTCGACTGGGATCAGCCCAGACCTTTGTTAGGTCCACACTAAGGGGGTTGGCTGGGATCGGCCTAGACCTTTGTTAGGCCCACATCAATGTAGTCGGCTGGGATTAACCCAAACTTATGTTTTGGTTGTACCATACCCTTGTTTGTTGTTTTCTCCATCAATGGAGTCTTTCCTTCCAATAAATGGAACAACTCAATTGCGAGGATATGGTAGAGCTTCACCACATCTAAACTTTGTTTCGTCAATACAGATCTTATATTTCAGAAGACTCAGGAGCATCTATCCTTTGTCATTCGTCTTCTCCATCATTGGAGTTCTTCCGTCTAGTCGGTGGGACAATTGAATAGTATTGATACAAATCTAGTATTTTGACACTGTTAGGATTATTGGTTTTTTATCATTCGTCTTCTCCAGTTGGAGTCCTTCCGTCTAGATGATGAGACGAGTCAGTAACAATGATGCGGTGGTGTTCCATCATATTTGGACTTTGTTCTTCGATGCAGATCTGGTCCTCCAACACTTTCATAAAATATAGTCCTTTATCGATCATCATCTCTTTCATCGGAGTCCTTTAGAATGAGGCATTAGAACGACTAAACAATAGTACAGTGGTGTACGTCGTGTCTAGACTTCATCTGTCGGTGCAGATCTGGTCTCTCTATATCCATTAGTGCAGATCTAGTTTTCCGGCACTCTTCGAAGTGTTAATTTGTTATCCTTTGTCTTCTCTGTCAACAAAGTCCTTTTCCACAGTGGCAACAAAGGTATCTCTTTCGTTCCCCTCACCAGAGCTTGTCATAGAACAGTGTGGTACTCTCTCCCTTTGGTCGCGGTTGTCTCTATCAAGGGAGCTATGTTGGGGTGACTCGCCGACGATGACATGACGTTGCTCTACTACATCGGTGCTCTATTCGTTAAGGTCTGCAAGGTCTTCATGCCTTCTAGGGAATGCTGGACCGTTATCTTTGGTTCTCTCTGTGATTGGAGTCCTCTCTGCTAGCCCAGAATGGGGTGTATCTTCGATTCCCATCGCCGGAGGTCGTCACGAAGCAAACAGTGGTTTTCCCACAGACGGCGCCAATTGTGCGGGGGTGATTTCCGCACTATGAAGAAGGGTTGAACTTCGTGGATGAACAGCAGGCTTTGGGAATTGAAGATCTGCACAGAATAACAAACGGTGAGGCTACCCGACCGGGGTTTGGTCGGAAACCCCTCCGATGGTAAAGTCAGGGACTCAGGGAGAGGAAAAAGAGAGAATACAAAGAGTGTATATGTGTTAAGTGTGTGGATTTTTCGGATCCCTTCAGAGTGAATAGTGTTCACCTTTTATAGGAGAAGGTTGTTTGTCGTTCAAGTCTTTCTCTCTCCGCCATCTGTCCAACGTGTCTTATTCGTGGTCGTCTCCTATTGGAGGAGGACGACCACTCCGCCTGACACTCGGGTGCAGGTCTGTTTTGTTTGTCTCATTAGCGGACATCTCTCATTGGAAGAGGACGACCACTCCGCCTGCCATTCAGACGCAGGTCTGTCATATATGCTCCTTGTCCCTCTGCACCTCCATGTCTCCACGTTATGTTCATACAGAGGGAGAGGAGCAGAGTTGTTTGTCTCTAGTGGACCCAAGAAAGATCTTCAGTGAATTGGCCTTTCTCTAAGTTGGTCTGCTCTAGAACGGTTGTCCAACCAGGAGGTCCAACATGTTGCTCAACCCACTTCGGAGTGGTTCTGTCCATCCAGAAGGTCCAATATGTTGCTCAACCCACTTCGGAGTGGTTCTGTCCATCCAGAAGGTCCACCATGTTGCTCGGCCCACTTTGGAGTGACGCTCGTACATTGGGCCGAACTCCTATGATTGTCTTACTTCGGAGCAAGTGTTGGCCATAGGGCCGAGGTCCGACCTAGCTCCACCTTGGAGTGAGTGTTGCATTGGGCCTAGCTCCACTTTGGAGTGACGCTCGTACATTGGGCCGAACTCCTATGATTGACTTACTTCGGAGCAAGTGTTGGCCATAGGGCCGAGGTCCGACCTAGCTCCACCTTGGAGTGAGTATTGCATTGGGCCTAGCACCAAGAGGATGTTGATATTAGCTGTTCAGCAATCTATTTTACAAATGAATTAACAGCTAGCTGTACACTAATCTAGGCTAGCTAGAGTCTTGGGTGATCCATACTTGAAGGATGTTGATATTATCTGTCTAGTAAATTTGGTTATTGTATTGGAACTTCCTTTAGTAAATTAGGTGATCCCTACACATTCACTCCACATAATCTGCTATATTCACTCTAAACTTTTATTTTATTTTTCTTTCCTTATAACACTGTGATGTGGGAAAATCAATATACAAAACCTGTTGATTTTGAAGTGATGGTTAGCATTTTTCTAAGAAAAATTTGCAAAAGTTGTAGTATCTAGTATAACTGATGTAAGACAAGATTTTAAGAATTTTTATATTTTGTAGTTTTAATATTTTTGATATATTATTTTATTAGAATTCTTATAATTTAATATAAATATTTTAAAATTATTTTTCTTACAAGTATTAAGTCTAATATAGAATCAGATTTTAAATTTTTTTAAAATCTTGTCCTACGTAAATACCTTTAGTAATTCCCGTACGTGTACTCTTTGATATAGGTGCTCAATGCCATCGCAAACCACAGCATGGGAGGAACGTTCTCACATGTTCGAAACCAGGACAATTTTAGTATTGCATTTTCCCAGTGTTTGGCTGGGCTTCTCACCGTGGTTGTTCAGGATCTGAAGCTCACTGTCACAAAAGTTGAATCCACAATCGTTAAGGTGTCTGCTGGAAACTATCCACAATCCAAGGACGATGCTGCCGACTCTGTAACTGTTTCATTTGGCGATCTTTACAACAAAGAGGTACGCAAGGTCATAGTGGACCTTCTTCTCCCTGCTGCTAGTAGTCCAGCGGGCTCGAATGTCCTCAACATCACTTACACATACAGGTCAGGTGGTACCAATATTATCCAATCCCTGCATTTACTAGCTAAGTAGAATAAATTATGTTTGGTTTGTTCGATCGGTTATTTAATTTGACTCGATGATCAATCTGACAAATATAATGGATATGTGTATGCATATAACGCTCGTGCAGCTCTGGTGGGAAATTGTTTGATGCCAATCCTATAATCGTTACCGTATGCCGCACAGGCAGGACATCCGTGGAGCCAGAGAGGGAGGAGGTGATGATGGAGGAGAACCGTCTCCGGATTGCACAGATGATAAAAGAATCAAGAGTCATGGCTGACGACAAGAAGCGGGACGGTGCTCTTGAGAAGTGTTGGAAATGGTTAATTTTTCCTCAAGTTTGGTCTATTTTGTAGGTGGGCCCCGAGTGTCGATTTACTCGGGTCAAAGTGGTAACGCGTTCTATGCCGCGTTGTGATTCACGTGGTATATTTGGTTGCTCAAAACCATTACCGAGTGAATGGGAAATTGAAGCCAAAGTGTGCTCCATGGAAATGGAGTTTTGGTGGAAATTCCTTAAGGTTGTAAATTGGCTTGTCCCACATTGTTTTGGTGGGAGGTTTTGAAAGGGTTTATAAGGCTTAGGGTGAGATACTTGGGGTGTGCCCCAAGGGGTACCCAAGTGTTTTAGAGGGAGAGGTTATGGGCAAAATGGGCTAGACCCATTGGACCCAAAAATCACCACACGCGCGCGCCGCCACCGCCCGATCGGGCGGGCTGGGTTGGGCTTGGGCGCGGGTGCGTGGTGTTCTATAAATAGGACCACCCTCATTTGATGTTGTCAATTTCAGAAATTTCGTATTTCACCTCTGTTAATTCTATTCTTCATCTTGCTGCATTTTATTTTCGAAAGAAAGAGTGTAAACACTTAGTGTGTTCGTAAGGCAAACAATTTGTAGTGCTGCTATTGTTTGTGGTAGATCATTTCATCCTGTGAGATAGACGTCCATATTCTGAAAGCACCGTGGAGAGGACGAATCTGTCTTAAGGACACAATGTTAAACACTGGACTTGATCAGAAATATTATTCATATAAATTAACCAAGTAAGTTGTTTAATTTAATTCTGTTTTTATTTGTTTATTTAATCAGATTTTAATTTTATTTTTGTAACAAAATAAAATCTGTGGTTTTATTTATTTTTTTTTATTTTGAGTTTGATTTTTGTAATCAAACATATTCTCTCCTTTTCTCTATTTCTTTTATTCTTGTTGTTGTTTTGTACACAACAGAATTTAATCTTTTTAAATACCGTGAAGCTTGTCCTACAATCTTAAGACAGAATCCTTTTTGGGTATCTTCATTGTATTTAATTTTCTGTGTTTTCAAATTAATATTCTGGTTGGAAAAACAAATAGTGATTTATGCTATTTGACAGATAGTAGTAATATACTGTCTCTTTTCTTTGACAACTACTAGTAGTACGATACTGGTGTCATTAACAATTCAGAATATTATTTGGTATTACAGAAAATTCTTGTGATATTTTATTTTTCTAGTTTTAGTAACAAGGAAAATAAAATTAATTTGTTGTTATAATTTATTTTCTGGTTTTAGTAACTAGAAAATTATTTTGTGTTTTAATTTATTTTCTGATTTTTGAATTAGAAAATTATTTTGTGTTTGTTCTGATTTTTGTAATCAGATAGTTTTGTGGTATTTTATTTTCTAGTTTTAGTAACAAGAAAAATAAAATGATTTTGTGTTATAAGTTATTTTCTGGTTTAAGTAACTAGAAAATTAATTTTTGGTTTGGTTTTCTGATTTTTATAATCAGATATTATTTCGGTATTTTATTTTACTAGTTTTAGTAACAAGGAAAATAAAATTATTTTGTATTGTAATTTATTTTCTGGTTTTAGTAACTAGAAAATTAATTTTGTTAATCAATCATGTAACTTTGTGACTCGGTCACAATCTGTTAATTTTATAAGTGACTTATGTTTTCGTTTGGTAGACCACTTATTTTTTGAACCCTTTGTGAAAAGGTGTTAATTCTTTTGACTTTATCTTAGTTCATCGTGAGTATACATGGAAGAATTTGTTTCTAGAGTAAAAATATTAGTTTTACAAACTAATTTTATTTTTATTACAATGTGGATTCATAGTCTTGAATTGTTTCTGCACTTGAGCTGGGAAAAATATATATATATATATATATATTCACAAGAACATTTTAATGCATATTTAATTTGTTTATTTATGTACAAATCAAACTTATTAAATGAAGGTATATTTTGTCATTTTGAAGTTTAAAGTTTAAATGCGTTGGATTTTATTTATGAGTTGAGAATCCTTTTATTTCATGATGCAAGTGTTGGGATCGTGCATAATTAATTTATTTTGTTAAATTCATTATTTTTAGTTGATACGTTTGATATGCATGTATGATATCAACTCAAGTTATTTCTTAAACAATAATTTCAAGTGATTTGGAATGATAAATTGTTATGTCGACTTAGGACATAAGCAGGTTAATTTGAATATTTCTAATCAATTTTTAATGGGTGTTTGAACACCAGAGAAATTTAAACATGAAAATGTATGTAATTATATCGGTCCGTTTAATTGGGAAGTAATTTAAGAAATCTTTTATGTTGATTATTGAAATATGTGACATAAGATGTCATTAATAATTATTTTACTTGCGTAGTAGAATTTGTTAAACCATGAACCACTTTATTAATATAGGGGTGTATCTCTTACATTAGTTGAGATAATTTAATTTTCTTCGGTTATTGAGTTGCAAGAATGTATACAATCAAATGGGTTTTTGAATTGTTTGATTCTTAGGCAAAATTTTTTATGAGGATATGATTTTGTCAAAACATTAATTCTGACTTAAGTAGTCATAATTATTTTGGTTTTTTCTTAAATTTGTTTTAAAAAATTCATTGATTTATAATAGAAGTGATAGGGGTGGTGAATATGATGCACCATTAAATGAATTTTGTGCACAACATGGCATTATTCACCAAACTTCAGCCCCTTATTCTCCACAGCAAAATGGAATTGCTGAAAGGAAGAATAGAACCCTAAAAGAAATGATGAATGCCATGTTACTAAGTTCAGGCTTACCACAGAACTTGTGGGGGGAAGCAATATTGTCTGCTAATTATGTTCTTAATAGAATACCCCACAAGAAAACCAAGAGCATTCCTTATGAATTGTGGAAAGGTCGACCACCTTCCTACAAATACTTAAAAGTGTGGGGGTGTTTGGCAAAAGTAGAAGTACCTGTTCCTAAAAAGACTAAGATTGGACCAAAAACAGTAGATTGTGTGTTTATTGGTTATGCTCAGAATAGTAGTGCATATCGGTTTCTGACTTATAAATCAGATATACCTGATATAAATGTGAACACTATTATAGAGTCAAGGAATGCTGTGTTTTTTGAAACATGTCTTTCCTTACAAGCAAGGACAGGAATTAAGTTCACAGAAAAGAACTTATGATCGTACACAAAGTCAAGAGACTAATGACAATCAAACACAAGAGACTAGTAATAGTCTCGACCAACAGGATTTAACTAATGATGAACCAAGACGAAGTAATAGAGCGAGAACATCAAAATCCTTTGGTCCAGATTTTCTGACATACTTGTTAGAAAATGAACCTCAAAGCTTTAAGGCAGCAATGACAGGTCCTGAAGCACCTTTGTGGAAAGAGGCTGTTAATGATGAAATTGAATCCATTATGCAAAATCATACTTGGAAATTGGTAGATCTTCCACCAGGTTCTAAACCTCTTGGATATAAATGGATATTCAAGAGAAAAATGAAAGCAGATGGTTCAATTGACAAGTATAAAGCAAGACTTGTTGTTAAAGGAAGGTCTGGACTATTTTGACACATATTCCCCTGTGACAAGAATAACATCCATTCGCATGCTTATTTCTATAGCAGCGTTGTTTAAATTAGAAATACATCAAATGGATGTTAAAACAGCTTTCTTAAACGGTGATCTAAATGAAGAGATCTATATGGAACAACCCGAAGGGTTTGTAGTATCAGGGCAAGAAAAGAAAGTTTGTCGACTTGTAAAATCCCTTTATGGATTAAAACAAGCACCTAAGCAATGGCATGAAAAATTTGATCATGCAATGCTTACTAATGGGTTTAAGATAAACAAATGTGACAAATGCGTCTATGTTAAAAACACTGACCAAGGATATGTCATAGTTTGTCTTTATGTGGATGACATGCTTATCATTGGAAGCAGTCAAAACATGATCAAATCAACTAAGCAGATGCTTAACAAAAGATTTGATATGAAAGATATGGGGGTCGCAGATGCTATATTAGGAATGAAAATTACTAAAACATCTGACGGACATGCATTATCTCAATCTCATTATATTGAGAAAATTCTTGATAAATTTATCAAGGATGATTTGAATTTAGCTAGAACACCTGTAGACATCAGTCTTTATTTATCGAAAAATAAAGGTGATGCAGTGTCTCAGTTAAAATACTCCCAAATCATTGGAAGCCTAATGTACCTAATGAATTGTACTCGTCCTGATATAGCTTATGCTATAAGTAAATTGAGTAGGTACACTAGTAACCCTGGAGAAGACCATTGGAAAGCGATCATTCGAGTTCTTAGATATCTAAGATTTACTCGTGATCATGGTTTGAACTTTACTCGATATCCAGCAGTACTCGAAGGTTATTGTGATGCCAATTGGATATCGGATACTAAAGATTCAAAATCCACTAGTGGATATGTCTTTACTCTAGGAGGCACTGCTGTTTCTTGGAAGTCCACGAAACAAACGTGCATCGCACGATCCACAATGGAATCCGAGTTCATTGCTTTAGACAAAGCAGGTGAAGAAGCAGAATGGCTTCGTCACTTCTTAGAAGACATTCCAATGTGGCCAAAACCTGTGCCAGCTATTTGCATTCATTGTGATAGTCAATCTGCAATAAGCAGGGCACAGAATCATATGTATAATGGTAAGTCACGACATATTCGTCGTTGACATAATACCGTAAGGCAATTGTTGTCAAACGGAATAATCTCAATAGATTATATAAAATCTAAAGAGAATATTGCGGATCCGTTAACAAAAGGTTTGACAAAAGAGCTAGTGTATAGTTCATCGAAGGGGATGGGATTAAAGCCTATTACATAAAGAGTCGTCATAATGGTAACCCTACTTATATGACTGGAGATCCCAAGAACTAAGTTCAAAGGGACAACTAAGTTATGTATGGCTCACCAGAAATCACCAAGGGATTAAAATTCCTACCCATTCCTATGGTGAGAGTGATATCTGCAACATATGTTGTCTGCAGGGGTATAAGGATAAGCTTTGCTTTTAATGATTACTTATATCTTGATTAAGGCATAAAATCAAGACGAGTATAAAGAGAGACTCACAATAAGAATCACCTATATGAGTGTTGAACTGGGGCCGGTTCTATGAGAATGAAGAGGCTAAATTCTCTAGAAACACTTATGAAAACCAGGTGCGTTCAAGGCCAAAATGAACACAACAGTGAGAACCACGATGTGTTAGAAGATATTTTGTGTGAAATCTGTTGTCTTGGCTTACACAAACGGCTGAACAATTCAAGGCATCGCGTCCATTGGTTAGCCAGTAAGTCCGATAGGTTATCACTAGGGAAGGTTCAAGGCCGAAAACTACCTATCCTGATGCAAGATATTTTCGACTTATACTCTTTCGTTAAGTCTGCATATTGTTGCATTTCCGTTGTCATCAAATTCCATTCGTGTGGGGGATTGTTGGAAATGGTTAATTTTTCCTCAAGTTTGGTCTATTTTGTAGGTGGGCCCCGAGTGTCGATTTACTCGGGTCAAAGTGGTAACGCGTTCTATGCCGCGTTGTGATTCACGTGGTATATTTGGTTGCTCAAAACCATTGCCGAGTGAATGGGAAATTGAAGCCAAAGTGTGCTCCATGGAAATGGAGTTTTGGTGGAAATTCCTTAAGGTTGTAAATTGGCTTGTCCCACATTGTTTTGGTGGGAGGTTTTGAAAGGGTTTATAAGGCTTAGGGTGAGATACTTGGGGTGTGCCCCAAGGGGTATCCAAGTGTTTTAGAGGGAGAGGTTATGGGCAAAATGGGCTAGACCCATTGGACCCAAAAATCACCACACGCGCGCGCGCCGCCGCCGCCGTCCGTCCGTCCGTCCGGTCGGCCGGGCTGGGCTGGGCTGGGGCGCGGGTGCGTGGTGTGTGGTTGGGTTGGGCTTCTAATCTTTTTGGGCCAAAAACATTTGAATTTATTTTTTATTAAAATAAAATCCAGAATTCAAATTAAATTAGTTTGGATTTTTTGTTCATCCAAACAGGGCCCTTCCCGGTTTCAAACAGAATAAACTGTTTTGGAATTAATGCACACCCAAACAGGGCCCTTCCCGTAATTGCTATCTGTTTGAATTGTTGAATCTGTTTGAAATTCAAAACCCAACAGGTATCATACCTGTTCAATTCAAAACCAAGAGCCACATACCTGTTCAATTCAAATCCAAGAGCCACCTTCACATCTATAAATAGGACCACCCTCATTTGATGTTGTCAATTTCAGAAATTTCGTATTTCACCTCTGTTAATTCTATTCTTCATCTTGCTGCATTTTATTTTCGAAAGAAAGAGTATAAACACTTAGTGTGTTTGTAAGGCAAACAATTTGTAGTGCTGCTATTGTTTGTGGTAGATCATTTCATCCTGGGAGATAGACGTCCATATTCTGAAAGCACCGTGGAGAGGACGAATCTGTCTTAAGGACACAGTGTTAAACACTGGACTTGATCAGAAATATTATTCATATAAATTAACCAAGTAAGTTGTTTAATTTAATTCTGTTTTTATTTGTTTATTTAATCAGATTTTAATTTTATTTTTGTAACAAAATAAAATCTGTGGTTTTATTTATTTATTTTATTTTGAGTTTGATTTTTGTAATCAAACATATTCTCTCCTTTTCTCTATTTCTTTTATTCTTGTTGTTCTTTTGTACACAACAGAATTTAATCTTTTTAAATACAGTGAAGATTGTCCTACAAGAAGCTCGCTGAAGCCCAAAGCTTGCTGGAGAACGTGGTTAATGATGAGTCTAACCCGTTGATTGGGATGCTGAAATCTGAGCTGCAACAGATGTCGAAGTTGATGGAACCAAAGGAAATCTACGAAAAGCAAGGGCGACCTTTTGCACTCTCTTTAGAGACTTCCCATAATCGCCAGCGTTTCACTGCAAGAGGTGATGATCCGAAAGAGCTGCGCTTATTTGCCACTCCGCGTATGGTCGCATACCTTGAGCAAGCCAAGTCATTTGACAAGGATCCCCGCAAGCCACTGCCCTATGTGGACGAGAATGAGAAGCAAGAACTCGCTGTGGACGAGTATGAGAAACAAGAACTCGCTGTCGAGCCCCTTCCTCCCATGGTTGGAGCCCTTAGCTACTATATTCAAACGGCCATTCAGTTTTTTTTCAATTGTTTTTTGAAATGTTTTGAAAAAATACGCGTTTTAAATTCGTCTCGAGAAGATAGATACAAAAAAAAAAAAAAAAAAAAAATTTGACATAACTTTTATAAAAAATAAATTCACTAAAGGAAAAAAAAATTTAAAAACAAGAGGAGGTTTTTTTTTTTTTGTTTTGGCCAAAAGCAGCCACAGTCTCTTAAATCCATTACAACAAACTCAATAAAGCCCGCCGCCCGTAATTCAATGCTTGCATGCGTGCTTTAATTCCTTCGCCATCGATCTTTAATTTACAATGTAACCCATTGCATTGGGTTTTGCCTTCGCACTTCAATAAATAACGAGTGTGATTCGCTCGTTGTTAAGTTTTTCATTTTTTTTTATTTGTTTTTTTTAAATTAGTCATTTCACAGATAGATTACATTGTTGTTAAATTTCCAGTGTATGTTTTGCCTATCGCAATTCAATAAATTACTAGTGTTTGATTTGCCTTGTTAAACAAGTTTTTTCAATTAGTTATTTTGATGAACCCTCCAAATATTGGACGAGGGTCACTGCGGTGATGCCATCACAGCTGTGTCTGCCGTGCTATTGAAACGGCACCGTTTTACTTTCTGTGTTTTTTTTTTTTTTTTTGTTTAAAGGGTTACATTAATTCCTGTAGGATAAAGGGGGTACCAACTAGGTATTAGGTGGTATGCTCAAGGCACAAGGGGTTGACGCCAAAGTTCTAAATCGCGGTAACGGGTAACATAACGGTATCGATCGCGGAATATTGGTATCGGTAGTATCGGCCGTTACGTATCGGGAATCGGGTGTCACGGCCGTGAAATTTTAAAAATCATTAGCAATCCTCTAAATCTCAATTTTATACATTTTTTGGACTCTTTTAGCCTTAATTTGTCACATTTTAATCAAAATTTTGATATGTATGAATACTTTTGACTCATTTTCAATTAAATAATATATATTTATTTTAGTTTCAATTATAAATTTTAATTATTTACAATTTAAAAAAAATCCACAACAGTACACCACCAAGTAGACCCATGAGTTGGTTAAAGAAACACATAGGCCCAGATTACTCAAAACAACCCACTATCTTCACCAAAATGTCTTGGCCCAAAACTATGAATATACATTTATATAAAATATAAATAGAAAATATATACACTGCGCCACATGTCTGTATCATACCTAGCTTCTTGTAGCCTCAAAGCTGCGCTCAACGGCGCACGACCAGAGAAGCATTCTGAAGCACGTCGGAAGCCACCGAAGGACAACACTACCTCCTCATGAACCTCAAAGTTGCACTCTCACTTTAGCGAAGACTAGCAATCCAAAACCAAAAACAGCATCGGAGTCACAAGCAATTTTCTGCGCTGATTTTCAGCCGTACCAGCGACAACCGACCTGTATTGCCTTGTGTATCCGATTCAGGCCGCTACGTACCGGGACTCGGCCGCTACAGCTGCGAATTTTATTCTCCCCGCTATACCGGTCTATATCCGAACCGGTTGTCTGATTTTTTGGTACGAATCGTTGACGCACATTTTGGAATCCATTTTACTTTTTATTCTATGATTCGTGTTAGGGGAAGAAGGAATAGCTAAATTATGTCATTTTGATTATTTTTGAAACAAATAATTCAAATAATTTTCAAATAGACTTAATTAGTAAAAAGTATTAATAAAGTAATAACACTCATTATTTTTATATAATTTCGTATTTCTCGATAGTGAATAATTTTTAAAATTTTTAAAATGTTTTTTGGTGTTTATTTTTGTCAAATTAAATTGTATTTTTTTATAAGATTAATTTTGAAATTAAAATCAAACAAACCATACATGTTTTGATTACTTCAAAACTTGCTTAAATGCATCAAAGTGAAATTGAAAGGGGGAATGCAATTGAACAAATCAATTTATCAAACCAAAAAAAAAAAATGTAACTTTTAAAAAAAAATGTAGTATAAAAAAAAAAAAACCAACTTAAAGCCAAAATATATTCAATTCACATCTAACATCTATACACCAAAAAAAAAAAAAAAAAAAACAAAACAAAACAAAATTGTGAGGCATCCAAACTTTAAAAATCTCCTTCCAAATACCCTAAAATCTGTCTCAACCATTTTGAATCATCCAAACAAAATTATAAAAACCTTTAATTTCAATTGTCAAAGCGAAAACTAAAAAGTGGATGTCCATGTCAATTTTGTGGAGACGGTTGGGAATAAATAGAAAAATCAAAAGAACTCTCATTTTGAAAGAAGGGTTCGGTCTCTATTAGATTGTTACCCACTAGATTAAGTGATATTCCCTAAAGGAAAAAAATAAATAAAGAAAAAAAATGCATTAGAATAAATTTTTTGACTAAATTACATTACAAGCTTATATATATTACTTTTTTCATTTGAACTCAAACTTATATATATGACTTGAGAAGTTTGTGGACTATGTGATACTTAGGAAGACAAAGGTTGTGATTCTGGATACTTTAGGGACTCCCAATACCCTACTCCATAAAACACCATGAAAAGTAAATACACTAGTATAATGTAGTATAAAAAATAAGCAAACAACATAAAATGAAAGCTAACATGTGTTTGGCTTAAAGATGAATTTTGAACATTTATGATATTGCTTGATTGACCAATAGTCTAAATAAGTTATAAAATTTCTCAAAACATTACACAATTTATAAAAATACATAAATAAATAAATAAAATTAGACAATAGCTAACCTATGATTGTCTTGAAGATGAATTTTGAACATGTATAGTGTTGCTTAATTGACCAACAGTCTAAAAAGGTTGTAGAATTTATAAATATATTACACAATTTATAAATAATAATAATAATAATAATAATAATAATAATAATAATAATAATATTAATAGTACTATAATTAAATTGTGCTTTATTCCAAACACCAGAATGATAGCGAACAATTTGTTCAGATGATTGAGGAGTAAGTTGCTGAAGAAGAATGCCACCATAACCAATATCGGAGGCATCCGTTTGGATAATTTTGAATGAATGTTCAGTGGGAATACCAAGACAAGGAAGAGACTTAACATATTGTTTGACTTGTTTAACAATAGAAGTATGAACAGAAGACCAAGGAGGAGGATTATCTTTTAACCTATCAAATAAAGGTTGACAAGTTTTCCTAAGATCTTTGTAAAACTCAGCAATGTAATTGAGGGAACCTAAGAACCTTTGTAATTGAGTTTTATCAAGGATTTCATCAGGAAATTTTGAAGCAAATTCAATGGATCGACTAATAGGTAGGATAGTATTATGATGAATATCATATCGTAAAAATCTGACTTTAGTTTGAAATAATTTAATTTTAGGAGCAGAAATAACAAGACCATGACTTTTAATTGTGTAAAAGAATGCAGTTAAATGTTTCCAATGTTCACTAATTGATTTCGAGAAGATTAATATGTCATCAATGTAGACAATGGAAAAATGACTAAATGGATTAAATATATCATTCATTATATGTTGAAATTCACTAGGAGCATTTTTTAACCCAAAGGGCATGACATTCCATTCATATTGACCAAAGGGTGTATTAAAGGCAGTTTTATACCTATCTTTAGGGTGGATTTGAATTTGCCAAAAACCACTTTTTAAATCAAATTTGCTGAAAATAACGGCTTGACTAAGTCGTTTAATTAAATCTTTTTTATTAGGAATAGGATACCGAATCCATTCTAAAACAGAATTTAATGGTTTGTAATTAATAACAAGTCGAGGGACACCTCGTTCTAATTCATCATTTTTATTAACATAGAAAGCGGGGCAGGACCAAGGTGATTTACTTGGACGAATTATATGATTTTTCAATAATTCCTTAATTTCTTTTTTACACATTTCAAGTAATTCATGATTCATTTGGATAGGTCGAGATTTAGTAGGAATTTGGGATTCATGAAAATTCTTAATATAGGGTAAGGTAACTACATGTTTTTTCCTATGCCAAAATGCAGTAGGTAAAGTGGAGCAAACAGTTGATTCGAGTTTTAATTGAAAATCCTTGATTTGAGAGACAAGAATTGGATTAGTTAGTTGTTGATCAATTCTTTTGTGATTGATTTCATCTTTTAGAAATTTTAAATGCCGAGTAAGGCGGTTAATTTGATGAGAAATAGAACAATCTTTTAATTGATTTAAGTATAATAATTCAGGAGGAGATAAAAACTTAAATGTAACTGGTTGGCCTAGAACATGTGTAGTAATTCCGGTACGAGATGTAGTAAAGGGATATAGTAAATATATAAATGGGGAACCCAGAATAATTTTATCGGTCATATTAGTGACTAGAACAAAAGAGGTGTTAAAACATACATTATCTTGGCAAACATGTACTTTTGGTAATTTATATTTGATATGCATTTTAGTACCATTGGCAGAAGTTAATTTTTCTTGACATTTTTCATAATATGTAGTAGGAAGTAATCCTTCTTGGATACAATTTAAATCAGCACCAGTATCAATTAAGGCAATTAATTCTAATTCAAAATCATTGACAATTATTTTGATTTTAGAATACCATTTTTGAATGTAAAGTTTGTTGATTAGACTTAATCGTTTTTCTTCAGGGTTGTTGGATTGAGAGTGGTGTGATCGGTTATCAAATATCAAATTATCAGGATTAGTAGGATCAGATTCATGTTCAGATTCATGAGGGGATTCGTGTTCATTAGTTTGGAAATTATCTAAACTTTTATCAAGTTTGAGGGTAATAATTTCATCTTCTAATTTTGTATCTTTATGTTGTAATTCTTTGATTGTGTTTTTAATCTGATTGATTTCTTGTTGTAAATCTTGTAAGGTGACTTCTTTTTGTTTATTTTTAAATCTTTCTAAAGTTTTGGATAGACTGATTATAGGTTTATCAAACTTAGGTTTGGAATCTGAATGGATTAATAAGGATTTTAATTTATCTGTATATTTTTGTTTTAACTTAGGATCATCTAACTTACTAATTAGATCGATTAGAGCGGATTCTTCTTGAGTAGTTTTGGTAAGGACAGTAATTTGTTTAACGGGTTTACAACAAACATCATTACAACCTATTGTAATATCATTATCGGAATTATCACTAGGTGAATGGTAATCAGATGACGTATCAGGTTGATCAGAAGAGGAAGAATTACTAACAGAGTGATTTAATTGGAAAATATCATATAACTGATTTTTGGAGTTATCATCAATTTGGAGTTGATTGACTCTATCTTTTAATTTTTGTTTTTCTTTACATTTATTAGAATAATGACCTTTTTGACCACAGTTATAACAAGTAACATCTCTAGTAGATTTAGATTTTGGATGTGATTTAGATTTATAATATTTCTTGTTAGGTTTAGTATAAAATTTATCATTGGATTTGGAAGGTGTATAGTTCTTCTGATATTTATTTTTATTGGAATGTTTATAGGATGATTTATGTTTGGAGTATTTGTGTGATTTTCTACGAGAGGGTGCAACAGGAGGTAAACCATATTGTTCACAGAAATTTCCTAATTCATATTTAGCTTTATGTTTATCTTTATTAGCTTTTTGAGTAAGTTTAAGGTCAATACACATTTTTAATCCTTCTTTTTGAATAGTGCTAATTATATCACCATACGTGAGATTATCATATTCAATAACACCAGTGGGTTGACTAAGAACATCTCTAATTTTATGGGCAAATAAGCTAGGTAATCCATTAATAAATTTTTCTTTCCAAAATGATTTAGTACAGTCTTCGCGTAACATGACATGAGAGGTAAATACATCTTTATACCATCTAAAATCACTTAAGGTTGGACAGTTAAGATTACTTAATTGATCATGGATTCGAGAATAAATATTTGTTGGGGTACCAATAAAATGTCGAACTATTGTATATATTAGTTGATTAATGCCATCAGGGTGACAACATCCAATAGATTCATCAAAAAGAGGGAGACCATTTTCATCAGTTTGATTGGCATAAATAACAGAGTCACGGTCTGTTTCAGTGAGATATTTTTCCCACCAAGATTTGAGCATACCAGTAAAACCAGAAGTAAGTAAAGAAACAATTTCAGGTTGGGTGTATTGGGGATAATTACTGAGATAACTATTGGCAACCATAGATAAATGATTTAGTTTTTGAAGGATTTGATCTTCACTGAGACCATCAATATTCCATTCGTATAATTTCTTAGCAGAAACAGAAAATTGATTTCTAATATTTGTGTCTTCAAATTGGAGGTCGACAGGAGTAGGTTTAGAATACCAGTTTTTGGTAGTTTGAGGATTAACTTTGGGATAGTGAATTTTATTAAGAGTAGTAGGTTGAAATTGTTGAGCTAATTGATGTAGTTCATTATCAGTAGTGTCAGTTTCAGATTGATCAGATATAGTATTAGTAATAGGTTGTTGATTTAAAACAGTAAGACCTTTATCTTTAGATGTAGAAGTATCATTAGGAGTTAATTTGGTAAATAATTGTTCAATAGCTTTGACAGTAGATTGGTCAGTAGTAACTAGACTATTTCGTTTAGAACGATGACTAGGTAAATTAAGTAATGGTTGATCTAAAGTTTTAGCTGATTTGGTATATTGGTCATCTAAATTAGTTTCCAATTTATCTAATTGTTTACCAATTGTTTTGAGACATTGATTAGTATAATTGTTTTGTTCAATAACTTTTTTGAGTTCAGGGTCAGTACCAGGTAATTTGAAAGGAGAGGCGGGAACTTCAGAACCTTGGTGATCAATAATTATATTTTCTAATGGAGGATGATTAGAACTAACAGAAGTATTTGGAGAAGTTTTCCATTTATGTTTTGTGATTGTATTAATCTTTTTGTAATATTGATCCATATAATCAAAGAAAGATAATTCAAAACCATATTGAACCATAAAATCATACCATTTGCGAGTTATCTGGGATTGTTGAGCAGAATCATATTTAGCACTATAAGCATGTCTTTTAGATCTATTTTCTTTAGATTTGAATTCAATAAGTAATTTTTCTAAATTGGGAGTAAAATCTTTTTTAATTGTCATTAGCTGAGGATTGACAGGTGGTATTAATCCTTCGAAATCAGTTTGAGTTGGGGAATTATTTGAAGCTATTTCTTCGTCAGGGAAATGTGAAGTAGTAGTATAAACAGGTTTACTAATTTGGGAAGTGTTAGAATTATCAATTCCTTTTAATTTATTTGTTGAAGTTGGATTAGTTGGACCAAGATGGATTTGACTGTTTTTTCTAAATAAAGGAGTGTTAAATATTTCATCATCAGTTGATATTTCAGAAGGGACACTAGATGTACTATGTCTAGAAGATTGACTTCGATTGAATTTTATATTAACGGATCCATCATGGTTTTGTTGGATATGTTTAATGTCTTGGATTGAAGATTGTTGTTGGTTATGTTTATAATTTTCATTGACAGTAACCCATTGATCAGGTAAATTAATATCTTTCCATTCAAGCATGTGAGGAATATTAATGTTTGATTCATTAGTACTACTGCTTTGGATTAATAAAGTTTTATCTTTGGGACTTTTATGTAGAGCATGAACATTTAAATTAGTTTGCATACATTTATAATGAACACGATAAATTAAAGCAATATTATGAGAAGAATCTAACATTTCAGTATATTCACCATGTAATTGTATGTTTAGTGTTAATGCCTTAAGAATATGTGGATCTCTTAAACTTAAAGTAAAATCAGGAAAACAGTTAAAATGTACTGGACCTTTATTAAGACCAGTTTCCATCATTCCCATTAAACTAGCATTGTAATTTAGAAAACGAGCATCTCTTAAACAGAGTAGAACAGAAGTATTTTGTCCTATCATTGTTAATGGATTGACACCAATTTGTATTAAACCAATATGCATAAAATTGTAACCACGATCTAAATGTCGTTTGATTAATTTTTTATCAAATAACTGACAGGTTTCTCTTGGTTTTTCTAAAGCATAAACTTGTTCAATAGTTTTAACATGGAGAGTAACTTTAAAAACATCTTGTATAAAAGAAGTTTTATAAATTTCTTTAATAGGTAGTTTTGGAATATTCCATCCATAATTAATTTGATCATTTTGTATTTCAACATCTTCTTCATTAATTATGATGCCTGGATTAGGTATGGAAGGCAAGGCAGTTGACCTAGAACTGACTGATGAGTTACTTCTAAATAATCGATTCATTGTTTGGATTTAATTAACCAGTTTTACAGATATCTTAATACATACCCTATTCTTGTCAATTTTATCACATACCTAGTATACATACATACCCTATCTTTAAACCCCAAAGTCTGACTTTGCCTAAACCGAAGGACTTACAGAAGACTGGGAAGAAGTGGGTGACTTAAACTAGGTGGATAGAATAGACTGATCTTGTGGGTGATTAAGATGAACTGAAAACAGGATTAATTAAACAAACAAGGAAGACGATTGCACAGAAGTAGCTAAACAGTTAGAAACAGGATACAACATCACCGGGCTCTGATACCACAAAGGCGGAAGCAGCATATACAAATGAAGGAGATGGATTACGAAATCAAAACAGGAATAAAAACAGGAATATTAAATACTGGAATACCAAACATTTAGGACATTAAATACTGGAATACCAAACATTTAGGACAAATTGCGGAAGCAGCATATACAAATGAAGGAGATGGATTACGAAATCAAAACAGGAATAAAAACAGGAATATTAAATACTGGAATACCAAACATTTAGGACAAATTCATTTAATTAACTGAAAACTTAAAACTTACAACATTAACATAACTTACAATTGTATTAGTAGCAACTGCAAGGATCTTAAATAGGTACAACGGGGCAACGGGTAAGGCTCTCAAAACACTCTGGTTTTTTCTTACAACAAAGATGGAGAAGAAAATTGAAGAATGCCTGAATGCTTACAATTGATTACAATATAAAGAAATAAAAAGCAAAACAGTGAGCATGTGAATTCTGAAAGCAGCTGGCCGAGCAGATGAAAAGCAGATGCTGTCGGATGCTTTCGGTGGAGTGATTACACAACTGAGCAGCCTTTAGCAAAAGTTGATTGGTTGAATAGTGACGGTGAACAGTAAAAGTGAACAGTAGTTTTACTATTCATTACTTTCGGTGAATTATGAATCAATATAAATACAAATTGGCAGCTTTTCTCAAAAGAGTATTGATTGAAGCTAATTTGTATCTATATGGAATCCAATGTTGATCAGATAAATGGGTCTTGAGCATCTTGAAACTCTGGTCCGGAATATTGATTGGTTGATTCTTCAGAGGAATGGTCCTGAGCTGAATCATCTGAATTATCTGAATCGGTGGATTGGGCTTTAGCTTGATTCAACAATTGATGGGCTAACTGGATCATGTCGGCTTTGGATGATTGGGCTTTACTTTTGGATTTCCCTTTGGGCTGAACAGGAGGTGGAATGGGCTTTGCCTTGACTTTGGATTGTGCTTTGGGCTTGGATTGGGCTGGTTGAGCAGCAACAGCTTTGGACTTTGATTTTGTTGATTTGGGCTTGGAGCCACTGGATGAGGGGCTGCCAAGGTTGACTGGAGGAAGACTGGGCTGGCTGCCTTGAGTGCTTGCAGCAGTTGGGTTCTGCTGAGTTTGAGCAAGAGCAGGAGTTGGAGCATATTGATCAGGTGGAAATTCTGCTGGAACAATTTCAAGAATTCTGGGAACATTGAATTTATCCCACCATTTAACTGTGTGTTGGCGGATGATAATATTATCATCAATCCCATAATGCCATTTGAATATCCATGGAATCTTGTATTTGGCAATGAATATGAGTAATAAGGGAAATTGCTTCTGGTGAGCAGAAAATGGATAAACAGAGTTGAAATAATGAATTATATTTTTGAGATCATCAGGAAGGATAGCTGAAATGGCGCCATAGTGAGACCACCATCGCAGAAACCAAGTTGGTAATTCAGATTTGAATTTTTGATCAAATGAGATGAACCAGGAATGACTAAAAGTTTCATTTTGGTACAAGAAAATCTTGAACCAAGCATCAACGTAATCATGATAATTGTATGGAATAGAATGACCAGGTAGATCTCGAAGCTGGTTAGGATTTCCCCATTCAGCCATGGAAACAATGTTGTGAATTATTATTATTATTATTATTATTATTATTATTATTATTATTATTATTATTATTATTATTATTAAAATAAATAAATAAATAACTTAGAACAATAGCTAACCTATGGTTGGCTTGAAGTTGAATTTTGAACATTTACAGTGTTTCTTAATTGACCAGTAGTTTAAAGAAATTGTAAAAGTTATCAATACTTTACACAATTTATAAAAATAAATGCAAGTAATTTAAAATTTCAAAAGTATGTAAGTAATACCTTACTCAGGCCCAGCCCTGACCCAAGGAAAGCAAGGGGCTGCCTTAGGCCCCCAAAATTTATCAAAATTCAAGCGCTCCAATGTAACGCTTCCAAATTAATTAAATTAATACACTTCTCATAACTTGATAAATTCAAAATCTCTTCAAGCCAAACAAAAACATTAATTTCAAAAGTCCCCTTTTCTATTAAACTACATATCAAATGTTAAAATTTTCATATTCTTGTCTTAGTAATAATAACATTTACATAGTTCAAAAAGTTAGAGAATAAAAATAATAATGCCTTGATGGCGTACAAACATCAAGGCAAGGCCTTGTTACAACAAAATAGACATGTGGTCCCAAACACATCTACTTGAAGCTTTCACATAATACATCCATGAGCCTTCGTGCTCCAACAAAACAAAGAAATCCACCTTCTTCTCATAGGGGTGATATATTGGGCGGTCTATCCTCTGCTCCCCATCTACTCACTTTTTATATTTTCAAACCCCACGACCTACTAATTTATTTTTGGAAAGGCCATTACTGTATAAATTTAAAAATTAGATTTAATTTTGAAATTTAAAAATGTGATAATTAATTATGATATTTAAGGTAATATTTTTTTTCATATCTTCTCAATCATCAATCAATCATATTACTTATACATCACTGAATTTAAAAAATAAATTTACAAAATGAACTCATATATCATTTTTTATTTAAAAAAATGATGCATTGAAAATTATATTAGTATATGTTAATAGAAATTAACATTTCCCTTGCACCTAATTGATTTGCTATAGATTATATATTTCCCACAACCAACTAATATATTAACTGTGGGAGCCGAATAATCGCAAAATCAGAAGGTGCGTACCTTAGAAGACTGATATTAATCGGATGTATCCTGCGAGAATGGGAAGCTGAATATAATATATGTGCCGAATAAGAGTAGATCCTTAGAGCCGAATAAGAGAAAGGACAATGATTAAAAAGTAGGCCCTGGCCCTGAGGATCAAAAGGAACAGGTATAAATACAGGAACAATGGATTGAGAAAAGTATGTAAGAATCACTTCACTTAACTTAGTAAAGAAACTATCCTGAGTGTCCGAACTGACTTGTCCGTCGGAGTGTTAATTCCGGCACCCCCGACCGGAGTGTTTGTCTCTTTTCAGGTGACTAGCAGAGGATCACTAGCGTCTCCCAAGATCTGAAGAGTATTTCCAAACCACTTCTCCACAAATTGGCGGCATCTGTGGGAATACTCAAATACATCCATGGCAAGTGTGACTGAAGATCCTCCGATAGCCACTGACGAGACCACACAGAGAGATGACCTCACTCCAGCAAATATGCTCGGAAAGGAAACCATCGCTGCAAGACGCGCCGTGAACTTCGACTCACCAACGACTTCAGCGCAAGAGACAATGTAAGCGATCATGGAACAAGCAACGCAGAATGAACAAAGGCTGGAGAACATGATCACTGAAAATGAACGTCTCCGTCAAGATTTGGCCCTAGAAGTAGCAAAATCCAGAGAAGCCGTACGCCAAGATCCCGAACGACCTCCGAGGGCTGGTGGACAACGACCTCGAGCCCGACCAAAGGATACCGACAGCGACTCCAATTCATTACCCACGGAGCTCAACAAGAAGGGATGATCCGGCACTTCCAGCTTCTCTGAAAAGAGTCTACATACAAGGAACAAGCGCAGAAGAAGCAGTTCAGACGAAGAGGACCGGCACGATTCTTTTGTCTGACGGATTGCAAGGGCGGCCCTACCCAGGAAGTTCAAAGCTCCGTCATTCACTCTTTACGACGGAAAATCAGACCCCACTGATCATATCCGTCACTACAAGCAGGCCATGACATTGCATGCGAACAACGAAGCCCACATGTGCCGAATATTCCCCAGCAGCTTGGGGCCATTAGCTGTCAGGTGGCATTATAAGCTGGAGCCGGCTTCGATCAAAAGCTTCCATCAATTACAGAAATCCTTCAGGGCCAGGTTCATCACCAACTGTAGCAACCCTCACCTTACTCTTGCCATACTTACATACATTCATGCATGATCTTGTCTTATTATGTTGATTTGCAAGTTTTGTCTTGCCTTGTTTTGTTTAAGTATTGCTTGCGTGATTTTGTTCCTTGCTTGGTGTAGCCGAGGTCATCTTGAGCTTAGTGCACCTCTAAACCTTTGTACTTAGAACTGTTTTGGAACCGCTTGGTCGACCTCCATTTTCACCCCGGGCAGGTTTGCCGAGATATTTTGCACTTAGTGATCCTTGTCCTTGGGCAGGTATGGCCTAGACCGAGGTGTGGCACACCCCGGCCAAGGCACCCCGGCCAAGGTGTGGCACAGCTTAGTCAAGTGTCGTCCTCCCTAGCCGATGTCTTTGTTATCCTGTTGCCGAAGCTTTGACTTTAGTCGATGTCATTACTTGCCGATGTGTCTTGCCTTAACTTGCTGTGTACGCTTTGTCATAGACTTGTCTTATCAATCAATCACCTTTTGAGTTGAACCAACCCAGTAGCGCCACGTGTCCGAGTTGATTGTTAAGATAGTCGGCAGACCTAGAAACAAATCATTTTTTGTCTCAAATCTTTGCCTTTAGAGAGAGAAGCTCTAGAGAAAAGAGGAGAAGTTCTTGAGTGAGAATAGATCTTCCAAGCTTGATCTTCGAGGTTTGAACCATTGGATTTGAGTTTTGAGGTTAGAATCTTAATCTACTTTGGTTGTTGTTATTGATCATCTAGCTGCATTGCATGATCGAATTTGTTTTGCATGTCATGCATCGATTTGAAGTTGGTTTCGGAAGAGAAAGATAGTATTCATGTGTTCTTGAAGAAAGTCTCGTTTTGATCCGAAAGTTTGGAGCACAAACCATGTTTTTGTGTTTGTTCTTGCATGATCTTCTTGTACGGGTACCCAAGTCTATGTTTTGAACTCATGGCATGAAATCTCAGATTTTTGTGACAAGTTATGATCTTGCATTCATCTTTCTCATGATCATATTCTTCATGTTCTTCAAAGGGAAACCCAGGTTTTTCCCGACTTTGTTTTGAATGAGGCCATCGGGACCATACCTCGGCAAGGAGGTGTGGGACCCCGGCAAAGACCTGATTGGTACCCAGTTTGTGTTCATGAGACGGGAGCAATGTTTAAACTCCCAGCATGTTTTGCTTTGTTATTGACTTGGATCTAGTGAGAATGCCGGGATCATCTGCATGCATATAAAGCTTGTTTTGAGAATGTGATTGCCATGTGATTGTAGGTCCTTGATCTTTGCTTTGAGCCTACACCCGAGGAGATCTATGTGAGTGGTATTTTTAATAAAGCTATGTTATACTGTTTTGATAAATCTTGCTTTGCTTCGTTTTGACGAAAGTATTTGTTAAGCATGAATGAGTAGCTCTGTTTT
This sequence comes from Camellia sinensis, assembly GCF_055761805.1. Classification (NCBI taxonomy): domain Eukaryota; kingdom Viridiplantae; phylum Streptophyta; class Magnoliopsida; order Ericales; family Theaceae; genus Camellia; species Camellia sinensis. The sequence continues at coordinate 29,348,402 of NC_138963.1, read as the reverse complement.
GATGTATCAAGTATAAGCTTCGTTTTGATGTCATTCTTGAAAAGTCCCTTGTACTGGAGGACTCTAAACTTTCGCAATACCAAGTATAAAAAGCCCCTTGTACTGTAGGACTCTAAACTTTCGCAGTACCAAGTATAAAAGTCCCTTGTGCTGGAGGACTCTAAACTTTCGCAGCACTAAGTATAAAAGGATACGGTCCTTTCTTGGAAAGACTATCGTGTTAAAGCGGGCTACGGGCCTAAGTAACACAAGACCATCGTGTTAAAAAGAGCTACGGGCTTAAGTAACACAAGTCCCTTGTGCTGGAGGACTTATAAACTTTCGCAGTACCTTTGGCTAATCGATTACGGATCGTGCAGTCCTTGTTTTGCCACTGACGGTTTACCGCGTGGACTTGTTTGTTCGGAAAGCTTGATTTGTGTTTTGCCGATGCCAGTGAGCATCCCTTGAGACTTGTAAGAATTGATATATGAATACGGTTCATCTCTTGTTTTGATAAAGTTTTGATGTGTTTTGCTCTGGAAAGATCTCGGCTAATATTCGTATGGTTTTGGCATGTTTTGTTTTGAAAGACTTCGGCTATATTCATGCAAAACCTTTATTACTAGTACCATTCACTGAGTATCCAAGCTCACCCTCTCTATATATATGTAGGTGATGAGCAGGACGTCGGCGACGCCTAGATGTGTTTTTGAAAGCTTGTTTTGGATCCATGATTTTGTCAGCTTTGTTTTGTATTCACGTCGGCGATGTCATTTTTACGTCGGCAATTCTTGAAAATTATGCTTCTTGGCTTGTATTCACTGTATTTTGTATATGTCGGCTCGAGAAGCCTTTTGATCAAGATGTAATACGTATTTTGCTTTGTTGCATTCAAGTTGTAAAGATGTATGCCATTTCATTGGACTTATGCACTGCTCTTATGGACCACTTGTATTTTGATTTATTGCTTCTGCATTTGTGAGCCCCGTTTATTATACTCTGATTGTGTTAAACTTTTGATTGTTGGCCTTCGGTAAATCTCGAATTACTGGCCATCACGGCACCAAACTACTAGGGGCGGTTTGGGGTCGTGACAGAATGGTATCAGAGCACGCGTTCCTTATAGTACGTTATTCACACACTTTGAGTCCTAAAGAGCATAGGATTTCCCTTAGAAAGATGTTAGGATTGCATCATGGTGCTTGCTAATTGAACGAGGTGTGCATTGTCTTGACATACCTTTTTGTTACTTGCCTACGTGGTCATTTGCTTATTTGTTTTAAAGTCACACTTTGCATGCTCATAGCATCATGAGGAGAGGTAGACCTCCAATTGGCCGGAATCAGCCCGAAGACAGATTGGACAGACTGGAAAGATTAGTTGACGGTTTGGCCCGCGAGTTGAGGCAAACCAGATAGTAGTACGCTAGTGCTACGTCGACTCAGGCCGAGCAGACCAACGGCCGAAATGTGGTTCCGCCTCCACCTCCTCCAATGCCGCAAGTTCCTCCGCAGCCATCCTTATATGGGGATGGCACGATAGCTTTGATCAGGGAGTTCAAGAAAATGAAACCATTGAGATTCTCTAGGGGTATAGAGCCAATGAAAGCTGAGGCGTGGGTTTTGGAAATGGAAAAATTGTTCGAGATCTTCCCTAGCACCGACGCCCAGAAGGTGACGTTGGCAGCATTCACGTTAGATGATGATGCTCGCAGATGGTGGATGATTGTTCGAGAAAACAATCCAGATCTGACCTGGACTCGATTTTTAGAGTTGTTCTACAACAAACACTTTCCCCTAAGCGTTCGAAACCGCAAGGCTACCGAATTTCAGACTTTGACGCAAGGCAACCGAACAGTGGCGGAATACGACCGCGCTTTTACCGAATTGGCGAGGTTTGCACCTCACATGGCCAACGATGAATACATGAAGGCCAGGAAGTTCGAGAGTGGGCTTCGCGGACCGATTCAAGACCGGGTTAACCTGCACAATATGCCGACTTACGTCGAAGTGTTGGACAAAACCATTCAGGCCGAAGCTAACCTGAATCGATACCAGAGCTCGGGGGAGAACCAGCGAAAGAGACAGAACTATGACAATCGCCGAGCACAGCTGGGCACCAAGAAGAAGACGAACATGGGCAGTGCTGGTAACCTAAGGTAGGAAGGTAATGCTAAACCGACGTGTTCGGATTGTGGGAAGCAACATTTCGGGGTCTGTCGTCGGACGTCTGGAGCTTGTTATGAATGTGGCGAAATGGGCCATTATGTGAAAGATTGCCCTAAGACCAAGGCTGATAACAACAAGAAAGGTGAGAATACCTCGGGTTCCGTCCAGAAAGGTAATGTTGGAAAAGGACAGATGAGACAGGGCAGAGTATTTGCGCTAGTACCAGGGGACACTTAGAATGCTAAGACAGTGGTGTCAGGTATACTCCTAATTTGCTCCCAAAATGCCTATGTGTTGATTGATTCGGGTTCTACGCATTCTTTTGTATCTGCTAAGTTTGCCGAGAAAATTAATAGAGAACTAGAGCCCCTTGATTATGTATTATCTGTGTCTACTCCATCTGGGAGATCTATGATTGTTATATCCGTTTATAGAGCATGTGTTGTTGTGATTGAGAATGTTGAACTATTAGTAGATTTAATGCCTCTAGACATAACTCATTTTGATGTTATACTAGGAATGGACTGGTTAGTCGCAAATCATGCATCTATTAATTGTGTTTCGAAAAGTGTCACACTGAAACCCCCAAACCAAGCCGAGGTTATTTTCCAGGGTAAAGGGATAGTGCCCCCACCTTACTTGATTTCGTCCATTAAGGCCTATAAGTTAATTCAGAAAGGGTGTCGAGACTACTTGTGTAGTATACTGGGTGATCAGAATGGAAATGTTAATTTAGCCGACATCCCAGTTGTTAGTGAATTCCCTGACGTCTTCCCAAATGAATTGCCTGGCCACTTAGCCGATAGAGAGATAGAGTTTACTGTTGATATCATGCTGGGAACCCAGCCGATCTCCAAAACACCCTACAGGATGGCCCCAGCTGAACTTAGGGAATTGAAACTGCAATTACAAGAATTGTTGGATAAGAGATTTATTAGGCCGAGCACTTCACCATGGGGAGCACCTGTTCTATTTGTTAAGAAAAAGGACGGCACACTCCGTCTTTGTATCGATTATAGAGAACTCAATAAGGTCACTATCAAGAACAAGTACCTATTACCTAGGATTGATGATTTGCTTGATCAATTACAAGAAGCACGAGTCTTTTCTAAGATTGACCTTAGGTCTGGTTACCACCAACTTAAAGTTAAAGCTGAAGATGTTGAGAAGACTGCTTTCCGGACAAGATATGGCCACTACGAGTTTTTAGTAATACCTTTTCGGGTGACCAATGCCCTTGCTGCATTTATGGATTTAATGAACAGAGTCTTCAAGCCTTATTTGGATGAGTTTGTAGTTGTCTTCATCGATGATATATTGATCTATTCCAAGAGTAAAGCTGAACATGAAAATCATTTGAGACTTGCCTTACAGATTTTGAGAGACTGGAAATTGTATGCTAAGTTTAACAAGTGTGAGTTTTGGCTTCCCACTATCTCATTCTTGGGTCATGTGATTAATGAAGAGGGTATCTCGATTGATCCTACCAAAATTGAAGCCGTAGTAAATTGGCCAAGGTCGACTAATGTGTCCGAGATTCGTAGTTTTCTGGGTTTGGCAGGTTATTACAGGAAGTTTGTGAAGGATTTCTCAAGGATTGCAATTCCATTGACACAATTGACTAAGAAGGGAACACTGTATGAATGGACTAAAGATCGGGAGTCAGCTTTCCAGGAACTGAAGACGAGGTTAGTTACAGCACCAGTACTGGTACTTCCATCAGGTAATGAAGAGTTTCACATCTATAGTGATGCATCGCATAAGGGTTTGGGTTGTGTATTGATGCAAAATGGTAAAGTCATAGCATATGCATCTCGTCAGTTAAAGCCACATGAAAGGAACTATCACACCCATGATTTAGAGCTAGCGGCCGTCGTATTTGCTTTAAAGATTTGGCATCACTATTTGTATGGAGCTTCTTGTCAGGTTTTTACAGATCATAAGAGTTTAAAATACCTGTTCACTCAGAAGGAATTGAATTTGAGACAGAGAAGGTGGCTTAAGTTGTTGAAAGACTATGATATGCAAATTCAATATCACCCAGGTAAAGCTAACAGCGTGGCCGACGCTTTGAGCAGGAAGACAGATGGAAATTTGGCGTGTTTGACCATGATAGCAGTGGAGCCGACTATTGTTGATGAGGTAAGGACAAGACAGTTGGAGGATAAATTCTTCAAGAAGATAGCCGAGGAGATTGTCACAAAGCCGAGATCAGGATATACCATCGAAAATCAAGTGCTCAAGTTTGAAGGAAGGTTATGCGTGGCCGACATCCCAAAGTTGAAAAGGAGAATTTTGCAGGAAGCTCACGGTTCCAAGTTTGTTGTTCATCCAGGGAACACTAAGATGTATCAGGATGTAAAACAGACGTTTTGGTGGCCAAATATGAAAAGAGAAATAGCCGAATTCGTGTCCCAGTGTTTGCATTGTCAACAACTGAAAGCAGAACATCAAAGACCGGCGGGACTTCTTCAACCTTTGCCGATTCCTGAGTGGAAATGGGAACACATCTCCATGGATTTTGTCATTGGTTTGCCGAAGACACCGAAAGGTATGGATTCGATTTGGGTTGTTGTTGATAGATTAACTAAGTCAGCACACTTTTTACCTGTTAAGACTACCTTCAACGCCGATCAACTTGCCTTGTTATATGCGAATGAGATTGTTAGACTTCATGGAGTGCCAATGACAATTGTGTCAGACCGAGATCCTAAATTTGTTTCTAGATTTTGGCAGAGTCTACAGAGGGCTTTCGGAGCCGAGCTGAGATTTAGTACAGCTTTTCATCCCCAGACGGATGGGCAGACAGAGAGGACAATTCAGACACTTGAAGATATGCTTAGACTTTGTGTATTGGACTTCCTAGGAAGTTGGGGAGCGCATTTGCCCTTAGTGGAATTCGCTTACAACAACAGTTATCAAGCTAGCATTGGCATGGTGCCGTATGAAGCTTTGTACGGGAGAAAGTGTAGGTCGCCGATATGTTGGACCGAAATTGGAGACAGAGCTGTACTTGGTCCCGAATTGATTCAAGTAACAACAGAAAAGATTAAACTTATCCAGCAGAGGATTAAAACTGCCCAGAGCCGACAAAAGAGCTACGCCGATCAGAGAAGGAATGAGTTAGAATTTGAAGTTGGGGATCATGTATTCCTGAAAGTTTCACCAATGAAAGGAGTTTCCAGATTTGGGAAGAAAGGTAAGTTAGCACCTCGTTATATTGGGCCATTTGAAATTCTTGACAAGGTTAACTCCGTTGCCTACAGACTTGCTTTGCCGCCAGATTTAAGCCAAGTCCACAATGTGTTTCATGTTTCTATGTTGAGGAAGTACATCTGAGATCCACTACATATAATTGATCATTCTAGGATTACGGTTAATGAGGATTTGGGCTACGAGGAGCAACCACTGAGGATTATTGACAAGCAAGTGAGGCAGTTGAGAAACAAATCGATACCAATGGTAAAGGTCGAATGGAAGGAGTATTATGGCACAGAAGCCACATGGGGAAAGGAAAAGGATATGAGAATCCGTTATCCGGAGTTGTTTATAGAGCAAGGTAATTTAAGTTTGGGGACCAAACTTCTTTAAGGGGGGTAGACTGTAGCAACCCTCACCTTACTCTTGCCATACTTACATACATTCATGCATGATCTTGTCTTGTTATGTTGTTTTGCAAGTTTTGTCTTGCCTTGTTTTGTTTAAGTATTGCTTGCGTGATTTTGTTCCTTGCTTGGTGTAGCCGAGGTCATCTTGAGCTTAGTGCACCTCTAAACCTTTGTACTTAGAACTGTTTTGGAACCGCTTGGTCGACCTCCATCTTCACCCCTGGCAGGTTTGCCGAGATATTTTGCACTTAGTGATCCTTGTCCTTTGGCAGGTATGGCCTAGACCAAGGTGTGGCACACCCCGGCCAAGGTGTGGCACAGCTTAGTCAAGTGTCGTCCTCCCTAGCCGATGTCTTTGTTATCCTGTTGCCGAAGCTTTGACTTTAGCCGATGTCATTACTTGCCGATGTGTCTTGCCTTAGCTTGCCGTGCACGCTTTGTCATAGGCTTGTCTTATCAATCAATCACCTTTTGAGTTGAACCAACCCAGTAGCGCCACGTGTCCGAGCTGATTGTTAAGACAGCCGGCAGACCTAGAAACAAATCATTTTTTGTCTCAAATCTTGGCCTTTAGAGAGAGAAGCTCTAGAGAAAAGAGGAGAAATTCTTGAGTGAGAATAGATCTTCCAAGCTTGATCTTCGAGGTTTGAACCGTTGGATTCGAGTTTTGAGGTTAGAATCTTAATCTACTTTGGTTGTTGTTATTGATCATCTAGCTGCATTGCATGATCGAATTTGTTTTGCATGTCATGCATCGATTTGAAGTTGGTTTCGGAAGAGAAAGATAGTATTCATGTGTTCTTGAAGAAAGTCTCGTTTTGATCCGAAAGTTTGGAGCACAAACCATGTTTTTGTGTTTGTTCTTGCATGATCTTCTTGTATGGGTACCCAGGTCCATGTTTTGAACTCATGGCATGAAATCTCAGATTTTTGTGACAAGTTATGATCTTGCATTCATTTTCCTCATGATCATATTCTTCATGTTCTTCAAAGGGAAACCCAGGTTTTTCCCGACTTTGTTTTGAATGAGGCCATCGGAACCATACCTCGGCAAGGAGGTGTGGGACCTCGACAAAGACCTGATTGGTACCCAGTTTGTGTTCATGAGACGGGAGCAGTGTTTAAACTCCCAGCATGTTTTGCTTTGTTATTGACTTGGATCTAGTGAGAATGCCGGGATCATCTGCATGCATATAAAGCTTGTTTTGAGAATGTGATTGCCATGTGATTGTAGGTCCTTGATCTTTGCTTTGAGCCTACACCCGAGGAGATCTATGTGAGTGGTATTTTTAATAAAGCTATGTTATACTGTTTTGATAAATCTTGCTTTGCTTCGTTTTGACGAAAGTATTTGTTAAGCATGAATGAGTAGCTCTGTTTTGATGTATCAAGTATAAGCTTCGTTTTGATGTCATTCTTGAAAAGTCCCTTGTACTGGAGGACTCTAAACTTTCGCAATACCAAGTATAAAAAGCCCCTTGTACTGTAGGACTCTAAACTTTCGCAGTACCAAGTATAAAAGTCCCTTGTGCTGGAGGACTCTAAACTTTCGCAGCACTAAGTATAAAAGGATACGGTCCTTTCTTGGAAAGACTATCGTGTTAAAGCGGGCTACGGGCCTAAGTAACACAAGACCATCGTGTTAAAAAGAGCTACGGGCTTAAGTAACACAAGTCCCTTGTGCTGGAGGACTTATAAACTTTCGCAGTACCTTTGGCTAATCGATTACGGATCGTGCAGTCCTTGTTTTGCCACTGACGGTTTACCGCGTGGACTTGTTTGTTCGGAAAGCTTGATTTGTGTTTTGCCGATGCCAGTGAGCATCCCTTGAGACTTGTAAGAATTGATATATGAATACGGTTCATCTCTTGTTTTGATAAAGTTTTGATGTGTTTTGCTCTGGAAAGATCTCGGCTAATATTCGTATGGTTTTGGCATGTTTTGTTTTGAAAGACTTCGGCTATATTCATGCAAAACCTTTATTACTAGTACCATTCACTGAGTATCCAAGCTCACCCTCTCTATATATATGTAGGTGATGAGCAGGACGTCGGCGACGCCTAGATGTGTTTTTGAAAGCTTGTTTTGGATCCATGATTTTGTCAGCTTTGTTTTGTATTCACGTCGGCGATGTCATTTTTACGTCGGCAATTCTTGAAAATTATGCTTCTTGGCTTGTATTCACTGTATTTTGTATATGTCGGCTTGAGAAGCCTTTTGATCAAGATGTAATACGTATTTTGCTTTGTTGCATTCAAGTTGTAAAGATGTATGTCATTTCATTGGACTTATGCACTGCTCTTATGGACCACTTGTATTTTGATTTATTGCTTCCGCATTTGTGAGCCCCGTTTATTATACTCTGATTGTGTTAAACTTTTGATTGTTGGCCTTCGGTAAATCTCGGATTACTGGCCATCACGGCACCAAACTACTAGGGGCGGTTTGGGGTCGTGACACCAACGAGGTGTAGCCGAAATAGGCCGACTCTCTTTGGGCTATGCAGATCCAGTCAAAAGAAACGCTCAGAGCGTACTCGGCGCGCTATTGGGAGTGCTTCAATCTCATTGATGACGCTTGCAACGACTCCATGGCCATCACCACCTTCAAAATGGGACTACACCCTGACAGCGCTCTTCGCAGTTCCCTGACCAGAAGACCCCCCAAAACAGTTTGGGTGTTGATGAAGAAAGTTGAGGAATATTGCAAAGTCGAAGACGATGCCTTGAAAATTAAAGCCGGACAAATGTCCAACAATACAGCACTCCCTGAAATTGCTCAACCAATAAGTTCCGTGCCACCTCCGAGCCCCGAACCACAGCAACGCGCTAAGAGAGACAAAAGGCGGGACTCTCACCGATCAAGCGATCAATGCTCCCACCGGACGAATGAACAACTGCAAGTCAACAGCAGGCGCTCAAGGCGTGCCGACAAGAAGTATGCAGAATTGTCTGAACCAATCACCGTGATAATGACCAAGGTCCAACACCTTCCATTCTTCAAATGGCCGTCGAAGATGGTAGGACCTCCTGACACACGAAGAAGGGATAGACAGTGCGAGTATCACAAAGATCACGGCTACGAGACTGAGAATTGCTACGCATTAGAGGATCACCTGGAAGAACTGGTGCAAGACTGCCGACTACAGCAGTACGTGAGAAACGGCAAGCCAATCAAGTCTCTAGCTATGAGGCAGGACTCACCTCCACTTGGCGTGATCCATATAATCTACAGCCTGCCAGCGCCCCTAATCGTGCATGCAATCCAATCGTATCAAATCCCCCAAAAGCAACATATTCGGACCGAATGGCCCAGAGAAGCTCCGACAATCACTTTCAATGACTCCGATCTTAGGGGCGCAACAGCCTCCTACGTCGATCCGTTGGTCATCAGATTACGCGTAAATCGGTTCACCGTTGAACGCATTCTCATAGACCCAGGGAGTACTTCAGAGGTTATGTGCCACAAGACTTTCATCAAACTCGGCTTCAACACGTCAAATCTGTCTCTGGCTCCTCACCCATTGTTCATCTTTAACACGAACCCTGAATACCCGTTAGGAAAGATCACACTACCTGTTCGAGCGGGCTTCAGAACGGTCAAAGTAGAATTCCTGGTCGTAAAGCTCCCTTCGCCGTATAACGTCATCATGGGTCGAACCTGGTTGCATATCATGAAGGCCGTTCCAAGCACTTATCATCAGCTTGTACGCTTTCCGATAGCCCACGGCATTGAAAAAATCCGTGGCTCCCCACAATCGGCACAAGCAGAGATTTTATGAAAACCTTATCACTGACCCGACCTGTGGGCTTTGATACTTGTATACATTTCCCTTCTGCAATGCAAACCACTTTTTTCTCGCTCAAATTCATTCCCCAACTCCCATTGTAGCGCTCGTCATATCGCCGATTTAAAGCCCCCCTTTGGTGCATGACACCTTAGGGCCGACTAAGACTCCGGATTCGGAGTGCCCTTCGCGGATATCACGACTGGCCAAACTAAGTTTCCGGATTCGGAACCCCTTTGGTGCATGACACCTTAGGGCCGACTAAGACTCCGGATTAGGAGCCCCCTTCGGTGCATGACACCTTTGGGCCGACTAAGACTCCGGATTCGGAGCGCCCTTCGTGGATATCACGATTGGCCAAACTAAGTCTCCGGATTCGGAGCCCCCTTTGGTGACTTAGACTCTGGATTCGGAGCGCCCTTCGTGGATATCATGATTGGCCAAACTAAGACTCCAGATTCGGAGCCCCCATTGGTGCATGACACCTTAGGGCCAACTAAGACTCCGGATTTGGAGCCCCCTTTGGTGCATGACACCTTAGGGCCGACTAAGACTCCGAATTCGGAGCGCCCTTCGTGGATATCACAATTGGCCAAACTAAGACTCCGGATTCGGAGCCCCCTTTGGTGCATGACACCTTAGGGCTGACTAAGACTCCGGATTCGGAGCGCCCTTCGTGGATATCACGATTGGCCAAACTAGGTCTTCGGATTCGGAGCCCCCATTGGTGCATGTCACCTTAGAGCCGACTAAGACTCCAGATTCAGAGCGCCCTTCGTGGATATCACGATTGGCCAAACTAAGTCTCCGGATTCGGAGCGCCCTTTGGTACATGACACCTTAGGGCCGACTAAGACTCCGGATTCGGAGCGCCCTTCATGCCAAACTAAGACTCCGGATTCGGAGCCCCCTTTTGTGCATAACACCTTAGGGCCGACTAAGACTCCGGATTCGGAGTGCCTTTCATGGATATCACGATTGGCCAAACTAAGTCTCCGGATTCGGAGCTCTCTTTGGTGCATGGCACCTTAGGGCCGACAAAAACTCCGGATTCGGAGCGCCCTTCATGGATATCACGATTGGCCAAACTAAGTCTCCGGATTCGGAGCCCCTTTTGGTGCATGATACCTTAGGGCCGACTAAGACTCCGGATCCGGAGTGCCCTTCGTGGATATCATGATTGGCCAAACTAAGTCTCCGGATTTGGAGCCCCCTTTGGTGCATGACACCTTAGGGCCGACTAAGACTCCGGATTCGGAGCGCCCTTCGTGGATATCACGACTGGCCAAACTAAGTCTCCGGATTCGGAGCCCCCTTTGGTACATGACACCTTAGGGCCGACTAAGACTCCAGATCTGGAGCGCCCTTCGTAAATATCACGATTGGCCAAACTAAGTCTTCGGATTCGGAGCCCCTTTGGTGCATGACACCTTAGGGCCGATTAAAGTCTCCGCATCGAAACCCCGGCTACGGAGCCCCATCGGTGCAAGATGTCTTTGGACCGATTAAGACTCTGAATTCGCAGCGTCTCTGGCGCGTAACACCCAAGGGCAGATCATACATCCGAATTCGGAGCACCCTTCGGCACAAACAAAACGAAGCAAAACATGCCAACATTCGAAATAAGGTGCTTAGCTAAGCAGATAAAAATCCAGAGTAAGACGAAAATGTTTGAAATAAAACTTTTTATTTGATCAAACAGTTGTTACATAGACGCAATCCGCGTTCGAACATTACAATATCTATCTTTAACTTCTAAGGCGAAAAGGGGAATTAATCACGTTTATACAGCGGAGGCCCCAAATCAATGCACATCATTTGGGAAGCCTCCGCGGCTCAAAATGCCTTGATCCAACCGTGCCCAAATTAGCGTATCTCTGGACTGCCCTCCGACACCATCGATAATGTCAAGGCCAAGATCCAAGACAAGGAAGTTTAAGGGCAACGGTCGTTGTGTCTCATTTCGGGGCGATCTGCTTCGACGACTTGGAGGCTGACGCACCTCCCGTTCCTTTTTTAACGACCTACCTCCCACACCGGAGAATTCTCCGTTGTGATCCATTGCGGCATCGAGCTCGGCCAAAGTTCGAGTTTGGCTGATTAAAGAAACTCTGTTTTACATCCACAATATTATATAACCCTACGCAACAAATGGCGTTATATTAATGAGGTCACTGGCACGAAGAGTCCATTCCATTTATTTTTAAATGCTGGCAATGACCCCGAGGCATTTTCATTAACGCCAAAACCCCAAGAGACGAACATCGATTGACATTCACCACGGCCTAGGTACCCAAACGGCTTTTTGGTATACGCACTGAATCGGACAGGGGCAGCGTTATCAATCCAACCGGCCAAGCATTTAGACCCCGCACCGATTGGAATTTGCCACAGCCTTGCCACAGCCACTCCATGAACTGGCTTTTGGCCACTTGAAATTATAGTGGCCACAACTCAAGAATAAACGGCCGTCACGATTGAGCCGACCCCGCCTATAAGCCGACGTATCACTATACGATCAATGTCTGTACATTCATTCAAACAACCATGTAATAAAACGAAACACGTATATGCCGAATACGAACTACGACGAAATATCTATAATAGAATGTTTTTATTCAATCCAACAATAAATTACATAGTTTTTATTGCGTTTCAACCTTACAATGCGTATTCTTATACGGTGTCACCCTCATCCTCACTTTTCTCGACCTCAAAAGTGGAAAACGGAAAATGTTTGCTGTGGTAGAGTGGCGATGCCGAATCAATGCCCGACGCTCAAAGAGCTTCCGCGGCTTGAGATGCCTTGATCCAACCATGCCTAAATCCACGATTCTCACATCGGAAAACCTCTTCGGTAAGCTTCTCCTTGGTCTTTTCGATTCCAACTTTTCGGCCTTTATGAAAACTTTTTTCATAGGCCCTCCCCTTCACAGACTCCATTGCAAACATACTCGTCGTCTCACGATCGGCGAGCGCGGTACTGATGAGCCGACTGGTAACCCTTTCCTCCACAATTAGGTTTCCCTGCCCGATGGGTTGTACCTAAGCCGCCCTGGTCTTTCTTAACTCACGCTCAGCCGCCTCCGCGCGAGCCTCCAAACTTCGAATACGTTCCTCCTTCTTCTCCAATTCTCAACGGGCAGCGCGCAGCCGCATGCCAACTTCATAGGCAGTGTAAAGCCCCTTCAGCGCCCCATGAACGCCTTCGCGAAATACGTCATAGTCCTGTCGACCTACCATTGACTATTGAACCTCAGGAGGAAAAATTTGTCGAGCAAACTCGACCGCTACATTTGGGTCTCGAACGATCGAATCCGCCTCTGTCATGGGTCAATTCCCCACAAATACCGCAAAGCTTAATGGGTACGGTTTCGCGTCCTATCCCCTCTCGACTCGGTGTTGCGGAGATCTGCCTTGCAACTGCTTGTCCCGCCTAGGTGACCTACTTCGACATTGAGGAGACTGACGCCTCTCTCGATCCCTAGAACTCCTACTTCCTATGTGCGAAGGTTCACCACCTCGATTCATGTCTCCGCCCAGCTCAGCTAGCGTCCTCGTTTCCCCTCTGCTGTTAAAAAAGAGTCTGTTCGACATTCACACGATAAATCTTCCCCCAAGAGCTTGAGTCAGCTGTTTACTAAGCTCGTAAAGGTTGTACCTTTGTTCATTTATCCTTTACAAAGGCAGCACCCTCGAGGCAATCTCATTAATTGAGAAAACCTCAATCATCCGGCGCCCGAATGATGATGAATCGCCTGGGGCAAGGGCAGATTCATCGATCTATTTGGCTCAAGTGCCCCTAACGGCTCGCAAATCAATCCTTCAAACTTCTCAAGGTCGTCTCATCCGACATTTGAATGATCATGAACCAACAGGGGCAAGGGCAGATTCATCGATCTATTCAGCTCAAGTGCCCTAGACGGCTCGCGAATCAATCCTTCAAACTTCTCAAGGTCGTCTCATCCGTCATTCGAATGATCATGAGCCAACTAGGGCAAGGGCAGATTCATCGATCTATTCGGCTTAAGTGCCGCAGACGGCTCGCGAATCGATCCTTCAAACTTCTTAAGGTCGTCTCATCCGACGCCCGAATGATCATGAACCAACTGGGGCATGGGCAGATTCATCAATCTATTCGGCTCAAGTGCCCCAGACGGCTCCCGAATCGATTCTTCAAACTTCTTAAGGTCGTCTCATCCGACGCCGGAATAATCATGAACCGCCTGGGGCATGGGTAGATTCATCAATCTATTCGACTCAAGTGCCCCAGACGGCTCCCGAATCGATTCTTCAAACTTCTTAAGGTCGTCTCATCCGGCGTCCGAATGATCATGAACCGCCTGGGGCAAGGGCAGATTCATCGATCTATTCAGCTCAAGTGCCCCAGGCGACTCCCGAATCGATTCTTCAAACTTCTCAAGGTCGTCTCATCCGGCATCCGAATGATCATGAACCAACTCGGGTAAGGGCAGATTCATCGATCTATTCGGCTCAATTGCCCCAGACGGCTCATGAATCGATTCAAAATTTTTAAGATTTATCAATATATTCGGCTCAAGTGCCCCAGACGGCTCATGAATCGATTCTTCAAAATTCTTAAGGTCGTCTCACGCGGCATCCGAACAATCATGAACCACTTGGGGCCAGGGTAATTTCACCAACATATTTGACTTGAATGCCCACAATACTCGGCTTATGAATGATAAATCAATATTATCATAAGATATTCAATCTCTGAAAGCTCAAGCACAGCAATGATTTTATCCAAAGTAGTGAAAGACAAAACATTCTTCATTAACATAACTTCACAAATTGTGTGCAAGTGCTAGTGAAATAACAAGGAAATTTTCATTAATAAATTAAGCGCAAATAGTAACCATTTTATACATGAAAACTACCCTGAACCAACAAAAGTCTACCGAACAAAAACTTACATCGGAATTAAAAATACTTAATAAAATTGGAATGACTCCCAGATCAATCCTCAAGGTCAGATTCAAGTGGCTCAACGTCCACCTGCTCGTAGGGAATTGGCAAGGCCAATGTAACTCCAGCGGCAGCAAGGGTTTTGAGTCACCCATGTTTGAACCCCCGATTCTCGAATTTGGGGACTTCATCTACATATTCCGTGTAAACGGCATTTTTTCCTGCCTCAAATGCCGCAAAAGCCTCAGAGTCAGCTTTTTCCTTGGCCGCCTTGAGCTCCCCCAACTGAACCTCCACCTCGGCAAGCACCTCCTTGGCTAACTTGAGCGATTCTTCGCTCGCATTTGCCCTACTTTCGGCGTCAGAGCGAAGCTGTTCAGCTGTGCGGGCCCTCTCCTTCTCTGCTTCTGCTCGCGCACTCTCCATTGCGGCTCTCATCACTTCAAACTCGGCCCTACACTTTTGACCTTTTGCCTCCGTTTGCAAACGATCAATCCTGCCAAGGGCATCATGCAGGCGGCGGCCTAGGTCCGCGATCCTGCCAACCATCTGCAAAACAAGTTGGGATTGTCAGATACCTCAATGAAAACAAATTTAAGAGACTTTAAGACAGTCACTTACCAAGAGCGCCGACTGCGCAAATAGGGCTACGGCCATAACATCCGACACGGCGCGAAAGGATGCGTTGTTAGCCGGCAAGGAAATTGAAGCCGACAGGCTCAACGCCACGGCTGGATCCTCAATAACTGAAGCGTCAGAAGAGATCGGCGTGTCTCTGACCTTTGTTCGAACAATAAAAGGAGCAACCACGTCCGACTCTTCTAAACGAGGCCATTTGGAAGCAGGGCTAATCTCCGACCCTGCCTCTCCCTCGGCATTACGCTTTTTGCCTCGCTCCTCCAGAATCAGTCGTTCGTCAATGACCTGTTGTCCAACTTCTTTCCCCGCTTCGGCCGCAGCAACCTGAGCCGTCTCTTCAATAACGGGTTCGAAAGTTTTAATCAAGGTGAGCGTAGGATAGAAGGCCTCAGCCTTCTTTCGAGCAGCCATTCGCTCAGCATTTTTCTTTCGCGCCATCTGCGTAAGGCTTTCCCCGGCCATACCTTCGAGAAAATCGCCGGGTAGGTCTCCCAAATTCGCAAAAATATCTCTAGAAGAAAACTCAGCCCGACCCGAAGTGGACGGTAAAGGTTGGTTAAGTCCGGCAGCCTCGAATGCCGAGCGTATCGCCTCGTCGACCTCTTCGGCCTCCTCAGCGACCTCTCTGGTTGGTTCGGCAACTACCTTTACCGCCGGCTCCGCGTCTTCCCCCGAATCCAAATCTTCGAGGCCAATTTGCCTAAGGCTCTTGAAGCTAGGAAAGAGAATAGCCGAAAGGTGTTGATCGCCGGATGGAATTGGAATGCCGTCGGCGGCCGAGAATGTAGTGTAAGTAGGTTCATATCGAAGGAGTATATGAGCAGCTCTCCCTTGCTTTTGTACATTTGGACGGCCGAAGTATCTGAGTGCAGACTTAATTTCCTCAAGGACTGCGTCGTCGGTTGGGGAAAGAATCTTCTTCAATCTGTTACCTGCAAAGAACAATGGGTGATTAAAGGAAAAAAGCCGAATGAAAGGAAAATCAACAAACACGAGGTGTTACATGGCAACCTGGATCACCCTTTCATCTGGAAATAGGGTCTAGGCGGTCTTCGCCTTCACCGAACTCCCAATTACCTCGGACATTGACCATTACGTCGTCAACTCTCTTACCAGAACTGGCAAGCATGGTTATCAAGTGATGGTCAATGTCCTTGGCCCTGAGAAAGTATCGCCCTAGCCGACCGGAAGATTTGGCCAAAGCGTAGCAGTGCCGAATTGCAGGAATGCCAAGGTTGATCCTAAGGCATCGGTTCAACTCTATCACCCCCATGATAATTCGAAAGAAATTTACGTTGGGTTGAGAAGGAATCAGACTCCAATAGCGAAGAACGGCCCTAAGCAATGGATGTAGGGGAAAACGAACTCCGCCTTCCGCTATAGATAAGAGAGGGAAGACGATCGTATTTTGATCCTCCCTCTCCATATCAAGAGTACTGTCCGTCACAAGAGATAAGTGGACATCGTCGGGAATGGAAAAGTGTCGCCGGAATCCAGAAATACGACCTTCAGAAAGGAGGTCTTTCAAGTGTTTAGCCATTTTCGCAGGGATTCAAGGTTCCGCCGAAATCAAAATGACAAACAGAAAATAGGATTGCAAAGAAGAGAGAATAAGACTTACGAGGAGTAAATGGGACGAGGATGGACGGAGAAGAATTGCAGAAAATGCGAGACAGAGAAGGGATACCCGCTGGCAGTCCAAGAGTCTCGAATACTCGACGAAATGTGCACTCGAAAGGACTGAAATTTCAAATTGCAATAAATACGAGACGCACGAATGAGGCGGGAAAGTGTAATGATGACCGAAAAGGTGTGCGCATTCTGACATTTGTATTGGGGTACGCGAAGCCGCCTGACCTATTTTGACTTCTCCAATTCAAGACCAAACACGCCAATTAACTACCGTCAATGGGGAGTTCGGGGGGCAATTATGGGAGCTGAATAATCGCAAAATCAGAAGGTGCGTACCTTAGAAGACTGATATTAATCGGCTGTATCCTGCGAGAATGGGAAGCCGAATATAATACATGTGCCGAATAAGTGTAGATCCTTAGAGCCGAATAAGAGAAAGGACAATGATTAAAAAGTAGGCCCTAGCTCCGAGGATCAAAAGGAACAGGTATAAATACAGGAACATTGGATTGAGTAAGGTATGTAAGAATCACTTTACTTAACTTAGTAAACATGCTATCCTGAGTGTCTGAACTGACTTGTCCGTCGGAGTGCTAATTCCGGCACCCCTGACTGGAGTGTTTGTCTTTTTTCAGGTGACTAGCTGAGGATCACTAGCGTCTCCCAGGATCTGAAGGGTATTTCCAAACCACTTCTCCACATTAACATTTCTCTTGTACCTAGATAATTTACTATATATTATATATTTTTTAATACCAGACATCTTATCTTTTTAATTTATTTTTATTTTCCACAACCTCTTAATATAGTGGCTTGATTTTTTGGTTATTTTAATCTGGGGATAAAAAGTTTGTTTGAGTTGATTTTTTTTATTTTTTTTATTTTTGTGAGAGAAAAAGTGAAAGAAAAATGTTAATTTATAGCAAAAAGAAATCGAGGCCTCTATTTGCTATAAATGATTTTCCCATTTTTCATTTCGAGACAGTCGGTGCAAGCAAAATCGAGGCCAACTATGTCATCGTCAGGTGCTACAGTTGTTGAAATTGTGAGAACTAAACACAACACTCAATAGAGGAAAAAGAATAAGAAGATGAAGAAAGAGAAAAGCGAGGCACCTGATACCTTAGCAATGGAATAAGGAAGAAAAGAAAATAAAGAAAATACGGAAAAAAAAAGGGAAAAAGAAAAAGAAAAAGATATGTTCGATGTTAATTCTTGAAGCAAAATGTGTCTCACTTCCAATCTTTGTATAATCTTGATCAAACATAATTATACAGAAAGGGACAACTGTTGATATTCCATTTTGCCCCAAGTCAAAGGAATTTACATAAATGGAAGTCACCGTTGGATTTGGAATGTCCAAAATTCTTTGGACACGAATTTATGGTGTTTTTCATCAAGCAAATCTCAAATACTAATTTGAGTTGTCATATGTCTCCATCACACATGATTATTCTTCATCAACAACTTGCCACTAGAACTAAATGGGCTTTTAGTATATGTTAATATAAATTAACATTTCCCTTGCACCTAATTGATTTGCTAATATTATGTATTTCTCACGACCAACTAATATATTAACATTTCTCTTGTACCTAGATAATTTACTATATATTATATGTTTTTTAATATCAGACATCTTATGTTTTTAATTTATTTTTATTTTCCACAACCTATTAATATAGTGGCTTGATTTTTTGATTATTTTAATCTGGAGATAAAAAGTTCGTTTGAGTTGATTTTTTTTATTTTTTTATTTATTTTTATGAGAGAAAAAGTGAAAGGGAAATGTTAATTTATAGAAAAAAGGAATCGAGGCCTCTATTTGCTATAAATGATTTTCCCATTTTTCATTTCGAGACAGCCGGTGGAAGCAAAATCAAGGCCAACTATGTCATCATCAGGCACTGCACTTGTTGAAATTGTGAGAACTAGACACAACACTCAATAGAGGAAAAAGAATAAGAAGATGAAGAAAGAGAAAAGAGAGGCACCTGATACCTTAGCAATGGAATAAGGAAGAAAAGAAAATAAAGAAAATACGGAAAAAAAAGGAAAAATGAAAAAGAAAAAGATATGTTCAATGTTAATTCTTGAAGCAAAATGTGTTTTACTTCCAATCTTTGTATAATCTTGATCAAACATAATTATACAAAAAGAGACAACTGTTGATATTCCATTTTGCCCCAAGTCAAAGGAATTTATATAAATGGAAGTCACCGTTGGATCTGAAATGCCCAAAATTATTTGGACACAAATTTATGGTGTTTTTCATCAAAGCAAATCTCAACTACTAATTTGAGTTGTCATATGTCTCCATCACACATGATTATTCTTCATCAACAACTTGCCACTAGAGGTAAATGGGTTTTTATTCCATGTGTTTGAAGATTCCTCCCATTCATGTCCAACCAATGGAGAATTGCCACATGGCGTCCATCAAATCAACATTTATTTTAACTACCCAGATCAAGGAATTCGTGTGCCTCCGCTACACTGAATAAATTCTACAAAGCTTTATAATATATATATATATATATATAATAAAAAAAATAATGAAAACGATGAGATAATTTCCACCCGACATCATCATCATTATTCCATTTTTATTTTTATTTTTTTTGTAGCCAACATCATCATCATCATTTCATTTTTAATTTTTTTTATACCCAAAATCATCATCATCATCATTTCATTTATTTTTTTTATTCCATTCAAGTTAATATACTTTATTTCATTTTTTTTTACGTTTACATTATTACTATATTATTTATACATATGTGTATATATTTTGGGTGAAATTGACCTCTATATATATATATATATATAAATAAAAAATAAATAAATGATCTTTACCATAACATTCGTGTATATATATATATATATATTTTGACAGAATTGATCTCTATATCTATATATACATGTATGTGTAAAATAAATATTATTATCATAATATGTATATATATGTTTTGGTGAAATTGATCCTTACATATATATACATATACTTATACACATACATATGTAAAAATAATATCTGAATAAATATACATTTGATGGAATTAATCCAATATATATATATATATATATATATGTATGTATTTATTCATTTACATGTAATCACTTTACTAGGGCTTGTTTGGTAACCATTCTATTTTCAATTTTTAGTTTATATTTACAAAAAATTTTAAAACTGTCACAAAAACTTGTTTGATAATTTTTTTGGTTTATAAATGGTTGTCTCGGTTTATAAATGGTTGTTTCAGTTTATGAATTTAAGGAAAAAACGTAAAATCAAAAAATGAGTTTACGTTTTCAGTTTTCAATTTTTTTTTTCAATTAATTTTTTTTTTCAAATATTTTTTTCCCAATTAAAGTTTTTTTCAATTATTTTTTTTATTAATTTTTTTTTCAATTAATTTTTTTTTCAATTAATCTTTTTTTCAATTATTTTTTTTTCAAATATTTTTTTCCTAATTAAATTTGTTTTCGATTATTTTTTTAATTAATTTTTTTTTCAATTATAATGTGTGTGATCTCATTGTCATAAATAATAAAAATAAATATAAAAATTTTATGCATGAGCAAACATATTTTTTAGTTTATTTTGTTAAAATTTTTTAAACATTTTATTCAAACCAAACGCGTTTGTAATTTATGTTTTTCTAAAAATAAACAAAAATCAGTTTATAAATTTTTGTAAACATAAACAAAAAACATAAACATTACCAAACGCTACCTTAAATTTTACTTTTACCGTTATAAATATTTTTCAAAGGTGGATCCCTCAGCAAAGAAATCAATAGATTTGGAAACACAGTACCATAAAGGCGATGTAGGGTGCCTAACACCTATCCTACCCGTAACAATAAACCCCCAAGCTCATCACTAATTTTTCTAAGACCAAAATGGAAGTTACTATCAAATTCAATTTTTTATAAAAACATGTTTTACAAAATAAGATTGAGAAATTTTGACAGTTTTAGGAGACCTAGCACACATGAATTTTATGTTAGGTGGCAACTCCAAATTTTTCTTTAAAATCCTACAGTTTGAGTTCCACCTATTGATCGTATTCCTTTCACTACATAAAGTCCTAATTCATTTTGAATAGGATGGACAAAATCCGAGTGCGACAGTTGGCAACTCCGCTGGGGACTATAGAGGGTTTTGGCTGTATCCAATTTCCTCTATTGATTTGTGGAGTGGATCTACCTTGATTTCTAGATAGCATATCTATTTTTTTTTTTAATGGATGATAAATTCTTTTACGCATGATTCATTCGTTTGAGCTACCCAGCCACCCACAGGCAACATCGGTCCCGAATGCAAGAAGAAGCAACTAGCCAATCCTCCACCACAGAGGATGATCATAACCTGATCCATATCCCGCTTGCAAGAGATGGATCATGATCCAATCGAATCACATTTTCAAGCAGATCCAGATATGATCTCACAATTCGAGTTCAATGAACTAAAGCACCAAATTAAGGATCTCCGTTCGATGATACAACTTTTCATATCCTTGCAAGCTTCATTAGCTCTCTGTGTTCCTCCAACAATTACTCATTCCAACAACCATGCTCAAGCCAGATCCACAGTGCTCCCAATTGGATAACCACCTGTTGTTCCGCCTATCACTACAACTCAAGTCATTTCTGCTGCACAATTTAACATTCCAACAATACCTCATCAAGTTTTCCATACGGTCCCACCGATGCAAGGCCATCCCCTTCATGGCGATATGAAAGCAACGATCCCAAGCCACCTCATCCTCATAATGTACCAACTCTTACCCTAGTCATCGACTGAACTGTTACCTATAAAATCCAAAATATAAAGGAAGCATTGAAAACCCTCTTAGGCACCGACGTATATGGAAGCACTGACTTCAGCGAATTATGCTTCTTTTCAGATTTCTAGCTCTCATCTAAATTCAAGATACCACGGGAAATCCAATCACTCATTTGCAGCTCTATGTCGGGTCGCTTTGTGGCTATGCAAGTAATGATAAAATTCTCATCCAATCGTTCTAACACAGTTTAACGGGGCTTGCACTTCAATGGTTCGCAAGGCCGGAAATGCACTGAATTTGGTCTTGGATAGAATTGGCTCATGCCTTTATTAAGCAATATAAGCACAATTGTGATTTGTGCATTGATCAAAGCTTATTGACGAGAATGACTAAGAAATCGAAAGAATCTTTCAAAGATCATGCCCTCAAATGGAGAGAAGCAGCTACACAAGTGAACCCACCATTATCAGATTCAGAATCTGTCTCACTTTTTATCCAAACATGCAAAGGGATCTATTTTGATAAACTTTGTGCCAGTATTGGTAAAAGCTTTGCGGACGTCATGATTCAAGGTGAGTTAATCGAAGATGGAATAAAGATAGGATGCCTTATAGATCCTTACACCAAGAATGAAGAAGCATCTTTATCCAACAAAAGACCCTCGGTAAAAAAAACCCGAAAGAAAAGATAGAGAATTCGCATATCGAAACAAAAACACGAACATATATTTCTACCATGAACAAATAGACTCAAATAACGCGTAGAATGCAAAAGTAATTCGCAATTTCATCTTAATTCCTTTTTAAGCATTCTTAATTAAGGATTATAGGTTAATCACAGGTCGGGATTGTTACACTTACGTCATTACTATATTATTTATACATATGTGTATGTTTATCATAATATATATGTGTATATGTTTTGGATGGAATTGACCCCTATATATATATATATATATACATACATATAAAAAAAATGAATAAATGATATTTATCATAACATACATGTATATATTCTTTGGTGGAATTGACCTCTCAATGTATATATATACATATATGTATAGAATAAATATTATTTATCATAATATGTATATATATGTTTTGGTGAAATTGACCCTTACATATATATATATATATATATACATATACTTATATACACACATATGTAAAAATAATATATGAATATATATATTTGATGGAATACCCCAATATATGTATATATATGTACATGAGTATGTATACATATATATATATATATATATATATATATATATATTTATTTACATGTAAACACTTTACCACTAATAACACTAATCATTTATCATATTAAATTCTTAAATTTTACTTTTACCATTATAAATATTTTTCAAAGGTAAATCCCTCAGCAAAAAATCAACAGATTTGGAAACACAGTACCGTAAGGGCGGTGTATGGTACCTAACACCTTCCCTACCCATAACAATAAACCCTCGAGCTCATCTTTGATTTTTCTAATACCAAAATGGAAGTCACTATCAAATTCAAATTTTTATAAAAGCATGTTTTCCAAAATAAGATTAAGAAATTTTGACAGTTTTAGGTGACCTAGCACACCTGAATTTTATGTTAGATGGCGACTCAAATTTTTCTTTAAAATCTTACAGTTTGAGTTTCAACTATTGGTCATATTCCTTTCGCTGCATAAAGTCCTAATTCATTTTGAATAGAATAGACAAAATTCGGGTGCGACAATAATCTAATTTCATTAATAACATGCAGAGGTTATATACATTAACGTCCACGGATAAATGGAAATTCTCTCATTCATATATACTAAGGGTGCTTGTGGTTCGGTTGCGGCCTAAGAACATTCAATCTATCATTCATCAAAAACTAGGCAAATTAGAGAAAATCAATCTCCAATCGTCTGCCGGATTAGCAGATGTGGATTGAGAGATTGGCAGATTGGCAAAATGGATGCGAATTGGTTTATCGGTTTATATCTTACAAACTTTCAACATAGTAAAACCTATAATTTTTTATTTTTTATTTTTTGGAATAACAATCAAATTTGTCTATTAATAATGACTACAAACATAGATAATAATCCAATAAACCTCTATCTTAACAATGACTACAAACTAGGGGTGTTCGCGGTTCAGTTCCGGCTTGGAAACCTCTAATCTGCCATCCATCCAAAACTAGGTGGATTGGAGAAAATCAATCTGTATTCATCCGCTTGTCATCGCACATCCGTCCAAAATGCAGTGGATCAGATCAGATCGGTTCGGTCAATTTGGGTGGATCGGTATATCCACTGAGCACCTCTAGTATATACATTGAAGGCAAAATGAATTATAATTAAAAGAAATGCCTGCAGGCTTACATTAATTCAATAAAAAAAAAAGGGATTAACCCTTTTACAACAATGGTGTTTTGCCAACAAGTATAAGGCCCATTGGCTAACAATTAAAAAAAAAGATCCTTCGACCTTGAACCACTTCTCAACGAATACTTGAAAAATGATTAACAACATGTGATGAACATAAAATCCGTTAAAGATCCAAAATGATCCTAGACAATAATAATATACAGATAGTTATGATCATGAATGCACTATATCATACTATATACATAATGTGACAATTGTATATCAAAAAAAACATATATATATACAGTTTCGTATCAAAAATTCATCTTTTCACCTCACCAATTATGATTCAAAAGAAATTCTTTGGATTATCTTTACTCAAGAGAAAAGTTTTAAAACAATCAATCATTCACTCATTCTAATCTTCATCTAAAATGATAATCACACGCTCTAGTCATAATCTAGTCTTACACCATAACTCATTACACATACAAACCCATCATCACGTCCACCACCTTCCCTCGCCTTAGGCATAAGGGCAAAAGAACACCTCCAACAACATAACACAACACATCTATGTGCATACAAATATATAAACATGAATAACGGAAAGCAATAGATACTTGCATTTTTACAGGCCTAAAGCAAGAATGCCTAAGTACACTATTGAGATGGAGGGAGTAAGTTTTTTTTTTTTTTGTAATGTTGTAATTATGGCAGTAACTTCATTAGGTCAAGAAAAAAAAACTAGTAGGTATTTTTGGAGTAATACTCTATACCAATGGTCAATTAATATATATTGATATTGATGGGCACCCAAGAGGGCCCAGCCCACAGCTCAAGGCCCAAGTGTTAAAGCCCAGTCAACCCAATAACTCTAAAAAGCCAATGTTGACCCAGGACCAATAGTATTCAAACACTTGTTAGGTAGGGAATCAACCACGTAAGCAGACAAAGATCTTGTAAAGTTATTGCACCCACGCATCAACCATTTAATCAGGCGACTGTAGAATTAAATGCAGCAAGACCCCTCACGCCGAAATATATAGAATCACCATGAATGATGTTAACTAGGCCATAGACTTTCAGCCAACAAGACAGCTTAGAATGGACAAGGAAATGATAAGCAAAGAATATAAGGAAGCTTTCGAAATACATTAGAGATTAAGTCTTCACCCCCTTGTTTCTCTCTTTCTCTCTCTCTAAAATCAATCTATCCTATCCTAACTTGATCGTCGGAGTGTCCATCGAGGGTCTATCTCCCCCTTTGGACCTTTTTTACAGGCACATTTTGAGGACACCAAGGCTAGCAGACCCGTTAGAAGTGTAGATTAGTCCGACCCGTCCTCCATTAAAGTTATTGCTTTATCAGTTGGCGCCATCTGTGGGAATTTTCCTCTAGTCAACAGTTGTGTTCATTGTCGCTAGAAGGAACCCCATTAACACCCATCTTCTACGTCAGGGTGAATGGTCACGACCAGGTCCATGGCCTCACAACACAATGCTGGTAACCTGGAAGCCAAGTCCTCTAACCCAAATAACCCACCTCCATATTTCACAGAACTCACCAACAGCATCAACCAGCTGACCAAACAAAACCAAACCCTGATCAACACTTTGCTCCAGCGCGACTTACCTATCCCTCCTCTACCACCACCGTGAATAGTCCCCTTAACCCAGAACAAACCCATAATCATCACCAATTCCAGCCACATGTGTACCAAGGAATATTCCCTCTTTTGTCCCACTACCTTAGCCGTTGCACCTTGACGATCTATGCACCCCTCCTCTAGGCTCGTAGCCCCATCAGGAGGGACCACTGTTGTTCCATAACTAACTGCCACTACACCACGCCACCATCCATAAAGGCGAGGCTAGCAGTGTTCAACCCCCAGTTCATGCTTGTGAAGATAATGCCCCCATTTGGGATGAAGAATTACGGGCTATGAAGCTTCAGCTATAAGGGGTTATGCAGAACATGCAACATAAACCTTCTTCCATCATTGACTCCCCTTTTATCGTTTCCATCAGAGATAAAGCTCTACCCTCTAAGTTCAAAATGCCATCGATTAACACCTTCGATGGTACCATGAATCTGGTCAACCATGTGGAAGCATATTAGACACTTATGATCCTCCACGCCTTTTCAGACAAAATCATGTGTTGTGCTTTCCCTGTCACGTTGAAGGGGTCGGCACAACTCTAGTTCGGCTAACTTCCCCCAAACTCTGTCACTTCCTTTCACCAGCTCAGCGAGTCTTTGCTGAGCCATTTCATCGGTGTGCAACGTTAACGACACCCGGCGACTCAACTGCTAAACATCCGGCAGACCGAAAGGGAATCGCTATGCAGCTTTGTCACCTACTTCAACACAGAGGCCTTACAAGTGGAGAAAAACAATGACAAAGTCATTCTCACAGCCTTCATGGTCAGTTTGTGCCCATCGAATTTTCTCTTTTCCTTCTCCAAAAACCCTCAATCGCAATAGCCACTATTCTCACCAAAACTCAAAAATACATAAATGCTGAAGACTCCTTGGCGGCTCGCCAAGACTCCAAATTCAAAAAGCCCAAGGAAAATAGAAAATAACTTGAACCTAGGCACTCGCAATACACTCACCAACCTTCGCAGCATACAGACTGACCCCCACACTTAGACCGACCAGCTCCTACTCGACCACCTAGTTGGTTTAAATGATACAAACCTCTCAACTCACCTATAGAGCAAGTCTTGCACCAAATCTAGCGTGACTATGACCTCAAGTGGCCCCAACACTCGAAATCTCCCTCCACCAAGTGAGACCAGACCAAGTATTTGCTTTTCAATTGTGACCACGACCATACCACTAAAGAATGTATTAACCTCAAGGACCAAGTCGAGGGTTTGATCCACTAAGGGTGCCTCAACAGGTTCACAGCAGCCCGCCCCCACCATAAACCTAGGACTGACCCCCCGAGGTGCAACGACTGACACACTCCTCCTAGACAGCCTGAACCACCTAGGCGGTATGACGACCAGACGCCACAACAACTCCACGTGCAAGGCGCTCATGCCCCCTTAGTCAGCAAAATCAGGGTCATCGCCAGAGGGCTCGCGTGCGGTAGACCATCTCGGTAGGCACAGCGAGTTGAGCTTCGAAAAATCAGGCAAGACTCTGATAAGGCCGTCACGACAGTGAACTGCCCATGCAAACAGCCCAAGCAATGGTCTGAACCGATCACCTTTACGGAGGCAAACTGCACAGGCGTCTGCTACCCCCATGACGACCCTTTGGTCATTTCTACTCTCTTATCGAACTACAAAGTCAGACGAGTACTTGTCGATAATGGCAACTCCTCAGACATCATCTTCCTCAACGCCTACCGATAACTCAAAGTTGAGAAGAAAAGTTGTCTCCTCTGCAAACCCCTCTGGTCAGCTTCACTAGAGATCGGGTGACGTCCATAGTCTCCATTGACCTCCCAATCACCATCGGAGAATATCCATGGCAGTCCACGAAACTACTCACTTTTCTTGTCGTCGATTGCCCTTCCACCTAAAACATCATACTTGGATGCCATGAACCATTTGGCCATAAAATTTCAGATCAATCAGGGGGTCGGCACGATAAGGGGCGAACAGACAGTGGCCAAAGAATGCTATGTCGCCTCATTAAAGGAGGTTAGAATAAGGGAAACCATGATCATAAAAGGCCTCAATGTCAAAGATGAGGAGGAGTTAATCAGAGGAGAACTAGTTAAAGTACCCATTGACCCCACCGACCCGATGAAGACAACCAAAATTGGTAACCAGCTGCCCCCAAGCCAAAGCCAACCTTACAGCCTTCTTAGTCGAGCATAACGATGTCTTTGCTTGAACTCACTCCGACATGCCAGGTATTGATCCCTCTCTCATTACCCATCTCCTCAGTATTAAGCCCCAATTCCAGTCTTTCCGCTAATGGCAGCGCATTTTTCATCCAGAGCACAATAATCTCATCGCTACTAAGGTAGACAAGTTGTTAAAGGCCCAATTCATTAGAAATGTAGACTATCCCAAATGGCTATCCAATGTGGTCTTGGTCCATAAAAACAATGGCAAGTGGAGACTTTGCGTCGACTACTCCAACCTCAACTGAGCTTGTCCTAAAAATAGCTATGCACTACCCAAGATCGATCTATTGGTTGACGCAATGACGGGACACCAGATGCTCAGCTTCATGGATGCATTCTCAGGCTATAATCAGATTTAATGCATGCAGCTGACCATGAGCACATCTCTTTCATTATTGACAGAGGAACTTATCATTACCTTGTGATGTCATTCAGTTTGAAGAATGCGGGAACCACTTAACAACACCTAGTCAATTCCATTTTCAAAAACCAAATAGGTATGAATATGGAAGTCTACATCGACGACATGCTCATCAAAAGCAAGCTCTCCTCTGATCACCTGGCCGACCTGCGGGAGACCTTCCAGGCCCTACCCAAGTATAAGATGAAGCTAAACCTAGAGAAGTGCGCCTTCGGTGTTAGGTCTAGTAAGTTTTTGGGGTTCATGGTCAGCCACAAAGGTATTAAGGCCAATCTAGAGAAGATCAAGGCCTTAATCGAAATGTAATATCCCTGAATAGTAAAGGAAGTCTAACGGCTCACTGACAAAGTTCTGCCCTCAACCGCTTCATTTCACGAGCGACCGACAAATGCCTTCCATTCTTCAAATTTCTTAGACAGGCTTTTGAATGAAACACCAAATCCAAGAAGGCCTTCCAACAACTAAAATGGTGCATGACCAAACCCCCTCTCCTCTCTCAAGTAATGCCAGGAAAGACCCTCTTCCTCTACTTAGCTGTCTCCAACACTGCGGTCAGTGCTGCCCTCATCAGAGAAGAAGACTCAGTCCAACTCCCAGTTTACTACATCAGCCGCGCACTTCGGGGGAAAAACAGAATTACCCCTTGTTAGAAAAGATGGCCCTAGCTCTGGTCATCGCCTCCAGAGTCGTCAGGCAGGCTCATGCAATGGTCCATTTAACTAAGCTAATACAAGATCTCCTACCGATCCCAAACAGCCATCAAAGGCCAGGCTGTTGCAGATTTTATCTTAGAGTTTACTAACCTCACTCCAATAAATGTCATTCCTGACACAGAAGACCCCCATTCCTGGGCTCTTAGCGTTAATGGTTCATCCCATAGAGAAAGTAGTGGAGCTGGCTTGATCTTTACCACCCCCAATGGTGAATCCTTCAAGTGTGCTCTCTAATTTCTGTTCCCCGCAAGTAACAACGAGGCCGAATATAAGGCCCTAATAGCAAGCCCTCGACTGGCCTGGGACATTACGGTCAACCATCTCTATGTGTCTAGTGATTCTCGATTGGTTGTCAGACAGATAACTGGCAAATTCGATGTAAGAGGAAACAATGCGATCATACAGGGACATCACTATTCCCCTCACCCGTCTCTTTAATAGTTTTCATATCAAACATGTCCCCAGGTCAGAGAATTCCCAAGTAGATGAAATGGGCCAATTAGCCCCAGTAAACCAATCCGACCTCAGCCACGGTGTCCACATTGAATACCTGACCCACCTAGCGGTTTCACCAACCCAACGGGAGGTTCACCTGCTCCAAGACAAGCCTATCCCATGGGCCCAAGACATCATCCCATACTTAGAACAGGGCGTCCTACCAGAGAATAAACATGAGACCGACAAGATCAGAGCTTAGTCATCTAATTATGTCTTTATCGATGGGATCTTATACAAACGATTATTCTCAAGCCTATTCCTCAAATGTCTAAATGCTGACCAAACTACCTATGTAATGAAAGAAGTCCACAAAGGGGTTTATGGTAACCATTCTAGAAGACGGTCCTTAGCTCATAAAATCCTTGGCATAACCTACTTTTCGCCCACACTCCACTAGGACGCCACCGACTTTGTACTCAAGTGTGACAAATGCCAATGCTTCGCCAATATCCGCTACGCCCCTCCAGCAAAACTGATCACGCTCAACAACCCATATCCTTTCACCAAGTGGGGTATCGATCTTGTTGGTCC
Source organism: Camellia sinensis (assembly GCF_055761805.1). Taxonomy (NCBI): domain Eukaryota; kingdom Viridiplantae; phylum Streptophyta; class Magnoliopsida; order Ericales; family Theaceae; genus Camellia; species Camellia sinensis. The sequence goes on along the minus strand of NC_138963.1, from coordinate 29,318,481 downwards.
ATTGTCGACCGGTAAAGGTCAAATAAAGTTCACTGTGTTCGCCATCGATTATTTTACCAAGTGGGTGGAAGGGGAGCCTCTTGCCAAGATTACCGAGTGGAATACCACCAAGTTCATTTGGCAGTCCATTGTGTGTCGTTTCGGGGTCCCTCAAGCCATCGTCTCCGACAATGGCAAGCAGTGTGACAATGCCAAATTCAGAGAATTCTACACTGGGCTTAACATCAAGACCTGTTTCTCCTCTCCTGGCCACCTCCAAGCTAACGGGCAAGTTGAAGTCACCAATCGCTCCCTGTCAAAAATAATTAAGACCAAGTTAGAAGTCGCCAAAGGACTCTGGGCAGACGAACACCCAAATATGCTCTGGGCCTACCGAACGACAGTAAGAACTCCCATTGGCGAGACCCCTTTCCGCCTAACATACGATGCCGAAGCGTTCATCCCCGTGGAAATCAGTCTTCCAACCCCTCGGATGATACGCCCAAACATAGAACTACACAACGAGTTACAATGGGTCGAACTAGACTTGATTGAAGAACTACGAGAGTCAGCTACTGTTAGGCTAGCCTCTTATCAACAGAGAATGCGAAAACATTATAACCGCAGAGTCAGACCCCAAGAATTTGTAGTGGGAGACCTAGTCTTACGAGAAGCTACTCTCACCACCAAAAACCCGATCGAGGGCAAGCTAGCAGCTAAGTGGGAAGGGACATACATCGTCAAAACTAGACCCCACCCAGGCACTTACCATCTCGAAGATATGGCGGGTAGAGACCTCTCTCATCCATGCAATGCCAAGCACTTGAAGCAATATTTCCAATAAAACGATGTCTTCTATTTGTTGTATGATCCAATTGTTGTATGTTTCACTTTGCTATTCAGAATACTTGTTCATTTTTGCCTTTACCATACAATGTGTAAATTTTTGATCGCAAGGCTGTGCCTTAATGACAAAAATTTTCAATTTGCATTTGTTATGTTGTACCCCTTTTTCTTGAAGAGCTCAACCAGACTGAGTCAAGCAAGTCTCAGCTAGACTGAGCTTAAAGAGCTCAGCCAGGCTAGGTCAAACGAGCCTCAGCCAGACTGAGCATTACAAGTCGTAGCCAGACTGAACCTGAAAAGCTCAGCCAAACTGAATCAAGCAAGTCTCAACCAGACTGAGCCTGAAGAGCTCAGCCAGACTGGATCAAGCAAGCCTCAACTAGACTAAGCATTACAAGTCTCAGCCAGACTAAGCCTGAAGAGCTCAACCAGACTGAGTCAAGCAAGTCTCAGCCAAATTGAGCCTAAAGAGCTTAGCCAGACTAAAGTCGAGCAATTCTCAACCAGACTGAGCCTGAAAAGCTTAGCCAGACTGAGTTAAGCAAGTCTCAGCCAGACTAAGCCTGAAGAGCTTAGCCTAACTGAGTCAAGCAAGCCTCAGCCAAACTGAGCATTACAAGTCTCTGCCAGATTGGGCCTAAAGAGCTCAGCTAGACTAAGTCAAGCAAGTCCCAGCCAGACTGAGTGTCATGACCCGATCCCACCCCTAAGGATTAAGGTCATAACCGACCAATAATCATGAGATTATCTACAGCCTCAAACAATGTCAGAAATATTAAAGGGGCAAAAACAGAAGCAGATTTAAAAACTCTGTCCAATGAGTTGTGCTTACATGGTATAGTAAAATCATTCCAAAGGTATTTCATAAGAACTCACACATATAAATAGAGTTAACATCTTATATACATCCAGGAACATTCAGATATGTAGCCAGCCAAACAAAACTTATATACATAGGTGATCCAATGTGATCACCAAAATAGCAAAGAGTAATAAAAGGGAAAAAAGGACAAAAACAAAGTCTCATGCGTGAGACATTCAGGCTGGCTCCTTAAAAACTTGACTTCCTCTCATAATCTTCACCAAGGCTGGGTTTGATTATCTCTTTGCTCACCTACATATACATGAATGAGAGTGAGCGAAAGCCTAGTGAATAATATCAAATAAGGAAGTTACATGAATGAAAATTTGTTAACAAATATATCAAATGGCCTTAGGCCCATCATGTTTCTATCTAATACATCAAATGGCCTTAGGCCCAAACGTATCAAACGGCCTTAGGCCCAAACGTATCAAACGGCCATAGGCCCAATTCGCTCCTGTCAAACAGCCTTTGGTCCAATCATTCATGTCAAACGGCCTTTGGTCCAATCATTTCTATCAAACGACCTTTGGCCCAATCATTCATGTCAAACAACCTTTGGCCCAATCATTTCTATCAAACGGCCTTTGGCCCAATCATTCGTGTCAAATGGCCTTTGGCCCAATCATTTCTATCAAATGGCCTTTGGCCCAATCATTCTTGTTAAACGGCCTCTGGCCCAATCATTCATGTCAAACGGCCTTTGACCCAATTATTTCTATCAAAAGGCCTTTGGCCCAATCATTCATATGATGCATATCTAATTCAATTTAATAACTCTGTAGAACTCATACATAAGTGAGCATTTGGAAGTATCATATTTCAATACATTCTTATTAAGGTATTACTCATAGTGTTCTGCCGGTGGATTTGCCCTTGTGCTTGGCCCTACACAATATACAACATATCGGGGTCACAAGCGATTCAAGTCGTTCTCAAATTGTTTATTTCTCTTAGGCCTCTTTCTTATCCCTTTAACTCATTTAAAATGTTCAATGTATGCCTAAGAGTGTTTAGAAGTGAAAGAGAACGGAAAACAAAACATAAAGCAACTTTTCAAAATTTCTGAAACAGGGCTCTCCGCTCGAGCGTAACTTTGGTCGCTCAAGCGGACCCCTTTGGTCTGCAAAAGTTCTAGTTGCTTGCAATTTATGCCCGAGCGAGACTATTGATGCCCGAGCAAGGAGTCATGCAAAGCAGGGTATGCTCGAGCGCAGATTCGGCCACTCAAGCCATCGTGCAACCTCTACAAAACTTCTGGGAGTTACAATTTCATGCTCAAGCGAGGCTTTTCTCGCTTAAGTGGACAAGTCGAATTCTGGGTTTTCCAGAATTCTGTTTGAGGCTCAAACTTGATATTCAAAGGTCCAAAGGTCGTGTTTTTGGTACAAAAACATTGGAAGACATTACATAACTTGAGAACATAAGCAATATGAGACCAATTGTTCAAAATCATAGTCCATTTCCAAAATCATTCCCAATTCTCCTCGTCAATTTCAAAACTCATGCATTCAACCTCATATAAACTTCATATCTTCATCAATCATGCATGCATGTTAACTTTTGACTCTAATTCTATTTCAAATGGCACAAGTGATGTTTATAATCATGAAGCTCATGAAAATTATGAATTCTTGTATGACTTGATGCTATATTCTTCATGTTTCAACAATCATCTACTAAATACAAACATGAGTCTTTAGAATAAGCTTCACACCATGATAATTCTTACATGCATGTGTAATTTGACTTGAAATTCATCATGTATAGGTTAATTCTTGTTCTTCATTACTAATTCTCTTTTGAATTCATATAATCACAATTCAAACTCATGAATCAAGGGTTGGGTACCTACCTAGAGGCTCCAATCCCCCAAAATTCAGTCAATTCCTTAAGTCTAGCTTCCAATTCCCAAGCCTTGAGCCAAAATTCACAATCTTGCCTCTATTCTCTCTCTAGAACCCTCCCTCTCCCTCTCCCTCTCCCTAGAGTGTATACCAAATTTTGAGCTCAAAAATGGTGAGCTTATGTGTAAATAGGCTATATATATACACTTGCTTAATCAACTTGTATTAAGGCTAATTAATTGTGCCTATTTCTATCAGTTTAATCCAATCATTTTGATTTGAATAATTTTTTAATTAAACTTCACCGTAGGCTCTAAAAATCATGCTAAGCACAAAAATACAGTCAATTTCGCTTTTTGATGCCTCTATGGTTTATAATTAAATTTCATAACAAAGAATCAAACAAATTTTCCTACGGTGAACAGATAGGAATTCAAACACACACATAATCATATAAGTAGCACTCAAAATCATATTAAGCACATAACCACAATCATAATTAAGATTAATTAACATAACACGGGACAGGGTTATCACACTGAGCTTGAAGAGCTCAGCCAGACTGAGTCAAGCAAGCCTCAGCCAGACTGAGCATCACAAGTCAAAGCCAGACTAAGCTAGAAGAGCTCAGCCAAACTAAGTCAAGCAAATCTCAGCAAGGCTAAACATCATAAGTCTCTGCCAAACTGAGCCTAAAGAGCTCAGCCAGGCTGAGTCAAGCACACCTCACTCCAGTTCACGCATGTTGTATATATTCAATAATAATCACATATTTATTCACAAATCCAATTTTTATATAGTCATATCTTTCCATCACATGCTCGTTCTCATTCACTACAAGGTTCCTTCCCTAAAACTTCATCCTTATTTTTCTTTCTTTCCAATCATCTTCTTTCCCAAACAAAAAATATATATATATATAATAAAATATAAACTTGCCCTTGTAGTTTCAACACAAATAAACCAAGCCGCCACACAAATTTTTAATTCAAACATTAGACAAACAATCATTGTAGTTTCGACACAAATTCTTTACAAAGAACTACTTCAATACAAAGAACCATTTCAATTCACAAAAAGAAAAACAAAACACCCAGGACTGAGGTCCGATCTTTAATCAGCCCCATCTCCACCTCCCTCATCCTCGCTGGACACCAGATCCTCTTCTTCAACCCTCTCATCCAGTGGTGTCTGGGCAACATCCCCCTCTCCTAGCCGCACACCGCTGAAGTCCATACCTTGGAACAGCTCCTCCTCCCTGTATTTGAAGGTCGTCTAGCCACTGTCCTAGTACATGCTCATCTCATGCTTGTAATAATCTGCCTACTAAAAATTCTGGATTATCTCTTATGTGGCCTGACCCCCACTAGCTCAACAGTAGCCGTGTTTGACAACCCACCCTCATCTCCCTCTTCTCTAGCCAAGCTCTACGCCATAGCTGCATCAACATCCATTTGGAACTCAAGAGATAGCTTAAACTGTTCCACCACTATGATGCACAGATTTGGATAGACAGCCCTTTCAGACGCCATCATCCTGGTTAACTCCACTGTCTTGGCATTTTCTTCTCCCAAAGTCTTCTCCAACTCCACAAGTCGCGTATCTGCCTCCTCCTTATCCTTCAAAGCCAGATCACGCAGCTCTTCGTTAGTCATCAGGGCCTCCTCTAACCTCTCGTTGGTTGTGGCACAGGCTTTCTACGCTTCATCAGTCCTTTTCTGCTCACTCGCCAATTCAAACTCTAACGACACCAACTTACGACATGTCGTTTCAAGCTCTGCCTTAACAACTGACAGTTCAGCAGTGACCTCAGCTTGGCCCATTCTGGCACGCTCAGCCAGATAACTCTACACCACTGCCAATACCTCCATCTTTTTCGCCCTCTGAGCGTATGCTAAGCCTTGTGCATATGCGCTTCATGCCATTTTCCTCTAACTCGTCGTTTCCACCCTTACATTTTGCAGCTGCAACCGCACTTCCTCTAGTTGGGCCTTAAGCGGTTTTGCCTCCGCCCTCACCTCTACCCTCTTGCCTAATAAAGTGGCAGTCAAGGTTAACACCTCTATCTACACCGAATAAAACCCTCTCATGAGGTCTATCTCTGTACATTGAGATGCCACTCGCACAACACGTCCTCTATAACCCCCAGCAGGTGGTTTATTGCCGCAAGTGATATGTGGCGGTCCCTAATGACCCTAGCACGGTGCTCATCTCCGCTCCACTTGCCCACTCTCTCTCCAACTTCTGACTTGGGGGCACTTCCCTTATCGGCACGTCTTTGGGGAGCAGGTCTGTCGATTGGTCAGCCTTTGGCAACCCTGTTTACTCGTCTACTCTACCTATCACTTGGGCCACTGGGGGCTCGGTGTAGACACCCCATTTTTTATGGCACTTCAAGACTTGGATGTTCTTATAGGCACATCTGATGTTGAGTTTGTTTGCTCGCCAAGTGCTCGAAGTCCTCAGCGGAACGCCACAGCTTTGAGCCTTTCAAACCTGCATCCATTTTGTCTTATTTTTGGACCGGGCCTTTATCTTTCCAACCTGCAATCTCTGGTGGCCTGCCGGCCAGCACTTCTTGTCTTCCGGCCATTGATGTGCCTTGCCAGCCATCAATGATGCTTCAATGATGGCCAGCTGGCCACCAGTGTTTTCTGCAGATATTTTATGCTAGCTATGCCAGCTGTTTGCACAGATGCTTCCATCTGTCCACACACGGAGTCCTGGATCTCCTCGTATAAATTTCATGTTTTCTATATATAGGGACCCCCTCTTTCATGTTTTGAGGTTAGAAAACTTTGAAGCAAATTTCTCTCTCTCTCTCTTGCAATTTTGTGCACACTTACCTAGTTATATCACTCTTTTGCATACACATCCTTAACCAAAATTGATCATCTTTGAGCTGAGGTCCCTTAAGGTCTTGTTGGAGCTCTTGAAGGTGGTTTTGACTTGTATTTGTGCCTAAAGTTGTGCTTGGCTTCAAGAGGTATAACACTTGTCTTTTAAATTTGTTTTAGTACATTTGGTTCTCTATCTTTTGCCACTGTTTTTGGGCCATTTTTAAGCTGTAAAAATCCTTATTTTAATGGGCTAAAATTGGTGTTTTAAGCCATTTAAGGTTAGGGGGGTGTCTCACCCTTCTTTATTCCTTGCTTCTAAGGCTTTTGCACCTTTGTTTTCCACTTTCAAACCAACCTTTTTTGGGCTTTTAACCACTAAATTTTAGAGTATTTTTAGTGGCAAAAAACATGTTTTGAAGTCCAAAATTAGAGGGGTTAGCCTCCCCTCTTTGTGTCTTGTTTGCTAGCCTGGTTAATTCTTTATGTTAGCATGATTTCCTAGCTTTTTGTAGCTATATTCCAACATGTTTTTGCCTTTGTTTTAGACTACTTTAGCTCTGTTTGGGCTATTTGGGTCAATGAAGTCTTGTTTTGCATGGTTGTAGTATAAAAGTCCTCACAAGGATGGTGTTTTAGGTCATTAGACACCCCTTGTTTGAGTTGATAGCATGTTTTGGTGTCATTTTGCACTTCATTTCAGCACCTAAGGCTCTGCAACCTCCCTCATTTCTTGACTTTTTAATTTTCTTTGAGGGATGTTTCAAACTTGGGATTCTTTAGGCTTGAGATTAAGGTCCATGCTTAATGGTTTAATCCTCTTTTGAGGGTTCATTACCACGGCATGAAGCTTTCTCATGCCTTAAACCACCCCTTGGTTGACACTTCCTTTTCTTTAGAAAACTCTCACCAATGGACTTAATTGGGATTAAAGGATGGTTGATAAGTTAAAATGGGTAACTAACAACTTGGGACTAAAATTGAGCTAGATAATGACTTGTGTATTGTGTGTTCAATTAGACATTAATTGAACACAAGGAAAATTGAGACATTTCATACTCAAAATGATAAAATGTGTCAACTTTCCTAGGTCTCCATTGTCCTTGATCATTCTTGATAGGGTGACGGTTTTTGTGTGTCTTGTGTTGCATTTATTGAGCTTGCACATCTTGAATCACAAGCCATCATGCAATGAAATTGCTTGGATCGGTGGTTTGTAGCTTAAGTTCACAACTCCTTGGATTTGTTCATGAAAATGAGGGGTAAATTGTGCAGAAAATCCTTGGAAATACCCTTTCTTTGCTCTGTTTGTCCTCTGTTGTAGCATGATGATCCAGTGCATCAGTGGCCGCAGGCCACCATCCATGGCCGACAGGTGGCCGGCAGAGCCCTATTGATGGCCGGCAGGCCACTCCTATGGCCGACACCTGGCCAGCAGTCTTTTCCAGTGGCTGACTGGCCACTGATGCAAATATCAGTAAAGAATTGGTAAAGTGGAGCAGAATGGTTCTAGAAATGTTCAACTATGAAATTAGAGGCTTCTAAGAGTAAAACGGAGGTCTTTTCGGGCGAAAACCGAGCATGCACATTCACATCTTTCATTTCTCGAGGCGGAGTAGTAATTAGTTTAGTCTAGTTACTTAATTAAATTATTAGTTGCAATTGCTTTGTAATTATTTAATTAGTTAGTTAGCTAATTAATTCGTTTGTGTTGTAATAAACTAGTTAATTAGTTTAGCTATTTATTTCATTTGGTTTTTAATAAATTAGCTTAACTAGCTTAGCTTAATTAGTTGCTAGTTAGTTTTAGCTTTATTCATTCAGACTCTCCTTCGTGAGAGCAAAATGTAATAATCTGTATGTTTCCAACCCCACGTCTTTCTCCCTTTTATTTAATCGCTTTTGATGGTTAGATTAGGGACATGTTTCAATTAGTATACCTTATGCTTGCATACATTCATTTTGTATCACATGTATCGAGGCTCGGCGCATCATTCAAACTGCATTATTATTTCAATACCTTCTTTGAATACGTGCTTAGACCGCATGTCTTTAATCAATTCATATGCCATGCTTAATAGTCGAGCCTATTCTAGTTGCATTCTTCACACGTGTTGCATTAGACACTTGGCATAGTTAGGGTTCATGTATATTTTTCTAACTCATATCTTTTTCGCTTGGAGTACTAGGTGAGTTTTATGCTTTAGCATACTTGCATAAGTGTGAGTGATTGCCATATCTAGCATGCTTGCCATGAGACTAAATGCTTACTTGTTAAACTGCTTGAATGCCTGTGGATGAAGGCTTGTTGCTTGAATTGGAACGATTCAATAAATGTGCGTTTTAAGCCCACTATGTCTAGTGGAAAATTCGCAAACTTTAAGCCCACTTGAGGTGGCAAATTCAAACCCCTTTTTCGAAAACAAATATGAAATTGAATTGTTCTTACTTGAGCAAACTAGTCTATACTTGCTTATACGCATCACATAATAAAGCTAGCTTAATAATCGGAACAAGAGCACATTTTCTTATAAAAATCATATCATGATTAGTAGAGGCTGATCTTTGATCGGGAAAGCAGGGGTGCTCAATCCATGACCTTCCCCTCTCATACCTAAGTTCTCGAGCCGAGGCAACTTTGGTATTGACGGACACGTGGCCTTTGACACGAGTCATGGGTTTCCTAAATTTTTTCAAAATAAAATATTTAGGTGGCGACTCTGTATCTGGCAAAGCAGTCCAATTATGGCATTTTTGATCCCAAAATCAATTTTCTAAAAGGTTTGCCGAATTTGGACTCTTTGGTATTTATCAATTTCACATTGCACTTGTGAGATTAGATTCAGAACCGCGGGAGTCCAAACTGTAGGGCTTCTTCCGAGCTCCTGAAAGGAGGCATGAAAAAGTCGAGCTACACTCAGTCAAACCTCCCTCCACCTCCACACCAACCCTGGTCTCTTCTCCCTCTACTCTTAGGGGCACTTCTATTGCCCCCTCTTTGGTGTTCTTCAGCAACGGTCATTCTTCATTTCCCTCTGACACCACCTTCTACTTCTTCTTCTTTTTCAACACCAACTCTATCGCTTTCCTACTTCTCTCTCTCAATGGATCCACCGGTGCTCGCAGACGTACAAATGTTGCTAAGTCTTTTTCTCCCAAGGGTTTGGGTCGTGGTCAGACCGACCTCTTTGCCACTAACTTCTGCACTTGGCCTAACTATTTCTCCTTGTATTTGTCAGCCCTGGCAAACACTTGCGCGTCCTCTGCCTCTTGCGCCTTCCTTATTGCCTCCACCTTCTCTGGAGCAAGATCTCCCTCGGTTGGCTTAGGCCCCAACTTCAAGGCAAACAAGGCTGAGGGTTGGACCAGGTTATCCCATTTTAGCCCCTCTTTCTCCCTTCACTCCTTTACTTGCTTGACCCTCCTCTCTATCGCAGCATCCAACCTTGGCTCCAACAACTTGGTTGGCACTTTCCAAGTCATGCGAACTTCCCTCCCACCATCTGCCAACACGAAAAACCATTTTGGCCTCTACCCCTTCACTAAAGAGGGCAACCCCAACACTAGTCCCCTCCCCACTATCGCTTGCAGTGTCACTCAAGTCGCTTGTTGCCCCGAGGCCTTGTAGCACGAAAAAAACTCATCCATCATCATCGCCTCTCCTCCAGTTGCCCTTAGCCATGTGATCACACAGGCAAATAGGATCTTCCACGCATTCGACATTAGTTGCCCTGGCGCTATTTCTAGGCGATTCAATACCTCGACCACCAGTAGGGGGAGTGGCAACCTTAGGACCCTGCGCAACGCCTCCTTGTACAGCGCAAACTCCATTGGCTGCACGTCAGATGCTCTCTCCTTTTCCATGGGCACTCTCAACTATATATCCACTAGAATATGATATATGATATGTAACTCCTCCAAATCCTCTGCCGTTAGCGTGGATTTGTCAGCTTTGGTATGCCAGTGGTCAGACGCTACTTGGCTAATCGGCTAGACCGCTGAGATCATCATCTTTGGAAGGGGACGCACTGGCTGCTCTATAACCTTTTTCCTCAGCCTCTCCACTCTATATCGTTCTGCTAGTGCCACTTCGTCGTCGTCTCCTAACACATCTAATGTCATGGCCGGCGCTTTGTCTTGTGCCATCTCCTTCACATTTCTGTATATCGCTTTGGTTATGGAAGCAAACAAATCTACAATGTGAAATAGGAGAGAGTCCACTGAGATATAGGAGCTGAAGTTTAGAATGTGTTGATTTTTCGCAATAAGGCAAGTAAATCGCACTAGTCCGAATGCCCAAGGTTTGCCTGTGTGTCAAGGATCGTGGTTAAAATTCGCCAGTTTGAAAATTCCACCAAGTTAAAACCCCCGCCTTTCCTACGTCACCTCCTATACAAACCCTTCACTTCCTACTACCACTTCACATCCCTCACATATGGCCCCGATTACCCCACGTGTATAGCCTAGATCCCTCCTTCATCGCACTCCTTCTCTTTCCTCCCCCCAGGTCTATTCCACTTCACATCATCACGTGTTTTCCTATACCTCGAGCCCCACGCACCATAAATACCTCCCACCTCGATCAGCCACCTCCTTCAACGGTTAATCAACACGTTAGTCGGCGACCACATCAGTCGGCCACCTCTCTCAACGGTCAGTCACCACGTTGGTCCACAACTGCGTCGGTCGGCCACCTCCCTTAACGGTCAGTCATCACGTCAATCGGCGACCACATCAGTCGGCCACCTCCCTTAACTGTCGGTCACCACGTCGGTTAATAACTGCATCGGTCAGCCACGTCTCTCACCAGTCCTCATTCGACCACTACGACGGTCGACTACGATCCCCACCTCGACGGTCAATCACATCCTTAATCGCCCACCACCCCTCCTCTCCTTTCCCTGTGCCCCTCTCTTTAGTTCCCCTGGTAGACCATTATCTTCTCTCTTATTCCCTTCATTGAACTAAAGCTGCACTTGGGAATGGGGAACTACTAATACTGATGGGTACCCAAGGTGGCCCAGCCTACGGCTCAAGGCCCAGCTCACGTCCCAAGTGTTAAAGCCCAATCAGCCCAATAACTCTGAGAAGCCAATGCTGGCCCAAGACCAACAGCATTCAAACACTTTTCAGGCAAGAAATCTACCATGTAAGTAGACAAAGATCCTGCAAAGTTATTGCACCCACACATCAGCCATTTAATGAGGCCACTGTAGCATTAAATGCAGCAAGACCGCTCACATCGGAATATACAGAATCACCATGAACGATGTTAACTAGGCTATAGACTTTCGGCTAACAAGACAGCTTAGAATCGACAAGGAAATGATGAACAAAGGATATAAGAAACTTTTCGAGATACATTAGAGGTTAAGTCTTCACCCATTTGTTTCTCTCTCTCTCTAAAATCAATCTACCCTAACCTAATTTGATCATCGGAGTGTCCGTCGAGGGTCTATCTCCCCTTTTGAACCTTTTTTGCAAGTACGTTTTGAGGATAGCAAGGCCAGCAGACCCGTTGGCAGAGTGGATTAGTCCGACCCATCCTCCATTGAAGTTATTGCTTTATCATATATCATAATGCCACAAAATATTAAAAGTAAAAAAAAAAAAAATTTAAAAAAGTGTAATATAAAAACATAAAATCAATACAATAAAATTATAAAAAATGATTTGGTTGGATTTTGATCTATCACTTTATAATATACAATACATTTTTTTTTTATTACAAATGACGCTATCACGTCATTTTAAGGTAAATTTTTGCATAAACAAAAAATGATATGATTATAAGCAAAAAAAGTGAATAATAGTTTGTAGAGAATAGAGTGAGAAATGATTTTTAAAAAAAAAATAAAATGAAAAAAAAAATCATAAGTAACAAGAAAATATTAAAAATAATAATAATAATAATAAATAAATAAATAAATAAAATAAAATAAAAAGCATGAGCATTAATTGGTGTATACCCGATCGTAGCATTGCTCCCTTCAATTCAACCTTTCCTATGCAAAAGAAGAAAAAATAAATCAAAATGAAAAAATAAAAAATGAGCTATCATATCGAGGCCTTAAAATAAAAAATGACTAAAAGGAAGTGTTTGCTTTCCTTCAATTCAATGGAGGTTTTCGCTATGCAAAAAATAAAAAAATAAATAATAAAAAAACAAATTGAGTTGTCATAACCAGGCCTTAAGATTAAATAAAATTAAAAAAAAAGTCTTCGTTGACAATTGTTTCCTCTCTATATTTATTTAAGGTTGAAAGTGGTGAGATGGGAGTAAGGAAAGTTTAGCAAATTCAATTGGTGTATCAGTTTTCTTGGCAACATGAGCTTCAATGATGATGAGTCGATTGTTGTGAGCCAAGATGTCTCAGGTTTATGTTTTCTTCATTTCTCCATTTATACTTTATGAATTTACATAGAAAAGCAACACAATTGGATTGATATGTCTCACTCAAAGATTACAAGAAATAGAGTATTCATCCTCTGTCAAATCTCTCAAAGTCTGAGAGATAGATCTTTCCTCTATCAGCTTATATAAATCTTAGCTAGTAATTGAGCTAATTACAGAAGCTCTTACCAGTGTGAAAGCATGGCTGGAGCTATCTGTAAATCATGGCTGGAGTCTTCTTCTTCTTCTTCATGTCTAAGTCTTTGAGCCTTTGACCCTGGAAGCTCCATTGCAGCAGCCATGCTTTTGCACAATGTATCATGTGTAGCAAGTTCATTTCCAACACTTTCTGCACCTTATCGGCTGTATATACTCCTATAGCATACTAGAATGTTTTGTTGATTGTTAATTTGAGTTTTGGGATGATGGCATATTTCAGCGGAAAAACCTACAGCAATCCTAGCAAGAAAAACAAAGGTGACAATCATCAAGAAGACGACGGCACCACTGGAAGAAAGCAAATTCAAGGTGATGCCGGAGCTCACTGGGGCAGAATCCGGCAGTGACAGATCCGGAGTGGATCTTGTGACGGTCTTAGATGTCAACAATAGCATGAAGGGAGAGAAGTTAGAAAAAATGAAAATTTCCATGCTATTCATGATCAAGGAACTTAGCTCGATTGATCGTTTGTCGGTTGTCACATTCAACGAGGGCTCCCACAGGTTGTGGCCATTGCGGCAGATAACTGAAAATTCTCAAGGAGAGATTGAAAATCTGGTCAATGCTTTAGTTGCTAACGGTAACACAAACATCTCTGCTGGTCTTCAAATGGGCTTCAAAGTGCTCAATGACCGCAGACTTACTAGCGGCCGTACAGTTGGCATTACGCTTATGTCTGACGGTGAGCAAAACGTAGGTGGTGATGCTGCCCAAGTTCTGGTCGGCAATGTGCCCGTATACACATTTGGTTTTGGCGCAGACCACAATCCATGGGTACGTTGTATTGAAAAAAATAATTTCATCCATATTGATTTTACAGGGCACAGGAAGATGTTGATATTATCTGTTTAGCAATCTATTTTGAGTAATTAACAGCTAGCTGTACACTAATCTAGGCTAGCTAGAGTCTTGGGTGATCCATACTTGGAGGATGTTGATATTATCTGTTTAGTAAATTTGGTTATTGTATTGGAGTTTCCTTTAGTAAATTAGGTGATCCCTACACATTCACTCCACATAATCTGCTATATTCACTCCAAACTTTTTTTTTTTTTTTCTTTCCTTCCTTATAACACTGTGATGTGGGAAAACCAGTACACAAAACCTGTGAATTTTGGAGTGATGGTTAACATTTTTCTAAGAAAAAATTGCAAAAGTTGTAGACGCAGGATAAGATTTTAAGAATTTTAATATTTTTTAATTTTAATATTTTTGATATATTATTTTACTAGAATTCTTGTAATTTAGTATAAATATTTTAAAATTATTTTTCTTACAAGTATTAGGTCTAATATAAGACAAGATTTTAAAAAAAAATTAAATCTTATCCTACTTCAATAACTTTAGTAATTCCCGTACGTGTACTCTTTGATATAGGTACTCAATGCCATCGCAAACCACAGCTTGGGAGGAACGTTATCAAATGTTTCAAACCAGAACAACTTGAGTATTGCATTTTCCCAGTGTTTGGTTGGGCTTCTCACCATGGTTGTTCAGGATCTGAAGCTCACTATCACAAAAATTGAATCCACAATCGTTAAGGTGTCTGCCGGAAACTATCCACAATCCAAGGACGATGCTGTCGGCTCTATGACTGTTTCATTTGGCGATCTTTACAACAAAGAGGGACGCAAGGTCATAGTTGACCTTCTTCTCCCTGCTGCTAGTAGTCCGGCGAGCTCGAATATCCTCAACATCACTTACACATACAGGTCAGGTGGTACCAATATTATCAAATCCCTGCCATTACTAGCTAGTAGAATAAATTATGTTTCGTTTGTTCGATCGGATATTTAATTTGACTCGATGATCGATCTGACAAATATAATGTATATGTGCATGCATATAACGTGCGTGCAGCTCTGGTGGGAAATTATTTGAGGCCAGTCCGATAATCGCTACCGTAAGACGCACCGGAGGAGGCAAAGAGGAAGAAGAACCAGAGGGGGAGGAGGTGATGATGGAGGAGAGCCATCTCCGGACTACACAGATGATAAAAAAATCAAGAATCATGGCTGACGACAAGAAGTTGGATGGTGCTCTTGAGAAGCTTGTTGAAGCACAAAGCTTGCAGGAGAACATGGTTAATGATGAGTCTAACCCGTTGATTGGGATGCTGAAATCTGAGCTACAACAGATGTCGAGGTTGATGAAACCATAGGAAATCTACAAAAAGCAAGGGCGTCCTTTTGCACTCTCTTCTGAGACTTCCCATAATCGCCAGCGTTTCGCTGCAAGAGGTGATGATCCGAAAAAACTGCGCTTATTTGCCACTCTACGTATGGACGAATACCTTGAGCAAGCCAAGTCATTTGACAAGGATCCCGGCAAGCCACTTGTAGACGTCCCCGAACGTCCCAGGAGGATAAGTCCCATTCTGTTCATTTGGGCTCACCACAGTTTAGGACTCAAAGTCACAGTCCAGTATCTAATCTCGCAAAGTGCAATGCAAGACCGATGAATCATCAAAGAGTCCAAATCCAGCAAATCGTTTTTGAAAACAGAATTTTTTGAAAGAAGTGCCAAACATGGACTGCTTTGCCAGATACAGAGTTGCCACCTAAATATTTTAGTTTGGGAAATTTAGGAAACCCTGACTCGTTGCCTAAGGCCACGTGTCCATCACCACCAAAGTTGCCTCGGCTCGAGAACTTGGGTACGATTGGGGAAGGTCACTTTGAAAGGACCTAGTCAAGGTCCAAAAAAAGGCAGAAAGGATACAGGGTCCGGGAAGCTCGAACCGGTGACGTTCCGCCGTGACAGTCGAGTACTCAGCGAGCAATCGAACTAGTTGTTGGGTGTACCTGCAAGCACAACCAAGTCTCGAGGACAGTCAAAAATGGGGTGTCTATAGTTGCCCCTCTTTAACAGAACTCGACAGTCACAAAGTGACCGGAGTGAATGTCAAAACCCAGAGACGACCCACTTTTGACAAGGCCGAAGACTTAGACAAAGCATACAAGCAGCAGACAAAGATATGCGCCCGAGGGCAGGGGCAAAATGCAAGACAATGCACAAAGCCGAGCATAACTTATGATCATGCAAGAAACATAGAGACATATCCCGGTGTTTCGGAAAGGTATAAGCATTGGAACGTATTCCAAATGCTCTAAACCAAAAGGGAGAAGCATAGGGATGTATCCCGGTGGTTAGGGACGTATCCCGGTGGTAAGGAAGGAAAGAGGAACATAGGGACGTATCCCAGTGTTTTGGAAAGAGAGAGAAACATAGGGACATATCCCGGTGTTTCGGAAAAGGAGAAGAAATATAGGGACATATCTCGGTGTTTTGGACAAAGAAGGAGAAACATAAGGACGTATCCCAGGGTTTCGGAAAAAGGAAGAGAAACATAGGGACGTATCCCAGGGTTTCGGAAAAAGAAGGAGAAACATAGGGACGTATCCCAGGTGTTTCGAAAAGGAGAAGGAACATAGGGACGTATCCCGGGTGTTTCAGAATGATGAAGAAACATAGGGACGTATCCCGGTGTTTCGGAAAGGAGGAGAAACATAGGGATGTATCCCGGTGTTTCAGAAAGGCGGAAAAGGGCGTGCATAACAATGCAAGTGGAATGTGCGTGACTACGCAAGTGAAGAGGTGCATAACATTGCAACTAGAACCATGCATAACAATGCAAGTTAAGTGTGCATAACAATGCAAGTGAAGTGTGCATAGCAATGCGATTGAAATGTGCATAACAATGCAAGTAGAACGTGCGTGACAGCGCATGTTAGAGATGTGCAAAACAATCCAATACAGGTACGCAAGATAGTGCGAGCGAGGTGCACAAAAGAAGTGCGATAAGATGCATTTTCCATGCAAGTATGGGGGCATTTTCTATGCAATCATGGAAAGCATATTTGATGCAATATTGAAGACATATTCCGTGCATAAGACAGGCATATTCTATGCAACATTAAAAGCAAAGCATATTCTATGCGGAATTGAAAGCAAAGCATATTCTATGCGGAATTGAAAGCAAGCATATTCTATGCATAAATCATAATGATGCGCGGCACGCATGCAACAAAAGCGTATATGAAAGTGCACATCTGTAGACGTCCCCGAACGCCCCGGGAGGGAATCCCCCCCCCCCCCCCCCCGGGGTTCTGTTCATTTTGGGTTCACTACAGTTCAGGACTCTCAAATTGTCACGGTTCTTAATCTGAACCAAAGAGTCCAAATCCGGCAAATCGTTTTGAGAAACAGTTTTGTGAAAGAAGTGCCAAACATGGACTGCTTTGCCAGATACAGAGTCGCCACCTAAATATTTTTTATGGGGGAATTTAGGAAACCCTGACTCGGTGCCAAAGGCCACGTGTCCGTCATCACCAAAGTTGCCACGGCTCGGGAGCTTGGGTACGATTGGGGAAGGTTAGCTATGAGCACCCCCTCTCGCCCAATCCGAAGATCGGCCTCTACTAACCGTGATATCCGATTTTGAAAACGTTATGTGTTCTTATTCCGGTTATTAGCCTAGAATTACTATGTTATGCGCACAGCAAACAAGTATAGACCAAATCGCCTGAATTGGAACGAAGCATTGCATATCCGTTTGTTTGAAAAACAGTTTGAAATTTGCTACTCGCAAGTAGGCTAAAGCACGGATTTCAACGAGTTGTTCCAACTCAAACAATCGAACCTTCACCAACAGGCATTCAAGCCGTTTATATCATATAAGCATCTAGCCTCATGGTAATCATGCTATTATGGCAACACTCACACGCATGCGGTATGCTAAAGCACAAATGCTTACCTAGTACTCCGAGCCAAAACAGAAACATGTTAGCAATCAATGCATGATCCAAGTCCATGTTAAGTGGCTAATGCAACGCATACAGAATGTCACTAGAGTAGGCTCGGCTAGTCTATAAATGACATGTGAAAATGCACAAGTAGCACGTATTCAAGTTAGATTTGAAATACTTACGCAGTTAGTATGATGTACCGAGCCTGGTGCATGCAAGACTAATGAATGATGCACGCATGCATAGCATAAGGTATGCTAAAGTAAACATGTCCTGATATTAACCATCAAAAGCAGGTAAGTAAAAGGGAGAAAGAAGTGGGGGTTGGAAGACATGCACACACGCACCCACACTTATCACAGATTTGCCCTCGCTCGGAGGGACCGAAAGAATAATACAAATTAATTAACCTACAAGCTAATTAAATATTACAGACCAATTAATTAATTAACAAATTAACTAATCTAAGAAAGCAGTAAATAGCCTCGAGAAGAGGGCCCAATGCGATGCGTGCTCGATCCCGCTCGGATGTCACTGCCATGCACAAGCTGCCTCTGCTTTGACTGTTCTGCTTCTCTGAAGACTGCACAAGTCCCAGGGTTGCTTTTCTGAGTTCTGTGGAGCACCACCGGCTGAAAGAATGTGCTACCGGCCATGGAGAATGGTCACCGGCTAAATATTGTGCTCTCGGCCAAACATTCTTTGCCGGTCGGCACTAAACACTGCCGGCCGGCCAAATATTCCTGCTGAAACCTGCAGTTGACAGCAGTAGAGGGAAAAACTTGGCATGGCAGTGCATTTCAAGCAATGTATGCACCAATCACACCCCTTATCATATGCATGACTCAAAGGGATATGATTCTCGATTCTCGGACCACCAATCGCGCATTTCCATGCATGATGGCCCAAGAGACCAAGTATGCATTTTGATTTCAAATGCAATGCACACACACAAACAAAGGCCCAATCCCTATCACTAGATCAAGGGACAAGGCATGCATGCTAGATGGAATGCAACCTAGGCATGCAAACTAGTATGCTATATGGTATGGAGGGGAGCATGCAAACATGCAATGTACACTAGGTACACAACCTAAGAAAACAAGGCAAACAAGCTGTAGACACCCCATTTTTGACCGTCCTCAAGACTTGGACGTCACCATTGGAACACTTGGTGATTACCCTTGTTTGTGTTCGTATTGAGTTCCCGGAGGTCTCGGTTGCGCGCCTTGCCTTAGGATTTCTCGACTCAACCGTGTTGTGTCTGGTTTTGCACCAAACACTTGTGTTTTGCCTTGAAGGGGCAAGGAATGCCTTGTGAGGCATCCCCACGAATCACCGGCCATGGCTTGAGGCCACCGGCCAGTGATTTTGTGCCATCGACAATGTATATTGCCGGTCGGCCATTCATTTTGCCAAAATGGCAATTTTGAATGGCCGATCACTGTTCATCTACTTTTAGTAGATATTTTGTGCCAGCTGTGATAGCTGGCACCCACTCTGTTCTCCTCCATACACGTGTATGGAGGGATTTCTCTCTTGACAAGCTTATTTGACAAGCTTTACAAGAGAGAGTTCTATAAGAGAGAGTCTCCTCTCTTGGATTTAGGGTTAGAAAAGATAGTTAGAGAGCTCTGATATTAGGATTAGGAATTTATATATATTCTATCTCTATACCTCTCTTTCTTGAGTGTTCTAGGTGTGTTTGTTCATAGTATTGTACACAAACACACACTACTACACTTTTTCTTGGTTATTGAGGGCCAAAGGAGTGTTCTTGGAGTTCTTAGATCTGGTTTGGAGCTGAAGAAGCTGTTGGAGCTTCATTTGTGAAGAAAGTCTTCAAGGGTAACAACTTTGCTCCTTTTTACCCCTTTCTTGCATTGTATTTTTGCTTACCTTACAACTATTTTTTTGTTTAGTATATAACATAAAAAATTTCTATTTTTATGCCCTCTAAATAGTTTGTTTAGAGTGTTTTGTGATTTGAGTTTGTTTAACCCCTCTTAAGCCTTGTAAGGCTCCATTTTGTGCCATCTTGGGTGAGCTCCGAGACCTTGGTGTTTGGGCCTCCTCACCACTGAAATCTTGAGGGATTTCAGAGGTGAGGATGGTGCCTTGAGGTCCTAAGAAGGAGAGGGCCACCCCTTCTCCTTGTTGTCCTTGAAAAGGACCATTTTTGGCCTCTTGAGGGAGCACCATGTTTAGGTTCATGTTGACCATGCCTTAGCTGATTTTTGTGTTTATTATGTCATAATATGCCTCTATTTTTAGTTGGTTTTGGTACACCATGCTTGCTTAGCATACATGCCTTGTAATGCCATTTTGTTGCCTTAACATGCCTTAGGTTGTAAACCATTGTTCTAGCATGCTTTAGGCTTAGCTTTGTGAAGCTTTCATGCTTATTTCGCCATGTTTAAGGTCTGTCCTTAGCCATTTTGGTCGACCATGGCATGCATTATATAGCCCCTTTGCATTTTTGGTTTGTTGGCCTTAAGTGTATGAGTGTGTTGCATGCATCACTTGCTTCGATTTAGTGGGTTGGGATCATTTTCCATGTTATTTCAGTCCCTTTGATATGCTTGTATGCTTGCCTTGGACACCTCTTTAATGCTTTGAAAGCTTATGTTGTATGCTCCATGTTTTGGCCTTTGTGCATGCTTTTGAATTTGAGCCACTTAGATGCCATCTAGGAGGTCCCTTTGCATGGTCTAGGTCTGCCTTGGACCTGTTTTAAGTCTTCTTGGCCTTGTGAGGCTTGGTTGGCTTAGCCATGGTTTAAGTCCCCTTTGACTTGCTTTAAATGCTTGGACCATTTGCATGCTAATGTTTGTCTTGTTTAAGTTGGTTTGGCACCTCTTATAGCATGATTTTCAAGGCTTATAATGCATGCCATATGTCCATGATTATTCCCTTTTAAGTGTGCTTAAAAGTTGTCCTTTGATGCTTAAGCGTTAGGCCTTAACATGTGCATGTGTGTATGTGTGTTTGGTCCCATTTTCTTAAGCTTTTGGCCACTGTTTTGGACCTAACTTAGAGCTGTCCAATTAGTGTAAGTCCATCCCTTGCATGCCATTCAAGTGTTGTTACATCATCCCATGTTTGCATGCTTTGGTTGCACATGTTACATGCTTGAAATCACTTGCATTCGCCTTGCATTCCATTGGTCAAGTTGCTAGCATGTTGCGTGATTGGATTACATCTTGCATGCTCTAGTGCTTTGCATAATTATGGCATGCTTGTTTGCTTTGTTGCTTAGTTTGTGTACCTAATGCGCATTGCATGTTTGTATGCTCTCTTTTATGCCATGTTGGATATTAGCTAACATGCTTAGGTTGCATTGCATTGAACACGCATGCCTTGCCTCTTGAAGTCAAGTGATAGAGGTTGGGCCTTTATGTGCTTATTCGGTTTGCATTTCATTTGACATGAAAATGCACAACTTGGTCTCTTGGGCCATCACGCATTGAAATGCACGATTGATGGTCCAAGAACCAAGGACCATGTCCCTTTGAGTCATACACATGATTAGGGATAGGATCGGTGCATACATTGCTTGAATTGTATTGCCATGCTATGCCTTGCCCTCTGCTGCTGTCAATTGCAGATTCTACAGACATTCTTTGCCGACCGGCAGTGTTCAGTGCCGACCGGCAATCCATTGGTGGCCGATAGCTTCACCAACAGCCGATGATCACACACTACTGCCGGTGTACATTCTACTCAGCCGATGGTGTCTCCCAATGTCCAGGGAAGCAATTCTGAGACTTTGGCAGTCTTCAAAGAGGCAGAGCAGGGAAAACAGAGGCAGCCTATGCATGGCAGTGCACTTCCGAGCAAGACCTGAGCACGCGCGCATCGAACCCTCTTCCCGAGGCCCCTTTTTCTTGCTTTTCTAAGCCTAGTTAATTTGTTAATTAATTAGGTAATTTGTAATAATTAATTAGCTTGCGAGTTAGTTAATTTGTATTCTTCTTTCAGTCCCTCCGAGCGGGGGCGAATTTGTAACAAGTGTGGGTGAGTGTGTGCATGTCTTCCAACCCCTACTTCTTTCTCTCTTTTACTTACCTGCTTTGATGGTTAGTAATAAGTCATGTTTAATTTAGCATACCTTTTGCTATGCATGCGTGCATCCACACATTTGTCTTGCATGCACCGGGCTCGGCGCATCATGCTAACTGCATTAGTATTTCAAATCTAACTTGAATACATGCTACTTGTGCATTTTCACATGTCATTCATAGACTAGCCGAGCCTACTCTAGTGACATTCCGTATGTGTTGCATTAGGCATTTAAACATGGACTTGGATCATGCATTGATTGCTAACGAATTCTTTGTTTTGGCACGGAGTACGATGTAAGTATTTATGCTTTAGCATCTCGCATGAGTGTGAATGTTAACATGACAGCATGCTTACCATGTGGCTAGATGCTCATGTGTTATAAATTGCCTGAATGCCTGTGGGTGAAGGTTGGATTGTCTGAGTTGGAATGACTCATTGAAATCCGTGTTTTAGCCTACTTGCGAGTAGCAAATTCCAAAACATTTTTCCAAAACAAATCGGATATGCAATGCTTATTCCCAAATTAGGCAATCTAGTCTGTACTTGTTTGCTGTGCGCATAACATAGTAATTCTAGGCTAATAACCGGAATAAGAACACATAACATTTTCAAAAACGGATATCATGGTTAGTAGAGGCCGATCTTCGGATCGGGCGAGAGGGGGTGCTCATAGATGACCTTCCCCAATCATACCCAAGTTCTCGAGCCGAGGCAACTTTGGTGATGACGGACACATGGCCTTTGGCACCGAGTCAGGGTTTCCTAAATTCCCCCATAAAAAATATTTAGGTGGCGACTCTGTATCTGGCAAAGCAGTCCATGTTTGGCACTTCTTTTCAAAAATCTGTTTCTCAAAACAATTTGCCGGATTTGGACTCTTTGGTTCAGATTAAGAACCGTGACACAAATCGAGTCCGAACTGTAGTGAGGCCCACGGGCACAAGCATGTCACAACTATGCAAGCTAATGAAGCATGCGAGATGTGATCTAATCATGCAAGTGTGCAAGACATGCAAACATGCTAGCAACTTGACCAAGGGAATGCATGCCAAATGCAAGTGATTTCAAGCATGCAACACATGCAACCAAAACATGCAAACGTAGATTAATGCAACAACATTTGAATAGCATGCAAAAGGTGGATTTAAACTGAATTAGGCAGCTCTCAACTAGGCCCAAAACAATGGCTAACGTGCTCAAGAATGGAAGCCAAAACACATACAAATAGGCATGCATGTAAGGTCCAACACTTAGGCACATAGAGACAAATTTTAAGCACACTTAAAAGAGGAACAACATGGGCATATGGCATGCAATGTAAGCTCTGAAAATCATGTTAATGATGGTGCCAAAACAAGCAAACAAGGTAAGCATGGCATGCAACAATGGTCCAAGATTCAAGGCAAACCCAAGGGTGATTGAACTACACTTAATGCAACCACACATGGCATGAATTAAATGACCAAAACCAGAGTTTTAGCATGCTAAAACAAAGCCAAAAGACCACTTAGACGGCATCTAAATGACTTACACATGGAGGCATGCACAAATGCTTAAACATAGAGCATACAACACAACCTCTTGAAGCATCAATGGGGCCATGAAATGCAAGCATACAAGCATGCTAAGATGACTGAAATGATGCTATAAGTGGCGCCAAACCACTTAAATAAATCAAACAATGCATGCTCAACACTTCACATACTTAAAGCCTACAAGCTAACAATGCAAAGGAGCTATGCAATACATGTTATGGTTAACCAAAACAACCAAAAACAGACCTTAAACATGGCAAAACAAGTACAAAAGCTTCACAAAGCTAGGCCAAAAGCATGCTTGAACAAGGGTTAAAACCTACATGCATGTTAAGGCTACAATATGGCATTACAAGGCATGTATGCTAAGCAAGCATGGTGTACCAAAACAACTAAAAACAAAGGCATATTATGACATAATAAGCATGAAAATCAGCTAAGGCATGGCCAACACACACTTAGACTAAATGCTCCCTCAAGAGGCAAAAATGGCCTTTTTCAAGGACAACAAGGAGAGGGGGTGGCCCTCTCCTTCCTAGGACCTCAAGGCACCATCCTCGCCTCTGAAATCCCTCAAGATTTCAGTGGTGAGGAGGTCCAAACACAATGGTCCCGGAGCTCAACCGAAATGGCACAAAACAAGGGCCAAACAAGCCTTAAGAGGGGTCAAACAACCCCAAAGCTTAAAACACCCTCAACAAACTATTTAGAGCACTAAAAATCAGAACTTTTATATGTTATACACAAAGCTTAAAAACAGATATAAGGTAGGAAAAAATGCAATGCAAAAATGGGGAATAAAGGGACAAGTTTCTTACCCTTGTAGACCCTCTTCACCAATGGTGCACCAGCTGGTTCTTCAAGCTCAAACCAGCTCCACAACTCCAAAAACAACCCTCAAGGGCCTCAGCTCCAAGAAAAGGTGTGATGGTGGGTGTTTGTGTGCAAAACTAAGACATAACACACACAAAACACAAGAGAGAGAGAGAGATATAGAGATGGAGGATATATGAACCCTAACCCTAAAACTCAAAACCCTCTGAAAATGCTGTCTAAATTGTCTAACCCCTCAACAAGAGAGAAGAGCCTCTCTTTTGTAGACAAATGGTCTTGTAAAGCTTCCAAAGGAAGCTAACAAGAGGGCAATCCCTCCATACACGTGTATGGAGGGGGTGAAAGTGTATGCCAGCTGCACAAAAATATCTGCAAAAGCAGATGCATAGCAGTCGGCCGGCCAAAAATGCAATCGACCAAAAAAAGATAGTTGGCCGGCCATCTATAGTGCCGGCCGGCCAAACATTTGGCCGGTTGAAAGAAAACACAACTGGTGGCCTCAAGCCATGGCCGGTGGAGTGTGGGGATGGCTCACAAGCCATTCCCTGCCCCTCCAAGGCAAAGCACAAGTGTTTGGTGCAACACCAGACACAAAACAGTTGAGTCGAGAGATCCTGAGGCAAGGCGCGTAGCCGAGACCTCCGGGAACTCAAGACGAACACAAACATGGATGATCACCGAGTGTTCAAGCGGTGATGTCTGAGGACAGTCAAAAATGGGGTGTCTACAGTTGCCCCTCTTTGACAGAACTTGAAAGTCATAACAATGACGGGAGTGAATGTCAAAGCCCAGAGACGACCCATTTTTGACAAGGCCGAAGACTTAGACAAACATGCAAGACAATAAATATATGCGCCCAAAGGCAGGGGCAAAATGCAACTGGCAATGCAAGGAGCCGAACATAACTTATGATCATGCAAAGAAAGCTGTAACGAAGCATAATAATGCAATAGTTTTAAGCTAGCATACACCAAACTACACTACAATGCAGAAAGGATGTAAGAGAATTATGCAATTCTTAATACGTCTCACGCAGAAGATACAATACCTGTCCGGTTCGTCTGGTTGCATCAGCCTCAAATGAACCGTACATACAATATCGTGCTTGAAAAGAAAGCAAACTTAACAGGTACAATATCGTTAGCAACATGCATAACATGCAAAATGAATGTAAAATGATATGCAATATATACAAAACTATGTATAAACAATGCAAATGAAAATGCAATGCAATTGAATCATGATCAAATCCTGAGCGGTTCAAAACCACACAAATGTCAAATAGATTGATGGAGGTAACAAGTCCGTCTACCATAGCAAAGGTCACACAAAACTATGAGTGATGTAGACGGACGCAAGAACAAGTAATTAGGTGGAATGACATTAGTGGGGAATGATCCGCTAACGAAAGAACATGATCCTAATGCAGGATGCAAAAATTACACTACAATGTAATATGTATGATGGATATGGCGTGCGGGCCAAACCAAATCTTGCCTAGGAAAGGCATGGACACAAACAAACCACGTCTAACATAGAACGGTCATACAGAACTATGAGTGTATAGACGTGAAAAGTATGGGCACATACCAGACCAAGCTCAACAAGGAAAGGCACAAACCCTAGATGGAGGTGATGCAGTGAATGCATGCAAGCTACAATGCAATATCTACGATATGCAATGGAATGGAATATAGTGGATTAAGGCCTACGGCCAAACCGTATCTTGCCTAGGAAAGGCATGGACACAAACAAACCACGTTTAACATAGAACGGTCATACAAAACTATGAGTGTATAGACGTGAAAAGTATGGGCACATACCAGACCAAGCTCAACAAGGAAAGGTGCAGACCCTAGATGGAGGTGATGCAATGAATTCATGCAAGCTACAATGCAATATATACAATATGCAATGGAATGGAATATTTACAGTAAAATGCATGACATATGCAATATTTATAGTGATGCATGACATATGCACTATTTACAATGAATGCATGACATATGCATGTTGTTGTTTTTTTGTTATTTTTTGTTTTGTTTGAAATGCATGTTGATGCATGCTGATGTAAATGCGTGACAACGTACGCCTTGTGATATGCATGACAATGCAAATGATCTGGAATGTGCGACCACACATGTCGCTCAAAATGCTTATGAATTCAAATGCGTGACGATGCGCATCGCTTGAAATGCATGATGATGCATGTGAACTTGCCAAAAGTCGTTCGGGCACGACGAACACCGAAGGACTTGCACCTTCAGAGGACTTAAGGTCTCCTAGACCGAGCGTATTTAAGGTCTCGCCAGACCATGACGAATGCATGACAATGCAAGCATGACATGCGCATGACAATGCGAGATAAGTGCGTATGGCAATGCGTGATAGAGAAGATGCATGACAAAGCATATGTATGAATTTGAATGCGCGATGACGCGAGCCGCTTGAAATGCATGACAATGCACATGATCTGTGCATATCAATGCACCAAAGGTCTTGCACCTTCCGAGGATTTAAGGTCTCCTAGACCGAGCGTATTTAAGGTCTCGCCAGACCAAACGTCTTTAAGGTCTCGCCAGACCATAACGAATGCATGATAATGCATGCATAATGACGTATAACTCAACACGTGTTCGCAAAACAATGCGTGTGGGGGCAACTTTCGAATCTTAAGAGAGACAAAAGGATACAAAAAGGATACACCTTGTACATATTCGAGTGCCATGCACAGAAGACACGGTCCGAGGTCAAAAACGGAGGCCGATTGAGCTTCGGAAAGGCACTGTCTTGCACTATCTTGAGAAATAAATACCCCCAAACTATACATCTGACCCAAAATAGGTTGTTGGAAGCTCACCGGCCATCAGGGGAGGTCACCGGCCATCTACCGGCCATCAAAACATATCACCGGCCAAATATTTGGCCGACCGGCCAAATGTTGCTGAGTCGGGACAGTTCGGTCTTTTTGCCTCGGGTCTTTTAAAATAGGGCTTCAAACCCTATTTTTCTCATTTCCTCTTAGCCGAAATTTCTCCCTCTCTCACTCTAGAGTATTTCCCGAGCCTCCATTCTCCGTTTTCCTCGATTTTCGCACCCGTTTCGTCGTTTGATTCGCGAATATCTTTGCGTTTCAAACATTTTGAACCGAACATTTCTTCGTTCCGGTGTCTCCTTTGCTATTTCCACCTCTTGGGGTTTGTTTTCCCCGAGTTTCTCTCAATTTCCGTGCCTCTTCCATTTCTCGGCTTTTTCGGCCATTTTCCGCCCTCTCGGGGTTGACTTTTTGTTGACTCTTTGCATTCTAGGCCGATTTTCTCTCTTCCGGCCATTTTCACACCACTTTTGACGTGGCGGATGATATTCCACGGGGCGGGACTCCTCCAGAGCATGAGATGAATCCAGAGGCCGAGCTCTTCCCCTTGAGCGTCCGCCCGTTCGACCCGGCGACCTACCGGCTAGCGATTTACGTGCTTCCTCCCGACAGACTTCGCCAGTTCGGGGATTTTGCGAGAGGTGTGCCACCAGAGCTTCTCTTGCTTGAGCCCAAGATGCACTTTTGATACGGCGCTTCCGAGGTATATTCTCCCCCGTTTCATTTTCCGCAATGTAGAACACTTAACTGCCATAGTTGATTCTGCTCTTTAATTGCTTAGCCCGGATAAACCGATACACTATATGTTGTAGTTGACTGTGAATACACTTGCACTCGATATCCGTTTGAATCTGAACACGGGCACACACACTACATTTGCCCTGAACCACTCAAACACACTAGTACATCACATGTTGTAGTTCACTGCGAGCATACCGGCACTCGGTACCTATTTGAATCTGAACACGTGCACATACGCTATATCTGTACTGAACCACTTAAACACACTGACACATGATATGCTGTAGCTCCCTGCTAGCACACCGGCACCCGATATTTGTTTGAACCTGAAAACGTGCACACACGCTATATTGCCACCAATTCTGAATACTCTTCAAAACTGTACATTTTATATTCTTCGCATCTATTTGCTTTTGAACAAGGAGATTCCATATACTGTCCGCGGGTATGGGAATGTTGCCACCAGGGATTGGTACATGGAGCTACCTGACGCAGTCCGTCGCATTGTTGACCAGGCCGGATTTGGCACATTCTGCAGGGGACTTTTGCGCCTTACTGCGAGCAGGCCTCTCCTTGTTGCTTTAGTGGAGAGGTGGTGGGACACCACCGACTCTTTCCACTTTTCTGCTACGGGAGACATGACGATGACTCCCTATGATTTCTCGATGCTCACCGGCATCGGGGTAGGGGGTGATCCGATCTCCTTTAATACAGACATGGACGAGTGGGAGGCCGCTCAGGTCTACTTACTTGGCAAGGTGCCGCCTCTCGCGCGTCCTGGGTTCATCAGGTATTCATGGTTCGAGGTCTAGTTCTGAGTTCAGCCGGCCTTAGTTGAGGAGGCTCCAATGACCCAGGAGGCGGTGGAGCGATATGCACGCGGCTTCCTCATGTTTCTGTTAGGGATGACTACCTTCGCCGATCGGGCGAACACCGTGCCCCTCTGTTTGTTGAGCGCACTGGTGGACGTCACACGGATTCTGCGTTTCGACTGGGGTGGCGTTGCTCTAGCCACTCTATATGGATACATGAGCTCAGCCTCCCGTTGTAGCGGGCAGTTACTCGGGAGTTACTGGCGAGCTTGGAAGGTACACCTCTTTCTCTATTTTACATTTCTGCTTTTCATTTTCTGTACTCTGCACACTGCACACACTATGGTCAGCTTCATACTAAACGTACACTGCACACACGGCGCACATATACTCTGCTTTACACTGACTGTACACTACACACACTGTACACTCTGCACAATACACAGTTCTGCAATTTTTGCTTTATTCTGTATTCTGCTTTATCTGATAATCCTGCTAGTATTTGCTCTACAGTTGTGAGTCTACGCCTACTTTTCGAGGCTTGCCCCAGTGCCAGACGTGGAGACCCCTCTTGCCGTTCCGTTCTGGCGCCGCTTTGACGTGAGGTGCGTGCGGAGGCCCCGGGAGACGTTCATCTTTTTCCGTCGCTACTTTGACACTATTACTCCCACAGAGGTATGTTCAACTTTTAGAGTTTTATTTAAGCTTCGTTTTACACTGTATTTTCAAAATCAATAGATAACAAACTGCATGTCATTTACAGATCACTTGGCAGCCTTGGGCTCCATTGCCTGCGACGATTCAAGATCGATTTGCTGGTGCAGAGGAGACTACACGTTTCAGGATTTTGCTGGAGGGCCCGGTCTGTCGGGCTTGGTACCTGGTTGAGCATTTCCTACGTCAGACCTTGGGTTTGCCGGAGCAGATAGTTCCGGGTTCGCCTCCTACCCACATGAGGGACACCGAGAGGTGCACTGCCGAGGAGATGGCCGATTACATGATCGGCTGGGACGCGGAGGGCTTTAGGGGCGAGGGCGACTACTCAGAGTATGTTCGGACGTACATTATGCAGCCTCTGAGTAGTGGCCGCCGAGCTAAGAGAGGGGGACCTGCGGTGCCGATAGTTGGAGCAGGAGCAGGAGTGGGGGTAGGAGCGCCGAGGGTGGCTCGGGGCCGTGGTAGGAGTGGAGTTCAGAGAGGTCGGGGGGTTAGCTGGCCAGCGCTACCCATTTCACTGACATACAGAGGGCAGGGTGGGGTGACCTACCAGATCCCCTTTGCTCCTCCTCCAACTGACCACGAGTTGGTCAGTTTCCATGACTTACCTCCGGTATATACTACTTCATCTTGCATTGTCATTTTATTTCAGTTTATTGATATTCCTCAGAATACTGATACATCTAATACTTTTGCAGGCTTCTTCCGAGTATACCCGGCAGTCCTTGGCGCTGAATGCCTCCATGATGGGGATGTTGCAGCGGACTTTCGACCTCCTGGCCCTCTATAGCATTCCGGTATGTTCTTCTGATCATGGTCTCAAACCATACACATAAGCTGCTTCACATAATCTGGTGCACAACACAACACTTGATAAGCTGCTGAAGGCATTCATACACTGTACTCATACACTGCATTCTGCATTGATAAACTGCTCACGGCATTCGCACAATGTACTCATACACTGCATTATGCACTGATAAACTGCTCACGGCATTCGCACACTATACCCATACACTGCATTCTGCACTGATAAACTGCTCACGGCATACTGATGCGTTTGCCTCTTATACTTTTCAACCTCCTTTCCAGATTCCCACTGTGGGAGGTGTTCCAGCTGGACCTTCTGTTCCTACCGGAGAAGATGGCAGAGTATACCCCCGCACCAAAGCGGGGTGCACCCATGTTGGGAGTAGCTCACGGGCACCCGTCCCTGATGATGATGATGAGTCCGAGGCTGAGGCAGAGGCAGAGGTAGAGGCAGAGTCGTCCGAGGAGGAGACCGGAGACGGCTCGGGCTCAGGCTCAGATGACAGCGCTGACGATGCTCCTGGACCTTCATCCAGGAAGAGGACTAGGACGGACTCCCAGGCCTGAGATCCTTTGTCATTGATCCAGATTTTTGCTGTTTTTCTTTTTCTTTTTCTTTTGTACCTTTTGCTGGTAGCTAGAGTACCTTGTACTGCCGCAGGCAGATTTTTATTTCCAAAACCATGTACTTGAAAAAGATGATGAAATGAAACAAACTTTTTGTCTGAAAAAGTGTTGCATTTGTACATTTTATAGATTGCATTGCATTGTATCATGTTGCACCTCAATGTAAATGAAATTAATCTGTTGTCTGAAAATTGAACACTTGCATCGTAATAATCAGATAACGAACCAGCCAACAACAAAACAACCCATACCAACCACTGCTCATTCTGAACACTCGGCTCATACTCTACCGGGGATTAATCTGCATACAGCTCATAACACAGCGCTTGGTTCGTTTTGCACACAGCGGATCCTGAATAAACAGCCCAAATCTGACAAGACGGACCATGAAGGTTGAATCTACTGAAGTTGAAGCACACTCAGATGCGATCTGAAACCCGGAAGCTTCAAAGAGGCCCAGGTTTTCCTGTTCGCACTTATCAGGGGTGGACCCTGTAGTTGTATGAAAGAACCAAATCATGTTTTTGCACAAATGTGGAGAATGGCACAACATTCTGAGCACAAAACGATTAATCTTTTGGAGATTGAAAAAGGGTTCTTCAAACCAGGGTATTGAGCCTACAACTGAACTCAGCGAGAAAGACTCAGCAGCAAAAATCAAAAGGTAAACTACCTGAACACAATGAGACACACTCGGAAAAGACTCAAAACAAAGGTTGAAGTAAACAAAACAAAAGACACGACATACCAACGTGCATAAAAAAAGAGACTTTAAATCACGAGGAGCCAGTTCCTCCGGGCATTATCTCCCACCCTTTTCTCAATTGTGATTCTCACATCACTCGGCCCTCAGGCTCGGTTATTCTCTCAAAACCCTTTGGCTCGCTTTTTCTCTCAACTTACACCTCTCTAATCTTTATTCTCTCATTTTTATCCCTCCCTGGGGTGTTTAATGGATGAATAGGAAGTTGTGGGTTCACGCCCGACATGGTTACCTCACGGCTGTTTCTTCTGATGGCGCTTGGTCGACGCCCCAGGTAAGGGAACGGAGTACCTTGATTCCTTCAGATTCGTGCTTCGCACTTGGTTTGATACCTCGTTGCTCGGAGGTTAAGAGAGCTTTTAGCCCTTTAATGACAGCTTCAGCTGTGCCCTTTCTGGCGGGTATGTTGACGACAGGAAAAGACAGAACACCTGACTCAGCTGTGCCCCTAGTTCATCATTTTGACCATTTTTTGTTTTCTTCCTAAAACAGTTTTGACCAAAATGAGAGTCGAATTAACACACTTGTTCAATTTTTGATTCAAAATCATGCAAGTCAGGCTATGAGCATTGAAAATTTTCCTTTTTGGGTCCAAAATTGTCTAAGTTTTGGAAAGATGAAATAGTTTTTGAGAAAATAGTCAACCTCAGTAAAAATTTTCAAAAACTATTTTTGGCAAACGGCCGCCGCCCAACGAGTGCGGAACTCACTCTCGAGATGCACAACCTCGGATCGGAGGTAATGGAAAATTGCCCCTTGTTTGAAGGACGCTGCACGGCAACGGAAAGTTGCCCCTGGTTTGAACGGCAACTCATGGCAACGGAAAGTTGCCCCTTGTCTGGATGATGCCGCAGCATATTGTAAGCAGTCCTCACTAGTGATGATCCCGACCGAACTTTCTCGGATACAGAGAAGACAAAGATGGTCAAAACCAATATATGGACACAGTCACTTTGAAGGTGTTGGGGGCTGGACTTCGGGATGAAGTTGCCTACGTATTCCAAACATGGAAATCAAGGATGATTAAAGTCCATTGCATGGACTTAGTCCTTATGAAAGCGTTGGGGGCTGGACTTCAGGACGAAGTTGCCTACGTATCCCAAACGTGGGAATCAAGCCTTACGTAGTTTCGGTTAAGGTACACTCGGGTATTTTAACCTTCACCTTTTAGGCTCTAACTTTTGCCAAGGCGCCCGATGCGGGTTTTCGACCTTGCGAGCTTTTCTTTCCTTTTTCTTTCTTCCTGTCTTTTTTTTTCTCTCTTTTGTATATTTTTTTTTTTCTTCTTCTTTTTTTTCTCTTTTGCTCTAACTTTTGCCTGGGTCGCCCTTCCGGGTTTTCGGCCCAGCGAGCCACTCAAAGGGTAAAAGTGTAACAAGTCCATGCCAAATGGTTTTAGGGTTTTGAAGCCATCCGTATCCAGGAGAGTGGCTGTTGCATTGACTTACTGAAGGACCCATCTTCGGCTCTTCGAGCAAATCGAACATTTTTGCCCCTAGTTTGGAGGGGTGCTTCTGTTCTAGCTTTACAAGCTTCTTCTAATGAGATTTGATCTTTTTGATTTGACTTTGGTGCCTCTTGTTCGAGGGCTGCTTCCAATCTGGCCACACAGGCCTCTCTTGATGGTCGATCGTTGAACACTCCGAATTGTGGTTCAAGGTTTTAAAACAAGGGCTCGAGTCTTGAGGCTGAGAGCGATCCTAAGCTGCACAATCTCAAGAGTGATTCCACACAGGTCTTCGCAGGACCGCGCAAAACATTTTGTTTTTGAAAGTTTTTAAAGAAGCGACAAATCACTCGCGCTGAAGATAGTGTGGGACCAGTCTGGATCAAGCCAGGGTCCTTCTCAGTGCTCACGCTGACAAGCATGATTTCAATCATTAAGGGCTTAGCACGCCTCTCTTTCTCTCAATTTGATCAAAGTTTGCAAAACCCGAGGAATTCCTTCCTCTTTGTTTTCACCGCAATGTTCAAAAAGTTTTGAAAAACTTAGGTCAATGCAATGATTTTCAAGGCATAAGAGAACAGGTGGAATATACTGCTGTTCCGTTCGAGTCCCCTGGCACAACTAATTTAGAATAGTAGTAAGCATGGAAACATGATAGCCGTAGCTGTTTCATTCAGATTCCTTGGTTGTAACTGGCTCCACGACAGAGACAGACTCAAAAGAAAGGAAAAGGGTAATTACAAAACAAAACGGTGTTCGAGGCAACAGCTCCGGAATCACCAGACATTCTATACAAAGGGGACTGACTCGCTACTACAAGACAGACCCATAAGCAAAAAGACTGACTCAAGACAATGAGACAGACTCAAAACAGAACAAAAGACTGACTCGACACCCAAGTCAGAATTTACAAAACTACCATTCGCAGATGCTCCAAAAATGCGTGCCAGACGCCACATCCAAAATACGCCGAGCGCCGTCCGCAGGTGGTTCACTTCCTGATTACATACTCGCAGTATCAGTATCCTCAAAATCCAATAACTGGGTAGTAACAGACTTGGCTGAGGTGGGCGGGAGGATAACTTCGTTGTCGATCAAGTCTTGCACCTCATGACGGAGGCGAAAACAATTGTCAGTAGCATGACCAGTTTGCTGGTGCTACGCACAGTACAAGGCAACATCATGTGTAGTAGGGAGATTCTTTGGGAGAGGCCGAGGCTCCAAGGGTTTAAGATGCCCCCTTTCGGCAAGGATCTGAAGTGCCTTTGAATATGGCATATAGAGAGCGTGAAAGACCCTGCGCCCTCGAGGTAGGTACTTTGAAGGTTGAGTATTCTTGCTAGACGCACTAGCGAAAGGGTCGGCGGGCGCTGCCTTGGCTTTCTGATCTTTCCTAGGTGCAGGGTTGGGAGTGGAAGGAACTGTTCTGGCATGATGAGGCCTATCTCGATTTTCTAACTGGCTTGTACTGCCTTCGGTTGGAGTGGGGAAAACATCATCCACAGCCTTAGCTACGACTGCGAATATCTGTTGTTTACTCATCCCCTCGGCTTTCAAAGCTTCGACTGCCCACAGCAGTTGTTCAATGGGATCGACATCTGCCTTTATTTTGTTCTTGCCTCTGGCCTCATCCTGATCAAGGGTTTGGGTTGATGTTGATACGTCATTATTATAGTTGGAGGCCACCTCAGGTTGGCTAAGTTCGATCACAATCCGTCCCAACAATGGGGGCTCCTGTGGTACAAAATTCCTGGCATACGGTGCGGCTGGTGGCGAAACTGACATTCCGTAAGCAAGATTCGCCACGGACCTATGGAGGTCACCTATCATTCCCATCAATTCGAATGTGGTGGGCTCACGAGCCTGATACAACTGGGGGGTCCAGACCGGGTGCGCGATAGGCGACCTGGGTGGATGCGGTACATCGACATTGGTCTCGCTTTGCAGAGTGATTCCTTAATCTAATGCAGCCGTCATAACCACAATCTCCTCTGAATTCTGCGTCGTGATAAGTCCGTTGTACTGAACGGTGACTGACGGATCAGATATCTATCTTGCCTTAGCAAGGGGGAACACTAGCTATTTTGTATCAACTCTCTGAACTGAAAGGAAAAACAAGCAGCATTTCAGCCCAAATGGATCAAACACAGATGTAGCCGAACAACTGTACTCTACTGCTGACCATTGTTGCCCGAAATCACTGCCCCTAAAATAGTGAATCGGATACCCACAGATATAACTGATTCTCATAAACTAATACTGGTGCCCTCAGGCCTGATACTCAAACTTGCAAACTGATATGTACGTTCCCTGTAGAGTTGCACTCTAAAAGCACATAGTAAGTAAAGAGAGCCAAAACACCTCTATGGAGGGGTAGGGTTTTCCTGTCCTATTTTTGTCAGGAGCTAGGGTTTCACTATGCACGCAGCAGTTTTCAAACAACCTATCATCGGGTAAGCAACCTGTCCTACTTTGGAATGGTCACTATGGATTTCGATATGCACCAGGTCGAATGGTCGAAAAGGGTGCCCTGGTAATACCGGGGTTTGTGTTCCCATACTGTCAGAGCCCACAACCGGTCAGCCTTATGGCATGCTTTGACAAAGTCAAGCCTCTGGCAAACCGTTTAGGAATGGCAGATGGCAAACACGGTGTCCTAG
This sequence comes from Camellia sinensis, assembly GCF_055761805.1. Classification (NCBI taxonomy): domain Eukaryota; kingdom Viridiplantae; phylum Streptophyta; class Magnoliopsida; order Ericales; family Theaceae; genus Camellia; species Camellia sinensis. The sequence continues at coordinate 29,282,863 of NC_138963.1, read as the reverse complement.
GCGCACCAATGCACATGCAATGCAAAGAGACACATAAATGAAATCAAAACAGGATATCATGAGTTCGAGTCAAGCTCTCTAAATCCCCAGCAGAGTCGCCAAAAACTGTAGACGTCCCCGAACGCCCCGGGAGGGAATCCCCCTCCCGTTCTGTTCGTTTTGGGTTCACTACAGTTCAGGACTCTCAAATTGTCACGGTTCTTAATCTGAACCAAAGAGTCCAAATCCGGCAAATCGTTTTGAGAAACAGATTTTTGAAAGAAGTGCCAAGCATAGACTGCTTTGCCAGATACAGAGTCGCCACCTAAATATTTTTTATGGGGGAATTTAGGAAACCCTGACTCGGTGCCAAAGGCCACGTGTCCGTCATCACCAAAGTTGCCACGGCTCGGGAGCTTGGGTACGATTGGGGAAGGTCAGCTATGAGCACCCCCTCTCGCCCGATCCGAAGATCGGCCTCTACTAACCGTGATATCCGATTTTGAAAACGTTATGTGTTCTTATTCCGGTTATTAGCCTAGAATTACTATGTTATGCGCACAGCAAACAAGTATAGACCAAATCGCCTGAATTGGAACGAAGCATTGCATATCCGTTTGTTTGAAAAACAGTTTGAAATTTGCTACTCGCAAGTAGGCTAAAGCACGGATTTCAACGAGTTGTTCCAACTCAAACAATCGAACCTTCACCAACAGGCATTCAAGCCGTTTATATCATATAAGCATCTAGCCTCATGGTAATCATGCTATTATGGCAACACTCACACGCATGCGGTATGCTAAAGCACAAATGCTTACCTAGTACTCCGAGCCAAAACAGAAACATGTTAGCAATCAATGCATGATCCAAGTCCATGTTAAGTGGCTAATGCAACGCATACAGAATGTCACTAGAGTAGGCTCGGCTAGTCTATAAATGACATGTGAAAATGCACAAGTAGCACGTATTCAAGTTAGATTTGAAATACTTACGCAGTTAGTATGATGTACCGAGCCTGGTGCATGCAAGACTAATGAATGATGCACGCATGCATAGCATAAGGTATGCTAAAGTAAACATGTCCTAATATTAACCATCAAAAGCAGGTAAGTAAAAGGGAGAAAGAAGTGGGGGTTGGAAGACATGCATACATGCACCCACACTTATTACAGATTTGCCCTCGCTCGGAGGGACCGAAAGAATAATACAAGTTAATTAACCTACAAGCTAATTAAATATTACAGACCAATTAATTAATTAGCAAATTAACTAATCTAAGAAAGCAGTAAACAGCCTCGGGAAGAGGGCCCAATGCGATGCGTGCTCGATCCCACTCGGATGTCACTGCCATGCACAAGCTGCCTCTGCTTTGACTGTTCTGCTTCTCTGAAGACTACACAAGTCCCAGGGTTGCTTCTCTGAGTTCTGTGGAGCACCACCGTCTGAAAGAATGTACTACCGGCCATGGAGAATGGTCGTCGGCTAAATATTGTGCTCTCGGCCAAACATTCTTTGCCGGTCGGCACTAAACACTACCGGCCGGCCAAATATTCCTGTTGAAACCTGCAGTTGACAGCAGCAGAGGGCAAAACTTGGCATGACAATGCATTTCAAGCAATGTATGCACCAATCACACCCCTTATCATATGCATGACTCAAAGGGATATGATTCTCGATTCTCGGACCACCAATCACGTATTTCCATGCATGATGGCCCAAGAGACCAAGTATGTATTTTGATTTCAAATGCAATGCACACACACAAACAAAGGCCCAATCCCTATCACTAGATCAAGGGACAAGTATAGACACCCCATTTTTGATCGTCCTCAAGACTTGGACGTCACCGTTTGAACACTCGGTGATTATCCATGTTTGTGTTCGTTTGGAGTTCCCGGAGGTCTCGGCTACGCGCCTTGCCTCAGGATCTCCGAACTTGACTGTTTAGTGTCTGGTTTCACACCAAACACTTGTGTTTTGCCTTGGAAGGGGAGGGAATGCCTTGTGAGACATCCCCACACACCACCGGCAGTGGCTAGGTGTCACCGGCTGGTTTTTGCTTCCATCGGCAATCTTTTATGCCGGTCGGCACATTTTGTTGCCGATCGGCACATTTTGTTGCCGGTCGGCACTCTTTTTGTCAAAATGACATTTTTGGGCAGCCGACCACTGTTCATCTACTTTATGTAGATATTTTGTGCCAGCTGTGATAGCTGGCACCGACTCTGCCTCCCTCCATACACGTGTATGGAGGGATCTCCCTCTAAGCAAGCTTGTTGTATAAGCTTTGCAAGAGGGAGTTCTATAAGAGGACAAGCCTCCTCTTGGCTCTAGGTTAGAAAGTTTGAAGGCAAAAACCAGAGCTTCCATAGATAGATACACCCTATCTCTATATCTCCCTCTCTCTCCTCCTTTGTGTGTGTTTTTTGGCCTAAAAGTGTGCTTTTACCTTACTTTTGCACTAATACACACACTATTACACCTAGCTCCGAGATTGAGGGACTTGGGGGGTTGATTCTTGAGTTTTTGGACTGATTTTGATCAAAAGAAGAGGGCTGGACCATTTGTTCTTCAAAGGATCTTCAAGGGTGAGCACTTTACTTTAGATTCCCCAAACTTGCAATAGTTTTTTACCTATCTTGCTTGCTGATTTAGCTTTTGTGCATAACATAAAAAAGGCTTACATTTTCATGCTTTAGAACTTTCATTAAGGTTGTTTTGTGGTTTGAGTGCAAACTCACCTTATTAGGCTTTATTTGGCCCCTTTTGTGCTTCCCTTGTGAGGCCTTGTTTGCTTGAGTGTGTTAGTCTTTTCACCACTAAAAACCAGCTGATTTTCAGTAATAAGGAAAGTGGTTTGAAGTCTTGCATAGGGGAGGGACACCCCTCTCCCTTCATTGTCTTATTTCCTTGCATTTTTGCTTAAAGGGTAACATGCATGCTTGCTTGATTTTTGCCTTATTTCAGAACTTTTTGGGTGTTTTTAGGTCATATGTAATCTCTGTTTTTGGGCGGATTTATATCTCTTTGCATGCTTAAAGTACTTGCTTTGCATTGCTCCTTTTGGCCTAGAAAGGCACCTTATGTTTAGGCCATGATTCTTGCATGTGTAGGCTTAGTTTCATGAAGGTTTTGGCATTGTCTTACTATGTTTAAGGTCTGTTGGCCCTTCATTTCAACCATGCTTGCATAGTTTCATGTCGTCTCTTTGTGTTTTGGCTTGTAAGCTTTGAGCATTTTCACCTCTAGCATGCATAACTATGATCATCCTCATGATTTGGCATCATTTAGGACCCCATTTCAGTCCACAAATCATGCTTGTATGCTTGCATTTGTGACCTCTTCCATGCCTTGAAGGTGTGCCCTTTTATGCCTAGATATGAGCCTTGGTGCACACACCTCTTTGGAGCCACTTTAGCTGCCATATTAGGAGGGTTTGGAGTCCTATTTTTGCCTGTAAAAATTCAGTTTTTACTTGTCTAAATCATGCCATGATTGGTCTTGTTGTTGGAAGTGAAGTGGCCCTTTTTGTGCCTTAGCCTTGGGACCATTGGATTGCTTGTTGGCATAGGTTTTTGTCCACTCTTTTAGGCACTTTTGGCCGCTGTTTTGGGGTGGATTAAGGTCTGCCCCTTTATGGTTTGAGGCCCCCTTGCATGCTTGTCTCATGACCATTGCATGATTGCTTCATTAAGTGTTGTAATATTTTGGTCCCATTGCTTAAATTGTTCGTATTCGTATTGCATTTCGCATGTCTAGCATTGCATACTTGCCATACTAGTTACATAACATTTGGCATGCCTTGCATTTCCATCTCATTGTTGCATTTTGAGCCATGCTTGCATAACATGCATTGCACTACTTGGTTTGGGGTGTCAAACCAAGTGTTGAAGGTTAAGGGGCGTTCATACCATAAGTGATGTAACGCGCCTTAACTTTCGGTCGCCGGGGCCTTTGACTTCGACATGATAAGGCTTTGGTCCTCATTTGTATGTTGCATGCATCTTTACATCAAGTGGCAAACTTGATCCCTTGGGCTATCATGCACTATTGATGGCTCGAGGGTCGAGGGCCATGCTTCCCTGAATTCAAAGCATGATAGGAAGCATGACCATGCTTACATGTGCCTGAAATCCCATGCCATACTGTCTGTCCTCTGTTTGCTGTCAAAACTGTCTTCTGCAGGAGGTTTTTGCCGACCGGCATGATTCTGCGCCGGCCGGCAATCTATTTACAGCCGATAAATCCAAAAACGGCCGGTGGAAATTGTGCACTGCCGGTGGGAATTCCCCCTAGCCAGTGGTACTCTGCAGCATGCAAGGAACCTGTCCTAGGGCTTTGGAAATTTTTAGAGAAGCAGGGCAGTATAAACAGAGGTGGCAGTGATGTGGTACGGGTTTTTCAGGCGAGCCGGGTTTCGAGCATACATCATTCGCGCATCCCGAGGCAGAGGCTGCGGCCATCCCTTTCCTTTCTTTTTGCATTCTTCCTATTAAGCAAATTAGAAATTCTGTAATAATTTTATTTGCTTATTATTTGGACTGTAATATTTATTTGTATCCTCCGAGCGAGGGCAAATCTGTAATAAGTGTGGGTGAGTGTGTGTATGTCTTCCAATCCCCACTTCTTTTTTCCCTTTTATTTACCTGCTTATGATGGTAGATTAGGGCATTTTTGAAATTAGCATACCTTATGCTATTCATGCGTGCATTCATGCATTTGTATTGCATGCATTAGGCTCAGTACATCATGCTAACTGCATTTGTATTTCAAATTCCAAATTCAATACGTGAATCAATCGATCGCATTTCACATGCAATGTTTAGGGTTAGCCGAGCCTGTCTAGATTGCATTTTTGCATGCGATGCATTAGCCATTCTTAACATGAACTAGGACATGCATGCTTGCTAACTAGTTTATTGTTTTGGCACGGAGTATGATGTAAGTATTTATGTTTTAGCATCCCGCATGCGTGTGAATGTTGTCATGACAGTATGCTTACCATGCGGCTAAATGCTTATATGCTATAAACTATTTGAATGCCTGTAGGTGAAGGTTGGATTGTCTGAGTTGGAAATACTCGTTGAAATCCGTGTTTTAGCCTACTTGCGAGTAGCAAATTCCAAAACATTTTTCCAAAACAAACGGATATGCAATGCTTATTTCCAAATCAGGCGATCTAGTCTATATTTGTTTGCTGTGCGCATAACATAGTAATTCTAGGCTAATAAATGGAATAAGAACACATAATGTTTTCAAAAAACGGATATCACGGTTAGTAGAGGCCGATCTTCGAATCGGGCGAGAGGGGGTGCTCATAGCTGACCTTCCCCAATCGTACCCTAGCTCCCGAGCCGAGACAACTCCGGTGATGACGGACATGTGGCCTTCGGCACCGAGTCAGGGTTTCCTAAAATTCCTCATAAAAAATATTTAGGTGGCGACTCTGTATCTGGCAAAGCAGTCCATGTTTGGCACTTCTTTTTAAAAAATCTGTTTCTCAAAACGATTTGCCGGATTTGGACTCTTTGGTTCAAGATTAAGAACCGTGACACAAAATCGAGTCCGAACTGTGGCGAGGGCCCACGCGGGCGCGTCTACAACAAGGCATGCATGCTAGATGGAATGCAACCTAGGCATGCAAACTAGTATGCTATATGGTGTGGAGGGGAGCATGTAAACATGCGATGTACACTAGGTACACAACCTAAGAAAACAAGGCAAACAAGCATGTCACAACTATGCAAGCTAATGAAGCATGCGAGATGTGATCTAATCATGCAAGTGTGCAAGACATGCAAACATGCTAGCAACTTGACCAAGGGAATGCATGCCAAATGCAAGTGATTTCAAGCATGCAACACATGCAACCAAAACATGCAAACGTGGATTAATGCAACAACATTTGAAAAGCATGCAAAAGGTGGATTTAAACTGAATTAGGCAGCTCTCAACTAGGTCCAAAACAATGGCTAATGTGCTCAAGAATGGAAGCCAAAACACATACAAATAGGCATGCATGTAAGGTCCAACACTTAGGCACATAGAGACAAATTTTAAGCACACTTAAAAGAGGAACAACATGGGCATATGGCATGCAATGTAAGCTCTGAAAATCATGTTAATGATGGTGCCAAAACAAGCAAACAAGGTAAGCATGGCATGCAACAATGGTCCAAGATTCAAGGCAAGCCCAAGGGTGATTGAACTACAATTAATGCAACCACACATGGCATGAATTAAATGACCAAAACCAGAGTTTTAGCATGCTAAAACAAAGCCAAAAGACCACTTAGACGGCATCTAAATGACTTACACATGGAGGCATGCACAAATGCTTAAACATAGAGCATACAACACAACCTCTTGAAACATCAATGGGGCCATGAAATGCAAGCATACAAGCATGCTAAGATGACTGAAATGATGCTATAAGTGGCGTCAAACCACTTAAATAAATCAAACAATGCATGCTCAACACTTCACATACTTAAAGCCTACAAGCTAACAATGCAAAGGAGCTATGCAATACATGTTATGGTTGACCAAAACAACCAAAAACAGACCTTAAACATGGCAAAACAAGCACAAAAGCTTCACAAAGCTAGGCCAAAAGCATGCTTGAACAAGGGTTAAAACCTAGATGCATGTTAAGGCTACAATATGGCATTACAAGGCATGTATGCTAAGCAAGCATGGTGTACCAAAACCAACTAAAAACAGAGGCATATTATGACATAATAAGCATGAAAATCAGCTAAGGCATGGCCAACACACACTTAGACTAGATGCTCCCTCAAGAGGCAAAAATGGCTCATTTCAAGGACAACAAGGAGAGGGGGTGGCCCTCTCCTTCCTAGGACCTCAAGGCACCATCCTCGCCTCTGAAATCCCTCAAGATTTCAGTGGTGAGGAGGTCCAAGCACAATGGTCCTGGTGCTCAACCGAAATGGCACAAAACAAGGGCCAAACAAGCCTTAAGAGGGGTCAAACAACCCCAAAGTTTAAAACACCCTTAACAAACTATTTAGAGCACTAAAAATCAGAACTTTTATAAGTTATACAAAAAGCTTAAAAATAGATGCAAGGTAGGCAAAAATGCAATGCAAAAATGGGAAATAAAGGGGCAAGTTTCTTACCCTTGTAGACCCTCTTCACCAATGGTGAACCAGCTGGTTCTTCAAGCTCAAACCAGCTCCACAACTCCAAAAACAACCCTCAAGGGCCTCAGCTCCAAGAAAAGGTGTGATGGTGGGTGTTTGTGTGCAAAACTAAGACAAAACACACACAAAACACAAGAGAGAGAGAGAGAGATATAGAGATGGAGGATATATGAACCCTAACCCTAAAACTCAAAACCCTCTGAAAATGCTGTCTAAATTGTCTAACCCCTCAACAAGAGAAAAGAGCCTCTCTTTTGTACACAAATAGTCTTGTAAAGCCTCCAAAGGAAGCTAACAAGAGGGCAATCCCTCCATACATGTGTATGAAGGGGGTGAAAGTGTATGCCAGCTGCACAAAAATATCTACAAAAGCAGATGCATAGTAGTCGGCCAGCCAAAAATGCAATCGACCAAAAAAAGATAGCCGGTCGGCCATCTATAGTGCCGGCCGGCCAAACATTTGGCCGGTTGAAAGAAAACACAACTGGTGGCCTCAAGCCATGGCCGGTGGAGTGTGGGGATGGCTCACAAGCCATTCCCTGCCCCTCCAAGGCAAAGCACAAGTGTTTGGTGCAACACCAGACACAAAACAGTTGAGTCGAGAGATCCTGAGGCAAGGCACGTAACCGAGACCTCCGGGAACTCAAGACGAACACAAACATGGATGATCACCGAGTGTTCAAGCGGTGACGTCCAAGTCTTGAGGACGGTCAAAAATGGGATGTCTATAACATCCTACGCAATAAAGGGGCGTGAAACATGTACTTCAGTGCCTCCGATTTTACCTCTCGAAGTACTTTGCAACACGCTCAGCTCAAAAAAGGACACCCTGTCTATATTGGCGAGAGATAACATCTGTTACTACTTTAACTACCATTCTGACTTGAAGCAGGCTTAAGCTTGGAGTAGAGGCACACTCATTCTTCGGAGCACTGACAAGGCCTAAAGAGGTACATCCGGAGTACAATCACGGAATTTGCTGAAGGTGAAACACACTCAGATGCTTCGGTTTTCCCTCTTTTCTTTTTCTTTGTAGTCTGGAACCCATATAGCTTCAAATAGGTCCTTGTTTTACTGTTCTTGCATGACCTGGGTTGAACCCTGCGGTTTTAAGAAAGAACAAATTCTTGTTTTGCACAAATGTGGAGAATGGCACAGCCCTCCGAGCATAAAACGATTTGATTGAAATTGAGAAATGAGTTCTCGATCGGGTATTGAGCCTAAAACTGAACACAGCGCACTATGACTCAACAATGGAAAACAAAAGGTAAACAACCAAAACACATCGAGTCATGCTCGGGACGACTCAAAGCAAGAATCGAGACAAACAAAACAAAAGGCACGACACACAGACGTGTTACAAAGACGAGAGACCTCTCAGTACGCGAGGAGCCAGTTTTTTTTCGGGTATTATTTCCCACCCTTTTTCTCATTTGTGATTCTCACATCACTCGGCCCTCAGGCTCTGTTTTTCTGAAAAAGCCCTTTTTCTCACTTTTTCTCTCAGTGCACATCTCTCTATTCTTCAATCTCTCATTTTTTATCCCTCCCCTGGGTGGTTGATGGATAAGCTGGAAATTGTCGGCTCTTGCCTCTGGTATTCTACCAGATTCTCATTCTTGTTCACAACAGTGAGCTTCTTCCACGGAGGGGCTGCGCTACGACTGGGCGTGTAGCAAATCTACAGCTAACATCGGTTGATGATGCTCTGCTGGGGAGTTTGGACGTGATCAAATCTGTCCAGATAAGGGAGTGGAATATCTTGTCCCATTCCGGTTCGTGCTTCGCACTTGGCTTGACACCTCGTTGCTTGGAGGATGTGAGAGCTTTCTGCCCTTTTGCGGTCAGCTTCAGTGGTGTCCTTTTCTGGCAGGTAGAGTGCCCTTTCTGGCAGATGCATTGACAACGGGGGAAAGACAGGAAGCCTGACTCAACTGTGCCCCTAGTTCATTATTTTGACCATTTTTTGTTTTTGCTTTCTACTAAAACAATTTTGACCAGTATGAGAGTTAGATTAACATACTTGTTCGATTTTTGATTTGAAAATCATGCAAGTTAGGTTATGAGCACTGAAAATTTTCCCTTTTTGGGTCCAAGAAATGGTCCAGTTTTGGAAAAATGGAATAACTTGTCGAGAAAATCAGTCAAACTCAGTAAAAATTCTCAAAAGCTATTTTTGCAAATGGCCAATGCTCAACGAGCACGGAACCTACCCTTAAGATGCACAACCTCGGATCCGAAGAAAAATTGCCCTTTATCTGAAGGACACTGCATGGCAACGGAAAGTTGCCCCTTGTTTGAATGGCACCGCAGCACATTGAATGGCAATGGAAAGTTGCCCCTTGTCTGAATGGCACCGCAACGCATTGTAGTCAGTCCTCAGAGTGACGAACACAACCAAATTCTCGGATACAGAGAAGGCAAAGATGGTCAAAACCATTACATGGACACAATTGATTTGGAAGTGTTTGTGGCTGGACTTCAGAATGAAGTTGCCTATGTATCCCGAAGATAGGAATCAAGCCTTACGTAGTTCGGGGTTAAGGTACACTCGGGTATTAACCTCTCCTTTTGCGCTTCAACTTTTGCCAAGGCCGCCCTTTGCGGGTTTTCAACCTTGCAAGCTGTGTTCTTCAATTCTTTTTCATTTCTTTTCTTCTCTTTTCTTTTTCATCTTTTTTCTTGCTCTAACTTTTGCCTGGGTCGCCCTTCCGGGTTTTTGGCCCAACGAGCCTCTCAAGCGTAAAAGTGTAGCTTTGTCCATGTCAAATGGTTTTGAGATCCCAAAGTCATCTGAATCCAGGAGAATGGTTGCTGTTCGCTGACGATGCAGGAGTCCATCCAATGGGGGGCTGAATTTGCCCTAGTGTTATGGATTGGAACTCAATTTTTCTTCAGCAGAAACTGTCTTCTTTCCTCCCTCTGAGATTTGGCATTCTTGCCGACCTTCTTTGATTTGTGGAATGATCCATCTTCGGCTCTTCAAGCACATTTGAAATTCTTTGCCCCTAGTTCCAGGGGTGCTTCTGATCTAGCTTTGCAAGCTTCTTTTGATGACATCTGGTCTTCTTGATCTAACTTTCTTGCCTCTTGTTCGAGGGCTGCTTTGAATCGGGCCACACAGGCCTCACGTTGTAGTTGACCATTGAACATTCTGAATTTAAGTCTAAGGTTTAACAATGAGGGGTCGAGTCTTGAGGCTGAGAGCGATCCTAGGCTGCACAATCTCAAGAGCGATTCCACACAGGTCTTCGCAGGATCGCGCAAAACATTTTTTTTTTTTAAATCTTTTAAGAAAGCGACAAATCGCTCGCGCTGAAGATGGTGTGGGACCAATCTGGATCAAGCCAGGATCCTTATCAGTACTCACGTTAACAAACATGATTTCATTCATTCAGGGCTTAGCACGCCTCTCTTTCTCTCAATTGATCAAATTTTTACAAATCCCGAGGAATTCCTTCCTCTTCATTTTCATCACAGTGTTCAAAAAAAAGTTTTGAAAAACTCAGGTCAATGTAATGATTTCAAGGCACAGAAAAGGCACAGCTTCTAGTCAAATACTGCTATCTCATTTAGAATTTCTGGCACAACTGGCATATGGCAGAAGCAAACACAAAAGCATGAAAAACCACTACTATTCATTCAAATCTGTTGGCATTGCTAGCTCCAAGGCAGAAACAGACTCAAAAGAAAATGAAAAGACAAACACAAAACAAGCAAGTGGTGTTTGAGGTAACATCCCCGAAATCACCCGACTCTTAACAAAACAGGACTGACTCGATACAACAAGACAAACCTGACTGACTCAATACAACGAGACAGACTCAACAAGACTGACTCGATATGAAAAGACTGACTCAAAACAAAGAGACAGACTCAAAACAACAGAACTGACTCAATACCCAAGCCAGAACGTACAAAACCCAGCATTCACAAATGCTCAAAACAGTGCGTGCCATACGCCACATCCGGAGTAAACTGAGCGCCGCCCACAGGTGGTTCATCCCTCGATCACATCACATTATCCTCCACAAGTTCACTGATCAAGTGTCGATAGACTTTGCAGGACCTCGTGCGGGGATGACCCTGTTGTCAATCAAATTTTGTATCTCGTGGTGAAGACGGATGCAATTGTCGGTGTCATGACCGGTCTGTTGATGAAAAGCACAGTACTTAGTCGGGTCATGCTTTGGAGGGAGAGGATCGGGTAGAGGCCGTTGTTCTAACGGTTTCATATGTCCTTTCCTGAGTAGGACCCCCAGAGCTTTAGACAAAGGCATATAAAGAGGGATGAAAATCCTCTTGCCCCGGGGTAGATAATCTGAGGCTCGGGGGTTTGGATTGGATGTACCAACAAAAGGGGTGGCTGTTTTGGTGGTGATCATTCCAACTTCAGAAGATCTCGCAGCTGCATCACCGCTAGTGGTCGCACTTGAATTGCGGGAAAACGCCCTCCTAGGCTACTCCTTCTCCTGGTCAATAAGGCCCTGCTTCATAGCGTCCTCGATCTGTACTCCCATCTCATGAAAATCTAAAAAGGTAGGGAAGGGGAGCACGATCATTTTCTGCTTTAGTTTGGGCTGGAGGTTGCGCACAACCATCCGTATTTGATCTTTATCCGTTGGCCTAATGGTCATCATTGAGGCCTTGGCCCTCCAGCGGGCCACGAATTCTGAGAAGCTCTCCTTTGGCTCTTGGCGGGTGACTTCAAGATCACGAGTTATGACCTCAATCTGTGCGTTGTAGGAGTATTGATCACTGAAGGCCTCAGCCATCTCTTCCCAATTCTCTTTCACAGAGTTCTCCAATTTTGCATACCAGATTGCGGCTATCCCTGATAGGGTCCGGCCAAACAATGATAGCTTCTGTAATCTGGTGAGGCCCATCGGCCTTAGTATGTCCGAAAACAGCCGCAAATGCACCATGGGATCCCCAGATCCATCAAAGCGGTCGATGTGCGGCATCTTGAATCTGTCTGGCAGCATCACAGCTGCGTCGGTATACCCATCCTCAATATCCGGGATGGACCTGACGCCTTGAGATTTCTTGAACAGCTTTTCAAGCTTGCTCACCTTCAATGCTGTGGGGTCCACCTCGGACTCAAAGGGAGAATCCGACAGGTTGGTGGGTGTTTTGGATAATTGGGGTAGGATTGGGGGTGGGGCCGGTCCTGTCGGAATGTCCGTATCTCCCTGGACATTTGGTGCCTCCTCAGGTGTTGGAACTCCTGGTGAAGGAGGGGCTTGGTGCGAAGCAGATGCTCCGGTTTGCTGTTGCAGCCTGGCGATTAGCTCAGCCTGCTGGGCCATGATCTCGGCCTGCTGTTTGGCAAATTCCGCTTGACGGGCAGCGTCCTGCTGCATGAGTTTCATACTTTCTTGGAGTTGACGCATCATCTCTTCCAGACCCGACATATTGTCCTGATCTAACTGAGCAACCGGTATATCTGTGTCTACAGTAGGCTCGGAAATCTCAACCCAACTGCTCAAAGATCACTGAACTGGTAGTTGTTGTACTGGTGGTCTGTGCCTGACTAGCCTTCTCCGGCCCTGATTATCCCTGAACTGAGTCTTTGACCTGAGAAAGTCTATCAGCATAAATCCAATGTACCCGGGGGATAGTGGAGCCTTCTGAAGCTATGATTCCTGGACTACCAAGCAAAAGAGAAAACAGGAAACATCTGAGCCCATTTTTGCCAAAACAGATATGAGCGTAGCTAAATGACCGTGCTCTCTACCAAATTCTGCCCAAAAGTCCACCTGTAAACTGATACCCTCAGGTAAAACTGATTCCCAAATACTGATGCCCGCAGGCCTGATACCCAGCCTTGCAAACTGTTACATGCATTCCTGTAGGGACACACCCTAAAAGCATATAGCAAGCAAGTGAGAGCCAAAACACTCCTATGTTGGGGTAGGGTTTCCCTCTCCTATTTTGTCAGGAACTAGGGTTTCACTACGCACACAGCAGTTTCAAACAATCTATAATCGGGTAAGCAACCTATCCTAGCTTTGGAATGGTCACTATGGATTTCGAACATGCACTAGGTCAAATGGTCAAAAAGGGTGCCCCGGTAAAACCGGGGTTTGTCTTCCTGTCGTGGCAGAGCCCGCAACCGGTCAGCCTTATGGCACGCTTCTTGAAGCGAGCCGCCGGCAAACCGTTCAGGAATAGCATGTGGCAAACACGATGTCCTAGGCGCACCAATGCACATGCAATGCAAAGAAACACATAAGTGTAGTCAAAACCAGATATCATGAGTTCGAGTCAAATTCTCTAAATCCCCAGTAGAGTCGCCAGAAACTGTAGACGTCGCCGAACGTCCCGGGAGGATGAGTCCCGTTCTGTTCATTTCGGCTCACCACAGTTCAGGACTCAAAATCACGGTCCTGTATCTAATCTCGCAGAGTGCAATGCAAGACCGATGAATCATCAAAGAGTTCAAATCCAGAAAATCATTTTTGAAAATAGATTTTTTTGAAAGAAATGCCAAACATGGACTGCTTTGCCAGATACAGAGTCACCACCTAAATATTTTATTTTGGAAAATTTAGGAAACCCTGACTCGTTGCCTAAGGCCACGTGTTCGTCATCACCAAAGTTGCCTCGGCTCGGGAACTTGGCTACGATTGGGAAAGGTCACTTTGAAAGGACCTAGTTAAGGTCCAAAAAAAGGCAGAAAGGATACAGGGTCCAGGAAGCCCAAACCGGTGACGTTCCGCTGCTACAGTCGAGTACTCAGTGAGCAATCGAACTAGTTGTTGGGTGTACCTGCAAGCACAGCCAAGTCTCAAGGACGGTCAAAAATGGGGTGTCTACACCACTGCCCTCTGTAGACGACGATGAGAAGCAAGAATTCGGGGACGAGCCCCTTCCTCCCATGGTTGGGGGTTAATGTTTTCTTCGTTTCTCCATTTATACTCTATGAATTTACAAAGAAAAGCCACACAATTGTATTGATATATCTCACTCAAAGCTTACAAGAAACAGAGTATTCATCCTCTGTCAAATCTCTCAAAGTCAGGGAGATAGATCTTCCCTCTATCAGCTTCTATAAATCTTAGCTAGTAATTGAGCTATTTACAGAAGCTCTTACCAGTGTGAAAGCATGGCTGGAGCTATCTGCAAATCATGGCTGGAGTCTTCTTCTTCTTCATGTCTAAGTATTTGACCCTTTGACCATGGAAGCTCCATTGAAGCAGCCATGCTTCTGCACAATGTATAATGTGTAGCAAGTTCATTTCCAACACTTTCTGCACCTTATCGGCTGTATATACTCCTATAGCATACTAGAATGTTTTGTTGATTGTTAATTTGAGTTTTGGGATGATGGGATATATATTTCAACGGAAAAACCCGCAGCAATCCTAGAAGGAAAAACAAAGGTAACAATCATCAAGAAGACGACGACACCACTGGAAGAAAACGAATTAAAAGTGATGCCGGAGCTCACTGGGGCAGGACCCGGCAGCGACAGATCCGGAGTGGATCTTGTGACGGTCTTAGATGTCAGCGGTATCATGGAGGGAGAGAAGTTAGAAAAAATGAAAATTGCCATACTATTCATGATCAAGAAACTTAGCCCGATTGATCGTTTGTCGATTGTCACATTCAACAGGGTCTCCGACAGGTTGTACCCATTGCGGCAGACAACTGAAAATTCTCAAGGGGAGATTGAAAATCTGGTCAATGCTTTAGTTGCTTACGGTGGCACAAACATCTCTGCTGGTCTTCAAACGGGCTTAAAAGTGCTCAATGAACGCAGACTTACTAGCGGGCATGTAGTTGGCATTATGCTTATGTTCGACGGCCAGCAAAACATAGGTGGTGATAATGCCCGAGTTTCGGTCGGCAATGTGCCCGTATACACATTTGGTTTTGGCACAGACCACGATCTGAGGGTACGTTGTATTGAAAAAAATAATTTCATTCATATTGATTTTACAGGATACAAGAGGATGTTGATATTATCTGTTTAGCAATCTATTTTATGGAGGAATTAACAGCTAGTTGTACACTAATCTAGGCTAGCTAGAGTCTTGGGTGATCCATACTTGGAGGATGTTGATATTATCTGTTTAGTAAATTTGGTTATTGTATTGGAATTTCCTTTAGTAAATTAGGTGATCCCTACACATTCACTGCACATAGTCTGCTATATTCCCAGACTTTTATTTTTTATTTTTTATTTTTTCCTTTCCTTATAACACTGTGATGTGGGAAAATTAGTATACAAAACCTGTGAATTTTGGAGTGATGGTTAGCATTTTTCTAAGAAAAAATTGTAAAAGTTGTAGTATATAGTATAACTGATGTAGGATAAGATTTTAAGAATTTTTATATTTTTTAGTTTTAATATTTTTGATATATTATTTTATTAAAATTCTTGTAATTTAGTATAAATATTTTAGAATTATTTTTCTTACAAATATTAGCTCTAATGTAGAACAAGATTTTAAAAATTCTTAAAATCTTGTCCTACGTTAATAACTTTAGTAATTCCTGTACGTGTACTCTTTGATATAGGTGCTCAATGCCATCGCAAACCACAACATGGGAGGAACGATCTCAGATGTTCGAAACTAGAACAACTTGAGTATTGCATTTTTCCAGTGTTTGGCTGGGCTTCTCACCATGGTTGTTCGGGATCTGAAGCTCATTGTCACAAAAGCGGAATCCACAATCCTTAAGGTGTCCGCCGGAAACTATCCACTATCCTACGACGATGCTACCGGCTGTAGACACCCCATTTTTGACCGACCTTAAGACTTAGATGTCACCAGTTCAGCGCTTGGTGATGTTGCATAATGTGTTCGTTCAGAAGTTTCAGAGTTGCGACCGTGAGCCCTGCCTCCGGACTTCCGAACCCTTTTTTGTACTTTGCCTCGGTTTGCGAACCAGGCTCGATTTTCTCTGTTTCTTTTCTTGAGGGGAGGGAGAGGTCTAGTAGACCATCTCTCAGTGGCCGTGGGCTACATTTTGTGGCCGTAGGCCATTTTGCCCATTTCGGAGTCCGGTTTCCGGTTTTTCGGGACCGTTGGCCGTGTGCCTCGGTTCGGGACCGCTTAACCATCTCCGTTTGCTCTGATTTTTGGCATACTCCTTATTTTCTCCCTTTTGAGGGACACTGGGGTCTGAGAAACCCACTTCGTGGCCGAATGCCACTTTCGGTGCTTAACAGCCCATTTTCGGGACCCCGAACTGCGTGTTTTGGCCCCCGAACATTCGTTTTGCATCGGTTTTCGTTCATTTTTGGCAGTTACCTCTGTTTTATCACCGGCCAGGTCACTGAAGGGTGAGAGGCCAGTAATTGTTGCAGCAACCAGTTATACATCCTCCGACGCCCTCCGGCGCCCGTTTTTCACACTTCCGGGCTAATGTTGAACACCTTGGGCCCACTTTCTTGAACTTTGAACCACATATTTGTGTTGTGCACACATGGGAGGATCTTAATATCATATGGCCGGCCATTAATTTTACTTGACCCTTTTGACCCCCTCCTTCCGGGCTAATGTTGAACACCCTTGAGCCAATTTCTTGGACTTTTAACCACAGGGTTGTGTTGTACACACATAGGAGGACACCATCAGTTGGTGGCCGGCCACTAAATCAGCTTGACCCTTTTGACCCCTAGCCGGCCGGCTAGGGGGTGTGGCCGGCCGGCCACCTGTAGCAAAAATACCTGGCCGGCCGAAATCCTCGCACTGTGCACTTTACAGCTGTAGGGCTTTATCCCCCAGAAAATATCTTTATCCGGGGGATATTTTGTGGGGGAAAGTTTGTCTCCTTTTCCCCCACCTTTACACCCCATTTTTGGCCCTTATAACCAGCTGGTGGCATCACATATAGGGGTTGGAAAAATTGTTCTTCAAGCCTCAAGATCCATATCTCCCTCCATCCTTCTCATTTGCTTAAAAATCCTTAAGTCCCTAATCACCATTTCTTCATCACCACCAAGCTCTACCATCACCACTTCATTTCCAGAAACAAGGAGAGCTTCTCAAAGGCTAAAGGAGCTGCAAATTGGTCCAAGAAGCAACAAAAGACTTGTCTCCAAGGGTGAGTTACCATTTTCTTTTTTTTGAGCTTTTCTTTGCAATATTTCTTAGCCTCTCCTTCTTATACATTCAAGCTCCGGCCCTAACTGAAAGTGGCCCTCTTTTGAGCTCATTTTCACTTTTCATTAAGGACTCAACCCTGTTTGAGCCCTCCATGATGCACTTGCTTCATTAATCCTCTTATAGGTCATAATCTTGCATGCTATTTTTGGCCCATGAGTAATCTGTTTTTGAGCATGATGTAATCTGTGAATGTGCTTATTTTGGGCCCTTCTTCAACATTGTTGAAGGGCCCCTCACCATTTGATGCCTCCATGTGCCAGTTGTAGTTATATCCCTTATTTGGCCCCATTTTTGCATAAATTGGCAGCCCCCTTTGCTTTTGTTTTTGGCCATTTTACAGTTCTGGAAATAGTCTTCTTTTGGCCTATTCTACATGTTTTATTAAGGGTCTTTGGCCGTTTGTGGAATATTTTGCATACCTCATGTTATAGCCCCTTTTGAGCCCTATTTTGCATTGCATTTCTAGCATATTTGTATACTGTTTTTGGGTTTTTACAGTTCTGTGAATATGCTTATTTTTACTCCCTCTTTCATGTTGTAGAAGGTAATTTTTCAGTTTGGATTTTTCTTATATCACTTGCTTCATTACCCATCTCTTGGCCCCTATTCTTGCATGCCATTTTTACCCTACCTATGCTTGCTGTTTGGCCATGTTTATAACTGTGAAAGTGCCTTTTTTGGGGCTTCCTAGCTTCTGTCTTTGCATTGCATGTCCATATTGTGCATGTTTGGCATAGCTATAGGCCATTTCGGGTGCCTAAATTCGCATTTCGGGACAATTCCATGCATTTGGTGTCATTTCGCCTCATTTCGGGACTGTTTTACCCCATATTTCATTGCTGAAATTCTGTTAGAATGATTGCTTTCCATTTCATGTCATTGCATCGCGTGTGTCATTGCCTCGGTTTGCGTGCCCGTGTGCACGCATTTCGAGACACTTCATTTTTATCCGCCGGCATCCTATGTGAGTGTGGCTGAGGCTCTCTCATGTTGGTATAAGCCCATATCATGTTTTCATGTCATTGCATCGCGTGTGCCATCGCCTCGGTTTGCGTGCCCGTGTGCACGCATTTCGAGGCACTTCATTTTCATCCATCGGCCTCTTATGTGAGTGCGGCTGAGGCTCTCTCATGTTAGTATAAGTCCATGTTGCATTCTATATGCCATTTCCATGCCATTGCATTGCATATGTCATCGCCTCGGTTTGTGTGCCCGTGTGCACGCATTTCGAGGCACTTCATTTTCATCCATCGGCCTCTTATGTGAGTGCGGCTGAGGCTCTCTCATGTTAGTATAAGTCCATGTTGCATTCTATATGCCATTTCCATGCCATTGCATTGCATATGTCATCGCCTCGGTTTGCGTGCCCGTGTGCACGCCTTTCTAGGCACTTCATTTTCATCCATCGGCCTCTTATGTGAGTGCGGCTGAGGCTCTCTCATGTTAGTATAAGTCCATGTTGCATTCTATATGCCATTTCCATGCCATTGCATTGCATATGTCATCGCCTCGGTTTGCGTGCCCGTGTGCACGCATTTCGAGGCACTTCATTTTCATCCATCGGCCTCTTATGTGAGTGCGGCTGAGGCTCTCGTGTGTTAGTATAAGTCCATGTTGCATTTTATATGCCATTTCCATGCCATTGCATTGCGTATGCCATCGCCTCGGTTTGCGTGCCCGTGTGCACGCATTTCGAGACACTTCATTTTCATCCGTCGGCCTCTTACGTGAGTGTGGCTGAGGCTCTCTCATGTTAGTGTAAGCCCATATCGCATTTCATATCATTTGCATTGTGTATGTCATTTTTTCGGTTTGTGTGCCCGTGTGCACGCATTTCGCGGCATCTCATTTTCACAGCATAGTGCATACTAGGTTGTATCTTAGATCGCATTCATGCATTTCCTCGGTTTGCGTGCCTGTGTGCACGCATTTCGAGGCATGTCATTCCATAGCATTGTGTATCTTAGGATTGTATCTTAGTTGCATTTCATGCATGTCATGTATATTGCATCGTGTTCGGGATAGGAGTTAGCCCGGGCACGGGAAACGAGGTACATTCCGTACTCCGAGTGACGAAATGTGTCTCAATTCCCCAGTCACCGACACTCCGGATCATCCATGATGGAGTTAGGTTTTATTGTGTTTTCATGTGCATTCATCCTATATTGAATTGTGCAATTCGACTCCTCGACCATCATGTCTCGGTATGCGTGATTGGTGGCACGAGGATCGAGGCATGCATATATTTGTGAAAATACACTGCTATGCCCCTTTCCTGCTCTCTGTTGCAGCAAAATCAGGAATCAGCAGTCTTCCGGGGCTCGGCGCGCTTTCCAAGAATAAACTGCTAAACAGAGGCTAATTGGGGCATCCCGGTGGATTTCTGCGCAAGGCAGCCTAAATGTACATCATCCATCAAAAGCAAGGCAGTCTCTGGCTTGCATGCAAGTTTTATTTGTTTTCTTAGTTAATTTGTTAATTAATTAAGAATTTGTATATTATTTGGACTGTAATATTTGGACTGTAATATTCTTTTATTTGGGACTGTATATTTATTCGGACCCTCTGCGCAAGGGCACAACTGTAATAAGTGTGCGTGAGTGTGTTGTATGTCTTCCCACCCCACGTCTTGCTCCCTTTTATTTATCCGCTTATGATGGTTAGATTAGGGCATATTTCAATTAGCATACAGTATGATAGCATGTTTGCATTCATTCATCTGTTTTGCATGCACCGGGCTCGGCGCATCATACTAACTGCATTGTACTTTCAATTCCAAATTGAATACATGATTAGTTGTCGCATTTCATATGTCATGTTTAGAATAGCCGAGCCTGCTATAGTTGCATTTTTGCATGTGTTGCATTAGGCATTTCTGTGTACTTAGGATCATGCATGATTTCTAATGTAGTCTCTATTTTTTTGGCTTGGAGTACTCGGTAAGTTTTATGCTTTAGCATACTTGCATGCGTGTGAGTGAATGCCATTAATAGCATACTTACCATGAGGCTATATGCTTATGTGATATAACTGCCTGAATGCCTGTGGGTGAAGGTTGGGTTAGTTGGATTGGGACAATTCATCAAATGTTTGTTTTAAGCCCACTAGATAGTGGCAAAACCATGTTTTCTAAAGCCCACCTGAGGGTGGCAAAATCTGCATTTTAAGCCTACTTGCGAGTAGCAAACCATTTTTCAAACAAACAAACATAAAATGTTTTGTTCCAATCCAGGCGATCCAGTCTATACTTGTATGCTGTGTGCATCACATAGTAACCTAGGCTAATAACCGGAATAAGAGCATACAATGTTTTCAAAAATAGATATCATGGTTAGTAGAGGCCGATCTTTGATCGGGCGAGCGGGGGTGCTCACGAAGTGACCTTCCCCAATCGTACCCAAGTTCCCGAGCCGAGGCAACTTTGGTGATGACGGACACGTGGCCTTTTGGCACTGAGTCAGGGTTTCCTAAATTTCCCAAAATAAAATATTTAGGTGGCGACTCTGTATCTGGCAAAGCAGTCCATGTTTGGCACTTCTTTCAAAATCTGTTTTCTCAAAACGATTTGCCGGATTTGGACTCTTTGGTTCAGACTTAGAACCGTGACGACAAAATCGAGTCCGAGCTGTAGCGAGGTCCCCCCGCGGGCTTGTTACACCGGCTCTGTGACTGTTTCATTTGGCGATCTTTACAACAAAGAGGTACGCAAGGTCATAGTGGACCTTCTTCTCCCTCCTGCTAGTAGTCCGGTAGGCTCGAATGTCCTCAACATCACTTACACATACAGGTCAGGTGGTACCAATATTATCAAATCCCTGCATTTACTAGCTAGTAGAATAAATTATGTTTCATTTGTTCGATCGACTATTTAATTTGACTCGATGATCGATCTGACAAATATAATGGATATGTGTATGCATATAACGCGCGTGCAGCTCTGGTGGGAAAATTGTTTGATGCCAGGCCGATAATCATTATCGTAAGCCGCACAGGCAGGACATCAGTGGAGCCAGAGAGGAAGGAGGTGATGATGGAGGAGAACCGTCTCCAGACTGCACGGATGATAAAAGAATCAAGAGTCATGGCTGACGACAAGAATCTGGACGGTGCTCTTGAGAACCTCGTTGAAGCCCAAAGCTTGCATGAGAACGTGGTTAATGATGAGTTTAACCCGTTGATTGGGATGCTGAGATCTGAGTTGCAACAGATGTCGAGGTTGATGAAACCACATGCAATCTACGAAAAACTAAAAACGAAAAACAAAATAAAACAAAACAAAATTTTGAGGCATCCAAACTTTAAAAATCTCCTTCCGAATATCCAAAACCTGTCTCAACCATTCTGAATCATCCAAACAAAATTCTAAAAACCTTTAATTTCAATTCTCAAAGCAAAAACTAAGAAGTGGATCTCCATATCAATTTTGTCGAGACGACTAGGAATAAATAGAAAAATCAAAAGAACTCTCATTTCGAAATAAGGATTCAGTCTCCATTAGATTGTCCCCCGCTAGATTAAGTGATGTTCCTTGAAGGAAAAAAAAAAATGCATTAGAATAAATTTTTTGGACTAAATTACATTACAAAAGTATATATATCACTTTTTTCATTTGAACTCAAACTTATATATATATTACTTGAGAAGTTTGTGAACTATGTGATACTTGGAAAGACAAAGGTTGTGATAGTGGATATCTTGGTGAATATGAATTAGTATCACATATGACAAGATTATACCCATAATTTATCAATTGTGGCCAATAGGGACTCCCAACATCCTACTCCATAAAACACCGTAAGAAGTAAATACACTAGTACAATATAGTCTAAAAAATAAACAAATAACATAAAACAAGAGCTAACATGCGGTTGGCTTAAAGATGAATTTTGAACATTTATGATACACAATTTATAAAAATAAAGCATGTAAGTAATACATTACTCAAGCCTAGCCCTAACCCAAGGCAAGCAATGCAGCCGCCTTGGGCCCCAAAATTTGTCAAAATTTAAGGGGCCCAAAATATTATTAGTTCATATAATAATAATAATAATAATAATAATAATAATAATAATAATAATAATAGTCAAAATGGAGGCCCGGCCCAAAATTCTTCAAGTCCAGAAACAGTTCAGACAAAAGGCCCCAAAAAAATTGGGGGTTCTAAATTAGAATATGAAAAACATTGGGAAAATGTTGTAAATAATGAGATTCTATCACTTTAGCACTTCCTTTCGTCTCTCCCTTGCTGCAAAGTGTTCGAATCTCTCAAAGAAATTGTGAGAAACCAGAAGCTAACGGCAACAAAGAAACAAGTTCAGACAAATTAGAAACAAATTCAGACAAGTTTACTGGTGACGATTTGACGAAGCAATCGACAAGGCATCAATCATCGAATACTAATAGTCCTCTCTCTCTCTCACTCTCTTTCTTTTTGCCCTAAATCTTATTTACGTGCCCTAATTATTTTTGTGAATTCACCATTTAAAAATAAAAAAAAAAAACATTATTTGAGGACTTGTGTCTTATTAATTTATTTGTTTTCTTTAATTATTGATTTCATTATTTATTTATTCGAGGACTTGCTTAATTTTGGTTTGTGCCCTAAATCTAATTTTCCCTATTTCTTGAATCTAATTTTTGTGAGATAATTTTGTTAATTTCAATTTAATTTAAACTTTGTCATGCTTTTGTTTGGGTTGGATCAGATATTCTCTTCAATTGTTAGTGAATTCTGTTATGTGGGTGTTCTCTTAATTAGTACTTTTGCATCAAAAAAGAGCAATAGTTGATAGTTAATTTGTTTAGTTTTTTTGTAAACTGAGTTTGCTAAAATATAAAACAATAGTGTTATATTTTTATCTTTTTCAGTTCTTATAATGATTTTCCTTTTTTTTTCTTTTTTTCTTTTTTTCTTTTTTTCTTTTTTTCTTTTCTCTGTGTGTGTGCGCGCGTGCGCGCGTGTGTGTAAGTAAATTATAGTAATGTAAGTTCTTTTCATTCCCTACAGTTTTTTTTTTTTGAAGGGCCTCAATTTTAATGATCCGCTTTGAGTTCCGAAAAATTTAAGACCGCCCCTGACTTTACTAAAGCGAGTAGGTTGTGGAATAACTTTTTTTTTCTTATTCATCATCTCATACCAAGGTTTTAATCTACCTCTCCCCTTACGTCCAACATCTTTCTTCTTTATTCTCTTAATGTGTGCAAAGTCGGGGTCATCCACATCTAATTCTTTGGTACCAAAATTTCCAACTCCGTTCATCATATTGTTCACTTTTATATGCAATTCCTTAATCCCTTCATCAACTAATTAAGACAGGTTTGTGCACAAATGATTGAGTTGTTAATTTTACTATTCTTGGACAAAGATCTCTATAATGTACTAATATTAACAACTTCGGATCATCCTTATCCACTATACCATTTTCCTCCTCAACTTTGCAATCTTTTGCATCCAATCTCCATGGGCCTAATATATACTTTTCGAGAATTTTCATAACATTCATTCTATCAAGTGCTTTGATTGCATGACTACATAAAATTCTAAAGCTTTCAAATTTCTTACAAGTACAATTAATGTATTTCTCGACAACATTTTTCTCCTCTTAGCCTAGTAACTTCCACCTTACCCTCCACAATATACTCTGCATCATTACCTTACAAGCCAATCACGCACTTAACTTACACTTCTAACTCATGGAATTACTTCACTTGACAACAAATGGACATATCCAACTCATAATGAAATAAGTCAAAGATAAGAAGGGTGTACAAACTCGCAACCTGAATTAAAATGGGAGACTTTTTCAATTTCATTCTTGGCAACTTTTGTCTAGAATCATATACTGCAGAAACTTCCTCATACCGCTTATCTACAACAATTCGATTGAAGTGAGTAAAGAATTAAAAAATGTTATGATCGGCTTTCAAATATCCCCTGAATGTTCCATCCAAATTTTTACTAAATTGTGTGCTTCGCATTCCTCTAGTAAATACCCGCATCATATACACGTGCGCCCACTGCTCTCTTTTTGTCCAAGTTTTCTTCATCCATTCATTCTCTTGCAAGCTGTATTTATCAATCAAAGAATTCCAAGTTTCAATTAATTCATGCTCATTCTTGTAGTCATAAATGCAAGTTTTTAAATCGCTACTAAATTTTGAACCACTTTTGAACAAGTAATCTAAATGCTTCAAAGTATTTTGCATTAGGTAAAAGTGCACAACCCATAAAAAACCCCAGGTATCATTTGTGAAATTGCCTTAGCCATTACTTGATCTTGGTTTATGAAAAAACTAGTAGGCTTTTTTCCTGACATTGCATCCAAAGAAGTTTCAAATGACTGTACAGTTTCATCATACAATAATGATGCACCAAAATAAAGTGGTTAAAGCCAAAAAATAAAGCAAGCGGACGATACTCCTTATTTGTTCGAAAAGTTGTGTTGAATGACATAACATCACCAAAAAGCCTATAATATGTTTTCATCTAATGATCAGTCCAAAAAATATTAGTAATCATCTCATCTACATCCAACTGAATGGCATAGTAAAAATATGGATTTTCTGCCACTTGTTGCTAGAAATATCTTAACAGACTCCCTACTTCACCATACTGCAAGTTTCTCTGTCTTTTTTTGCACATAAATATTTTTTCTGATCTTCCCACATGAACCCTACAAATTCTTCCCTCCTGCTATAGCACTAATAAGATCATGTGAAACCTTAAGAGATATTCCAGCCTCATCAACTATACCAAAATTCATACCCTGAGCATCACGTACATTTCTTCTGAGATGGCATCAAATGGGTACACTAAGGAAGATACAAATGGTGGTTGTTATCAAACTTTAAAACAATCCACTTTGACAAGTCCCACTTAAAATATATATGCATGAATGCATTACAATTTGTTCTTGTCTCACTTCGATTATTTTTTATCATCGTGTGCCATTTATATTTTCCCCTCTCTCCCTCCTTACAACAATCAAACTTTCTACTAGTCATAACATCATCTTTCTTTCTTTTGTTACAGTAATCTTTTCTAATGCTAAACCCCACAATTCTTCTATATTCATTGTAAAACTCATTTGCAGCTTCTTCTGATGGAAACTCCATACCAAAATATGGCGATTTATCCTTGGCCAACTCTTTTATTTCTTCGATGCATCTCTCAGGTCCACCATCATCAATTATAGCATCCTCCATTTCAACACTACCAAATATGAAGGGAAAAAAAATGAAACAAGAATTTGAGCAAAAAGCCATTAATTAATTTCAAATGCTGAGTAATTAAACAATTCAATGAAATCTAATAAATCAATTAATAATGTAAATTAATTAAAAGGGTAGCGGAGAGGGGGGAGAAATCTAGTACAGTGGCATTGGAAATTCATTGTGTCTAACTAGATTATAATATACAATTGCAAAATTATATTAGAATTAGTATATTATATGATATAGGGAACCCTTTGGTAGACACCCTTAACAATGTGAACCATATGCCCCCTTATTATATAATTTTTTGTATTTTTGTCACAAATGTAATGTTATTTTTTGTTGAGT
This sequence comes from Camellia sinensis, assembly GCF_055761805.1. Lineage (NCBI taxonomy): Eukaryota > Viridiplantae > Streptophyta > Magnoliopsida > Ericales > Theaceae > Camellia > Camellia sinensis. The sequence continues at coordinate 29,257,038 of NC_138963.1, read as the reverse complement.
TATGACAATTTATGATTAAAAAATTAAGTTCGTATTTTGTGGTAAGGTTATATTTTTTTTATTGAAACTTTTTTGAAACCATTAAATGCGTAACATCACCACAAAAATACATAATATTGTTGTAAAAATTTGTAATATTTCTACAAAAATACATAACATTGCTACAAAAAAATTTATTTATGAATTCCAAATTATTGTTACTCTTTAAAAAAATTATATAATATTTATACAAAAATACCTAAACATGTACAAACAAAAAAAATTACACAACAAATAAATTTTCTTATAATATACAATTGTGTTTCTCAATCCACTTACAGAAAAACAAACCAACCATTATACTTGTTGAACCACTAACACACTGTACAAAATAAAATAGGAAGCACATATATATATATATATATATATATATATATATATATATATATATATTTATATCTCTATATATATAGATACACATACCAGTTTGTTGAACAATAATGGTCCCTAAATCTGGCAAAAGGACGGTAAATCGAAGATGGAGAATACCGTTCAATCCGTTTAAGAGATGACAAAAATGTATAAAAATAAAAATAAATAACTAGTTGTTCAACTTCAACATACTGTAAAGCGGTGACCTTTTGCTTAAGGGGGACGATGGCCGATAGCTAGATTGTTTTGTTATAATAAAATAAGAATCAATGTAACCCTAAAAAAAAAATACAAAAACAGAAAAATGGTGTCGTTTCAATGGCATAGCGGACATAGCAGGGAGGGAATGATTACAGTGACCTCTCATCCCCACATATTAGCATATGCCACTAAATGCAGTGAGCACACAGTATTCTTGAGTAAAAGGCGAAAGAATAATACGCTTTGTGCTCATTGTGTGGTTACGTGCCTTCAATGTATTGCTTCAAAGGCTTCATATTGCAGCTCTTGCAGGGTGAGTCTTTCTTTCTCAATCGATGTGGGATTTTTTTATAATTATTTATTCAAATTACGTTTTATCAATATTTAAGTGCCCCATTGCACTTTGGAATTAATCTTTGACCCCGTTTGTTTTAGGAAATAGAGGTGGGACCCACTATATGTTGTGTTTGTTTTGGGAGATAGAGAGGGGATTCACAATCCCATGGGATTAAAGTGGGTCTTGGTGTTGGGATTGAGATGGAGGAGGTGGATATGGTATTAGGAAATTAGTCCCATGGGATTAGGTTTTTTTATTTTTATTTTTTTTACATGTTGGGAATTTTTTTTTAACATTAAAGTTTAATGTTTTTGTATTTTTTGTTAAGTAAAAATCATAATTTTATTTGTTTTAATATTTTATATTTCTTTTATGGGGTAATAATTTAACAATCCCCACATTAACAACTACCATCAAAACAAATACAATTTTACTTAATCCCCTCACTAACAATTCCCTCACTATCAATCAACTCACTATTAATCTGCCCAGGCCATGTTTGTTTGGCGGACTGGATTAGGTTGGATTAGCATTCCCATGACTAATAGTCCTAGGATTACGAATCCCTTTGGATTGTATATCATATCCTATGTTTGGATTGAGTTAGGATTATAAGGAGGGCCTAATAGTCTAAACTTTGGCTTAGTCGTCCAATTTATATCCCACCCCCCTCTCTGAGATTGAATAATCCATCGTATGTGAAATACCATATCCGGATGAATTTAATTGTTTAACCTAACATCGGATTAATAATTTTATTTAACTATTAGTCCAATCCCAAGCTCATGTCTACCCAAACAAACATGGCCTCACTACCAATTCCCTTCATTCTACTTCTGAAAACAAATAGGACCTTTATTAATTCCCATCTTGACTTGGCCCATTCTAGTGGGACAACTCCTCTGAGTACTAACATACACATTTTTTTTTTAGCCTGTAAGGTTCTCTATGTTTAGGATTAGTACTTTGTGATATTCAAAAAAAAAAAAAAAAAAAGAAAAGGATTAGTACTTTGTGTTCATCAAAGTTTCCAATTATCAATACTAAGTTTGATTAGTTCAACCCTAGTTAGCATAATTATCATCTAATTGATATTTAAACTAACAATTCAACCATCTCTATGACATTGTTTTGTTGTCGATTTTTCTTATGAAACTAATGCAAATTAATTTAGTTGGCTAATTTATATATATGTCAAATACACTCTGAAGACCAAATATATTTACTACTTCAAATTAAAAGACCTCTTGTTGCTACAATCCCCCTCGTTTATGACTTGTACATTTTGATGCGTCATCTATGAAATAATAAAAGTGATACATTTGTATAGTTGAGATCAAAATGTATAGGATTATAGATAAAAGGATAAAGTGATATTCACTAATAGTTAAAAATGTGAAAATGCATCAAAAGAATAAAGAATAGTTCCATTTGTACTGATCGTTTAACTGCATGCCTTGATACATTACTCGAGGGACATCTTATACCTTGAGCACTGCTCCTGTGGGAATTTATATGACCATTTACACTTCAACTCCCAATTATAGTTCAAATGAATGTGATCTCTATTTCTTAATCCCAAATGTTGGGCATTTTTTTTTCTTTAAATGAACCTAAATGAAGTTTTTTTTTTTTTCAATTATTAAAATGCAATAATGAGCAAGAACGCTTCACATAGCCCCCTGAAGACCAAGCTGCCTTTTTTTTTTTTTTGTCTTTCTAAATTTATAGTAAAGAATGCCATAAGTAAGTCAAAAATTCTATCTCCTAAGTTAAGCTAAGAAAATTTTATAATATAACTATAGGAGATCATCCAATTTTGGATGAAACCCTTCAAAAATTAAAGTATGCCACTAATCGCAATGAGCACACAGTGTTCTTAGTAAAGGTAAAAGAATAGTTCGTCTCTACAAGCATATAGTAATAGATCCCACATCAAGGTCCAACATACATTATTTAGAACTCATACCCACTTAAAAGCTTAAGCTTGTAAGTAGAGAATCCATCTAATATATATTAAGACATATCTCCTTTTACTCTTTATTCGATATAGGATTCTACCTTCACACACGCTCCAACATTTTTGATATATTGCTTCAAAGGCTCCATAATGTAGTTCATGCAGTGAGTTTTTCCTTCTTTGCCAATGTGGGATACTTTTTTTTTTTTTTAATCATTTATTCAGATTTTTTTTTCCATCTGTATTCAAGTGCTCCATTGGACTTTGGTATTAACACCATGTATCTTAATTAAATCCCAACTTGAGATTTGACCCCTAGTAGTACTTTTGTTCATCAATATTACCAATTATCAAATACTAAAGTTTAATTAGTTCAATATTAGTTAACATCATTATCATCTAATCAATATTATAAATTTACAGTTCAACCACTACAAGAAAATGCACCTTTGGCAACCAAAATTGGCGACTAGAAAAATTGGAAATGTGTTTTTCAAAGTTCCGATTTTTTCTTTAAAGTTTATGTTATCTGCATAGAATTTTACCAAGGCATGGATGTTAAGCATCCATAATGATGGGATTGTGTCAATTAAAATAGTGTGAGTGAGTTGTTTGATAGTTATAATGGAAGATGAACTCGATTACACATATCTACCCTTCAATATAAAAGTAAACCCTAGTAAGTATTGAAATTAAATTTTAACAATAACTCTCATATTATCATTTTTAAAAATCTGACAATAACTCTAAATAAATTGTATTTTTAATTTTTAAACATCTCTTAAAAAGCCATTTACTGAAATTAATCTTTTAATAATCAATTACATTCTAAAACATTTTTATAAGGAAATTTTATCTTTTGGCCCTGTATCACTGTTTGATCATCTGTGTGTAAATGTAATATATATATATATATATATATAGAGAGAGAGAGAGAGAGAGAAAGGGAATGAGGGGATGAGGGAGGAGATCAATCTTGATTGGGTTAGGGCTGGTTATGGTATTGGGAATTGCTGTGCACTTGAGGCTTTGGTAATTTTATATTGAATTTTGACTTTAACCTCTGTTTCATTTCATTTGTTCTCTTATTGAAGGGTTTTAATGCTTTGGTCTGCCTATTACTACAAATAATGAAGGAAACAGGGTTTGACCTAATATAAACTATGAAATCCTCACATTTCAATTAGGAATCCTTCAATTTCAGCAATTTTGTGTTGTGTTGTGTTCTTGCTAAATCGAGCCAGATAATTTAGACTTTATGACTTCTCAGTGAAAATTGACTTTTGTTGTGTATCTTCTTCAATTAAGCACCACTACATTGCAGCACAAAATGGATTGTAAAGACATGAGCTATAAAATATTTCAAAAACTTTTTGAATTTTTTTTTTTCTGTCTCTATTTTTGTGGATTTGAATCCATGTCATATGGATCATAGAAATAAAAGATCAAAATAATGTGGGAAGTTGTTGAGGCACGTCTCTCTCTTTCTCTCTCCCCTATTTGTGTTTGGCTATTAGTTACAAATCACATTCTTTTCTTTGACCTTTTTGAAATTCATTTTCTCATATTACATAAAAATATATATTTCTTTTATGTTTCTTAATATACATTCAAGGTCTGTTTCATGCCTTCTAGTAGTAAGTGATGTTTCTGTTTGCCAGCTTCTTGTAGAAGACAGTTTGATCTTGCTAACAGAGAGGCTATGGAGGAATCTGCAGAGTGGAGATTCAAATATGATGAGGAGATCAAGAAGGCTACCAAGTGTGCTCAGGAACTAAATGAGGTAATCACATGAGGTAATCACATTTCATGAAAGGTTCAATCCCTAAATCTCTGTTTCGAATCCCACATTTGGATACTGTTTGCCGACTAAACGTTTTGTAGCCAAAAAAAATGGGGAAAAAAAAAACCTTTTGCTACTAAAAGTTTTGTAGCCAAAAGAAAATCAAACATTTGGCTACTAAATTTTTTGTAGCCAAAAGAAAAACAACCATTTGGCTACTAAATGTTTTGTAGCCAAAAGAAAATTAAACCTTTGGCGACTAAAATCTTTCGTAGCTAAAAACAAAAGCTGAAGAATAAAAAATACTTTTGCTGACTAAAAATTTAGTAGCCAAAAATGTGGGAGTTTAGGCGACTAAATTTTTAGTAGCCAAAAATGTGGAAGTTTAGGCGACTAAATTTTTAGTAGCCAAAAGAAATACTATTAGCCGGCTAAAATTTTAGTAGCCAAAAAAGATTGACTTTAGGCGACTAAAATTTTAGTAGCCAAAACACCAATATTTGCTTTAGGCGACTAAAAAATTTAGTAGCTAAAAATTTTTCCCCGACTAAATTATTCGCTTTTGGCGACAAAAAAAATAGTCGGCAAAAATGTATTATTTAATTAATTTTCCAACCTGTTGGCGACTAAATGAAGTTTAGTCACCAATTAGCTTTGCCGACTACTCTTTGGCTACTAATTTTCCGACAAAAAAATTTAGTCGCTAAAGACTATAGGCGACTAAAAATTGACTCAAAAGTGAAAATTCTTGTAGTGAACCATATGTATGACATTGTCATATGTCGTCTGTTTTTCTTATGAAACTATTGCAAATTAAAAAATGATACCTACATTTGAGTCATTAATGATGGTTACATTGAGTAGTAATTAATACCTATAATTGAAGACGAATCTAATCATAACAATGGATGCAATGATAGACTTATAGAGGGCAAGAGGAGGCGATTGCCCTTCCTACGATTTCAAAAACTTTTGTTATTATTGTAATATTAATTATAATTGTCTCCCAATTATAGAAGTTCGCTCCCTCTAATTGTTTTTTTTTTTTTACAAATTTTAAGTGGTCATCCTCTCTTCATTTTTTAAAAAATTTAAGTGGTTGCTTTTCTATTTCTATAAAACATTGGATTAAAAAAAATTTAAAACATACAAAATATAATAAAATTAATAATTTACCATTGATAACAAGCCCTATTTCTAGATTTAAAAAAATGCTTATTTGTATACGTTTTCATCTTATTTTTGCTTTCTATGTATTGGTAGGAAATTGATATTGCAATTCATACTTCTTATTTAAAATTTTTGTTAATATGTATATTTTTGCCCCTTATGTGAAAACCCCGGGTCTGTTCCTGAATGGATGGGAACCAATATTATTTTGGGGCACAACATCATAATAATAAGATGGGTGAATCATGCTAACGGTCCTTATAATTTGGGACTCGTGTCACTTTATTCCCTAACCTTTTAATTGTAATACATTTGACCTTGAATTTGGAATCTCGTTTCAAATAAGGACAATTGAAGACACTATTGCTCTATTTTAACGGCAAAGTAGTCAATTTGATAAAATATAACTAATTTGACAAAAATAAGTATAAAAAAATAATTTTTGAATTTTTAAAAATTATTTCTGCCTACCAAAAATAAAATTATGTAAAAATAATAAATCTTTTATATTTTTATATTTTTTATTTTTTTATTAAATTAATCCTTAATATGTATTTGGATGATGATCATATAATGGGTTGTTGTTTTTGTTGATATTTTCGGATGGTTGTATTTTTTGTTAACAGATATTTTTTTATAATTATCATGTAATAGATTATTATTATGATTTTAATGTGTAATCGATATGTTTAATATATGAAATGTTTTTAGTTTTGAATTTTTTGATTTAATGGATTGGTTTAATAATGACATGAAAGTTGTCGCCATATTTGACTTTCAAAAAAATTGAAACTAATTTAATGAAAATAAATATCAAAAACATTTATTTTAAAAAATTATTTCAACCCTCCCAAAAGATAAAATTATATAAAAATAACGTGTTTTTTATTTTTTTTTCACCAATTTAATTTTTAATTCTTAGAATTTTTTTCTAAAAATAGATTCTAAAAATAAAATAAAAGAAAATTTTATAATAAAAGAAAATTCAGCATTATTCATTAAAAAAATGTTATTACATTTCAAATAATATACAAGTTAACCATACAAGTTAACTACTGGTTGAACTGCTAACCCCACCCCTTTCTTCTGTGGGCAAACCGAAACCCTGTGGCCCAGCAGACCACATCTGAAACAAATGATGCCCCTCTGCTTATTTTCCCCCGAACCCAAATCTGACACTGGAAGGGCAGTTCTAGCCCGTCCTTCCTGTTGCGAGTTTAAAACCCTCTGCCTCTTAAAAGGCCTACCAACACCCTGAGTCACAGGAGTCGCCGAGATGGCTTCCTCCCCACTCTGCCCCATTGCTAGCACTGCAGCCTCTACATGGGCGGCCGCCTCAACAAGCGCCCTATATCTTTTATGCCAAGACCCCGCTATCCTTACACGGATGTCGTCACGCAGCTTACTCTCAAACTCGAAACAACGTAAGTACTCCGTCTCCACCAATTCTGGAGCAAACCTCGACAGATTAGCAAACCATCTTTCGAACCGCACCAAAGGTGTAGTACCTTGGCGTAATTCCACAAATTGTTTCCGCAGCTCTTCCTGAGCGGAAGGAGGGAAATCGCAACTTCCTCGCCTAGGCATCCTAGTAAAAGTAACGGAGACACGTTAGCACACTCATACATGTGCCGAAGCTAAACACTTACATCCTAACACATGGATAACTGTAATTCACTCCACATAAGCACATAAACATGTAAGCACTTACGAATTTCATTTCCAGATAATGATAGTCCCGAGGCGTTACTAGAGTTCCGATCAGAAACAGCATTGATCAAGTGCCTTTCCAACAGGACTCCCAGAAACCCAAGGATCCAATCAACATCCAAGAAACTACATTCCATACCCAAATAGTCACATAAACATGTTATCACAAAAGTACATAACATTACGTCTAAGTCTCTAACAAGCGAGAGAAACCCATTGTGATACTAATCACTTCCCACGTACCCAAAGTATTCGAACCCGGTACGCTCTGATACCAAGTTGTAACGCCCTCAAAATAATAGCTTTAAACCCATTAAATAAGACATGCATTGATATTCAAAAGCTCCACATTCTTTCACTTAACAGAGTTTCATTACAAAAAGTATTACATGTTAACAACAAAAGCAAATGCCCTATGGGCTTACAGCTTTCCAAGTTAACACTTGGTTACAACAAAAGAGTACTAACTCGTTTACACATTAAGCCCTTGGCTTGAAGTTACATGTAATACATCAAAAGTAAAACAACTACACTATGTCCGCCTCTAGCCTCCCAAACTATGTCCTTGGAGGTGGCATGCTTCCTGTACCTGAAAATGATATTCCCATATAGGGTGAGCCACAGCCCAGTAGAAATACACTAAACCAACCATGAACAATGACTAAAAGATTAGCAACTGAGAGACGGTCAACACTGACACTTCCATTTACATCTCCCTACGTTTCCATGACAGCCAAGTCTATGTTACAATTCACTTTTCGTTTTTGTTCAACTTTGAGTTTGAAAACAAGGCTCAGTACTCTGACCAGAACATTTGATGAGATTATAGTTCATCACTAGAACACTTTCGAAATCCAAGGTGGATACACATTATTTTGTTGTATCAATAACACATAAACTACTCCCATACTTCGCAAACAATGATGATATACATTTTAGTGCTATATCAAATCAAACAAACTTTTCAATAGATAAGCATATGAGCTATATCACTACTACAACAGATAAGCATATGAGCTGTATCAACATTCCGATAGATAAGCATATGAGCTGTATCAACACTTCAACCGATAAGCATATGAGCTATATCAACATTCCAACAACCGGTTTAGAGGTACATCCCCCATCTTCCCCTAAACCATTAACCGGTTTAGAGGTACATCCCCCATCTTCCCCTAAACCGTGGAGTACATCCCCTATCTCCTCCCATACACAAGTAATGCATATAAACACAGAATCACATATGCAATCAATCAATACATAAAATTAATGTATTCTATCAACCGACATGCTCTATGACACATCCAATTGATTAGTTTTAGTTTGCCTAATCATCAAGCATTGTCTACAACAATCAACACTACCCTCCACCGGTAGCCCAAAGCAATTATTTCTAAGCAGGAAATAAATGCACAATGGATATTCAATCGACATTTCAATTCGGTGAGTGATAAATAATTCAACTACACCCTTTAACCCCATGCACTCCCAATCTCAGCAATTCCATTTCATTTCCTCATTTCCCACAATTAATTATCTCAATTAATTAAACAATGTAATTAGGTCATTTTCCATAATTACCATTACCACCCTTAGGTCCCATTTTCATCAATGATTCAACATTTATTCCATTTCTCTATACCAAACATGCATCTAGGTTTATTACAAATAAAAAAAAACCTAACTTTTGTAAAATAACACAAATGGCCCAAACTTTCACAATATTACCAAACCAACCCCAACATCTCAAATTACCAAAATTTAAAGACAAAATCCATAGAGAGGAGTAGGATATCCCTACCTCAAATTCAGAGCTCCAAGGGAGAAGATGAGTAAAAACTCAGAAGTGCTCCAAATCCCAAATTTCTCAGATCTCAACAAAGCCCTCGACGATCAACACACTTCTTACAAAGGCCCAAGGTGAGGAAAACACTCTAGGTAGATCAATCCTAAGAGAGAAGTTCGGTTTTAGAGTGAGGTGCTCTCCAATGGAGGTTTTGAAAAAGTAAGAGAGAGAAAGGAAATCAAAAAGTGATCAAAAAGGTGGTTTCACGAACTGATATAAAAGCAGGTCCGCTCGAGCGTACAACACCCCGCTCGAGCGTACAGACACAAGTTCACGCTCGAGCGTCCAAAGATCCGCTCGAGCGCCGGGTGCACTCTCCCAGAATTTTCTGCAGACGACCAAGATGCTGAGAGAAGGAAATTCACGCTCGAGCGTCCAAACTGACGCTCGAGCGGAGAGGCAACAACAAAATCCCGCTCGAGCGTCAAATCGCCGCTCGAGCGGAGAGACCAAATCCTGGGCAAAATTTCTAAGTTTTAAAACACGACCCACTTATTCCCAACCTGCCCAACACAACCCAAAATTCTAATTAAAAGAGTAAGGGATAGAAATGAGGATAAGATAACAACGAATCTACGGAACCGAGTCCGGATTATAGTTAAACAACAACAGGAAATACCGGGATCGCTATAACCTCCCCCCCTTAAAGAATTTCGTCCTCGAAATTAAAGATACATCAAAACACAAGGCCAAATGATCATAGAGCATTCAACAACCGAACCCCAAGGAAAGAAATTACTTTCAAAACAAGCCTCCGACTCACTCTACCAAGGGAAAGACCAACCAAGGGAACACATTCTAAATAACACCACCTTAGGTGCGCAAGTCTCAACAAACCAAACCTCCCCCGAAACAATTCATCAAAAACCGACTAGTGCTCCAAGCTTAGTCACTACTCAACAACACGACTAAAGCAAATCTTAAAGTAGATAATAAGAAAATATTTTCTTGTTCAAGAGGCATTTCCCAAAGATGTTTAAATTTTCAACGTTAACGTTCCAGGATAAATCTTGCATTTTCCATACGAAAACTCAAAAGCTTTGTAAACATTTTTCACAAATACGCTGTTACCCAAAACGCAGAGTTATCCACAATTTATTTGCCCAAAAGAGTAATCTGGAATTCTTAAAAAGAAAATCCTTGAATTAAATCAACTTTTCAACAACGCATTTAGATGACCCCAAACACTAGGAAAATTTTGTTTTCCATTTCTTTCCAAATTAACACTATCAACAACCATCACTCACGTAGTGATGACACAACCAACACGGAACACAACATTTCTATAATGATAATTAATAGAAATAACAACCGTACCATCAACACATAAGGTATAAGAAATTCATGGTTTTGCAATTTTATCCCGCCTCCCTTTACTTAACCACTTTATAATCATAAACACGGCTCAGAAATACACAAATGATACACATTATAGTGCTGTATCAACATCAAACTAGACACCATACATTCACAATGTATAAAAAGCCAGTCATTCACAATGATCAATCAATACATATATTAGATGTATTATTCCAACCGTCAGACTCAATGACAAAACATGTTCGATTAATTTCAGTTTTCCTTAATCAACATACGGAGTCTACAACGAACGAGACTAAACTCAAGGTGACCAATGCCACCCCAACACCCGATACCGACAAGCTGACTAGTCAACTCAATAAACTCTACACTCAGTAATCTACACACTGATGTGTTACTCAGACCACTAACCCCAACCACAGAGTTCTCTACACGAACCACAAATTTTGGAATCTCATCGGATTTCCTAAAATTTAACCGCCTCAACATTGCGTCTAAGGGAATCACCATCCCCCGCCATGGTTATCTAGCAAGCCTGCTCACTTCCTTGACCGAAGACCGACATGGTCAACCTCAATCACAACATCCCGAATACGAAGGACTACTTTGACCCACGCTATACTCATTACTTTAGAACACGAATTGCTCTTAATTCAAAGAATGCTGGCAGCATCCACTCATAACCCACACCCAACAATGGATAACCAATCACAATATGAACACTACCCCTATACAACCAAGGGGGTCACCACGGACTCACTATCTAGCAAGGCCCAACACACGAACCAGCATACAGGTACCATTCCCACTAACTCGAGATACAAATCTCACGTTCCCTCGAACATTCTCATATAGTCTTGCCAACACCGCGCAACTCTCGAAACCATCCCATCTAACACATTCAACCGTACTAGGCAAAACCTCCTTATTTTGCAAGCCCTCTTACTCCTACACCGAATCCTCCAATAACTCATAGGGTCCACTCGTTACTCCATATCTTACTTGTCACTCATCTCGAGAGTACCATCAAGAGGCCCGGCCTCCGTGCTAAACCACTAGTCCACACTACCGCTAGGCAACCATCATGAACCAAACCCCGACACTGTCACAAGTCGCCGATAGGGCTTCCAAAGATTCACTCTTCTAACTTTCCAGAGGGGTAAAAGTCCTCGCCTCCCTCGTCATTAACCCACATCTTCATTCGCAAACACCATACCACTGTGACTCCACCCACGGGTCACACTCTAACCATGGGCTATATACCCAATTAACGCTTCTGATAATATCCTCTGACTTGACCAGTGCTAAGGTACGAACTTATCACATTCAATCCAAATAAAGAAATTTGAAAACTTAGGGAGACATCCATTATACTACAGCCCGAGGTATAGTACCAGCTACTCACAACACATCGCTCTCGATACAACAATCACAACCTTATATAGGGATTGACATCCCTTCACTTGAAACGGCCAATCAGTACACCTGCAATCTTGACAACGTTACTTACCACGAAGGTACGAGTCCAACCTTGACAAAATTATGTGCCATGCCCCCGTAGGACACCATATTAAATACGTGTTACATCTAGTATTAATCGTACACTTCACATCCTCTCAAGTTCACTCGACAGTAGACCAAAAGCTATACCACGCACAAAACTTTAAATGGGTAGTACCCATGTAATTCCACACACTCGGCAAGTAAAACAGTTCTCGCTCCAATATTACCTTGGCTAGGACACGTACCCCTCGGTGGTTCTTCCAAATTTTGAAAACATGGCTCTCTAGCCCTCATCCTCCCCAAATCAAATCACAAGCATAAATTTTTTTTTTATAGCAACTTTATACATTAATAAAATTTTAGAGCTACGACATGCTCCAATTCACCCACTCTAGGGAAATTAACAAACAAAGCATATATGTATATATATAGATAAACAAACAGTTTAGATGTTTCAACCTTCCCAAAACACATTGGTTACACAACGGAACCCAATGATCACAAAACAATAATCCACTGATTACAAAACGGATTAGTCAAAACAAAACCATCCCATCAGTATTACTACTACTACCGTCCCTTGTTGGACCGCCGAAGTTGGTCATCCCCGAACATAAGGCAACCTACGAGCTTACAAGTCACGGACAAGAACCACTGGTATGCCCCCTCTGCCTACACCTGGAACAACTACAAACTTCCCTAGCTGGGGCTTGGGAACTCGACTCTACTGAGGCCCTCGCAATCTGGCCTGCTAGTCCCCCAAAACGATATTGTTCCTGCCCAGTCGAAAGAAACTGAGCCTGGCTAGGTTGCAAAACCCCTAAAGAAGCTCCCGACTGAGTACAAAAACGTCGAATATGACCCGGCTGATTACACACCCAACAGGCAGGCGGTGCCTGAGCACGAGATTGGTTCAGAATCTGGGCTGATGAAGACCCCAACAACTGCCTCCCCACTGAGCATTTAATCGGTCCAAAACCCGGCTGGTTGGATGATCCTGGTGGTACAACTACTGGTTGAACTGCTAACCCCACCCCTTTCTTCTGTGGGCAAACCGAAACCCTGTGGCCCAGCAGACCACATCTGAAACAAATGATGCCCCTCTGCTTATTTTCCCCCGAACCCAAATCTGACACTGGAAGGGCAGTTCTAGCCCGTCCTTCCTGTTGCGAGTTTAAAACCCTCTGCCTCTTAAAAGGCCTACCAACACCCTGAGTCACAGGAGTCGCCGAGATGGCTTCCTCCCCACTCTGCCCCATTGCTAGCACTGCAGCCTCTACATGGGCGGCCGCCTCAACAAGCGCCCTATATCTTTTATGCCAAGACCCCGCTATCCTTACACGGATGTCGTCACGCAGCTTACTCTCAAACTCGAAACAACGTAAGTACTCCGTCTCCACCAATTCTGGAGCAAACCTCGACAGATTAGCAAACCATCTTTCGAACCGCACCAAAGGTGTAGTACCTTGGCGTAATTCCACAAATTGTTTCCGCAGCTCTTCCTGAGCGGAAGGAGGGAAATCGCAACTTCCTCGCCTAGGCATCCTAGTAAAAGTAACGGAGACACGTTAGCACACTCATACATGTGCCGAAGCTAAACACTTACATCCTAACACATGGATAACTGTAATTCACTCCACATAAGCACATAAACATGTAAGCACTTACGAATTTCATTTCCAGATAATGATAGTCCCGAGGCGTTACTAGAGTTCCGATCAGAAACAGCATTGATCAAGTGCCTTTCCAACAGGACTCCCAGAAACCCAAGGATCCAATCAACATCCAAGAAACTACATTCCATACCCAAATAGTCACATAAACATGTTATCACAAAAGTACATAACATTACGTCTAAGTCTCTAACAAGCGAGAGAAACCCATTGTGATACTAATCACTTCCCACGTACCCAAAGTATTCGAACCCGGTACGCTCTGATACCAAGTTGTAACGCCCTCAAAATAATAGCTTTAAACCCATTAAATAAGACATGCATTGATATTCAAAAGCTCCACATTCTTTCACTTAACAGAGTTTCATTACAAAAAGTATTACATGTTAACAACAAAAGCAAATGCCCTATGGGCTTACAGCTTTCCAAGTTAACACTTGGTTACAACAAAAGAGTACTAACTCGTTTACACATTAAGCCCTTGGCTTGAAGTTACATGTAATACATCAAAAGTAAAACAACTACACTATGTCCGCCTCTAGCCTCCCAAACTATGTCCTTGGAGGTGGCATGCTTCCTGTACCTGAAAATGATATTCCCATATAGGGTGAGCCACAGCCCAGTAGAAATACACTAAACCAACCATGAACAATGACTAAAAGATTAGCAACTGATAGACGGTCAACACTGACACTTCCATTTACATCTCCCTACGTTTCCATGACAGCCAAGTCTATGTTACAATTCACTTTTCGTTTTTGTTCAAATTTGAGTTTGAAAACAAGGCTCAGTACTCTGACCAGAACATTTGATGAGATTATAGTTCATCACTAGAACACTTTCGAAATCCAAGGTGGATACACATTATTTTGTTGTATCAATAACACATAAACTACTCCCATACTTCGCAAACAATGATGATATACATTTTAGTGCTATATCAAATCAAACAAACTTTTCAATAGATAAGCATATGAGCTATATCACTACTACAACAGATAAGCATATGAGCTGTATCAACATTCCGATAGATAAGCATATGAGCTGTATCAACACTTCAACCGATAAGCATATGAGCTATATCAACATTCCAACAACCGGTTTAGAGGTACATCCCCCATCTTCCCCTAAACCATTAACCGGTTTAGAGGTACATCCCCCATCTTCCCCTAAACCGTGGAGTACATCCCCTATCTCCTCCCATACACAAGTAATGCATATAAACACAGAATCACATATGCAATCAATCAATACATAAAATTAATGTATTCTATCAACCGACATGCTCTATGACACATCCAATTGATTAGTTTTAGTTTGCCTAATCATCAAGCATTGTCTACAACAATCAACACTACCCTCCACCGGTAGCCCAAAGCAATTATTTCTAAGCAGGAAATAAATGCACAATGGATATTCAATCGACATTTCAATTCGGTGAGTGATAAATAATTCAACTACACCCTTTAACCCCATGCACTCCCAATCTCAGCAATTCCATTTCATTTCCTCATTTCCCACAATTAATTATCTCAATTAATTAAACAATGTAATTAGGTCATTTTCCATAATTACCATTACCACCCTTAGGTCCCATTTTCATCAATGATTCAACATTTATTCCATTTCTCTATACCAAACATGCATCTAGGTTTATTACAAATAAAAAAAAACCTAACTTTTGTAAAATAACACAAATGGCCCAAACTTTCACAATATTACCAAACCAACCCCAACATCTCAAATTACCAAAATTTAAAGACAAAATCCATAGAGAGGAGTAGGATATCCCTACCTCAAATTCAGAGCTCCAAGGGAGAAGATGAGTAAAAACTCAGAAGTGCTCCAAATCCCAAATTTCTCAGATCTCAACAAAGCCCTCGACGATCAACACACTTCTTACAAAGGCCCAAGGTGAGGAAAACACTCTAGGTAGATCAATCCTAAGAGAGAAGTTCGGTTTTAGAGTGAGGTGCTCTCCAATGGAGGTTTTGAAAAAGTAAGAGAGAGAAAGGAAATCAAAAAGTGATCAAAAAGGTGGTTTCACGAACTGATATAAAAGCAGGTCCGCTCGAGCGTACAACACCCCGCTCGAGCGTACAGACACAAGTTCACGCTCGAGCGTCCAAAGATCCGCTCGAGCGCCGGGTGCACTCTCCCAGAATTTTCTGCAGACGACCAAGATGCTGAGAGAAGGAAATTCACGCTCGAGCGTCCAAACTGACGCTCGAGCGGAGAGGCAACAACAAAATCCCGCTCGAGCATCAAATCGCCGCTCGAGCGGAGAGACCAAATCCTGGGCAAAATTTCTAAGTTTTAAAACACGACCCACTTATTCCCAACCTGCCCAACACAACCCAAAATTCTAATTAAAAGAGTAAGGGATAGAAATGAGGATAAGATAACAACGAATCTACGGAACCGAGTCCGGATTATAGTTAAACAACAACAGGAAATACCGGGATCGCTATAGGGGGGGTTTGGGGTTTAAATCTTTAGAAATCTGGAATAAAGCTGCCATTGCCAAGCACATATTGTTTCTCTTTTGTGGGGGTGAACAATCCATGTGGTGTCAATGGGTCAAATCTTACTTGCTCAAAGGCAAGAGCTTTTGGATGGTAAAAATGCCTAGTGCTCCATCATGGGTTTGGAGGAAAATTCTTTCCCTTAGACCTATCATTTACCCTCTAATTAAGCACTGTGTTGGAGATGGGGATAAGATTTTCTTGTGATTTGATAAGTGGCATCCCCTTGGGTCTCTGTGGGCTAAGCTTGGAGACCATATTATTTAGGGCGAATTACACTAACAATCCCTATAGTTTGGGATTCGTGTCACTTTGATCCCTAACTTTTTAATTGTGGCATATTTGACACTGAATTTTGAATCTTGTTCCAAATAAGGACAATTAAAGATATCATTGATAAATTTCAAGGGCAAAGTCATCAATTTGATAAAATATAAATTAATTTGACAAAAATAAATGTCAAAAGGATATTTTTGAATTTTTAAAAATTATTTATACTCACCAAAGATAAAATTATATAAAATTGATAAATCTTTTACACATTTATTTATTTATTTATTTATTTATTTTACTAAATTAATTTTTATTATTTTTTTGGATGATAATCATGTAATAGGTGGTTGTTTTTATTTTCATTAAATTAGTTTATATTTTTCTAAAAGTCAAATAGGGCAACAACTTTGATATCATTATTAAAACCAATCTATTAAATAAAAAAATCCAAAACTAAAAACATTTCATATATTAAATATATCGATTACACATTAAAAGTCTAACAACCACCCATTACATGATTATCATCTAAACACATAATAAAAATTAATTTGATAAAATAAATAATAAATAAATGTGTAAAAGATTTATCAATTTTACATAATTTTATCTTTGGTTGGTCAAAATAATTTTTAAAAATTCAAAAATAGTTTTTTGACATTTATTTTTGTCAAATTCGTTTATATTTTATCAAATTGACGATTCTACCCTTAAAATTAGGCAATGATATATTCAATTGTCCTTATTTGGAATAAGATTCAAAATTCAAGGTCAAATGTGTCACAATTGAAAAGTCATGGACCAAAGTGACACAAGTCCTAAACTATAGGGACCGTTAGTGTAATTCGCCCTATTATTTATGACTATGCCCTTGGCATGGAGTCTAAGGTCAAAGATATTGTTGATAATACTAGTTAGAGATGGCATGTTGCTTCTTCTTGGGAATTAAAGGAATTGATTAAGAGCACTCCTTCTACTCTTCATCCCAATAGTAGCCTAGATTCTGTTAGATGGCTTCCCTCTTCTGATGGGAAATTTTCTACAACTTTAACTTGGAATTATTTGAGAAAGTCTGGGGATAGAATGTCTTGAGCTACCATTCTTTGGGGGGCCCATAATATCCCTAAGGCTAGTTTTGTAACCTGAATGGCAATCCTTGGTAGATTGAATACTGGGGAATAGACTGAGATTGTTTGGCATTTCCCAATCTGCTGAATGTATATTTTGTAAGGACTCTTGTGAAAATCACAATCATCTGTTTTTGGATTGCCTCTTCTCTTTTAAAATTTGGACTTGTATTCAATCTAAGTTGAATGTCTCTTAGCTTGTTATTCAATGGCTGGGTATTACTCAACATGTGGCAAAATCTGCTAAAGGTAAATCTATTAGAGCTATTATTGTTAAGCTAGCTTTCACTTGTACTGTGTATCAACTGTGGATTGCTAGGAATAATAGAATTTTCATAAAAGAGATCATTCCTGAGGAGGTTGTTATTAAATGCATTGTGGATATTATTAGATTTCGTATGATGTCTATGACTAATATTACAAGGCATTCAAGTGACAACTGGTTCTTGAATTCTTGGAGGCTTCCCCATACCATTCTGAAGACCACACAACCATTGAGTGATAGGAGTTTAGTACCTGTGGGTTGAGTGAAAGAGCGCATAAAACTGAGGGATTATCTAATTTTGTTCATTTTTGCAGGAAATTGAGCTACTATATGTCTGCATTGAGAGTGTGAAATTACCTTAATTGAGGGTTGAGTGTTTGTGAGCAATATACACTTCTTGACCAACATTCATGACCACGTTGAGTGCTAAAAATTATATTTTCCTGTTGCTCTGTTTCTTTGCAGGTTGCATGGAAAGGATAATTTTTTAGTGTTGTGAGATCCTATATAGTGGGCTGAGTGTAGTGAGAATATATATTGTGTGTTTGTGCAAATATACAGTAACTGTCGTGTATTATCTGATGTCGTATAGCTGACACTTCTGGAACACATGTAACTGTCTATCTTGGACAGGGTCTGCTAAATTCTCGGAGCTGGTAGCAAGGAGGGTTGGTTGCTTTAGGCGCCACAAGTGTGAAGAAAACCTTCACTTAATTTGTATATATATGTTGAATTCGATATACTATGGTACTGTTGTTTCGGTGGATATTTTGAAAATCTTTTGTTGGCCAAATCTTACGGGCTACGTAAGGGATAGTCCTTTTTTGTCTCCTTTTTTGTATTAGATTTTTGAGATTATGAAATATGTTCATGGTCCACATACAGTTTGTAAGGGGAGCCTGAACACATTTAAGGAATCAAAATTTGTTTTGGAGTATGAGTTTAGTCTGCCTATTTGTGTTATAATTCTAAGTTATTTAATTGTTTGGTATATCTTTATCCATCCAGTTAACAGCTTTTGATTTTCCAGGTTCTATATTTATCTTGGTCTTGTTAGTTGAAGTTGCTTTTTGTCTCATCTTGTTCTCTTTTTGGAATGCCTTTTTAGGCTTTTTTTAGGCTGGTTGTTCTTGCTTGTGTAGTTGGGGTCAGGGCCTGGGGCATGCCCCTTGTATTTGTGTATATTTTTTGTTTTTAATTTATGACTTATTCATCCCAAGAAAAAAACAAAAAGACAAAAAAAAAAAAAAAAACATGCAAATTAACCAATACAAAATAAGTTGTATCACGACTTTGCCCTTGAAATGGACCATTTACAAAGAAAACATCTTTGATTGTCCTTATTTAGAATAAGATTCAAAAGTTAAGGTCAAATGTATCACAATTGAAAAGTTATGGACCAAAGTGACACAAGACTCAAATTACATAAACTATTAGTGTAATTCACCCTAATAAAATGTAACAAACTTTAATTTAATAATATTACTGGCTTCATTTTCACAATAACTCATAACTAAACACTACAAAAGTTAAAATTAAAAGACCTCTTGCTAGTCCTATTTATCCACTAATTAATGCTTGAATATTTAAAAACTTAATAATGGTTTACTTAATTAACATCCTAATATTGTTCCACGTGTCGAAGTTTTGAGCTACAAATTGGAGGTACTTACAATGGTGTCTAAACTAGGATTGATATTTCAACTGGTTCTGTCTTTTTCTTTTTTTCTATTTTTCAGGTACATTGGAAGGCTGGGAGAGTCAAACCCGTACAAGGTTATAACCACTGAGCTAATCTCGGTGACTAATTCAACTGGTTTGTCATTAATCAATAGAAAATCACTGAAAGTTTGAATTTTTTTGGTGTCAAAAACCGATTGAGCTGTTGCATTGTAATTGGATTATAATAAAATAGGCCCATCATTGTCCGATTAAACATTGCCAATCCATTTGGTTCTGGACCAAGATTCATTCTAAAAGATATAAATGCCAGAGGTGCATAAAATAAAACATTAAAAAGTGCAAGTCAACTAAGGCCGGCCATGGCCCGTTATTGATTTCATCTCTGTAAAAAATGTACAAGAAGTTAGTTGTTATGGTGATTTCACTAGAATGCTAGAGAGAGAGAGAGAGTTCTTACAATGGTGCATCCTAGGAGGGTGGAAGAAGGATTTGGACACACACCACTTGATATAGAAATGTATCATGATCATGATAGTTATCATCACAAGAATGAAGAAGCTAGGATTGATGATGTAGACCATGGCATGGGCAATACGAAAGAGAAGACGATCATAACTCAAGATGATCAGACAGTGGAGGAGGGGAAGAAGGATGAGCAACCACCACCAGGGACGATCATAAAGCCCAAGAGCAAGAGGGTTGCCACCTTAGATGCATTTAGAGGCCTCACCATAGTGGTAAGCCTGTTTGCTTGTGTGTGTGTGTGTTTTTTTTTTTTTTTTTTTTTTTTTTGGCCGGGGGGGGGGGGTTTATTATCATCTACATTTCTATTTTCAAGAGAAGAAAAAAAATGAAAGTTATACTCGTCATTTTTATTTATGTGTGAAAATTGTTTTCAATAGTTTAAAGATGACATTTTTTTTTTTATTGATACTGGGATATCCAGATTAAAACTTGACTTCTTTTTTTTTGTTTTTTCAATAGTTTAAAGGTTGTATCTTTTTTTATACATAAATTATATTTGCATGACATTACCATTCTTTAAAATGATTTGTTTTTGGAAAAACATTTTTCAAAAACAATGTCAAGAGAATGAAAACACAACCAAACACAAACGTGAACTTCTAGTATAAATGATTGATGGAATTACATATACAAACTCTTTATGATTGATGTTAAAACATGTTGGTTCATCCTAAAAAATAAAAAACGTAAATTCGATGGTAATTCTGTATTTTGACTCTTGCGTCATTTTAGTTTTGTTAGTCTTTGTAATTTTAATTAACTTAATTTTGGCCTTGAATTTCTGACATTATGTCAATTTGATCCAATTTATTACAACTCTTTCACTTTTTTTATAAAAAATATACACATAAGTATCATGTGTCATATTTTTAAAGAAAAAATGGGTAAATTACATTTACCTCCACTGAGGTTTCTGACAAATATAGGGACCTCCCCTGTGGTTTGAATAATTACAGTAACCTCTCCTGCTTTACTTGACAATGTCAAGATTCTCCCCTTCTGTCAAATTGTTCCAAACGGTGTTACTTTTTCTATAGTAAATTACCGTATTGCCCTTCCTTTTAAAATATTAAAAAATATTTTTGGGTTGGAGGGCAGGTTTGGAAGAAACAAACAATGTTTAGAATAGTATTTTTGGATTTATTTTTTAAAACTATTAAAAAATGTTTTAAAAAAATTATTTTTTTATTTTAAATATATAATTTTTATTTAAATATTTTAAAATTATTTTGTAAATATTTTAATTTTTTTAATTTTAATATTTTAAACTCAAAACACAACTTCTTACTCAAATTGTAACCAAACACATAACTCAAAACTTACTTCAAAATTATTTTCAAACCTCATAACCAAACACATAACTCGACACTCCATACTACTTTCAAAACTCTACACTCAAATCGTAACCAAACGCATATCAAAAAAAATTAAAATATTTAAAAATATATTTACAAAATAAAATAAAATATTTAAAATAAAAATTATATATTTAAAATAAAAAATAAAAATTTTAAAAATTTTTTTAGTATTTAAAAAATATATTTAACATAAGTTTGTATTTTTTTAAGTTTGTGTTTGGTTATGAGTACGTTTTGAAAATAATTTTTGAAATGAATTTTGAGTTGTGTATTTGGTTAAGACTATGAGTTTTGAAAAGATTTTTGAAAATTTCTAATTGGAATTGTGATTTTAAAAGAGAACCAAACATGTTTCTAAAAAAAATTCTTTTTTCGGAACATATTTTTACTCAAAACTCAATTCAAAAATTATTTTCAAAACTGATAACTAAACACAAACTTAAAACTCAATTCAAAACTCAAAACCAAACTTTTTCAAAAACTCTATTTTAAAAAAAAATTCAAAAAAAAATTATTTTATTTTTTAAAATTATTTTTAGAATCATGATTTGAGTGTGGAGTTGTATTTTTAGTTTTATGTTTTGAAAAGAAAAAATTTGTTTGGTTATAAATTTTGAAATTTTTTGAATTTATTTTTTTAGGGTAAATATTTTATATTTTAAATATTTATTTATTTATTTTAATGTGCATTGTATTCATACATCTATGTGTTGTATGGTTTTTTTAATATTTTAAATATATTTTTTAAATATTAAAAAATTTAAAAAATTTTATTTTTTATTTTAAATATATAGTTTTTATTTTAAATATTTTATTTTATAAATATATTTTTAAATATTTTAAATTTTTTTTGTTATGTGTTTGGCTACGATTTGAGTGTAGAGTTTTGAAAGTAATGTGGAGTGTCAAGTTATGTGTTTGGTTATGAGGTTTGAAAATAATTTTTGAATTGAGTTTTAAGTTATATGTTTGGTTACGATTTGAGTGTGAAATTATGTTTTGAGTTTAAAATATTAAAATTAAAAAAATTAAAATATTTACAAAATAAAATAAAATATTTAAATAAAAATTATATATTTAAAATAAAAAAATAATTTTTTTTAAACATTTTTTAATATTTTAAAAAAATAAATCCAAAAATACTATTCCAAATACTGTTCCTTTCTTCCAAACTTATCCTTCAATTCAAAAATATTTTTTAATATTAGGGCAATGCTGCAGATCCCCAGTTGGGGCAGACTCCCACCACCCCCACATACACGTGGGGGTCAGGGAGAAGATGAAAAAAAAAATAAAAATAAAAATTGGGCCAATTAGCACCTAGTGGGGGTGCTGGAGGTCTCCCCCAGTGGGGGTCTCCCCCATTTTCCATTTTAAAAGGAAGGGCAATAAGGTAATTTACTATAGAAAAAGTAACACCGTCTGGAACAATTTGACAAAAGGGGGGAATCTTGATATTGTCAGATAAAGCAAGGGAGGTTACTGTAATTATTCAAACCACAGGGGAGGTGGAGGTCTCCCCCAGTGGACTATTTGTGACGGTAAATAACCCATCGCAAACAAATATTGGTAAAACGGCGTCATTTTGATTGGTAATGTGTGGCATTTGTGACGGTTGAAATATGCCGTCGCAGTTTGTGTCCCGCTCGTTTGTATCCCATTCGCGGTCAAGTGTGCCCCAAAATCCTCAAAATCTGAAACCAAAATCCCTAAAATTCTGAAACCAAAATCCTCAAAATCCCTACTCGCATTCAGCATTGCCAGAGTGAATGAGGGTGAACGACGGCCTTCGCCGGAGCGACGAGTAGCAGTGACTATGAACGATGAGTGATGAGGGTGAACGACAGCCTTTGCCGGAGTGACGAGCAGCAGCGAGTTTCGTGCTCCAGATCTCACTCCACTCTCAACTCCCTTGATTTATGTCTCGCTTGACTTGAATCTCGATATAAAATGTCCAAGTTGGATGCTCGAAGGGACACCTCTCCACGGGACAAAAGGTAAGAAAGAAAAAAATAGTTCCATATACACTCCAATTTCTCTTCCCAAATTCCTAATTTACATGATCAATTTTTGATAAAATCCAGTAATTTTGTCACAGATTTAAGCCTTATCCAAAGCTCATGTGAATTGGGTTTCTGTTTTTTTTTTTTATATAAAAAAACTTTGTCCGAATTTGGGTTTCCAATTTAGGGTTTCTTGACCACTTTGTCTGTTGATGTTCTTGATAGATCATTTTACTCGTAGTGGAAAAGTGGTTTTGGGGTTAAAAGATTTGTGGGTTTTTTTGGGTACCAGTTTTACTGTTAACGTAAAAGAAGATAATCAGACATCTGGGTAAGGTCTGTGCAAAAATAATAATAAAATAAAATATGGGTAAGGGTTAGATCTGTTGAATCTGATTCTCAAACTTTGTAATTTGTTAAATAAATTGTTGTGAGTTACAGATCTGGGATTTTTTGGTTTTTATGTTCTGGATTTACTGAATTTTGTTGTTTTCTTCAACATCAGGATGTGGTGAATGGAGTTTTGAGCAGCTTTAGGTCAATAGACAGCTCAGATTCTTGGATCAAGATTATGTAAGTCTTTTTTTTCTTGGATCAATTCCGGTTGTATTCTTTTTTCACACACACACACACACAGAGTAAGATTATAATAAACTTTTTATCTAAGAGACTTGAGGCTGGAGAAGCTAAAGGTGAATCAAGATTCATTCTGGACGGTTTTCCTCAAACAATAAGACAAGCGGTGAGCACATTTTTTGTTAGAAATGATTTGTTTTCAAACTTTATTTCTTTTGCATTGATATGCTTTTCACATCATGTGTCTCTGTTTAGCAGTATGAGAGAAGGCAAAATGTGAAAAATATTTTGGGACCACTTGCTGTTTTTCTTTTTCCCGCAAAATTTGAAAAATGTATTATACATTTTTGATGTTTCATCTATACCACTTCAAAATGATTTTAAAACGACCTTTCAAGAAATGGAATAGATGTACCAGCTTATCAAAATCTTGTTATGTAACTTCTTAAAATTATAGCTTGATATTCCCACAATAATTACTGCAAAAACCTCATATAGTTGCTTTGATTACTCCTTTTTTTTATTTCGCTTTCAACAGACTTTTTAGAAGGTACACAGTTTAATGATTTGCTCACCAATAAATGGGTTTTTGTTCCACTTCTGTTGTTCAATGGAGTTGGGTTTACAATACCTGTATGTTTTCTCACAGGTATGATTCCAGAAATTCCATTTTAGAGTGGTCCATACTTCTCACTGATAACTCAAACCGCAGGTCAACATATGATGATGTTTCTTTTATTTAAAAACTAAAATTTATTGTGCATTCTACAATTTGTAGTGCTTGTTTGGTTTCTAACTTCATTTTGGAACACTTGGCAGTGGATCTATGGATTTTGTTGTCCCTCTAGTAGATGCATCAGTCTTTTTCCCGATGTCTGTGCGTTTTACTGCTGCAAGCACATTCAGTGAACTAAAGGTTTACTTCTCTTTTTCCATTTATAGTTGATTCATTCAATTCTCATCCAATAATAATGGCGTTGGTGTTGTACTTAATTTTGGTTGACATTTATATGCATTTATAATGCCTGCAGCATAGAAAAGGTTTCCTTCTCTTTTTCCATTTATAGTTGCTTCGTTCAATTTCCTCAGCCAATAATAATGGTGTTTGTGTTGTACTTAATTTCGATTGACATTTATATGTGTCACGACCCAAACCCGCCCCTATGGGTTTAGCACCGCAACCAGCCAGTAATCCGCGATTACCGAAGGCCTGCTTAACAGTTAAGACAGCAATATAGAGTATAGGGGCTGGCGGAAGCCAAAATAGTAAATAAAAGATTGCTAATGAGCTGTGACATTCTGAATGCAAAAAGACTTTTATGAACATATTCACATTCATAAGCAAAACATATATACACCATATGTACAAACATCCAGGTTAGGGACCAAATCCGTAATTAGCACAGTACAGTACAAGTCTTAAACAGTATTACAGAACAGAAGCAAAAGGGGGAACTGAGACACCCCAAAAAGCCCTGGCTTGGACTGACATGGAACCTCGAAGTGAGGCACGATGGTTGGCTTGACAAAAAGGGAGCTAACCCAACGCTCTTAACTCCGATCCGGTGCCTGGAAGCTAAAGCCCAGTGAATAACAGTTGTGTAAAGAGGTTAAGAATGAATGTCCTTTCAATCATTAAACAGTCATATCAGTCATTTAGTAACCATAGCAGTTATATGTGGTACATCCAATAACAAAACAGTACAGTAGGTCTTAACAGACCAAACAATCAGTTGATGGCCATCATAACAGTAACAGTAGTGGTTCCAAACTTAGGAACCGACAGAGATCTCTGTGACAGTAGCAGTAACAGTACAGTAACAGTAAGTTGCTAAGGATGCCACGAATATAGTTTACAAATAGGAAAAGCATTCATTCATTAAACAATAACATTTCAGTAAACAGAACAGTTGATCATTTAGAAAATATTCATAATTGAACATATCTTTACAATATTGTTACTCACAGAGCACTGGGCTATAAGCAGCTAATGAGCGTCCTCGGATGCCAACCCTACAGTTACAGAATGAACACACACTAAGTTATACACTTGGGTTTAATAACTTAACCCCTAACTTGACTCGGTGTGGTTCTACATCAATATCCTCATTAAGATGCCTTAAACATGGCCTAGGAATGCCTAGGATGGAAACAAGATGCAAAGATGCACTTTAAAACACTTTTCGAAATTTGCTGAAACAGGGGTCCATGCTCAAGTGTGGCTTCCTACACTCGAGCGGACATGCAGACAAAGGAGCTCCGCTTGAGCGTGACTTTCCTCGCTCGAGCGGACTAAAAACTCAAGCAAAAGTACTGAATGCACAAAAATCACGCTCGATGGGCGCTCGATCCACGCTCGAGCGTGAGACTCAGGTCCTCACTCGAGCGTGAACTCTCTCGCTCGAGCGGACTGCAAAACAAATGAACTTCTGGGTACACGCATTTCACGCTCGAGTGGAAGTACAAGACTCAGAGTGTACGCTCGTGCGTGAAGTCCTACGCTCGAGCGTGGGTCCAAAATCTGGAATTTCCAGATTGAACCTCCAAGCACAAACTCAACTTTTCAAACATCAAATCCGATCCTTTTGGGCTAATTTTCTACAAAACACTTTAAAACCCATAATATGACATCTTTCAAAGATCAATTTTGTAAAATCAAGCCCAAAGGTAAGTCAATTAATCACAAACTTCAACTCAAAATTCAAGCACATGAAGAACAATGCAAGACTCATACATGCATGAGTTCCCATGAACTCTTATGCTCTAAGACATGATAAAATGCAAGTTTGAGCTCAAGAATATGATTAATTCATGGATCAAAACCAAAATAGAAACATGCATATGAGAACTTCATGAAAATGACTTCAAAATTCAAGAATATGTACATCCATGCATGGATTAAGCCTCAATTTAACACTTCAAACCATAATTTGACTCTAACCTCTAATAATCCCATGAACCATGCAAGAACAACTCAAATGTACAAATGAGAGGATGAAATCTCTACCTTAGGTCTTGAATTCAAGGTATAGAGGCTCAAGTTTGCAAATGCTCTTCAAGTCTTCTAATTTTCCAAGCCAATCTAGGTGAACTCAATTTCTTCCAACTCTCTAGCTCACTCTCACGTTTTTGGTCTCTAGAGGAAATGAAGATGATGCAAATTGACATATAATCAAGTCTCAAGATGATTTATGAAAGTGGCCCACCAATGGCATTTTGGTAATTTACGTGAACTAATGTGATTTACATTATTTAATCTAATTTAATCATTCCAAATCAAATTTAAGTTAAAACTACCATAAAATCACATAAATTCTAATTAACATAAAATACCAATCGATTTTTGATTCGGTCGCTAATAAGACCTTCAATTCGCAATTCAAAAACAAAACACGAACAGATCATTTAGTAGTCAAACAGATAGAAATGCGTTTATAGACAATACACTCATGCAATCAGTTTAGGATTTCCTCCTAATCAATTACTTATCATATTCAGTCACAGTTTAGCAGTAATCAGAGGTGAGGGTTGTCACAATATGCATCTATAACGTCTGCAACATAGACTTTTAATAAGAATTAAATGCACCTTTCTTGAATGGTGAACTTGTATTAGAGTAGATCAGAAGGTAGCTGCAAAGTTGCACTAATTTAAAGCGAAGAACTCTTTAAATGTTTATTCTGATTTATGACTTCAATTGATGTTTAATTCAGTTTCATTTTGCATGAAACTAGTTCAAATTTCCAACTCATCCGGAAATGGTAGTCAGCAGAAATTGGAGAAATCGTCTTGTTTGCCATTATATGACAGATCTACAACATGCCTGGAATAGGGATTATTTGCCATGTTCTATAGCACGTCTGCTTGTGAAGTCATCTTGTTTAACCAACTAACTTTGTTTTGTTAAAAGATCTTGAAGAACATCTAAATGTGTGCTTTTCTTTCTTGGGTTCCACTTACCAGTTTGTTAGATTTTTGTGGAATAATTGTCCCTGTTTAGGGTTGATTTTGAAGCACGTTTATGACATATTTGTGCATGATGGAGCATAAATCTTTGGCAGGTGCTTAATGTCTTGCCGTTGAGAGGTGGACCATCGCCAAGGTTCGCTCAGAGAACACTTTTATCCACAGAGAATTACCAAGTGGTGTGACTTGTGTTTTAATATATAGGAAAATTGGTTGAGAAAGTTTTTAATACGATTTTGAAGACGTTTTCTTTTGGAGCTTGTGCTACTAATGAGACTACCATTAACTTCTTATTTTTTGGTTCCCTGTTTCTTTATTGCTCAAATTTTTGGGACATTGTGATACTGTGTAGTATTGGTCCATAGATATACTTTTCTGAATATGTAGCACAATGTGTTTCAAAGCTCATCACTCGGTCTAATGATACTGAAGTTGTAGTACAGGAACGACTCCGCATTTACAATGAAAAGGTAGTGCTTCATTCTCCCAAAATGTTCTTCACAAATGACACTAATATTGTCACAGTTTTCCTATTGTTGGAAAAGTAAACATCCATTTATGTCTTTGTTGCTAGAAAAATGTGAAGACACCTAACATTTTTGCAGGTGTGATTTTTCTTGTGTTAGTTTGAAGTTATGCTTCGGTAGAAATAAGAACCATAATAGTTGATTTGATGCAAGGATTTCTAATGGCTGCAAAGTGGGGTTCTCACTTGTACTAAACTTATTCCTGTTTTCCATTTTGGTTTATGGCTCACAAAAGTTCATTTATATTAAAGGTCTCTATGATGGGGATTTATTACATGCTGCTCAAAAAAGTTCAATAATATGAATACTGTGTGTGGAAATTATTGACTAATGGGTCTATAGTTATTACTTTTAAATACTTAAGGAAGTTAAGATGGATGAAAACACTTATGAGATTGTGTTTGTTGAAAATTGAAACTATAATTTTGTGATTTCAACTGATAATATCAATCTTGTTACAGATGAGTATGCTGAAAAGGAAATGAGGAAGTATATCAAAGCCTCACTCCCAGTTATAGAATACATAGATAAGCTGTATGTTTCAAGGAATATCAGCTTAGATTGGTAACTTTTTATCCATTCTGGAGAACTGTTAGATGAGAGGCTGACCTCTTGTGTGCACAACAGCTGCCAAGTTCTAGATTCATCCTTAAGAAACTTGAATTCAAGGTGTTGACGCCCAAAATCACCAAACGGCGTCGATTTAGCACGAAACTTGGCACACATGACCGCCTAGGCACAAGAGACTTGTGGGAGATTGTGCGTAGAAAAATGTAAACGGTAATTCTTATTCTATGAAATTTTATAAACAACACAAGCAGACACACCTTACTTAGTTTCTATGAAATCTGGTTCAAACTTTCTCAAATATCAAATGAAATAAAGTTTGTTATTCCCTTGAACTTGCTCATAGCACTTGTTTCCTCATATATGTCTCCTTGTCCGTGGCTTCCAAATGATATTACAAATCTAGAGAAAGGTGTTCTCTCATTTGGATCCCAAAGAAGAAAGGTTATTTTTTAATATGGAGTTGTAAGATATGGTATTGAAATTAAGGATATGGTATTGAAATTAAGGCATATAAGATTATTACTTCGGATCAAGGGTTAACATTCAGCATGTCACAGTTGGGGTTGTGGGCTCAAAGTTAAGGTCAGACACTTAGTGCAAATAATGCAAAAAGTTAAGTCTGTACCCAATCTACCCGCCCCTAACATCCAATGGGTACTGAACTGGGCGTACGTTTTTTACTTTGGTTGAAAGGTTTGTTTTGGGGTTTTAAATGTAGCCCCGATATTTTTCATGGTGAATGATCGCTGATAAGTATGGTATGGGAGTTTAAACTTTGCACTTGGACTTCTTGTTATCCTCCAAATCTTATTCATATGATAGATTGTTTAAATTGTTTTTAATTAACTCTGTTTGATTGCCCATTAACTATGTTCCAGTCATTTTCCATTTTGTGGTCTTTTTGTCAACAGTAGATTATCTAAGAAAAAGAATACCTATATTATTTTTCCCTTCTATCTACAATTAAATGAGATATAAGGAGATTATTAGAATTCTTTGATGCATAAGCTGTTTTGTAACACCCTCAAAATAAAAGCATTAAACCCATCAATTAAGAGATTCATTAACATATGAAATAACCATATTCTTCCATTTCTTCAGAGTCTTATTACATAAGTATTACATGTTAACAACAAAAGCAAAATGCCCTACGGGCTTACAGCTTTCCAAGTTAACACTTGGTTACACAAAAAGGAGTACTAACTCATACACTTAAAGCCCTTGGCTTGTATTTACATGTAATACATCAAAAAGTAAAATGACAACATTATGTCCGCCTCTAGCCTCCCAAGCTATGTCCTTGGAGGTGGCATGCTTCCTGCACCTGAAAATGATATTCCCATATAGGGTGAGCCACAGCCCAGTAGAAATACACTAAACCAACCATGAACAATGACTAAAAATATTAGCAATTGATAGATGGCCAACACTGATACAATCACATAAATCACATATTTATGTCATACGACTTATGAGTCCAAGTTCCCTTTCATTTTCCCTTTTTCAATGGATAGGCATATAAGCACTAACCACATTATCAACAGATATGTATAACAACAATATCCACATTCTCAGATAAGCAAATAAGCTATATCCACATTCTACAACAGATATGTATAACTACAATGTCCACAGATAAGCATATAAACTATATCCACACATCACAAAGATAAGCATATAAGCTCTATCTTCACTTCTCTAGACAAGCATATGAGCTGTATCTACGGAGTTCATCCCCTATCTTCTCCCAACACTATCCGGTTTAGAGGTACATCCCCTATCTTCCCCTAAACCGCGGAGTACATCCCTCATCTCCTCCTCTACACATAACGTATACAAACACAATGGTTCTATATACAATCACTCAATACATATAGTTAATGTATTCTATCAACCGTCAAGTTCCATGACACACTTCATTGATTAGTTTCAGTTTGCCTAATCATCATGCATTGTCTACAACAATCACGACTATCCTCCACCGATAGCCCAAAGCAGTTATTTCTATACAGAAAATAAATTCACAATGGATATTCAATCAACATTTCATTTCCTCATTCCTCACAATTAATTATCCCAATTAATTAAACAATGTAATTAGGTCAATTTCCATAATTAACATTTCAACCCTTAGGTCCCATTTTCATCAATGATTTAACATTCATTCCATTTCTCTATGCCAAACATGCATCTAGGTTTATTATGAATAAAACCCCAACTTTTGTAAAATTACACAAAAGCCCCAAACTTTCACAAAATTACCAAACCAACCCCAACATCTCAAAATACCAAAATTTAAAGACAAAACTCATAGAGAGGAGTAGGATATCCCTACCTCGAAGTTTGAGCCAAAAAGGAGATGAAGACTCGAAGACCAACGTGCTCCAAATCCAAACTTTTTCAGATTAAAACAAAGCTCTCAACGCCCTCTATCTTTTTAACAAAGGCCCTAGGTTAGATTCACACTCTAGGGAGATCAATTCTTAGAGAGAATGTAAGTGTAGAGAGAGAGGGTCTCGGATCTAGGGTTTGATCAAAAAGAAAAGGTGAAAAAGTGATGTTTAAAACGCTACTGTCCGCTGATATAAAACACGCTCGCTCGAGCGAAGCCTTCGTCGCCCGAGCGACCAGACACAGAAAACTCTCGCTCGAGCCAAGAAGCTCTTGCTCGAGCCAAAAACTCAAAAGTGCGCTCGAGCGAAAGAATACTCGCTCGAGCCAACAACTCAAACCCTCAGGTCTGTAACCACAAGCACGCTCGAGCGACAGACCTCTCGCTCGAGCGAAGAACAAACCAGACCGCTCGAGCCAAGAAAAGCTCGCTCGAGCCAAGAAACACAACTCTCAGGTCCAGAACCAGACGCCATCGCTCGCTCGAGCGAAGCCACTCTGGCTCGACCCACCAGACACAAACTCAACTCTCGCTCGAGCGACAAACTCTTGGCTCGAGCGAAGGGCCAAAAATCTGGGCAGCAACACTAGGCTCCCAAACACAACCAACCTGAAACAAACCTGCCCAACACATCCTATAACTCAATACGAAGTAAAAAGGATGCAAACAAGATAATAAACAACTACCAACATCCACAGACACATGTCCGGATCACTGTACAACAAGGGTAAACCCGGGATCGCTATATGTTTGGTAATTGATATACTTAATTTTGAAGTCATTATTTAAGATTACCTAGATTTCCCTTGCAGGTAAACAAACCATCAGTAATTTTTATTGATGAAATTGATGCATTAGCTACAAGGTATGGGTGTTCCTGTCAGTATCTTCTACATTTCTTGTGCTTTTTACTCGTGCTTTTTACTTATATGAAGGTCAGTGCATTTCTTCTCATTCCATCTCTTGTTTTAACTGTTGTGCAAAATAATTTATCTTCCTCTTCCATGTTTGGTTGTTGCAAATTTAAACAGTGGGAAAATCTTAATGGCTTGATGATTTTCCTTCTTTATTTTTATTTTGTTTTTTCTTTCTTTTGAACTTGCACAGTAGCTAAAGGAAAAATAAAAGTGAATGCATTGAAAAATAGACTTATGTTAGAAAATTGGTAGACCAAATCAACGGAGAAAACTATGCTACAGGTAATATTTGATACTTCCGTTTGGAACTCGAAGACAAAAGCACTCCTCACACAAAATGAATGAGGCTCTCTAAACTATTCAGGACCCGATTTCTCCTTTACATCAACAACCATACCAATGCACTTTCTTTGCCATTTTCTTCTAGTTAATGAACCCACCAGAAAACCTAAATTAAGGAAATGAGAAGTACATGATTCACTTTAGTATAAATAGAATCAAGGAGTACTTCATAACTACACTCCTTTGCTGCATATTAGGGGAAGTACATGATTCTCTTCAATTCATTCTATATTACTCTTTTCAAAATTTTGTTGAAGTGGCTTCAAACCAATAGATCATGGAGTTATTTACTTACTTATTGGAGCCGTTTCTTATAGACCAAGGCAAATTAAAAACCAAATGCATGAATGGTCATTTATGTAAATGGTATTTCAAATGTAAAACTAAGTACTACAATTTCAAGCACTAAGTCTTTGTTGATGGTACCATTTGGCTTGTCTATTATCATTTGGCTACTGAACCCATGAGTAAATATGTATTACAATATCTCTCCCATTTCTTTACTGAAAATTGCTCTTGAAGTAGAAATAATCCATTTTTATAATATCAGATAAACTGTTAGCGAAAGAGTTGCAGTGGGGTTTTATTAATTGGAGCATGTGAATCCATAGAATAATACCAATTAAGTTTTCAAACTTGATATTATCATTTTAAAGGGAATTTTTTATTAGAATCAGTACAATTATTTAGCCACATAGGAGAATAGAGAATGAATTTTATTTTATACTTGCTCGTTTTACAATCTTGCATATTATCATTCCCAATGTCATCATTGCCTTCTTTGCCTTTGAGGGATATTCTAATTTTAGAGACGGATTGGCACGAAACTTGGCATACACGACCACCTAGACACGAGAGACTTGTGGGAGAAGACGGGACTCCAATCGGGTTCCCAGTTTGGGAGTTAGAGCCGTATTTCGGTCTAGGCAAACTAGTTCCTTAAGAAACTTGAATTCGAGGTGTTGACGCCCCAAAGTCACCAAACGGGGTCGGATTGGCACGAAACTTGGCACACATGACCACCTAGGCACGAGAGACTTGTGGGAGAAGACGAGACTCCAATTAGGTTCCCGGTTTGGGAGTTAGAACCGTATTTCGGTCTAGGCAAACTAGTTCCTTAAGAAACTTGAATTCGAGGTGTTAATGCCCCAAAATCACCAAAAGGGGTCAGTTTAGCATGAGACTTGGCACACACGACCGCCTAGGCACGAGAGACTTGTGGGAGAAGACGGGACTCCTATTATGTTCCCGGTTTGGGAGTTAGAGTTGTATTTCGATCTAGGCAAACTAGTTACTTAAGAAACTTGAATTCGAGGTGTTGACGCTCCAAAACGACCAAACGGGGTCGGATTGGCACGAAGCTTGGTACACACGACCGCCTAGGCACGAGAGACTTGTGGGAGAAGACGGGACTCAAATCAGGTTCCCGATTTGGGAGTTAGGGTTGGATTTTTGTCTAGCCAAAATTATTTACTTAACTATGTTTGTAATTATATATTAGTTAATTTTTTATGTTTTTTTGTAATTAAAATATGAACACATAATTATATTGTCATTAATTATTTTTATTTTTTATTTTCAGATATTTTCTGAGTAGTAGTTTGGTTCTTGTGGAATGCAGGCGTGTGAAGATTGCGACAAACTTTTGTTTTTGTAACCCACGGAAGAATCATGACGAAAACTTTTATTTTTTATTTACGTTATTTAGATTTGTGAACAACATTATGTATGTATTATGCAACATTATGTGGTGGGATAATTTTGATGATGTGTTGTTATAAATGGAAGAATACTTTAATTATGGATGAATTTTTATTTATATACAGAAATTTTTATATTATCATATAATTATCGGTTTTTTTTTTTAGTTATTTTCATTTAATACAGGTAATTTTCATATTTTTAATAATTTTATTGCAGTTTTTTTTTTTTTTTTTTGAGACGGCACCATACTATCTCAAAAACATTTAGAACCAGGTTTTTTGCGACGGTAGTATAGCCATTGCCAAAGATATTGGCATTATTAATTAGTTGAAACAAAAGGGATTTAGAGACAGTATTCTTCACCGTCGCAAATAATGTTTTTAGAGACGGTATTTTTATCGTCGCAAATAACCATTTTAGCGACGGTATATTTGCTGTCTCAAATAAATATTTTTTGCGACGATATAAACCCCGTCACAAATAGCCATTTTAGCGACGGTACCACAGTGTCGTCTCAAAAACTTGAAATTTCTACACATTAATGGCGACAGTATTTTGCCGTCCCTAAAAGGCATTTTTGCCGTCGCCTATATTTTGCGACGGCGTCACACCGTCGCTAAAGGCCTTTAGCAACCCCCTTTGTTGCGACCCCCCTCTTACCGTCGCTAAAAGCCATATGCCGTCGCAAAAAAGCTTTTGCAACGGGGTTTTGGGAATTTGCGACGGTATTTTACCGTCGCAAAAAAGTAAATTTTTTGTAGTGTGAAGATAATAATCTAAAGCCTTGTTTGGCAACATCACTTTTTAGCTTAAAATTCAAAAAGTCACTAAAAAAATAAAAAAGTCAACAACTTACCAAAAAGTCAAAGATTCTCTTTTCTCTCTACTTTTTGCAAATCTTTTCGTAAAAAGCTAAAAGTCATCCCAAACATATTTATTTATTTTTTTACCTCATATTTTAGCTAAAAAATCAAAAAGTTATTAAAATAGTATGTTCCCCAACGAGGCATAAGTAGATTACATATTTGACTTATTTTGTATCTTAAATTTAAGTAGATTACATATGAGCTTGTAGTAGAGTAACTCTGCAGCGCCTACAATGATTAATATTAAGCGTTTTGTTTATCTTATGACTTCATTAAGTTATTAATTTCATGATATTTTGGAAACTTATTGAGCATTTTATATAATGCATATTACTCATTACTATGACATAACTATGTAACCAAGTCAACTTTACAGTCCAATTCAACTTTGAACCATGATGCTACTACAATCTAGTCAATCAGTCAACTTCACAGTTCAATTCAACTTTGAACCATGATGCTACAACAATCAAGTCAATGCCCAATTATAAGGGTTTGATTGGCATAGAGAACTAATACATGGATACTAATCAAGAAGAAGAAGTGAGCACATGGTCCGGTGTAGTGAAAAAGTAACCGTATCTTGGGGCCGCTACTCCAATACCCCGGACCTAAAACAAAAACAAAAATATGCAAAGCAAGTTCACCATTCATCTATCTTATGATCTCATAAATTTGGCTTATAGACTAATTCAAATATGCAATGAAGTTTGATCTTGATGTTGTAGAAAGTACCAGTGGTGAAGGATGCAGTCAAGAAAATAATCATAAGGACATTAAAGCTTTTTTTGGGGGGAATTATCTTGCAAGGTATTGAAAACAATTGAATGGCCTTAAAGGACGAGTAGACTACAAACTAAAAGGCAAAACGTGTCAACCATCAATTCTATTCAGGCCAAATTGATCGAGAGAGGACTAATTAGAAAATTTGCATGATGCAGGAGGATACTCTCATGCACCAGATGATCTATCTTATAGAGTTGACATGAAGCAAATCCGATGGTGCAGCATCCTCCATGTAACTCATATTCTTCCCCGTCATTCTTTTCACAAATATTTACCACTTGAAAATGATTTCAAGTAGCCAATTAGTGAAGATTTTAAATATGTGACATCTAATCTTTGACTTTAGATATCACAATTTAAAATAGATTACAACATGATTACCAATAATACTCATGTCTCTCAAGAACATGATAAATGACATTTTCCAATTAAAATACTCATGTCTCTCAACAACATGATAAATGACATTTTCCAATTAAAATAGATTACAACATGATTACTAATAATTTTCTAGGTACCAAGAATAACAAGTAACATGCCACACTGTTCTCAAGGCAATAAGCCCATTGAATCCAATATCGAACCAAGCGGGGTGGCAACCCAAGCATTTTCTCTAAGACAATCCAATTAAAGGTCACCAAGCCTAGCCTAGCCTAGCCTAGGTCTTTTCCTTACAATTGTTTAGCACTAGAGTCATCACGGCCAAACCCGAATTTGTTCCCTAGTGGCCAGAGTTACCACACACAGTAAAATAATTTCCCTGGACTTTTATATACAGATAGTCCCAATAATCAATACAATTCTGTTTTGCAAAACATGGTAGTTCACCATTATAAACATAAGACCATAACAAATAGTTTACAGTATGCCAGGTTCACATATATTTCAGAAATAATTTAATTTCCTTAATAATATAATAGTTTATCAAAACAGTTTAGTCCTTAAACAACAATTTAATTTTTTCAATAGTTCAGGGTAGGGGAACATTTATAAAAATATGTAGCATGCAACTACATACCTGAAAACGAAATAATAAAATCATCGAATAGAGTATGAAAGTCCAACTAGTGCCCTAAACCAAGTATGAAAACTACGCATCACTACTAATTTAAAAATACTAAAAAAATTAATAACTAAGTACCCCACACTAAAGCGCACTAACACAGCTCAAACCCCACTCACCGTTACTCTTAAATACACTACAACAAAAAAAACCTTTGGTGACAGACTGATTTTGTCTCCAAACATCAAATTTTTGTCACTAAAGTGATCTCCGACGAAAAAAATTTGTCACCACGTTCATGGCCTATACGTCGTCGCTGACAGTACCTAGTGACGAAAACTAGTTTCGTCGCCTATTTTTGGTTTTTGGCGACGAATTGTTTTGTCTCCGAATGGTGAATTTTTCGTCCTCTATAACATCAATTTCGTTCCCAAAACTAAATAATATTTTATTTTAATTGTTTTTCGCGACGAAATATTTCGTCACCAAATAGATTTTAGTGACGAAAGTTTTCCTCACCAACGATATGGATTAAGGTGAAAAAAAAATTCGTCACTAAAATGAGCAAAAAAGAAAATTCTTCAATGACAAAAAACATTTTGTCACCAAATATTTCAAATTAGCGACGAAATATTCAGCAAATGTGACGAAATTATTTGTTTGGTATTGTATCATTAGTGACAAAATTATTCGTCATGTTTTTTGCAAACTAATAGCGACATTTTTTATTTCGTCACTAATAAAAATTAAAATTTTTGTAAATGGAGGTACTATTTTCTTCTGAAATTTTTTGTTTTCAGTAACAATTCCCTGCGCATTTCAATAACCTGTTCAATAAAATATCTATTACAAATCAATACAGAAATCTGTTCATTTTCATAAACATCACATTCGAATTTCAGCACTATCCACAAAAATACAATATGAACTGCATGCAGATTATAAATATGTCTCCTAATATCCACAAAAAACGTCTACTAATATCCACAAAAATATAATATCAACCGCATGCGAATTACCAAACACATCTCCTAATATCCAACAAAAAATATGTCTACTAATATCAACAAAAATAAAATATCAAAGACGGATTACCCAACATGCCCTGTAATACCAACAAAAATAGACAATTTACAACCAAGCAAAATACATGTAAGGTAATATGAACAAAAACACAAAATGAGCTACCATCTGCCCTCCAAATTACCAAACATGTCCATATCAAATCTCGAATTTACAAAAAAATGAAACACAAAAAACAAAAATGCAAGTTAGACAATTATTATCGTATCCATAAAATATACAATTTCACATGCATTTTTCGAATTAGTTTTCAAATCGGGAGTCCCGCGCTAGTTCCGTAAGTTTTCACAACTCACATTGGTCCCACCCGAGGTGTTTGAGGTGTTCCCCGGGTCGTCTCATGGCTATTGCACGATTTTGGCCCCCGAATGTCTATTTTCAAGCTTCACCGTGAAAAAGTTCATTTTTGCACTTAGTTTTCAAACCGGGAGTCCCGTGCTAGTTCCGTAAGTTCCCACAACTAACATTGGCCCCTCCCGAGGTGTTAGAGGTGTTCCCGGGCCGTCCCGTGGCTGTTGCACAATTTTGGCCCCCGAAGGTCTATTTTCAAGCTTAAGTGTGAGAAATTGTATTTTTGGACTTAGTTTTCAAAACAGGAGTCCCGTGCTAGTTTCGTAAGTTTCCACAACTCACATTGGTTCCTCCCGAGGTGTTTGAGGTGCCCCCGGGCAGTCCTGTGACTGTTGCAGGATTTTGGGCCCCGAAGGCCGATTTTCAAGCTTATGTGTGAAAAAGTGCATTTTTGGATTAAGTTTTCAAACCGGGAGTCCCGTGCTAGTTCCGTAAGTTTTCACAACTCACACTGGTCCCTCTCGAGGTGTTTAAGGTGTTCCCCGGGCCGTCTCATGGCTGTTGCACGATTTTGGACCCCGAAGGTCTATTTTCAAACTAAACTGTGAAAAAAGTTCATTTTTGGACTTAGTTTTCAAACCGGGAGTCCCGTGCTAGTTTCGTTAGTTTCCACAACTCACATTGGTCCCTCCCGAAGTGTTACAGGTGTTCCCCGGGCCTTTCCGTGGCTGTTGCACGATTTTGGCACCAGAAGGTCTATTTTCAAGCTTAAGTGCGAGAAAGTACATTTTTGGACTTAGTTTTCAAACCAGGAGTCCCGTGCTAGTTCCATAAGTTTCCACAACTCACATTGGTTCCTCCCGAGGTATTTGAGGTGGCCCCCGGGCAGTCCCGTGGCTTTTGCACGATTTTGGGCCCCGAAGACCTATTTTCAAGCTTATGTGTGAAAAAGTGCACTTTTGGACTAAGTTTTCAAACTGGGAGTCCCGTGCTAATTCCGTAAGTTTCCACAACTCACATTGGTCCCTCTCGAGGTGTTTGAGGTGTTCCCCGGGCCGTCTCGTGGCTGTTGCACAATTTTGGCCTCCGAAAGTCTATTTTCAAGCTTAACTGTGAAAAAAGTTCATTTTTGGACTTAGTTTTCAAACCGAGAGTCCCGTGCTAGTTCCGTAAGTTCCCACAACTCACATTGCTCCCTCCTGAGGTGTTAGAGGTGTTCCCTGGGCCGTCCCGTGGCTGTTGCACGATTTTGGCCCCCGAAGGTCTATTTTCAAGCTTAAGTGTGAGAAAGTGTATTTTTTGACTTAGTTTTCAAACCGGGAGTCCCGTGCTAGTTTTGTAAGTTTCCATAACTCACATTGGTACCTCCCGAGGTGTTTGAGGTGTTCCCCAGACCGTCTCGTGGCTGTTGCACGATTTTGGCCCCCGAAGGTCTATTTTCAAGCTTAACTATGAAAAAAGCTCATTTTTGGACTTAGTTTTCAAACCGGGAGTCCCGTGCTAGTTCCGTAAGTTCCCACAACTCACATTGGTCCCTCCTGAGGTGTTTGAGGTTGTCCCTAGGCAGTCCCACGGTTGTTGTACGATTTTTGCCCCCAAAGGCCTATTTTCAAACTTATGTGTGAAAAAGTTCATTTTTGGACTAAGTTTTCAAACTGGGAGTCCCGTGCTAGTTCCGTAAGTTTCCACAACTCACATTGGTCCCTCCTGAGGTGTTTGAGGTGTTCCCCATAGCATCACTTGGCTGTTGCACGATTTTGGCCACCGAAGGTCTATTTTCAAGCTTAACTGTGAAAAAATTTCATTTTTGGACTTAGATTTCAAACCGGGAGTCCCGTGCTAGTTCTGTAAGTTTCCACAACTCATATTGGTCCCTCCCGAGGTGTTTGAGGTGGCCCCCGGGCAGTCCCGTGGCTATTGCACGATTTTGGGCCCCGAAGGCCTATTTTCAAGCTTATGTGTGAAAAAATGCATTTTTGGACTAATTTTCAAACCTGGAGTCCCATGCTAGTTCCGTAAGTTTCCAAAACTCACATTAGCCCCTCTCGAGGTGTTGGAGGTGTTCCCTGAGCCGTCTCGTGGCTGTTGCACAATTTTAGTCCCCAAAGGTCTATTTTCAAGCTTAACTGTGAAAAAAGTTCATTTTTGGACTTAGTTTTCAAACCGAGAGTCCCGTGCTAGTTCCGTAAGTTTCCATAACTCACATTGCTCCCTCCCGAGGTGTTAGAGGTGTTCCCTGGGCCGTCCCGTGGCTATTGCACGATTTTGGCCCCCGAAGGTCTATTTTCAAGCTTAAGTGTGACAAAGTGTATTTTTTAACTTAGTTTTCAAACCGGGAGTCCCGTGCTAGTT
Organism: Camellia sinensis; assembly: GCF_055761805.1. Lineage (NCBI taxonomy): Eukaryota > Viridiplantae > Streptophyta > Magnoliopsida > Ericales > Theaceae > Camellia > Camellia sinensis. The sequence continues at coordinate 29,215,990 of NC_138963.1, read as the reverse complement.
CCGTAAGTTTTCATAGCTCACATTGGTCCCTTCCGAGGTGTTTGAGATGTTCCCCAGGCCGTCTCGTGGCTGTTGTAATATTTTGGCCCCCGAAGGTCTATTTTCAAGCTTAATTGTGAAAAAAACTCATTTTTGGACTTAGTTTTCAAACTGGGAGTCCCGTGCTAGTTCCGTAAGTTCCCACAACTCACACTGGTCCCTCCCGAGGTGTTTTAGGTTGTCCCCGAGCAGCCCTGCGGCTGTTGTACGATTTTTGCCCCCAAAGGCCTATTTTCCAACTTATGTGTGAAAAAGTGTATTTTTGGACTAAGTTTTCAAATCGGGAGTCCCGTGCTAGTTCTGTAAGTTTCCACAACTCACATTGGTCCCTCCCGAGGAGTTTAAGGTGTTCCCCACAGCGTCACTTGGCTGTTGCACGATTTTGGCCACCGAAGGTCTATTTTCGAGCTTAACTTTGAAAAAATTTCATTTTTGGACTTAGATTTCAAACCGGGAGTCCCGTGCTAGTTCTGTAAGTTTCCATAACTCACATTGGTCCCTCCTGAGGTGTTTGAGGTGGCCCCCGGGCAGTCCCGTGGCTGTTGCACGATTTTCACCCCCGAAGGCCTATTTTCAAGCTTATGTGTGAAAAAGTGCTTTTTTGGACTAAGTTTGCAAACCGGGAGTCCCGTGCTAGTTCCGTAAGTTTCCACAACTCACATTGGTCCCTCTCGAGGTGTTTGAGGTGTTCCCTGGGCCGTCCCGTGGCTGTTGCACGATTTTGGCCCCCGAAGGTCTATTTTCAAGCTTAAGTGTGAGAAAGTGCATTTTTGGACTAAGTTTTCAAATCGGGAGTCCCGTGCTAGTTCCGTAAGTTTCCACAACTCACATTGGTCCCTCCCGAGGTGTTCGAGGTGTTTGAGGTGTTTCCCGGTCCGTCTCGTGGCTGTTGCACAATTTTGGCCCCCGAAGGTCTATTTTCAATCTTAACTGTGAAAAAAGCTCATTTTTGGACTTAGTTTTCAAACCGGGAGTCTCGTGCTAGTTCTGTAAGTTCCCACAACTCACATTGGTCCCTCCCGAGGTGTTTGAGGTTGTCCCAAGGTAGTCTCGCGGCTGTTGCACGATTTTCGCTCCCAAAGGCCTATTTTCATGCTTATGTGTGAAAAAGTATATTTTTGGACTAAGTTTTCAAACTGGGAGTCCCGTGCTAGTTCCGTAAGTTTCCACAACTCACATTGGTCCCTCCTGAGGTGTTTGATGTGTTCCCCGCGCCGTCCCGTGGCTGTTGCATGATTTTGGCCCACGAAGGTCTATTTTCAAGCTTAACTGTGAAAAAAGTTCATTTTTGGACTTAGTTTTCAAACCGGGAGTCCCGTGCTAGTTCCGTAAGTTCCCACAACTCATATTGGTCCCTCCTGAGGTGTTAGAGGTGTTCCCTGGGCAGTCTTGTGGTCGTTGCACGATTTTGGCCCCCGAAGGTCTATTTTAAAGCTTAAGTGTGAGAAAGTGCATTTTTGGACTTAGTTTTCAAACCGAGAGTCCCGTGCTAGTTTCGTAAGTTTCCACAACTCACATTGGTCCCTCTCGAGGTGTTTGAGGTGTTCCATGGGCCGTCTCGTGGCTGTTGCATGATTTTAGCCCCCGATGGTCTATTTTCAAGCTTAACTGTGAAAAAAGTTCATTTCTGGACTTAGTTTTCAAACCGAGAGTCCCGTTCTATGTCCGTAATCTCCCACAACTCACATTGATCCATCCCGAGGTGTTTGAGGTTGTCCCCGGGCAATCCCGTGGCTGTTGCACGATTTTGGCCCCCGAAGGCCTATTTTCAAGCTTATGTGTGAAAAAGTGCATTTTAGGACTAAGTTTTCAAACCGGGAGTTCCATGCTAGTTCCGTAAGTTTCCACAACTCATATTGGTCCCTCCCGAGGTGTTTGAGGTGTTTCCCAGGCCGTCACGTGGCTGTTGCACGATTTTGCCACCGAAGGTCTGTTTTCAAGCTTAACTGTGAAAAAAGTTCATTTTTGGACTTAGTTTTCAAACCGAGAGTCCCGTGCTTGTTCCGTTAGTTCCCACAACTCACATTGGTCCCTCTCGAGGTGTTAGAGGTGTTCCCCTGGCCGTCCCGTGGCTGTTGCACGATTTTGGCCCCGGAAGGTCTATTTTCAAGCTTAAGTGTGAGAAAGTGCCTTTTTGGACTTACTTTTCAAACCGGGAGTCCTGTGCTAGTTCCGTAAGTTTTCACAACTCACATTGGTCCCTCCCGAGGTGTTTGAGGTGTTCTCTGGGCCGTCTCGTGCCTGTTGCACAATTTTGGCCCCCGAAGGTCTATTTTCAAGCTTAACTGTGAGAAAATTTCATTTTTGGACTTAGTTTTCAAACTGGGAGTCCCGTGCTAGTTCCGTAAATTCCCAAAACTCACATTGGTCCCTGCCAAGGTGTTAAAAGTGTTTCCCAGGCCGTCCCATGTCTGTTGCACGATTTTGGCCTCCGAAGGTCTATTTTCAAGCTTAAGTGTGAGAAAGTACATTTTTGGACTTAGTTTTCAAACCGGGAGCCCCGTGCTAGTTCCGTAAGTTTTCACAACTCATATTGGTCCCTCCCGAGGTGTTTGAGGTGGTCCCCAAGCCGTCTCGTGGCTGTTACACGATTTTGGCCCCCGAAAGTCTATTTTCAAGCTTAAGTGTGAAAAAGTACATTTTTGGACTTAGTTTTCAAAGCTGGGAGTCCCATGCAAGTTCTGTAAGTTTCAACAACTCACATTGGTCCCTCCCGAGGTGTTTGAGGTGGCCACCAGGCCGTCTCGTGGCTATTGCACGAGATTGGCCCCCGAAGGTCTATTTTCAAGCTTAAGTATGAAAAAGAGCATTTTTGGACTTAGTTTTCAAACTGGGAGTCCCGTGCTAGTTCCATTAGTTTCTAAAACTCACATTGGTCCCTCGTGAGGTGTTTGAGGTTGTCCCCGGGCAGTCCCAGGGCTGTTGCACGATTTTGGCCTCGGGTGGCCTATTTTCAAGCTTATGTGTGAAAAAGTGCATTTTTCGACTTAGTTTTCAAACCGGAAGCCCTGTGCTAGTTCTGTAAGTTTTCACAACTCACATTGGTTCCTCCCGAGGTGTTTGAGGTGGTCCCCGGGCCGTCACATGGCTATTGGATGATTTTGGCCCCCGAAGGTCTATTTTCAAGCTTAAGTGTGAAAAAGGGCATATTTGGACTAAGTTTTCAAACCGGGAGTCACGTGCAAGTTCTGTAACTTTTCACAACTCACATTGGTCCCTCCCAAGGTGTTTGAGGTGGTCCCCAGGCAATCCCATGGCTGTTGCACGATTTTGGCCACCGAAGCCCTATTTTCAAGATTATGTGTGAAAAAGTGCATTTTTGAACTAAGTTTTCAAACCGGGAGTCCCGTGCTAGTTCCGTAAGTTTCCACAACTCACATTGGTCCCTCTTGAGGTTTTTGAGGTGGTCCCCAGGCCATCTTGTGGCTGTTGTATGATTTTTGACCCCGAAGGTCTATTTTCAAGCTTAAGTATGAAAAAGTGCATTTTTGGACTTAGTTTTCAAACCGGGAGTCCCGTGCTAGTTCCGTAAATTTCCAAAACTTACATTGGTCCCTCCCAAGGTATTTGAGGTGGTCACCAGACCGTCTCGTGGCTGTTGCACGATTTTGGCCCCCGGTGGCCTATTTTCAAGCTTAAGTGTGACAAAGGGCATTTTTGGACTTAGTTTTCAAACCGGGAGTCCCGTGCTAGTTCCATAAGTTTTCACAACTCACATTGGTCCCTCCCGAGGTGTTTGAGGTGATCCCCAGGCCGTCTCCTGGCTATTGCACAATTTTGGCCCCCGGTGGCCTATTTTCAAACTTAAGTGTGAAAAAGTGCATTTTTGGACTTAGTTTTCAAGCCGAAAGTCCCGTGCTAGTTCCGTAAGTTTCCACAACTCACATTGGTCCCTCCCGAGGTGTTTGAGATGGTCCCCGAGCCGTCTCATGACTGTTGCACGATTTTGGCCCCCGAAGGTCTATTTGCAAGCTTAAGTGTGAAAAAGTTCATTTTTGGAGTAAGTTTTCAAACCGAGAGTCCCGTGCAAGTTCCGTAACTTTTCAAAACTCACATTGGTCCCTCCCGAGATGTTTGAGGTGGTCCCCGGGCAATCCCATGGCTGTTGCACGATTTTGGCCCCCGAAGGCCTATTTTCAAGATTATGTGTGAAAAAGTGCATTTTTGGACTAAGTTTTCAAACCGGGAGTCCCGTGATAGTTCCATAAGTTTCCATAACTCACATTGGTCCCTCCCGAGGTTTTTGAGGTGGTCCCCGGGCCATCTTGTGGCTGTTGTACGATTTTGGACCCCGAAGGTCTATTTTCAAGCTTAAGTGTGAAAAAGTGCATTTTTGGACTAAGTTTTCAAACCGGGAGTCCCGTGCTAGTTCCGTAAGTTTCCAAAACTCACATTGGTCCCTCCCAAAGTGTTTGATGTGGTCACCGGACCGTCTCGCGGTTGTTGCATGATTTTGGCCCCCGGTGGCCTATTTTTAAGCTTAAGTGTGACAAAGTGTATTTTTTGACTTAGTTTTCAAACCGGGAGTCCCGTGCTAGTTCCGTAAGTTTTCACAACTCACATTCGTCCCTCTCGAGGTGTTTGAGGTGATCCCCGGGCCGTCTCGTGGCTGTTGCACGATTTTGGCCCCCAGTGGCCTATTTTCAAGCTTATGTGTGAAAAAGTGTATTTTTGGACTTAGTTTTCAAACCGGAAGTCTCGTGCTAGTTCCGTAAGTTTCCACAACTCACATTGGTCCCTCCCGAGGTGTTTGAGATGGTCCCCAGGTCGTCTCATGATTGTTGCACGATTTTGGCCCCCGAAGGTCTATTTTCAAGCTTAAGTGTGAAAAAGTGCATTTTTGGACTTAGTTTTCAAACCGGGAGTCCCATGCTAGTTCTGTAAGTTTCCATAACTCACATTGGTCCCTCCCGAGGTGTTTGAGGTGGTCCCCTAGCCGTCTCATGGCTGTTGCACGATTTTGGCCCCCGAAGGCCTATTTTCAAGCTTATGTGTGAAAAAGTACATTTTTGAACTTAGTTTTCAAACCTGAAGTCCCGTGCTAGTTCCGTAAGTTTCCATAGCTCACATTGGTCCCTCCTGAGGTGGTTGAGGTGGTCCCCGAGCTGTCTCGTGGCTGTTGCATGATTTTGGCCCCCTAAGGTCTATTTGCAAGTTTAAGTGTGAAAAAATGCATTTTTGGACTTAGTTTTCAAACCGGGAGTCCCATTCAAGTTCTGTAAGTTTCCATAACTCACATTGGTCCCTCCCGAGGTGTTTGAGATGGTCCCTGGGCCGTCTCATGGCTGTTGCACGATTTTGGCCCCCGAAGGTCTATTTTCAAGCTTAAGTGTGAAAAAATGCATTTTTGGACTTAATTTTCAAACCGGGAGTCCCGTGTAAGTTCTATAAGTTTCCACAACTCACATTGGTCCCTCCCGAGGTGTTTGAGCTAGTTCCCGGGCCGTCTCGTAGCTGTTGCACGATTTTGGCCCCCGAAGGTCTATTTTCAAGCTTAAGTGTGAAAAAGTGCATTTTTGGACTTAGTTTTCAAATCGAAGTCCCGTGCAAGTTCCGTAAGTTCCCACAACTCACATTGGTCCCTCCCGAGGTGTTTGAGGTTGTCCCAAGGTAGTCTCGCGGCTGTTGCACGATTTTCGCTCCCAAAGGCCTATTTTCATGCTTATGTGTGAAAAAGTATATTTTTGGACTAAGTTTTCAAACTGGGAGTCCCGTGCTAGTTCCGTAAGTTTCCACAACTCACATTGGTCCCTCCTGAGGTGTTTGATGTGTTCCCCGCGCCGTCCCGTGGCTGTTGCATGATTTTGGCCCACGAAGGTCTATTTTCAAGCTTAACTGTGAAAAAAGTTCATTTTTGGACTTAGTTTTCAAACCGGGAGTCCCGTGCTAGTTCCGTAAGTTCCCACAACTCATATTGGTCCCTCCTGAGGTGTTAGAGGTGTTCCCTGGGCAGTCTTGTGGTCGTTGCACGATTTTGGCCCCCGAAGGTCTATTTTAAAGCTTAAGTGTGAGAAAGTGCATTTTTGGACTTAGTTTTCAAACCGAGAGTCCCGTGCTAGTTTCGTAAGTTTCCACAACTCACATTGGTCCCTCTCGAGGTGTTTGAGGTGTTCCATGGGCCGTCTCGTGGCTGTTGCATGATTTTAGCCCCCGATGGTCTATTTTCAAGCTTAACTGTGAAAAAAGTTCATTTCTGGACTTAGTTTTCAAACCGAGAGTCCCGTTCTATGTCCGTAATCTCCCACAACTCACATTGATCCATCCCGAGGTGTTTGAGGTTGTCCCCGGGCAATCCCGTGGCTGTTGCACGATTTTGGCCCCCGAAGGCCTATTTTCAAGCTTATGTGTGAAAAAGTGCATTTTAGGACTAAGTTTTCAAACCGGGAGTTCCATGCTAGTTCCGTAAGTTTCCACAACTCATATTGGTCCCTCCCGAGGTGTTTGAGGTGTTTCCCAGGCCGTCACGTGGCTGTTGCACGATTTTGCCACCGAAGGTCTGTTTTCAAGCTTAACTGTGAAAAAAGTTCATTTTTGGACTTAGTTTTCAAACCGAGAGTCCCGTGCTTGTTCCGTTAGTTCCCACAACTCACATTGGTCCCTCTCGAGGTGTTAGAGGTGTTCCCCTGGCCGTCCCGTGGCTGTTGCACGATTTTGGCCCCGGAAGGTCTATTTTCAAGCTTAAGTGTGAGAAAGTGCCTTTTTGGACTTACTTTTCAAACCGGGAGTCCTGTGCTAGTTCCGTAAGTTTTCACAACTCACATTGGTCCCTCCCGAGGTGTTTGAGGTGTTCTCTGGGCCGTCTCGTGCCTGTTGCACAATTTTGGCCCCCGAAGGTCTATTTTCAAGCTTAACTGTGAGAAAATTTCATTTTTGGACTTAGTTTTCAAACTGGGAGTCCCGTGCTAGTTCCGTAAATTCCCAAAACTCACATTGGTCCCTGCCAAGGTGTTAAAAGTGTTTCCCAGGCCGTCCCATGTCTGTTGCACGATTTTGGCCTCCGAAGGTCTATTTTCAAGCTTAAGTGTGAGAAAGTACATTTTTGGACTTAGTTTTCAAACCGGGAGCCCCGTGCTAGTTCCGTAAGTTTTCACAACTCATATTGGTCCCTCCCGAGGTGTTTGAGGTGGTCCCTAAGCCGTCTCGTGGCTGTTACACGATTTTGGCCCCCGAAAGTCTATTTTCAAGCTTAAGTGTGAAAAAGTACATTTTTGGACTTAGTTTTCAAAGCTGGGAGTCCCATGCAAGTTCTGTAAGTTTCAACAACTCACATTGGTCCCTCCCGAGGTGTTTGAGGTGGCCACCAGGCCGTCTCGTGGCTATTGCACGAGATTGGCCCCCGAAGGTCTATTTTCAAGCTTAAGTATGAAAAAGAGCATTTTTGGACTTAGTTTTCAAACTGGGAGTCCCGTGCTAGTTCCATTAGTTTCTAAAACTCACATTGGTCCCTCGTGAGGTGTTTGAGGTTGTCCCCGGGCAGTCCCAGGGCTGTTGCACGATTTTGGCCTCGGGTGGCCTATTTTCAAGCTTATGTGTGAAAAAGTGCATTTTTCGACTTAGTTTTCAAACCGGAAGCCCTGTGCTAGTTCTGTAAGTTTTCACAACTCACATTGGTTCCTCCCGAGGTGTTTGAGGTGGTCCCCGGGCCGTCACATGGCTATTGGATGATTTTGGCCCCCGAAGGTCTATTTTCAAGCTTAAGTGTGAAAAAGGGCATATTTGGACTAAGTTTTCAAACCGGGAGTCACGTGCAAGTTCTGTAACTTTTCACAACTCACATTGGTCCCTCCCAAGGTGTTTGAGGTGGTCCCCAGGCAATCCCATGGCTGTTGCACGATTTTGGCCACCGAAGCCCTATTTTCAAGATTATGTGTGAAAAAGTGCATTTTTGAACTAAGTTTTCAAACCGGGAGTCCCGTGCTAGTTCCGTAAGTTTCCACAACTCACATTGGTCCCTCTTGAGGTTTTTGAGGTGGTCCCCAGGCCATCTTGTGGCTGTTGTATGATTTTTGACCCCGAAGGTCTATTTTCAAGCTTAAGTATGAAAAAGTGCATTTTTGGACTTAGTTTTCAAACCGGGAGTCCCGTGCTAGTTCCGTAAATTTCCAAAACTTACATTGGTCCCTCCCAAGGTATTTGAGGTGGTCACCAGACCGTCTCGTGGCTGTTGCACGATTTTGGCCCCCGGTGGCCTATTTTCAAGCTTAAGTGTGACAAAGGGCATTTTTGGACTTAGTTTTCAAACCGGGAGTCCCGTGCTAGTTCCATAAGTTTTCACAACTCACATTGGTCCCTCCCGAGGTGTTTGAGGTGATCCCCAGGCCGTCTCCTGGCTATTGCACAATTTTGGCCCCCGGTGGCCTATTTTCAAACTTAAGTGTGAAAAAGTGCATTTTTGGACTTAGTTTTCAAGCCGAAAGTCCCGTGCTAGTTCCGTAAGTTTCCACAACTCACATTGGTCCCTCCCGAGGTGTTTGAGATGGTCCCCGAGCCGTCTCATGACTGTTGCACGATTTTGGCCCCCGAAGGTCTATTTGCAAGCTTAAGTGTGAAAAAGTTCATTTTTGGAGTAAGTTTTCAAACCGAGAGTCCCGTGCAAGTTCCGTAACTTTTCAAAACTCACATTGGTCCCTCCCGAGATGTTTGAGGTGGTCCCCGGGCAATCCCATGGCTGTTGCACGATTTTGGCCCCCGAAGGCCTATTTTCAAGATTATGTGTGAAAAAGTGCATTTTTGGACTAAGTTTTCAAACCGGGAGTCCCGTGATAGTTCCATAAGTTTCCATAACTCACATTGGTCCCTCCCGAGGTTTTTGAGGTGGTCCCCGGGCCATCTTGTGGCTGTTGTACGATTTTGGACCCCGAAGGTCTATTTTCAAGCTTAAGTGTGAAAAAGTGCATTTTTGGACTAAGTTTTCAAACCGGGAGTCCCGTGCTAGTTCCGTAAGTTTCCAAAACTCACATTGGTCCCTCCCAAAGTGTTTGATGTGGTCACCGGACCGTCTCGCGGTTGTTGCATGATTTTGGCCCCCGGTGGCCTATTTTTAAGCTTAAGTGTGACAAAGTGTATTTTTTGACTTAGTTTTCAAACCGGGAGTCCCGTGCTAGTTCCGTAAGTTTTCACAACTCACATTCGTCCCTCTCGAGGTGTTTGAGGTGATCCCCGGGCCGTCTCGTGGCTGTTGCACGATTTTGGCCCCCAGTGGCCTATTTTCAAGCTTATGTGTGAAAAAGTGTATTTTTGGACTTAGTTTTCAAACCGGAAGTCCCGTGCTAGTTCCGTAAGTTTCCACAACTCACATTGGTCCCTCCCGAGGTGTTTGAGATGGTCCCCAGGTCGTCTCATGATTGTTGCACGATTTTGGCCCCCGAAGGTCTATTTTCAAGCTTAAGTGTGAAAAAGTGCATTTTTGGACTTAGTTTTCAAACCGGGAGTCCCATGCTAGTTCTGTAAGTTTCCATAACTCACATTGGTCCCTCCCGAGGTGTTTGAGGTGGTCCCCTAGCCGTCTCATGGCTGTTGCACGATTTTGGCCCCCGAAGGCCTATTTTCAAGCTTATGTGTGAAAAAGTACATTTTTGAACTTAGTTTTCAAACCTGAAGTCCCGTGCTAGTTCCGTAAGTTTCCATAGCTCACATTGGTCCCTCCTGAGGTGGTTGAGGTGGTCCCCGAGCTGTCTCGTGGCTGTTGCATGATTTTGGCCCCCTAAGGTCTATTTGCAAGTTTAAGTGTGAAAAAATGCATTTTTGGACTTAGTTTTCAAACCGGGAGTCCCATTCAAGTTCTGTAAGTTTCCATAACTCACATTGGTCCCTCCCGAGGTGTTTGAGATGGTCCCTGGGCCGTCTCATGGCTGTTGCACGATTTTGGCCCCCGAAGGTCTATTTTCAAGCTTAAGTGTGAAAAAATGCATTTTTGGACTTAATTTTCAAACCGGGAGTCCCGTGTAAGTTCTATAAGTTTCCACAACTCACATTGGTCCCTCCCGAGGTGTTTGAGCTAGTTCCCGGGCCGTCTCGTAGCTGTTGCACGATTTTGGCCCCCGAAGGTCTATTTTCAAGCTTAAGTGTGAAAAAGTGCATTTTTGGACTTAGTTTTCAAATCGAAGTCCCGTGCAAGTTCCGTAAGTTCCCACAACTCACATTGGTCCCTCCCGAGGTGTTTGAGGTGGTCCTCGGGCCGTCCCGTAGCTGTTGCACGATTTTGGCCTCCGGTGGCCTATTTTTCGACTAGTTCCATGTGTACATGTTGGAATAGTTTTCGACTTAGTTCTCGACTTAGTTTCATGCCTACATGTTGGAGTAGTGTAAATTTTCAAAGTAGTTTCCTAATTGGGAGCCACGTGCATATTTCAGTGTTTGTGATGTTTCTCGGGCTTTTACATGCATAGTTCACTATCTTAGTTGAAGAAAAATTTTCTACTAGATTAACATAGAAACATAATATACTAACCAAGAAGCTTGTCCATCAGAATCTGAACTTTCCCCACTCTCAAAATTTCCCGTGATACCTTTCTGCCTCAAACACTCGATGATACTTTCTATCTTCTTGCTTTGTTTTTTCTCTGACTTTTGAAACCTTGCAATTTGTTCATTTTGTTGTGCTATTTGCAGCTCGAGGCGTTGAACATAGTCATTATTTTCAACAGGTGTAACAGTTGTATTCACAGAAGAAGAAGGCCTCATACCGAGTTCTTTCACATAACCTGGCCTTGGCTGAAGCACCTTGACTGACAACTCCTCTGGGGTCAATGGGATCGCACTAGTCTGCGAAAGGTGTTCTGCTTGCATCTGTATCATGTTGTCCTATTAATTTGAAATAAATCAAACAAGTATTAGTTATTCTACCCTACACAGCAAAATAAATAATATTATCAAAATTGAAAGGCATTGCCTTGTACATACATAATTAACTTGGCTCTCCGATGAAACCCATTCATTCGTGTCCGAATTGTAGTGGATGGACTTGTAAAATTTTGCTAAATCGGGCACTTTGCCATTTGCAATTATCTGCTTCAGTTGTTTGTCAATGTTAATTCAATGATTTAAATAACAAATCCTTATAATCCAATAAAATAAATTAGTAAAACGCACCGAGCTGTGTATCCAGACCGGGATTGATTTTGATCCACATCGATGTTTTGTTTTCATTTGCATCCTATTATTCACATTAGCTGGTGATTGTTCCTACACAATTGAAACACCAATACAAAAAAGAAAAGATAACATTAGTAAGAAAAAACTTAATTTTTGACAATTAACATACATAAAACATTTTACCTTGAATTTTTTACTATTCCACTTGTCAATTATAGATGTCCACTGATTGAGGGTAACTCTTGTAGGTGGGTGGCTTCTCGCATAATCCTCCCCTCTTGCATCCTTAAGTTGATTGTATTGTTTGTGCAACTTATAAGTGAAACCACTCAATCGTCGACCAAACTGTGTGTCTAAAGCCTTGGCTATATAAGTCTGATTGCCTTGTAGATCAAACTGATCTTGCAAAATGAAAAAGAATTAAAAATTACAAAGAAACAGAGCCAAAACAAGAAAAAGTTTGTCAATAATTACCGCTAAGCGTGGGATCATCAGCTCCTTATCAGCAACATTCACGTTCTTCCACCTACGAACGCTCAGGTCTGGTAACTGTGTTCGAACCTCTATACCAATCTTGGAGACTATCTTGGAGGCGTTGTCTCCTACTGGTGCATGAAACTGTTCAGGTATAGGAACTAATATCTTCCCATCCTTCTCGACAATGCGATGGGCTGTATGTCGCGTGTCGGGCCACGACCACGTCTGTCATGTGATGTTGTAAGGATATAATATTAATTGAGTTAGTAAGTAAACACATGCAAGTTAAACCTTAAAAATAACTTTGCAAACTTACCAATGATGGTACATGCAGTCACCTCATCCTCAGGTTGCACATTATGAGGTGTTAAGGGTTGGGTACCGACCTCCTCAGTTGGGGGATCCATCCTTTCCTCTGGGGTGGGAGTTAATGGCCTTGAATGAGACCATAAACGTAGTCCTGGTGCCATCTGTTGTTCCTGAAAGAACATAATGAAACAGTGAAAACGATATTTAAAACAGTTAAAATATATTTTAAAGAAGATATGATGTGTAAGATATGTGAAGAAGAAATGTAAAAAGTAAAAGACATGTTCACACACAAATATAAAATAATGTGTATAATACCTCGCGGTCAAAGGAACCCAATGACTCATCATCATTGTCATCCTCACTCTCAGAAGGGTTATACTCAACATCATCATCTCCCTCAACCCTAATTCCCTTTTCCCTTGCAGTTGCACATTTGGGCTGAACCGCACTCCCTAAAGAATTTGTAATATTCTTCACTCCAAGATTGTTCATTACCTTACAGTTCTCCTTGATTCGCTTATTTCTTTGTTTCTCGTATTCTGTTAGCTTCTTAGTTCTCAAATCACCTAGTTTCAACCATTGTTTTTTGCCTCGAACCATTTTCTACAACTATATAACATAATTCAACTTTAATTGAAAAATATAGACAATGTCATCATGCACCATTACATAAAAGAAGAAAAAGAAAGTAACATAATCATATAAAATAAAAATTACATTAATTAATAACATCTGTTCGAAAATAAAGTGATATACTAAAAATTACACATCATAATCCATATCAGGATCCATATCAACATCAGGAATGTTATGGTCTTCATCTCCTTCATCATCTCTATTCTCTTCCATTATCGCATCTGATGACCCTTCTTCCGAAATAACATTGAATTCAACATCATCCCTACAGTATCGAACAATTGGGTCAATGTCAATTGGAACAACATCAGTAATGTTTTCTTGTTGGAACACATCATTATTTTCTAAAGGATCCAATAATTCTTCATCACTAGTGTCTGGAACATCAAAGACGCCCCTATGTTGCACCCTTTGTACGACATTCCAAGGTTCACCCAATTTGGTATCATTCAGATAGAAGACTTGCTTAGCTTGACTAGGTAGGATAAATGAGTCAGATTGGTACCACCGACTTGTGACGTCAATGCTAGTGCAATATGTATCAAATCGTATTGTTCTGTTTCTACCAGTGTTACCGGTGTTGTACCATTCACACTGGAACAAAACAACCTTTTTACCACATATGTAGTCAAATTCCAAAACCTTGCACAAGTGACCGTAGAAGTCATGCAATTTTCCTTCATGATCCCCGTGTGTAGGCACACCAGTCTGACTCGTACGACTGTTGTCTAGATCTCGAGTATGGAACCGGCTGCTATTGATTGTGCAACCTGAGTACTCTTTCACTAGCAAATCAGGACCATTTGCTAATGACCACAATTCATCAGTTGCCTCTAATGACTCTTCCATTCTCAATCTATTTATCTACAATTACATGTAACAAACAATAAGTAAATAATTTATAAATGCGGACATTTCATAAAACTTTAATTTTGTTAAAGTTGTAAATGTCGAAAAATTATAAATGTTTTACCCGCTCTTTGAACCACTTGGGAAATTCTTGTCGTTGTATGTGGGTTATATCATGTCCAGCTTGAGTTTGTAATAGATTTGTGTTCCCTACTCAAAAAAAAAAAAGTGATTACTACGTAGTTCCGCAATAAAGAAGCTAAGCATAAACATAATTCGATGAAACACATACTCCAAATACTTTTCAATCTCTGGGCTATTGTACAACACAAACCAATGAGCAATATCACGAATTTCTTGAGACATTTCAGCATCTCGTGTGATTAGACCAATTGGACGTGCAGTTTCTGTGAATACTATCAACCCTCGTTGACGTTCACCACGAGCTTCATTCCGTTCTGGTCGATTATACACGGTTTCAATCCCACCAACATACATTGAACAAAAAGTAATGCACTCTTTGACAATGTAAGCCTCGGCAATTGAACCTTCTGGTTGAGCTCGGTTGGTCACATATTTTTTTAATACTCCAAGAAACCTTCAAGAGAGATCGAATTAGGAGTATAATTACATATGCAACACACTTACGTAAATCTTATTTACAGGTATAAGTGTAAAAAAAATACCTTTCAATTGGGTACATCCATCGATATTGTATAGGTCCTCCAAGAATATCCTCACGAGGCAAATGAACAGCCAAGTGGATCATCACATCGAAGAAGGCTGGAGGAAAGATCTTTTCAAGCTTGCATAAAATGTGTATTATACGTTCCTCTAATTTCTCCAGTTCGCTCCGCCTTAGTGTCCTAGAGCATAGGTCTTGGAAGAAATTGCCTAACTCAAAAAGTGTTGTGCTAATTTCTTTATCTACGTAACCACGCATTCCAATGGAAAGAATTCTTTGTATTAGTACATGGCAGTCGTGGCTTTTTAGGCCTGTTAGTCTACCATTTCTTGCATTCACTGATTTGGATATGTTTGCCGCATACCCATCTGGATGCTTGACAGTTTTAAAAAATTCAAAGAAACTCTCCCTCTCTGCAGGTGTCAATGAAAAGATTGCTCGAGGCTTGACATATGATCCATCGGGCCGTTGTGTTAGCCATAGCTCTTTCCTTATACCCATATCTTCCAAGTCTAACCGTGCCTTGTCTGTATCCTTGTTCTTCCCATCAATGCCTAACATAGTTCCGAAAACATTTTCACTAAAATTTTTCTCCGCATGCATGACATTAATGTTGTGTCGAAGTTTTCGCTTCTTCTAATAGGGTAGCTCATACAAGATGCTTACCTTTGTCCAATCAGGTGCTTGATGGGGCCTTTTTCTATTACTTGGATGCTTTCCATATATGACACCTGCCACGTTGTCCAACTGGTCTTGTATCTTTTCCGCCGGCAACTCCAAAGATCTCTTCCGTTTCTCAATCTTACCATTGTAAGCCCTACTCTTTCGCCTTTCTAGGTGGTCTTCAGGCAAGTAACATCGATGGTTAGTGTACCCCGTCTTACTTCTTAAAGATTCAAAATACGGTTCATCATTGCAACTGTAACAAGAATAATGACCCTTTGTTCTCCACCTATATATGTCACCAAATGCAGGCCAATCATGTATTGTCCACAACAAAGCTGCATGCATTCAAAAAGTCTCATTGGTGGAGGCGTCGTAAGTCAATGCACCATTTGTCCATAAATCATTCAACTCATCCACCAATGGTCGCATATAGACGTCAATATCAATCCCTGGTTGCGATTCTCCAGGAATAAGTAATGACGTCAAAGAAAATGGATCCTTCATAACCAACCACGGTGGCAAGTTGTATGGAATGAGTATGACGGGCCACAAACTATAAGAGTTGTTCATGTTCCCAAAAGGGTTAAACCCATCAACGGCCAACCCTAGCCTCACATTTTGCAGCTCCAAGGCAAACTCGGGATGTTGTGCATCAAATTCCTTCCACTTATCACTGTCAGCGGGATGCCTCAATATCTCGTCGTCCACTCATTTGTCTTTGTACCATCTCATGTCCTCAGCCATCTTCCTTGACATGTACAATCTTTTCAATCTTGGTGTCAAAGGAAAGCACCGCAATACTTTATGAGGGATCTTCTTACCCCTTCCACGATTGATCTTGTATCTAGATGTCTTACAAGTCGGACATTTATCTAGTGTTGCATTCTTCTTCCAAAATAATACACAATCATTTATGCAAGCATGAATGAGCTCATATGACAAGCCCAAGTCACGTAGTATTTTCTTAGCTTCATAAGTTGACTTTGGCACCAAATTTTCTTTCGGTAAAAGTCTACTTAAAAACTCTAACATCATATCAACTGACTTATTGCTCCAATGATTTGTTACCTTCATATTAAGCAATCACAAACTTCAACAAAGTATAATTTATACAATTTGGGAACAGCTCGCGCTTGGCATCAATCAACAATTGATCAAAAGTTCTCACTTCCTCCCCTTGGGTTGTGTCAGTTGATTCCCCTCTTATTCGATCTTCCACTAAGGCTTCAATACCACCTACAATTTCATCACCATCAAGTCTCATCTCATCATCATGGTAAGCCTCGTTTGAAACACGGGGTTCCCTGTGCTGGTGTCATACAGTGTAAGTTTGCATAATCCCATATTGGAGCAAATGAATTTCCACATTTTGAAGATTTTGTCTACAAACATTCACACACTTTATGCATGGGCACAATAGATTACCATTCTGGTCTATAACCCACATTACAAATTGAAGAAATAACTTCACCCCATCATTATATGGTTTACTCATCCTTCCATCAGCCGTCTTACCTAGGGCAATCCAACTTTTATCCATGTCTGATCACAAATGAAAGATTAGGAACAATATAGTATAATGTAGACTTGTGTATTTATGAACTAATTAAATTGAAAAATTCAATAACAACTTCAGCAAACTTATGTCCAGATCTTTAATGAAGATTCTTATACAAGTTGCACCTACTAACCTAGGCCCCTTCTAAAAACATACTACCTAGTGCAAGAGCATACTTGATACTACCTAAACATAACATTACTACTACTACTACTACAGAGACCAAAGAGGCATGGCTTCTAATACATGTAATGCACTGCCACTGTCAAAAGGCCTAAAATATGCAGCCTATATATATGCAGCAGATGGGATTGAAATTGAAGTATCAACAGGTTGTATATATATAACTGCCAGATGAGATTGAAACATAACAGCCTATATATATAACAGGTTTCATATATATATGTATATATATATTTTATATGTAAAAAAATCTACAACCAGTGAGAGGGAAACCGAGGAATGAAAGATGGGGATCAACCAAAAAAGAAAAAATTGAGACTAACAGCACTGGTGTTCTCCAATTATAGTTATATTTTTAGGGCCATAAAGCCTCACTAGTGGTCCAATAAATAAAAAAACCATAGGAATCTACGTAAGAAACAAATCTCTTTTCTCAATAGACAATTTAACTGCTTTTAGTAAACTTTTTTTTTTTTAAATTATGATATCACAATAATCAAGTGGACTATATTTCTTATTTATTGCAAGTTTTTTTAACGTATGGTCACCAATGGCGTTTTAATAGGAAGTCGGATTAAATTTTGGGGGGGCCATCACATGAGTAATCAAATTTTGAAGGGTAACTCTCACACAGAGTGAGCTTTCCAAAAAAATTGGCAGCACTGGAATGAGTTTGGAGGAACCATTACATGGTATACAAAAAAAAAAAAAAGCATTAACATACTCTTCAGGTTAAATTGATTGTGCAAGAACTAAACCAAGACACCGAAGTAGCCAAAACTAACAGGTCATTAGAGAAGCTACTCCCCTCTTTTGGATAACAAAAACAAAATCCAATACCCCAATGATCAATATTGGCTGCAAAAGACTTCTCAAGGTTCATTGAATGTTAACCAAGAAATATATGTCAAATAAGCATGTGCAAGGACCAAGTTTTTGATCCCTCACTTAGACAAAAGTTCCTTGACATAAAATGAAGCATAATTCCAAATTAGAAATGTAAGAGTTGATTTCCATTTGTTGAAAATTGTTAATCTGACCTGTAAGGGTAAGTCACTGTGCAAAGATTACCTTAGAAAGGCAATCTACATCAGCACATAATATCATTGAACCACAGTGCACTCCTTCCACAAGGTCAAACCTGTAACAAAAGTCTTCACGAAACAACCACCCAAATTCCCCTGACCGACAATTTTATCGTGCCCTTAAGACATTCCATTTCTCCAATTTAAAATTAGGACTATTGCCAACCTGTCCTATTTTGAAAAACTCTCTCAATCATCAATGTGTTCATGTAAAAACCAGAAACAACCAAAGACTTGGCACTCCCATTTCTATCAATGATCCAACATTCATTTAAGATGGTGATACTGGTAAGCATGTATATATATACATACACACATACAATGCAGGTAGACATAATTATATTTAAATCAATGAAAAAGAATAGGGCAAAGCATATTTTCATCCATTTATAAATATGTAATAATATTATCTAAAAACGTGGACAGAGAGGACCATTATAAACTCAACTTATGGGAAAACTCCACTTATATTCTTTAAGCATCGAGAGAGAGAGAGAGAGAGAGAGAGAGAGAGAGAGAGAGACTAGCAGCGGTGTTCTCCGATCGGCACAGAGCGGCGGTGAGGAAAAGAGGGGCTAACAGCGGCTTTGGTGAGGGCTGTCGGTGGTAAGGGCTGTCGGAAATGGTAAAGCGGCGGTGGGTTGATCCAATGTGAGCAACGGCGGTGAGGGCCATATGTAGTATAACGTCTGTGTGTGCGTGTGTGTGTGCGTGTGTGAAATAGGTTTGAACCGAGAAATGATTGTGTGATTGAGGAACCGATTGTAACAAAACATTTTTATTTCCCCCTAAAATATTTAGTGACAAAATTATTTCTTCACCAAAGATAAAAATATTGGCCACAAAAATAGTTTTGTCACTAAATGATATTAAAATATCACCAAATTATTGGTGACAAAAATATATTTGTCATTAATAATTTTATAATTGGTGACAAATTTTTTCCTCACCAAAAGTCTATTAATTTTGGCGCCCTCCGAAAATATTAGCGGGAAAATATTTGGTGACAAAAAAAATATAAATAATGACGAAATATAATTTCGTCACCTATTTTTTTTATTATGATTTAGATTGGTGACGAAATTTTATTTTTATCTCTAAAAATGATACATTTGGAGACGAAATATGATTTTCGTCATTAAAAGATACATATTTCGTGACAAAAAAAAAATTCTTTATTAGTTTTCATCTCTAAAGACTATTTTTGTTGTAGTGATAATACCTAAGTTCATGTTCTTCAAGGTCTAAAATCACCCAAGACATGGGTTCAAATCGAAACTTAATTAAAAGTAATTTTAAGATAAAATAGAATTTTAAACAAGCTTTTCAAATCTATTCGCTAACTTTGAAAATTACAAAACCCACTCCACGCTATTTGAAAAATTCCAAAACCCTCCAGACATCAACTAAGATATCCTAAGTTTCAAAACCAATTGGTTTTACTTGATTTTCTTATCAAAATAATTATTTACAATTAATTATATCCAAACAGGTCGCTTTCTGCAGCACTTTAAAGAAATTAATGGTTCCCTTAGTATACAAGAGAAATCAATGCAAGAATAAAAATGAAATAAACTAGACTCGTAACCAGTTCTAATGATGCTTATTTGATAATTTTTGGATTTATACCCAAAGAGAACGACACTTTCGAAGGTACTGTTTTACACCAGTTTTCTAGACATATTTGAACGCACTAGTTAATATAGATTTTGACTCCCAAAATTTATGAGAAAATTCTTATATGCAATTCAATATGTAATTAATCTACTGTAAAAATTTCAGTTCAAAATTCATTCATTTGATATGATTCCTCGATTTTTAAAATTTGTGATTCTGTACAGAATTTTTTTTGAACTAAGAATTATACCCATTATTTCTCATCACCAAACACTTACTTGGCACCCAAACAACACACCCGTTTCTCGTATTCCTTCCCAACAGCAAGCAGATTACACACATGAACCATCACAACATATAGATATAATAAAATAGGACAATACCTTAGAGTTGTTGACCACCAATGTTGCTAAAAGTTTCTCTCCAATCTCTCTTAGCTCTCTCTCTCTCTCTCTCTCCCTCTCTCTCTCTCTCACTGCTACTGCTAACTTGTGATGAACAAATAAGAAAATAGGGTTTTGTGTATATTTTATTTAATACTAGTGGTTGGGCACACCCAAAGCATGTTTAGGTTAAATAAATAAATAATATACAAAATGTTTAAATATGTTGTAAGCAACTCAAATGATAAGACCATTATTTATCAAATTATGGTCTAGAGTTCAAGTCACACCATCTTCTCTATTTATTTTTTTGAAAAATAATAAATTTTGCCTCTAAATTAAAGACTTTCACCATAAATTTATTTTAAATTTTAAAATTAATTAAAAGACCCTTCAATAATATTTAGTTTGCACTTAAAGATTCATAAGTGAAATATTTAAAATTGTAGAATTATTATTATTTAATTATTTGTTTGATTTGTATATTCGGATCACCCAGCGGCACCGGTGATCGGTAGGTTGCGGAGAAGGCAATGCTACCTCTCTTCTCTGCCATCTTTTTCTACGATTTCTATACTAGCAAATCGAGGTATTTATTAAGGGCTTGGTGATATCAGAGATGTTGGGCGGTCTATCCTCTCCTCCCCATCTGCTCACTTTTTATATTTTCAAACCCCACAACCTACTAATTTATTTTTAGAAAGGCCATTACATTATAAATTTAAAAATTAGATTTAATTTTTAAATTTAAAAATGTGATAATTAATAATGATATTTAAGGTAATATTTTTTTTCATATATTCTCAATCATCAATCAATGATATTACTTATACATCACTGAATTTAGAAAATAAATTTACAAAATGAACTCATATATCATTTTTTATTTAAAAAATGATGCATTGAAAATTATATTAGTATATGTTAATATAAATTAACATTTCCCTTGCACCTAATTGATTTGCTATAGATTATATATTTCCCACGACCAACTAATATATTAACATTTCTCTTGTACCTAGATAATTTATTATAAATTATATATTTTTTAATACCAGATATCTTATCTTTTTAATTTATTTTTATTTTCCACAACCTATTAATATAGTGGCTTGATTTTTTTAGTTATTTTAACCTGGGATCATTTGAGTTGATTTTTTTGTATTTTTTTTATTTTTGTGAGAGACAACGTGAAAGGGAAATGTTAATTTATAGCAAAAAGAAATCAAGGCCTCTATTTGCTATAAATGATTTTACCATTTTTCATTTCAAGACGATCGATGGAAGCAAAATCAAGGCCAACTATGTCATCGTCAGGCGCGGCAGTTGTTGAAATTGTGAGAGCTAGACACAACGCTCGATAAAGGAAGAAGAATAAGAAGATGAAGAAAGAGAAAAGAGAGGCACCTGATACCTCAACAATGAAACAAGGAAGAAAAGAAAATACGGGAAAAAAAAAAGGAAAAAGGAAAAAGAAAAAGAAAAAGAAGAAAGATAGGTTCCGTGTTTATTCTTGAAGCAAAATGTGTCTCACTTCCAATCTTTGTAAAATCTTGATCAAACATAATTATACAAAGAGGGACAACTGTTGATATTCTATTTTACCCCAAGTCAAAGGAATTTACATAAATGGAAGTCCCCGTTGGGTTCGGGATGCCCAAAATTCTTTGGACACAAATTTATGGTGTTTTTTATCAGCAATGCTAGGGGGTCATAAATTCTATGGCTCAAATGGCCCGAAACTGTCAAAACGACGTCATTTTTTATGCAAAACAAGTCCAAACGACGTCGTTTTGACAGTTTCGGACCATTTGAGCCACAGAATTTATGGCCACCAAATATATTCCGTTTTTCATCAAGCAAATCTCAACTACTAATTTGAGTTGTCATATGGCTCCATCACACATGATTTTTCTTCATCAACAACTTGTCACTAGAGCTAAATGGGTTTTTATTCCATGTGTTTGAAGATTCCTCTCATTCATGTCCAACCAATGGAGAATTGCCACATGGCGTCCATCAAATCAACATCATATTTCAACTACACAGATCAAGGAATTCGTGTGCCTCCGCTACACTGAATAAATTCTACAAAGCTTTATAATATATATATAATAAAAAAAATAATGAAAACGATGAGATAATTTCCACCTGACATCATCATCATTATTCCATTTTTATTTTTATTTTTTTTTGTACCCAACATCATCATCATCATTTCATTTTTAATTTTTTTTATACCCATCATCATCATCAACACCATAACTTCTCTCTAAATAGATTGATGCCAAATGAGGCAGAGCTCAGGAGAGAGGAGAGATCAGAAGAGAGAAAAATTGGAGAAGTGAAGAAAGAGTAAGAAGAGAGGAGAGTGAAGTAAATTTTTTTAAAAAAAATCAGAGTGAAAAATAGAATGCGTTAGATATTTTGATTTTTTTTCAGTTCAAAAAAGAAAAGATATTTTGATTTTTTTAGCCTGTGGATATTTACGTAAACAAATTGAACAATATTTATATTATTCATTTATTTTCTTTATTCCATTCAAGTTAATATACTTTATTTCATTTTTTTTATGTTTACGTTATTACTATATTATTTATACATATGTGTATATATTTTGGGTGAAATTGACCCATATATATATACATATATATAAATAAAAAATGAATAAATGATATTTACCATAACGTACGGGTATATATATTTTGATAGAATTGACCTCTATGTCTATATATACATGTATGTGTAGAATAAATATTATTTATCATAATATGTATATGTATGTTTTGGTGAAATTGACCCTTACATATATATACATATACTTATACACATACATATGTAAAAATTATATCTGAATAAATATATATTTGATGGAATTAACCCAATATATATATATATATATGTACATATATATATATATACATGAGTGAGTGTATATATATATGTATTTATTTATTTATATGTAAATATTTTACTACTAATTCTACTAATCATTTGCCGTATTAAATCCTAAATTTTACTTTAACTGTTATAAATATTTTTCAAAGGTAGATCCATCAGTAGAGAAATCAATAGATTTGGAAATACAGTACCATAAAAGTGATGTAGGATGCCTAACACCTATCCTACCCATAACAATAAACCCCCAAGCTCATCAGTAATTTTTCTAAGAGCAAAATAGAAGTCACTATCAAATTCAATTGGTGTATAAATAAAAAAATAAAAAAAAATGATTATAAGCAAAAAAAATGAATAATAGTTTGTTGAGAATAGAGTGAGAAATGATTTTTTTTTTAAAAAAAACATAAAATGAAAAAAAAAATCATAAGTAACAAAAAAATATTAAAAAAAAAAAAAAAGCATGAGCATTAATTGGTGTTTACCCGATCGTAGCATTGCTCCCTTCAATTCAACCTTTCGTATGCGAAAGAAGAAAAAATAAATCAAAATGAAAAAATAAAAAAAAAAAAGAGAAAAGCTAAGGATCATGAAAAAACTTTCATGAAAATGATCAGAAAAGAATTATGACCCTTGGATTACCTTGATTAGTGTGTGGTGCTTCATTTTAAGTGTAATCCAAGAGTCATAAATCTTTCATGATCATTTTCATAAAAAAAAATTCATGATACCTAGTATTGCTCAAAAAAAAATTAAAAATTGAGCAGTCATATCGAGGCCTTAAAATAAAAAACGACTAAAAGGAAGTGTTTGCCCCCTTCAATTCAATGGAGATTTTCGCTATGCAAAAAATAAAAAAATAAAAAATAAAAAAACAAATTGAGTTGTCATATCCACGCCTTAAGATTAAATAAAAATAAAAAAAATAAAAAAAAGTCTTCGTTGACAATTGTTTCCTCTCTATATTTATCTAAGGTTGAAAGTGGTGAGATGGGAGTAAGGAAAGTTTAGCAAATTCAATTGGTGTATCAGTTTTCTTGGCAAAATGAGCTTCAACGATGATGAGCCGATTGTTGCAAGCCAAGATGTCTCAGGTTTATGTTTTCTTCGTTTCTCCATTTATACTCTATGAATTTACAAAGAAAAGCCACACAATTGTATTGATATGTCTCACTCAAAGCTTACAAGAAACAGAGTATTCATCCTCTGTCAAATCTCTCAAAGTATCAGCTTATATAAATCTTAGCTAGTAATTGAAATATTTACAGAAGCTCTTACCAGTGTGAAAGCATGGCTGGAGCTATCTGTAAATCATGGCTGGAGTCTTATTCTTCTTCATGTCTAAGTCTTTGACCCTTTGACTATGGAAGCTCCATTGAAGCAGCCATGCTTCTGCACAATGTATCATGTGTAGCAAGTCCATTTCCAACACTTTCTGCACCTTATCGGCTGTATATACTCCTATAGCATACTAGAATGTTTTGTTGATTGTTAATTTTGAGTTTTGGGATGATGGCATATTTCAGGAAAAAAACCTGCAGCAATCCTAGCCGGAAAAAAAACAAAGGTGGCAATCTTCAACAAGACGACGGCACCATTGGAAGAAAGCGAGTTCAAGGTGATGCTGGAGCTCACTGGGGCAGGATCCGGCAGCGACAGATCCGGAGTGGATATTGTGACGGTCTTAGATGTCAGCAGTAGCATGGAGGGAGAGAAGTTAGAAAAAATGAAAATTGCCATGCTATTCATGATCAAGAAACTTAGCCCGATTGATCGTTTGTCGGTTGTCAAATTCAACCAAGTCTCCCACAGGTTGTGCCCATTGCGGCAGATAACTGAAAATTCTCAAAGGGAGATTGAAAATCTGGTCAATGCTTTAATTGCTAACGGTTACACAAACATCTCTGCTGGTCTTGAAACGGGCTTAAAAGTGCTCAATGATCGCAGATTTATTAGCGGGCGTGCAGTTGGCATTATGCTCATGTCCGACGGCCAGCAAAACATAGATGGTGATGCTGCCCAAGTTCCGGTCGGCAATGTGCCCGTATACACATTTGGCTTTGGCTCAGATCACGATCCGAGGGTACGTTGTATTGAAAAAAAATAATTTCATTCATATTGATTTTACAGGGTACAAGAGGATGTTGATATTATCTGTGTAGCAATCTATTTTATGGAGGGATTAACAACTAGTTGTACACTAATCTAGGCTAGCTAGTGTCTTGGGTGATCCATACTTGGAGGATGTTGATATTATCTGTTTAGTAAATTTGGTTATTGTATTGGAATTTCCTTTAGTAAATTAGGTGATTCCTACACATTCACTCCACGTAATCTGCTATATTCACTCCAAACTTTTATTTATTTTTTTTTTTTTTCTTTCCTTCCTTATAACACCGTGATGTGGGAAAACCAGTATACAAAACCTGTGAATTTTGGAGTGATGGTTAGCATTTTTCTAAGAAAAAATTGCAAAAGTTGTAGTATATAGTATAACTGATGTAGATAAGATTTAAAGAATTTTAATATTTTTTAATTTTAATATTTTTGATATATTATTTTACTAAAATTCTTGTAATTTAATATAAATATTTTAAAATTATTTTTCTTACAAATATTAGATCTAATATAAGACAAGATTTAAAAAAAAATTTAAATCTTATCCTACGTCACTAACTTTAGTAATTCCCGTACGTGTACTCTTTGATATAGGTGCTCAATAGCATCGCAAACAACAGCCTGGGAGGAACGTTCTCACATGTTCGAAACCAAGACAGTTTGAGTATTGCATTTTCCCAGTGTTTGGCTGGGCTTCTCACCGTGGTTGTTCAGGATCTGAAGCTCACTGTCACAAAAGTTGAATCCACAATCGTTAAGGTTTCTGCCGGAAACTATCCACAATCCAAGGACGATGCTGCCGGCTCTATGACTGTTTCATTTGGCTATCTTTACAACAAAGAGGTACGCAAGGTCATAGTGGACCTTCTTCTCCCTGCTGCTAGTAGTCCGGCGACCTCGAATATCCTCAACATCACTTACACATACAGGTCAGGTGGTACCAATATTATCAAATCCCTGCATTTACTAGCTAGTAGAATAAATTATGTTTCGTTTGTTCGATCGGCTATTTAATTTGACTCGATGATCGATCTGACAAATATAATGGATATGTGCATGCATATGACGCCCGTGCAGCTCTGGTGGGAAATTGTTTGATGAGAGTCCGATAATCGTTACCGTAAGACGCACCGGAGGAGGCAGAGAGGAAGGAGAACCAGAGACGA
This sequence comes from Camellia sinensis, assembly GCF_055761805.1. Taxonomy (NCBI): domain Eukaryota; kingdom Viridiplantae; phylum Streptophyta; class Magnoliopsida; order Ericales; family Theaceae; genus Camellia; species Camellia sinensis. The sequence goes on along the minus strand of NC_138963.1, from coordinate 29,190,224 downwards.
AGGAGGTGATGATGGAGGAGAACCGTCTCCGGACTGCACAGATGATAAAAGAATCAAGAATCATGGCTGACGACAAGAAGCTGGACGGTGCTCTTGAGAAGCTCGTTGAAGCACAAAGCTTGCAGGAGAACATGGTTAATGATGAGTCTAACCCGTTGATTGGGATGCTGAAATCTGAGCTGCGACAGATGTCGAAGTTGATGAAACCACAGGAAATCTACGAAAAGCAAGGGCGTCCCTTTGCACTCTCTTCTGAGACTTCCCATGATCGCCAGCGTTTCGCTGCAAGAGGTGATGATCCGAAAGAGCTGCGCTTATTTGCAACTCCGCGTATGGACGAATACCTTGAGCAAGCCAAGTCATTTGACGAGGATCCCCGCAAGCCACTGCCCTCTGTGGACGAGGATGAGAAGGAAGAACTCGAGGACGAGCCCCTTCCTCCCATGGTTGGAGGTTTATGTTTTCTTCGTTTCTCCATTATACTCTATGAATTTACAAAGAAAAGCCACACAATTGTATTGATATGTCTCATTCAAAGCTTACAAGAAACAGAGTATTCATCCTCTATCAAATCTCTCAAAGTCTGAGAGATAGATCTTCCCTCTATCAGCTTATATAAATCTTAGCTAGTAATTGAGCTATTTACAGAAGCTCTTACCAGTGTGAAAGCATGGCTGTAGCTATCTGTAAATCATGGCTGGAGTCTTCTTCTTCTTCTTGTCTAAGTCTTTGACCCTTTGACCATGGAAGCTCCATTGCTGCAGCCATGCTTCTGCACAATGTATCATGTGTTGCAAGTTCATTTCCAACACTTTCTGCACCTTATCGGCTGTATATACTCCTATAGCATCCTCGAATGTTTTGTTGATTGTTAATTTGAGTTTTGGGATGATGGCATATTTCAGGGGAAATACCTGCAACAATCCTAAGAGGAAAAACAAATGTGACAATCATCAAGAAGACGACGGCACCACTGGAAGAAAGCGAATTCAAGGTGATGCTGGAGCTCACTGGGGCAGGATTCGGCAGTGACAGATCCGGAGTGGATCTTGTGACGGTCTTAGATGTCAGCGGTAGCATGGAGGGAGAGAAGTTAGAAAAAATGAAAATTGCCATGCTATTCATGATCAAGAAACTTAGCCCGATTGATCGTTTGTCGGTTGTCACATTCAACGGGGTCTCCCACAAGTTGTGTCCATTGCGGCCAATAACTAAAAATTCTCAAGGGGAGATTGAAAATCTGATCAATGCTTTAGTTGCTAACGGTGGCACAAATATCTCTGCTGGTCTTCAAACGGGTTTAAAAGTGCTCAATGAACGCAGACTTACTAGCGGGCGTGTAGTTGGCATTATGCTTATGTCTGGCAGCCAGCAAAACGTAGGTGGTGATGCTGCCCAAGTTCCGGTCGGCAATGTGCCCATATACACATTTGGTTTTGGCACAGACCACGATCCGAGGGTACGTTGTATTGAAAAAAATAATTTCATTCATATTGATTTTACAAGATACAAGAGAATGTTGATATTATCTGTTTAGCAATCTATTTTACGGAGGAATTAACAGCTAGTTGTACACTAATCTAGGCTAGCTAGAGTCTTGGGTAATCCATACTTGGAGGATGTTGATATTATCTGTTTAGTAAATTTGGTTATTGTATTGGAATTTCCTTTAGCAAATTAGGTGATTCCTACACATTCACTCCACATAGTCTGCTATATTCACTCCAGATTTTTATTTTATTTTAATTTTTTTTTCCTTTCTTTATAACACTGTGATGTGGGAAAATCAGTATACAAAACCGGTGGATTTTGGAGTGATGGTTAGCATTTTTCTAAGAAAAAATTGCAAAAGTTATAGTATATATATTATAGCTGATGTAGGATAAGATTTTAAGAATTTTTATATTTTTTAGTTTTAATATTTTTGATATATTATTTTATTAAAATTCTTGTAATTTAGTATAAATATTTTAAAATTATTTTTCTTACAAATATTAGCTCTAACGTGGAATAAGATTTTAAAAACTCTTAAAATCTTGTCCTACGTTAATAACTTTAGTAATTCCTGTACGTGTACTCTTTGATATAGGTGCTCAATGCCATCGCAAACCACAGCATGGGAGGAACGTTCTCAGATGTTCGAAACCTGAACAACTTGAGTATTGCATTTTCCCAGTGTTTGGCTGGGCTTCTCACCGTGGTTGTTCGGGATCTGAAGCTCACTGTCACAAAAGTTGAATCCACAATCCTTAAGGTGTCCGCCGGAAACTATCCACTATCCTACGACGATGCTGCCGGTTCTGTGACTGTTTCATTTGGCGATCTTTACAATAAAGACGTACGCAAGGTCATAGTGGACCTTCTTCTCCCTCCTGCTAGTAGTCTGGCGGGCTCGAATGTCCTCAACATCACTTACACATACAGGTCAGGTGGTACCAATATTATCAAATCCCTGCATTTACTAGCTAGTAGAATAAATTATGTTTCGTTTGTTCAATTGGCTATTTAATTTGACTCGATGATCGATCTGACAAATATAATGGATATGTGTATGCATATAACGCGCGTGCAGCTCTGGTGGGAAATTGTTTGATGCCAGACCGATAATCATTACCGTAAGCCGCACCGGCAGGACATCAGTAGAGCCAGAGAGGAAGGAGGTGATGATGGAGGAGAACCGTCTCCGAACTGCACAGATGATAAAAGCATCAAGAGTCATGGCTGACGACAAGAATCTGGACGGTGCTCTTGAGAACCTGGTTGAAGCCCAAAGCTTGCAGGAGAACGTGGTTAATGATGAGTCTAACCCGTTGATTGGGATGCTGAAATCTGAGCTGCAACAGATGTCGAGGTTGATGAAACCACAGGCAATCTACGAAAAGCAAGGGCGTCCCTTTGCACTCTCTTCTGAGACTTCCCATAATCGCCAGCGTTTCGCTGCAAGAGGTGATGATCCAAAAGAGCTGCGCTTATTTGCCACTCCGCGTATGGACGCATATCTTGAGCAAGCCAAGTCATTTGGCGAGGATCCCCGCAAGCCACTGCCCTCTGTGGACGAGGATGAGAAGCAAGAACGGGCGGCCGAGCCCCTTCCTCCCATGGTTAGAGGTCTTCGCTACTATATTCAGAATTTTTTCAATGGTTTTTTGAAATGTTGCGGAAAAATATGCGTTTCGGATTCATCTCCACAAGACAGATAGAAAAAATAAAATATTTTTGACATAATTTTTATAAATAAAAAAAAATCACTGAAAGAAAAAAAATTCAAAAACAAGAGGTGGTTTTCTTTATCCATTACAACAAACTCAATAAAGCCGGCCGCCCGTAATTCAATGCTTGCATGCGTGCTTTAATCCCTTCGCCATCGATATTTAATTTACAATGTAACCCATTGCATTGGGTTTTGCCTTTACACTTCAATAAATATAACGAGTGTGATTTGCCCGTTGTTGAGTTTTTTTTTTTTTTTTTTTTTTTTTTATTTAGTCATTTCACAGATAGATTACATTTTTGTTAAATTTCCAGTGTATGATTTGCCTATCGCACTTCAATAAATTACTAGCGGGTGATTTGCCTCGTTAAATAAGTATCTTGATGTGCCCGGACGGTCTTTAGTTTAGATTTGAGATAGTCCGGTCCAGTTCAGTCTATTGAGTCCACTTTTGGATTCTTTTTCTAATAATTAGAATCATTCACATTTTAAGATTTATTGAGCACATTATTCCTGTAAAAAATTGCGTCGATTTGATAACGGATATTATGTATTCGGATTACTTTTGTCTGGAAAAGAAATTGACGGTCTAAAAATTAACGGTTCATAAAAAAGTGATCCGAATAAATAATATCCGTAATCCGATCGACATAATTTTTTACAAATTTAATATATTCAACAAACCCTAAAATGTGAACGGTCCGAATTATCAAAAATAAATTCAAAGATAAACCCAATAGACCGAATTAGACCCTTTGTAATTAAGGGGATACCAACTAGGTATTAGGTGGTATGCTAAACGCAAGGTATTGACGTAGACTTTGTAACCCATTTTACTTTTTACTGAATGATTCATATTGGGAGAAGAATGAATAGCTAAATTACAACATTTTGATTATTTTTTAAGCAAATAATTCAAATAATTTTCAAATAGACTTAATTAGCAAAAAATAATAATAAAGTAATAACACTCATTATTTTTATATAATTTTATATTTTTTGAAAGTGAATAATTTTTAAAATTTTAAAAATATCTTTTTTAGGTGTTTATTTTTGTCAAACTAAATATATATTTTTTTTAAATTAATTTTGAAATTAAAATCAAACAAACCATACATGCTATGACCACTTCAAAACTCACGTAAATGGATCAAAATGAAATTAAAAGGAGGGAAATCAACAAATCAATTTATCAAACCAAAAGCAAAAAAAAAAAAAAATGTAACTTCAAAAAAAAAATGTTGTTGTATAAAAATAAAAATAAAACAACTTAAGGTCAAAATATATTCAATTTACATCCAACATCTGTACAAAAAACTAGAAACAAAAAACAAAAAGCAAAATAAAACAAAACAAAATTCTGAGACATCCAAACTTTAAAAATCTCCTTCCAAATATCCCAAAACCTGTCTCAACCATTCTGAATCATCCAAACAAAATTCTAAAAACCTTTAATTTCAATTCTCAAAGCAAAAACTAAGAAGTGGATCTCCATATCAATTTTGTCGAGACGGCTAGGAATAAATAGCAAAATCAAAAGAACTCTCATTTCGAAAGAAGGATTCAGTCTCCATTAGATTGTCGCCCGCTAGATTAAGTGATATTCCTTGAAGGAAAAAAAAAATGCATTAGAATAAATTTATTGGACTAAATTACATTACAAGAGTATATATATTACTTTTTTCATTTGAACTCAAACTTATATATATATATATATATATTACTTGAGAAGTTTGTGAACTATGTGATACTTGGAAAGACAAAGGTTGTGATTGTGGATATCTTGGTGAATATGAATTAGTATCACGTATGACAAGATTATACCCATAATTTATCAAGTTCAGACAAATTAGAAACAAATTCAGACAAGTTTACCGGTGACGATTTGACGAAGCAATCGACAAGGCATCAATCATCGAATACTAATAGTCCTCTCTCTCTCACTCTCTTTCTTTTTGCCCTAAATCTTATTTATGTGCCCTAATTATTTTTGTAAATTCACCATTTAAAAAAAAAAAACATTATTTGAGGACTTGTGGCTTATTAATTTATCTGTTTTCTTTAATTATTGATTTCATTATTTATTTATTCGAGGACTTACTTAATTTTGGTTTGTGCCCTAAATCTAATTTGCCCTATTTCTTGAATCTAATTTTTGTGAGATAATTTTGTTAATTTCTATTTAATTTAAACTTTGTCATGCTTTTGTTTGGGTTGGATCAGATATTCTCTTCAGTTGTTAGTGAATTCTGTTATGTGGGTGTTCTCTTAATTAGTACTTTTGCATGTAAAAACAGAAATAGTTGATAGTTAATTTGTTTAGTTTTTTTGTAAACTGAATTTGCTAAAATATAAAACAATAGTGTTATATTTTTATCTTTTTCAGTTCTTATAATGATTTTCCTTTTTTTTTTCTTTTGTGTGTGTGTGTGTAAGTAAATTATAGTAATGTAAGTACTTTTCATTTCCTACCTTTTTTTTTTTTTTTGAAGGGCCTCAATTTTAATGATCCGCTTTGAGTCCCGAAAAATTTAAGACCGCCCCTGACTTTACTAAAGCGAGTAGGTTGTGAAATAACTTTTGTCTTCTTATTCATCATCTCATGCCAAGGTTTTAATCTACCTCTCCCCTTACGTCCAACATCTTTCTTCTTTATGCTCTTAACTTGTGCAAAGTTGGGGTCATCCACATCTAATTCTTTGGTACCAAAATTTCCAACTCCGTTCATCATATTGTTCACTTTTATATACAATTCCTTAATCCCTTTATCAACTAATTAAGATAGGTTTGTGCACAAATGATTGAGTTGTTAGTTTTACTATTATTGGACAAAGATCTCTATAATGTACTAATATTAACAACTTCGGATCATCCTCATCCACTATACCATTTTCCTCCTCAACTTTGCAATCTTTTGCATCCAATCTCCATGGACCTAATATATACTTTTCGAGAATTTTCATAACATTCATTCTATCAAGTGCTTTGATTGCATGACTACATAAAATTCTAAAGCTTTCAAATTTCTTACAAGTGCAATTAATGTATTTCTCGACAACCTTTTTCTCCTCTTAGCCTAGTAACTTCCACCCTACCCTCCACAATATACTCTGCATCATTACCTTACAAGCCAATCACGCACTTAACTTATACTTCTAACCCATGGAATTACTTCACTTGACAACAAATGGACATATCCAACTCATAATGAAATAAGTCAAAGATAAGAAGGGTGTACAAACTCACAACCTGAATTAAGGGGTTGTTTGGGGTGTCCTAAATAAATGCACTTTTTGTCTTTTTAGACTAAAAAATTGAGAAAAAAATATGAATATTTGGGTTAACTTTTTGACTTTTTATGGAAAAATGTATATTAAAAAATTGCATAAATTAGTATGTAGGGGAAAATTAAGATTGGGAGTTGTGCAGCCATAATTTTTTACTTTTGGTGAATAGTGATACCTTTTTGAGTAACTTTTTGGCTTATTGATTTTTTTTCAAGTTGCCAAACTTGGCCTAAAATGGGAGACTTTTTCAATTTCATTCTTGGCAACTTTTGTCTAGAGTCATATACTGCAGAAACTTCCTCACACCGCTTATCTACAATAATTCGATTGAAGTGAGTAAATAATTAAAAAATGTTATGATCGACTTTCAAATATCCCCTTAATGTTCCATCCAGATTTTTACTAAGTTGTGTGCTTCACATTCCTCCAGTAAATACCCGCTTCATATACACGTGCGCCCACTGCTCTCTTTTTGTCCAAGTTCTCTTCATCCATTCATTCTCTTGCAAGTTGTATTTATCAATCAAAGAATTCCAAGTTTCAATTAATTCATGCTCATTCTAGTAGTCGTAAATGCAAGCTTTTAAATCGCTACTAAATTTTGAACCACTTTTGAACAAGTAATCTAAATGCTTCAAAGTATTTTGCGTTAGGAAAAAGTGCACAACCTATAATAAAAAACCCCAGGCATGATTTGTGAAATTGCCTTAGCCATTGCTTGATCTTGGTTTATGAAAAAACTAGTAGGGTTTTTTCCTGACGTTGCATCCAAAAAAGTTTCAAATGACTGTACAGTTTCATCATACAACAATGATGCACCAAAATAAAGTAGTTAAAGCCAAAAAAATAAAGCAAGCGGACGATACTCCTTATTTGTTCGAAAAGTTGTGTTGAATGACATAGCATCACCAAAAAGCCTACAATATGTCATCATCTGATGATCAGTCTAAAAAATATTAATAATTATCTCATCTACATCCAACAGAATGGCATAGTAAAAATATGCATTTTCTACCACTTGTTACTGGAAATATCTTAACAGACTCCCTACTTCACCATATTGCAAGTTTCTCTGTCCTTTTTTGCACATAAGTGTTTTTTTTGATCCTCCCACATGAACCCTACAAATTCTTTCCCTCCTGCTATAGCACTAATAAGATCATGTGAAGCCTTAAGAGATATTTCAGTCTCATCAACTATACCAATATTCATACCCTGAGCATCGTGTACATTTTTTCTGAGATGGCATCAAATGAGTATACTGAGGAAGATACAAAAGGTGGTTGTTATCACACTACAAAAAAAAAAATTGACTTTTTGCGACGGTAAAATGCCGTCGCAAATACTCAAAATGCCGTCTCAAAAGGTTTTTTGCGACGGCAAATGAATTTTAGCGACGGCAAATGGAGGGTCGCAACAAAAAGGTTCGCAAAAAGGTTTTAGCGACGGCATGTTGCCGTCGCTTTTTTTTGCGACGGCAAAGTAGCCTTTTTGCGACGGAATTTTTTCGTCGCCATTAATATAAAAACATTTGAGATTTTTTGAGACGACACTATATTGCCGTCGCTAAAGGTATTATTTGAGACAGCAAAAATGCCGTCACTAAAGAATTTTTATTGCAACGGGGATACCTGCCGTCGCTAAAAAACTATTTGAGACAGCACAATGAGCCGTCGCTAAAAGATTATTTGCGACGGAAAATAGTACCGTCGCAAAAGGCTTTTATTAAAAATTATTAAAACTTATAAAATATCTATTTTTTGCGACGGTTTGGTGCTGTCACAAAAAAAAAAAAAAAAAAAAAAAACACTAAAAAACCTACTGTAAATTAATTAAAAATATTAAAATTACATGTATTCAATGAAAAACAATTTAAAAAAAAAAAACCAATAATTACATAATAATATAAAAATTCATGTATAGAAATAATAATTTCTCGATAATAAACATATTCTTGCATTCATAACGATACATTAGCAAAATTAACCCAGTACATAATGTTCCATAATACATATATAATGTTTAAATACATAATGTTATTCATAATTCAAAATAACACAAATCAAAACTAGAAGTTTTCCTCAGCATTCTCCGTGGTACAACAACAAAAATTAGTGACATTCTTCACAGGCATGAAATCCACAAGAAACAAACTCCTACTCTGGAAATATCTAAAAAATAAAATAAAAATAATTAATGATAATATAATTATGTGTTAATATGTTAATATGTATTATTAGGAAGTGTAATGCTGTGTATAAATTGCCTTCTGAAGTGCCTAATATTGGTATCATTCTCAATTCAAAAAAGCTTGTACTAAACGTGGGTATAGCATACTATAATGGCCAACTTCCCAAACAAGGCCTAAGCATATCTAGCATTCTAAATTGCTACATATAAGCATAATGGGCCATCTAACAAGTGACAAGTCAAGCATGGTGTGAACTATCTGAAACGTGGCAAACCATACTTGTCACTTATTAGATAACCCACCATGCCTTCATGTTGCAATTTAGCACCCTCCAAATAACAAAACCTCTTTGTTAACTGCAAATCTCTTTAGTTGTCCTCCCTTGACTATAGCAAAGACACGTCCCCTAATCCTAATTCATGTTGCAATGCAGCAAAAGACATTCACACCAGTAATTAATGTGTGTTTATTTTAAATTTCTTTTATGGCATTACAGCATGAAGAAACACAAGATACTCCATGATACTAAACCATTTAGACATATCAGTTAAATTCATATAACACAAATTCTATTCATTAAAATTGAATCCCATACGATATTATCACATGGAATTGAACTTAGAATTCTGGAATTCACCAACTTGTTTCTTTTGTGTGTGTTTTGGTGGGGATAACATGTCAAGGTTGTGTTGGAATATTGTGAAAAAATGAAGGAACAGTTATATCTCTTTATATCTTCTTTTTTCCTTCACAAATTTAAAAATGTGACCTCTTGAAATCGTCAGCATGTTAGCTTATAAGACTTTGTGTAGTACATTTTGAAATTTTTTACAACAAACACAGCTCAAGCATATCAATATTTTCCTCCTTTTCGTCACAAAGCACACAATTAAAAAACAAATGCACACAATTTCTTCAAGTTCTATTTAATTTTGTAAATGACATCAAAGTCAAAACACAATTGTTTTACAGAGAGTATACTTAGAAAAACATTGTACGAGATTAGTATTAGTAGGTGTACAAGCATTAAAAAAACAGGTACATGTTTTTATCATAGAGGACAAACATGGTGACAAATATGACAATCATGATTCTATTGGTCAAGCAATAAAGCTAGAGGGTGAGAGAGATAAGATTGATGCATTGGAGTATGAGGTTTAGTTGACCCCAATCAAATTCAAAACAACTAACTGAATACATATAATGTATCTAGTTTTTTATAGGATTTCTCACATGATCATATCAAGTTGAATGAAAAGTATGTAAAAATAAAATTTTTATGACAATCTATACTTCTTGTTTACCATTTGAGATCAATTTAATCTTTTTTGTTTACTATTTTGTAGTCAATCTAGTATGCCAACCAATATATATATACACACACACACACACAAATTCAAGTTTAGTTCTTTGAAATTGACAAAAATAAATAAATAAATTTAAAAATTAAACTGAGTTGAACTAGAACGTAGTTTTAGAAATAATTTCACTCAATAGTAGTTGGTCTGCTGGACTTCACCTTGAGGGAGGGAAATATGAATCATCTCATTGAACAAAATTTCTAGAACCGCCACTAAGTATATATATATATATATATATATTTTTTTTTTTTTAATTTCCCCTTCTCTTTGTTTTTGATCCGTAAATCTTCTACAAACCAAAATTCACACGGATAAAAACAACGGTTATTTTCACCTTTGGCATTTTCATCAAAATTTCACTTTGCTCGCTCCATTTTCAATTGTGAAAATCAAAAATAAAATAAAATGGTTAAAGTCAAAGGGCCATGCCTGCAAACAAGTCCAAAAGATGCTTATTTTTCTCTTTAGTCTTTCGTTCTTATATCGTGCTGGAAAAAGTACGATAGTGGCTTTCTTTTCCACCAATTACCAATTATTGAAATCAAAAAGATTATGATAAACAATCTATTTCAGTTAGGCAGTCAATGATGTGAAGTCTTTATAAAGGGAAAGTGAAATATGTCTACAAAACAAAGTAGAAATCAACTCACGGACGCCAACTAAAATTATGTTTCAGAATCTGCCATTAACTATTTTACACAATCTTTAGAAACCTTGATGACTGTTGATACATATTGAAGAAGACCAAAAGGGCATATAACAAAATTCGATGAATATAATGTGGTACAATTTTTTTTTTAAAAGGTTCTCTACAGAACTGTAAATTTATTTAAGATTATAAGAAGATAAACAGGATGCCAAGATAAAAGAGTTGCAGTTTTCATCCATTCAGATGAAGGTCACGTATGCTACAAAATTCATTGTTCTTGACAGAAAATCAACTACATTTCACATTTATGAAAGTGGGATTGATGGTTAGGGATAAACTATATCGGAATTGGTCAGTTCATCAGCAATCATTATATTGTTTTCATGGTTCGCAGTTTCAAACACGATTGAAGCTGTTCAGTATAAGAGTTGAACAGATAATTTCCATCAGCAAACACAATTTGGAGGCAATTTAAAGGCTTGGTAATGGAGAAGTTTTAACTTGTTCAGGACTGAGAATGTTCTTTGCAGTCAGAGATTTATGAAGCTCAAGATCTGGCTTCTATGAGTCAAACTGAAGTACACACTTATTATCCAAAGATAACTGGGGCAGTCTAATAAGGTGCCTATACATGAGTTCCTTGTTCATCCATCTACAAGGAATCTCTAATATATGGTTGGGTATGGATTTTATTTTTATGTTTTCAATTTCTGCAATTTTTAAGTATATTGAATTTTGGTTTGTGCTCTCGTAAGTTTAAAAATTTAGGAATAACTCAGAAACAGTCACAATTTTACTTCTATAGCAGTTTACAAAGGACTTGAATCCCCAAAGTCAACAAACTTGCTTGTACATGAGTTTTCTCCCTCCAGTGAACAATCAAAAGGGTAGAAGGGCACATCAATATTGATATGAAATTCCTCATAATCTATTTGTGGTTGGTGAGATTTATCGTACTGTAATTCATGATTAAGAAAAAGTACCCCTTTATCATTCATATCTTTGTTGTCTCCCTATACCTATCAAAGAAAAGAAGAAGAAAAAAAAAAAACTTTGTTGACTCGTCTCCCTAAACCTCAACTAAATAAATATTGTATGATGAGACTACTAAATGAATGCCCCTCATTGTGATTATTGAAAGTTGTGTAATAATATATAAGAACTTCAAAATTTAAAAAGCACGTTACTAATTTTCAAATGTATCATTCAACAATTAGAGGGACAAAAGCAAAAAAGAAGAAAGCATAAAATCATGTAAACACCATAAATAATGCCTACAAGCATAGGATACTTTACATATGGGACACAAACTCTATTCAACCAGGGCTGCTAAATTGCTAGAGATTTGGGACAGCAAAAACCACAAAACATCACAATCCAAATGGACCTCTCAAATTGACAATGAGCCCCTTGGAGAAGCCACAAACAAAAAGTGATTCCAACAAATGAATATCAATCTTTTCAAGCTTGAACTTTTACCATCTGCTTACTGGTACTTTCTATATTTCCCCAGTTATGTATGGATAATAACTATGCGTCTACTGAAAGTAATAATGCTAGGGGTGCTAAATAAAATGGTTAAAGTCACTATGACAAAGAGGGAATCTTCATTTAATATAGGGAAAATTACAAATCAATGGCACAGTAAAAAAAATTTTGCATTTTCATGGTGGTGCAAATTTTTTGCTTGCATGGTAAAAGTCCTTTCTATGTGTTGTACCAAAAATAATGCCATTGATTTACAATTTCTCCTTTAATATACGAATGGAAGATATCACAACACATGACGTGTTTTATTAACCATTTGTGGTAGTTTGTGTATCTCTCTCTGCACAGCTTTAATGGAGGATCAGAAAGGTAATTCTACACTTCGATGCCTTTAAATTCAGCTTCTCTTTTTGTATCCAAACCCCAACCGCCCTTTTGTTGTATGTGTCTTTCATGTGATAGTAAGCAAAAGGTTAGAGCACAACAATGAGACATAAACAGATAATAAAGTTCATCCTTGCAAGGCACAAATATTTCTAAATTTTCACCACCAAAAAAAAGAATTAAAAAATTAAAAAAAAATCCTAACTTTATGTGCCTACAAAATAGATTTCCCCAAGAAGTAAACGTTGTAGTAACAGGTATGAAGGCGAACTAATCAAATCAATACATATATATATATATATAGAGAGAGAGAGAGAGACCTCGGCACTCAGGGAAGAGTTTGATGAACCAGGCATGAAGGCAAACTCCAGCGGAAGATCTAAGCCATACATCTTCGTAGGTGAGGCGGAGACGAGAAGGAGTGACAGGGTAGGACTTGGTGAGGCCAGGCATCATCGAAAGATCTGTTGTTCCTCCTCCTCCGACGCGTAGGACTTGGTGAGGCCAGGAAGCATCGGAAGATCTGCTGCTCCTCCTCCTACGACGCGTAGGACTTGGTGAGGCTAGGTAACATCGAAAGATCTTTTGCTCCTCCTCCTCCGACGCTGCTCCTCTAACGACGACAACAACACTGCTCCTCTGCCGCTCGCCGTCGATCAAGAGAGAGAGAGAAGAGTAAGAAGAGATTAGGGGTTTTTGGATTTGAGATTGGGGATTTTTTGTTTTTTGGGGGGGGGGTGGAAAAAAAAAGGGCAGGAATAAAAAATAAAAAATAAATTTTTTTTTTTGGTCAGAAATGAAATTTAAATAACAAAATAATGTCGTTTAACTCTTTCTTTCGTTTTTTTTTTTGTTGTTGCGATGAGAGTTGCCGTTGTCAAAAAAAATTATTTTTTGTTAAAATATATATTTTTTGTAGTTAATAATTTTTTTTAAAAAAAAATCTTTCTTTTTTTTAAGTTACTAAGATTGAAAATTTATTTGTTTCATTTTTATTTTAATGAAAAAAAAATATATTATTATTTTTTATTTGGTAGAAGTAGGGGTAATATTTTAATGAAAAATATTTTCCACTAAAATAAAAGTTAATTTTCTGTGGTCAATGAAAAATATTTTTCTGCGGCCCATTTTTTTTTTGTTATTAAAAATCATAAACTAATTTTTTGTAGTAGAGGAGAGAAAGCGACAGTAGTGGTAAAGGTGGTGGATAAGAGATGATGGTGGTGGTGGTGGTGATGGGGAAGGAGATTAATGGTGAAGTTGTGATAGTGGTAGAATAGATGGAGTGGCAGAAGTGAAGGAGAGGCAATGGTAGTAGTAGTTGCAGTAGTGGTAGTAGTGGTAGTGGTGGTAGTGGTGGTGGTGGTAGTGGAGTGGTGGTAATGGTAGTAGTAATGGTAGAGGTGAAGTGGCGACAGTGGTAGTAATGGTGGTAGTGGAATGGCGTTTGCAGTAGTGTTGAAGGTGGTAAAAGAGATAGGTGGTGAGAGTGAGAGAGACAGAGAGAGACAAAGTGATCGCTAAAAGTGCATTTTCTTGTAGTGGATAGATAAATTGAGAGAGAGCTTAGTAAATAGAGAAGACGGAAAGGAGAGAGTGAGCAACGCGAACACAGTGGGAGAGAGAGAAAGTGAGAGAAAGAGAAGAGAGAGAGGGAAAAAGAGAGACAAAAAGATAAAGAGATAGAGAGTGAGAGACAAAAAAAGAGACAGAGAGAGAAGAGAGATGAGTGAGAGAGACAGTGAGAGATGAGAGAGATAGAAAGAAGAGAGATGAGCGAAAAAGACAGGGAGAGAAAAGAGATGAGAGAAGAGATAGATGAGTGAGAGACACAGAGAGAGAGACAGATAGACAAAGAGAGAAGAGTGATGAGTGAGAGAGGAAAAGATGAAAAAATGGGTGAACAGATATAGACAGAGAGAGAAAGAGAGAGAGAGAGAGAACAAAAAATAGCGAAAAGAGATAAACGAGAAAGAGACAGGGAGAAATGAGTGAGAGAGATAAAGAGAAGAGAGACAGAGAGAGAAGAGAGATGAGAGAGATAGACAGAATAGAGATGGACGAGAGACACAAAGAGAAAGAGAGATAGACAGACAGACATACAAAGAAGAGTGATGAGTGAGAGAGAGAAAAAAAAGAGACACAGAGAGAAAGAGAGAGACAGGCAGAGTTTATAACTCATAACAAAACACACTACTTTCACAATATTGAAAATTCTGATCAACACTCATAACCAAACTCTTTTTAAAATTCAATTAAAAAAATTATTATTAACAAAAAATAACATTAATCAATTTTTTAATTGACATACTACAAAGGAAATAATTTTTTTTCAAAATAAATATTCAAAAAATTTAAATCATAAATATTTAAATAATTTAAATAATCTAAAAACTTAAAATAAATATTCAAAAAATTTAAATCGAAAAAATTTAAATAATTTTAAAAGTTAATATTTTAAATTTAAAAATAACTCTACACTCAAATCGTAACCAAACACATAAAACAAAACTCAATTAAGAAATTATTTTTAAAACTCATAACCAAACACATAACTTGAAACTCCATACTACTTTCACAACTTTACACTCAAATCGTAACCAAATACATAACAAAAAAATTAAAATATTTAAAAATATTTTTATAAAATATAGTTTGAATTTATTTTTACAAAATATTTTAAAATTTAAAAAATTAAAATAGTAATATTTTGAAATTAAAATATTTAAAAATATTTAAAAAAATGGTAACACATTTAAATATTAAATTTTAAAATATTTAAATATTTAAAATATTTAAATATTTAAAATATTTTAAAAATTAAAATATTGATTTGAATGGAGTTTTGAAATGAGTTTTGAATTATATGTTTGGTTATGAGTTTTGAAAAGTAATGATTATGTTTTGAATTGAGTTTTAAGAAATGGGTGTAAAATTATGATTTGAAAACTCCAAACAAACAACATACTCAAATCAATGGGTGAAACTATATTTTGAGATGCTTACCAAACGGAGCCTCTATTTTTTGCGACGGCAAGTTGTGCCGTCTCAAAAGGTCCAATTTTTTGCGACGGTAAGTTGTGTCGGCTCAAAAAGTCACATTTTTTTTTGCGACGGCAAGTTGTACCGTCTCAAAAGATCACATTTTTTGCGACGACAAGTTGTGCCGTCTCAAAAAGTCACATTTTTTGGCGACGGCAAGTTGTGCCGTCTCAAAAGGTCACATTTTTGGCGACAGCAAGCTGTGCTGTCTCGAAAAGTCACATTTTTTGGTGACGGCAAGTTGTGCCGTCTCAAAAGGCCACATTTTTTGCGACGGCAAGTTATGCCGACTCAAAAAGTCACATTTTTTGCGACAGCAAGGTGTGCCGTTGCAAAAAGTCATTTTTTGCGAAGGCAAATGTGCTGTCGCAAAAAGTTTCATCTTTTAAGCCCACTTTTCTTGTAGTGTCAAACTTTAAAACAATCCACTTTGACAAGTCCCACTTAAAATATATATGCATGAATGCATTACAATTTGTTCTTGTCTCACTTCGATGATTTTTTATCATCGTGTGCCATTTATATTTTTTCCTCTCTCCCTCCTTACAACAATCAAACTTTCTACTAGTCATAACATCATCTTTCTTGCTTTTGTTATAGTAATATCTTCTAATGCTAAACCCTACAATTCTTCTATATTCATTATAAAACTCATTTGCAGCTTCTTCTGATGGAAACTCCATACCAAAATATGGTGATTTATCCTTGGCCAACTCTTTTATTTCTTCGATGCATCTTTCAGGTCCACCATCATCAATTATAGCATCCTCTATTTCAACACTGCAAAATATGAAGGAAAAAAAATGAAACAAGAATTTGAGCAAAAAAGCCATTAATTAATTTCAAATGCTGAGTAATTAAACAATTCAATGAAATCTAATAAATCAATTAATAATGTAAATTAATTAAAAGGGTAGCGGAGAAGGGGGGGAATCTAGTACAGTAGCATTGGAAATTCATTGTGTCTAACTAGATTATAATATATAGTTGCAAAATCATATTAGAATTAGTATATTATATGATATAGGGAACCCTTTGGCAGACACCCTTAACGATGTGAACCATATGCCCCCTTATTATATAATTTTTTGTATTTTTGTCACAAATGTAATGTTATTTTTTGTTGAGTTATGACAATTTATGATTAAAAAATTAAGTTCGTATTTTGTAGTAAGGTTATATTTTTTTTATTGAAACTTTTTTTAAACCATTAAATGCGTAACATCACCACAAAAATACATAATATTGTTATAAAAATTTGTAATATTTCTACAAAAATACATAACATTGCTACAAAAAAAAAAATTATTTATGAATTCCAAATTATCATTACTCTTTAAAAAAATTATATAATATTTATACAAAAATACCTAAACATGTACAAACAAAAAAAAATTACACAACAAATAAATTTTCTTATAATATACAATTGTGTTTCTCAATCCACTTACAGAAAAACAAACCAACCATTATTCTTGTTGAACCACTAACACACTGTACAAAATAAAACAGGAAGCACATATATATATATATAGATACACATACCAGTTTGTTGAACAATAATGGTCCCTAAATCTGGCGAAAGGACGGTAAATCGAAGATGGAGAATACCGTTCAATCCGTTTAAGAGAAGACAAAAACGTATAAAAATAAAAATAAAAATAAAAAACTAGTTGTTCAACTTCAACTTACTG
This sequence comes from Camellia sinensis, assembly GCF_055761805.1. NCBI lineage: Eukaryota > Viridiplantae > Streptophyta > Magnoliopsida > Ericales > Theaceae > Camellia > Camellia sinensis. Next base: position 29,172,917 of record NC_138963.1, on the reverse strand, counting down.
TAAAGTGGTGACCTTTTGCTTAAGGGGGACGACGGCCGATAGCTAGATTGTTTTTCTATAATAAAATAAGAATCAATGTAACCCTAAAAAAAAATACAAAAACGGAAAAATGGTGTCGTTTCAATAGCATAGCAGACATAGTAGGGAGGGAATGATTGCAGTGACCTCTCATCCCCACATATTAGCATAAGCCACTAAATGCAGTGAGCACACAGTATTCTTGAGTAAAAGGCGAAAGAATAATGCGCTTTGTGCTCACTGTGTGGTTACGTGCCTTCAATGTATTGCTTCAAAGGCTTCATATTGCAACTCTTGCAGGGTGAGTTTTTCTTTCTCAACCGATGTGGGATTTTTTTATAATTATTTATTCAAATTACATTCTATCAATATTTAAGTGCCCCATTGCACTTTGGAATTAATCTTTGGCCCCGTTTGTTTTAGGAAATAGAGGTGGGATTGAGATTGAAATTGAGGTGGGACCCACTATATGTTGTGTTTGTTTTGGGAGATAGAGAGGGGATTCACAATCCCATGGGATTAGAATAGGCCTTGGTGTTGGGATTGAGATGGAGGAGGTGGATATGGTATTAGGAAATTAGTCCCATGGGATTAGGTTTTTTTATTTTATTTTTTTTATATGTTGGGAATTTTTTTTTAACATTAAAGTTTAATGTTTTTGTATTTTTTGTTAAGTAAAAATCATAATTTTATTTGTTTTAATATTTTATATTTCTTTTATAGGGTAATAATTTAACAATCTCCACATTAACAACTACCATCAAGACAAACACAATTTTACTTAATCCCCTCACTAACAATCTCCTCACTAACAATCACCTCACTATTAATCTGCCCAGGCCATGTTTGTTTGGCGGACTGGATTAGGTTGGATTAGCATTCCCATGACTACTAATCCTAGGATTACGAATCCCTTTAGATTGTATATCCTATCTTATGTTTGGATTGAGTTAGGATTATAAGGAGGGACTAGTAGTCTAAACTTTGGCTTAGTCTTCCAATTTATATCCCACCCCCCTCTGTGAAATTGAATAATCCATCATATGTGAGATACCATATCCGAATGAATTCAATTGTTTAACCTAACATCGGATTAATAATTTTATTTAACTATTAGTCCAATCCCAAACTCATGTCCACTCAAACAAACATGGTCTCACTATCAATTCCCTCCATTCTACTTCTGAAAACAGACGAGACCTTTATTAATTCCCATCTTGACTTGGCCCATTCTAGTGGGACAACTCCTCTGAGTACTAACATACACATTTTTCTTTAGCCTGTAAGGTTCTCTATGTTTAGGATTAGTACTTTGTGATATTCATCGAAAAAAACAAAAAAAGGATTAGTACTTTGTGTTCATCAAAGTTTCCAATTATCAATACTAAGTTTGATTAGTTCAACCCTAGTTAGCATAATTATCATCTAATTGAGTAGTAATTAATACCTATAATTGAAGACGACTCTAATCATAACAATGGATGCAATGATAGACCTATAGAGGGCAAGAGGAGGCGATTGCCCTTCCTACGATTTCAAAAACTTTCATTATTATTGTAATATTAATTATAGTTTGTCTCCAAATTATAGAAGGTCGCTCCCTAGTGTTTTTTACTTTTACAAATTTTAAGTGGTGCTCTCTTGATTTTTTTAAAAATTTATGTGGTTGCTTTTCTATATCTATAAAGCATTGGATTAAAAAAGAATTAAAAACATACAAAATATAATAAAATTAATAATTTACCATTGATAACAAGCCCTATTTCTAGATTTAAAAAAATGCTTATTTTTATACGTTTTCATCTTATTTTTGCTTTCTATATATTGGTAGTAAATTGATATTGCAATTCATACTTCTTATTTAAAATTTTTGTTAATATGTATATTTTTGCCCCCTATGTGAAAATCCCGGGTCCGTCCTTGAATGGATGGGAACCAATATTATTTTGGGGCACAACATCATAATAATAAGATGGGCGAATTATGCTAACGATCCTTATAGTTTAGGGCTTGTGCCACTTTGGTCCCTAACCTTTTAATTGTAATACATTTTTTTTTTTGATCGGCAAAAGAAAACTTTATTGATGGAGTATATACAAGGTATGAAAAGATACATCAATAAAGAGAAGCTTGGAGCTTGAAGATACATCAAATGTACTACAATTAATGTAACATTAATTGTAATACATTTAACTTTGAATTTTGAATCTCGTTCCAAATAAGGAAAATTGAAGACACTGTTGCTCCATTTTAAGGGCAACGTAGTCAATTTGATAAAAATAAATGTTAAAAAATTATTTTTGAATTTTTAAAAATTATTTCTACCTACCAAAGATAAAATTATGTAAAAATAATAAATCTTTTATATTTTTATATTTTTTTTTATTAAATTAATCTTTAGTATGTATTTGGATGATAATCATATAATGGGGTTTTTTTTTTTTTTTTGATATTTTTGGATGGTTATAATGTAATAGATGGTTGTATTTGTTGTTAACAGATATTGTTTTATAGTTATCATATAATGGATGGTTATTAGGCTTTTAGTGTGTAATCAATATGTTTAATATATGAAATGTTTTTAGTTTTGAATTTTTTGATTTAATGGATTGGTTTAATAATGATATCAAAGTTGTTTCCATATTTGACTTTTGAAAAAATTGAAACTAATTTAACGAAAATAAATATCAAAAAAAATTATTTTAAAAAATTATTTCTACCCTGCCAAAAGATAAAATTATATAAAAATGATGTGTTTTTTTATTTTTTTTCACCAATTTAATTTTTAATTTCTTAGAAAATTTTTCTAAAAATAGATTCTAAAAATCAAGTAAAATAAAATTTTATAATCAAAAAAATTCAGCATTATTCATTGAAAAAAATGTCATTACATTTCAAATAGCATACAAATTAACTATGCTGGCAGAGCTCAATTGATACAATTTGTCCAGTTTTCTATTTAGTTATACTGGTCATCTTTATTCATTCTTCCGAAGAAGATTATCAGAGCCATTGAAACCCTTCTCAGGTCTTTCTTTTGATCTGGTTGTGAGCCTAAAACTCATGGGGCTAAAGTTTCTTGGGAGAATATCTGCTACCCTAATATGGCGATCCTGGTTTTGCCCTGACCTTTATTGTGTCCCGAACTCGGGTTCCGTAGTTGAACATTGTATCCATGTCTTTTTCCCCCTTTGACTCCTTGCATATAAGTTTTGGAACTTGTTGGGTGAGTTTGAAACAGGTTGGTTGTTACTTGATCTAGGTTGTTGTTGCCCAGATTGTGGCTTCTTCGCTCGAGCGAGGCTTCTTGCGCTCGAGTGAACCTTGTGTAATTCTTTTCTCAAGCGAGGTTTCTTGCGCTCGAGCGAGGTTTAAGGGTCTTTAGGTTTCTCTCCCAGACATAGTTTTTCTGGAAAGGGGAAGTTCTTCGCTCGAGTGAAGCTTTTTGTGCTTGAGTGAAGCTTTTTGCGCTTTAGTGAACCTAGTGAAATTGCTTCTTCGCTCGAGCGAGACTTCCTGCGCTCGAGCGTGCGTGTGAATCTATGGCAGACTTGAAGCTTTTCATTCTACGCTCGAGCGAGGTCACTTGTTGTGTCTGGTCGCTCAAGCGACAACTCCTTTGCTCGAGCGAGGACTACGTATATCAGTTCGCAGCAGAGCATCTTTGTATCATTTTGTGCACTTCTTCTCACTCAAAATCCTAGATCGGCTGTCTCTCTCTCTAAAAATCCAACTTCTCTCTACAAACCCCTTTGAATCTAAGAGTTTCAACTCTACTTTCTTTGAGAAAAAGGTAGAGCAACTCGTGGGCTTCCATTTGATCCAAGAAAGTTTAAGTTTTGGGCATTTTCAAAGTTTTTCCTTCTTCCTCTTTGAGCTCTACATTTGAGGTAGGAATATTCTACTCTTTGATATGGGTTCTAACCTAGGTGTTTGTCATTTTGTATAAATGGTGGGATTTGGAAAGATTTAGGTGAAGCTAGGGTTTGGATTTAAATTTTGAAAGAGGGGTTTTCTATATTTGGCTCCATATATGTATGTGAGGCCTTGATTATGATGTTATATGAGGATAAATGGTGAGATTGGGTCTTGGAGTTAAAATTTGAAAAAATGAGAAACTTGCCCTAATTTGTATCGAAGAACTATTTGGTATAAATAATGAATTTGATGTAGGGAAAATGAAATTAGAAGGGTGTATAATTAAATGGTGTAGTTGGATTTGTTAAATCACTCACCTATGGGAATTTGATAAATTGTCTGTTGATGGATGGTATATCTGTTTTGGGCTATCGGTGGAGGATAGTTATGATTGTTGTAGCAATTGCATGAGGATTAGGTAAATTGAAACTAATCAATTTAATTATGTCATTGAATATGACGGTTTGATCAAATCATTGAATATGTGAATTGGTTAGTCATTATATATGACAACGTTTTAAATACATTGTGCATGTATCTTTGTTTGAGAGAAGATAGGGGATGTACTCCATCATTTGGGAAGAGATAGGGGATGGACTCCATTGAAAACTAAGTTGGTCGGAGTGTCCGGGGTGAAAGTCTCGAAATCTTATATGTATATGGGTGCCGGTTCCCTCAGCTGTGATTCCGTAAAATGGCAGGAAAATTGAAGTATTTGAATAATGATTGCTATTGAAGTGTTTGAAGAATGATTGATATTGAAGTGTTTCAATAATGATTACTATTTAAGCGTTAATAAATGAGTTGTAGTCTCATTTGGGGTTGTTTGGATAACAAAGGACTTATCTGTGAGTTGATTAGGATAAAAGAATGAAAATGGAATAAGATATTGATGTCATTATTGATCGGTTATAAAAAGATGTCGGTTGGTCTTAAGTATTGAACATTTATCTAATGCTCATATCTTAGTTAAATTTCGTACATCGTGTTAGTATATCTCTACTGGGCTTTGGCTCACCCTACTTGGGAAACAATTTTCAGGTACAGGTGATATGCCACCTCCAGGGGCATACTTTGTGAGGATGGGGCTAACGGCTCCATTTTTGTTACCTTTATGTTTATATGTTTTCTTCTTAAGCTGAGGGCTTTAATTGTAAAGATCTTGACTCTCACTTTTGTTGTAACCAAGTTATCTCTTGGAAAGATGTAAGCCTGTAGAGTATTTATTTTATTGTTATTAATTAGTGTTACATGCCGTAGTTTCAGAATGAATATTTATGAAAGTGTAATGCATGTAATCTCTTTTGTAATATAAACTCTGATGAATGAAAGTAATACATTACATATTATGCTTGTGAATCTCTTGGGTTGTATTTATTGTATATTTTTTTTGGGGGGGGGGCGTTACACCTAAAAATAAGGACACTACAACATATAAGAGTTTTAGATACCAAATTTTTTGGTCGTTAAAAGTGAAAATTTTGTTACAAAAGACATTTAAAGACCAATTTTTATCGTCATGAGGATAGTCGCTAAAAAGTCCTCTAGAAAAGTCAAAAACAAGGCTTTTAGTGACAAAATTTTGAAAATGTCACTAATTTATAAACTTTTAGGAACCAAATAATTTGGTGTCAAAATGGTTTATGTTTTGAGATAAAAATTAGGTCTCAAAATGATAATAATTCATTACAATGTCCAATTTTTATTGCTAAAAATATAATGACGATACTTTGCGCAGCAAAAATATTTAGTCCTTAAAAAATAAATTTGTCCCTAAATTTTAGTCTCTAAAATCTTAATTTTTTTGTAGTAAGGGGGTTTGGGGTTTAAATCTTTAGAAATCTAGAATAAAGCCACCATTGCTGAGCACATTTGGTTTCTCTTTCTGGAGGTGAACAATCCATGTGGTGTCAATGGGTCAAATCTTTACTTGCTCAAAGACAAGAGCTTTTGGAGGGTAAAAATGCCTAGTACTCCATCTTGGGTTTGAAGGAAAATTCTTTCCCTTAGACCTATCATTTACCCTCTAATTAAGCACTGTGTTAGGGATGGGGATAAGATTTTCTTGTGGTTTGATAACTGGCATCCCGTTGGGTTTCTGTGGGCTAAGTTTGGGGACCATATTATTTATGACTCTACCCGTGGCATGGAGTCTAAGGTCAAAGATATTGTTGATAATACTAGTTGGAGATGGCATGTTGCTTCTTCTTGGGAATTAAAGGAATTGATTGAGAGCACTCCTTCTACTCTTCATCCTAATAATGGCCTAGATTCTGTCAGATGGCTTCCCTCCTCTGATGGAAAATTGTCTATCACTTCAACTTGGAATTATTTGAGAAAGTCTGGGGATAGAATGTCCTAAGCTGCCATTCTATGGAGCCCCCATAATATCCCTAAGGCTAGTTTTGTAACTTGGATGACAATCCTTGGTAGATTGAATACTGGGGATAGACTGAGATTGTTTGGCATTTCTCAATCTGCTGAATGTGTATCTTGTAAGGACTCTTATGAAAATCACAATCATCTATTTTTTGATTGCCTCTTCTATTCTAGAATATGGACTTGTATTCAATCTAAGTTGAATGTCTCTTGGCCTGGTATTACTCAGCATGTGGCACAATTTGCTAAAGGTAAATCTATTAGAGCTATTATTGTTAAACTAGTTTTCACTTGTACTGTGTATCAACTGTGGATTGCTAAGAATAATAGAATTTTCATAAAAGAGATGATTCTTGAGGAGGTTGTTATTAAATGCATTGTGGATATGATTAGATTTCATTTGATGTCTATGACTAATATTATAAGACATTCAAGTGACAGCTGGTTCTTGAATTCTTAGAGGCTTCCCCACACCATTCTGAAGACCACACAACCATTGAGTGATGAGAGTTCAGTACCTATGGGTTGAGTGATGGAGCGCATAAAACTAAGGGGTTATCTAATTTTTTCTATTTTTGCAGGAAATTGAACTACTATATGTCTGTATTGAAAGTGTGAAATTACCTTAATTGAGGGTTGAGTGTTTGTGAGCAATATACACTTCCTGACCAACATCCATGGCCATGTTGAGTGCTAACAATTATATTTTCCTGTTACTCTATTTCTTTGCAGGTTGCATGGAAAGGATAATTTTTTAGTGTTGTGAGATCCTATATAGTGGGCCGAGTGTAGTGAGAATATATATTGTGTGTTTGTGCAAATATACAGTAATTGTTGTGTATTATCTGATGTTGTACAGCTGGCACTTCTGGAACACATGTAACTGTCTATCTTAGGTAGGGTTTGCTAAATTCTGGAAGTTGGTAGCAAGGAGGGATGGCTGCTTTAGGCGCCACAAGTGTGAAGAAAGCTTTTACTTAATTTGTATATATATGTTGAATCTGATATACTATGGTACTGTTGTTTGAGTGGATATTTTAAAAATCTTTTGTTGGCCTAACCTTACGGGCTGTGTAAAGGATAGTCCGTTTTTGTCTCCTTTTTTGTAACAGATTTTTGAGAATCTTATGGAATGTGTTCATAGTCCACATACAGTTGTATGGGAAGCTTGAACACATTTAAGGAATCAAAATCTGTTTTGGAGTATGAATTTAGTCTACCTATTTGTGTTATAATTCTAAGTTGTTTAATTGTTTGGTATATCTTTATCCATCCAGTTAATAGCTTTGGATTTTTCAGGTTCTATATTTATCTTGGTCTTGTTAGTTGAAGCTGCTTTTTGCTCAGCTTGTTCTCTTTTAGAAATGCCTTTTTAGGCTGTTTTTAGGCTGGTTGTTCTTGTTTGTATAGTTGGGGTCAGTGCCTGGGGCATGCCCCTTGTATTTGTGTATATTTTTTTTTTTTAATTTATGACTTATTCATTCAAAAAAAAAAATACATACAATTTAACTAACACAAAATAAGTTGTATGGTGACTTTGCCCTTGAAATGGACTATTTATAAAGAAAACATCTTTGATTGTTCTTATTTGGAATAAGATTCAAAATTTAAAGTCAAATGTATAATAATTAAAAAATTAGGAACCAAAGTGACCCAAATCCCAAATTACAGGGACTGTTAAGTGTAATTCACCCTAATAAAATGTAACAAACTTTAATTTAATAATTTTACTGGTTTCATTTTAACAATAACTCATAACTAAACACTACAAAAATTAAAATTAAAAGACCTCTTGCTAGTCCTATTTATCCACTAATTAATGCTTGAAAAGTTAAAAACTTAATAATGGTTTACTTAATTAACATCCTAGTATTGTTCCACGTGTCGAAGTTTTGAGCTACAAATTGGAGGTACTTACAATGGTGTCTAAACTAGGATTGATATTTCAACTGGTTCGGTATTTTTCTTTTTTTCTATTTTTCAGGTATATTGGAAGGTTGGGGGAGTCAAACCCGTACAAGCAGGGGCGGAGCTGTCAAGGGCCAGGGGTTCACGTGTCCCCTGGGTTTTGTAATTTTTTTCTTTTTCTTTTTTTTTAAAACAAACATAAAGAAAATATTTTAAATAAAAAAAATTATAAAAATATTATTTTAAATGTCAATGATATTTTTAAAATAATAAAATAATAATGGTTATTTTGATTGAAAATAAAGTGATTACGATATTATTATCTATTAAAATTTCAATGTAATGGTGATATCTATCACTATTGACATGCAAACATAATTAATCTTAATAAAATATAGAATTTATTGAATTATTAGTTACATTTGACATGTAGCGTTCATTCTCTATGTATTTCTTTACTATTGGTTGGTGATATTACATGTTAATGATGACGTGATATAACTATTATATTAAATTTTCACGTATATTTTGTATAAAAAATTTACTTTATCATTATATAATTTATTTTAAAACTTTATATCCATGACTTTTTTTAATATTGTTCATGATACACTAATTACAAATAATATTTAGCTTATTTGGTTCTAGTTTTCAAAAAACAATTTTTAAAAAATTCTATATTTTTATTTTTCATATTTTAATGTTTTCAATAATTTTTTTAATATTTTAAGCAAATTTTTTTAATTTTTAACATAAATATACCTGTGTGGGTGAAAATCTGACCACACTGCTCGCCTAGTAATCAGCTGGAGAGCACCGGCAGAATAGATGGCTTTAGCAAACCTGTAACAGAAAGAAAAGGCTCCAGCAGTGGCTCTTCCACCCGGGGGCACTCCGACGATCAAGTCAGTATATCTCTCAAAGATAATCAAGTGCTAAACTCACAAGCTTAAGCATAAAACTGCGTACCTTAGACCCACGGGGGTGCCTCTCTTTTATAGTTTACTTAATCCAAGTCCCACTAAAAGCCTGATTTCTATGGACTCCAATTCAATACTGACTTTGGACTCTTCAAGAGATAAAGATAAACTCCCTAAGAGTTTTATCCTTATCTTGGCTAAGTCTTCTCTTTTCTCTAGGACTCTTGTCCTTTATCCGCTTATCTCGGATTCCGATATCTTTGGAGATCACCTCGGCCTCGCCAAAGATAACCTCGGCATAACTACCACGATACGTGGCACCTCGGCTGAGACATCGGCGTCATCATGCCACGTGTTGGTACTCAGAAAATATATCCCCACAACTGCCTCCTAGGTTCTATTACCTCAGCATTCTGAGGTGATGGAACCTATATCAATATCTCTTTCTATATATTGGCTTACAAACTCTTTAGCCGAGGTCATTTATTTCAAGCCGACATGTTCTCTTCGGAGAACAAGAATTCCAGTGAACTTTCCCACGCGCATGAGCTATCATGCATCACTTCTCAACCGTTTCTCTTACGCGTTTTTACCTTATTGGTCCGTGTTTGTGACGCGCTTATAAACCACGTTTTTCCTGCATACGCCGCCTGACGTATGCGCTGCTCCAGGCGCATTGATTATCTTTTGCCGCCGTTTTTTGGTTTTTGACAAAAACTCTTCATTCTTCTTTCATTTTTTCACTATTGCATTTGCTGTTTCTCTCTCTAAACTCGTTCTTTCGAATCCACCATTGCTGAAGCTTCCAAGCTCTGTGTTTGTCTTCCTGGTGGAACTTTCGTCGTTCTTCCACATCTGTAACTACCGACTGATTTCGGCGGTCCTCACATCGGCTTTATTTTTTCTGGTAAGCAACTGTTCCTTCTGTTTTCAATTCTTGACTGTTTCTAGAATCTCCTGCTATTACTGCCTTGCTCAAATATCTATTTTGTGAATCATATATCCGAATGTGTTTATTCCTTGATTTGGACCTTGCCTATATCTTGAACACTCGCACCGTTGCACCACTTCACTGTATTTTTGCCACTGATCTTGGTCCTTTATTTCTCGTATTCTTCATGTTCTTGATAGCCCATCCCTGTTCTTGTTTCTGAAATTGCGCCTTTGTTTTCTGTTTTTTGTGTCTTTGCCAGATCTCTGCCTTCAATTTTTGCTTTCAATCTTTGCCTTCATAGATTTAGGTTTGGGACTTGTCTATAGAACCTGTCAATTCTTAGGAAAAAACTTTACCAGTATATACCTAGGGTTTCGCCGAGGTCCTAATAACCCCTTAAGAGCATCTTCTTTCTGAAACCTAGCCCTCTGATTTTAGGCCGACGTTATGGGTATGTGGAGACATAGGGTAGACACCCCGACCAAACTTGAGTACTTTAGGCAAGAGTTCTCTATTCCTGCCGATGTCCATCTGAGGCTAGCTGAAGATAATGACTCCATCATGCCTACAAATGATTCAATGCCTTTTCCCATAGTAGCTTTTGCCGAGTGCGGACTCCAGCTCCCACTTAACATTCTTTTTCGCGAAATTCTTCACTTTTACAAGTTGAACCCTATGCAACTTGCCATAAACTCTTATCGAGTGATCAATGGCATCATAGTTTTAGTTAGGCAGGAGAACGCTAGGATCACCCTTGCCGACATCCAGTACTATTATACCATGTGCCCCCTTAATCTCAAGGAAAAAGGCTTTGTTTATTATCTTAAGCTGAGGTCGACAGAATACAAAATCGTAGCCGACCTCCCAGACTCCAACAAGGGGGCTGGAGATGACTATGTTATTGCTTTGGGAAATTGGGAGTTTGGCGCAGACGAGGACGCCCATCTCTACCCCCTTCCCCGATCAGTTAAAGAGGGCAAGGGTAAGAGCCTATTGTCAATACTTAGTTGTTTCTGTTCATGTCTTCAATATTTTATCTGTTTTTAATGTCTGTTTCTTCTTGCAAACGTTCGCAAGCCAGCGAAAGACTTTCGCCGATCTTATATTCCTAGCAAGGACCTGAGAAAGCTCCTGGACTTGCCTGTCCACAAAAGAAAAGCACCTCTTCTTCTAAACTTTATTCCTACATATAAATCCACTCTGCCCGACGTCCCGAAGAAGAAGAAGAAGAGTCTTTCTCCACCTTCTGCCACAACTCTTCCCACTGTTTCCACATCACGAGCAGACCAAGGATCCACTTCTGACCCGGCTGATCTGCCATCTACTTCAACCCCATACTTAATCCCAATACCAGAAAGAAAGCGTCGGTGACGACTTGTCAAAACTGCTGAAATGGGTCACCCGAAGCCTATTGCTGTAGATCTCTTAGCCGACTTACCTGCCGACGTTGATGTTGTTCCGACTCAATCCATGCCCCCACCAAAGCCAAAAAGAATAAAAAAGGCTCAGCCTAAGGCCAAAGCCACTAAGGTTGAGGCTGAGGATGCTCTGCCCATCTCACACTTGGCTGAGAGTAAAAAGAGTGCTTCTGCTTCTGCTTCTGCCAAAAGGTCTTCCGAGGCCCAACCATCAGAGTCCATCCAATCAAAGAAGTCGAGGTCTCGTCTACGACGACCTCGGGATCCAGACTGGACACCAGAGATCACTCTAGAGGATAAGCCTGTCCTTGCCAGTGACAGCGCCGATGATATAAACGTCGACGTGGCACTCAGTACTGCTCTACTCCTCCCAGGCGATCTTGAGCGGAATGCCAAGATGAGTGAGTATGAGAACTACGCCTTTATGCTGCAACGCTCTGTCCAAATAAGTGCCTTTATGCTGAAATTTTTTTTCTCTCTTACTTTGTAAAATTTTGTAACAATTTGTGCCTTGTGTTCTTTCAGGCCATCCAACATGCCCACTCTCTCTCCATGCAAGCTTTTGAAAATCGGCAAAGATTGGCCGACATGAAGAGGGAGGTTTCTGCCCTGAAAAAGGAGAACAAAACTCTCGAATCAAAGATGAAAAAACTGGAGGACCAAGCTGAGGCCGCCACCAAAGCCCAAAGTCTAGCCGAGGAAAAAGCCGAATCTGCCGAGGCCATTAAGAAGGTTGCTAAGGCCGAGGTAAAAAAGGCCCAAGCCGAAAAAGAGCTTCAGGAGGCCTTAGTTACCAAAGATGCTGAGATTAAGGAGGCTGACGAGAAGGCTTATGCTCAAGGAATGACCAACGTCACTGAGGAGTACAAACTGCAAGTTAGGCAGGCATGCAACAGGGGCTTCTCCCTTGGTTGGATAGCCCTTGCCAAAAAGCTCAACATCCCAGATGACTCGCCATTGCGCAAGGCTGATGATATCCCTCTGCCATTCCCTCCCCTCCTCCTCCAAGTCATCCTGAAGAAGAATCCGAATCTAAGTCTAAAGATGTGGAGGGGGGTGAGGAAGAGGGTTTAATAAGAAAATCCAAGGAGGCTATTGGGGCTAAGTCTCCTTCTCTGAATGAGCAGGTCCTGGACCTGACTCAAGATAATGATAGCGATGAAGTTATCAAGGAGGCTACCCCGGAGCAGGGTTCATCTGACATTCCTCAAATCGGCAAGAGCGTTGATGAAACCCTTGCCGAGATCGACGCTGAGATTGCTGCAGATAAGGAAGCCGAGGTATCTCTTCAGGAGACTTCTGAGGTTCAGATCCAGCCAGTTGCTGATGCTGAAAAGTCTTAACTTTCATGTCTTTTCTTTTGTACCCTTGTACTTTGTTTTGTTTTCTGGACAATGTAAGCTTCCTTTCATGGCCGATGTGCCTTTCTTTGTTACTTCGAAACACTTTACTTTTGGTAGGCCGTAGTGCCTTCTTTTGTACACAACTGCAACTGTTTTTCTATGGATGCTTTAATCTTTTAATTTCTCTTGATTTGCTTCTGCATGGCTCAATACTTAGAATATTTTGTATGCCTTTCATATTTTGCCACCTTTGTGCAATCTGCTCGGGGTTACATATCTCGGGTATAATAACTACAAGCTTTACTTCGGCAAGATACTGACCTGCAAACTTTTCATAAATTTCAACAAGTGTAAGATATATACTTTTCAATGTCAACTTTGCGAACGTTTCTCAATGTTTCAATCAAGTGTTTAGACAATGATCTTAGTCTAACCTACTTGTAAATTGCTACTAATTTCAACAAGTGTTATCATATACTGTAAACTTTTCTCAAGTTATAACAAGTGTTTAAGCAATGATCTACTTGTAAATTGCTACAAATTTCAACAAGTGTTTAAACAATATACTTAGCTTTTACCTCAACCTGCAAATTGTTGCAAATTTCAACAGATGATCACATGTCGGCTTAACATTATCTTGTAAATTGCTACAAATTTCAACAAGTGTTAAGCATCTTTTTTGGTTGGACCAACCTGTAGATTTCTATAAGTGTGCAAATTATAACCTCGGCTTCACTTCGACTTGTAAATTGCTACAAATTTCAACAAGTGAAGAGAAACAGTAATCTCGGCTTAACTTCAATTTGTAAATTGCTACAAATTTCAACAACTGAAGATAAGGAACCATCTCAGCTTAACTTCAATTTGTAAACAAGTGAAGATAAGGAATAATCTCGGCTTAACTTCGATCTTGTAAATTGCTACAAATTTCAACAAGTGAAGATAAGGAATCAGCTTAATTCCAACTTGTAAATTGCTACAAATTTCAACATGTGAATTAAGGAATAATCTCGGCTTAACTTCGGCCTTGTAAATTGTTACAAATTTCAACAAGTGAAGATAAGGAATTAGCTTAACTCCAACTTGTAAATTGCTACAAATTTCAACAAGTGAAGATAAGGAATAATCTCGGCTTAACTCCAACTTGTAAATTGCTACAAATTTCAACAAGTGAATTAAGTGTCTCTGTCTTCTCTCTGCCCCCAATGTGAACCTGAGTTCTACTTGGGTTCTCATTATTCATGTCTCCAAAAACACCAATATGTAACTTTATCAATCATATGTGTTTTAAAGAAAAGGAAAAAGATTTTATTGATAACATCGGCCAAAAATACTGCACATCTAATGATAGAAGAATTTCAAATTACAAGTGTTCCAAGGTCTTGGCAATGCTTTGCCCTCGTTATCTTCAAGCCGATAAGCTCCATTACCTAATACCGAAGTAATTCTGTAGGGTCCTTCCCAGTTTGGGCCAAGCTTGCCTTCTCTGGGATCTTTCTTGTTGCCGACGACTTTTCTCAGGACTAGGTTGCCGACTTGAAAATCTCTTGGATTGACCTTCTTGTTGTAAGCTCTAGCAAGCTGTTGCTGGTATACTGCGAGCTGAATTGCAGCTTTCTCTCTTCGTTCTTCCAAAAGATCCAGATCTCGGGCTAAGAGTATGTCATTGTTGTCATTCTCTACTCCCTGGGTTCTGATCCCTGGGATTCCGATCTCCAATGGGATGACTGCTTCTGTGCCATAAGCCATGGCAAAAGGGGATTCCCCTGTTGATCTTCTCGGCGTAGTTCGATATGCCCAAAGTACGTTGGGCAACTCGTCTACCCACTTTCCTTTTGCTGCCTGCAGCCTCTTCTTTATTCCATCCAAAATTACTTTGTTAGATGCTTCTGCTTGCCCATTGCTTTGGGGAAAACTTGGTGTTGAAAAGTAATTCTTGATCTTAAATTTCATACAAAAGTTCTTGATGAGTTTGCTGTCAAACTGTGTTCCATTGTCGGCAACTATTGCTCTTAGAATCCCAAATCTGGTGATGATGTTTCTCCATATAAAGTTCTTGACGTCCACATCTCGGATTTTGGCAAGAGGTTCTGCCTCTATCCACTTCGTAAAGTAATCTGTTGCTACCAGCAAGTATTTTCTCTGCCCAATTGCCTGGGGAAGTTGCCCAACCAGATCCATGCCCCATTGGGCAAACGGCCAAGGGCTGGATACTGGGTTCAGGTCAGCAGCTGGCTGATGTATCAAAGGTGCAAACTTTTGGCATTGTTCACACTTCTTCACGTAGGCTTCAGCATCCTTTTGCATGTAGGGCCACCAATACCCCTGGGTAATGGCCCTGTGGGCTAATGATCTGCCCCCAGCGTGGCTTCCACAAATCCCTTCATGAATCTCGTATATAAAATCTTCAACCTGCAAAGGGTGTACGCACCTTAAAAGGGGTCCAGTGAAGGACCTTCTGTAGAGATGGCCCTCTGCTGTCAGACTGAATCTGGCCGACTTCAATCTGATTTTATGTGCTTCCTTATGGTCTTCTGGCAGTTTTCCCTCTTTTAGGAATGCAACGATTGCATCCATCCAGTTTGGTCCCAAGTTCACGCACATTGCTTCTTGCTATGTGCTCTGTGGTTCTATGCTCGGGCCCGATATATAGTCAATCATAATTGTCCTTGTTTTTCCAGTCTGCATTGAACTTGCCAGGTTAGCCAACGCGTCGGCGTGGGTGTTGTCATCTCGGCTAACTTGGAGTAGTCGGCAGTTCTGAAATAGGGCTGCCAATCTGATGACCTCTTTTGCATATGCCGACATCCTTTCATCCCTGGCTGCAAATTCTCCTGTTGACTGGTTAACAATAAGTTGTGAATCACAAAAAACTATTACCTCATCTGCTTCTGCTGCTGCTGCAAGTTTTAGCCCTGCAATTAATGCTTCGTATTCCGCTTCATTGTTTGAGGCCTTGAACCCCAAACGGATGGACTGTTCTATTATTTCTCCATCTGGAGATATCAGCAGTACTCCTGCCCCTGCTCCTTGTTGGTTCGAACTTCCATCGACGAACAGTCTGAATGAATCGCCGATGTAAATGCTGCAGGGTCTGAGTTTTTCCTTCCTTTGCTCTTTTGCCCTGGGCTGGGATTCTCCTTGCTTGCTGGGACAATGCTCATCCTGGCTCAACGGAGTCCGATGTTCGATGGTTTCAGGCGTGAATTCTGCCACGAAGTCGGCCAAAACCTGGCCCTTTATTGCTGTTCTCGGCCTGAATTCCCGGTCATACTGGCCCAGGGCCACTGCCCATCTTGCTATCCTTCCCGTTAAGTCTCCTTGTTGCAACAAGGACTTCAGTGGATGCTCTGTTAGGACCACAATCTTGTGCGCCTGAAAGTAATGGTTCAACTTCTTTGAAGCCGTTACTAAGGCTAGCATTAATTTCTCCAGTGGTGGATACCTTGTTTCTGCGCTGGCCAAGGTTTTGCTTACATAGTAAACAGCCTTTTGCCCCCCTTTTTCTTCTCGGATTAGTACTGCACTGACTGCGTGTTCTGAAACTACCAAGTACAATAACAGTTCTTCTCCTAGTTCTGGATTGGAAAGAACCGGAGTTGTGGTCAAGTACTTCTTCAGGTCGGTCAAAGCGACTTTGCATTCTTCTATCCACAGAAAGTCTGTGGCTTTTTTCACCAAGTTGAAGAAGGGTCTGCACTTATCTGAGCTTCTGCTGATGAATCTGTTTAGGGCTACGGCCCTCCCAGTAAGCATCTGAACCTGTTTTGCCGACGTCGGGCTCTTCAGCTCTAGGATGGCCTTGATTTGGTCTGGGCTGGCCTCAATGCCCTTTCTTGTTACCAGATACCCTAAAAACTTACCTGATCCAACTCCAAACGCGCACTTTGATGCGTTGAGTCGGAGCCGGTATGCTTTGAGTATATCAAAGACCTCTTTTAGGTCGGCAAGATGACTCTTAGATTCCTTGGTCTTCACGACCATGTCATCGATGTAGACTTCTATCGTTTTGCCAATCAGGTGCTTGAACATCTTTGTTACTAACCTTTGGTAAGTTGCTCATGCATTTTTCAACCCAAAAGGCATTACCTTGTAACAGTACAGGCCTTTAGGGGTGATGAACGCGGTCTTCTCCTCGTCTGGAGGGTACATGGCAATCTGGTGGTACCCCCTGTATGCATCCAGAAAACTCATCCTTTCATGCCCTGAAGTAGCATCTACGAGCTAGTCAATCTTGGGCAGAGGAAAGCTGTCTTTGGGGCAGGCTTTGTTGAGGCTGGTAAAGTCTACACAAACCCTCCATTTGCCGTTCTTCTTCTTCACCACTACTGTGTTGGACAGCTATGTTGGGTAGTGAACTTCTCGGATGGCCCTGGCCTCCAGAAGTCTATCTACTTCTTCTTCTACTGCTTCGACGTGCATCAACATCGGTCTTCTGGCTCGTTGAATCACGGGTTTTGCCGACCTGTCGACATTCAGTCTGTGGCAAGTGACCTCGGGGTGTAAGGTGTCCAGGCAAACACGTCTATGTTTGTTCTCAAAAAATCTTCCAGTTCTCTTTCCTCTTCTTCGGCTAAGCCTGAGCCGAGAAGAAAGAAGCACTCTTCGTCACCCTCCTGGACAAGGATTTTCTTTAATGTCTCTTCGCTCTTCTCGGCTGGTTCTTTGCTGACGTCTACTAGTACTTCCATGTCCTCATTTTCAATTTTTGCCTCTTTTGGCTCTCAAACGCTGCAAGTAGACTTCATTGCTGCCATGGAGCAACTTTTTGCCTGCAGTTGATCTCCTCTGACTTCTTCAATCCCATGCTCTGTTGGGAACCGCAGTAGTTGATGCAATGTTGAGGGAACTGCCCCCATTGCATGCAACCATGGTCTTCCCAAGATGATGTTATATGGTGAAGGTGTGTCAATCACCATGAATTCTGTCCTAATCTTCTTAGTGCCAGCTTGTACTTCCAAGCTTGTTACGCCCAGTGGCCACGTCGGCGTTCCATTGAAGCCGATCATCGGGCCATTCGATTGCTCCATGTCGTCTGGGTGAAGACCTAGCTCCTTGTAACATCTAACGTACATGATGTCACAAGAGCTGCCTTGATCTATTAGGATGCGTTTCACTTGGCACTCCCCAACCTGGAGGGATTCTACCAAGGCATCATTATGCGGATGCTGGACCATCTCTAGGTCAGCTTCAGTGAAGGCTATCATCGGTCCTTGGCACTCTTCAGGTCGAGGTCTTTTATGTCCGACCTGGTTCACGTGCTGTAGGTGTTTTACTCTTTGGGTTTCTCCCTAAATGTCGCTTTCATTCACCTTTGAGTGAATTACATTAACCACCCGTGGTCCTCCTGCCTGTGGTTGTTGTGCTGGGGGAGGCGGAGCTTCAGGTGCTTAAGGTAATCTTGCCTGTTCTTCTCTTGTCCTGGCCTCATCAACAAGGTCCCTCAGATGGCCTTGCCTTACCAAATCTTCTAAGTGTGCTTTTAGGGCTTTACAACCCTGAGTTGGGTGCCCTTCTTCATTGTGGTAAGCACAACGCCTACCAACGTTTCTTCCCATGACTTCCCCTGGTGCTCTTGCTGGAGCACTGAAATAGGGTTGGTTTCGTATTTGATCCAAGATTTTGTGGATTGAGACTCGGAATATAGTTGTTACTGCCTGTTTACCCCTCAATTCCGTTTCTTGTTTGGTTGGTCCATTGTTGCCTCTGCTTCGCTTCGGCGAGCCGTTTCCTTTCTCCTGCTTTGTTTATTTATTTCCCGACGTATCTTCCTCGGCTCTGGCATACTTCTCTATTCTCACCATGAGTTCTTCCATGCTTTTTGGCAATGTTTTTGCCAAAGATTTCCATAGTGGGCAGTCATCTTTCAGGCCGTTCTTGAAAGACACGACCGCCACTTCTTGGTTGCATTCGGGTATTCGATTGAACACCTCGTAGTACCTCTTCGCGTAGGCCCTAAGGCCTTCTTCCTTAGTGATTCTTAAAGCCATCAGGGCGTCGACCCTCAAGGGCTGTAGTTTGTTTGTCACGAACCTGGCCACAAACATCTTGGCCAGGCCTTCCCAGTTCTTCACGCTTCCCTTCGGTAGTTTATGGAACCAATCGGATGCAATCTCCCGAAGGATGAGGGGAATACTTTGCAGAGCAACGGCTCGTTCCCACTATATAATGCCATTGAATTCAGGTATAGTCCGACATGAAAGTTGGGATCTGACTTACCATCATAAATTTGGAACCTCGGCATACTGAATCTCTTGGGTGCTTCAAATTTGTCCAATTCCACCGAGAATGGTGTTCTCGGCTTGACTGGGAAAGTCACCTCGGCTTCAACGTTTTGTTGCTTCCTCTTGAGGTAATCCCTCAAGTCTTCTTTACTCCTACCTGGAGCTCGGCTATCTCTGGACTTCAATCTTTTTGGTATACTACTTTCGGCCTCGTGGTGGGTCTGTTTCAATCTTTCCCCATGGGTTGTGTCAAAGTAGAGCGCTTGCCCTTGAACATGCCGATGTTCTTTGGGTTCAGGGTGATACGTCCTTCGGGACTCTTCTCGTCTCGGCTCCTCTCGTCCACCTTCCCTGGAAGGTCGGTGAGAGTGCCTTCCGCTCCTGGTGTGCTGAGGGATTTCGGGGATTGTTCTTCTTCCTCCCTTCTGGGCATTGGTTGCTGGCATCGGTGTGTCTTGCAACGGGTATGGTGGCTGCATGACATTATTTTGCATCATGAAGTTGACGACCGACTGTAGGTCCGCCAACTTGTTTGCCAAGTCTTTTACTTCCTCATCCCTCCGTAGGCACCTATCCCTCCATACCTGAAGGTTATCTTCGTTATAGTACTTGCCTTGGTCTGTCTTCTTTAAAGTGTTGCCCTCCTGGTCGACGTTTTTCTCTCCGTGGCCCTGGCCATGAGTTTCTGTGTTGTGGTTGTCTCCTTCAACGTCAAGATCAATTGGTCTGCCACTCCCAGCAGGAGTGTCGCCCCCAATGTTTTCCCTCTGTCCGTCACTGGCCATCTATTCTTCTAAGTTTCCCACAGATGGCGCCAAATTGTATGGATGAAAATCTGACCACACTGCTCGCCTAGTAATCAGCTAGAGAGCACCGGCAGAATAGATGGCTTTAGCAAACCTGTAACAGAAAGAAAAAGCCCCGGCGGTGGCTCTTCCACCCGGGGGCACTCCGATGATCAAGTCAGTATATCTCTCAAAGATAATCAAGTGCTAAACTCACAAGCTTAAGCATAAAATTGCGTACCTTAGACCCACAGGGGTGCCTCTCTTTTAGAGTTTACTTAATCCAAGTCCCACTAGAAGCCTGACTTCTATGGACTCCAATTCAATACTGACTGTGGACTCTTCAAGAGATAAAGATAAACTCCCTAAAAGTTTTATCCTTATCCTGGCTAAATCTTCTCTTTTCTCTAGGACTCTTGTCCCTTATCCGCTTATCTCGGATTCCGATATCTTCGGAGATCACCTCGGTCTCGCCAAAGATAACCTCGGTATAACTACCACGACACGTGGCACCTCGGCTGAGACGTCGGCGTCATCATGCCACGTGTTGGTACTCAGAAAATATATCCCCACAATACCTAAAAAGTATAATATTTGTGAAAAAAAAATACACTAAATACCAAAAAATATAAAAATAATATGAAAATTCAGTACATTTTTCGTATTTTTGTGTATTTATTAATTTTTTTAAAATATTTTTTCACAAATATTTTACTATTTGGATACATATCTAAGTAATGTACATCTAAAAAAGTAAAAATTTTGTTTAAAATTTAAAAAATGTTCACTAAAATCAAAAAAATATTAAAAATAAAAAACTTAGTTTTCAAAAAACTAAAATCAAACACACTGATTAATTTTTTTTTATCTTTCTTGAAATTAATGATAAAAATTTATGTTAAATATTTTTATAAAAAAATTTAATATTATAATTAATAAGTGCACCTTCTTCTTTCATTTTTTTGGCTCTGCGTACAAGGCTATAACCACTGTGCTAATCTCGGTGGCTAATTCAATTGGTTTGTCATTAATCAATAGAAAATCATTGAAATTTCATTTTTTTGGCTCTGCGTACAAGGCTATAACCACTGTGCTAATCTCGGTGGCTAATTCAATTGGTTTGTCATTAATCAATAGAAAATCATTGAAAGTTCGAATTTTTTTGTGTCAAAAACCGATTGAGGTGTTGCATTGTAATTGGATTATAATAAAATAGGCCCATTATTGTCCGATTAAATGTTGCCAGCCCATTTGGTTGTGCATAAAAATAAAACATTAAAAAGTGCAAGTCAACTGAGGCCGGCCATGGCCCGTTATTGATTTCATCTCTGTAAAAAATGTACAAGAAGTTAGTTGTTATGGTGATTGCACTAGCAAGCTATAGAGAGAGAGAGAGAGAGAGAGAGAGAGAGTACTTACAATGGTGGATCCTAGGAGGGTGGAAGAAGGATTTGGACACACACCACTTGATGTAGAAATGTATCATGATCATGATAGTCATCATCAAAAGAATGAAGAAGCTAGGATTGATGATGTAGACCATGGTATGGACAATGAGAAAGAGCAGACGATCATAACTCAATATGATCTGACGGTGGAGGAGGGGAAGAAGGATGAGCAACCACCACCAGTGATTATCAAAGCCCAAGAGCAAGAGGGTTGCCACCTTAGATGCATTTAGAGGCCTCACCGAGCATCTCCAATGCACTAGGCATATAATACTTGTTAGTTAAAATGACTAGTGTGATTCACTTTTTTCAATTCCAATGCACTAGGCATATGATTAGGCATTTTGCCTCAACTCATATTCACTAGCTACATGTAGCTAGCCTTCAACGCTAGGCAAAATGTATTCATTCATTAGGATCATTTCCCTTTATCTTTGTTGTTGACGTGGCATTTAGGGGTGTGCATAATACCGCCAAAACCGCCAAAACCGCACCGAACCGCACCGCCAAGGCAAATTCATTATTATTTGTCAATCGAACCGCCGGTTTTTGGTAAGAAAAATGGCAAATTCTAGTGACACTTTAATCAATCCGCCGGTTTCTATTTTTCTTCCAAACCGCACCGACCCGCACCGCCATTAAATCATGTTTTATAAGATTCTAAAAATTCTTTTTTACTTAAGTTTGCTTGTTGTTCTATACCTTGGAATATAGTATTACATTACTGCTCGAGGGGAATTCAAGATGTCAGTAATCCAAAATAAAGTTGGATTCTAATTCACTTTTCAAGATGCTTAACATCACGATATCTCTTTTTTTTTTTTTTACTCTTTGATTTAAGTTTTGTAATTTGAATTATATTTTTTATAAACCGCCAATCCGCCCGAACCGCCAAGGCAAATCCGCCATTATTTGCCAACCGAACCGCCGGTTTTTGATAAGGAAAATGGCAAATTCTAGTGACACTTTTATCAATCCGCCACCCGCCATACGGTTTCTATTTTTCTCTCAAACCGCACCGACCCGCACCGCGCACACCCCTAGTGGCATTCTATAAAATTAATAGTATTTGAATAAATAGCTAAAATAAAGAGCATGGTTGGAGTAAAAATATAAAACAGTTGATAGGCAAAATAAAATATATACTTTATAGTAATATTCAGATAGGTAAAATGCCTACTACCGTTGGAGATGCTCTAAGCCTGTTTGCTAGTGTGTGTGTATGTTTTTTTTTTTTTTTTTTTTTTGGGTTTATTATCATCTACATTTCTATTTTCAGGAGAAGAAAAAAATGAAAATTATACCCGTCATTTTTATTTTTGTGTGAAATTTGTTTTCAATAGTTTAAAGGCGACTTTTTTTTTTTTTTTTTTGATTGACATTGGGATGTCTGAATCAAAACTTCACTTTTTTTTTTTTCTTTTTTTTCCAATTGTTTAAAGGTTGTATCTTTTTTTCAGATATAAATTATATTTGTATGACATTACCATTCTTTCAAATGATTTGTTTTCGGAAAAACATTTTTCAAAAACAAAATGTCAAGAGAATGAAAACACGGCCAAACACAAACGTGAACCCCTAGCATAAATGATTGATGGAATTACATATACAAACTCTATATGATTGATGTTAAAACATGTAGGTTCATCCTTAAAAATAAAAAAGGGTAAATTCCAGGTAATTCTGTACTTTGACTGTTGTCATTTTAGTTTTGTTAGTCTTTGTAATTTTAAGTAGCTTAATTTTGACTCTGAATTTATGACATTGTTTCAATTTGATTCAATTAATTACAACTCTTAACTTTTTTGTATAAAAAATATGCACATAAGTATTATGTGTTATATTTTTAAAAATAAAATTATAAACTTACTCAACTTAGTGAGTTAACCTCAACCAATTTAATGATAATTTTTATTAAAAAAACACTAACAATATTATCAATTAGACCAAATTGACACAAAATCTAAAATTAAATATCAAAATTGAACCAATTAAAAATATATAGACCAAAATGACGTAAGGAATAAAATATAAGGACCAATGGTATAATTTGGCCAAATAAAAAATCACAAAGTGTTTTTAATGTTTATTGTCATTCTAACCATTATCAAGATGTGTTTTGAAGGTGATGATACTAGTAGACTGTAAGAACCCACATTTTTCATCCTAATCATGTTCATGAGCATTTGTATGATTATGGTTTGTTAAGCTTGCATGTGTGTGTTCGTGACTTGTCCTACCTAAGTGAGCGAGATCCATGTCTTGATTTGATACCTTGTGATTTGTCTAAGTGTTATGTACTTGCCTAAGTTATGTTTAGCCGACGTTATGCCTAGATCAATCCAAGCCGAGGTCATCCTTAGTCTAGTGGTAGTATCTTGGAACCCCTTGTTGACCTCCGTCCTTGCCTTGAACACATTAGCCGAGATGTTACCTTGCACCCAAGTGATCTCGTCCTGGAGTGGTATGACCTAGGCCGAGGTGTGGTGCATCTAGGCCAAGATGTGGCACAGCTTAGTCAAGTGTTGTCCCTCCTAGCCGAGGTCATTGTCACCTTAGTCACCGAAGTCTTTGTTAGCCGATGTCACCCCTTGCCGGAGTGCCACTCCGTGTAGCTTGTTAGATATGCCTTGTTGTTAGCCGATGTCATAGTCTGTCAGAAAGCCCATACCGCTTTGCTTGTTGAACACCCTTCCACCATGCTTTGTCTGGCCTGTCAGCCACCTTTTCAGGATGAACCCAACCAGTCGCCGCCACGTGTCTCGGCAGAGGGTTAACCCCAGAACCGAGTATAGAAAACTATCATTTGGTGTCATAACCTTGTCTTGTAGAGAGAGAAGCTCTAGGAGGAAGAAAGAGTTTTAGAGTGAGGAAGTAGATCTTCCAGCTTGATTTCTAGAGATCCAACCGTTAGATCCGCGTTCTAAGGTTAGATTCTTGATCTACTCGTGATGTTCTTTATGTTTATGTTATTGCATTGCATGATTGAAAATGATTTGTAAGCCATGCATCGTTTTGAAGCTCGATTTTAGAAAGAGAAAATGACATTCATGTGTTCTTCAAGAAAGTCTTGTTTTGATCCGAAAGCTTTTCGCCTAGACTCATGTTTTGTGTTTGTTCTTGCACGATTTTCAAGTATGGGTACCCAGGTCCATGTTTTCAAACTCATAGCACGAAAACCCCAGATTTGTGATGACAGATTATGATCAAACATTCGTATTTTTCATGTTTTCACACCCATGTTCTTCATGTTCATCAGCAGAGGGAAACCCAGAGTTTCCCGACCTCTTTCCTTGCATGTGGCCCTCGGGAACACACCTCGGCAAGGAGGTGTGGAACCTCGGCCTGGACCTGGTTGGTGCCCAGCATGTTTTCCGAAAACATTTGTGTATATGAGAGACTTGTTTGAAAGCGCATTCAATAGGCTTTGCCATGTGTTGTAGGACTTGGGCTTGTCTCGACCCCGACGTGTGAAGAAACTATGTGAGTGGTATTTTTAATAAAGCTATGTTACACTTGCTTTCATAAATCTCGTCTTGCCTTGTTTTGAAAAGTACTTGATCTAGCATGAATGACTATCCCTATTTTGTATATCAAATGCTATCTTGTTTTGATGACTTGTCTTGACAGTCCTTAGTGCTAGAGGACTCTAAACTTTTGCAGCACAGCTTGTCTTGACAGTCCTTAGTGCTAGAGGACTCTAAACTTTTGCAGCACAGCTTGTCTTGACAGTCCTTAGTGCTAGAGGACTATAAACTTTTGCAGCACAGCTTGTCTTGACAGTCCTTAGTGCTAGAGGACTATAAACTTTCGCAGCACAGCTTGTCTTGACAGTCCTTAGTGCTAGAGGACTCTAAACTTTTGCAGCACAGCTTGTCTTGACAGTCCTTAGTGCTAGAGGACTATAAACTTTCGCAGCACAGCTTGTCTTGACAGTCCTTAGTGCTAGAGGACTCTAAACTTTCGCAGCACAGCTTGTCTTGAAACTCTTGTCTTGATATGTCATCACCCCTTGAAATAAGTAGATGTTATTAACATCCAAGGAACATGAAAGCCGGCAAATGAACTTGATTTTCCCTCTTGATCGAAAAGTATGCTATGTATAGTTTTGAAAGAGATTTTGGATATCAATCATGCAAAACCTTTATTTCTAGTATCATTCACTGAGTATCCAAGCTCACCCTCTCTATATATATGTAGGTGATGAACAAGAAGGCATTGAGGCCTAGACGTGATTGCCGATGTGTTTTGGGTGCTTTGCCGACATGTTTTGGATTTGTGCTTTGCATCGTCTTGAAGATTATGCTTCTCGGCTTATGTTTTCTTTGTTTGTTTTGGCATATGTCGGCTTGAGAAGCCTTTTGGTCAGGATGTACCTTGTGTTCCATTTTGCTGTATCTAAAATTGTAAGACTTGTAAAGATGTTTGATGTATGGCATTCCATTGGACTTATGCACGGCTCTCATGGACAACTCGGCTTATATGTATATTTTGCTTCCGCTCTTGTAAGCCCCATATTTCATACTCTGATTGTGTGTGATTCTTGTAAGTTGGCCTTCGGTAATTACGGATTACTGGCCATCACGGCTCCAAACTACTAGGGGCGGTTTGGGGGCGTGACAGATTGGTATCAGAGCACAAGATCCTTATAGTACGTTAATCACACACCTTGAGTCCCAGAGAGCCTAGGATTTCCCTTAGAATGATGTTAGGGGTTGCATCATATTGCTTGCTACTTGACTATGTGTGCATCATTTTGGCATAGACGTTTGTTACTTATATATGTGTTACCTGTTTAGTTGTTTTAAAGTCTCATCTTGCATTCCCCCTAGCATCATGAGGAGAGGTAGACCCCCAGTTGGCCGAGATCGTTCAGAAGACAGGTTGGAGAGATTGGAAAGGTTAGTCGAAGGTTTGGTTCGTGAGCAGAGACAACCTAGGCCGCAGGATACTGGTACCACTTCTACGCATGCCGAACAGACGAATGGCCGGTATGCAGCTCCACCCCCTCCAGTGCCACAGGTGCCACCGCAGCAAGCTCTGTATGGGAACGACACGATAACTCTAATCAGAGAGTTCAAGAAGATGAAACCGCCGAGATTCCAGGGAGGTATAGAACCAATGAAAGCCGAGGCATGGGTCTTAGAGATGGAGAAGTTGTTTGAAGTTTTCCCCAGTACAGACGCTCAGAAGGTATCTCTGGCAGCATTCACATTAGACGACGATGCTCGTAGGTGGTGGATGATGGTCCGAGAAGGCAATCCGGGTTTGACTTGGGCAAAATTTTTGGAGTTGTTCTACAACAAGCATTTCCCCCTCAGCGTCCGAGACCGAAAGACCACGGAGTTTCAGAATCTGGTCCAAGGGAACAAGACGGTCGCAGAATACGATCGTGCCTTTACTGAACTAGCGAGATATGCGCCTCATATGGTTGATGACGAGTATCGAAAGGCGAGGAAGTTCGAAAGTGGGTTGCGTGGGCCGATACAAGATCGGGTCAATATGCTCAATATGCCGACGTACGCCGGAGTACTGGACAAGGCCATTCTGGCTGAAGCTAATTTAAACCGATACCAGAGTTCAAGCGAGGGTCAGAGGAAGAGACAGAATTACGATAGTCGCCGAGTTCCGTTCAATGCCAAGAAGAGAATGAGCACAGACAGTTCCAGCAACTCAAATCAGGAAGGTAACGCCAAGCCGATGTGCGCGAGTTGTGGAAAGCAACATTTCGGGGTTTGTCGTTGGGCAACGGGAGCTTGTTATGAGTGTGGCGAGATAGGCCATCGCGTGAAGGACTGCCCGAAAGCAAGGACCGATGATGGGAAGAAGAATGGAAGCACCTCGGGCTCTGCACAAAAGAATAACATCGGGGGAATACAGGCGAGGCAGGGCAGAGTTTTCGCATTAGTGCCAGGAGACGCCCAGAATGCTGAAGCAGTGGTGTCAGGTACCATTTCAATTTGTTCTCAAGATGCATACGTATTGATTGATTCGGGTTCTACGCATTCTTTTGTGTCCACTATATTTGCCGAGAAGTTGAATAGAGAATTAGAACCCCTTGACTACATATTATCTGTGTCTACTCCATCTGGGAGAAATATGATTATCACATCCGTTTATAGGGCGTGTGTTGTTATGATTGAGGATGTAGAGTTGTTAGTCGATTTGATGCCTTTGAGCATGACCCATTTCGATGTCATATTGGGGATGGATTGGTTAGTAGCGAATCATGCATCCATTAATTGTGTTACTAAGAGCGTCACATTGAAGACCCCAAGCCAGTCCGAGGTCATTTTCCAGGGTAAAGGAGTAGTACCCCCACCTTACTTAATCTCATCCATGAAGGCCTACAAGTTGATCCAAAAAGGATGTAAGGGTTACTTATGCAGTATACTAAGTGATCTGAATGGAAATGTTGAGTTAGCCGACATACCCGTTGTGGAGGAATTCTCCGACGTCTTTCCGACTGAGTTGCCTGGCCACCTTGTCGATAGAGAAATAGAGTTTACTGTGGACGTCTTGCCAGGAACACAACCCATCTCCAAAACACCCTACAGAATGGCCCCAACCGAACTTAGAGAACTGAAATCGCAATTACAAGAATTGTTGGATAAGGGATTCGTCAGGCCGAGCACTTCACCGTGGGGAGCACCCGTTTTATTTGTTAAGAAAAAGGACGGCACACTTCGTCTTTGCATTGACTACAGAGAACTTAATAAGGTAACCGTCAAGAACAAGTACCCATTGCCTAGAATCGACGATTTGCTTGATCAACTACGAGGAGCACGAGTCTTTTCCAAGATTGACCTTAGGTCGGGCTATCACCAGTTGAAGGTTAAAGCCGAGGATATCGAGAAGACTGCTTTTCGGACAAGATATGGCCACTATGAATTTTTGGTAATGCCCTTCGGAGTAACCAATGCCCCAGCAGCATTCATGGACTTGATGAACAGAGTCTTTAAGCCGTACCTAGATGAGTTTGTCATTATTTTTATCGACGACATATTGATTTATTCCGGGAGTGCGAGCGAGCACGAGAATCATCTGAGACTTGCCCTGCAGACCTTGAGAGATAAGAAGTTGTACGCCAAGTTAAGTAAATGCGAGTTTTGGCTTTCCAGCATTTCATTTCTAGGGCATGTGATTAATGAAGACGGTATATCAGTTGACCCCAGTAAGATTGAAGCCATTGTGAATTGGCCGACGCCGACCAACGTTTTCGAGGTTCGTAGTTTTCTGGGTTTAGCAGGATATTACAGGAAGTTTGTGAAGGATTTCTCGAGGATTGCAGTGCCTTTGACACAACTAACCAAGAAGGGAGCAGCTTATGAATGGACCAATGAAAGAGAATCAGCATTCCAGGAGCTGAAGACGAGGTTAGTTACAGCACCAATTCTGGTATTACCATCGGCTAATGAGGAATTTCAGATTTACAGTGATGCTTCACATAAAGGTTTGGGTTGCGTGTTAATGCAAGAAGGTAAAGTCATAGCGTACGCGTCTCGTCAGTTGAAGCCCAATGAAAAGAATTATCCCACCCATGATCTGGAGCTAGCTGCCGTGGTTTTTGCCTTGAAGATATGGCGTCATTACCTGTACGGAACATCTTGCCAAGTTTTCACCGATCACAAGAGTCTGAAATACTTGTTCACTCAGAAAGAGTTAAATATGAGGCAGAGAAGATGGCTCGAGCTACTGAAAGATTATGACATGCAGATTCAGTACCACCCAGGTAAGGCAAATTCCGTAGCCGACGCATTGAGCAGGAAGTTAGTTGGAAGTTTGGCGTGCCTGACAACGGTTTCGGTGGAACCAACCATTATTGAGGAAGCGAAGACCAGACAGAGGGAGGATAAATTCCTCGAGAAGGTAATTGATGAATTCGTCACCAAGCCGAGGCCGGGATACACTATGGAGGATCAAGTGCTTAAGTTTGAAGGAAGATTGTGCGTGGCCGATGTACCAGAGTTGAAAAGGAAGATTTTACAAGAGGCCCATAGTTCCAAGCTTGCCATTCATCCAGGGAGCACCAAGATGTATCAGGACGTAAAGCGGACCTTTTGGTGGCCAAACATGAAAAGGGAGATAGCCGAGTTTGTATCTCAGTGTCTGAGTTGTCAGCGAGTGAAAGCAGAACACCAGAGACCAGCAGGACTTCTTCAACCCTTGTCAATTCCTGAGTGGAAATGGGAGCACATCTCCATGGATTTCGTAGTGGGTTTGCCGAGGACGCAAAGAAGTATGGATTCCATTTGGGTTATAGTCGACAGGCTTACTAAGTCAGCTCACTTCTTGCCTGTCAAGACCACATTCAATGCCGACCGACTTGCCGAATTGTACGTGAATGAGATCGTTAGGCTTCATGGTGTGCCGATATCCATTGTGTCAGACCGAGATCCGAAGTTCGTTTCTAGATTTTGGCAGAGCCTACAAGGAGCCTTGGGAACAGAGTTGAGGTGTAGCACAGCCTTTCACCCTCAGACCGACGGGCAGACAGAAAGAACGATTCAGACACTCGAAGACATGCTCAGACTGTGCGTGTTGGATTTCCAGGGAAGCTGGGAGTCGCATTTGCCATTAGTAGAGTTCGCGTACAACAACAGTTATCAAGCCAGCATAGGTATGGCGCCGTATGAAGCTTTGTATGGGAGGGAGTGTAGATCGCCGATATGTTGGACTGGAGTAGGAGACAAGGCTCTAATTGGTCCCGAGTTGGTTCAGATAACGACTGAAAAGATCAAACTCATTCAGCAGAGGATTAAAACTGCACAGAGTCGACAGAAGTGTTATGCCGACCGAAGAAGGAGGGAGTTAGAATTTGAAATTGGGGATCATGTATTTTTGAAGGTCTCGCCGATGACAGGAGTTACGAGATTTGGGAAGAAGGGCAAACTTAAGTAAATGCGAGTTTTGGCTTTCCAGCATTTCATTTCTAGGGCATGTGATTAATGAAGACGGTATATCAGTTGACCCCAGTAAGATTGAAGCCATTGTGAATTGGCCGACGCCGACCAACGTTTTCGAGGTTCGTAGTTTTCTGGGTTTAGCAGGATATTACAGGAAGTTTGTGAAGGATTTCTCGAGGATTGCAGTGCCTTTGACACAACTAACCAAGAAGGGAGCAGCTTATGAATGGACCAATGAAAGAGAATCAGCATTCCAGGAGCTGAAGACGAGGTTAGTTACAGCACCAATTCTGGTATTACCATCGGCTAATGAGGAATTTCAGATTTACAGTGATGCTTCACATAAAGGTTTGGGTTGCGTGTTAATGCAAGAAGGTAAAGTCATAGCGTACGCGTCTCGTCAGTTGAAGCCCAATGAAAAGAATTATCCCACCCATGATCTGGAGCTAGCTGCCGTGGTTTTTGCCTTGAAGATATGGCGTCATTACCTGTACGGAACATCTTGCCAAGTTTTCACCGATCACAAGAGTCTGAAATACTTGTTCACTCAGAAAGAGTTAAATATGAGGCAGAGAAGATGGCTCGAGCTACTGAAAGATTATGACATGCAGATTCAGTACCACCCAGGTAAGGCAAATTCCGTAGCCGACGCATTGAGCAGGAAGTTAGTTGGAAGTTTGGCGTGCCTGACAACGGTTTCGGTGGAACCAACCATTATTGAGGAAGCGAAGACCAGACAGAGGGAGGATAAATTCCTCGAGAAGGTAATTGATGAATTCGTCACCAAGCCGAGGCCGGGATACACTATGGAGGATCAAGTGCTTAAGTTTGAAGGAAGATTGTGCGTGGCCGATGTACCAGAGTTGAAAAGGAAGATTTTACAAGAGGCCCATAGTTCCAAGCTTGCCATTCATCCAGGGAGCACCAAGATGTATCAGGACGTAAAGCGGACCTTTTGGTGGCCAAACATGAAAAGGGAGATAGCCGAGTTTGTATCTCAGTGTCTGAGTTGTCAGCGAGTGAAAGCAGAACACCAGAGACCAGCAGGACTTCTTCAACCCTTGTCAATTCCTGAGTGGAAATGGGAGCACATCTCCATGGATTTCGTAGTGGGTTTGCCGAGGACGCAAAGAAGTATGGATTCCATTTGGGTTATAGTCGACAGGCTTACTAAGTCAGCTCACTTCTTGCCTGTCAAGACCACATTCAATGCCGACCGACTTGCCGAATTGTACGTGAATGAGATCGTTAGGCTTCATGGTGTGCCGATATCCATTGTGTCAGACCGAGATCCGAAGTTCGTTTCTAGATTTTGGCAGAGCCTACAAGGAGCCTTGGGAACAGAGTTGAGGTGTAGCACAGCCTTTCACCCTCAGACCGACGGGCAGACAGAAAGAACGATTCAGACACTCGAAGACATGCTCAGACTGTGCGTGTTGGATTTCCAGGGAAGCTGGGAGTCGCATTTGCCATTAGTAGAGTTCGCGTACAACAACAGTTATCAAGCCAGCATAGGTATGGCGCCGTATGAAGCTTTGTATGGGAGGGAGTGTAGATCGCCGATATGTTGGACTGGAGTAGGAGACAAGGCTCTAATTGGTCCCGAGTTGGTTCAGATAACGACTGAAAAGATCAAACTCATTCAGCAGAGGATTAAAACTGCACAGAGTCGACAGAAGTGTTATGCCGACCGAAGAAGGAGGGAGTTAGAATTTGAAATTGGGGATCATGTATTTTTGAAGGTCTCGCCGATGACAGGAGTTACGAGATTTGGGAAGAAGGGCAAACTTGCACCCCGATACGTTGGGCCATTTGAAATTCTTGAGAGGATTAACACTGTTGCTTACAGGCTTGCTTTGCCACCAGATTTGAATCGAGTCCACAGTGTGTTCCATGTTTCAATGCTGAGAAAATATATCCGAGACCCACTGCATGTAATAGATCACTCCGGGGTTGTGATTAATGAAGACTTGGGCTACGAAGAGAAGCCGATGAGAATTATAGACAGACAAGTGAGACAGTTGAGAAACAAATCGATATCAATGGTGAAAATCGAATGGGAGAAGCATTATGGCGGGGAGGCCACATGGGAAAAGGAAGAGGAGATGAAAATCTGTTACCCGGAGTTATTCGTAGGTCAAGGTAACTTAAGTTTGGGGACCAAACTTCCTTAAGGAGGGTAGACTGTAAGAACCCACATTTTTCATCCTAATCATGTTCATGAGCATTTGTATGATTATGGTTTGTTAAGCTTGCATGTGTGTGTTCGTGACTTGTCCTACCTAAGTGAGCGAGATCCATGTCTTGATTTGATACCTTGTGATTTGTCTAAGTGTTATGTACTTGCCTAAGTTATGTTTAGCCGACGTTATGCCTAGATCAATCCAAGCCGAGGTCATCCTTAGTCTAGTGGTAGTATCTTGGAACCCCTTGTTGACCTCCGTCCTTGCCTTGAACACATTAGCCGAGATGTTACCTTGCACCCAAGTGATCTCGTCCTGGAGTGGTATGACCTAGGCCGAGGTGTGGTGCATCTAGGCCAAGATGTGGCACAGCTTAGTCAAGTGTTGTCCCTCCTAGCCGAGGTCATTGTCACCTTAGTCACCGAAGTCTTTGTTAGCCGATGTCACCCCTTGCCGGAGTGCCACTCCGTGTAGCTTGTTAGATATGCCTTGTTGTTAGCCGATGTCATAGTCTGTCAGAAAGCCCATACCGCTTTGCTTGTTGAACACCCTTCCACCATGCTTTGTCTGGCCTGTCAGCCACCTTTTCAGGATGAACCCAACCAGTCGCCGCCACGTGTCTCGGCAGAGGGTTAACCCCAGAACCGAGTATAGAAAACTATCATTTGGTGTCATAACCTTGTCTTGTAGAGAGAGAA
Source organism: Camellia sinensis (assembly GCF_055761805.1). Classification (NCBI taxonomy): domain Eukaryota; kingdom Viridiplantae; phylum Streptophyta; class Magnoliopsida; order Ericales; family Theaceae; genus Camellia; species Camellia sinensis. Next base: position 29,139,835 of record NC_138963.1, on the reverse strand, counting down.
GCTCTAGGAGGAAGAAAGAGTTTTAGAGTGAGGAAGTAGATCTTCCAGCTTGATTTCTAGAGATCCAACCGTTAGATCCGCGTTCTAAGGTTAGATTCTTGATCTACTCGTGATGTTCTTTATGTTTATGTTATTGCATTGCATGATTGAAAATGATTTGTAAGCCATGCATCGTTTTGAAGCTCGATTTTAGAAAGAGAAAATGACATTCATGTGTTCTTCAAGAAAGTCTTGTTTTGATCCGAAAGCTTTTCGCCTAGACTCATGTTTTGTGTTTGTTCTTGCACGATTTTCAAGTATGGGTACCCAGGTCCATGTTTTCAAACTCATAGCACGAAAACCCCAGATTTGTGATGACAGATTATGATCAAACATTCGTATTTTTCATGTTTTCACACCCATGTTCTTCATGTTCATCAGCAGAGGGAAACCCAGAGTTTCCCGACCTCTTTCCTTGCATGTGGCCCTCGGGAACACACCTCGGCAAGGAGGTGTGGAACCTCGGCCTGGACCTGGTTGGTGCCCAGCATGTTTTCCGAAAACATTTGTGTATATGAGAGACTTGTTTGAAAGCGCATTCAATAGGCTTTGCCATGTGTTGTAGGACTTGGGCTTGTCTCGACCCCGACGTGTGAAGAAACTATGTGAGTGGTATTTTTAATAAAGCTATGTTACACTTGCTTTCATAAATCTCATCTTGCCTTGTTTTGAAAAGTACTTGATCTAGCATGAATGACTATCCCTATTTTGTATATCAAATGCTATCTTGTTTTGATGACTTGTCTTGACAGTCCTTAGTGCTAGAGGACTCTAAACTTTTGCAGCACAGCTTGTCTTGACAGTCCTTAGTGCTAGAGGACTCTAAACTTTTGCAGCACAGCTTGTCTTGACAGTCCTTAGTGCTAGAGGACTATAAACTTTTGCAGCACAGCTTGTCTTGACAGTCCTTAGTGCTAGAGGACTATAAACTTTCGCAGCACAGCTTGTCTTGACAGTCCTTAGTGCTAGAGGACTCTAAACTTTTGCAGCACAGCTTGTCTTGACAGTCCTTAGTGCTAGAGGACTATAAACTTTCGCAGCACAGCTTGTCTTGACAGTCCTTAGTGCTAGAGGACTCTAAACTTTCGCAGCACAGCTTGTCTTGAAACTCTTGTCTTGATATGTCATCACCCCTTGAAATAAGTAGATGTTATTAACATCCAAGGAACATGAAAGCCGGCAAATGAACTTGATTTTCCCTCTTGATCGAAAAGTATGCTATGTATAGTTTTGAAAGAGATTTTGGATATCAATCATGCAAAACCTTTATTTCTAGTATCATTCACTGAGTATCCAAGCTCACCCTCTCTATATATATGTAGGTGATGAACAAGAAGGCATTGAGGCCTAGACGTGATTGCCGATGTGTTTTGGGTGCTTTGCCGACATGTTTTGGATTTGTGCTTTGCATCGTCTTGAAGATTATGCTTCTCGACTTATGTTTTCTTTGTTTGTTTTGGCATATGTCGGCTTGAGAAGCCTTTTGGTCAGGATGTACCTTGTGTTCCATTTTGCTGTATCTAAAATTGTAAGACTTGTAAAGATGTTTGATGTATGGCATTCCATTGGACTTATGCACGGCTCTCATGGACAACTCGGCTTATATGTATATTTTGCTTCCGCTCTTGTAAGCCCCATATTTCATACTCTGATTGTGTGTGATTCTTGTAAGTTGGCCTTCGGTAATTACGGATTACTGGCCATCACGGCTCCAAACTACTAGGGGCGGTTTGGGGGCGTGACATAGACGATGCTGGAGAAGCATATCCTCGTATTGATCACTCACCATGGAATGGTTGCACATTGGCCGATTTTGTGTTGCCGTTTTTTCTCTTCATAGTAGGTGTCACAATCGCATTTGCCCTCAAGGTATATATTGTTCATAATTTTTTTAAGATAAATTATACTTATCACTTTCATATATTTATTTCAAATTTTATTTTGATTATTACATCTTCAATTGTGACATTAAAAAACATGTGCTTTTGACAAAGTTACAATGTATCTATGAGCGAATGTCCATAAATTAAATGAAAATAAAATTTATGACTATCATATAACCCAATTGTATTATTTTAGTCATCCAAGTTTGTTTAAATATTTTTTCTAGTTCTTGACTTTGATTTGATAGTTCAATTTTTAATTCACTTGTATAATTTAGACGGAAATTAAATTAGGGGATTTTGACTCACAATCAAAATTGTAAGGACCAAATTAAAAAATTTAGACAAAGCCTCAGATATTGTCAAGATAGAAAAATACTAATCTAATGACAATGTTGAAGATAATAATCTAAATAGATTGCATATTTGACTTATTTTGTATCTTTAATCTAAGTAGATTTGCATGTTAGCTTGTAGTAGAGTAAATTCCGTAGCGCCTACAATGATTAATATTTAGCATTTTGTTTATCTTATGTCTTCATTAATATATTTGAAAAATCTAGAAATTCCCTAGATATTGATTTGTGATTATGTATCAATTTTAAGCAGTAAACAACAATCCCAAACAAACAACCAAGACAAATCAACACAACGATTTTAACGTGGAAAAACCATAATTGAACACCTCCAACTGTGATTAAAAAACCACGGGCAACAGCAACAAAACAATCCACTAAGAAGATTTAAAGGAATTACACAGGTATACTCTCAATTACCTAGCAAATCCACGCTTAATTGAACCAACCTCTATGTGCCTCTTCCAACCCGTCTTCACCTCGGAATTGTGTAACACCCTCAAAAAATATACCCATTATATATATATATATCATTGACTTGCATTATTTAAAGAAAACACTTTAATAATTCATTATAATATCCATCAGAGTCTTACTAAACAAAAGCATTACATGTAACATCAAAGTAAATGCCCTACCGGCTTACATCTTTCCAAGCCAACACTTGGACACAAAGTATGAGTTCTAACTCAAATATAAATAAAGCCCTAGACTTGAGTGTTTACATGTACTAACAATGAAAAACAAATAACTAAAAAAAATAGTCTTCAAAATCCAAGTCCTTCCAAGCTAAGTCCTTGGAGGTAGCTTATCACCTGAACCTGAAAATGATATTCCCATAAAGGGTGAGCCACAGCCCAGTAGAAATATACTAAACCACATATAAGCAATGAATAAAGCAAATAGCATTCAACAGATGGTTAACCAAGATAACCAATTACTTCATTTTACAGTCTCATGACACTATTGTCTAAGACACGTTTTACTTTCCAATTTTATCAATATGGCTCAGAACCTGGCCAAACTTACAACAGTGAATTACATATATCATATTCACATCCTTCCAATATCAACAAACAAATGAGACTCAAGCTCAAATCGAAACACTTCATACTTCCAGATTGATACACATTTTAGTGTTGTATCAATAAAACACTTCTATATAAATAAGCACACATAAAAGTGATGCTAATGGAGTCCATCCCCTATCTCCTCCCAAACAAAATCCGGTTTAGAGGTCCATCCCCTATCTTCCCCTAAACCGTGGAGTACATCCCCTATCTCCTCCCACACAAAACAATGTATGCAAATGCAATGCTCAATCAATACACGTATTTTCTGTATCAATGCAATAATCAAAATTAATGACTTAACCAATGTGATTAGTTTCAGTTATTCCTAATCCACATGCAATATCTACAACAATCACGACTATCCTCCACCGATAGCCCAAAACAGTTATTTCTAGACTGGAAATAAATACATCAACAATTCAATGGGCGAGTGATTTACATTATCCAACTACGCCATTTAAGCAATAAATTCCCAATTTCATGAATTTAACCAATTTCCCCAATTCCCTTAAATTAATTATACAAATTAATTAATTTAAATAATTAGGGTTTTTCCCAAATTATCAAAGTAACCCCCAACTCATCAAAATACCAAAACTTAGAACAAAACCTATAAAATGGAGTAGGAAATCCCTACCTCGAAGAAATAGCTCCAAAAGAGAAGATGGAGACGAAGACCCAAACTCCAAAATGCTCCAAACTACCAACAATCCAGATTAAATGGAAGCCCTCGACCCGCTCTATCTTTTTAATAAAGGATCTAAGGTAGAAACTCACTCTAAGTAGATCAATCCTAAGAGAGAAGGTGTGTAGAGGGAGAGAGAAGTCGGACCTAGGGTTTGGAATCAAAAGAAGATGAAAAAGACTGATCAAAACCCGCTGCTGGGTATATAAACTGGACAGGCTCGCTCGAGCGAAGACTTGGTCGCTCGAGCTACCAGACACAAAAATCTACGCTCGAGCCAAGGAGGCCTTGCTCGAGCCAACAACCCAAAAGCTCGCTCGAGCGAAAGAAAACTCGATCGAGCGAAGAACTCAAACCCTCAGGTCTGTAACCAGACACACGCTCGAGCGAAGGAACTATAGCTCGAGCGAAGAACGAACTAACTCGCTCGAGCGAAGAAAAGCTCGCTCGAGCCAAGAATGCAAAGCTACAGGCCCAAACCAGACGCAAACTCTCGCTCGAGCTACCAAACCCCGGCTCGAGCAAAGAACCAAAAACAACAGCTCGCTCGAGCGACAAACTCCTCGCTCGAGCGAAGATCCAAAATTCTGGACAGCAACACTTGGTTTCTAAACCCAACCAACCTGAAACAAACCTGCCCAACACATCCTATAATTCCAAATGAGAAAATAAGGGACAACAACAACAATTATACAATGACAGAATCTACGAAACCTAAGTCCGGATACAATAATCAAATGGGAAAAGACCGGGGTCGCTATAAATTGTCTTTACGATGAGCCACCCCGGAATCCACCACAGCTTCAGGCTCGAATTCTTCAGAATCCACCGAAGAACAACTCTCTCTTTTGTAGAACAAACAAAACCTTTGATGTATACTCTTTAAAACATGAGTTGAATACTCAATCAAAACATCAAAGAAAACTCACAAAGTATCCCCAGATATAAACCCTAGAACCCAAAAAGAAAATCTAGAGTAGTAATCCTAAAAACTGACCCAACACGCGAATTTATAGAATCTGTCCCGTGATCTCCGCTCGAGCGCCCAACATCCCGCTCGAGCGGCTTCAGCAAAATATGTGCGTGATATAACAGAGGTCCGCTTGAGCGCTAGAGAACCCGCTCGAGCGCGAAATTACACATCTCAGTACTTTTACAAGCGACCAAAACTGCTGGAACTAGGAATTCTCTGCTCGAGCGGGGTAATGTCCGCTCGAGCGGACAGGCAACTCGGAATGCATTTTTGCATTTTGCTTCGGGGGCGCTGCCCTTCGACCCCGCCGTGGCGCTGCCCTGGGCCCCCACGAGCTGACCGGGCAGCTCGATCCCCGTCATAATCAGCGAAGTGGCAATCTTGAAAGCATTAGCATCACAAACTTCTCTGAAAGGCACAATTCGGGTTGGAGTCGCATCTAAATACTCATAGCCTCACTGAAATAAAAAATGCAAAAATAAATACAACTGAAAGGAGTTTTGTCAAACGGGGTTGCCAAGAAAAAAACCTAACAATCTCCCCCTTTGGCAATGCCGTGACAAAACACACCTAACAAATAAAATCCTAAACACCCCAACCCATTACAGCCAACAAAACCCAACTTCTTTCTCAAGGTCATGATCTGCAAAACAATTATTAGTGCCACAATCTCCAAAACAACTATTAGTCCCACAAGAGTATATGAAAAAGTAATAGACATATGACACAATTATCTTGAAACATGAGATGGAAAACATGAATAGATGAAAACTAAGACTCATGAAAAATAATTCTCAAACAACAAAAGCAAGATCATAAACCACACAAGCAAGATATGACGATGTAAATACCAGGAACATATAAGAATGAAATAATTAGCAAACAGTGCATAGCAATTTGCAAAACAATTAAAGCCAATCCCCCTTACCGAACATATCAAAGTGTTCATGCTAAACAACTCTTGCAATGAAAAACCAAACTCCCTTACCAACCCAAATCAAGATGAACCAAACTCCCCCTCACTAAAAGCAACCACAAACACTGAAAACAGTGAACAAGAAGAAAACGATAAAAATAATATGGTGGAGCAAGCAAGGAATTTCAAATTAGTACCTTAAAACACATAAGATTATCCAAGAACCACCATTACAAGAAAACACAATGTGCACAGTCTGTAGAAAATTCCTCATGAAAGAAAGTGATGCATTATGTGAAAAGCATAGATCCCATGATAAAAGTGTGTATGTGACTCTTGGAGTTCGACAAACACTAGATTCAATCCTAGTAGTGATCTGAAAGTTAGACCTCCAGCAAAAGAATCTTAGCATAACAAAGGAAAGTCAAACCACTAGGAATCAAGGGGTATTTGGTGAGTAAAGGCGGAGGCTCCCCCTCAATCAATGAATCTTTTCTTTTTTTTTCTTTCTTTCTTATGCACATTTTTTCTTTCTTTTGCATATATATTTTTTTCTTTTTCTTTTTCTTTTTCTTGTGCACAACCATTGGCGGCTGACACGCTCAAGAGTATGGAAACCGAACCAGAGAAGCATGGATATAATAAGGATGGTCTGGTTGGTGACTCTGAGGTAGCCTTTTCCTCATGGCTAGACTTCAAAGAATTGAAGGGAAAGCCGTGGAGGTGCAAAAAGATGGTAGGTGGTTAAGAGACTCAACATCACCTATGATATGCTAGTATAGGTCAATTCCTCTAAAAATGCAAAAGATCAATGACAGAAGTCCATAAAAAAATAATCACTAAGGTGGAAGACTCCAAAATTTGCTAATCCAAGAGTGTGTACAGAATGAGACATACTAATCAAAAAACACACACTCCAAAACGAGTAATGACCACAGAAAGCACACATATATTAACATGTAATGGATATTCTCATCAATTCCAATATGCACCAAGGACCACTCAAAAATTTCAAGAATACAAAACCATACTAAGAAAATCTTATTGGGTTTTTTTTTTATTTTTTTTTTTCAAAAATAAAGCAAGACAAAAATCGAACATGCACACATTTTTTTTAAAAAAAACACACAGAAACCCAAAAAACAAAACCAAATAAAAGAATTAACACAAGTCAAGTTTTCTCACCCAAATCTTTTTGATCTTAACAAAATTAGGTCTAACGATCTTGGTAAATGTCGTGGCATTGTGAACACCCTCATGAATCTTGGTATTCTGCCTGAACATGTAAGGTTGTCTCCTAACCCAAAAAGTATTCGAATTTCTACCCTTTTGAGACACTCTCCCATGCAACTTATAACAGTAAGGGCGAATATGACCATGCATACCACAATGATGACAAATAAAAATAGGGTGTCCAGGGTGTACCTTCTTTTCTTTTACCTTACTAACTCTAGGAAGTTTGAGAAGTCTATCCTTATGTTGAATTTTTTGTTCTCCCTTTCCTTGAGTTCTTGTATCATGAGATGTTGATGCACTCTGTTTTTGCTCTTTCTTATCACCAAAGCCAATGTCACTCTTGTCACAACTCATTTGTTGAGACCCAATGATATCCTCCAAAGTCTTTGATCCTTTGTTCCAAAGACCAATGGTAACCATAGCACACTTGAGCTCTTCCTCTTTCTTGATCATTAGTTCTTCCAAAGCAACTTGTTACATCTCGAAAGATTCAATCTTTTCTTCATACATGGCATGGGTTTGCAGCAGCTCATTCCTCTCTATCTCACAAGTCAACAGTTTTGCACAAAGAACTTGTCGATCAAAAGCTACCTTGATGGCATTAATCCTAGCCTCAGAAATCTCCTCCTTAAGTTTGACATTCTCACTTTCACATGCTTTGAGTTTCTTTGTGAGTTTGTCATTCAATTTGAATAAGTTAAGAGATTCTTTATACAACTTTTCATAAGCTTGCTCAAGCTCTTCATGATCACTCTCCGAGGATTCATCATCAGTGATATTCTCAACTGACATCTTCGAAGAATCTGTTTGTCCTTCAGCTTCGGAAGCCGCCATGAAAGCAAGGAATTGTTTATGTCCCTCTTCGCCTTGATCTTCGTTGTCACTTTCATCTTCATCAAATTTTGATTCATCATCCCAAGTGATGGCGAGGGCTTTCTTCTTCCTCAAACGAGTAGGGCATTCTGAAGCAAAGTGGCCAAATCCTTGGCATTCATAGCGTTGGAGTCTTTCAGAGTTCCCTTGTATCTTTCTTTTCTCCTTCTTGGCTATGGAATTAATTTTGAGTTTATCTTTGCCTTTAGATTTATAAGAATGAGTAGATTCCAAAAGACTAGGATTCTTTTTCAAAAAAGATTTTTTTAATTGTTTAACAAAAGCAGTCGTAATCTTGGAATCTATATCACAATCCTCATCAGAATCCTCTCTAACTTTATGAGCACTACTAAAAGCAATATCTTTTTGTTTCTTTTTGAAATTCCTGTGTGCCTCATAAGTTTGGAGATGTCCAACCAACTGATCCAGCTTGAGGTTGTCAACATCTTGAGCCTCCTCAATAGCCGTAACTTTTGGTTGGAACCGATCGGGCAAGGATCTCAAAAATTTTCCCACAACTTTGGATTCTGGAATTTTTTCACCTAAATTGAAGCTGGAATTTACAATGTCACTCAACTTCGCATAAAATTCATCAAAGGTTTCACTATCTTTCATTGAAAGGTTTTCGAAACTAGACGTGAGTCTTTGAAGTTTTGAGCGTTTAACAGAAGGAGTGCCCTCAAAAGGTTTTTTGCGACGGCAAATGACTTTTAGCGACGGCAAATGGAGGGTCGCAACAAAGAGGTTCGCAAAAAGGTTTTAGCGACGGCATGTTGCCGTCGCTTGTTTTTGCAACGGCAAAGTAGCCTTTTTGCGACGGAATTTTTTCGTCACCATTAATATAAAAAAAATTTGAGATTTTTTGAGACGGCACTATGTTGCCGTCGCTAAAGGTGTTATTTAAGACAGCAAAAATGCCATCACTAAAGAATTTTTATTGCAACGGGGATACTTGCCGTCGCTAAAAAACTATTTGAGACAGCACAATGAGCCGTCGCTAAAAGATTATTTGCGATGGAAAATAGTACCGTCGCAAAAGGCTTTTATTAAAAATTATTAAAACTTATAAAATATCTATTTTTTGCGACGGTTTGGTGCCGTCGCAAAAAAAAAAAAAAAAAAAAAACACTAAAAAACCTACTGTAAATTAATTAAAAAATATTAAAATTACATGTATTCAATGAAAAACAATTTAAAAAAAAAACCAATAATTGCATAATAATATAAAAATTCGTGTATAGAAATAATAATTTCTCGATAATAAACATATTCTTGCATTCATAACGATACATTAGCAAAATTAACCCAGTACATAATGTTCCATAATACATATATAGTACATAATGTTATTCATAATTCAAAATAACACAAATCAAAACTAGAAGTTTTCCTCAGCATTCTCCGTGGTACAACAACAAAAATTATGACATTCTTCACAGGCATGAAATCCACAAGAAACAAACTCCTACTTTGGAAATATCTGAAAAATAAAATAAAAATAATTAATGATAATATAATTATGTGTTAATATGTTAATATGTATTATTAGGAAGTGTAATGCTGTGTATAAATTGCCTTCTGAAGTGCCTAATATTGGTATCATTCTCAATTCAAAAAAGCTTGTACTAAACGTGGGAATAGCATACTAAAATGGCCAACTTCCCAAACAAGGCCTAAGCATATCTAGCATTACTCTAAATTGCTACATATAAGCATAATGGGCCATCTAACAAGTGACAAGTCAAGCATGGTGTGAACTATCTGAAACGTGGCAAACCATACTTGTCACTTATTAGATAACCCACCATGCCTTCATGTTGCAATTTAGCACCCTCCAAATAACAAAACCTCTTTGTTAACTGCAAATCTCTTTAGTTGTCCTCCCTTGACTATAGCAAAGACACGTCCCCTAATCCTAATTCATGTGGCAATGCAGCAAAAGACATTCACACCAGTAATTAATGTGAGTTTATTTTAAATTTCTTTTATGGCATTACAACATGAAGAAACACAAGATACTCCATGATACTAAACCATTTAGACATACCAGTTAAATTCATATAACACAAATTCTATTCATTAAAATTGAATCCCATACAATATTATCACATGGAATTGAACTTAGAATTCTGGAATTCACCAACTTGTTTCTTTTGTGTGTGTTTTGGTGGGGATAACATGTCAAGGTTGTGTTGGAATATTGTAAAAAAATGAAGGAACAGTTATATCTCTTTATATCTTCTTTTTTCCTTCACAAATTTAAAAAGGTGACCTCTTGAAATCGTCAGCATGTTAGCTTATAAGACTTTGTGTAGTACATTTTGAAATTTTTTACAACAAACACAGCTCAAGCATATCAATATTTTCCTCCTTTTCTTCACAAAGCACACAATTAAAAAACAAATGCACACAATTTCTTCAAGTTCTATTTAATTTTGTAAATGACATCAAAGTCAAAACACAATTGTTTTGCAGAGAGTATACTTAGAAAAACATTGTACGAGATTAGTATTAGTAGGTGTACAAGCATTAAAAAAACAGGTACATGTTTTAATCGTAGAGGACAAACATGGTGACAAATATGACAATCATGATTCTATTGGTCAAGCAATAAAGCTAGAGGGTGAGAGAGATAAGATTGATGCATTGGAGTATGAGGTTTAGTTGACCCCAATCAAATTCAAAACAACTAACTGAATGCATATGATGTATCTAGTTTTTTATAGGATTTCTCACATGATCATATCAAGTTGAATGAAAAGTATGTAAAAATAAAATTTTTATGACAATCTATACTTCTTGTTTACCATTTGAGATCAATTTAATCTTTTTTGTTTACTATTTTGTAGTCAATCTAGTATGCCAACCAATTTATATACACACACACACACACAAATTCAAGTTTAGTTCTTTGAAATTGACAAAAATAAATAAATAAATTTAAAAATTAAACTGAGTTGAACTAGAACATAGTTTTTAGAAATAATTTCACTCAATAGTAGTTGGTCTGCTGGACTTCACCTTGAGGGAAGGAAATATGAATCATCTCATTGAACAAAATTTCTAGAACCGCCACTAAGTATATATATATATATATATTTTTTTTTTTTTTTTTTAAATTTCCCCTTCTCTTTCTTTTTGATCCGTAAATCTTCTACAAACCAAAATTCACATGGATAAAAACAACGGTTATTTTCACCTTTGGCATTTTCATCAAAATTTCACTTTGCTCGCTCCATTTTCAATTGTGAAAATCAAAAATAAAATAAAATGGTTAAAGTCAAAGGGTCATGCCCGCAAACAAGTCCAAAAGATGCTTATTTTTCTCTTTAGTCTTTCGTTCTTATATCGTGCTGGAAAAAGTACGATAGCGGCTTTCTTTTCCACCAATTACCAATTATTGAAATCAAAGGGATTATGATAAACAATCTATTTCAGTTAGGTAGTCAATGATATGAAGTCTTTATAAAGGGAAAGTGAAATATGTCTACAAAACAAAGTAGAAATCAACTCATGGACGCCAACTAAAATTATGTTTCAGAATCTGCCATTAACTATTTTACACAATCTTTAGAAACCTTGATGACCGTTGATACATATTGAAGAAGACCAAAAGGGCATATAACAAAATTCGATGAATATAATGTGGTATAATTTTTTTTTTAAAAGGTTCTCTACAGAACTGTAAATTTATTTAAGATTATAAGAAGATAAACAGGATGCCAAGACAAAAGAGTTGCAGTTTTCATCCATTCAGATGAAGGTCACGTATGCTACAAAATTCATTGTTCTTGACAGAAAATCAACTACATTTCACATTTATGAAAGTGGGATTGATGGTTAGGGATAAACTATATCGGAATTGGTCAGTTCATCAGCAATCATTATATTGTTTTCATGGTTCGCAGTTTCAAACACCATTGAAGCTGTTCAGTATAAGAGTTGAACAGATAATTTCCATCAGCAAACACAATTTGGAGGCAATTTAAAGGCTTGGTAATGGAGAAGTTTTAACTTGTTCAGGACTGAGAATGTTCTTTGCAGTCAGAGATTTATGAAGCTCAAGATCTGGCTTCTATGAGTCAAACTGAAGTACACACTTATTATCCAAAGATAACTGGGGCAGTCTAATAAGATGCCTATACATGAGTTCCTTGTTCATCCATCTACAAGGAATCTCTAATATATGGTTGGGTATGGATTTTATTTTTATGTTTTCAATTCTGCAATTTTTAAGTATATTGAATTTTGGTTTGTGCTCTCGTAAGTTTAAAAATTTAGGAATAACTCAGAAACAGTCACAATTTTACTTCTATAGCAGTTTACAAAGGACTTGAATCCCCAAAGTCAACAAACTTGCTTGTACATGAGTTTTCTCCCTCCAGTGAACAATCAAAAGGGTAAAAGGGCACATCAATATTGATATGAAATTCCTCATATTCTATTTGTGGTTGGTGAGATTTATCATACCGTAATTCATGATTAAGAAAAAGTACCCCTTGATCATTCATATCTTTGTTGTCTCCCTATACCTATCAAAGAAAAGAAAAAGAAAAAAAAAAAACTTTGTTGACTCGTCTCCCTAAACCTCAACTAAATAAATATTGTATGATGAGACTACTAAATGAATGCCCCTAATTGTGATTATTGAAAGTTGTAGCATCTCCAACGGTAGTAGGCATTTTACCTATCTAAATATTACTATAAAGTATATATTTTATTTTGCCTATCAACTGTTTTATGTTTTTACTCCAACCATGCTCTTTATTTTAGCTATTTATCCAAACACTATTAATTTTATAGAATGCCACGTCAACAACAAAGATGGAGGGAAATGATCCTAATGATTGAATACATTTTGCCTAGCGTTGAAGGTTAGCTACATGTAGCTAGTGAATATGAGTTGAGCCAAAATGCCTAATCATATGCCTAGTGCATTGGAATTGAAAAAAGTGAATCACACTAGGCATTTTAACTAACAAGTATTATATGCCTAGTGCATTGGAGATGCTCCACGTTACTAATTTTCAAATGTATCATTCAACAATTAGAGGGACAAAAGCAAAAAAGAAGAAAGCATAAAATCATGTAAACACCATAAATAATGCCTACAAGCATAGGATACTTTACATATGGGACACAAACTCTATTCAACCAGGGCTGCTAAATTGCTAGAGATTTGGGACAGCAAAAACCACAAAACATCACAATCCAAATGGACCTCTCAAATTGACAATGAGCCCCTTGGAGAAGCCACAAACAAAAAGTGATTCCAACAAATGAATATCAATCTTTTCAAGCTTGAACTTTTACCATCTGCTTACTGGTACTTTCTATATTTCCCCAGTTATGTATGGATAATAACTATGCGTCTACTGAAAGTAATAATGCTGGGGGTGCTAAATAAAATGGTTAAAGTCACTATGACAAAGAAGGAATCTTCATTTAATATAGGGAAAATTACAAATCAGTGGCACAGTAAAAAAAAATTTTCATTTTCATGGTGGTGCAAATTTTTTTGCTTGCATGGTAAAAGTCCTTTCTATGTGTTGTACCAAAAATAATGCCATTGATTTACAATTTCTCCTTTAATATACGAATGGAAGATATCACAACACATGATGTGTCTTACTAACCATTTGTGGTAGTTTGTGTATCTCTCTCTGCACAGCTTTAATGGAGGATCAGAAAGGTAATTCTACACTTCGATGCCTTTAAATTCAGCTTCTCTTTTTGTATCCAAACCCCAACCGCCCTTTTTGTTGTATGTGTCTTTCATGTGATAGTAAGCAAAAGGTTAGAGCACAACAATGAGACATAAACAGATAATAAAGTTCATCCTTGCAAGGCACAAATATTTCTAAATTTTCATCACCAAAAAAAAAATTTTAAAATTTAAAAAAAAATCCTAACTTTATGTGCCTACAAAATAGATTTCCCCAAGAAGTAAACGTTGTAGTAATAGGCGTGAAGGCGAACTAATCAAATCAATACATATATATATATATATAGAGAAAGAGAGAGAGAGAGAGACCTCGGCAGTCAGGGAAGAGTTTGATGAACCAGGCATGAAGGCGAACTCCAGCGGAAGATCTAAGCCATACATCTTCGTAGGTGAGGCGGAGACGAGAAGGAGTGACAGGGTAGGACTTGGTGAGGCCAGGCATCATCGAAAGATCTGCTGTTCCTCCTCCTCCGACGCGTAGGACTTGGTGAGGCCAGGAAGCATCGGAAGATCTGCTGCTCCTCCTCCTACGACGCGTAGGACTTGGTGAGGCTAGGCAACATCGGAAGATCTGTTGCTCCTCCTCCTCTGACGCTGCTCCTCGACGACGACGACGCTGCTCCTCTGCCGCTCGCCGTCGATCAAGAGAGAGAGAGGGGAGTAAGAAGAGATTAGGGATTTTTGGATTTGAGATTGGAGATTTTTTTTTTTTGGGGGGGTGGAAAAAAAAAAGGGCAAGAATAAAAAATAAAAAAAAAATTTTTTTTTTGGTCAGAAATGAAATTTAAATAACAAAATAATGTCGTTTAACTCTTTCTTTCATTTTTTTTTTTTTTTGTTGCGATGAGAGTTGCCGTTGTCAAAAAAATTTATTTTTTGTTAAAATATATATTTTTTGTAGTTAATAATTTTTTTTTAAAAAAAAATTTTTTTTTTTTTAAGTTACTAAGATTGAAAATTTATTTGTTTCATTTTTATTTTAATGAAAAAAAAAATATTATTATTTTTTATTTGGTAGAAGTAGGGGTAATATTTTAATGAAAAATATTTTCCACGAAAATAAAAGTTAATTTTCTGTGGTCAATGAAAAATATTTTTCTGCGGCCCATTTTTTTTTGTTATTAAAAATCATGAACTAATTTTTTGTGGTAGAGGAGAGAAAGCGACAGTAGTGGTGAAGGTGGTGGATAAGAGATGATGGTGGTGGTGGTGGTGGTGGTGGTGGCGAAGGAGATTAGTGGTGAAGTTGTGATAGTGGTAGAATAGACGGAGTGGCAGAGGTGAAGGAGAGGCAATGGTAGTAGTAGTTGCAGTAGTAGTAGTGGTGGTAGTGGAGTGGTGGCAATGGTAGTAGTAATGGTAGAGGTGAAGTGGCGACAGTGGTAGTAATGGTGGTAGTGGAATGGCGTTTGCAGTAGTGTTGAAGGTGGTAAAGGAGATAGGTGGTGAGAGTGAGAGAGACAGAGAGAGACAGAGTGATGAGCGAGAGAGAGACAAAGTGATTGCTAAAAGTGCATTTTCTTGTAATGGACAGATAAATCGAGAGAGAGCTCAATAAATAGAGAAGACAGAAGGGAGAGAGTGAGCAACGCGAACACAGTGGGAGAGAGAGAAAGTGAGAGAAAGAGAAGAGAGAGAGGGAAAGAGAGAGACAAAAAGATAAAGAGATAGAGAATGAGAGAACGAAAAAGAGACACAGAGAGAAGAGAGATGAACGAGAGAGACAAAGAGAAAGAGATAGAGAGAGAGAAGAGAGATGAACGAGAGAGACAGAGAGAGATGAGAGAGATAAAGAGAAGAGAGATGAGCGAAAAAGACAGGGAGAGAAAAGAGATGAGAGAAGAGATAGATGAGTGAGAGACACAGAGAGAGAGACAGATAAAGAGACAGATAGACAAAGAGAGAAGAGTGATGAGTGAGAGAGGAAAAGATGAAAAAATGGGTGAAAAGATATAGACAGAGAGAGAAAGAGAGAGAGAGAGAGAGAACAAAAAATAGCGAAAAGAGATAAACGAGAAAGAGACAGGGAGAAATGAGTAAGAGAGATAAAGAGAAGAGAGACAGAGAGAGAAAAGAGATGAGAGAGATAGACAAAATAGAGATGGACGAGAGACACAGAGAGAAAGAGAGACAGACAGACAGACATACAAAGAAGAATGATGAGTGAGAGAGAGAAAAAGAAGAGACACAAAGAGAAAAAGAGAGACAGGCAGAGTTTATAACTCATAACAAAACACACTACTTTCACAATATTGAAAATTTTGATCAACACTCATAACCAAACTCTTTTTAAAATTCAATTAAAAAAATTATTATTAACAAAAAATAACATTAATCAATTTTTTAATTGACATACTACAAAGGAAATAATTTTTTTTCAAAATAAATATTCAAAAAATTTAAATCATAAATATTTAAATAATTTAAATAATCTAAAAACTTAAAATAAATATTCAAAAAATTTAAATCGAAAAAATTTAAATAATTTTAAATGTTAATATTTTAAATTTAAAAATAACTCTACACTCAAATCGTAACCAAACACATAAAACAAAACTCAATTAAGAAATTATTTTTAAAACTCATAACCAAACACATAACTCGAAACTCCATACTACTTTCACAACTCTACACTCAAATCGTAACCAAATACATAACAAAAAAATTAAAATATTTAAAAATATTTTTATAAAATATAGTTTGAATTTATTTTTATAAAATATTTTAAAATTTAAAAAATTAAAATAGTAATATTTTGAAATTAAAATATTTAAAAATATTAAAAAAAATGGTAACACATTTAAATATTAAATTTTAAAATATTTAAGTATTTAAAATATTTAAATATTTAAAATATTTTAAAAATTAAAATATTGATTTGAATGGAGTTTTGAAATGAGTTTTGAATTATATGTTTGGTTATGAGTTTTGAAAAGTAATGATTATGTTTTGAATTGAGTTTTAAGAAATGGGTGTAAAATTATGATTTGAAAACTCCAAACAAACAACATACTCAAATTAATGGGTGAAACTATATTTTGAGATGCTTACCAAACGGAGCCTCTATTTTTTGCGACGGCAAGTTGTGCCGTCTCAAAAAGTCTAATTTTTTGCGACGGTAAGTTGTGTCGGCTCAAAAAGTCACATTTTTTTTGCGACGGCAAATTGTACCGTCTCAAAAGCTCAAATTTTTTGCGACGGCAAGCTGTGCCGTCTCAAAAAGTCACATTTTTTTGCGACAGCAAGTTGTGCCGTCTCAAAAGGTCACATTTTTGGCGACAGCAAGCTGTGCTGTCTCGAAAAGTCACATTTTTTGGCGACGACAAGTTGTGCCGTCTCAAAAGGTCACATTTTTTGCGACGGCAAGTTATGCCGGCTCAAAAAGTCACATTTTTTGCGACAGCAAGGTGTGCCATTGCAAAAATTCATTTTTTGCGAAGGCAAATGTGCTGTCGCAAAAAGTTTCATCTTTTAAGCCCACTTTTCTTGTAGTGTCAAACTTTAAAACAATCCACTTTGACAAGTCCCACTTAAAATATATATGCATGAATGCATTACAATTTGTTCTTGTCTCACTTCGATGATTTTTTTATCATCGTGTGCCATTTATATTTTTCCCTCTCTCCCTCCTTACAACAATCAAACTTTCTACTAGTCATAACATCATCTTTCTTGCTTTTGTTACAGTAATATCTTCTAATGCTAAACCCTACAATTCTTCTATATTCATTATAAAACTCATTTGCAGCTTTTTCTGATGGAAACTCCATACCAAAATATGGTGATTTATCCTTGGCCAACTCTTTTATTTCTTCGATGCATCTCTCAGGTCCACCATCATCAATTATAGCATCCTCTATTTCAACACTACAAAATATGAAGGGAAAAAAAAATGAAACAAGAATTTGAGCAAAAAAGCCATTAATTAATTTCAAATGCTGAGTAATTAAACAATTCAATGAAATCTAATAAATCAATTAATAATGTAAATTAATTAAAAGGGTAGCGGAGAAGGGGGGGAATCTAGTACAGTAGCATTGGAAATTCATTGTGTCTAACTAGATTATAATATATAATTGCAAAATTATATTAGAATTAGTATATTATATGATATAGGGAACCCTTTGGCAGACACCCTTAACAATGTGAACCATATGCCCCCTTATTATATAATTTTTTGTATTTTTGTCACAAATGTAATGTTATTTTTTGTTGAGTTATGACAATTTATGATTAAAAAATTAAGTTCGTATTTTGTAGTAAGGTTATATTTTTTTTATTGAAACTTTTTTTAAACCATTAAATGCGTAACATCACCACAAAAATACATAATATTGTTATAAAAATTTGTAATATTTCTACAAAAATACATAACATTGCTACAAAAAAAAATTATTTATGAATTCCAAATTATCGTTACTCTTTAAAAAAATTATATAATATTTATACAAAAATACCTAAACATGTACAAACAAAAAAAATTACACAACAAATAAATTTTCTTATAATATACAATTGTGTTTCTCAATCCACTTACAGAAAAACAAACCAACCATTATTCTTGTTGAACCACTAACACACTGTACAAAATAAAACAGGAAGCACATATATATATATATATATATATATATATAGATACACATACCAGTTTGTTGAACAATAATGGTCCCTAAATCTGGTGAAAGGACGGTAAATCGAAGATGGAGAATACCGTTCAATCCGTTTAAGAGAAGACAAAAACGTATAAAAATAAAAATAAAAATAAAAAACTAGTTGTTCAACTTCAACTTACTGTAAAGTGGTGACCTTTTGCTTAAGGGGGACGACGGCCGATAGCTAGATTGTTTTGCTATAATAAAATAAGAATCAATGTAACCCTAAAAAAAAATACAAAAATGGAAAAATGGTGTCGTTTCAATAGCATAGCAGACATAGTAGGGAGGGAATGATTGCAGTGACCTCTCATCCCCACATATTAGCATATGCCACTAAATGCAGTGAGCACACAGTATTCTTGAGTAAAAGGCGAAAGAATAATACGCTTTGTGCTCACTGTGTGGTTACGTGCCTTCAATGTATTGCTTCAAAGGCTTCATATTGCAACTCTTGCAGGGTGAGTTTTTCTTTCTCAACCAATGTGGGATTTTTTTATAATTATTTATTCAAATTACGTTCTATCAATATTTAAGTGCCCCATTGCACTTTGGAATTAATCTTTGGCCCCGTTTGTTTTAGGAAATAGAGGTGGGATTGAGATTGAAATTGAGGTGGGACCCACTATATGTTGTGTTTGTTTTGGGAGATAGAGAGGGGATTCACAATCCCATGGGATTAGAATAGGCCTTGGTGTTGGGATTGAGATGGAGGAGGTGGATATGGTATTAGGAAATTAGTCCCATGGGATTAGGTTTTTTTATTTTATTTTTTTTATATGTTGGGAATTTTTTTTAACATTAAAGTTTAATGTTTTTGTATTTTTTGTTAAGTAAAAATCATAATTTTATTTGTTTTAATATTTTATATTTCTTTTATAGGGTAATAATTTAACAATCTCTACATTAACAACCACCATCAAGAAAAACACAATTTTACTTAATCCCCTCACTAACAATCTCCTCACTATCAATCACCTCACTATTAATCTGCCCAGGCCATGTTTGTTTGGCGGACTGGATTAGGTTGAATTAGCATTCTCATGACTACTAATCCTAGGATTACGAATCCCTTTAGGTTGTATATCCTATCTTATGTTTGGATTGAGTTAGGATTATAAGGAGGGACTAGTAGTCTAAACTTTGGCTTAGTCTTCCAATTTATATCCCACCCCCCTCTGTGAGATTGAATAATCCATCATATGTGAGATACCATATCCGGATGAATTCAATTGTTTAACCTAACATCGGATTAATAATTTTATTTAACTATTAGTCCAATCCCAAACTCATGTCCACTCAAACAAACATGGTCTCACTATCAATTCCCTCCATTCTACTTCTGAAAACAGACGAGACCTTTATTAATTCCCATCTTGACTTGGCCCATTCTAGTGGGACAACTCCTCTGAGTACTAATATACACATTTTTCTTTAGCCTGTAAGGTTCTCTATGTTTAGGATTAGTACTTTGTGATATTCATCGGGAAAAAAAAAAAAAAGGATTAGTTCCTTGTGTTCATCAAAGTTTCCAATTATCAATACTAAGTTTGATTAGTTCGACCCTAGTTAGCATAATTATCATCTAATTGATATTTAAACTAACAATTCAACCATCTCTATGACATTGTTGTGTTGTCGATTTTTCTAATGAAGCTGATGCAAATTAATTTAGTTGGCTAATTTATATATACGTCAAATACACTCTGAAGACCAAATATATTTACTACTTCAAATTAAAAGACCTCTTGTTGGTACAATCCCCCTCGTTTATGACTTGTACATTTTGATGCGTCAACTATAAAATAACAAAAGTGATACATTTGTATAGTTGAGATCAAAATGTATAGGATTATAGATAAAAAGATAAAGTGACATTCACTAATAGTTAAAAATGTGAAAATGCATCAAAAGAATAAAGAATAGTTCCATTTGTACTCATCGTTTAACTACATGCCTTGATGCATTACTCGAGGGAATTTATATGACCATTTACACTTCAATTCCCAATTATAGTTCAAATGAATGTGATCTCTATTTCTTAATCCCAAATGTTGGGCATTTTTTTTTTTTTTCAATTATTAAAATGCAATAATGAGCAAGAACGCTTCACATGTAGCCCCCTGAAGATCAAGCTGCCTTTTTCTTTTTGTCCTTTCTAAATTTATAGTAAAGAATGCCATAAGTAAGTCAAAAATCCTATCTCCTAAATTAAGCTAAGAAAATTTTATAACATAACTGTAGGAGCTCATCCACTAATTGCAACGAGCACACAGTATTCTTAGTAAAGGTAAAAGAATAGTTCACCCCTACAAGCATATAGTAATAGATCCCACATCAAGGTCCAACATACATTATTTAGAACTCATACCCACTTAAAAGCTTAAGCTTATAAGTGGAGAATCTATCTAATATATATTAAGAAATATCTCCCTTTACTCTTTATTCAATATGGGATTCTACCTTCACACATGCTCCAACATTTTTGATATATTGCTTCAAAGGCTTCATAATGTAGCTCTTGCAGTGAGTTTTTCCTTCTTTGCCAATGTGGGATACTTTTTTTTTTTTTAATCATTTATTCAGATTTTTTTTTTCCCATCAGTATTCAAGTGCTCCATTGGACTTTGGTATTAACACCTAGTATCTTAATCAAATCCCAACTTGAGATTTGGCCCCTAGTAGTACTTTTGTTCATCAATATTTCCAATTATCAAATACTAGTTTAATTAGTTCAATATTAGTTAACATCATTATCATCTAATCAATATTATAAATTTACAGTTCAACCATATGTATGACATTGTCATACGTCGTCCGTTTTTCTTATGAAACTGTTGCAAATTAAAAAATGATACCTACATTTGAGTCATTGATGATGGCTACATTGAGTAGTAATTAATACCTATAATTGAAGACGACTCTAATCATAACAATGGATGCAATGATAGACCTATAGAGGGCAAGAGGAGGCGATTGCCCTTCCTACGATTTCAAAAACTTTCATTATTATTGTAATATTAATTATAGTTTGTCTCCAAATTATAGAAGTTCGCTCCCTCTAAGTGTTTTTTACTTTTACAAATTTTAAGTGGTGCTCTCTTGATTTTTTTAAAAATTTATGTGGTTGCTTTTCTATATCTATAAAGCATTGGATTAAAAAAAAATTAAAAACATACAAAATATAATAAAATTAATAATTTACCATTGATAACAAGCCCTATTTCTAGATTTAAAAAAATGCTTATTTGTATACGTTTTCATCTTATTTTTGCTATCTATATATTGGTAGTAAATTGGTATTGCAATTCATACTTCTTATTTAAAAATTTTGTTAATATGTATATTTTTGCCCCCTATGTGAAAATCCCGGGTTCGTCCTTGAATGGATGGGAACCAATATGATTTTGGGGCACAACAACATAATAATAAGATGGGAGAATTATGCTAACGATCCTTATAGTTTAGGGTTTGTGTCACTTTGGTCCCTAACCTTTTAATTGTAATACATTTTTTTTTTTATCGGCAAAAGAAAACTTTATTGATGGAGTATATACAAGGTATGAAAAGATACATCAATAAAGAGAAGCTTGGAGCTTGAAGATACATCAAATGTACTACAATTAATGTATTACATTAATTGTAATACATTTGACTTTGAATTTTGAATCTCGTTCTAAATAAGGAAAATTGAAGACATTGTTGCTCCATTTTAAGGGCAACGTAGTCAATTTGATAAACTATAAACTAATTTGATAAAAATAAATGTTAAAAATTTGTTTTTGAATTTTTAAAAATTGTTTCTACCTACTAAAGATAAAATTATGTAAAAATAATAAATCTTTTATATTTTTATATTTTTTTTTATTAAATTAATCTTTAGTATGTATTTGGATGATGATCATATAATGGGGTTTTTTTTTTTTTTTTGATATTTTTGGATGGTTATAATGTAATAGATGGTTGTATTTGTTGTTAACAGATATTGTTTTATAGTTATCATATAATGGATGGCTATTAGGCTTTTAGTGTGTAATCGATATGTTTAATATATGAAATGTTTTTAGTTTTGAATTTTTTGATTTAATAGATTGGTTTAATAATGACATCAAAGTTGTCGCCATATTTGACTTTTGAAAAAATTGAAACTAATTTAACAAAAATAAATATCAAAAAAATTTATTTTAAAAAATTATTTCTACCGTCCCAAAAGATAAAATTATATAAAAGTGATGTGTTTTTTTATTTTTTTTCACCAATTTAATTTTTAATTTCTTGGAAAAATTTTCTAAAAATAGATTCTAAAAATCAAGTAAAATAAAATTTTATAATCAAAAAAATTTAGTATTATTCATTGAAAAAAATGTCATTACATTTCAAATAGCATACAAGTTAACTATGCTGGCAGAGCTCAATTGATACAATTTGTCCTGTTTTTTATGCAGTTATACTGGTCATCTTTATTCATTCTTCCCAAGAAGATTATTAGAGCCATTGAAACCCTTCTTAGGTCTTTCTTTTGATCTGGCTGTGAGCCTAAAACTCATGGGGCTAAAGTTTCTTGGGAGAATATCTGCTACCCTAATATGGCGATCCTGGTTTTGCCCCGACCTTCATTGTGTCCCGGACTCGGGTTCCGTAGTTGAACATTGTATCCATGTCTTTTTCCCTCTTTGACTCCTTGCATTTGAGTTTTAGAACTTGTTGGGTGAGTTTGAAACAGGTTGGTTATTACTTGGTCTAGGTTGTTGTTGCTCAGATTTTGGCTTCTTCGCTCGAGCGAGGCTTCTTGCGCTCGAGCGAACCTTGGTAATTTGCTTCTTTGCTCGAGCGAGGTTTCTTGCGCTCGAGCGAGGTTTGAGGGTCGTTAGGTTTCTCTCCTAGACATAGTTTTTCTGGGAATGGGAAGTTCTTCGCTCGAGTGAAGCTTTTTGCGCTCGAGCGAACCTAGTGAAATTGCTTCTTCGCTCGAGCGAGACTTCTTGCGCTGGAGCGTGCGTGTGCGTCTGTGGCAAACCTGAAGCTTTGCATTCTGCGCTTGAGCGAGGTCACTTGTTGTGTCTGGTCGCTCAAGCGACAACTCCTTTGCTCGAGCGAGGACTACGTATATCAGTTCGCAGCAGAGCATCTTTGTATCATTTTGTGCACTTCTTCTCACTCAAAACCCTAGATCGGCTGTCTCTCTCTCTAAAAATCCAACTTCTCTCTACAAACCCCTTTGAATCTAGGAGTTTCTACTCTACTTCCTTTGAGAAAAAGGTAGAGCAACTCGTGGGCTTCCATTTGATCCAAGAAAGTTTAAGTTTTGGGCATTTTCAAAGTTTTTCCTTCTTCCTCTTTGAGCTCTACATTTGAGGTAGGAATATTCTACTCTTTGATATAGGTTCTAACCTAGGTGTTTGTCATTTTGTATAAATGGTGGGATTTGAAAAGATTTAGGTGAAGTTAGGGTTTGGATTTAAATTTTGAAAGAGGGGTTTTCTATATTTGGCTCCATATATGTATGTGAGGCCTTGATTATGATGTTATATAAGGATAAATGGTGAGATTGGGTCTTGGGGTTAATATTTGAAAAAATGAGAAACTTGCCCTAATTTGTATCGAAGAACTATTTGGTATAAATAATGAATTTGATGTAGGGAAAATGAAATTAGAAGGGTGTATAATTAAATGGTGTAGTTGGATTTGTTGAATCACTCATCTATGAAAATTTGATAAATTGTCTGTTGATGGATGGTATATCTGTTTAGAAATATCTGTTTTGGGCTATCGGTGAAGGATAGTTATGATTGTTGTAGCAATTGCATGAGGATTAGGTAAATTGAAACTAATCAATTTAATTATGTCATTGAATATGACAGTTTGATCAAATCATTGAATATGTGACTTGGTTAGTCATTGTATATGACAACGTTTTAAATACATTGTGCATGTGTCTTTGTTTGGGAGGAGATAGGGATGTACTCCATTGTTTGGGAAGAGATAGGGGATGGACTCTATTAAAAACTAAGTTGGCCGGAGTGTCCAGGGTGAAAGTCTCGAAATCTTATATGTATATGGGTGCCGGTTCCCTCAGATGTGATTCCGTAAAATGGCAGGAAAATTGAAGTGTTTGAATAATGATTGCTATTGAAGTGTTTGAAGAATGATTGATATTGAAGTGTTTCAATAATGATTACTATTTAAGAGTTAATAAATGAGTTGTAGTCTCATTTGGGATTGTTTGGATAACAAAGGACTTATCTGTGAGTTGATTAGGATAAAAGAATGGAAATGGAATAAGATATTGATGTCATTATTGATCGGTCATAAAAAGATGTCGGTCGGTCTTAAGTATTGAACATTTATCTAATGCTCATATTTTAGTTAAATTTCATACATCGTGTTAGTATATCTCTACTGGGCTTTGGCTCACCCTACTTGGGAAACAATTTTCAGGTACAGGTGACATGCTACCTCCAGGGGCATACTTTGTGAGGACGGGGCTGACGGCTCCATTTTTGTTACCTTTATGTTTATATGTTTTCTTCTTAATCCGAGGGCTTTAATTGTAAAGAGCTTGACTCTGACTTTTGTTGTAACCAAGTTATCTTTTGGAAGGATGTAAGCCCGTAGGGCATTTATTTTGTTGTTATTAATTAGTGTTACATGCCGTAGTTTCAGAATGAATATTTATGAAAGTGTAATGCATGTAATCTCTTTTGTAATATAAACTCTGATGAATGAAAGTAATACATTACATATTATGCTTGTGAATCTCTTGGGTTGTATTTATTGTATTTTTTTTTTTTTTTTTTTGAGGGGGGGCGTTACACCTAAAAATAAAGACACTACAACATATAAGAGTTTTAGATACCAAATTTTTTGGTCGTTAAAAGTGAAAATTTTGTTGCAAAAGACATTTAAAGACCAATTTCTATCGTCATGAGGATAGTCGCTAAAAAGTCCTCTAGAAAAGTCAAAAACAAGGCTTTTAGTGACAAAATTTTGAAAATGTCACTAATTTATAAACTTTTAGGAACTAAATAATTTGGTGTCAAAATGGTTTATGTTTTGAGATAAAATTAGGTCTCAAAATGAAAATAATTCATTACTAATGTCCAATTTCATTGCTAAAAATATAATGACGATACTTTGCGCAGCAAAAATATTTAGTCCTTAAAAAATAAATTTGTCCCTAAATTTTTGTCTCTAAAATCTTAATTTTTTTGTAGTAGGGGGGTTTGGGGTTTAAATCTTTAGAAATCTAGAATAAAGCCACCATTGCTAAGCACATTTGGTTTCTCTTTTCTGGGGGTGAACAATCCATGTGGTGTCAATGGGTCAAATCTTACTTGCTCAAAGACAAGAGCCTTTGGAGGGTAAAAATGCCTAGTACTCCATCTTGGGTTTGGAGGAAAATTCTTTCCCTTAGACCTATCATTTACCCTCTAATTAAGCACTATGTTGGGGATGGGGATAAGATTTTCTTGTGGTTTGATAACTGGCATCCCCTTGGGTGTCTGTGGGCTAAGTTTGGGGACCATATTATTTATGACTCTGCCCTTGGTATGGAGTCTAAGGTCAAAGATATTGTTGATAATACTAGTTGGAGATGGCATGTTGCTTCTTCTTGGGAATTAAAAGAATTGATTGAGAGCACTCCTTCTACTCTTCATCCTAATAATGGCCTAGATTTTGTCAGATGGCTTCCCTCCTCTGATGGAAAATTGTCTATCACTTCAACTTGGAATTATTTGAGAAAGTCTGGGGATAGAATGTCCTGAGCTGCCATTCTGTGGAGCCCCCATAATATCCCTAAGCCTAGTTTTGTAACTCAGATGACAATCCTTGGTAGATTGAATACTGGGGATAGACTGAGATTGTTTGGCATTTCTCAATCTGTTGAATGTGTATCTTGTAAGGACTCTTGTGAAAATCACAATCATGTATTTTTTGATTGCCTCTTCTATTCTAGAATATGGACTTGTATTCAATCTAAGTTGAATGTCTCTTGGCCTGGTATTACTCAGCATGTGGCACAATCTGCTAAAGGTAAATCTATTAGAGCTATTATTGTTAAACTAGTTTTCACTTGTACTGTGTATCAACTGTGGATCGCTAAGAATAATAGAATTTTCATAAAAGAGATGATTCTTGAGGAGGTTGTTATTAAATGCATTGTGGATATGATTAGATTTCATTTGATGTATATGACTAATGTTACAAGACATTCAAGTGACAGCCGGTTCTTGAATTCTTAGAGGCTTCCCCACACCATTCTGAAGACCACACAGCCATTGAGTGATGGGAGTTCAGTACCTATGGGTTGAGTGAAGGAGCGCATAAAACTAAGGGGTTATCTAATTTTTTCTATTTTTGCAGGAAATTGAGCTACTATATGTCTGCATTGAGAGTGTGAAATTACCTTAATTGAGGGTTGAGTGTTTGTGAGCAATATACACTTCCTGACCAACATCCATGGCCACGTTAAGTGCTAACAATTATATTTTCCTGTTGCTCTATTTCTTTGCGAGTTGCATGGAAAGGATAATTTTTTAGTGTTGTGAGATCCTATATAGTGGGCCGAGTGTAGTGAGAATATATATTGTGTTTGTGCAAATATACAGTAGCTGTTGTGTATTATCTGATGTTGTATAGCTGGCACTTCTGGAACACATGTAACTGTCAATCTTAGGTAGGGTTTGCTAAATTCTGGAAGTTGGTAGCAAGGAGGGATGGCTGCTTTAGGCGCCACAAGTGTGAAGAAAGCTTTTACTTAATTTGTATATATATGTTGAATCTGATATACTGTGGTACTGTTGTTTGAGTGGATATTTTGAAAATCTTTTGTTGGCCTAATCTTATGGGCTGTGTAAAGGATAGTCCTTTTTTGTCTCCTTTTTTGTAACAGATTTTTGAGAATCTTATGGAATGTGTTCATAGTCCACATACAGTTTGTATGGGAAGCTTGAACACATTTAAGGAATCAAAATCTGTTTTCGAGTATGAGTTTAGTCTACCTATTTGTGTTATAATTCTAGGTTATTTAATTGTTTGGTATATCTTTATCCATCCAATTAATAGCTTTGGATTTTTCAGGTTTTATGTTTATCTTGGTCTTGTTAGTTGAAGCTGTTTTTTGTCTCAGCTTGTTCTCTTTTTGAAATGCCTTTTTAGGCTGTTTTTAGGCTGGTTGTTCTTGTTTGTATAGTTTGGGTCAGTGCCTGGGGCATTCCTCTTGTATTTGTGTATATTTTTTATTTTTAATTTATGACTTATTCATCAAAAAAAAAATACATACAATTTAACCAACACAAAATAAGTTGTATAATGACTTTACCCTTGAAATGGACCATTTATAAAGAAAACATCTTTGATTGTCCTTATTTGGAATAAGATTCAAAATTTAAAATCAAATGTATAATAATTAAAAAGTTAGGAACCAAAGTGATCTAAGTCCCGAATTACAAAGACTGTTAAGTGTAATTCACCCTAATAAAATGTAACAAACTTTAATTTAATAATTTTACTGGTTTCATTTTAACAATAACTCATAACTAAACACTACAAAAATTAAAATTAAAAGACCTCTTGCTAGTCCTATTTATCCACTAATTAATGCTTGAAAAGTTAAAAACTTAATAATGGTTTACTTAATTAACATCCTAGTATTGTTCCACGTGTCGAAGTTTTGAGCTACAAATTGGAGGTACTTACAATGGTGTCTAAGCTAGGATTGATATTTCAACTGGATCTGTATTTTTCTTTTTCAGCAATGCTAGGTATCATGAAAAATCTTTCATGAAAATGATCATGAAAGATTTGTGACCTTTAAATTACACTTAGAATAAAGCACCACACACTAATCAAGGTAATCTAAGGATCACAAATCTTTCATGATCATTTTCATGAGAGACTTTTCATGATCCCTAACATTTCCCTTTCTTTTTTTCTATTTTTCAGGTACATTGGAAGGCTGGGAGAGTCAAACCCGTACAAGCAGGGGCGGAGCTGTCCAAGGTCAGGGGGTCACGTGCCCCCCTGGGTTTTGCAATTTTTTTTTTTCTTTTTTTTTAAAGCAAACATAAAGAAAATATTCTAAATAAAAAAATTTATAAAAATATTATTTTAAATGTCAATGATATTTTTAAAATAATAAGAATAATAATGGTTATTTTGATTGAAAATAAAGTGATTACGATATTATTATCTATGAAAATTTCAATGTAATGGTGATGTCTATCACTATTGACATGCAAACATAATTAATCTAAATGAAAATATAGAATTTATTAAATTATTAGTTACGTTTGACATGTAGCGTTCATTCTCTATGTATTTCTTTACCATTGGTTGGTAATATTACATATTAATGATGACATGATATAACTATTATATTGAATTTGTATGCATATTTTGTATAAAAAAATTACTTTATCATTATATAATTTATTTTAAAACTTTATATCCATGACTTTTTTTAATATTGTCCATGATACACTAATTACAAATAATATTTAGCTTATTTGGTTCTAGTTTTCAGAAAACAGTTTTCAAAAAATTCTATACTTTTATTTTTCGTATTTTAATTTTTTTAATATTTTAAGAAAAAAAATTTTAATTTTTAGGCACACCTAACATAAATATACCTAAAAAGTATAATATTTGTGAAAAAAAAATCTTTAAAAAATACACTAAATACCCAAAAATATAAAAATAATATGAAAATTCAATACATTTCTCGTATTTTTGTGTATTTATTAATTTTTTAAAATATTTTTTCACAAATATTTTACTATTTGGATACATATCTAAGTAATGTGCATCTAAAAAAGTAAAAAATTTGTTTAAAATTTAAAAAATATTCACTAAAACCAAAAAAATATAAAAAATAAAAAACTTAGTTTTCAAAAAACTAAAACCAAACACACTGATTAATTTTTTTTTTTTATCTTTCTTGAAGTTAATGGTAAAAATTTATGTTAAATATTTTTATAAAAAAATTTAATATTATAATTAATAAGTGCCTCATCTATTTTAATTTCTTAACTCTGCCACTGCGTACAAGCTTATAACCCCTGAGCTAATCTCGGTGGCTAATTCAATTGGTTTGTCATTAATCATTAGGAAATCATTGAAAGTTCGAATTTTTTTGTGTCAAAAACCGATTGAGGTGTTGCATTGTAATTGGATTATAATAAAATAGGCCCATTATTGTCCGATTAAATGTTGCCAACCCATTTGGTTGTGCATAAAAATAAAACATTAAAAAGTGCAAGTCAACTGAGGCCGGCCATGGCCCGTTATTGATTTCATCTCTGTAAAAAATGTACAAGAAGTTAGTTGTTATGGTGATTGCACTAGCAAGCTATAGAGAGAGAGAGAGAGAGAGTACTTACAATGGTGGATCCTAGGAGGGTGGAAGAAGGATTTGGACACACACCACTTGATGTAGAAATGTATCATGATCATGATAGTCATCATCAAAAGAATGAAGAAGCTAGGATTGATGATGTAGACCATGGTATGGACAATGACAAAGAGCAGACGATCATAACTCAATATGATCAGACGGTGGAGGAGGGGAAGAAGGATGAGCAACCACCACCAGTGATGATCATAAAGCCCAAGAGCAAGAGGGTTGCCACCTTAGATGCATTTAGAGGCCTCACCATAGTGGTAAGCCTGTTTGCTAGTGTGTGTGTATGTTTTTTTTTTATTATTATTTGGGTTTATTATCATCTACATTTCTATTTTCAGGAGAAGAAAAAAATGAAAGTTATACCCGTCATTTTTATTTGTGTGAAATTTGTTTTCAATAGTTTAAAGGCGACTTTTTTTTTTTTTTTTTTGATTGACATTGGGATGTCTGAATCAAAACTTGACTTCTTTTTTTTTTTTCTTTTTTTTCCAATTGTTTAAAGGTTGTATCTTTTTTTCAGATATAAATTATATTTGTATGACATTACCATTTTTTAAAATGATTTGTTTTCGGAAAAACATTTTCAAAAACAAAATGTCAAGAGAATGAAAACACGACCAAACACAAACGTGGACCCCTAGCATAAATGATTGATGGAATTACATATACAAACTCTATATGATTGTGTTGGCTACATATTTTATGCTAACCAGTGACAATTCGACGCGTGGCAAAGTAAGGGTAATATGGGGAGACCAGTCAGGTCTTCGATCCTGATCATACGCGTGGCAGTTAATATTGGTTGTTATAAGATCTGAGTAGCAGCGGATCAACAAAGAGATGTAAGGTGACGTGGCTTCAACGGTTGCTCGCATTCAAATTCAAATATAGGAGGGAAGCCTAACTGCAAGTGAAGGCGTAGTGGAACTACTTATAAGGTAGCATGATCAGCGATCACAGAGGAACAGTTCGACGGTTTGAAGTGCAGTTCGATGGTTATTTTTGGAGAGTATAAATAGCAGGAAGGACTTCAGAGAAGGGGAGGCAAAAAATCCAAAGAAAACCAATCTTACTTTACATATTCCAATTTTATTCCCTTCCTGTTCTTTACATTTCTGTACTTTAAATTCCTGCACTGCACTTCATTTGTAGGAGTAGTTTTCGAGTATATTGCCGCTGTAAATCTCTACGAGACTGAGATCGTTGTAAGTTTTTCTTACTAATGAAATGCTTCAATTTATTTAACTGTTCTTATGCTTAAATTCTCCTAAGTCAATCTACCAATAAGCCCCCAGTAAAAGTCCTTTTCATTGAGGCTGAAAGAACCATAACACAATCGTCTGAATAATTGGTTGGCAATCACAATTCTGTAAGGACTGATTGATCCTTGCTGGCACGCTCATAATTACAAAAATAACCTTCGAAAGCCAAAAAGCCAACATATATTTTTGGCACGCCCAGTGGGACCCTTTAAAAAATGGCTAGACATAGGAGACAAGGAGAAAATGAACGTTTGGAAGAAGGCGTGGAAAGAGAGGTGGAGATATCCAATCCAGAGGATAATGTGATAACACATCCTGTGGAGACTCCTATCTTATCGGAACCCATGGTCGAACAGACCAATACTTCAGAGCAAATACCATTTGTTCGTAATAGTGGACGAGACCAAGGAATTGGACCATCCAGTGTCCCATCTACTTAGCCAGTCAATCCGTGGTGCGGCTTAGTAGATGCTATGGGACAACAATTAATAAACACAATGGAAAGGTGGGCAGTATCCTTTTTGGATCGAATGAATAACCACCAACCAACAAATGTAAGACACATGGAGGAAGTAAATGTCCCTCAGCAAAGATTGGCTAGAGATAAACAGCCTATGCAAGCTAATGAACATTCTAATGGTCAAACCAGTAATCAAATTCATGAAAGATTACCACCTCAGTCTTGGTACGAACCCATTTCGAGGCCTGTAGCAGGCCAGAATGCCTCAATGTTCAACAGTGAAGCCATGCAAATTGGTGGATCTGGCCCAGTACAAGAAAATGGCATAAGAATGGTTCCAAATCCCACATTCGAAGTCATACCTGGCACTAGGGGGTACAATAATCCCTTATTCGAATTTATACACGGGGGGTTGGAAGGTTTCCCTACAAATGGAAGGGATACAATACCTGTTCCAGCACCTTTCGTGGGTCCTTTCGCAGGACAGGCTCAAAGAGGTTACCTACACCCCCAACAGCAACCTGTACCACAGGGACAGCCAGTCCCAAATGTACCACCTTATGGACCAAGAGGACCACAAGCACAAGTTTGTCCACCAAATCCTGTGTTTGTTCCCCCAGTAGTGGTTCAGCAGGCACAAAATATGGTCCCTAGGGACCAAATTACTGAGATAGTTAGGGAGTTGTGTGGACCAATGGCACGGGGGGTCCAAACTCCTGTGTATAGAAAACCATACCCAGAATGGGTCGATAGGGTACATGAATATCCAAGAGGTTTCAGGATACCAGATTTTGTCCTCTTTCATGGGAACGGAAACCAATCAACAGTAGAGCATATTACTAGGTTTGCCGCTCAATGTGGTGAATTTACCAATCATGACTATATGAAGTTGAGACTATTCCCAAATTCTCTAACTGGGGGAGCATTTCTATGGTACATTAACCTTCCACCTGGCTCCATCCAGACTTGGCAGCAAATGGAAGAGGCATTTCATGCCCAATTCTTCCAATCAGAGCCAGAAGTTTCCATGGCAGACTTGGCAAGATTGAGTCAAAGGCCTGAAGAGAAGGCTACTCAATTTATTTCCAGATTTAAGAGGGCTCGAAATAAATGTAGAGTAATCTTGCCAGAAACAGAATTCGTAAGATTGGCCCAAAATGGCTTAGAGTTCAGGCTTCAAAAGAAGTTTGATTCAACAGAGTTTAGAGATTTAGTGGAACTGACTTACAAAGTATCTAGATATGAAGCATTACTAGAAGAGGAACAAGATCGAAATAATGCATCATATAGGACATACTACAAAGATCCTAATTATGAGATTGATGCAGCAGAGATTGTGGGAAAAGAGCCTATGATCTGTGAAGCATTAATTCATAAAGATACGACAATTGACCAGCAGTTTAAAAAGAAAGATCTCCACAGGAAATATTCTTTCGATTTAACTAAGGCAGATGACATTTTTGATCATTTGCTTGCGGCTAACTTCCTTAAGTTACCAAAAGGGGTTAAAATTCCATCTCTTGATGAACTTAAAGGAAAAGTATATTGTAAATGGCATAATTCTTGGTCTCACTCGACTAAAAACTGTGTTGTTTTTCGAGACAGGATCCAAGAACAAATTCGGAAAGGGAGTTTGAAGTTCCCAGCCAAAGCTGAAAAAGCCATGGGGATCGATAGCAATCCATTTCCAGAAATTGGAGAGGTGGCAGCCAATGTCATTATGTCAGACTTTCAGAACCTGTCTTTGAAAGAATTGGAAGAAGTCAATGTACAGATGCATGTGGCCAACCAGACAGCAATCAGAAAAGACATTAGAAATCCACCAGCTATTGGACGAGATTTCTCACATCAGAGGGAAGACTCTGATGAAGAAGCACTGGATGATGACTCCTTAGAGGCAGCCCTAATGCAAAGGATGTGTCCCAGGTGCAGACTGAGTTATAAGTGGTTGAAAGGCCTTCCAGTTGATGGGAAGCAATATTACAAGGATGTGCAGAGGCGTTCCAAACCAACCAATGCTTATAATAAAAGGTCGTATCCGGCTAATGTTAGGCGGCAGCCATTAGTGGTTGAGCCTGCAGTTGATAGAATGCATGCTAAAGGCAAGAGGCCCTTATATGAGACCAGGTCACCTAACTATTACAGAATGGAGAGTAGTCATTCTGAAAGAAGATTGGAGAAGAGTTCAGGTTTTAGGATCAAAGCCAGGAATTGGCCCCCTGGGCCAACTTCACGAAGGACAGAAAATGATCACCATCATCGAGATCCTGAATCAGGCTCAAAGCTTGGAGATAGGGCCAAACAATTGTCTTCACAGCCAGCCTCGAAGGTGACCTCGAAGGAAGAAAAAGGCAGTTCAACGTCTGGGTCAGTAAGTTCGTGGGTACCTAGAGTCCCAGATTGGTTTGTGATGCAAAACAAACCTAGGGAAATGCCTACCCAAAGGAATGTTGGAAATCAAAGTAGGATGGTTAAGCCTCCTTTGGTGGCCCCCAATAACTGGGTATTGCTGAAACACCCAAGAACGAAGGAACCAGATATGGTCCCCGTTATGTCCAGATCACAAAGGAGGAAAATTCAGCGTAGGTACACCCAATATCAGAAAGACCTGAAAGAAAGTGGAGAAAGTTCTTCATTGATCCAGACTGGAGAAAAGAATAATCAAAAGTCAGACCATAATCCAAAGCCAGTTCTACAAAATGAGGTGGATTGCAGCCGAGAACAGTTGGCCAAGGTTCATTCTGAACTAAAAGTCAGAGAGAAGGATAGCCTAGCAGGGTTGGAGAAAGCTCTGATGGAGAGTGGTAGCGAAACGGAAGAAGAAATTGGCATGAGCCAAAAGAAAGAAATGGTGGAAGAAGAAATGTTCGAAGCTTTCATGGCCGAGCAAACATTTTTGGTTGGAAAACCAGCCGAGGAAAATCATTCGAAGGAACCTGTTAGCAATGAAATACCAGAATGCAGCATGCAGGATGTTTCTGAGGTAATTGACCAAGGTGACCAAGAGGGGAAACAGGTACAGCCAGCCATCCAGTTTGGCTCGTTTTCCCCAGTATCAGTGAACATGGTACACATACTACCGCAGGAATTCCAAGCTGGAGATGAGAATCAAGAGGGGCAAGAAGTTGATCCAATTCCAATCTCTAGTGAAGATTCACAAGAGAGTATGCTACAAGATAATTTCGGAATGGTTACCCCAATGGAAGCTGAATATGGGAGCGAAGAAGTGGTAAGTATTAACCTCTCGTATTCATTTGAATATCCCTCGAATTCCATGACGCAGCATGTTAAGCCTTTGTACATTAAGGCCTTCTTCGATTGGATACAGTTAAACCGAGTCTTGGTGGATAATGGGGCAGCGGTGAACTTGCTACCGAAATCTTCCTTGAAGAAATTAGGAAAAAAGAATCCCAGGTTGATCCCAACCAGTACAACCATCGCTGGATTTGCTGGAGACAAGCAGATGGCCCAGGGAATTATACCCATCAACCTGAGTGTGGGAACCAAGGACTGCATGATGGCGTTTTTCGTCATCGACAGCAATGCGAAGTACAATGCTTTACTTGGTAGAGATTGGATCCACACTAATAAATGTGTGCCTTCCTCTTTGCATCAGAAAATGATAATAGCTCTAGGCAATGGGGAGACGGGGGAAATTAATGCAGATCCTCAACCTTTCATAGCCTGTGCAGATTTCGCAGAAGCCAAGTTGTATATTGATGGCGTGGCACCGCTCAGTATACTGATGGAATTCGATGGCTCAGCCGAAGTACCGGCAGATGAGGAAGTAACACACCTGAAGCACTTAGTCCAAGAGAGTGCTGATGAAGAGCTAGTTGTTAAAGATGACAATGATGCCTGGTTATAGACAGCAAGAAGAAGCACCAGAAGCCAGGTCTTTGGCTTTAATTAAGTTTTCAATATTGGATATAAAGTCAATAGTCCAGAAAGTACGAGAGCAAGAGAAAGAAGTCATGACAATTGGCTACAAGCGGGAGCAGCAACAAGCCAGAGTTTTGACCCTTGATAAATACTGTGCATTGGACATAGAAACGAAAGTCCAAGAAATACAGGAAGAAGAAACCTTGTGGACAGACTTTGTCTATGAGGAGGAGAATAAAGAGGAGGAATCAAAGAGCCTGGAAACAGAACACAGCAATGAGACTTCTTCGAAGTCAGAAAGGATCAAAGAAGGAGTTCCAGTAAGTATTCAGATACAAGACCCCTTAGAAGAAATAAATTTAGGGGAAGATTCTATACAACAACCCATTTATATAAGTGCTTGGTTGAATTCTCTTGATAGGGACCAGTTGTTGGTTATTCTAAGAAGATATAAAGATTGTTTTGCATGGTCATACAATGAACTACCAGGATTGGATAGGTCATTAGTGGAACATAGGCTTCCCATGAAGCCTAACTTCAAGCCATACAAACAAAAACCAAGAAGGATGGGTTCGGAAGTGATCCAGAAAGTTAAGGAAGAAATTCTTAGACTACTCAAGGCAGGCTTTATTAGGACAGCCAGGTATGTTGAGTGGCTATCTAATATTGTACCTGTAGTCAAGAAGAATGGCAAAATGAGGGTATGCATCGATTTTAGAAACCTAAATCTGGCAACTCCAAAAGATGAATATCCTATGCCTATAGTAGATTTGCTGGTGGATAGCTCAGCAGGACATCAAATTTTATCAATGATGGATGGGCACTCTGGTTATAACCAAATCTGCATTGCGGAGGAATATGTTCACAAGACAGCATTTAGATGCCCTGGGAATATCGGGACCTTCAAATGGGTTAAAATGTCGTTTGGCCTAAAGAATGTCGGGGCCACATATCAGAGGGCTATGAACACTATCTTTCATGACCTTATTGGTGGGTATTTAGAATGTTATATTGACGACATTGTGGTTAAATCCCAATCCATGAAGGAACATCTATGTCACCTAGAGGCAGCCTTTGAAAGAATGAGAAAGTTCAAATTGAAGCTTAATCCTCTTAAGTGTGCTTTTGGCGTATCATCTGGAAACTTCTTAGGCTATGTAGTACACAAGAAAGGAATACAGATCGACCAGAATAAAGCCAAAGCCATCATTGAAGCCAAACCTCCATCAAGTAAGAAAGAATTACAAAAGTTCCTTGGACAGGTTAATTTTTTTCGAAGATTCATTTCTAACACTGCAGGGAAAACTAAAATTTTTTCTTCCTTATTAAGGCTGAAAGATGAAGAGGAATTTGTGTGGACAACGGAGCATCAAAGTGCTTTCGACAGAATCAAAGCCTACTTGGCCAACCCTCCAGTATTGATGCCACAAATGGCGTTAAGCCTTTGAAGTTGTACATAGCTGCAGCAGAAGATTCATTAGGAGCTTTCTTAGCCCAAGACAATGAGGAAGGTAGGGAGCAAGCTGTTTATTACCTTAGTAAGTTTTTAAATTCTTGTGAATGTAAATATTCAGTTGTAGAAAAGCTTTGCCTTGCACTGTATTTTGCTGTAATGAAATTAAGATATTACCTTTTGCCTACGACTGTCTTGGTAATTGCAACCACAGATTTGGTTAAATATATGTTATCTAGACCTATGTTGAGGGGAAGAATTGGCAAATGGGTATTAGCCTTGTCAGAATTTCACTTAGAATATGTGCCCCCAAAGGCAGTGAAAGGACAAGTTTTAGCCAATTTTTTGATAGACCATCCATCTCAAACAGAGAATCAAGAGATAATGGAACTTAGCATGGCTAATGTCGAGCCATGGCAAATGTGGTTCGATGGATCAAAAGCCAACGGCCTAACTGGAATTGGTATAGTGATCAAGTCACCGCAGGGAATAGAAACCACACATGGTTTCAGAGTGGATGAAACTGCTTGTTCTAATAATCAAGCTGAATATGAAGCTTTGATAGTGGGATTGTACATGCAGTTGACATATTTGGAGATTCCCAATTGGTCGTTAACCAAGTAAAAGGGATTTTCAAGTGTCAACGTATAAGTATGCTGCCATATTATGTTGTCGCATTACATTTGCTCTCTCAATTTGAAATAGCAAATGTAACTCATGTTCCGAGATTCTTGAATAATAGAGCTAATGATGTGGCTCAGAAAGTTTCGAATTTCAAGAGAAAGGATGATGCCCAATGGGATGTAAGCCAAACAACATACCAAAAATCTATACCACCCTTAAATAAAAGGAATGTGGTCCTGAAAATCAATCATAATGATCTGCAGGAACAAGATTGGAGGCATCCAATAATACAGTACTTAGCTGGCCCATCCTCAAAGGCCAGCAGAAGAGTTAAATTGCAATCTATGCAATACATCATATATAACAATGATCTCTACAAAATGGGGGGAGACGGTCTATTGTTGGAATGTTTAGGGCCAAAAGAAGCATTAACAGCTATGGCTGAGGTTCATGAAGGCATCTGTAGTGCACATCAGCCTGGTGTAAAGATGAGATGGCTGCTCCGAAGACATTCCTATTATTGGCCAACTATCCTTAAAGACTGCATAGAATATGCAAAGGGCTGCCAGGCATGTCAAAAGCATGGTACAATAAGGCATGTGCCCATAACTGATCTGCATGCAGTAGTAAAGCCTTGGCCGTTCAGAGGATAGGCCATGGATATGATGGGGAAAATACATCCTCCCTCTTCGAAGCATCATTGTTTCATTTTGGTAGCTACTGATTATTTCACCAAATGGGTCGAAGCTAAGCCATACAAAGCTGTAGATCAGACGGAGGTTATTGGGTTCATTAAAGATTTGATCCATAGATTTGGCATCCCACAAACGATAACGGTTGATAATGGGACTGTTTTTTATGGGAAAATGGTAAAGTCTTTTGTGTCTGAGTTTGGAATTAGCCTTGTTAATTCCACTCCATATTATGCACAAGCCAATGGTCAAGCTGAATCATCCAACAAGTCCTTAAAAAAAGGAATACAAAAGGTTGTGGAAGATAATCCTAGGGATTGGCATAACTTATTGTTAGATGTATTGTGGGCTTATAGAACTTCCCCAAGGTCAAGCACAGGAGTCACTCCTTATGCCTTAGTTTATGGGCATGATGCAGTATTACCTGTGGAGATCAATGTTAAATCCCTAAGGGTAAGATGCCAAGACCAGTTGGATCCTGAGCGGTATTATCAGAGTATGTGCTTGGAGTTAGAAGACATAGATGAAGCTAGAATTCTGGCATTAAATAGCATTCTCTTTCAGAAGAAGAAA
Source organism: Camellia sinensis (assembly GCF_055761805.1). Lineage (NCBI taxonomy): Eukaryota > Viridiplantae > Streptophyta > Magnoliopsida > Ericales > Theaceae > Camellia > Camellia sinensis. The sequence continues at coordinate 29,101,074 of NC_138963.1, read as the reverse complement.
GCAGCCAAAAATTATAATAAGAAATTCAAACACGTTGGCTTTGATGAAGGTGATTTGGTATGGAAGACAATACTTCCAATAGGAATTAAAAGTCATAGATTTGGCAAATGGTCACCTAACTGGGAAGGACCATATCAAATTCATAGAGTTTTGCCTTTTGGAGCATACCATTTGAAAAATTTGAATGATTATGTTCATCCCAAAAAGATTAATGGCAGATATTTAAAGCCTTATTTTCTAACTATTTGGGAAACACAAGGAATAAAATAAACACTGGGTACAAGAACATAAAGATGATAAACAAGGAAATGTTTTATAAAGAGTCAAGTACATCGTGCCACAAATTGGCCCAAAAACCATTACAATGTTTTAGTTGTTTTTGTACAACAGATTTCCTATTGGTAAACGACGAAAATAGTTGAATAGTTGTAGCCATGTCTCTCTTTTGATCGGTCAGCCCTTGATTGGTAATTTGCAGTTTGATGTCAGTTCAGAGTAAGGCCTGATTCACTGCAGAAAGCTCCTCTTCGAGTTGAGCTTTCCTCTCCAGTAGTTGAGTTCAAAAGTGAGAGGCAGAGGAGTGTTGTTCCTTAAGCTTCGATACTTCAGTATGCACTTAAGAAACAAAACTTTGGTCTCTAACCAATTTCTCATCTGCAGCCTTGGCAGCATGACAGATGCTGATGTAGAAGTCGATAGTAGCTGCTGCCTGGGATAGGTGATTTGAGACATCCATACTAGACTGCTCAGCAAGTTTGCAGCACTGAAGAAACCCTTTTTAATTATAGGCCTTTGTAGAGCCTCGAAAGAAATCCTCGAAAAAGAAATTAACAAGTCCAGACAGGTGTCTAAGTCTATCAAAGGCACAGAAGGCTGGCCGCTGGAGGAAGGAAAGCTCTCAAAAATTTCCAGCAAAGAATCAGCCAAAACTAATGGCTCAGCCTCCTCATCGAATGTCGGAGAAGTAGAGGTGATGTCAAAAAGACTATCTAACCTTGCTTCGAAGACATCAATCTCATCATTAGACATGGGGGGCGCAGAGAGAGTTGCCATGGGAGACACAGAAGACTGCATAGGGATAGGAGAAATGGATGGAGCATCTTTAATGGTCTCCATGGTCCTAGCCACCAATGAATCAAGTGAAGGAGGGCTGGAGCTAGGTAAAGGTGATAAGTCACGAGTTGGAGAGCTGCCAGCACCCTCAATAGGGGAATCAATCGCCATCAAAGATAAGGTAGCAGTTGGAATCCCCATGGAAGGAGAAAGAGGAGCAAGACTCGGCAAAGAAGTAAATTGAGGAAAGTCAAAAGTCAAGTAAGAAAGACGAGTCAAACCAAGAGAAAGAAGTGCAGGAATGTTTGGCCTCAAGAAAAGTGCAGGAAATGTAGACCCTGGAAGTGGAAGTATGGTCTGAATAGTCCTTACATCCTGCATCTAATCAACCTCGAGTGAAACTGAGAGAGGTCTCATTGGAAAGATGAACTCAGAAGTTGCTGCTGCAAGAGGAAGAAATGTAAGGCAATGTTAAAACCTCAATACCAAAGGCTGACAGAGGAAAAATCGCAGAAGCATAAAAAATTACCTGCTCTAGAAGTGTTGGCAATGATGGGAGAACTACGAAGGGTGTAATATCTGGCAGTTCGTTGCCTTCTTGCAGTTTCCCTTTGTAGTATGTCAGCAGCGGCAGCTTCATCTCTCAGAAATTGTTGTTGCCGTCTCTTCTCAGCTCTCTTGAAGACAATCATGGCTTTAGAATGTTCTTGTTCTACTGTCTTGACGGCTGCTTCATGGATGGTATCTTCAACTAAGATAGGAGCGGAAGCAGACATCTTTTTTCTCTTTTCCATTGCTTTGGCAATTGTCTCGAAATCAGAGTCTTCGACCATATCAGAAGGAGAGACAGTCACCTTTCTTTTCCTTTTCCTCTGTATTGGCAGGGTCTGTTCCTTCTCAATTTCCTTCTCAACTTCTTCAAGCTGCGATCTGGATTCCGAAGAGATGAATTCATCTTCCATCTCTCTGGCAGTTGTCTCATCCCTAACCAAGTCAGATGAAAAGACGATCGCTTTCTTCTTTCTTTTCAAGAGTAACTCTTCCTCTTGATCTGTTTCTTCTTTTTCTTCTCCTTGAATATCGGATGTTTCCTTCTCAAGTTCAAAGAGCCTCCTTTTCTTTTGTGATTGGCCACCTCTACAAAAGAAGAATTAAAGATAAGGCAAAATGCATTATAAAAGACAAAAGGAGAAGGGACAAGGGTATACCTTTCTTTGAGGCAGCCCGAGTAACTCTAGGAGAAATTGAAGCAGCAGGAGCAGGTTGTGTTGTAGCATGTGCTATAACTGAAACAGTGGAAGAAGTTACAACCCCAGCTTCTTTGGGCTTGGTCACATCTAACACCGTTAGTAGGTTTGAAGGTGAAATGGCCAAGTAGATCTCCGTGTTAGTCACCCACCAGTTTTGGTATCTCTTCAATACAGTACCTTGAGGAATGAAAGGGATATACTCGAAATTGACCAAGTCGTCTACAAATTTAAAAGTTGCTTCTTCTAGCCTGGACTTCCGGACTTTCAGATCCCTTTTTGTAAGGCTGAGATTTGTGTTGCTACAGAGAGGTATTGGGACCCCTTGTGTAAGGCCAAATTGTCTAGCAAATTGAGCAGGACAGTAAGGTTCAGCAATGCATTTATAGGCCTTCGAGTTCAAAGTCCCGATAAATAACTCTCTGGGAATCAGAATGGAAGCCCATATATCTTTGTGAATAGGTGAAGTACAGGACTGGTCACTTAGGAAATTCCTCAACCAAGATGGACCAATAGTGGGTTCGAAGGGACGAAAACGGTAAGTAGGAAGGGAGGCTGGGAGTTGGTGGAAGAAAGAGAAGTAAAAAACAAAGGTAGAGGGGTAAAGTGAAGCATTGGCTAACCTTATGCCATAAGTAAGAGGGTTTGGTTCAGAAAATTTAAGGCATTTGGATTGTAACTCAGTAAAATAGGCGAAAAGCCAAAACTGAAGAATCCAGAATGGCCCCCCTTGATTAGCATCTAAGGGTTTCTCACAGAAAAGGGAGCAGACTCTATATACGTGACCTAGAACATGTGGGGCGAAGGCCACCTTTTTCTGTAAAACAAAGGCTTTGGCAAGAGGGGCAAATTCAGGCATGATTCTCTGAGAGGAGGTGCAGAAAAGGAATTTGCAAAGCCAATACAATAAGAAAGAAAAGAATTCCCTATCAGTCACAGGGCCCTCTCTTTTATTCTCAGCCCTAGCGAAATCACTATAAGATGAGTTAAGGGAGGGGAGAGAGAAAGGGACTGCTAAATCAGGATAATCCAGTCCAAAAGGGGTACCAATGGGGGATAGTCCCAGTAAATGGCAAATATCAAGAACAATAGGGGCCATCATCCCACATCTAAATTGGAAAAAGTTAAAGATAGGATTCCAAAAACACAAGGCAGCAGGAATAAGGAAAGGGTCCTCTGAGATAGTTACCCTGGATAGTCTAAGAGCATCGAGAAGGCAGAGCTCCTGAAGGTCCAGGGTTCTAGCGGGAATAACCCGATCATACCATTCTTGCCACTCTAGTCTCACCGTGGGCCAGCATCGGTGGGGGCGATTTACCTCCAGTTCCCCCAGTCAAGACCATCTTCGTAAAGGAGACATTGGTCTTCCAGACGGGGATATAGGGCTGGGAGCTCAGTAGGGATCTCTTTGAATATGGGGCCAAGCACGTAGTCTAGCTGCACATGGCGACGAGGGACAAAGATGCGTCCATCAATAGCGCTTTTCTCCCCAGCTTTGTACTTCTCACATTCTGCATCAATGATCCTCTTCAGGACCACAGATGGGCTCGTACGCTCTACGACTGATACTAAAGGAGAAGCCATTGACAGTATGCTTTTCTTGAAAGTGAAACTGAGAAAGAAAGTAGAGAGAAGCCGAAGATCGGTAGAAAGAGGGGTTTGTGCGTTAAAAGAGGAAGTGATTTCAGAGCACGAAATAAAAGGGTTTTTAAAGCCCTCGTATCTGAAAATATATTACATGAGCTGTTAAGTATTAGAAGTGCGAATACAAAAGCTTCCTTCAGTATTGATGCTTTTTGAGGGAAAAACAAAGCCCAGTTGTTGAGGCTAGCTTCGAAGTAAGATATTTGGCTTCGAAGCCAGTCAAACGGCTTCGAAGCAGGTTGCTATACCCAAAATATAAAAATACTCGAGTGTTTATTTCACTTAAAAGAGTTTAAAGACCTGTTTTTAGGTTTTTAACAAAGGTAATGTCCTTCGAGGCAAAACTTGAGATTCTTTAATGATGGGATTTGGTGTTTGAAACATCAAAAGCAATAATGACAATGACTAGATGTTGACTATGGTCAAAACAGACTTTAAGTATAAGATTGCTAGATTCGAAGCACTGTTTCTAATTGAAAATCAGCCAAAACTATCAACTTTATTCCACAAATTGGAAAGGTTTATAATTGGCTCATTTAGTGTTTCATTTAAAAACAATTAAGTCCAGATTCAAAGGATGAAATTGTTCAAAGTTCAAAGCTCTGAATTGACTTTTGAAACACAAGTGAAAGCATGGTCAAACAATGACAAATGAAGAAGAATTTTGTTTATATTAAAACCAAAGCGATTACATCAGATGACCCTATCTCAGTATGAACTCGAGCTCATAAAAATAAGGAATGGAATAAATAACAAGATCATGAAATTTAGTCCAACAATGATCAATAAACTTTTGTTCTTTCCTTATTCTATCCTCCAAATTTTCTAGCATTGGCTGCATAAGTTGATGTGCTCTCACTTCATAGTAGAGCTCTTCAGCCTTTATTTCGAAAGCCACCTCTCTTAATCCTTGTTCCAATTCGTCAATGTCTAAGTCATCCCAATACGCAGAATCTTTATTTTTGAAATCACCGAATTCTTCAATGAAGTTCTCTGCTTCGTACTGAGCATGAATTCGAAGAGACGAAAACTGGTCTAAAGATTGTGTAGTAGCCACAGAATTTCGATGCCAGTAAAGGAGCAATGGAAGTTGGTCCAAAAACATATGAAGTTCTGCCTGAGCAAAGGGATTAAGGACATGGCCCCTAGTCAGAATATCACAAGCCCATCGAAGGTTCTTGAGAGGGACTTCGTCCTCAAGAACATTAAAAGGCAAGTGAGAGAAAGCTGCAAGCAGAAGTTGAGCTTGTTTCCGCTCAGCTGGAGTAGGAGAAGGTAGAGGTTTATAAGGTGGGAAGACATTTTCCATGGATAGGGCAAGCTTCAGTCTCTCTGTCCAGGAAAGAATTGGTGGGGAAGAAGGTATGAATACTTCAATTTCGGGAGACGAGGAAGAAGGTGTGGACGCTTCTATTTTCAGAGATGACACGGGAGCAGAAGGAACAAAGGCATTAATATAATCAAGCCAGTCAGAAGAACAAATCTTCGCCTTCTGGGCTAAGAATAATGGGTTGTACCCTTGTGCTTCTTCTGGGCGGAGGGCAGCGTGCACTATCTTTGTAGGCATGGAGGATGTATACCATGCTACAAGAAGATTCTCCTCTAGACTATGCCGATGGTCAATGGGCACATAGGGATAGACCATTGAACTTCGAGCATAGGAAGGAAACTCTAAAGGGTCAGTGAACTCAACAAAATGATGGTTAATTCGCTCCTTCAAATCATAGGTCTTAGGTGTGGACCAGCTTGTCCAGTCAGAACCCCCAGAAGAGGAAGAAGTTGCAGCTTTATCCCATACAGAGATTTGTGAAGAAGAGTTTCTCAAGTCCATATTTGCAACTTTTCGAATCAAAGGTTTGAGAGCAGTTTGTTCGAACTGTAAGGGTGAGTTAAAGGAAGAACTTCTTATGTCAATATCTGCAACTTTCTGAATCGAAGGATTAAAAGCAATGTGTTCGTAATCCAAAGATTGGTAATTTTCAAAGGCATCCATGACCTGAATATAGAAAGGTGGGTAAAGGTGGCTAATAAATACATGGACGTTCTTTCGATAAGGAACAGCATCGACATATGACTCTTCGTATGCTTGATCGCTGGAGGAAAAAATTAATTCGGCCATGAAATATATCAGTCTGTTCGAATACTAAGACAGTGGAAGTGCTTAAAGGATTAAACGAGAGTATTAATACAGATGGTGAGTGACAGTTGCATTTCTGGGAAGATGCAAAACCCATGCACGTTCTAAGACGTGGGAAAAGGACCCTGATCCACTAATATCACCAAGTCTTAGGCATATTAGTGTAGGGGGTAATGTTGGCTACATATTTTGTGCTAGCCAATGACAATTCGACGCGTGGCAAAGTAAGGGTAATATGGGGAGACCAGTCAAGTCTTCGATCCTGATCATACGCGTGGCAGTTAATATTGGTTGTTATAAGATCTGAGTAGCAGCGGATCAACAAAGAGATGTAAGGTGACGTGGCTTCAACGGTTGCTCACATTCAAATTCAAATATAGGAGGGAAGCCTAACTGCAAGTGAAGGCGTAGTGGAACTACTTATAAGGTAGCATGATCAGCGATCACGGAGGAGCAGTTCGACGGTTTGAAGTGCAGTTCGATGGTTATTTTTGGAGAGTATAAATAGCAGGAAGGACTTCAGAGAAGGGGAGGCAAAAAATCCAAAGAAAACCAATCTTACTTTACATATTCCAATTTTATTCCCTTCCTGTTCTTTACATTTCTGTACTTTAAATTCCTGCACTGCACTTCATTTGTAGGAGTAGTTTTCGAGTATATTGCCACTGTAAATCTCTACGAGACTGAGATCGTTGTAAGTTTTTCTTACTAATGAAATGCTTCAATTTATTTAACTGTTCTTATGCTTAAATTCTCCTAAGTCAAGCTACCAGTAAGCCACCAGTAAAAGTCCTTTTCATTGAGGCTGAAAGAACCATAACACAATCGTCTGAATAATTGGTTGGCAATCACAATTCTATAAGGACTGATTGATCCTTGCTGGCACGCTCATAATTACAAAAATAACCTTCGAAAGCCAAAAAGCCAACAGATTGATGTTAAAACATGTAGGTTCATCCTTAAAAATAAAAAAGGGTAAATTCCAGGTAATTCTGTACTTTGACTGTTGTCATTTTAGTTTTGTTAGTCTTTGTAATTTTAAGTAGCTTAATTTTGACTCTGAATTTATGACATTGTTTCAATTTGATTCAATTAATTACAACTCTTAACTTTTTTGTATAAAAAATATGCACATAAGTATTATGTGTTATATTTTTAAAAACAAAATTATAAACTTACTCAACTCAGTGAGTTAACCTCAACCAATTTAATGATAATTTTTATTAAAAAACACTAACAATATTATCAATTAGACCAAATTGACACAAAATCTAAAATTAAATATCAAAATTGAACCAATTGAAAATATATAAACCAAAATGACGTAAGGAATAAAATATAAGGACCAATGGTATAATTTGGCCAAATAAACACTACAAGAATTTACACATTTTGCGACCACTTTTACCGACCAAAAAAAATTTGGTCGCAAAAAAATGATATTTGGCGACCAAATATTAATTAGTCGCGAATTATCATTATTTTTGGCGACCAAATTTTATTGGTCGCAGAAGGTTATATTTTGGCGACCAAAAAATGAGTTGGTCGCAGAAAGTGGTATGCTTTTGCCGACCAACCACAAATTTGGTCGCAGAAGGTCACATATTTTTTGGCGACCAAAAATTTGATCGCCAAAAACTTATTTTCAGCCACCAAAAAAAATTAGTCGCCAAATTTGTATTTTTAGCGACTAATATTTTAGTCGCCGTTGATTGAGATTTGGCGACTAAAATTTTTGGTTGGCGAAGGTACCTTTTCTGCGACTAATATGGTATTTTGGTCGCCAAAAGTTTGGGAGGGAAATTTGATTTTTATAGAGACGCGAATTGAATTTTTTTTGCGACAAAAAAAATTTGGTCGCCATTTTTAAAACGACGTCGTTTTGTACCAGGAAAATAGAAAAAAAAAAAAGAAAAAAAAAGAGCCCTAATCTCCATTGTCTCTATCTCGCTCTGTGTCTCGGTCCGTCCTCTCCCTCTCTGTGTTGGTGCCCTCAATCGGTGTCCACTCTCTCTAGCTCACCGTAATCTCGCATCGTATGGTAAGGGTTTTGTGGGGAAATTCGATTGTGATGATGGGTTTTCTGAGAAATTTGATTTTTTATGTGGGTTATTTATGGAGATGGAAATGATTGGATTACGCTGCTATGGCTGATCAAAGTAACTTTCGAGATGCTGGAACCGCTGGTGAATTGGAGGTTCAGGATAAGACTACACTTCTTGAATGGTTTGCTAATGAGTACAAAAAGTTTGGATGCACCTTGGAGTTTGTCACCAATAAATCGCAGGAGGGATCTCAGTTCTGCAGAGGTTTTGGAGGAATCGGAGGAATCCTCCGTTATCAGCTTGATATTCGATCATTCGATGAACTTTCTGATGATGGAGAAGTTTATGAAGACTCTAATTAGCAATCAATAAACTATTACTCCGATCCGGTGCAGGAGCATGGGGCAAAAGCCTTCACCGTGTGCGTGAGCTCTCGCCCTTCTTTCTGCTCCTCTGCTGTTGCTCGACGAGTTTCAAGTGCGTCTGATTAAGGTTTGTTTCATAATTTTTGAACTCAAAAGTTTGTAATGATATATTTAGGGCATAATTACCTTTGATGGGTTTTGTATGATGACCACCTTTAATTGGTTGTTTCTAATGTTCTTGATCTCTCTATCTTCATTTTTTAACATAAAAGGAGATTACAGTGTCTTTGAGCTAAAACAAGCTTAATGTGGTGGATAAATCTTCTCATGAAAGAGTGCAACCCCTTCTATTGCTTGTAGGATGCCATTTGAAGACTGCTTTTGCTTTTGCTTTTACTTTTGCATCACCTTGGTGGTTGACTGGATCAAGATGCTGAAGATATAAATATCAATGTTTGGAACTGTGGTGAAAAACCTTTATGTGACCTTGCTCTGAAGAAGTTTATGTCCATTGAGTTTTATAATGTCTGTTTGTAACTGTTAGAAGTTTATATATTTTATGCAGAACTTTTCTATCAAACATGTTATTGTGGATAGTTCATGAGATGATTTATGGGCTTGCTATTTAGACTCGCCATGGATATAAATTTATAATGATGGAGTTGGAGCAATATCTTAATACCTGGTTAAGGTAACGTACTATTTAAGCAAGTTTATGTTTGGTTCAGAAATTTTATAAATTGAGTCATTTGGTTAGAGGATTGTCGTCTAAGTGGTGTCACAAATATAATTGCACCAAGCAGAACCATAGTTGCATGGATTGTGATTCACAGGCATATATATGTTCTCTGGGCAGTTGATGTTTATTAGATGCATGTCTCTGTTGAGTCTTTTCCACCCCAGAAATGGAAGTTTTTGAGTTATTTCTCTTCCTTCTTTTTTAGTTTAGTGACAGTTCATCAAAACAATTGTCAAATATTGCTAGATCGAGCACATGACGTGCATAATTTTAAGTCCAAGACTGGGTTGTATCTTCTGCAACATTTATACTACTAAACCTCCTCCTTTTAGTGATTTTGTGATTGGAAAGAGTTTTCATATTATGGGAAGTTTCCCTTCCAACATGTGACTACATCTGACTTACATACAGGTAAACATCGACTTAAGGACTTTCATATGACAACATCTGACGTGAAGAACAGGTAAACACCGACTTAAAAGACTTCGACTGTCTTCTGTCTTCTCTTTCCTGTATGTTGCACAGATATTAGTTCTTTTTCCAGTAGCTAGGAAATGCCTCCAAGGCTGGTTTAGGAGTGAATGAGCTAAGCTATCTTATTCAGTTTCTGATAGTTTTTGTGACATTTTGGTGGATGTTCATGATTATGCACATCCACTGATCATTCTCATCATCCATGGTTTTACTATTGATATTATCAGTTTGCTAGAAGGGTGTAACGTGAATTTGGATGATATGAAAGTTGACTACAATAGAACCTATATGCCAACTGGAATGTAAGTGTTCTTATCATTTGGTTAAAAATGCCAGATCCATGTTTGTTAAAAATATACCATGTTTGTATTTGGATAGAGCTTTGTATATGTTGAAAAGTGAAGAAGAAAAAAAAAAGAGAAAAAGTTGTCATAGAGCTTTGTATTTGGATACCTAAACAGCATAAGATGTTGGGTTTTAGTTCTTTTTACAAAGTTTTGTTGCACTGTTAAAAGGTTTATTGCACTGTCAGTATCTTCTGTTGTTGTTTGGTTCTCTGTTGTTCTTTGACTAAAACCTTAGTGGTCAGTTTGGCCCTTATATGCTCGTTCTCTCGTATGAGGAGTCATCTCAATTTAGGAATCTCCAAACCAGAAGAGGTTTCAGATGATACAGTGAAAGCTGTGGCTGCTACTTTAAAGAATTCTACTTTTCTTAAGGTTTCTGAAGATGGTGAGTTTTGAAAATTTTTATATTTCTGCCCTGTTTGGATGCTGAGAAGATATGGAAAAGAAAATTAAGAATTGTAGCTTGTGTCTGGTTTTATTTCTTTTGATATTGAGCAGAATTACATATTGGTTGTGCGTTTTAGGTAAGAAGATTGGTAGGGCTACTGAGCTTTGCCGCTAGATGAGGTCATAGAACAATCAAACAGTAGGACAATTGCCGCATCACCCCTAGAGTATGATGTCAAGCTTGAACATGTGGAATCCTTCTTTGGTCAGTTTGCCAAGGTATTGGTTTCACCCCTTTCCCCTTCATTTTCTTTTCTTTTTCTCAATAATTTAAGTACTTTTGAGCATGCCTATCCTTTTGTAGAATCTCCTAATACTTTTGGTTTTGAAACCTGTCTTGCTTTCAGTTTGTTTCCATTGGTGTATAATGATTGTGACTAAGTACAAGGAATCATCAAAATATATATTCATGTACATATGTGCCAGTGAGGATAACAGACAGTGAAATAGGGAGTATGCATGTATAAAGTCAGATGGTGTTGATTGTGTGAGAGCAAGTTTGGATTACACCAAATTATAGTTTGTCCCTGTGACGTTCTTACTAGCTCTTTCCCATCCACAGATGATGCCCTGATTTGAGTTTACTCTGCTCGTAACAGGTTAATAATGTGAGGATGCCTCGCCATATTGTAGACAAAAGGTTATTTTGTGGCACTGCTTTGGTTGAGTTCTCAACTGACGAAGATGCGGCTAGCACATTTCTTGCTTGCACCATGCTTCTCTACTTCACCTTGCTTAAGCCCCTTTGAGGCACCATAGGCTTGCCTCACCTCTCGCATAGGTGATCGCTGTTGATTTTATGGATTTTAATTAATTATTTGTTTATTTTTAAATTTTTGTCTCACTTGGAATTCTGTGTTTTGTTCAGTGTCTGCTCTTTATGCCTTCAATGAAACTATAAATGAGGACCCACTTATGGCTTTGTCAAATTGGAATAAGGTAGATGCAGATCCTTGTGACTGGTCTGGCATATCCTGTTTAGGTGTTTAGGTGGCATATTTCATATCTCTTTGTGAGGATAACCTGCGTCATTCAATGATATGTTTTTTAGCACTTCAAGGATCACATGACGAGGATCACATGAAAATCTGACATGTCAGCCGATATCAAGTGAGGAAGCTATTGAAACTGCCAAGCTTCTTGCATTGAAAGAAGGTTTGCTGGTAAGAACATAATTTTTCATATTATTCAACTGCGGGTCTTATAGGCATTTTTATATCACTGTCCTCTCTAAAAATTACTGAACTCTTAAGTTCATGTCTTAGGTTTTTTTATATTTTTAGTTCACAAGTTTGATGGTGCTTGTGGTAACATGTATTGTAGGTAGGAATATCATCTGGTGCTGCTGCGGCTGCTGTAATTAAGATAGCTAATGGAAAACTCATTGTTGTAAGTTTGATTTTCTGCATACAAGTTCAGCTTTGCTGTTTTGTTCTGTCATTTGTGTATATTTTGTTCTCAATTGGGCAAATTTTAATGTACTAGTAGATATTGCATGGTAATTTGGCTGAACACAACATTGGACAAATCTCAGAATTTTAACCACCTACAAATATTCTATTGTTTGTTTTTGACAGGTGGTGTTCCCCAGCTTTGGAGAGCATTATCTGTCATCTGTGCTGTTTGACTCCTTGAAGCGTGAGGCAGAGAATATGACTTTTGAGCCCTGAGATTTTTCCTAGCTTCAGAAAGGTGATAATATGTCAAGTTTGTAAGGTTGCAATGCAGTTTTGATCTGGGCGCTTTTGCTTTGGTTCTTCATGCCTTTTAAATAAATCTTGTGAATATTACTAGTTTAGTTGATGTTTGTGTCTGCAAGAGGGTATGTTGGCTGGGTTTTGGTCTCACCTCTATAATTTGAAATAAAACAAAAGTTTGATGCTTAGAATATGCTCAGAATAACTTCTTTTCCCTAATATATTTAGTTAGTAAGAAAGATAGTTGAATTGCTAGTATATTATTATTTGCTTGGGCATAAAGTATATTGAAATGGTCAATGCTAATTTGATAAAAGGAAATTTAGCTTGACAACTGGTAGTGCAATCAAAGATAGAGAGGCATTCCCTTCATTTTCTGAATTTAGCACTACTTGCTCCCTAATTGTGCCTTCGCATTAAGAGAACTGATATTTTGCACAAAATTGCCAAAAGCTCCTGAGAGGAGCTATGTTTATGTTTGGATTGGATCGTGAATTTATTATTAAGGGAAAGAAAAATGGAAATATACACAGGATAAATTACACTTTCTCCCCCATAGAGTATGATTCTTTTCTCACTTTGGCCCTTGATAAAAGATTCTTTTACTTTGATCTCTAAATTGTCAAATTTTCTCCATTTTTAGTCCAAATTCTAATAATGGTGCCATAAGAACTTTCACTTTCCTTTACTCTCCTATTCTCTTCCCTCCTCTATGCACCTTATCACCCCAATCCACAACTGACCACCTGCCCCTCCTGACCTACTACCTGATCTCTTCCACTAGCCTCAATACTTCAACTTGCAGCCTCTTTACTTGAATGATTTTTTTTGATAACTCAGGATAACTCAGGTATCCTCGAGTGACAAGGATCACATGACGATATACATAGGTAAGCTCTTTTATATCTTCCACATTGCATCTTAAGAAGCATGGATTCGGACATGTCAACATGAAAATCTTCACAAATGTTTCCCATGACATGACACATGGGAAACACACAAAATATATTATTTGTATTATTATATATATATTTATAATTTATATATTTATTATATGTTATATATAAAGATAAATAATTACTATATGTCAATATATGAATTTTTAAATCAGATAATAATTTTTAAGTTTAAATGAGGGTAGATATGATTTATTTTATTTTTGTTTTATCATTGGATTCTAAGTTATTTGATTCAAACTTGTAATGTGCTTCATGTGTCTAAATGTTGGGAACTGTCTGACAAGTAGAATGGAGTGTCAATGTCCTACACTGTCGGACAAGGCATGTTACCTTCTTAGAAGTGTCCGTGCTTCTTAGGTTACATCTAAGATTCAAAGTTGTGCTCTTTAAATATGATAGATCTAATGTTGACTTTGGTGGAGTCTATACAGATTCTGAGATGTTGAAGGATGTATTGAGATTTAGCAGACAAGAACTCGAAGTAGCATGTGAAGATTTCAGCAACATTATTGGGTCCTCTCCAGACAGTCTAGTCTACAAAGGGACCATGAAAGGTGGGCCTGAGATTGCTGTAATATCGCTTTGCATTAAAGAAGAGCATTGGACAGGCTATCTTGAGCTTTATTACCAGAGAGAGGTAAAGTAATTAGATTGATGGTGAACGTAATTAGATATGTGACAAACGACTTTTAAAATCTCACTTATTTTTACAATTTAGGTAGCTGATTTGGCAAGATTAAATCATGAGAATACAGGTCACATATTACTGGGTTATTGCACAGAGAGTAAACCATTTACAAGGATGTTGGTTTTTGAATATGCATCAAATGGGACATTGTATGAGCACCTCCATTGTAAGAGTAAAGCTTGTTATTTCTAATAATTGTAAGAGAGCAATGATGAATCTATTGCTTTTAGGATTTGCAATGATATACTTCTTTCTTTACAAACATATACTTTTAAGAAGAGGGATAAACATTTAATAATTAATTGCATTTGAAAGTGGAGTGAAAATTAGTCGAATAGATTTCTTTTCTTACTAGGATACTTGATAAAAGAACATTTAATTTAAGAATTGTAAAAGTAATGGAAGGAGAGTCTCGTTACACAACATAAGTTAATGGTATTAGATGTATGTATGTATGTATTAGGAGATGGAAGTGAAACTGTAACATAAGTAGTCACCTGTGAATTTGATCGTCGAATTGTAAAAGTAAAACTTTGGCTCTCTTTAGGAATAGAATGTTAAGTCAGGAAAATGGACTTCTACTCTATTATTGTCTTGGTCTTTAATCTGCCTCAAGTCAAGCACTGTAGCAGAACTGGAGGGTGAGCATGGCTGCCTTGTTGTTCTGTGAGCATGGTGGTTGATGCTGACATGGTCCCAGGTGTGTTCTGCTGGTATGTTTTTTTTTTTTTTTTTTTTTGTTTTTTTTCTCTGCTGTGATTCTGCTCTAGGAATACCTTTGGGGGTGGGTGAGGGTAGCAATGTGGATCAAGTGACTGTGAATGCTACTGTGTTAAGGTGAGCTGGGGGTGGGCCAAGCCACTGCTAGTATGATCCTTGCTGTGTGTGGGTGGACTGGAGTCACAGGCTTATGCAGCTTGAGTTGGTTTTGGTTAAGGTTCTAGTATGTTAAGGAATTGATTAAACTCAGAGTGGCTTTGTGGATTAAAAGCAACACTGCAGGGTTTTACTACTCAGTACAGGATGTTGTTTCCCATATCCAACAAATTAGAACCCCGTCAAAGGTTATTTAATGGTGTATGCTATTACTCTATGTTGCTGCTCTGAGGCTGCTATTTGGTCTGCTGATGTTCTGCTTTGAAATTGTTCTGTTTTGTTGATGGACTGTTTGGTTGTTTTGTGTTGCTGAAGTTGTTTCTGTTCTGCTTTGAAGTTGTTCTGTTTGGCCTACTGTTCGAAGCTGTTTTTGCTGTGTTATTGTTCTATTTTTCATCTTTTGGTTGCTCTCGATTGACTTCTCTCCAATCTTTGTGCACTTTCCGATTTGTTGATGTAATTTTGCATGTTTTTTGCTTTATCATCAATAAATCTTTATCTTTGCTGTTAAAAAAAAAGAAAAGGAAAATGGACTTCAATCTAGGAAACTAATTCTTTGTGGTGTGAGATGGCTACACTCATATTAATAACATTAGAGGATTGATACAATCTCAATATACTTTTAGATGTAGAAATGGTTCAATGGCCAGGTGTCCTGTTGGAAAACACAGTAAAAATCTTCATATACATCTTTATAGTGGTATACATTTTGGTTATACAAATAATTAATGGAAAATGCTAACGACTGCCCATAGGGTTGTCATTAATGTTGGTAGATGCGTAAAAAGTGTATTGAAATTGGTAAAAGTGTATAGAAATATGTAAAAGTGTTTAGAAATGTGTAAAAATTATCTTGAAAATCAAACTTTTGTCTTTTTGCTTCACTAACAGTCTATCAACACAAATTATTCTCTTAGAAATTGAATTATTAATCGTCCACCAAAATACCAAATTTAAAACTTATTAATTATTGAAGTTTATGAACTTATTAGGTAATTATTAAAAGGTTAACCGTGCTTATTAGGTATATAATTTCTTTATGTCAGTAGCTTTAGGGGAATTGAGTTCTATCCTTTTTTGTATTTTTCTTTCATGATCTTGTCAATTGACCTTGCTTCGGGTCTTTGTCATTTTTGTAAAGCTATGGTTATAATTTTTGCATCATATGAAGGTAATCTTTTATTTTTTCGGAGGCCAAGCAAGTGCCACAATCTCTACATTACAAGAATCGGCAATTATGTTTTGAAGTTTGATTCATTCTTAGTTTTATAAATAGGATGTGGTATTAATTGTTAGTTATATTTATTTACTAATTTGGCTTGCATTATGCAGAAATCCAATATTTCTGGCTTGAAAGTGCTCTTATTATTTCTTAATAATTTGGCAGGTCCATGAGAAGGATGTAATTGGTATCACACATCACTCCCACAGAAACCTTGTCGCGACATATAGCGAAGACTGCACGATGAAATTGTGGAAGCTTCCTCAGTGGTTGGTGTTTCTGCTGTTAGTCTAAAATGCAATTTAGGTTGCCATTCCTCGAATTTATGTGCTATGTTATTGCCTATTGGGAAATTGGAAAGTAAGAAAATATTTATTGTGCTGAAGGGCCCACTTCAGGTGAATTGCAAATTTTAGGTCATTTAAAGGGAATGGAGCTTTGATAGTTAACTATGCCCGAATAAGTTCATGTTAGGTCTTCAATAACTCATCATTTGTAAGATATGCTACATAGAGAAGTAATTAGTGTCTGATAGAACTGCTCAACCTCCAATTAGCAATCATTGAATTTTATTTGTGTTGGAGTAGGATTTGACAATGACACAGGTATTTAACTTTTTTGCTTATCTTACTGGCAGGGTTGTTATGGCTGTTAGCTTATTAATCATCGTGTATTGAAATTTGCAGGTACAACAACAGGTACAGTTTTATTATGCCAGCTAGTTGTCTTAATACGATGTACATGTTTATAGGATTTAATTGATTTTTGCAAAGATACGGGTTTGCAATCCAATGTTGCTGCCATTATCATGCTTCTCTGATAAATTTTCCAATTCTGTTTCTTTATTAGGTGCCTTACATCACTACTGCTTTGATGGATGCGAAGCTTGGCACAAAAGGGCGCAAGGATCTTTTTGATTGGCTATCAAGGCAACTTAGTGGATTAAAACTTAGAATATGAATTATGTATTGTGTTGAATAGTTAATGAATTAAAACTTAGTGGATCTTTTTGATTGGCTATCAAGGCAACTTAATGTATTGTGTTGAATATGAATTGAAAACTTAGAATAGTTGTATTGTGTCGAATGTTAATAATTCAGTTAATTTGAATGATGCTTTAAAATTATAAGTTTATTATGGATTGATTGAATTATAACATCATTACAGGTGTATTGTTTTCCTGCTTTGATGACCAATTTATTAGTCGCGACATCCAAAATTATTTTTTTTCGCAAAAAATGACAATTGCCGACCAAGAGTTTTGGTCGCAAAAAATACATGTATTGCCGACCAAAACAGTTCTTGGTCGTGGAATCTCACTTTTGCCGACCAAAAGTTTTGGTCGCGAAAAGACACAAATGGCGACCAATTTTTTTGGTCGCGAAATGTGATAAATGGCGACCAAAAAATTTGGTCGCAAAATGTAATAATTGGCGACCAAACTTTTTGGTCGCCAAATGTGACAATTGGCGACTAAGAAATTTGGTCGGGAAAATATCACTTTTCGCGACCAAAGTGTTTTGGCGACAAAATAAATTAGTCGCGGTAATTAAATATTTAGCGACCAAAAATTTAGTCGGCAAAATCCAACTTTTGCCGACCAACCATAATTTTGGTCGCGAATTACTTTTGCCGACCCTCAATTGGCGACCAAAGTAGCGACCAAAAAATTTGGTCGCGGATAACTTTTGCCGACCAAAAATAGACTTTTAGCGACCAATTTTTTTGTTGCCAAAAGTGTTAATTCTTGTAGTGAAAAAATCACAAAGTGTTTTTAATGTTTATTTTCATTCTAACCATTATCAAGATGTGTTTTGAAGGTGATGATACTAGTAGACGATGCTGGAGAAGCATATCCTCGTATGGATCACTCACCATGGAATGGTTGCACATTGGCCGATTTTGTGTTGCCGTTTTTTCTCTTCATAGTAGGTGTCGCAATCGCATTTGCCCTCAAGGTATATATTGTTCATAATTTTTTTAAGATAAATTATACTTATCACTTTCATATATTTATCTCAAATTTTATTTTGATTATTACATCTTCAATTGTGACATTAAAAAACATGTGCTTTTGACAAAGTTACAATGTATCTATGAGCGATTGTCAATAAATTAAATGAAAATAAAATTTATGACTATCATATAACCCAATTGTATTATTTTAGTCATCCAAGTTTGTTTAAATATTTTTTTTTAGTTCTTGACTTTGATTTGATAGTTCAATTTTTAATTCACTTGTATAATTTAGACGGAAATTAAATTAGGGGATTTTGACTCAATCAAAATTGTAAGGACCAAATTAAAAAATTTAGACAGAGTGTCAGATATTGTCAAGATAGAAAAATATTAATCTAATGACAATGTTGAAGATAATAATCTAAATAGATTACATATTTGACTTATTTTGTATCTTTAATCTAAGTAGATTTGCATGTGAGCTTGTAGTAGAGTAAATTCCGTAGCGCCTACAATGATTAATATTTAGCATTTTGTTTATCTTATGTCTTCATTAATGTATTAATTCATGATATTTTGGAAACTTATTGAGCATTTTATGTAACACATATTACTCAATACTATGACATAACTATGTAGCCAAGTCAACTTTACTGTCCAATTCAACTTTGAACCAGGATGCTACTACAATCAAGTCAATGCCCAATTCTAATGGTTTGATTGGCATAGAGAACTAATACATGGATACAATCAAGAAGAAGAGGTGAGCATATGGTCTGGTGCAGTGTAAAAGTAACCATATCTTGGGGCCGCTACTCCAATACCCCGGACCAAAAACAAAAACAAAAATATGCAAAACAAGCTCATCATTCATCTATCTTATGATCTCATAAATTTGGCTTATAGACTAACCAAATATGCAATGAATTTTGATCTTGATGTTGCAGAAAATACCAATGGTGAAGGATGCAGTCAAGAAAATAATCATAAGGACATTAAAGCTTCTTTTTTGGGGAATTATCTTGCAAGGTATTGAAAACAATTGAATGAGTTTTAGGGATAAGTAGACTACAAACTAAAAGGCAAAAGGTGTCAACTATCAGTTTCTATTCAGGCCAAATTGATCGAGCGAGGACTAATTAGAAAATTTGCATGATGCAGGAGGATACTCTCATGCACCAGATGATCTGTCTTATGGAGTTGACATGAAGCAAATCCGATGGTGTGGCATCCTCCAGGTAACGCATATTCTTACCCGTCATTCTTTTCACAAAGGTTACAAATAGTTGCAACCTGAAAATGATTTCAAGTAGCCAATTAGTAAAGATTTTAAATATGTGACATCTAATATTTGTATTTTGATATCAGAATTTATTGATAAATCTTTCAAGCCCAAGATATGATTTTATGGATGTTCTATGGATTATGGAATGAATTAACAGTCAAAGTGAGCTTTCTCATTCTGAATTGTCATCCGGCCTTCGCAAGTTAGAAGGAAAATATAAAAATAAAATATAAACCCCCTTAATTTTACTTTCATTTCAATTGAAATCGTTATTACAAAATTGAAATTTGTTCAGAGTATTTGCAAATGGGTGAATTCTAAAATAAAGTAAATACTAATGTCAATACCGGTTTGTTGTGTGTGTAAACAGAGAATAGCATTAGTATACTTGGTTGTAGCTCTAATAGAGACCTTCACCACCAAGCTCAGACCGACTGTCCTAGATCCCGGTCATTTCTCCATTTTCACTGCTTATAAATGGCAGTGGTAAGTGAAACACAAACTCTATTGAAACACAACGATGTCACATTCAAGGTTCTAAACTTTGCTTTGATTGTTCTAGGTTAGGAGGCTTTGTTGTGTTCCTCATTTACATTGTTAATGTAAATTGTAAATGTAAATTGTAAACCACCTACTCTACCAACCACCTCCACTTCACCTACTCCACCTACCACCTCCACTACACCACTCCACCTTCACTTCACATCTCCTATATAATGTACATACAATACACAACATTAAATATCAATCTATCAATAATACATCAGTTTTAACATGGTATCAGAGCTATAAGATTTAGGCCTATATTCCTTTCTTTCCGGCGGGCAGCCGGCCGGCAACCATGCCTTCGCTGCCCGCTGGAGTTTTTCAACAAAGTATGGCTCTATCCCACGCTTACTTCCATCAAACACAGAAGTCCCAATTGCCACGGATAGCCCAACACAACCCCATAACCACCTCTGCCTCTGGGTTTTTCTCCTTTGTCGCTGCCTCTGTGCAACCTCCATTACTTCCTGGTTCCTCTGGGACATTTCACGATTAACAGCTTCATATTTTGCAGCCTTTCGTTTCTCAATCTCCTCGAGAAGACCGAGTCTTATGGCATGCAGCTCCAATTCAATTCTTGGTCCATAAGAAGAAAAAAAAAATTTGAAGTAGATCCATCAGTGGAGAAATCTTCACTGGCATCAAAGAATTCGCCTTGATTAGACACAAAGCTCGGACACCCACCTTGCTTCCCAAAATCATCAACCCCAGCAGAGCTACCAACACTCACCGACTCACATCGAGGATCGAAGAAATCATCCACCACCGCCACCACAGAACCTCCATCTCTGTCCTCACCACCAGTCTCCATACCACAAACACCATCATCCACGAGTTCTTCAACAACAACAACAACATCACCATTCGAATTCGAATCGGTCTCACCATCTGGTGGAGACTTGAGCTGCGGAGTCTCATCAAATCCGCCGGCACGATGAGCGACGGCGTCTCCGCCGCGCCGCTTGTGGTTGACGACGTAAGGAGAGGGCGAGCGGGGAAAGGAAGAGTCGGGGATCGGAGCTGGTGCTGGAGTTGTATACAGAGCCGGTGATATGTATATGTGATTCGGGGTTTGAGTCCTCTTCTTCTCCTCCGAGCCCTCCGGGCTAAGTACGGTCCCACCGTGCCCTCGTCCCGCCAGACTACCTCGACTTAGAGAGCTCAAGCAACATCTTTCTCTCTCTATACATCATTCTATCAACTCAGGGACCCAGTTTTTTTATTTTTTGAATCAAGCCACCACATTACCCAAAACTAATTTTTTTATTCATTTTATTATCATTATCATCCTCCTCATCATGTCCCCCACTTTCTCTCTCTCATTTTTTTCACTTTCCCACCCACCGGGCACATGCTTTCGCCATTCATCTATTATTATTATTATTATTTAATAATAATAAAAAAACAAAAAAAAACAAAAAAACAAAAATACCAAACCCATTGCAGGTTTTAACAAAACCGTGGCTCAAGAAACCTACGCGAACCAATCTCCTTTTTCCCTCACTCTCTCGTTTTTTATTTCAAATATATTAATATTATTTCTTTCTTTATTTATTTTTCTTTCACCTTAAACAAAAACAAAACAAAACAAAACAACTCATTTTATTTCTGACAGGGATCCACCCCGATCACAGTTCTACACCAAAACACCCACAAAAAAAAAACAAAACAAAACAAAACAAAACAAAACAAAAAAAAAAAAAAAAAAAAAAAAAAAAAACCACCACCAACAACAACAACACAAGATTTGTTTTCTTTTCTGTAGACGGCCACCCACCGACCTCACTTCTTCGCCTCTTCCGCCGGTCTTTTCTTCTTGCCTCCGTCCTGGGCGGCCCTTGACGGTGCTGCCTCCGTGTTTCCCACGCCACCGAGCACGTTCACTCCCCCCTGCTCCTCCACCACAGCATATGGTGGACCTCCAAATCGGAACATCACGGTGGCCTTCCGCTTCAGCTCCTTGTTTTCCGCCTTTAGCACACTTGTCTCTGCTCGCGCATCCTTATACATGCGTTGGAGTAGAGCCAGTTGGGCGTTTAACTGCTGCACCTCATTTGTCCTACTCTGCAGCCGGTGCGACAAGTTTGTGACCGCAGTCATGGTCTCCACACATGACTTCAATGTATACTGATTGGCCTCAATATCAGTTTGTACCGCCATTTTTTGCTCCACAGACCGCATCGGAAAGTTCAACGGAGCAAAACCGGAGGTGTTTGGTTGAGGTTCACTGGCCACCGCACCAGTTATCTCTCTTGTTGCCTCGTTGAGGTCGGGAAAGAGAGTGAGCAGACCACGGGACGACGAAGCCATTTTCTGGGCAACAGAGTGTTACAGAATCTCTTTCTCAACAACGGAAGAGTTTTTTCAAAGGATTTTCGCAGGTTTTTTGTCTCAGCCTCTGCCTCAGCCTCAGCCTCAGCCTCCGTCTTGGTTAAATAGCCAAGGCAGACACGCGGATCATGCGCCGCTCGGCGCTCGACGACAAACTGGGCACGCCTTTTGATGGCACGCCTTTTGAAAGATTGGGCACACCTTTTGAGGGCACGACTTTTGAGGGCTCGATATCTATATCCATGTATATCTTTTGGGCAGCCTATATACACACTCATACAGTGTCTTCTACACCGGTCAGCTTTATCAATCCCTTTGTTTCAACCTCAAATAGGTTTCTATCTTCACACCTATTTGAGTTTGAGGGGGGGTTATACACAGTATCATGTATAAGTCGCCCATGGCGCACTCCCTAAGTCGCCCCCTTGGTGCACCACCACAATTTTCTACAACGGTCCGACATGACCCCGTAAACTGTCCCGACATTGATTCCGGTCAGCTTCTACATCGATCTGACATGACCCCATAAACTGTCTTCTACATCGGTCTGACACGACCACACAGTGTCTGCTACAACGGTCCGACATGACCCCGTAAACTGTCTTCTACACCGGTCTGACACGACCACACAGTGTCTGCTACATCGGTCCGACATGACCTCGTAAACTGTCCTGCTACAACGGTCCGACACGACCATACCATGTCTTCTACAACGATCTGACACGACCATACAGTGTCTCCTATCCCATTTTTAATTTTTTTTATCGCACAAATTTGGACCTTTTTACATGAGATTCGATCAGATATGAAATATCCAATTGTACCTAAAACCAAATAAAGAAAGCAAAGCACAAACAGCAAATACAAATTAGGTAAAAAAATCCAAACAAACAAAAAGTCAATCCCCACTGCAATCTTTCCTCTTTTTTTTTTTTCTTTTTTTTTTCCTTTTTAATTTTTTATTCTATTACATTTATAGATACCAAATAAAATAAAATTATAAAAAAAAAAAAAAAAACACTAGTGTAACGACGGCGGTGATGGTGGATGAGGAGGAGCATATTCGCATCAAAACATGGTTGGTTCGCATCAATCAAACAAGTTGGTTGTCTTTTGATTATTTTTTTAATAAATAAACCATGGTTGGTTTGCTTTGATTGAAGCCATTGATGAGATGATCTTGATCAGCTAGAAGATTGACGCACCGAACAAGCCACCACTTGTGCCCATTGTCTCAACCTCGTCTTCACCGTCTGAGGATTATCACCGGGATCGAATATGGAGTGGTTACCAACGGAAGATGACGGCGAGTCACACTCGGACGCCGTCGTGGAGGACTTCGAATTCTCATAAAACTGCTTATTAACAGTGTAATAGAGCCCTAAAGCAGGCAAAGTATCGGACAACCGTTGATCGATCTCCGGCGATTCGAACCCGAACCCTAGTTCAATACACGCCTTTAGCTCATCGAGGTCCTCGTCGGTGACGCTCTTGCTCCGCCGTATGCGGCTGTCGTGGTTTCCCTTCCGCCTCAGCCACGCCTCGTCGCGGTAGGCGTCCGGAGACCACGATTTCTGTTAAAATTGATGTATTATTGATTGATGTATGTTGTATATTACAACTATATATTACAAATGGTGGTGAGGGGCTCCTTATATAGGAGATGTAGTGGAGTAGGTGGTAGTGGTAGTGGTAGGTGGTAGGTGGAGTGGGTTAGGTTTAGTGGAGTAGGTTTAACATACATGATCACAACATATGCGCTATACGTGCCAGATTGGAGTTTCATGGTGCGCCAAGATCAAGGAACAGAGACATACACGGTATGCAACAAATAAATTATAAAGATTATGCCAAACTCACACATGCAGCGCAATGAAACTGATATTGTTCTGTTTTCCAGGTAAAATGTGGGATGAGAGGACACTTGGGACCTACTTGCAATGCTGTTGGTTATGTGGATCAACAAGTTTGGGGCATCAATCATCTCTACATGCAACCCGTCTGGATTCGCTTAAAGGTTAGGTCCAATATCAATTTTTCCTAATATGCTAATGATTAAGTCACCAATATTTTGGTGCTTTTCGATGATCTTGTAAGCTTGCACATTCAGTTCTCCTGATACTGGCCCACTTCGGGCAGATGCTCCAAATTGGTGTCGCGCTCCATTTGAACCGGAAGGCTTGTTGAGGTTTGTTGATCCATGAATAGAAATGAGAACAACAATATAGTTTTTTTTCTTTTTCTTTTTTCGAAAATGATGACTATGAGATAAACTTGGATTTTTTTTTCTTCTACTTTTGCTTAGTTCGATCTCAGCTATCATGTCAGGCATCATTGGCATCCATTATGGGCACATCTTGATACATTTTAAGGTTAGTTACAATCTTTTAGTTGCAAGTATCAATCATTAGTGAGGGCGAAACTTAAAATTCATGAAGATTGATGTAAGTGGGAATGTTTTGTAGGGTCACTCTGAGAGGTTCAAGCAATGGGTCTCAATGGGGCTTGGTTTACTTATTGTAGGCATCATTCTTCATTTTACAGATGGTGAGTCTCATGAAACTCATCTAGAAATGGTTTACAAAACAACAATGTTCCGGTGCTCGAAAAATTAACTAGATAAGTTGTCAAAAATTAAGTGTGGACCAAATTCATTCTGGATGTAGTCCACTAGGGGTGGGCAGCGAATATACTAATCCGCCAAAACCGACTGAACCGAACCAATCCGTCGCATTTTGGATGGATGCGTGATGACGAGCGGACGATTGCGAATTGATTTTCTCCAATCTGCCAATCTGGCAGACGGATGGCGGATTTGAGATTCCTTTGGCCGCAACCGAACCGCCAAACTGCGAACACCCCTAGTAATTTATAAGACTTTGTGTTTTCAGTTTGTTTAAATATTCTGTTTGTGTTTTCAATTAAAAAAGAGTTTAAATATTCTGTTGAAAAAAAGTTTTCAACTTGAATATTTTTTTTGAATTGAAAAAAATAAACGTATTATTTATTTATATTTTTTGGTTTTTAAATCTATCTCTAAAAATAATAAATAGAAAATATGATATATGCTGGTTGGTTTTTGTTTTAAAAAACAGATATAGATGTAACAATACAAAGACATACAATCTCTACTACTACTATGTTCATGGTTTTGGTGATTTGAATTGTTTTTATATTTTAAGAACCACAGATTGTAATACTTTATGTAGATGAGACATGCTGTGCTTGTAGTATGTGGATAAGGCATGCAGTGATTGTGATATTCTAAAGTTTTAAACTTTCATACTTTGGATGAGGCATGCAGTGATTGTAATATTTTTTTAAGTCATTAACTGTAATACTTTTTTTTTTCTTTTTTCTTTTTTTGAGGAAGTGCACAAGTTGAATTATGTTGAAAATTTATAAAATTTTAAACCGCCAATCGATTCGTATCCATCCGCCAAACAGTCAATCCGCTCAATCCATATCCGCCGGATTGGCGAATGGATGCGGATTGATTTTCTCCAATCCGCCAATCTGACGGACGGATGGCGGATTGGAGGTTCCGTGGCCGCAACCGACCCGTACCCACCCCTATAGTCCACATCCTATTAAATTTGAATCTACACCATACACTTTGACTCCATCTGGTTTACTTTTCAAATCATAACTTCGCAGCCCAAAACCCAAAAACCTATTTGGTTTTGGGTTTTCAAACCTATATTCAACTCAACTATTTGAAAACTCTTTTCAAAATTCATAACCAAATAAGTTTTAAATTTGTTCTTATTTGGTTTGTATTTTGAGTTATTATGTCAAAATTAATTTTTTGAAGAGAGTTTAGAAAATTTAAAATTTTGTTTGATTGTATATTTTGAAAATAGTTTTAGAGTTTTTGATGATTTGATATTTTTTTTATAGTTGAATAGACAGGTATAAGAGAAAAAGTGATTGAAATAGTTTTGGATGATTGAATGTTTTTCTTAAAAAAAAATCTAAATATTAGCCAAATAATTTGTTATGTTTTAGATATGTATGAGCGATCCAAAAAATATACGTAAATAGTAAACAAAATGTGAAAAAATGAAAAACAAATGTAATAAATATGAAACTTATAAATTTATGTAGATTGAGTAGATATAAATCAAAAAAGCAGCTTTAAAATTTTAAAAATGTTCTTATGAACTAATATATACATATGAAACTCTACCCTATAAATTATATTAGATCTATGTAAAAGATTACGTACGTAAAAGAAGTAAACAAAATAAAAATAAAATTGACTATAATATTATAAAAAGTTTTGACTACAAGACAAAAAAAAAAAAAAAAATACAAGACCCAAAACAACTCTAATTAAAAACTAATTTTGAGAATACCTAATCAAATAAGTTTTCAATTTACAAATTTTTAAAAACTACTTTCAAAATACACAATTCAAAATTTATTTTCAAAACCTATAACTAAACAAGTTTTAAATTTTCACAAGTCTTTTTCAGAAACTTATCTTTCAATATGAATTTCAAAACTAAACCAAATGGATTTTCGCCACTTTTCGGACTACTTTTTCTAGCTATGTAAAGTTTTCCTTTACATAAACTAACAGGAAATGCTAAACTATCCTAATTTACTATAAAAACGATGTGACAAGTAAATTATGATCAAAATGGAGGGCATCATGTTTTGAAAAAAAGATACCACAATCTGCCACATCATTCTATATAATAGTTCTGTATATATTTTTTATGTTTGTATATAATAACTCCAAACTAATTTATCGTAATAACTTAGTACAACAACCTTAACCATCATTTACTTGAAACAAGATCAACTTAATGTTTGTTTTTTTTCTCTGGTTTGTAGCTATTCCTCTAAACAAACAACTGTACAGCTTCAGCTATGTCTGTTTCACAGCTGGTGCAGCAGGAATTGTATTCTCTATATTGTACATACTGGTAATTAGATCGAATCTTCCCTATCCGCTTCTAGTATTAGACAGAAAAAAACAAGGAATAATCTAAACCTGTTCTGATAAATATGAACAGATTGATGTGTGGGGACTGAGGACTCCATTCTTATTCCTGGAATGGATAGGAATGAATGCAATGCTGGTGTTTGTGATGGCAGCACAAGGTATCTTTGCAGCATTCATAAATGGATGGTATTACAAGACTCCAAACAATTCACTAGTAAGTAATGACAGTTTTTTTTTTTTTTTTGGTCTTAATTTTTTTTATCATCTAATGGTGTGGAAAAAATTGAAATGATCAGGTCCATTGGATTCAAAAGCATGTCTTTGTTGATGTTTGGAACTCTCAGAGAGTTGGGACATTATTATATGTGATTTTTGCTGAAATTACCTTCTGGGGAGTGGTTGCTGGTGTCCTACACAAATTGGGTATATATTGGAAACTGTGAGAAGCAACAAAAAAAATAAATAAATAAAAAATAAGTGATCCTTGCACGAGATTCCTGCTAAAGTAGGGATGGTTAAGAAAAAATATATGCAGTCCTTCATTTCTGAAGAAACTATTTTTGTGATTTGAACCCACGCTACCAAAGATGCTAATGGAAACCCTTGACATTGGGCTCAGCCGCCATAAAATTGGGAGGTTAAAAAAAAAGTAAGAAAGTAAATGGAGGACTATGCACTTTTTTGTTTCAGTCATTATTTGTGTTTCAATTTAGCCAAGCATTCCTCAATGCTCATTCTAGTTGTCAAAATGACATTGTAGAAAGAGAAGATGTATTTAACCTTATTGCCTAAGGAAGAATATGTGATCAAGGAATATAAGATTTTCAATTGCAAGCTTAAACTATACATGGCATCTTCTTGATTGTTTCACGGCCATTCCGCTCTGTCAATCGCTATATGATTAGTAAAATTAAATTCAAATAAATTTATATCATTTGTAATTACAACCTCCAATGTTAATTTTAAGACTTCTACCCCCTTCACATTTTTGTAAACAGTGATTATATCACTCTTTTTTACCATTACATTTGCATGGACATTTTGTACAGAAATCTTGTGACATATTTTTTGACTCCATGATGTCATGTTTGGTTACAGATTGGCCAAAACTGTTTGAGAAAGTTTTGATTTCTTAATTTATTTTGTACTTTACAACATCACTCAATGGTTAATTAGCTGGATTACAAAGAGAAAAAGTTGTAAGAAACCCCACAAAACACTTTACACGTTTGAAAGTTAATGCTGATCAAATTCAATGTCACAGAGATGGGGGCTCCACTGAAATTATGTCAAAATCTGACTCCTTTGGATAGTAATATGTTGACAGATATATATATATATATATATACATATAAATATGTGGGTAATGAAAAAGACAATGGATACATATATGGAACATGTTAATACAAAAACAACTGCAATTATTAGGCCGATATGAATGAAGATGAGAAGCAAGAACCAACAACGTTCAAATCATTGTTGAGTCATCAATTTTATATATATCTAGTTATTCAACATTTTTTTCCATGTTCGATCCTATTTTGGCATATGTAGTTACCAATTATTTTTAAAAATTAAATTGACAGTCAAATATGGTTTACTTTGACTAGGTTTTTGTCATATCTGCATAAAGAAGATAAGAGGGGACAAGCCAATATAATTGAAAAAGTAAAAAAAAAGAAATACAAATGGTTTATTAAACAAGTCCTGCCAAGTTGTCTTGGTAGGAAAAGTATCACTCCCGACTCTTGATGGGAAAGTTCTATGATATACATATATCCTCAAAAATTACTACTCATTGGAAGGGTTACGACACAATTTGATTGTCGACGACAATGTGAAACTCAATGTTGTTAGAAAATCATATTTTGTCACAATCCAACTACAGTTAATTCTAATTTCCACCACATTATGTCAAGTTTTCAAGGAGTGCATTATGAAAATGCGCATCACATTTTGACCCTCTTGATAGGGACAAATTTTGAGAGTGAACGTGGGTAGTGAAGTAGTCATGGCACGACTAGGTGCACATACACTTATTACCCAAGAAAATTACTGGACATCCAAAGCCAAGCTCCACCAGCATCATACCAATACTGCTTCTATATAGGTCCGAAGGAAGCAACCATATATGCATGCTTAGTTGGCGCTATAAGACTATTTTGATTAATTACTCAATACTTTTAATTAGAGAATCCCATGAATGGAGTGATTCACGGGATTGATTGGAAGAATCATGTCATTGTAATTTGTTGGAATAATTTGACTCCATAAAACCGGGGAAAATAGTTAGGTAGGAGAGCATGGTTTTAATCTAAATAACATAGCTATAACATCCATACAAGGGTACACCATGTAGCTCTTCTCCTCTACAGATTTCATATACACAATGACGGGAGTGCCTCAACTCTCCTCTCATCTCCTCACTACCAACTCTACTTCATCTTTTTTACTAGAATATCATACAGCTCAGCTTTTTCACAACATACCTCCTTATTTACATCTAGTACATATTTAACCTGATTGAAGATTGCTGTTCAGTGATGCAAGGAAGCTTGTTGCAAATATGCAATCCGAACGAAACGGTATATCGTCAGACATATTCACTCCCACCCCATTAACATCTTCCAGACTGCTTCCTCAATCTGGTTCCTTGGAACAAACAAGCCCTCCCCTTCATCGAGTAAAACTCTGTACACTTCCCATTCGCGATCCCCAATCATGTGCCTCCCAATCTCAGCCTGCAAATGGAATTGGACCAATTTGGAATGAGAAAAAGAGCAAAAACAAAAAACAAATTATAGAAGACTCTCAAAAACCCATTAGAGAAGGACAATGATGTATCATAACAGAATGAAGCTCATCTACTCCCTTCTATGCCCCCTTCAAGGAGACAGAGGAATGGTACATTGAAGGGGACAGACAATCTGTATTCATCATAAAACATTGTAAAGGAAACAATTCTGGCCATGAACTCTAACACTGCACATCAAAGAGATGAGGGAGAATCCATATGGGTGGAAGAAATAATCCCATTTTGAGCTACTATATGTAGTATGGAGATCAGGAAATACCGAAAAAATGCCAGTGTTGAGCATCTTGAGAGCAAGGGTGATGTCGTGGAAAACAAGAGGCCGGCCCTTGCCAGATAACTCAACGGGATTTGCTACCAGAAGTTCTGTATCAGGACCCCGGCTCACCAGAGCTACTCTAATAGGACACAGTAGTTCCATCCGAATACGCAAAAGCAATGCTTTCTGCTTGCTAGGGTCAACTATCTTCTTCCCATCTGCTTGCATGATGAACAAGTCCAATTCACAATTTCTATTCTCTTTTGTGGTGAATCGCCCATAAGAAATCTGGTAAACATAACGGGATATTAATGTTAAAAACACAAATCCAGTACAAGTCATAGCACTTTGCAATATTAAAACATATAAAGCAAAGCAGCCAATAAAGAAATGGTGACTGAACAAGCATGCTATATTATGAACAACATTAGAATAATTTTATTGTAAAAAAAAAAAAAAAAAAAAAACTAGTAGATCAATCCAAATTATCTACCTGGATATTGTAATCCTTTAAAGTTCTCATAATATCGTAGAGTAGACCTTTGTGATCTTTACAGACAATTTGGACAAGCGTGTGAGCAGGACTGAGAGCATTATCCATAGTGATAGATACACTGTTGGAGGTGAGAGATCCACTTTGGTGTTCATCTACGTCTAACTTAAACTTGTCGTCTGTGATTGCAGGAGGAAGAAATGAGGGCCCTTGTGAACATGCGGTAATTTCAGGGCCAACCATTTCTATTTCACAACTAATCATGGCATCCCCTAAAACATCTTTTAAATGGTCGTGTGTATCGTCCTGTCTCTTCTTGGTATGCATAAGTTCCCTGACAACATTGAAAGAAACATAAGGTCACAAACATAAGGTCACAAAGGGGATTCACATCAACTACAACGACTTAGATAATTATAACTTAACGGCATTATCAAAACTTAATTATATAATACAATAAACGGATGCTCTCCACCTTGGGGTTTAAAATTTTGATACAATTTATGATGTCCCACGACTGCAAACAAACAAATGGGAAAAACGAAAACAATTATTTACAAATAGTCTTAATTTAAGTCAATCAACCAGATTACTCCATGCATGACCATAGTTCAAAACCAAACTATTGCACATTCCCGGTTGCCTTGGTAACGAAATTTCACTAATAGAGAGGCATCAAACCATCATGTATCCTCACTATCCCTGTTTCAGTTTAGGATAAGGATAAATGGGACAAGATATCCATTTAAAAAATATGTGGATCCAACTCGTCCACAAGAAAGCTGCCATAAATTTTTATCATATTCCATGTAATCAACTCAATCCCACATAGTGAAGACAGTGTATAGTAGGAACATTGACATACGAGTTAAAAATCTCCCCATAAACACTTACCCAGGAAAAAATTAGAAATAATAGTACTTATTGTTAACTGAGCATGGACTGAGTCTAGATTGTAGAACCTGGTGTCTGTGATGAAAAATAAGTCCATCACTCTGCCATCCGGGGTAGTAGACACCTTCACTCTCTTTATTGTAAGCTCGAGATCGCAAAGAACAACCGTCACATCTGCCCAAAATTTTCTCCATAACTCAGTGACAGTTAAATTACTGATATGATGCTAGAATTTACAAAATCAATCAGCACACAAACAGAACAAAGGAACAAGGAAAAAATCAAAAATATTTAAATAAATAATCTGAAACAAAAAAAGAAAAGAAGGGAAAATCATGTAATTCCACAATGCTCCTTTGAAACCTAGGTAAAAGCCCTCAAAACTTTTATCTTTACAACAAGCAAGTCAGCTTCTCAGAAATCAAACAGCACATAAAGGAGGATAAAGAACAAAGATACTACAACATCAAAAATTCATGATTAGAAAACATGCTTAGATTTCAAATTCATCTGGACAAAAGACTAGCTACGAAATCATAGAACCAACAGGAGCATAAAGATCAGTTTAGTGGAACAAGCAATTCAATTAAAACCCAGCAAAAATTTCACAGATATAAGCAGTGGATACAAGAAAATTACCATGAAGAAGGCCTCTTCGATCGCGGCAACAGAACTTCAAGAGGAAAACATCAGGAGGCTTGGGGGGCTGCAATTCGGATCGGTAAAAGTAAATCCCAGAAGCTGAAGAACAAGAAGGGCATACCCCCATCATTCTCTTCTTCAACAAACTCCATCTGGTATTTGGTTTTCCAATGACCCAGAACACTATGTAGCACCATTTCCCGTCAGTAGACACATCTGCAACACACAATTAAGGAAGCAAATAAACAAAACTATCCAAAACCCACCACTTATTTGAGAAAACGCCAAAGAGAAAACTGCTTAGCACAATTCTACTGTTTCAGAAAATACCCATCAGAAAGAAAAATCATTTCCAACTAGCCAAACAGGTTGAAAACCAAATTAAGGGGAAAATTCACAAGAACCACAAATACCCATGGGTTAGTTCGCAAAACTGAGACAGACCCAAAACTTAATAGGAATTAAGGATTCATATGCAGAGAGAGAGAGAGAGAGAGAGAGAGCATACCAACTCTGACAATGCTTAAACCGAAGAAGAGGATGAGGCGGCAAAGATCACAACCCAAGCCAGTTTTGTCAGGGCAATTGACAGTGATCACACTTGGGTCTCCTTCTTTCTCAGACTGCCTCAAGATCACCACGTCGTCGTATAGAATCCCCATATCTTCGTCTTCTTCTTCTTCAAATCAAAACCAAACCCAAATCTTCAAACACAAAAAAGATCCGAACTTTTCTCTTTGCCACCACTCACTCTGTTTTTGGCTTCTTTCAAACACTCCTCTCCTTTCTTCACTCTGTTCTATGTAACCACAAAATAGTTGGAACAGAGTAAAAAAAAAAAACCCCAAAAATTTGGGATCTTTTGGGGGATTTTTTATTAACCGTTCTTTCTATCTCTCCTGTATATACAGCACAAATAGAGAGAGAGAGAGAGAGAGAGAGAGAGAGATGGGTGGTTCTTGTGAGTCAATTTGAGCTAGGTGTGGTGTAGTGTGGTGTTGGGGGAGGGGTGTAGTTGTAGTTGTTGTTTGGTGTGCTGTCGGTTTTGCGATGATTATTAAAAACTCCTTTTCTCTTTGCCGGCTTTGGAAGTCTTTATAAAAGACCAACCTATAAGAGTTCATCACTTTAAAATTAGAATTTTAATTGACTTTGGAGAGTGGTTTAGGATATTTTAAATAAATGTATTTTTTATTTTTTTTATAAAAAGATGTATAAATTTAAAGAGAAAATATTGATTGATGTGATTCAAAAAAGATAAAAAAATAAAAAATGTGAACTTATTTAGGGTTGATTTGGAATGTTCTAAAAAAGTGTTATTTTTGACTTATTGGCTTATATGGATTAGGTTTGAGTTGAGTTTGATGTGATGTGTTAGAGAGGTGATATGATTTAAATAAGATGATGTGACTTAAATAAGATAGTGACTTTTTAACTTTTATACTAACCTATCACTCGTGTTATGCACGGGATAATTATAGATATTTATATTTATTTTAGATTTTTTTTAATATATAAATTATGCTTTTAAGATTTTTTATAAAAATAATTTAACAATCTTATCACTAGCTATAGTGTGTGGGAGAAATTAAAAAGGGTACTGCAGTAATTATACACGAATTTTATCTATAATTATTTGTATGAGGTAATTTTAAATGCTAATTAGGGGATTGTATCAATAAATGCAAGTATGTGGAAAGGCACGTGGATTGAAAAAAGTTAATAAATGCTAATCAGGAAATTTTGACCAAATCAATAAATGCTGAGTTTTTTTTTTAAATAAAAAATTTAGAAAATTCAGATTGGGATATTAAAACTCCCACAGGCATTGGGGGTTAAAAACCCCATTTTGCTTAATATATAGTATAACTATAGATATAGATAATATAATATAGATAGATGTGTTGAAATTTTCAAGAATTTTGTTTATGCTGGTCTTTAATGCATTAAAGTTTAATTATTAGGGGGTTTTGACCAAATCTCCCAAAAGGCATAGGGATTAGGAGAAATTAATAAATACTGAGGTTTTTTTTTTAAATCAAAAAAATAGAAAATTAGGATTGGAATATTGGAGCTCCCACAAGCCTTGGGGTTAAAAACCCCTTTTGCTTAATATATAGTATAGATAAATAGATAGATAGATAGATAGATAGATATATCTTTTTATTTTTATTTTTATTTTTATTTTTGTGTGGTTTCTATGGATTTTTTTTTTAATTTATTTAAGATGGAGTTGTGGGTATCTTTTTTTTTAAATTTAATTTATCTGTGATTTCCATTTGTTTTTAATTATTATTATTTAGGTAAGTTATGATATGAGTTAGATATATGATAGATATGTGAGTTTTATTGATTTAAAGTTTATTTAGATAACTGTAAAAAAAAATAGTTTTTTAATTTTTTTTTGTTATGTTATAATATAATATATAAAATATTGGTAGATATCTACAACTTTAATAAAAAATATTATCTGATTTTTTGGGGAAGAGAAAAATAATGCAAGTTTTAATATTTTTTTTTTTAAATTTGTGAGAGAGATTAGGAGGGAGAGATTATGAAATATTTTTGTTATTAAATAAATAAATCAGTCAATAGTTTTTTTTAATCTATTTTGTAAATTAAAAATCAATAATTTTGGAAAATTGATTAATTTTTCTTATTAAGTGATTTAAAATTTTGATAGATATACATAAAAAATATATATATAATTATATTATTAAATCATAATTAAATTTAAATGTTATATATTTTTGAGATTTATAGCTAAATTCTTATCTTTTTTTATTTTTGTATGTAACCATAGTGTATGGGAGAAATTGAAAAGGGTATTGCAATAATTATGAGAGAAGTCAAAAGGGATTGTGGGTTGGGAGATGTTAATAAATGCTGAGGTTTTTTTTTTTTTAAATCAAAAATTTAGAAAATTAGGATTAGGAGATTGGAGCTCCCACAGGCTTTGGGTTAAAAATCCCCTTTTACTTAATATATAGTATAGATTATTTAATTTATGTCAAACCAACCCTTAGTCTTCCCAAACCAAGCCTTAATGTTTTAATTAAGTTTTAATGTGATACAAAATAAAAATAAAAAATAAAAATAAATAAGACTAAAATAGCACATCAAATTAAGATTTACTTCCCATTAAAGTTATTAAAATTCTTATATTAAAGCTCAAAAGCCTTTTTTTTTTTCTTTTTTTTCTTTTTTAAACCAATACGTCTGCTTTTGCGTGGGAAGATTTTCCGGCTTCTTTCCTTCCCATTTTCCCACTAATTTTTTTTACGGCGTGACTAGTCCTACACAGCGGCTTACGAGTTCCATTCCACCTCCTCTCCCTCATTTTCTCTCATTTTTAATTTCTCATTTCTCGTTTCATTTTCTCTTCTCATCTCAATGTCACCAACACCACATTAATAAAGGAGTAATGTTAGAAATCCCAAATATTCTATCAAAAATTTTATCAAATGTCTCACATAGATGTGGGACTCATACAATGTGGGTCCCATGTGGGTCTCACACCCATGTGAGACATTTGGTAAAACTTTTGGTAAAATTTTTAAAGTCTCTAACATTTTTGTTAATAAATAAGATAATTTTATGATAATAAATAGGGTGTTTATTTATGATTAAATTATATATATATATATATATGTATCTATGTTTATGTTTATTTAAAATGTTGTTAAATAAAAACTTAAGCTGAAGTAGTTTGATGATTAATTTTTACAATAATAAATTAAGATATTTAGGTTAATTTAATTATATATATAATATATATGTTTAATTTAAAATGTTATTAACTAAGAAATTTAGATTAAAACCAAAAAAAAAAGGTAAAACAAAGTTAGCTTCGTCTTCTTATATTAAAATTTAACTTTGACTAATTTTTTTTCTCTTTCTTACTCTCAAAATAAGCATGCGAGATACATTCTCTGCTAGTTTGGATGAAAAATGTAACTGTAGCATTTTAATCTAAAATTACATAGGAGGTATGTTACTATGTGACTATTTTTAAAAGGTACAGGGAGCTAAAGTGCTATTGGGTCATACTACTTGGGAGGCATGTGGCTATTTTCAAAAGATATAAGGAGTTAAAATGTCATTGGGTCATACCACAAGAGAGAAATGAATTTTACCCTTTCTTTTTTGATAAATTAAACCAAAAATGATACATCCCTCTAATTTAGAAGCTCTATAACTTTGCAATGAAAAAAAAAAATCACATCATTATGGGGCCCACACACACCATTAGAGCTCTCTAGAGCTCTTCTTTTAGAGCTTCCAATCTTTTTTCAAATTAAACTGGGAAAATGAGTGAGAGCACTAATTAGTGCTATCACTAATGATATGGCAGTGGGCCTCACCATAAATGATTTGATGTTTTGGCCTTGGTGTTGTATTTTTTTTCTTTTTTTATTGAGTGACATGTCATTAGTGGTCTTTTTAGAGTTCCAAAATTAGTAGTCTCTATCATTGTTGATTAAACTGACATCTCCTGAAATTTGAAAAAAATAAGTAGACTCTCATAATTATATTTTAAAATAAAATTAAATGCAATAGTTCCCCCCCCCCCCTTTGTTCATATGACAAATTAAATAATTTAATAACATTGGCCCAATACTATGTGAGATCACATATTTGTGTTGATCCCTTGCAACAATGACAAAGTAAAAATTAAGGCAATAATGCCAAAACGTTGGGGAAATTTTTGTTGAAAACAAAGTGCCACATGGAATCAAGAGAATGGCAATGTTTCAACTCACGATTGCAATTGTTGATAAGCAAAATCATAATATCATTGAACAGTTGAAAGAAAATATGACATGAAATATATATTGGTTTTGAGGAAGAGGTACAAAACATGTGTTCCACGCTGTTTTAACAAATCTATTTTATGTATTATGATATGATTGATAAGGTGGGGTGTTATTGTCTTTAAATATGTTTTTGAAAAAAAACCCCTTACCCTTCTTTTCAACTTTAGGTACTGTTGCGCTTTGTTGAACACCCTTAAAATAATTCCTCATTTTTAACTCACAGTAAATCAAATAAAGAAAATTCCTAACTAGTGGGGTTTCTATCCCAAAAAAAAAATTTAATATTATTTTCTCGTTTTAAAGCAAAAAAATTCATCATTGGATTTATAATATCAAAAACATTATTGCCACCTCAATCTAAATGAAATTTTATACAAAAAAAATATGTTTGTATAAAAAATCTTGAGTATATTTACTCTCTTTTGGTAGTGTCTCAAAATTTTTGTGAGATCGCTGAATATCAAAATGATGACTTATCTTGCTAGGCCTTTGAAAAATTAAGACTTTCAACAATAAGCAACGACGGATTCAATGATTTAATGATTGATCCACGCTACTCTCTTTGACCCATGTTGAACTTTAACTAAAGCAATTGTATCACTTGCATATAAAAACTTGCACAAAAGAGAGACAAAGGTTCGGCTCACAACCTTCATTGTTAGACATTTCAATGCCATTTTATTTGGTCACCGCCAGCCAGACATTTTTAGCAAAGCAAAACTTGAAATGTATCTCAAATTGTCTAAACAACAATGTTAGGTATTCAAAAAACTTATTGAGAAAAATATCTAGAAAAAATATTACATGATTGAAATACATTTTAAATGTAGATCTTACGATGTAAAATTAAATTCAGGCACACATAAATATTTTGTAAATTTCAATTTTTCTTGTTTCCAAACTTTTGTGCTGTTTAAATGATAAAACGTGATATTGGCCCAAGGGTAGCATCTGTTGTTCTACTTTGATAATAAGACATGACTAATCCTAAAAATGGCTTATCAAATATGGAACTGTTTTGCATTTCCTTTTTTGCAACTTTACATGAGGAGAAAAAGGAGTTGCACAACTATGCCTAATGAAATCCAGCCCATCATCAACTCACACTACAAAAAAAATTAAAGTTTTAAAAATCAAAATTTAAGAATAAAATTATTTTTTAAGAATCAAATAATTTTGTTACGAAAAGTGTCGTCATTATATTTTTAGTAATAAAAATTAGACATTAGTGACGAATTATTATTCTTTAAGGACCAAATTTTGTCTCAAAAAATAAATCATTTTGAGACCAAATTACTCTGTCCTTAAAAGTCTATTTAGTGACTTTTTTAAAATTTTGTTGCTAAAAGCTTTATTTTTTACTTTTCAAGACAACCTTTTAGCAATTGTGCTCATGACGATAGAAATTGATTATTAAATGTCTTTTATAACAAAATTTTCACTTTTAGAGACCAAAACATTTGTCTCTAAAACTCTTATATATTATAGTGTCCGCCAAATCTTCTTATTTGTCAGCTTTAATTAAGTTTCTTTTAATGAATTTGATTGACATTTCGTGCTTACAGTCCCGTTAAATTTGACTTTTTATTAATTGATTGGGTAACATAATAACTTTAATTAAGTTTCTTTTAATGAATTTAATTGACATTTCGTGCTTGCAGCCCCGTTAAATTTGACTTTTTATTAATTGATTGGGTAACATAATAAGGTTAGAGGTGTAACTAGGAGAGTTGACCCCATATTCCTATTTTTTTCTCAACCCAACCAAAATATAAAGTGCTATAAGTTGCTTGATTTTTGTCACCATTTCATGTTAGCTCCTAATTATGGTTATCCTCATGGTAGAAGTAAGAAGCGACTCGAGTGCCAAGCGAATAATTTTTTGTCTAAGGCAACATTATTATTTATTTTAATATTATAAACATAAATTTGCAATCATACTAACAGATAAGAAAGTTTTAAATGATTACATTATTGGTTTAAATTTAAATATAGACACTATTTGAAAGTTTTAAATTTAAATATAGACACTATTTGGCATAAATTAAGGCCAAGTTTGGCATACTTGAAAAAAGACAAAAAGTCAAAAAGTCACTATCCTATTTAAGTCACATCATCTTATTTAAGTCACATCACCTCTCTAACACATCACTTCAAACCCAACCCAAACCCAACCCATATTTCATAAAAAGTCAAAAAGTGCACTTATTTAGTCTTCCCAAACTAAGTGCATTTATTTAGATAAGTGCACTTATTTGGATCACATCATCTCTCTATTTTTCTACATATCTTTTCATAAAAAATCAAAAAATATATTTATTTTAATCATCCCAAACGATCCTATAATTATAGTAATTTTTATTTTAACATGAAGGAAAATCATATTCAAATAATTTCTTTAAAAAAAAAAAGACTCATTTGTAGCTCAGGATTTGGGATGTGCTCTTTTCAGATTTTAAATTCAACTCACATTAAGTGTTATCAATTTTTTAGGCCACGCCCGCGAACTCTATCTGAGATTTGCTCGATTCACATAGAGAAAGTATTTTTTGTGGGTTTTGAGATTAGTTGATGTGCGTATAAATTGACCGAACACCCAATCATACAAATTAAAAATAAATAAATAAGTGTGGTTTTAAAAAGACTCACATTATTGGAGCTTTTACCAAAAAGAACAAAAGTCGGTGTGACCATCTAAAAATCTAAGGTTTAAAATTCAATTTTTTATTTCCCATATTAAAAAAAAAATACAATTATTTATCACTTGCGGAGAACTTGGAACAACAAACCAACCTTGTTTGTACCGTGAGCGAGAAATTGGCTACGTATATATCACGTCACTTCTCATCTCGTCTCTTCTCTCCACACAAATTAGTGTGTACCTGTAACCAAACACACCTCGTGAGAAGTCGTCACAGTCCACTAGGTCACGTGCTGAGGAACTTTTCAGTGCCGCCGTCACGTGTCTTATTTTGTGGACAGTACTTCCCTCACATGTTTCTCTTGACGGACACTCCCAAAAACAGATTGTGACTCCTCTCTAATTTGGAGCCAAAATATCCAATTTGGTGATATTAATATTTTTTTTTTGTTTTACAAAATTAAATACTTAAATTTGACAAAATTTATTAATTTGTCCAATATTGAATTGATTTAATTTTTAACAAATTCAAATTTTAGTTTTTGTATGGTAATTGAATATAAGTTTTTAATTAATTAAAAATATGAACATAGCATTAGCTAGTATTATTACAAAATTTTATAGAAAAAAATAGGTTTTTAAAAAAAAATACGAAAATATGAGATTTTAGATAAAAAGAACTTCTCATGTTATAAGTTGAGTTACAATTGATTTTTGTGATATTTCATAATTTGGTTTTGATGTGACTAAAACCAAATGTATTTATTATTTAATCGCATTAAATCGTAATTATTGAGAGGGTAGGGCACAAGTGGACATCATTAATTAACTCATAAAAAAATTAGGATTGTGTTATTTTTTATACTTTTCTTTTATTGTTTATTCTATTTTAAAATTTAAAAAAAAAATCAAACTATTCTTTTGTTTATTTAGGGTTGATTTGGGAATTAACTATTTTAATTTATTTTTTTATTTTTTAATGAAAATATGTGTACGAAAATAGAAAGAGTAATGTGATAATTTGTACTAAGTTTTAAATATTTAGACTAAAATAGTTTATTCCCAAATATCCCCTTAATTTTAGAGAACTCAAAAAGCTGTTCTTCAAGAATGGGTTTTTTTATAAAAAATAAAAAATAAAAAATTCCTTGTAAAATAATTTTTTCAAACTAACTCCTTTTTTTTATAATTTAATCCTTTCAAATTATGATAGGAGGAAAAGTTTTTAACAGACACCTAACAAGTTTTATTCATAATTAGGAAATGCAAAAATACATATAAAATTACGTGAAAATTGTATTTTTAAATTATGAACCACAATAGCAAATATTTTTATGAGAAATCAAAAGATCACATATTAGAATTATGACAAGATTCTAATGTTATAACAATACTCATCATAATTTCATATAGAAATTGCTCGAACAATAAATAATTTCTTCTTTTTATTTTTTTTACATTGAGCTTCTCTTTTTTCACATTACATATGATATTTATTTTTTTTAGCAAAAACAAATTAATCATGGGCTTTGATAACTGGATTGGAGAAAGGGATTAGTATGTAAAAAAAAAAACCTTGTGATCTTCATATGTTCTCTCTCTTTCCTCCTATCGTAATTTGCAAATTGGCTAATTTAGAGACTAATACTGTAATGATTATATTTATACACTATATGATATTTATCATCTCATGTATAATTATTGTATTAGTTTAAAAGGTTCACAACCCAAGATTTATACTAAGGCTTATTTTGACAACATAGTTTTTAGCCACTTTTTTTGGTTAGTAGCAAAAGTCAAAAGTTGGCTTTTTTGACCTTTTTTTCAATTGAGAAGTTGGTTTTTAGCCAACAGTGAAATTACAATTTTACTCCTCATGGGTCAAAATGTGTTACATAGGTGAAGTTGTAAATATTTTAAATAAATGAGGGTAGTTTGGTCATTTTATTATGATTTGACATCATAAACAAACATTAATCAAAAAAGTCAAAAGTCACTTTTTACTAACTTCCCAAATCATTTGTCTAAAAAAGCCAAAAGCTTGGTTAAAAGTCAAAAAATCACTTTTTACCATCTTGCCGAAACAACCCTAAGGGTCATCATTTAAGTTGAAGGCCTACAGCTCAACCTAATAGACTTTTACTCGGCCTAAGCTTGTATTGCAAGACGACCTGAATAAGGCTTGGTTTGAGACTTAGCTTAGGTGTCGAAGCTTAGCTTAGGCAGTTGGCTTGTAAGAGGAGGCTCAAATCTTAGTCGTTCAACTTAACTTATGAACCAATCAATTAGTCCGTTGGGCAGTGCTTGAGCCTAAGGTTTTTTTTCCTAGGCCAACTCGTCAAAAAAGAAGCACATGAGGCTTAGCCTATGGATAGGCTTAGGCACCATTTTGCAAGAAGGGCCAACCCGATGTGAATCCTTAATAATTATAAATACAATAGCTATACATGAGATAATAAACATTTTAAGCTAGATAAATATTATCATCATTATAACATTATTAATTCAGCAATAAGAAGATTATCTCTCATACTATGAATTAAATGGGGGATAACTCATCTCACCATGTAGGATTAGTTAAGCCCTTCCTCTCCAGGGATTATTCTTCCTCCCCATCTAAAGATAAATAAACAAATAAACATCTCACAACATTTGATTCTTTATCTCATCATAATTATAATACAATTAATCATATGATGCATATTTATCTCACTTATCATTTCCACAACACAATGATATTCAATCCCCTAAATCAATTGAGAAGGCATATTGATAAATATATATATATATATATATATAAAAAAATAAAAAATAAAAAGGTTCTACTATATATATTTATATGGTTTCTAGAAAAGGAGTGAGGTCATCATGTTGTCTCATGTGATCACCAGTCCATGTAGATTTTCAATAATTTAATTATTTTAATCTAAAATTGGACGGATGGGATTCAACTCAATTAAACAAAGTCCCAATCAAAAGGTGAAGAATATTCAATCTTTTTGTTTTTTTAAAGACTTGTAAAATATTCAACTCAATTGGGCAAAATGTTGGGAAGCTGCAGTGCACATCTCGCTACTCTCTTTCTTTGTTTCTCACTCAAGAAAAAGTGCATAAAAATGTAGGTATAGCTATCCCTATTTTATTAATTTAAAACCAACTTTTATGTTACAGCCTATGATAAGGGTTGTTTAGGTACTAAAAGTATGCTTGGCTCAATTGAATATTGACATTCAGAAAATGTTAGGGTTGTAACTTAGATGAGTTTGATCAGATTGAAAATGTTAAGTTTGATCTGAAATATAAAATAATTCATTTAAACTCAAACTAATCCCTATCTCTAGTTCAAATTATCTTATTCATCCTGAATTGAGTTCCAACAAGTAATAAGACCTTATGCATGGCATTAAAGCTTTTTCTCATAGCCAAGGTTTGTTAATAGGAATATTAATGCCTATTTTGCTTTTCATATGTGGATTTTTTTTTTTTTTTTTTTTTTTGTGCACAACAACAACAAAGGAGAAATATGGCTAATGTAGTCAATTATCTTTTATCTTTTTAGATATTAAAAAATATATATATGAAGGTATTTAAGTACTTCTTCAGTTGATAATCAAAGATTAGGTTCAACAAATTAATTAGAATAAAGAAAAAAAGCATACAAAATTACTTTCTGTTAAAGTTAATGAGGTCAACGTGCACAGTCACAAGTGAATAAAGTACATACGGCTAGTAGGAATGGATTATATTAATTGAACAAGGCGCAAAATAATAATAATAATAATAATAATAATTCTAAGGCAATATTACACTAAGATCCTTTGAGTTTTTCAAAATTACAAACAGACCCCATCATGTTTTTGAATTAACAATTTGCCCCTTTGCCAATTATTGAACTAAGCAAAATTACCATATCATCAATCATTTTCAAAAAAAAAAAATCATATTCAAAAAGTTGGAGAAAATATATATTATGTTATCAAAAACCTCAAGTTATGTTTGAATGACCGTAATATTGACCTATAATAGGAATGTGATTTCAGTTCTCTATGATTTCAATATTTTGAACAAATTGAAATAGAAAAATTATTCTTGTTTATCTTTTTCAATAGGAACCATATTTCCGAACAAAAACCTTACATTCCTAAAAAAATTATTAGTCATTTAAGTGCAAAAAATAGTAATTGAGTCCACAATAATTTTCCATTGAGGATTAGCCTAACAAAACTTAACGATTGAATTGACACTAGAATTTTGTTATCAGTAAGAGAATTACGGTGCCACCTCAAGATTCACGTCATCCAAATATAGCCTAGAAAGTTTGTATTATTAATCCAAATATCAAATAGCTAGGAAACTTCAAATTGCTTAGGGTTTGATTCTTGGGAAGGTTGCAAGAAAGTAATTTATCCTAAATTTTCTAATCCCAACATAGGTAGCCTGTCGTTGACTGACCGGAAAGAGAATTAGTCAAAGTGCATATTAATTTATCTAGACACTCTTGATTGTTGAACTTAAAAAAAAATAAAAATAAAAATAAAAATCTAAGAAATTTTAATATGAATTGGACCACTCGATAGGTTATGTTGCGTGCACCATGTTATCCCTTCTTTTTTTTAGCATAAAAGTTGAAACAAAAATAGAAGTTGTTGCTGTTTTTGTTCTACATATTTTTTTCATGTTTCATGTGAGAGGAAAGGGAAGTTAATTAATTATATATAGGATAAATTACAAATACACCTCCTGAGATTTGATTAAAATATGAATCGCCCCTCTGTGATTTTAAAATTTTCATTCCATCTCCTGATATTTTTAATTTCATAACAAATCGTTCATTTTATTAATAAATTATCAAGTCAATTAATAGTTTTTAATGATGTTGAAAATATGTTTCAATTAATAATTTAGGTAATTTTATTATTGTATAGGAGAGCAATTATGAATTTTATTTTTTTAGTTAATTCTATTAAATAAAAAATCCTAATAAAGGAGTATTTGTAATTTTTCAAACTACAAAGGACAATCTGTATTTTAAACAAATCTCAAGAGGTGTATTTGTAATTTATCCTTATATATATAATGATGCTCAGGATGGAAGATACACTATGATTAATTATAATTTTGGCATTTAATAAATATTGGTCATTTTAAGTTTCATCAGAAAGAAGTATTCTTCTATTACTAAGTGTCA
Organism: Camellia sinensis; assembly: GCF_055761805.1. Lineage (NCBI taxonomy): Eukaryota > Viridiplantae > Streptophyta > Magnoliopsida > Ericales > Theaceae > Camellia > Camellia sinensis. The sequence continues at coordinate 29,056,313 of NC_138963.1, read as the reverse complement.
TATTTTCAGATCATTTTCAACTTATTAGGCATATAATATTTATCAATTAAAATAGTTATTATAACTCAATTTTTTTATATATATATTGTTAACTTTAACGCTTTAAGCATACAATTATGTATTTTGCTTCAATCCAATTTCACTACTTAAATGTAGTCTTTAAAGACTAGTTAAAATGTACTGAACCCTTATAATTCTTTCACTTCATCTTTATTGTTGACTTGAAATTTCTGTTAGAAAAATTGTGTTTTATATGGCTTATGTTGGGTCAATTTTGAGCCCAAATTTGAGTGGGCCTCAAACTTCTTTTGGAGTGGGTTCGAAGAGGTGAAGTGTTCCTTACCGCGTGACAAGTCACACAGTGAAGACGGAACGTTTATGAGTGAATGAAAAGTTGATGTCGTTTTCGGGTCTAACATTAATTTTGTAGATAAAATTAATTTGAATTTTTTCAATAAAAATTATTATGGGAATTTAATTTAATTCTAAATTCAAATTTTGGGTTCCTGAGTGGTTTCCTAAAATTTATAATTATGAGAATTTAATTTATTTCTAATTTCAAATTTTAGATTCCTAAGTGATTTTCTAAAATTTGTACATCTTCCTTTATTTATTAAACTATTCAAATAGTTTAATATATATGTATATATATATATATATTTAATATATATATATATTTCAATAGTTTAAATAAATAAAGTTGCTATAAGTTTGACTTGGTCCACTACGGTTTACTTTTCAAATTGTTTGGAAGGAAATCAATTCCATGTGCAGCGGTCAAACTAACTTTGAAAAGTTGGTTTTCCTGTTCAAACATATTAATGCACACTACAACAAAAACATACTTTAATGGCACTACACTAGTGGCATATTTTTAGAAAATGCCACAAAAAATGATATTTAGTGACACGTTTTTGAAAAATGCCACAAAACGACAAACATAAAAGGCTCTAGTGACATTTCAATGAACAAGTGTCACAAAACTACAACAAAAACATACTTTAGTGGCACTACTCTAGTGGCATATTTTTAGAAAATGCCACAAAAATGATATTTAGTAGCACGTTTTTTAAAAATGCCACAAAACGACAAACATAAAAGGCTCTAGTGACATTTCAATGAACAAGTGTCACAACACTACAACAAAAACATATTTTAGTGACACCATAGTAGTGGCATGTTCTTAAAAAATGTCGCAAAAAGAATATTTGGTGGCATTTTTTAGAAAAATGTCATGGAGCCACAAACATACAAGGCTCTAGTGGTGTCACGACCCCAAACCGCCCCTAGTAGGATGGTGCCATGATGGCCAGTAATCCGAGATTACCGAAGGCCAACTTTCAAAATTTCACACACAGTCAGAGTATAAATATATGGGGCTCGTAAGTGTGGAAACAATATATACAAATCTAGTTAATCCATAAGAGCTGTGCATAAGTCAAATGGAATGGCATACAACTTTACATAGCTTTACAACTTGAATACAAATAAAATGGGGTACAAAATACATATTACATCTTGGTAAAAGGCTTCTCGAGCCGACATGTTCAAAATACATAAGCTTCAAAATTGCCGACATCCTCACTGCCGACATAACATGCATACAAAACACACATCTCGGCGTAGCCGACTTCTTGCTTGCTACCTACATATATACATAGGGAGGGTGAGCTTGGATACTCAGTGAATGGTACAAGTAATAAAGGGGTTAAATGAATGATACCCGAGATCTTTTCAAACAATACATAGTATATCTTTATCAAAACCATACATAACATAGCTTAACTTGGCTTGAAATAAAACATCAATCGAACCTTGGTCTTTCAAAACTTACTTACTTACTTAACATACGTCAACTTAAAACATGGGGTGATGACATTCCGGGCAAAACGAAAGCATAACCTCGGCATCGAGCACACCCGTTCATAGTCTGTCGGTGGCCGATATCTTAACAAGGGTGCTACTTAGGCTTAACGTCCCCTAGCACGAAAGGACGGTGCTACATAGGCTTAAAGTCCCCTAGCACGGAAGGACTATACTACTTAGGCTTAAAGTCCCCTAGCACGGAAGGACTTGTGCCACAAATGATTAAAGTCCCTTGGCACGTACGGACTTCCAAAGATTGTGCTACAAATGCTTAAAGTCCCCTAGCACATACGGACTATGTTACCTAGGCTTAACGTCCCCTAACACGAAAGGACGGTGTTACTTAGGCTTAACGTCTCCTAACACGAAAGGACGGTTCCAAGAATGTCATCCAAAACAAAGCTTATACTTAATACATAAAATAGGGATATCATTCATGCTTAACAAATACTTTTATCAAAACAAGGCAAAGCTTTATCAAAACTACGCAAGGTCTACTGAATGCACTACTCAAAACAAGTCCTACATGCATGCAAATGATCTCGGGAAAACATGCTGGAAGTCAAAACACTATTTTACATGTCAGGAAGACATGTTGGGTAACAACCAGGTCTTTACCGAGGTCCCACACCTCCTGGCCGAGGAGTGGCTACCTAGGCTTCGGCATGCGGCTGCATGCCGAGGTGTGCACAAGGCAAACTAAAGGTGTGAGTGATCATGCAAGGCAGGCCAAGGTGAGATACGATGCTTGGCCTAAGTGTGTGATCTAGGCAAGAGTGATCTGCGCAACTACACTTAGGGAAGTGAGGTCTGGAGATCTGGGTTTCCACCCGTAAAGAACATGAAGAACATGAACATGAAGATCATGAAGAATATGAATGCTAAAATCATAACTTCTTTATTACAAAATCTGGGATTTCATGCTATGAGTTCGAAAACATGGACCTGGGTACCCATACTTGAAGATCATGTGAAAAAAAACACAAAAACATGGATCTTGGCATGAACTTTCGGATCAAAACATGACTTTTCTTGAAGAACACATGAATACTATTTTCTCTTTCTAAAACCGAACTTCAAAGTAATGCATGGCTTAAAAATCATATTCAAAACATGGATCTTGGCATGAACTTTCGGATCAAAACATGACTTTTCTTGAAGAACACATGAATACTATTTTCTCTTTCTAAAACCGAACTTCAAAGTAATGTATGGCTTAAAAATCATATTCAATCATGCAATGCAATAACATGAACATAAGGAACAACATGAGCAGATCAAGAATCTAACCTTAAAACACGGATCTAACAGTTCGATCTCTAGGGATCAAGCTTGGGAATCTACCTCCTCTCAAGAACTCCTCTCCCTCTTCTACAAAACCAAGATATAGAAATGATAGGTTTTCTCTCTCTATCGGCTGACTTAACACTCAGCTCGGACACGTGGCAACGACTGGTTGGTTCTCCTCCAAAAGGTGATAGATTGACAAGACAAGACTATGACAAAGTGTATCTAACAAGCTACTCGGTAAGGCACTCCGGCAAGTGATGACATCGGCTAAGGACAAAGCTTCGACAACTAAGGTGACAATGACCTCGACTAGGAAGGACAACACTTGACTAAGCTATGCCACACCTTGGCCTAGATGTGCCACACCTCGGTCTAGGTCATACCACTCCATGACAAGATCTCTTAGGTGCAAAGGTAACATCTCGGCCTAGATAGTACACATCTCGGCCTTGGTGATGAACACCTCGGCCTAGATAATGACATCTCGGCCGATATGTCAGGGCGAAAGTGGAGGTCAAACAAAGTGGTTCCAAGATACTTCTAGACTGAAGATGACCTCGGCTAGGAATGATCTAGGCTTAACATAATTTAGGCTTGAAACACCAAGGAAGGAACAAAACATACACACAACGCTTAGGCAAATCACATAAGCACAAAACGAGACATGGACCTTACTTAGGCAAAACAAGTTATAAACATACAAATGCAAGCCTAACGAGTCATAATCGTACCAATGCTCATGAACATGACTAAGACATAAATGTGGGTTGTTACAAGTGGCATTTCAATTAAAAAAAGTGTCACTTCACTACAACAAAAATGTCACTACAAAAACTTTTTATGAATATTTGCAATGGCATTTTTTTAAAAATGTCAGGACACTAGGTAGGTGCAAATTACTTTTTATGGCACTTAGGTGAAAAGTGTCATAAACAAATATTTTATAGCATTTTGAGAAATGCCACTAAGCCAAAAACTTTCTAAGCTTATAATGACATTTTTGAAAAAACAAAAAATGCCAATATATTTTCTAAATTTTTAAAATGCAGTAAATGATTAAAAATAAATGAATTAAACTCAATATACACTACAGGAAAAAGCATATTCGGCGACTAAATTTCCTGACCAAAAAAATTTGGTCGCTGAAAGTAAACAGCATTAGTTGCCAAAAGTAAAGTTTTTTGGCGACTAAACAATTTTAGTAGCCAAAAGGCTACAATTGGCGACTAAAACTAAGCTTGGTCGCTGATTATATGAGTTTTAGTGACTAAAAAATTTTTAGTAACCCAAAGTAAAGCTTTTTGGCGACCAAAAAAATTTAGTAGCCAAAAGTCTACAATTGGCGACTAAAAATAAGTTTGGTCGCTGATTATATGGGTTTTACCGACTAAAAAAATTTTAGTAGCCAAAAGTAAAGCTTTTTGGTGCCAAAAAAAATTTTAGTAGCCAAAAGTCTACAATTGGCGACTAAAAAATAAGTTTAGTCGCCAAAAGTGGTCATTTTTAGCGCGAGAGAACTAAAATCCTAAGGTGGGAATAAAATTTTTTGGTGACCAAAATTTTGGTAGCTGAAAGTGCATCTTCGGCGACCAAATCCGATTTTGGTCGACAAAAGTTAAGTTTTTTAGCAACTAAAAAATAATTAGTAGCCAAAAGTATAGAATTGGCGACTAAAAAATATTTTTAGTCGCCAAAAGTGGTCTTTTTTTATTTTGGTAGTAAATAGTTTATTTTACATAAATTATGTTCAATAAAATAATTATGTTTATACATATACTTCTATATTAATATGGATGTATGTACTATATAAATAATATATGTTGCATATATAATTATGTGGTGCTATAGAGGTGTAGTGGGAAAAGTGTGGTGTATAAGGTTTATGGTGCGGAAGGTTGGCGGTTCGAGTCTCCGCAAGAGCGGATCAAATTGTTCTACAACGAATTATCGTCATGAATGGCACTTGATAGCGTCACGAATAGTGCCTACCATGACATTAAAGTGTCACTGAAAGGTTTTAGTCTTGTTGGTGTAATGACACTTACAAGTGTCACTAACTCTTTTTTTAATGGCGCTTGATAGTGCCACAAATAGTATATACCATGACATTAAAATGTCATTGAAAGTTTTCAGCCATGATGGTGCAGTGGCACTTACAAGTATCTACCGTGGCACCGATAGAAGTGGCACTTGTTCAAAATGCCACAAGACCAAAAAATGTCATTAAAAGAATAGTTTTGTGGCACTTTCAAATGTCACTAAACTAAGAAAATGTTGTAGTGGCACCTTTTTATTTCAAAATTGGAACCTGTTCGGGTCTTAAGTTTTGTGCCTATATATACCCATCAATTCCAGCAGTCTTGGTACCCAATTTCTGATTCGAAAAAAACAGTCTGTTAAGTTTCTTTGTGCTGTCCAAATTTTCTTTTATGCATTATTCTTCATTTTAATTTAGAATAAATATTCAGAGAGTTAGAACACAGGTATGGTTCGCCGAACAATTTGTTTTAGAGTGCTACTACTAATTGGTTAAAATCATTATATTCTGAGAGATAGACGCCACTCAACCGTAAGCACCGTAGGGTGGCGAATCTGTCTTAAGGACAGAGTATCACACACTCGACTTGGTCTTTTATTTTTAATTCTGTTCAATAAATAAATTCGGTACGTTATTTATTTATTTTGTTTGTATTAGTTTCAATTTATTTTATTTACACAGAAGATTGTTCCAACAACCTTAAGACAGATTCGAATTATTCTGTTTACATAATTTTTCGTTTGTTTCCTTTTCTCTTTCTTCTTTTAAGAAAAATTATTTTCTGTGGATTTTCAAAATAATATTCTGGTTGGAAAAACAAATAGTGATTATATGTTGTTTGACATATAGTCGTAATATACTGTCTATTTTCTTTGACAACTAGTAGTACAATACTGGTGTCATTAACAATTCAAAATATATTTTTGTGGAATTTTTTTCAAAAATTAATTTTGGGTCTTAGAAATCATTTTTTGAGTTTTCATTACTTAAAATTCTGTTTTAGTATTTTAATTATTGAAGTACTACAGAAATTAATTTTCTGTGTGAAATTAATTTGGTTGAATAAAATTTTATTTTATTTCCAAATTAATTGAAAAATAAAAGTTATATTCTTATTTCTTTTATTTTACAGAAATTAAATTTTCTGTGTGGAATTAATTTGGTTGAATAAAATTTTATTTTATTTCCAAATTAATTGAAAAATAAAAGTTATATTCTTATTTCTTTTATTTTACAGAATTTAATTTCCTGTGTGGAATTAATTTGGTTGAACAAAATTTTATTTTATTTCCAAATTAATTGAAAAATAAAAGTTATATTCTTATTTCTTTTATTTTACAGAATTTAACTTCTTGTGTGGAATTAATTTGGTTAAATAAAATTTTAATTTATTTCCAAATTAATTGGAAAATAAAAATTACATTTTTGTTTCTTTTATTTTTTACAAAATTTAATTTTATGAATTTGGTTTAATTTTCTGTGTAGTGTAAATTCTAATTATAATTTTGTTTTATAAATTAGAATTGATGGCTACTGAAACAAATGCCCAAACAAGTACTACTGTGGTGGCTGCAATTGCACCAACTCCCTCTCCTGTGGTGACAGTACCAATAAATCATGGAGAAAAGCCAGAGAAGTTCTCAGGAACTGACTTTAAAAGATGGCAACAGAAAATGTTGTTCTATCTTACGACTTTGAACCTGGCTCATTTCCTCCGTGAAGATGATTGGCAGATTCTTGGATTTTGTAATGGTTGATTCAAAAACTGTGATTAGCCAAGTTCAAGATTTCCAACTCATTCTGCATGATATTCAAGCAGAAGGCATGTTTCTTAGTGAATCCTTCTAAGTTGTGGCCTTAATTAAAAAATTACCAAAAGGCTAGAAGGAATTCAAGAACTACCTCAAACACAAGCGCAAAGAAATTTTTATGGACGAGTTAATTGTGCGTTTAAGGATTGAGGAGGACAAGCGCAATTCTGAAAAGTGGACTGGTAAGCATCCTATGGAGTCTAAGGCAAATGTGGTGGAACATGCTTCAAAAACCAAGAAACGAAAATCTTCTGGAGAAAGTTCATCACAAGGCTCTAAAGGGGGGAAAAATAAAAAGTACAAGTTTAATGGCAAATGTTACATTTGTGACAAAGAGGGACATCGGGGCAAAGATTGTCGTAGCAAAGGTAAAAGCAAAAAAGAGAACAAGTAAAAAGCCTGCTCAAGCCCATATGACCGAAGTGGACAATATTTTCAATGGTGTCGATGATATTAATCTTTCTGCAGTTGTTTCCAAGACAAATCTTGTCGGAAATCCTAAAGAATGGTGAGTGGACACTGATGCTACTCGTCATATATATGCCGACAAAAAGATATTCACATCTTATTCAACAGTGGACAATGGTGAACAAATTTTTATGGAGAACTCCTCAACTTCCAAAGGTAAAGGACAAGGAAAGATTGTTCTTAAGATGACATCAAGAAAGGAACTCACTCTCAACAATGTGCTGCATGTACCGGACATTCGCAAGAATCTTGTTTCCGAAATCTTTGTTGAGTAAGAATGGGTTTAGGCTAGTATTTGAGAGTGATAAATTTGTACTTACAAAGAATAGAATGTATGTTGAAAAAGGTTACATGTCTGATGGCCTTTTCAAATTAAATGTAATGATCGTTGAACCCTCAGTTATTAATAATAATACATCTTCTTCTTACTTGCTTGAGTATTCAAATTTATGGCATGGTAGACTATGACATATTAATTATGGATCTTTGCGTAAATTAATTAATATGGAATGTTTACCTAAATTTACAATTGATTCAAATCATAAATGTGAAATTTGTGTTGAGGCAAAATTATCCAAAACTCATTTTCATTCATTTGAAAGAAATATGAAACCACTTGAATTAATTCATAGTGACATTTGTGATTTTAAATCAATTCAAACTAGAGGTGGGAAAAAGCATTTTATCACTTTTATAGATGACTATACTAGATATAGTTATGTTTATTTAATTCGAACTAATGATGAAACTTTGGAAACTTTCATTCAATATAAGAATGAAGTTGAAAATCAACTTAGTAAAAAAATCAATAAACTTAGAAGTGATAAAGGTGGTAAATATGAATCACCTTTTGGTGAATTTTGTAAAGAACATAGAATAATTCATCAAACCACCGCTCCTTACTCACCTCAGCAAAATGGAATTGCTGAAAGAAAAAGTAGGACTTTAAAAGAAATGATGAATGCCTGTTAATTAGTTCTGGATTACCTCAGAACTTGTGGGGGGAAGCAATACTTTCTGCTAATTATATACTTAATAAAGTACCCCGAAAGAAAGTGAATCAAACACCTTATGAATTGTGGCATAGAAGAGTACCATCCTACAAATACTTAAAAGTGTGGGGGTGTTTTGCTAAAGTGGTTATTCCTAGTCCTAAAAAGACTAAGATAGGTCCTAAGACCATTGATTACATTTTCATTGGTTAGGCTAAGAATAGTAGTGCATATCGGTTTTTTATTCGTAAATCAGAATATACCGAAATGCATATAAATACTATTATTGAGTCTCGGAATGCATCTTTCTTTGAGCATGTATTTCCAAACAAGACTGGACTAGGGACTAGTAGTAATAAAAGATCTTATGATGCTATTACTAGTCAGGATCAAGAACATGATAAAGAACAAGAACCAGAGTTAGACCAAAATGAGGAAGAGGAACCTAGGCATAATAAACGTGTTAGAACCTCAAAATCTTTTGGTCCAAATTTCCTAACATTTTTGTTAGAAAATGAGCCTTTAACTTTTAAAGAGGCTATGTCTAGTCCTGAAGCTCCTTTATGGAAAGAAGCTGTCAACAGTCAAGTTGAATCCATCTTGCAAAATTACATTTGGAAATTAGTGGACTTGCCACCAGGTTGTAAACCTCTTGGGTACAAGTGGATTTTCAAAAGAAAATTGAAAACGGATGGATCAATTGACAAATACAATGCAAGACTTGTGGTCAAAGGATTTAGACAAAAAGAAGGTCTTGATTACTTTGACACATACCCACCGGTTACTAGAATAACATCCATTAGAATGCTAATTGCTATTGTATCTCTATACAATCTAGAAATTCATCAAATGAATGTGAAAATTGCTTTCTTAAATGGTGAGTTAAATGAAGAAATTTACATAAAACAACCAGAAGGTTTTTCTGTTCCAGGAAAAGAAAAGAAAGTGTGTAAATTGGTTAAATCATTATATGGTTTAAAACAAGTGCTGAAGTAATGGTATGAGAAATTTGACAAGACAATGATGTCAAATGGATTCAAAATTAATGAGTGTGACAAATGTGTTTATGTTAAAAACACAGACAAAGGTTATGTCATTGTATGTCTTTATGTAGATGATATGCTCATCATAGGTAGTAATAACGACATGATTAAAACTACCAAGAAAATGTTGAATAAACATTTTGACATGAAAGACATGGGCATTGCTAATGTAATTCTTGGTATGAAAATTACCAAAACATCAGAAGGATATGCTTTGTCACAATCTCATTACATTGAGAAAATACTTGACAAATTCAGCAAAGATGATAATCATCTTGCTAGAACACCTGTAAATGTTAATTTGTATCTTTCTAAGAATGTACAGAAAAGTATTTCTCAATTAGAGTATACCCAAATTATTAGAAACTTAATGTATTTGATGAACTGCACTCGCCCAGATATAGCTTATGCAGTAAGTAAATTAAGTAGATATACGAGTAATTCGGGAGTAGAACACTGGAAAGCAATTATAAGGGTTCTTAGATATCTCTAATTTACGTGTAACATTGGGCTTAATTATACTAGATATCCAGCAGTACTTGAAGAATACTGTGGTGCAAATTGGATATCGGATACAAGAGACTTAAAGTCCACTAGTGGGTATGTCTTTACTTTTGGTCGGGCGGCTGTATCTTGGAAATCTTCCAAACAAACTTGCATTGCTAGGTCTACTATGGAATCTAAATTCATAGCTTTAAACAAAGCTGGGGAAGAAGCAGAATGGCTTCGCCACTTCCTTGAAGATATTCCAATATGGCCAAAATCGGTGCCTGCTATATGCATACATTGCGATAGTCAATCAGCTATAGGTAGAGCACAGAGTCATATGTATAACGGTATGTCATGACACATTCGTCGTCGACATAACACCGTGAGACAACTACTCTATAATGGAATTATTTCCATAGAATATATTAAGTCTAAAGACTACATAGCAGATCCACTAACCAAAGTGTTAGCAAAAGAGTTAGTTGAGAACTCATCGAGGGGAATGAGACTTAAGCCTATTAAATAAGAGTTACCATAACGGCAACCCAACCTAGTTGATTGGAGATCCCAAGATCTAGGTTCAAAGGGATAACCGAGTTGTGTATGACTCAGAAAGATCACTGGGGAGTCTTACTCCTACCAATTTCTTTGATGAAATAGTGATGTCTGCAGCGTTTGAGGTTAAGTAAAATTTTAATGATTCTTATATCTAAGTAAACCTAGTGGAGTATGGTAGGATACTCTTCATAAGAATCACTTATGTGAGTGTGAACTGGGCCGGTTCTATGAGATTTGTGAAGGGCTATAATTCTTTAGAGCACTCATGAAAGACCAGGTTGTTCAGGGCCAAAATGAATACAATAGTGAGAACTAAACTGTGTCTAGAAATATACTGTGTGAGTTCTATTGTCTTGGTTTACACAAATGGCTGAACAGTTCAAGACATCATGTTCACTAGTTAACTAGTAAATTCGATAGTGTCTCACAAGGGAAGGTTCAAAGCCAAAAGCTACCTATCCTTTGCAGTATATTTTCAATTTTTGTATTCTCTGTAATAGATCATGTTGTTGCATTTTCTCTCCGTCAAATTCCATTCATGTGAGGGATTGTTGGAAAAATGGTGTTTTATATGGCTTATGTTGGGCCAACTTTGAGCCCAAATTTGAGTGGGCCCCAAACGTCTTTTGGGGTGGGTCCGAAGAGGTGAAGTGTTCCTTGCCGCATGGCAAGTCACACAGTGAAGACGGAACGTCAAAACCATTTATGAGTGAATAGAAAGTCGACGTCATTTTCGGGTTTAACATTAATTTTTTAGATAAAATTCATTTGAATTTTTTCAATAAAAATTATTGTGGGAATTTAATTTAATTCTAAATTCAAATTTTGGGTTCCTGAGTGGTTTTCTAAAATTTGTAATTATGAGAATATAATTCATTTCTAATTTCTAATTTTAGATTCCTAAATAATTTCTTAAAATTTGTACCTCTTCCTTTATTTATTAAACTATTCAAATAGTTCAATATATATATATATATATATATATATTTCAATAGTTTAAATAAATAAAGTTGATACAAGTTTGACTTGGTCCACTACGGTTTACTTTTCAAATTGTTTGGAAGGAAATCAATTCCATGTGCAACGGTCAAACTAACTTTGAAAAGTTGGTTTTCCTGTTCAAACATATTGATGCACCTTTTCACTTCAAAATTGGAACCTGTTCGGGTCTTAAGTTTCGTGCCTATATATACCTATCAATTCCAGCAGTCTTGGTACCCAATTTCTGATTCGGAAAAAACAGTCTATTACGTTTCTTTGTGCTGTCCAATTTTTCTTTTGTGCATTATTCTTCATTTTAGCTTAGAATAAATATTCAGAAAGTTAGAACACAGGTTTGGTTCGCCGAACAATTTGTTTTGGAGTGCTACTACAAATTGGTTAAGATCATTGTATTCTGAGAGATAGACGCCACTCAACCATCAGCACCGTAGTGGGACAAATCTGTCTTAAGGACAGAGTGTCACACACTCGACTTGGTCTTTTATTTTTAATTCGGTTCAATAAATAAATTCGGTACGTTATTTATTTATTTTGTTTGTATTAGTTTCAATTTATTTTATTTACACAGAAGATTGTTCCAACAATTTCATGGGAAAATGAATATGCAAAATAAAAGGTATATTTTATTATGTACTTTGGATAGACAAAATGTTTTCGTTTGGGAATTGGTTAATTTACAAAAATTCTTGAGAGCTCAAAAGTCCAGAGGCTCGAGTGGCTCAAATTCAAAACGATGTCATTTTGAATTTTTTTTTTTCCTCTCTTATCTGTGAAACGAAACAGAAGGAGGGAGAATGAGAGAGAAGAGAGAAGAAAGAGAGAAGAGGGACGGAGAGCCGATCTTCTCACGTCGTCGCTGTTGACGTCGCCACCGTCGCCTCCGTCACCTTTTCCTCTTTCTCTTCCGTCACTGCTACAACCACCACTGTCGCCGCTACACCACTCCATTGCCACCACTGCTACGACCACCATTATGTGTGTGTGTGTGTGTGTGTGTGTTTCATGGATTTGGCTTCCAGATCTGTATGTGTGTGGGGGGGGTTTGATTTGTGGATGCCTTTTGATTTTCCAGATCTGTGTGTGTGGGGAGGGGGATTTGATTTGTGTGTTTCATGGATTTTCCAGATCTCCTCTTCTCTTCTTTCTTCTTTCTTCTTCTTCTCCTGCGAGTTATGAAAAAAAAAAAAAAACCCAAAACGACGTCATTTTGAGATTTCGAGCCATTCGAGCCTCAAAATTTTCAAGTTACCTAGCAGGACTCGTTAATTTAATGACTTCAAATTATTTATGAAAAAATATATAAAAAAGTAGATAGGATAATGAAAAATTTACTTATAAATCTCAATTTAAGGAATGATGATCTATTTAATCTCAAAGATTTTTCTATAGACCAATTAATCTCATTGATTTGGAAAGGTATATTTAATATATTATTTAGAAATTAGATTTACGATTATATCCTTATTTCTATTATGTTTCCTTCTTCTTCTTTTTTCCTGCTAGAAAGATAAGGTACACAATCTATGAGAGTCAACTTTGCCATGAATTTTTATATGGCAATCTTTTTTATTTGGAAAATTTTCAAAAAGAATATAAAAATGACTTAAAATATGAGATCCTTCAAACATTCAAAAGGATGTAAGATTCTTCAAACATTTCAAAAGGAGTACAAAAACCCCTCACACTGTGTTTGGTTGAGGAATTTGGGAAAGGATTTGGAAAGGAAAATGAAAAAAGAATGCAAAATGTGAATAAAATATACTTACATTTTACTTAATTTCACACATCTTTTCCCTTTTCTTTTTCAAATCCCTTCCCAAATCTCCTAACCAAACACAGCATTAGTGAACTTTGGGCAAATGTATAATTTCAAACTGTAACACTCCAATATAACACTCAAACGTAACATTCCAATGTAACACTCAAAAAAAAAAAAATCTTAGTGTACTTTTCTCAAACGTAACACTCTAATATAGCACTCTAAAAAAACTTCTTAGTATAGCATTCAAATGTAACACACAAAATAACTCTTTATTGTATTTTTTCAAACGTAACACTCCAATATAATATTCCAAGAAAATTATGTGAGATTCTTCAAACCATTCTAAGAGAAACACAAAAATTTCTTAGTAAGTTTTGATCAAATGTATAATTTCAAACTGTGAGTGTTACGTTACAAAAAAGTACATTAAAGAGTTTTTTAGTATTTTTGTGTGTTATATTGGAGTATTACGTTACGTTTGGGATTACATTAATTGAAGTGTTATGTTTGAAAAAAGTACACTAAGAAATTTTTATTTATTTATTTATTTTTTTTGTATGTTACATAAGAGTGTTACGTTTGAGAAAAACATACTAATAAGTTTTTTTTTTTTTTTTTGTTACATTGGAATGTTACGTTTATGAGGAGAGTTACGTTGTTATATTTGGAAAAAGTGTACCAAAGAGTTTTTTAATATGTTACATTAGAGTGTTATGTTATTAGAGTGTTACATTAGAGTCATAATGTGGAACTTGTTCCAAAATGAGAGAAAATCCAAAACTTCTATAGTGTTGATTGTCCAAATGGAACTTGTTCCGTGAGATTTGCTTAAAATATAAATTGCTTCTTATAGCTTGAAAAATTACAAATATCTCTCTGTCATAATTTTTTATTTAATAGAATTAATTGAAAAAGTGAAATTTCTAACCGTTCACTTGTACAATAATGAAATTATCTGAATCATTAATTGAAATAAAATTTTAACATTGTTAAAAATTGTTAATTAACTTAATGATTTATTAATAAAAAGACCTATTTATTATGAAATTATAAATTTTAGAGATTATAATATAATTTTTAAAATTATAAGAATAATTTATAATTTAAGTAAATATCAGAAGGTGTGCTTTTAATTTAGGGGAAAAAAAAAAGAGGAGAAATTATGAACTTCAAACGTTTTCCTAAGCGTACATATGAAAAATAACTGTTGTAGTCTAAATTTCATTGGCAATTTAGTTATATAAAAGTAAAAATCTTTAGGATAAAGTTGCGGAAAAGTCTTTGTTTTTTGGTTTTTTTAAACTGTTGTAGAAAAGTTGCTGATGATCATGAATTGATGGACTTTTGTGTGCACTTAAAAAGAAACAAGGGGGGCAAGAGAGAGATTAAGACAAGCCGACCAGTCGGATAGGGATACGCAGAAGGGTTGCATTCCACCACCACAATTAAAATATGCCCACTAAAAGTGAGATGATCTCATGTGATGTCACGCCATGACGACATGTTTTCCCTTAATTACCTAAGGAGCTCTTATTTCGTAGCTTGAATCTGTGGCTTGATATCAAAATAATATCGTTTTGGTGTCTTTTTTTTTTTGTTCTTTTCTTTTTTCTGGTTTTTGTTGCAGAAGGAAGACGAAGAAGAAGGGTGAAGAAGAAGAGAAGGAGAAGAGAATGGAAGAAGAGGAGGAGGGAGGAGGGAGGAGGAAGATTGGAGGGGGCATATTCACAGGGGGAAGAGGAGGCGGAGGCGGGGCCAGAGGCGACGACGGTGGTGCTACGACGATCGCTGGTGCTGTGACGACCGGCGACGGCGAGGCGACGGCGGCGGTGATCTCCTCTCCTCCTCTCTTTCTCCCTCTCTCCTCCTCTTTCTCTTCTTCCTCTCTTCTCTCCCTCTTCCCTCTTCCTCTTTTCTCCTTTCTCTCTGTCTCTGTCTTCGAATTCGAGCCATTTTTCGAGCCACAGATTCAAGTTACCAATCTTAATTCTTACATAAGCATGAATTGACAATGAAAACTGCATGATAACCTTAAACTTTATGAGAAAATTGCAATTCAATGCATATTATAAAATTAAAAAAATCACATAAGCCGTAAATTCATCTATTGTTAGTAATGGGCGCCCATGTGGCATGACCATTAAATTTGATTTTGAATCCTTATCCAAATAGGTTTTGATTTTGAAATCAAACCTATTTAGGATAACCACTCTTGAAACAGACGTTATCAGTTTGAACTGATATAGATAGATATAATATATATTAGATATTATCTGTATCTTAACTGATATGGATAGATATTATAATATATTAAATATTTGTTATATGGTTATGGGTAATCCAAGAGACAAACAACGTTGAGTCTGTTTCAACCCATACACTGACTCTCTCCCAAAAACACAACGATCAAGTCTTTGACACTGTGGTTTGTGTGGGTGATATTCACCATTGTAATATCACCCCACTGCTGGGATTGATTGATCTGATTCTGGAAGCACGTGATTTATCCACGAGGTTTTATCATCAAAAGGTATGATCTGATGATTTTATTCCGCTGCATATTTTGTGTTTTGATTTACATTGGTATCAGAGCCATTGATGGATATTTTCGTGCTTTCTTTTATCATATGTATATTTATAAAAGATAGTGAGATCCAAAATATTTCATTTTTATGATCATTAATGTCATTTTTTAGAGCATAAATGATTTTATTTTGGAAAAAGGAGTCCGGCAGTACAAAAATCGGAACTGTCAGTACCCTGGAAGGCGGCGCGTGGCATTCACGCGCCACCACGCCGAAGCCACGCGCGCCCACGCGCTTCCACGCGCCTACACGCGCCGGATGCCCTTCTGACGCGCCTGCACGCGCCATCACGCGCGCGTCGGCGGTGCTGTCTACGCACGCGCGCCGTCCGCGCCCGCACGCGCGCCGCGTGCGGAGCCGAGCGCCGAGCCGAGGCTGAGCCGCGGGCCGAGCCGAGGCTGAGCCGCGCGCCGAGCCGATCCTTGAGCCGACTTGCGCTGAGCGGCGCCGAGCCGAGCCGAGCCGTTTTTCCGCGCTGGCTTTTCTCTAAGGCTCTGTTTGTTTGTTTTTTAATTCTGAATTGCGTTAATTGGCCATAATTTATTCGTTATAGCTTTGTTTTAAGCATGGTTGGTACCCTTAGACTCAGAATTAATTTTTATATATTATGTAAAATTTTGAAAATTTTACGAAAATATGTAATATTTTTCCTGTGTTAATAATGCATTTTTTTTGCTTTAAAATGCATCTGGTGTTGCATGATTAATTTTCTGGGGTTGAAATTTTTATTGTGGACTTCTGAAATGTTTTAATATCTACTGGTAATATTGTCTCATTTTATCAGTTTCTGGATTTTTTATTTCTAATTTTATGTGTATTTATTAGTCATTTAAAATTCCAGAATATTTCAGAAAAATTTCAGAATATTTCAGAACAATGTACATTTTAATTATGGCATAATCTGAATATTGTTTCTGTTTACTAGTTTCTGGATTTTTTATTTCTAATTTTATGTGTGTTTAATTAGTTATTTAAAATTCCAGAAAATACCAGAAAATTCCAGAAAATTTCAGGATGATGTACTTTCTGTTATGGCATAATTTAAATATTGAATACAGCATATTTTTTTGGGTTTGTAATATGTTGTAATTAGAAGAGCATGATTATTTATTTATTTATTAGAATTCCATTATTAAATAAATATAGCATGAGTTATTTGTAGATTTACATTAAAATGCTATTGTATGGAATTTATCATGCTTTGTATATGCCATAGTCAGTGGGAGGTTATTCGGTTGAGAGAAATCTTTGTAGATTAACTCCCGAAAACCAATATTTTGCGCATAAATTAAACTAAATTTTGGATAATTGTCACTTGTGGTGCAAGAGATGATTACGAGCATAGCGGATTTTCGATCTTGCGACTTGTGTAATATTGTCACTATTTAATTTAGATTTTTGCGGCAAAATTATATTATGCTAATCAAATTAATCCCAATGCGAATTTCTCTCTAAATTGATTTAGCTTATGGAAGTTAATTTGGTTGACCTAGACTTAGTAGAGATGTTCAAATGTGAACAAACTAATCCCATTCTTTAGATGAGAAAAGTCTTGGAGACTTTAGGTCAAACCTTAATTGAGCCAAAGTAAGGAAACATGACTCAAAGTCGCCGTGTTTTTGTTGCCTTGTTTGGCACAATAAAAACTAATGTGTGCGCTATAGTTAGCGGCACGCTACATAGTTTTGGTTGGCGAGTTTTGGAGTTATGAAATTAGTAAGCCCTCGATAGATCTGTATATGATCTTGACTAATGAGCTGCGCGGATTGACTTTGTAATTTGACTTGTAAATAATGTTACATCATTGGATGAAGTAACATTCAAGAGTCACGTCATCCAAGAAATGCGAGCTTAAATAAATTAGTCATTAAGTGTAAGACGAGTAGCCAGTACGAGCAGTGTTTTGCTCTCTACCCAATTATTGGGAGAGGATTGAGCGAAATTTCATGCACTATAATAGTGTGCGTTGAAATATCACGTGAAGTTAAAAGATTAGCGCTTAGAAGCTGCAAAATCTATTAACACTGAGTGAAAAGATTAGCGCTTAGTGGCTGCAAAATCTATTAGCATTGCCAACTTGTCTAAGTGTGGACACTTACTGTTTCCACACTTGAGTGTGAAACATGGATGAGGTGCTTCTTTGTGTGATTCCTTTACTAGGCTAACGTTTTGAATAACATTTACCACTAAGCGCAAACGTTGCAGCATAGTAATGAAAAGGTTAAGGCTGACAAGGTTGTTATGACTCTAAGAATTTAACGCATCGCTTGTATGAGCATTGTGTTGAATTAGACTCTTTAGCCTAATTCGCGCTTAAGTTACTTCAGGAGCTATCATAGTTGATAGCTTATTCTCTCCTTCTTGTGGATAGTAGAATTAATTGCAAGTAACTATGAAGCGAGAAATAGAGATGGCAACAGGAGTATCGTCATCTTTCAACTAGATGTATTAAAGTGTATGGAGAATAAAATTGACTTGAAGGTGCAGGGGATTAGCACTTACTAGTTAAATTTGCGACTTAGGCGCAGTTGATATCTCCATGACATCCTTTTTATGATCTAGTGAATATGACTTAGTCGTGAGTCATTACCTAGTTGGGCCTAAACCTTTAAAACTTGTCTTCGAGAACTCACACATTAAGATGATTGGAATTAGTTTATGACATTGGTCATGAACCAGTGGCTTATTATACTTAATCACATTAATGAGATGATGACACGATGGTTTGAGTAGGCCTTCTCGGGCCCACTCGCTTATGACATCCTGCTCTCATGTGAATGTGTAACTTTGTTCGCAATGGGTGCGCACAAGTAAGTAGGAAAGCCGCAGAAGGTCATTTGTTTTGGCGCATTTAGTCCACTATGATATTTTGTGACTAGATATGTGTGAGGGTACAATAGCTAAGCCTCAATCTCGACACATTTATAGATTACGATACGCATCTGAGTCAAGACTATTTGATCTCCCATAAGTCAAAAGTTTTGAGATGATTTTTTGACATTGCACATATGAGGTCGAGATCAATTAGATAAGAGTTTTTTGTGCTTTTAGTTTTGACCAAGGTGGCGAGTATCTATTTGAGTTATTTTTTCAGAAAAACTCTGTGAAGAGAGATGGATGCTTAGAACATTGATTATTCCTAGTACTCAACAACACACTGGTGTAGTAGAGATAAGGAATTAAATATTGTTAATGTTAGGTAGATAATGGCGCAAAATGTTTCCCAATTGGGAATTGCACTAGTTTGTTGCCTATATCCCTAACTAAGTGCCCTCCATATCAGTTTTTACACTCCATTTTGAGTAATGGGTTAGCAGAGAGCCATCTATGGGCGATCTGTAACCATTAAGCAGCTTATCTTTATTCTACTTCTCATAAGATTGCGAAGTTAAGACCTAGGGTTCTATAGCGCATTATTGTATGCTGTCTTGTAAATACAAAGGGTCGTGTGGCGCATTATTGTATGCGGTCATGCAAACCCTCCGGGTCATGTGCATATAGGTAAGCAGCTTTGTGGTAGTGTAACTAAGTCACATAAAGTTTTATTAGTAAAGGTGACGTGAATAGAGTTTTCGGAACTCTATAAGATGGAGAATTCCAAGCATAGCGCTCTATGTAGCCTAGTTGAGAATGGAAAGAAATTTCCAATATCCTAGGGACAGTGGGAGCGATGTGTCTACTAATGGATTACTCCATTAGAACAGAATACTCTACATTCTTAGTTGCGTGGTAGCAAATGTGAAAATTTTCCACGTCATCACTGGGTGATTGAGAGGGAAACATTCATGATTGCTCCGCAAGATGATAAAGAGCCTAGGATAATGCCAAAGGCTCTAGTCTCCTGTTTTTAGAAAGTGGATCAATGTTGCGCAGTTTAAGACAAAGTCTTTGAGGATTAACCATTTTTTATAATTTGGTTGACTTTCCATTATGACGCAAAACTGTTATAAAGTTATGCGTAATTTGGATAGTCATTTTTGAGGCATAAGGCTCGCTAGATACCGAATGGTCGCACCATTATTGAGGAAAGTGTAGACCATGAGAAGACTTCCTCCTGGGGAGTGAGGTTATTTTGACTTAGGCTATAATTGACATAAGTTCGGAACATTGATTTGTGGACATTGTGACCTGATTTCTCATTAGAGAATTGGATAAGTAGATCCGTAAGGATTTACCTTCTGCTTTTATAGTGAAAAGCTAGGAGCGCAAAAAAAAAAGGTTGCTGGTTCCAATAAATCTTTTACAGCCTAAAGCAGTTATCCAAACAGTGGTTCTTAGATTTCGTCAAGCCATGATAGGGCAACGATGATCGATGAAGACCACTGAGGCATGATCAATGGTCCAAAAGAAGTTTTTCCTTACTTAGTCATTATGAGCCAGGAATTTATAAGGTAGTCGCCATCTAGGGTGGGCAGTCCTCTATTTTAGATATGATGGACATGGGTGATGTAATTTATATGCTCGGATGTACGATCCTTAGGGATTGTTTTAGGAAAATTCTCGGTTTGTCTTCGATGACTTACATAGAGAATATCCTAGAATGATTCTAGATGCAAAATTGCAAATCCATTGACTTACCTATCGGTAAAAGCCAGAGCCTTAGCTATTGAGTGAATCCTCGGATTGTCTTTGGGAGGACCTATATTCCTTGATTTTCTTTGTAATGGGAGCCTAAAGTACGCTATGTGGGCGTATTCGGCATGATAAGTGTTATCTTTGGTAAATGGTCAACTGAGTTGTTTAGACATTGACCTTGCTCATTAGACTGTGGATAAAATGCTTTATTAGAAGCATTTTAATTTGCTCCTTGTAAAATTCAATGCGCTAGTTGGGCGCATCTGCGCTAGTTGGGCGCATTAAGAATAAACGCAAATTGGTCACCAAAAATATCTTTAGAGAGGTTATTGCGCAAGAGGTAGTGATCTTAAATCATTTCATGTGAGGCGCACATGGTGGATTCCGTTGTGTATACTTATCGCAAGAGGTGCTGATAAGGTTTATATTTGGAATCCATAATTGCGCAAGCTGTGGTCAATTTTTTTTAAAAATCGATCACTTATTTTGAGATGATGGAATGTTGACACTATTATGGTTTGTGTCATAATGATTAGCAGATGATGATGTCAGCAGGCAAGATTGGCTCACTCACACGAGCAATCGCCCTTGGCGCTTGGGAGCGAGCAAGGATGAGACTGGTGGTTTATTTTTATTTGGAGCCAAGAGAGGCTTAAATCATCCACTATGCATGTCGCCTTGGTTATAACCAAGATGAGGTCGTGTTAAGGACCAAACATGGATGTTAGTACCCACTTTCCATGTTGTGCCTATTATGATTAGCCAGATGCGAGATCTCATTTGGCGCCTAGAAGGCGAGCAAATAGAGAATTCGGGTTAGACGCTAGAAAGCGACTAGACTAATATCTGTACGGTGTATCGAGTATGACGTCACTCTTTATGGAAGAGTTACTCCACCGTAGCATGTATTCATACTATATGTGCTTGGCGACCGAGTAATGAGGTGAGAGAATGGATCCCTGCTTCCTTACCGTGTGAGTCTTACGTGTCATTATTGATATGACTTTCATTTATGTACCCTTTTGTGACTTTTGACTATGTCATAAGGTAAGGGGTTGATGTTCTGCTACTTTGGTATGTTGCCTGCGGTCATGCATGATTCGGCCTTAAGGGACATCACTGGGAAAGCGGTCAATTCTAAACTAAATGGCATGAGTGCAAAGGGAAGATCATCTAGTATTACACCACTGTTGTATATTCACTGCCGGCAACTCATATCGCTCTGTATGAGAGACGAATTGAGTGTGAATATATTGCAAGAATTGAGAGGGTCAAACATGCTCTTTTTGAGGGATTAGAGATGTTTTTTGGACCGGTGTAATTAGATGGGTCTGGGGTATATGAGACACTATTTTTTTTCTTTTTTGGGTTGATGTCTCTATGCTGGCTCATTTTGAGTTTCTAGTATAGAGCTCCCACATGCAGGTGTTCTCAGCGGTCGCACGGTGCATTGGCTAGTATGAGATTGTTCGTTTTTGGGGAGATTGAGATAGAGATGTGGCAGTGTCATGCCAACTCATGTGCGAGTGGGAGATGTTAGTAATGGGCGCCCATGTGGCATGACCATTAAATTTGATTTTGAATCCTTATCCAAATAGGTTTTGATTTTGAAATCAAACCTATTTAGGATAACCACTCTTGAAACAGACGTTATCAGTTTGAACTGATATAGATAGATATAATATATATTAGATATTATCTGTATCTTAACTGATATGGATAGATATTATAATATATTAAATATTTGTTATATGGTTATGGGTAATCCAAGAGAAAAACAACGTTGAGTCTGTTTCAACCCATACACTGACTCTCTCCCAAAAACACAACGATCAAGTCTTTGACACTGTGGTTTGTGTGGGTGATATTCACCATTGTAATATCACCCCACTGCTGGGATTGATTGATCTGATTCTGGAAGCACGTGATTTATCCACGAGGTTTTATCATCAAAAGGTATGATCTGATGATTTTATTCCGCTGCATGTTTTGTGTTTTGATTTACATCTATAAATGAGTAAATATTTTGTAAAGGCACAATTTGTTATTTTTCCAAGCTTTATTGAATTTAAAATCAGTGGGTGTAAAAATCCTTTAAAAAAAAAAAAAAACTCAAAAGTTTACCTAAAATTTGAAATTAAAGATTTTTTTAATTCATTCAGGGAATAGATCAACGATACCAAGACATTTACACCAGTCAATTGAAAACTTGGAATATTAAACAGACTTTTTCTTTCAAAATTGATGAGTAATGTCATATTGTGGCGACATTTATTACTTTGGATACAAAATTGTGAGATTTATATTTTAAAAAATTGAATAAAATAGAATTAAGGTATTTTTACATTTTTTTTCTTTGGTTAGTTGTAGTTTTAGTTTTCAAAATATGAGTTTCATGTCATTTTAATTTCTAATATTTAAATTGTGTCAATTTAATTTGTAATGTATAAAAGAGTGTTTCAATTATTGTGAATATTTTTTTTATGAAAAAACACAAAACTTAATACATTACGCATCTAATAATAAGTCGTTTAATAATGTACATTTGTTGGCTACATATTTTGTATAAGTCAATCACAGTTCAACACGTAGCAGGATGAGAGCAATACGGGAAGACAATTCAAATCTTCAATCGTAATCACACACGTGACAGTTAATATTGGTTATTGTAGATCTGCATAGTACTGGATCAGTAAAGAGATGCAAGATGACGTGATTTTAACGGTTACTCATATATTTAAATTCAAAATTATGAGGGAAGCCTAACTGCAGACATGGCATAGTGGAGCTAACTGTGAGGAAACATGATCAGTGATCATGGAGGAATGGTTCGACGGTTGTCATTGAGAAGTATAAATAGCAGAGAAGGCCCCAGAAAGAAGTCCCAAACTCAGATCCAAAAAATCAGTTTTATTCTACTTTATTTTCCTTCCAATTTTTACATTTCTTGTTCTTTACATTTCTGTACTTCAAATTCCTGTACTACACTTTCGTACATAGGAGTAGTTTCAAGCAGTTTGTTGCTGTAAACCTCTACGAGGCTAAATTGGATCATTGTAAGTCTTTCATTTTTATTTAATGAAATGTTACAATTGTTCTTCATATAATCGTTGTTTGCTTAATTCTCCTAAACAAAGCCACCAGTAAAAGTCCTCTTCATTGAGGCTCAAAGAACTAAAACACAATCATCTGATAATTGGTTGGTAATTAATCTTCTGTAAGGATTGATTGATCCTTATTGGCACGCTTAAAATTACAACAATAACCTTCGAAAGTCAAAAAGCCAACATATATTTTTGACACACCCAGTGGAACATAAGTTAAAATGGCTAGACGTAGGAGACAAGGAAAAAATGAACGCTTAGAAGAAGGCGTGGAATGAGAGGTAAAAATACCTAATCCAGAGGATAATGTGATAACACATCCTGTGGAAGTACCTGTTTTATCAGAACCTATGGTCGAACAAGCCAGCACTTCGGAGCAAGTACCACATGTTCAAAATATTGGACGAGGCCAAGGAATTGGACCATCCACTGTTCCATCTACTCTGCCGATAAATCTATGAGGAGGCCTAGCAGATGCCATGGAACAGCAGTTAATGAACACAATGGAAAGATTGGCAACATCCTTTATGGATCGAATGAATACTCATCAACTAATTAACGCAAGGCACATAGAGGAAATTTCAAATGTCCCTCAGCAAAGATTGGCTAGAGATAAACAGCCTATGCAAAGTAATGTACATACTAATGGTCAAACTAGTAACCAAAACTATGAAAGACCATCACCTCAGTCTTGGTGTGAGCCTCTTTCGAGGCCTATGACAAATCAAAATGCCTCATTACTTAACAATGAAGCCATGCAAATTGGTGGATCCGGGCCAACACAAGAAAATTGCATAAGGATGCTTCCAAATGCCGTGTTCGAAGCCATACCTGGCACAAGGGGGTTCACTAATCCTTTGTTTGAATTTGTACGCGGGGGGTTAGAAGGGTTTCCTGCAACTAGAAGAGACACAACACCTGTTCCAGCACCTTTCGCAAGTACTTTCGCAAGACAGACTCAAAGGGGTTACCCATACCCTTAACAGCAGCTAGCACCATATGAACAACCAGTCCCAAATTTACCGCCCTATGGACCAAGAAGACCTCAGGCACAAGGTTGTCTACCAAATCCTGTGTTTGTTCCTCCAATAGTGGTTTAACAAACACAAAATATGGTTCCTAAAGACCAAATTGTTGATATTGTTAGAGAGAAGTATGGACCAATGGCTCGGGGGATTCAAACTCCTGTCTACAGGAAACCATATCCAAAATGGGTAGATAGGGTAAATGAATACCGGAAAGGGTTTAGGATACCAAACTTTGCTCTTTTTTATGGGAATGGAAACCAGTCAATGGTAAAGCATATTGCTAGGTTTGTTGCTCAATGAGGTGAATTTAACAATAATGATTATATGAAGTTAAGATTGTTCCCAAATTCTCTAACTGGGGCAGCTTTTGTATGGTATATTAACCTTACACCTGGCTCTATCCAAACTTGGCAACAAATAGAGGAGGCCTTTCATGCCCAATTCTTCCAAACGGAGCCAGAAGTTTCCATGGCAGACTTGGCAAGGTTGAGTCAAAGGCCTGATGAGAAGGCTGCTCAGTTTATTGCCAGATTCAAAAGAGCACGAAACAAATGTAGGATCATCCTACCAGAGCCTGAATTCGTGAGATTGGCTTAAAATGATTTAAAGTTTAGGCTTCAAAAGAAGTTTGACTCAACTGAGTTTAGAGACTTCGTGGAACTAACCTATAAGGTGTCTAGGTATGAAGCATTACTGGAGGAAGAACAAGATCAAAGTAATGCATCATACAAGACGTATTATAGAGATCCTAATTATGAGATTGATACAGCAGAGATTGTAGGGAAAGAACATGTGATCTATGAGGCATTAATTCATGAAGACACAACAATTGACTAGCAGTTTAAAAGGAAAGACCTTCATAGGAAATACTCTTTCAATTTAACAAAGACAGATGACATTTTTGATCATTTGCTTGCGACAAACTTCCTAAAGTTACCAAAAGGAGTTAAAATTTCGTCTCCAGAGGAACTTAAAGGAAAAGTGTATTGTAAATGGCATAATTCTTGGTCTCACTCAACTAAAAACTGTATTATTTTTCAGGACAGAATCCAAGAACAGATTCAGAATGAGAGTTTAAAATTCCCAGCTAAAATAGAAAAGGCTATGGGGATTGACACTAATCCATTCCCAGAAATTGGAGAAGTTACAGCCAATGTTATTGTGCCAGACTTCCAGAACTTATCCTTGAAGGAATTGGAAGAGGTCAATGTGCAAATGCATGTTGCCAGCCAGACTACTGTCAAGAAAGATGCTAGAAGTTCACCAACTGTTGGACAGGGCTTTGCAGACCAGAGGGAAGACTCTGATGAGAAGGCACTGGATGATGATTCTTTAGAGGCAGCTATCATGCAAAGAATGTGTCCCAGGTGCAGGTTGAGCTATAAGTGGTTGAAAGGACTTTCGATTAATGGAAAACAATATTACAAGGATGTGCAAAGGTGTCCTAAACCAACCAGTGCCTATAACAAAAAGTCATATCCAGTTGGTCTTAGACAGTAGCCATTCATGGCTGGGTCAGCAACCACTAGAGTGCACTCCAAGGGCAAGAAACCTCTACATGAGTTCAGATCACCCAACTATTACAGAATGGAGGGCAATCATCCTTGAAGGAGACCTGAAGTGGGCTTAAGTTATGGGATCAAAGCCAGAGATTGGCCCCCCTAGACTAGCCTCACACAGAATGGAAAGTGGCCACCTTCATGGAAGGCCTGAACTAGGCCCAAAACAAGGAGTTAGGGCCAAGCAGTAACCTTCACAGGCAGCTTCGAAACTGGCTTCAAAGGAAGAAAGAGACAGTTCAACAAATGAGTTAGTGGGTTCAGGGGTACCTGGAGTTCCAGATTGGTTTGTTATGTAGAACAAACCTAAGAAAATACCTACCCAAAGAAATATTGTTGGAGACCAGGGTAGGATGGTCAAACCTCTCTTGGTGGCTCCAAATAATTGGGTGTTACTAAAGCATCCAAAAACAAAGGAACCAAATATGGTCCCAGTGATTTCTATATCCCAAAGGAGGAAGATCCAGCGAAGGTACACTCAGTACCAGAAGAACCTGAAAGAAAGTGGAGAAAGCTTTTTATTGGTCCAGTCAAAGGGCTAGACAGAGGGAAAGAAAAGTCCAAAGTTAGATCATAGTCCAAAATCGACTCTTCAAGACAAAATGAGTTGCAGCAGAGAGTAGTTAGCCAAAGTTCGTTCCGAACTAAAAGCCAAAGAAAAATCCAGTTTAGCAGGATTGGAATGGGCTTTGATGGAAAGCGATAGTGAGACAGAGGGAGGAGTTGGCCTAGGCCAAAAGAAGAAGATGGTTGAGGAGGAAATGTTCGAAGCTTTCATGGCTGAACAAACATTTTTGGTCGAAAAACCAGCAGAAACAGACCATTTGAAAAAAGTTACTAGTACTGAAGTGCCAGAATGCAGCATGGAAGATGCTTCTGAAGTAATTAAATAAATTGGCCAGGAAAAGAAGCAGGTACAGCCAGCCATCCAATTTGGTTCGTTTCCTCCAGTGTCAGTGAATATGGTGCATATACTACCACAGGAGTTCCAAGCTGAAGATGAAAACCAAGAAGGTTAGGAGATTGACCCAATTCCAGTTTCTAGTGATGACTCACAAGTGAGCATGGTGCAAGAAGAATCTGAAGTGGCCATACCAATGGAAACTGGAGACGAGAGTAAGGAAGAGGTGAGTATTAACCTCTCATACCCTTTTGAGTATCCCACGACATCCATCAACAGTTTGTTATTTTCTTGTAGCTTCTTTTTAGAGTTCATTAGCAGCAGCAGCTTCATCCCTTAGCATTTGTCGTTGCCTTCTCTTCTCAGCCCTCTAAAATACAATAAGCTCTTTGGAAAGTTCTACCTCTACTGCTTTAGCAGATGCCTCATGAATAGGGTCTCCAGTGAAATTAGAAAGAGAGACAGTCATTTTCCTCCTTCTTTTTAAGGGTGTTTCCTACTCTTTTTCTGTCTCTCATTTTTCTGCTTCCACATGAACCTCTGGTGCCTCCTCTTCAGGGTCAAGTAAGAGCTTTCTTTTCCTTTACTGTTGTTGTTTACTCTTGAGAAGATTTAAAGCTTAAACCTTTTTGGGATAATCTCTCTGTAAGGCACCCGCACCACCTACACAAAAGAAAGAGTTATCAGTAAGGACAAGAGCATCATAAAGGAGGAAAAAAGAAAAGAAATAGGAGTACGTACTTTTTTTCGAGGCAGCTCGAGTGACTCTAGGAGGAGTTGAAGCAGCAGGAACAAACTTTGTAGTTGCAGGTGCAAGAGCTGAGGTAGCATGAGCAGTGGAGGAGGTAACAGCTTTAGTCCCTTTGAACTTGGTTTGAGGTACATCCAGTACCATTAACAGATCTTGAGGAGGAATGGCCAAGTGTACCTCCATATTGGCCATCCACCAGTTCTGGCACCCTTTCAGTATGTTACTTTGAGGTATAAAGGGGAAGTACTCAAACTCAATTAAATCCTGGATGAATTTGGAAGTTGTTTCTTCCAATCTAGATCTTTGAACCTTCAGATCCCTGCTGGCAAGGCTTAAATTGGTCTGACTACAGAAAGGTATTGGGACCCCTTGTGAGAATCCAAATTACCTAGCAAATTAGGCAGGACAATAGGATTCAGCGATGCATTTGTATGCTATGGGGTTCACAGTCCCAATGAATAATTCTCTAGGAATCAAAATGGAGGCCCACACGTTTTTGTGCTGGAGTGTAAAACAGGACCTATCACTCAAAAAGGTCCTCAACCAGGATGGGCCAATATTGGTAGGTTCGAATGAACAGAAGCTGTGAGAAGAAGGGGAAGCTGGGAGTTGGTGGAAGAAAAAAAAGTAAAAAGCAAAGTTGGAAGGATAGAGTGAAACATTGGCTAACTTCATGCCATGAGCGGTAGGGTTTGGCTCCAAAAACCTTAGGCATTTAGACTGTAATTCGGTGAAATATGCAAAAAGCCAAAGTTGAAGTATCCAAAATGGGCCTCCCTAATTGGCATCCATGGGTTTTTCACATAAAAGGGAACAAGCTTTATAAACATGACCTAGAACGTATAGAGCTAAGGCCACCTTTCTTTATAAAACAAGGGCTTTAGCAAGAGAGGCAAATTTGGGCATGATCCTCTGAGAAGAGGTGCAGAAGAGGAACTTGCAAAGCCAATACAATATAAAAGAGAAAAATTCCCTATCAGTCACAAGGCCCTCTCTTTTATTCTCAGCCTTGACAAAGTCACTATAGGATGAGTTCAGAGAAGGGAGGGAAAAAAGGGTTTTGAGGTCAGGATAGTCTGGACCAATGGGGGTACCAGTGGGGGATAATCCTAACAGATGGCAGATGAAAAGGACAGTAAGAGCCATCATCCTACATCTGAATTGAAAGAAATTAAAAGCAGAATTCCAAAAAAAAGGGCAGCAGGTATTAAAAAAGGATCCCCTAAAATGATAAACCTGGGTAATTTGAGGGCATCGAAAAGGCAGAGCTCCTGAAGATCCATTGTCCTATCAGGGACGACCTGATCATACCATTCCTCCTACTCTGGTCTCACTGTGGGCCAGCAGCGATGGGGTCGGTTCATCCTCCAACTGCTCCAATCAAGACCACCTTCGTAAAGGAGACAATGATCTTCTAGACATGGATATAGAGCTGGAAGCTCAATAAGAATCTCTTTAAAAATGGGCCCAAGCATATACTCTCGTTACTCATAGCGACGGGGAATGAAGATGCGTCCGTTAATGGCACTTTTCTCACCAGCCTTGTACTTCTCACACTCTTCATCAATGATCCTTTTCAAGGCTACAGATGGACTTGCACACTCCACAACCGGTATTTTCAAGGAAGAAAAAGCCATTGATAAGGAGTTTTCTCAGAAGACGAAGTTGAAAAAGAGAGTAAAAGGAAAGAGAAAGCCAGCAGAAGATGAAGGGTTTGTCTGTTAGACGACCAAGTGGATTGGGAGCACAAAATAAAAGGGTTTTTAAACCTTTCTGTTTGAAAAACACACAGTCATTTTATATGGGCGGAATTCATAAAGAAGTACTAAAGGTACGGATGCGAAAAGTTTCCCTCGATATTGATAGTTATGGAGGGAAATGTATCTTAAATACTAATGTTAGCTTCAAAATAAAATATTCGGCTTCGAAGCCAAGTTTTGGCGCCAAAAACAAGTGAGAAACGGCTTCGAAAGCAGGAAGTCAACTTCGAAACACATTCCACACCTAAGGGTGCAGGAATGCTCAGGTGTTTGTTTACTTCAGAAGAATTAAAAACCTGTTTTTAGGTTTCTTGATGAGAGTAAAATCCTTCGAAGCAAAATTTAAAATACCTTACTGTTAGAATTTGTTTGTTCTAGGTTTCAAACCAATAGTTGGTTTAGTAGTATACAATCACTTTTTAGAATAAAACAGTGCAGTCCTTGAAAAAGGCTTCTATATTTTGGAAAATATAGACTGTTTGTTTGAAGCAAAATTAGTTGATTTAAAACTACTTCATTGTATCAACCAGATGTTATAGCGATCCCGGTTGTCCCTTTACTATTCTGTTGTATTCCGGACTCAGTTCCGTGAAGTTGGTAGTAGTATCTATCTTGTTGCCGTCCTTTAATTCCACTTGATTGAGTTTTAGGATGTTTTGAGCAGGGTTGTTACAGGTTGGTTAGGCCTTGGTTTCAATTCCTTGTTGTCCAGTTTTTAGGCGATCTGCTCGAGCGGGTATTCTTGCGCTCGAGCGGGGATTGCACACCTCCAGTATTTCGTGTTCCTGCAAAACTTCTGCAGATGTGATTTTTACGCTCGAGCGGGTTTGTTTACGCTCGAGCGGTAGCGCTCGAGTGAGTTTGTTGGCACTCGAGCGGGTAGTACTTTTTGGGTATAAGTTCTGGGAGGGGGAAATCTACGCTCAAGCAGACTAGTTTTCGTGCTCGAGCGGAAGTGCTTTATTCTTGTGTCTTGGCGCTCGAGCGGGCCTTATTGCGCTCGAGCGTGTCCCGATTTTTGTTCTTGGCGCTCGAGCGTTGTGTTCTCCGCTCGAGCGGGTCATGCGTATATGAGTTATCCGCTGGGTGATTTTAAATCACTTTTTACTTTCCTTTCTCTCTCT
This sequence comes from Camellia sinensis, assembly GCF_055761805.1. Lineage (NCBI taxonomy): Eukaryota > Viridiplantae > Streptophyta > Magnoliopsida > Ericales > Theaceae > Camellia > Camellia sinensis. Next base: position 29,025,607 of record NC_138963.1, on the reverse strand, counting down.
TACTTTTTCTAAAATCCATTTTGAGAGCTCCTCTCTCTAGGTATTGATTTAGTAGGAATGATTTCCTCACCTTTGGCCTTTACAAAAAAGTTGTTGATCGTCGAGGGCTATCTTTTGATCCAAGAAATTCGTGGGTTGGAGCATTTTCGTCTTCTTCACCTTCTTGGTTGGGAGTCATCTTTGAGGTTGGGATTCCTACTCACTCTTATGGTCTTTAACCTAGATTTTTAGTTGTTTTGATAAAGTGTTGAATTTGGGAAATTTTGGGACTTAGGGTTTCAAAATGTGCTAAAGAGGGTTTTGTGATTTTGGGCTCATAATATGTATTTTGGGTTTCAAATGGTGTTATTGATGTTGGTTGTTGATATTTACACCATTGGGTCAATATTGAGAAATGGAGTAGAAAACCCTAATTTGGTTGAATAAATTAATTGGTATAATTAATTTGGGGAAATTTGTGGACTTATGGAATTGAGTTGGAAATAATGAAATCGGCTCATTATGTTGTGAAATGATGGAGTTGGATTTATAAATCGCTCACTTTTGAAAACATTGATATTTTATCTGTTGGAGCTATTATTATCTGTTTAGAAATAATTGCTTGGGCTACCGGTGGAGGGTAGTTTTGATTGTTGTAGACAATGCATGATGATTAGGCAAACTAAAACTAATCAATTGGATATGTCATAGAGTATGACGGTTGACAGAATACATTAACGTTATGTATTGATTGATTGATTGTGTATATGACCTTTGTGTATATATGCATTGTGTGTGTGTGGGAGGAGATAGGGGATGTACTCCACGGTTTAGGGGAAGATAGGGGATGGACTTCTAAACCGAATGTTGTTTGGGAGGAGATAGGGGATGGACTCCACTGATACAGCTCATATGCTTGTCAGATAATGTGTTGATATAGCTCATATGCTTGTCATTGGAAGTGTTGATACAGCTCATATGCTTATCATTGGAAGTGTTGATATAGCTAATATGCATATTTATTGAAATGTGGGTACAGCTTGTATGCTTACCTGTTGAGATGTTGATACAACTTGTATGTTTATCTATTGTGATAATGGAAAATGTTTAATATGAGTCACTGTCTCATATAAATAGTTGGCCAGGTTCTGAGCCATTGATGTAAATTGTGAAATTGATAAGAAATGGAAACTGAAATGAAACAGGAACGTAATGGTCATGAGATGGAAATGGGTTATGAATTGGTTTATGAAAATTGAACATTTATCAATTGCTAATGTCTTAGTTATTGCTCATACTGTGTTTAACATATCTCTACTAGGCGTTGGCTCACCCTTTATAGGACATTATTTTCAGGTACAAGTAGTATGCCACCTCCAAGGACATAGGTTGGGAGGCTAGAGGCGGACAGACTTTTGTTGTCTTATTTCCTTTTGATGTATTACATGTAAATCCAAGCCAAGGGCTTAATGTGTAATTGAGTTAGTACTCTTTTTTTTGTAACCAAGTGTTACCTTGGAAAGCTGTAAGCCCGTAGGGCATTTGCTTTGTTGTTAACATGTAATACTTTTGTAAAGAAATACTCTGATGAATTGAAGAATGTGGATCTTATATATATAAATGCATGTTTATATTGATGGGTTTAATGTTATTATTTTGAGGGCGTTACATGTTGGGGAATTGGATATGATCAAATCAAGTTTCGAATGGCAAAATTAGTAGATTTGAAGCTCTGATTCTGAAAGGAGACCTAAGGCAAAAGTTGTCAATTACACCCCATATGTTGGAAAAGTTCAAATTGGGTTTCCAGTATTTCACTGGGTACGATCGAATCAAGTGTCGAATGACAAAATTGGTGAATTCGAAGCCCTTATTTTATTTGATTTTGACAAATGGAGCAAAATTAGACCATGCCAAATAAAGACAAAACATCTTAGCTTTATTAAGACAAAAGCAATTACATTAGAAGCCTTCCTTGGCTACATGTTCAAGTTCATAAAAATAAGGAATAGAGTAAATGACAAGGTCATGGAACTTGTTCCAACTATGGTCAATGAACTTTTGTTCCTTTTTTATTCTATCTTCTATCACCTCCAGGCTAGGCTGTTGAAGTTGATATGCCCTTACTTGATAAAAAAAAATTTCGGCCTTTATTTCAAACTCTGTTTCTTTTAACCCTTGGTCTATCTCATCCTTGTCCAAGTCATCCCAATATGTAGAGTCTTTATTCTTGAAATCATCATATTCATCGATGAGGTTCTCTGCTTCATACTAGGTATGTATTCGACGGGCTGAGATTTGATCCAAAGATCGAGTGGTGGCCACAAAAATGTAATGTCAATGAGGAAGCAGTGGGAGTTGGTCTAAAAACATCTGGAGCTCTGCTTGGGGCGATTGGGTTGAGGACATGACCCCGGGTCATAACATCACAAGCCCATCGAAAGTTCTTAAGAGGAATATCGTTCTCGAGAACATTGAAGGGTAAGTGAGAAAAGGCCGCAAGCAGAAGTTAGGCTTGTTGTCGCTGATATTTAGTAGGAGGAGATGGAGGGTGATAGGACGGGAGAAACTGGTCCTCAAAAAGAGTAAGTCTCAGTTCCTCCATCCAGTGAGGGTTTTGAGGAAGAGGAGGTGCAGCAGCTTCCATCTCGAAAGAAAGAGGAAATTAGGGGTTGTTGACAATATCAAGCCAGTCAGAAGAGCAAAGTTTTACCTTTTGGGCTAAGAGTGACGGGCTATACCCTTGAGCCTCTTCTGGACGACGAGTGGCTTCTACTAACTTTGTAGGCATGGAAGACGTGTACCATGCTACAAGTAAGTTGTCTTCCAAACGGTGTCGGCGGTCGATAGGTACATATGGGTAAACCACCGAACTCCGAGCAAAGGGAGTGAAAGTTAGAGGATCAACAAATTCGACAAAATGATGATTGATTCGCTCTCTTAACTTGGACTCCTCAGGTTCTGGCCAACTTCTCCAACTAGAAGCCCCAAAAAAAGAAGAAGAAGTTGCAGCCTCATCCTATACAGAAGGTTTTGGGTCAGAGGAAGAGCTTCCAATATCCATGTTTGTAAAAATTTTGGGTTAAAGAATTGTGGACAATAGGTTCGTAATCCAAAGGTTGATTGTTTGCAAAAGCCTTCATGACTTGAATATAGGAAGGTGGGTAAAGGTGGCTAATCAATGCATGAAGATTCTTTCGAGGACGAACAACATTATCAAACAACTCTTCATATGCTTGATCGAGGTAAGAAAAGGTCTGTTTGACTATAAGAACTGAACTAGTCTTTTTGAATACTGAGATAGTGGGAAAGTTCAAAGGATAGAAGAGAATTTAATGCAAATGTTCATTGATGAATGACGGTTGTGTTTTTGAAAATGCAAAACCCATGCACGTTCTAAGACGTGGGTAAAATATCTTGATCCACTAATATCACCAAGTATTGAGTATATTAGTGCGGGGGGTGATGTTGGCTACATATTTTGTATAGGCCAATCACAGTTCAACACGTGGTAAGATGAGGGCAATACGGGAAGACAATTCAAATATTCAATCGTAATCACACACGTGGCAGTTAGTATTGGTTATTGCAGACCTGCATAGTACTGGATCAGCAAAGAGATACAAGATGACGTGGTTTTAACGGTTACTCATATATTTAAATTCAAAATCAGGAGGGAAGCCTAACTGTAGACATGGCATAGTGGAGCTAACTGTGAGGAAACATGATCAGCGATCATGGAGGGATGGTTCGACGATTAGAAACTCATTTCGACGGTTGAGAAGTATAAATAGCAGAAAAGGCCCCAGAAAGAAGCACCAGACTCAAATCCAAAAAACCAGTTTTATTCTACTTTATTTTCCTTCCAGTTTTTACATTTCTTGTTCTTTACATTTCTGTACTTCACATTTCTGTACTTCAAATGCCTGCACTGCACTTCGTTCATAGGAGTAGTTTCAAGTAGTTTATTGTTGTAAACCTCTACTTGGTTGAATTGGATCATTGTAAGTCTTTCATTTTTACTTAATGAAATGTTACAATTGTTCTTCATTTAATCGTTGTTTGCATAATTCTCCTAAATAAAGCCACCAGTAAAAGTCCTCTTCATTGAGGATGAAAGAACTAAAACACAATCGTCTGATAATTGGTTGGCAATTAATCTTCTGTGAGAACTGATTGATCCTTGCTAGCACACTTAAAATTACAATAATAACCTTCAAAAGCCAAAAGGCCAACAACATTAGAATACAAAATAGATTCTAAAAGGGATAAAGAAAACATTCACATAAAGACGATATGAGTCTCCGCATAAGGAGAAAAACAAACCTTCATAAGGGAGGAGAAAGCCTCTACGAAAAGAGAAAACATCTACAGAGAGATGCATTATTGCAACACAAAATAATAAATAAAATTAAAACAAAATCAAAAATTAAAACTATTACCACCAAACAAACATTACCAATCACCTTCACGATTTGTTCATCGTCACAATCAATAACTGTGATACCTTAATCCCCGACTCTATGCTACAAAATAAAACATTTTGAATATGAAGTAGTCGTCTAGCGTATAAAAACGCATTTAATAATGTCAGATCTTAGTCATGAATCAAATTTAAGTCTAGATTTAAAAACTTTCTCGGTGGCAAGCCAATGATGGAGACAAGAAGAGTAGCAGTGACTAGTATGGTAATGAGCAAGAAAGGAAAAAAAAAACCACGGGAGAAGAAACAAAGGGAAACGGAAGATTAAAAATACCATTCTCTCCTTCTTAAAAGCCATAGAAATATAGAGCAATTAGGAGAGAGAGAGAGAGAGAGAGAGAGAGAGAGAGAGAGAGAGAGAGAGAGAGAGAGAGAGAGAGAGGACTAGGGTTTAACACAACTTTAAATTCAATTATTGTGGACATTGAAATACTTTTTTTATATACATTAAGGATTAAATTGACACAATGTTAATATTGGGTACGAAATTAAAATACTTTTATTTATTGGAGATTAGATTGACACAATTGAATTATTGGAGACCAAAACGACATAAGGCTTATACTTTGAGGATCAAAAATATAATTAACCCTTTTTTATTTTTACAAATTTTACTCAAATCATTAATTCAAATAAGGTCTAATAAAAACTGCTAAATTGTAGTCACTGTGACTCTACTTATTATAACATTGATTCATTTGAGAACATATTATTTTAGTAACTCTTTAATTTTTTGCCTAAAATATAAAGTAAAAAAATTAGTATGCTTAAAATAACTTTTTAATTTTTTATGAAAAGATGTACAAAAAAATAAAAAATAAATAAAACTTTTGACTTTTTTGTATAATTTGTTGGATTTTTAATTTTTTTAACTTGAAAGCTAAAAAGTAATATTCCCAAACAAGGCTGGTCCTTTGAGTAGAAAAATTGTACCTTGATAAAAGGGTAATCCTGTGATATTAAAGAAATGTGTCATATTTGCAAGATATTATATTTATATTTTAAGTAGTATAAATACAAATACATTGATATAATAATTTTTTAGAAATATAATACGTATATATATAAATATTTTATTTAAAGGTAATAAAAAAATATAATAATTAATTTTTTAATTGATAGGAGTATGCATTATTTTTCTTTTATATTTTTTTATATAATTAATTAAAATGTAATTTCTAAATAACCAGCTACATAAAATTTGACACATTACTATTGTGAATTTAAAGTGGGTAGGCCACACATTTTGCATCAAAATCCATTTCTACATAATCCTTTAAAAGAAACACACGTTTAAAATGTTCCCTTAAAAACAAAAAAAATTATTGGTTAGTCTTAAGATATTACGTGGTTATATTTCAAATCAATCACAAATTTTATATCATTTTATATTTCTCAATCACTCAATACAAAATTATAAATCTTACTTCTTCTACTAATCACAATACATCTAAAACGCCACATGACCTTACCTCTAAACTAACCAATAACTTCTTAAAAATAGCTATCCCATTCTATCATTTAGCACTTGTGGTTGAAAAGTTATTAGTTGGTTTTAGGGTATCATCACGTGACGCTTTAACGGTATTGTAATTGGTGAAAAATATAAAACTTATAAATTTGTGTTTGATAATTAGAAAATATAAGAGAGAGTGATAAATTATGATTAGTGATAAATATAATTAATTGATACCCCTAAACTAATCAATAATTTTTCCTCAAGGCTATAATATCCTAATCAAGTTGGATTTGACGTCAAGATTTTTTTGATTGACCCATTAAGAGCTAACCCTCCGTTGACACGTGGAAGCTTTATAATTCTAAGTAAAAGAAAATTCAAAAATGAATAGACCCCAGTTGGGGATGCTGGGGTCACTTGTGATTGGGCCAAAAAAAATTTTTTTTTTTTTGTTTCCAGTCAACCCCAGGCCGACACGTGGCACTGGGGTCGCTGGGGTCGTCCATACTAAGGGTCGGAAGCATTGTTGAAGAAAATTATATGATGGTTAATGAATATTATTAGGAGTGAGCAGCAGATATACCGATCCGTCAAAATTGACCGAACCGAACCGAACTGATCTGCCGCATTTTGGACAGATGCGTGATAATGAGCGGACAGTTGGGGATTGATTTTCTCCAATCTGCCAATCTGGCGGACGGATGGCGGATTTGAAATTCCTTTGGCCGCAACTGAATCGCCAAACCGCGAGCACCCCTAGTAATACTTTATGTGGATGAGGCATGCTGTGATTGTAGCATGTGGATAAAGCATGCAGTGATTGTGATATTCTAAAGTTTCAAACTTTCTTATTTTGGATGAGACATGCAGTGATTGTAATGTTTTTTTAAGTCATTGACTATAATATTTTCTTCTTCTTCTTTTTTTGAGAAAGTGCACAAGTTGAATTATGTTAAAAATTTATAAAATTTTAAACCGCCAAACCAATTCGCATCCATCCGCCAAACCGCTAATCCGCTCAATCCACATCCGCCGGATTGGCTGACGAATACTAGGGGTGAGCATGGTTCGGATTAGACCGGATTGGGATAAAACCAGGACCAATCCGTTATCTACGGTTCTTGAAAAATTGGAACCAATCCAATCCGTTTAAATCATGGATCCAATCCGAACCAATCCATTTAAATACGGATTGGATCGGTTTAGGACCACGGATTCACATAATTAAATAACAAAAAATATATATATAACACTTTAATTTCATAAAAACATAAACATAGCGCTATATTAGTTCCACAATAGCAACATCTATTTCTATAATAGCGACATACTGTGCTAGAATTTAAACAACTATAAGAAAACTGGTTTCACCATAAGTATTTAGACCATTACAAATTAAAACTAAAAACTAACAAACAAAAGTAATAAAAGAAGATATTAAACGGTTTTAGGTTTGAGTTTAGATTTTATATAGAATAAGAGAAGATACTATGGGGGAGGATATATAATAAAAATATATACTATTTGTATATGGTCCGGATCGGTTCCAATCCGGAACCGTGGGGTTGAATTCGGAACCAATCCGTGTACTACGGATTTTTAATTTTTCAATCCGGAACCGAACCACGGATTCAAAAAACCAATCCAAACCTATCGGATTGGACTGGACTGGATCGGATTACGGATTTCACGGATTCCTTGTTCAGCCCTAACGAATACGGATTGATTTTCTCCAATCCGCCAATTTGGCGGACGGATAACGGATTTGAGGTTCTGTGGCCCCAACCAACCTGCGCCCACCCCTAAATAGTGTATGTAATTTTATATAAATTTATTTAAGTTTTTATGAATTTATATAAGTGATTTTATAAAAATATATAAGTTTCATACAAATTTATGTAATGACATAAGTTTTTACAAAATTACATGAATTTATATTAAATTTACATATTTTTGTGAAATTATTTATATAAATTTATAAAAATTTACATAATTTTATATAAAATTACGTACAATATGCATGGCACACAGAAGTATTTCCCCCAAATATTTGCGGCCAAGATTTACTTTCTTGAGGAAAATGATCATCAGATGATATTTTAATGATGAGACATATTATTACATGTATGTATTAATGTTGTATTGAAAAAAAATGTTAATGATGAGACATATCATATTGATGCCATATTAATATATAAAATGATAAATAAAATATAATAAAAAAAATATGATCATCTTAATATTATTGTCTCAAAAAAGATACTGTTAATGTTATGTACATGATTGTGTAAAATATCCGCACTGATTCATCCACTAATCGCAAATTAAACTTTGAAATTTGTAATCCGCATTTGAATCTATTCTGCTCCATTATAATTAATACATATATATTTTTTAAGCTCTAATAAAATATTAAAGTAAAAATGAATGTATGAGAGATTTAAGATGCGAAATTTGCTGCAACTTAGTATTTATATATATATATATATATATAAAATATTACGTAAAATTAGTTTGAGTAATATATATGAAAAATATTAAGTAAATTAGTGTTATATATTATACAAATATTTGATAATTGTTTAAGAATATTTTTCAATCAACTAGCAATTTGAAGCCGCTTAAATCATGTTTCGATTATTTCTCAATCTGCCATTCATGATTTGCTTTATAATTTTACTCTCAAACCGTCCGAATCATACTGCACACCCTACTAGTTATATACGTCATCTAAGGGTTTTACGGACTAAAGTCATGTTTGGTTTGGTTTGGTTTTCAAAAACTTACTTTAATTTTTTTAAAAAAATTAAAAATTAATTTAGTGAAAGAAATAAAAAAATAAAAACAATTATTATTTTTATAAAATTTTATTTTTGAAGAAGTCCAAAATAATTTTTAAAAATTTAAAAATATCCTTTTGATATTTATTTTATCAAATTAGTTTCCATTAAAAAAAAAATCTGAGTCTTTTCTTTAAAAAAACATGGTTTTTGCCCCCAAAAGTGAAATTTTCGTTAAAAAAATTAGAAAATCAATTCCAATCCTGACGATAAGATTGTTTGGAAAAGTACAAAAATGACTTTTAACGAGAAAATTTTGAAAATATAGCTAATAATGAAGTAATATAATGTCGTGCTTAAAGATTAATTTTTTGAGATGAAATTTTTTATTCCAAAAAGATAATAATAAATTGTCCTAAATATTCAGTTTCGCTGCTAAAAACTCAAAATACTTTTGAATCTTAATAAATGAGGTGTTCAATTTCTATGTAATGTCCGGATTAGAGTCTTATTTATTGCAGGAAAATACTAAAGACCCTAAATAATTTATCAAATATTTTATCAAATCTCTTACGGGTGTGAGACTTACACAAACCCACATATGTGTGTGTCTTATACCCATGCGAGAGATTTAGTAAAATATTTAGTAGATTATTTGGGGTCTCTAGCATTACTCTTTATTGCATAATGCTTCCCTATCATGTATAATGTCTGGTTTGAATATCATTTATTGGAATTTGGGGATGTTATTGCGCACCCCGTGCAACAGTATCTGTTGTGTGGCAAAATTGGCTTATTTCAGGGTCTATTTTGATAATTCAAATCATTCACATTTTAGAATAAATCAAGTAGAATATGTCAGTAAAAAATTAAGTTAATCAGATATCGTTTACCCATTCATCCACACACATTTGTATTCATTTTAATACTTTAAATCACAATTATTATTTATTTTTGTAAATACAAATGTGAGTAGATGAATATTTAAACGATATTCGATTAATTTGATTTTTTACAGGTATGTTCTACTTGATGTATTCTAAAATATGAACGATTTAAATTATCAAAATGAAAAATAAGTCCATTACATTGCACAACAAATACTGCTACGCGGGCTGCGTTGCTACATCCCCAATTAAATAATGATGCACTCCCCCTTCCCTATGTTACCCTCCACCAATTATATATATTGGTAATTGCATTTTCAATTAGTGAAAACATTTTTTTTTTTTTTGGAAGCCAAAATTTTCGTTTGCCAAACCTAAGAAAATCACATATTTTGTCAATTGTTTTTTACTTTAATGAAATTTTAAAAAGTTTATGTCAACCTTTTTTTAAAAAAAAACTTTTCAAGTCCACCTAACAAAAAGATTAATAAGTAAAACAAGTTTAGTAAATATTAAAAAATTCAACCTTATGATTTATTTTTTTAAATCTTTAGTGAATTTTTTCATAATTTTTTTTGAAAAAATTTCCTATTCTCTAGTAAAATTTAAAAATTTTAAAAATAAAATAAAACTGCTGAAAAATAATTGTCAAGAGAGTAGTAGTCAAACACGTGTTCGATGTCCGGTTGCTTTCTATGGTGGCATTGCGTGGGGTCCATGCACCAAGTGGTGTGCAAGTGGGACATTTTTTATATATTTATTTTTTTGATGTGGAGTGGGACTAATCTGTGCATTTTAAAAAGAATTGAGTAGTTCTTAGAAAATCACAAGTTTATATATGCCATATTTTTTCGAGGGGTCTCGCATGTTTCGGGGTGAGATTAAGATTAGGCCTATCCAGTTCAGTTCATAGGTTCATTTTGGACCATGTTTTAATATTTCGAACCGTTTAATATGTAAAACTTATCGAGTATTATATCTTTATAAAAAATCACGTTGATCAAATTTCGATAGCTATTTGATCAGATCAGATTTGTATTTAAAAAAATGAACGGTGAAAAAACAAATAGTTGACAAAATTCTGATTCGATCAAATAGTTATCGATACCCGATCAATGTGATTTTTTACAGAGATATAATACTCAACGAGTTCTATACATTGAATGGTTCGAATTATAGAACAAAGCCCAAAAATGAATATATGGGCCGGATTTGGACAAGTTCAATCTTGATTTCAACACGAGATAACCTGAACCTTTTTGAATTGAGAATGATATAAAAATCTAAGAAAATGAAAAAGATGAGGTATCAATGTCTAAAGCCCAATCTCACTACCTATTAAATAGTCATTTCTGTGTGTTTGGTAACGTTTACGTTTTCAGTTTATATTTACAAAAATTTTATAAACTGATTTTTTTTTATTTTTTTTTTATTTTTAGAAAAACATAAACTACAAACGCGTTTGGTAATTGACAAAATGTTTAAAAAAATTTAAAAATATAAAAAAGAGTGAAAAATGGCAAGTGGTGACAAGTGGTGGCGGAAGACGGTGGTGGAAAGTGGTGACAGTGGGTGGTGGTGGCGGGTGGGTGGTGGTGGTTGGTGGGTGGGGTTACAGTGGCAGGTGGTGGGTAGTAGCGAGTGAGTAGTGGTGGTGGTAATAGCGGGTGGTGGATGCCTGTGGCAGATAGGTGGCGAATGGCGGGTGGTGGTGGGTAGTGGCGGGTGGGTGGTGGTGGGCAGGTGGCGGGTGGTGGTGGGTGGATGGGTGGGTCGGTGACGGTGGCGGGTGGTAGCGAGTGGGTGGTGGTGGTGGTGGTGGTGGTGGCGAGTGATGGGTGGTGGATGGCGGGTGATGGTGGGTGGGTGGGTGGGTGACGGTGGCGGGTGATAGGTAGTAGCGAGTGGGTGGTGGTGGTGGTGGTGACAGGTGGCGGGTGGTGGTAAGTGGTGGCGGGTGGTGGTGGTGGTAGATGAGTGGGTGACGGTGGCGGATGGTAGGTGGTAGCGAGTGGGTGGTGGTGGGTGGTGATAGTAGGCGGGTAGCGGGTGGGTGGTGGGTGATGGTGGTGGTGGGTGGTGGCGGCGGGTGGGTGGCAGATGGTGGATGGTGGTGGCAAGTGGGTGGTCAGTGGTGGTGGCAAGTAAGTGACGGGTGGTGGATGGTAATGGCGGGTGGCGGGTGGATGACAAGTGGGTGGTGGGTGGTGGTGGTGGTGGTGGCGGCGGCGGCGGCGGCGGCGAGGGGTGGGTGGTGGTGGCGAGTGGGTGGCAAGTGGGTGGTGGTGGTAGGTGGTGGGTGGTGAGTGGTGAGTGGTGGTGGCCGGTGGTGGTGGGGGGTGGTGGCGGAAGACGGTGGTAGAAAATGGTGGCGGGTGGTGGCTAGTGTTGGGTGGTAAAAAAAAAAAAAAACTCAAAACTCAAAATGAAAACACATTTTTTGTGTTTTCATTTTTTTGCCAAATTTATAAACTGAGACCACTGATTTATAAATCAAAATTTTTATCAAACAAGTTTTTATTTGAGTTTTTTAAATTTTTGTAAATATAAACAGAAAACTGAAAACGTAAGTGTTACCAAACGGCACCTTAATAAGCACTCATTTAAAAAAATATAAATAAATAAAATTATAATTTTAAAAAGATTTTGTTAATTTATACTCTTAACACACATGTTCACTATCTAAAAAAAATGACAAATTACACTAATAATTTCTATAGTTTGGGTCTCGTTTCACTTTGATCTCTAAATTTTTAATTGTGACACATTTGACCTTGAATTTTGAATCTTATTCTAAATAAGGATAATTAAAAATATTATTGCTTAATTTCAAGTGCAAAATTGTCAATTTGATAAAATATAAATTAATTTGACAAAAATAAATGTCAAAAAAATATTTTTAAATTTTTAAAAGTTATTTCTACACACCAAAGCTAAAGTTATGTAAAATTAATAAATCTATTAGACATTTATTTTTTATTTTTTTTACCAAATTAATTTTTGTTATGCGTTTGGATGATGATCATGTAATGGGTGGTTGTTAGAATTTTAATGTGTAATCGATATATTTAATATATGAAATGTTTTTAGTTTTGAATTTTTTGATTTAATGGATTGATTTAATAATGATATTAAAGTTGTCGGCATATTTGACTTTTAAACAAATAGAAACTAATTTAATAAAAATTAAAACTACTCATTACATGATCATCATCCAAACACATAATAAAAATTAATTTGATAAAAATAAGTAAATAAATAAATGTCTAAAAGATTTATTAATTTTACATAATTTTATCTTTCGTAGGTAGAAATAATTTTTAAAAATTCAAAAATATTTTTTTGACATTTATTTTATCAAATTAGTTTATATTTTATCAAATTGACGATTCTACTCTTAAAATTAAGCAACAATACCTTCAATTGTCTTTATTTGGAACAAGATTCAAAATTTAAGGTCCAATGTGTCATAATTGAAAAGTCAGGAATTAAAGTGATACAAGTCCCAAACTATAGTGACTGTTAGTATAATTTCCCCTCCAAAAAAAAAAGAAAAAAAAACGCATGTTAAAAAATTATAAAAACAATTATACATTTTTGCATATAAGTACTTGTAATAAATAATGTATGATTATATATATATATATACGCCTAACCTTACATTTTAACATAAGTCATTTTAAATAGGATCATCGCCCAATATTTTGATTTAATGCACTTTCAATTAATTTCATCATATATATATATATATATATATATATATATATATATATATATATATTATTAAAAGTAGTAATTTTCTTATGCTTATGTGACATATTATAAGGATTTACTTTTTTCTAAGAGAGTCACGTCAATATACATTTTCTTAATTACATATAGACTTCTACACAAACTCAAACCCCAACTTAATTTAAATTATACTCACTTTACTTATTTTATATGGACTCTATTTGCCAAATATTTCTTTTCTATATATTTTTGATGGTAAATTGAGATAATCTACAAACTAAAAATTAGTGAAATATCCCTCTCCAACTTTGTATAGTAGGAGAGTTCCAAGATTTTTTTTTATTAGCTAAGGTCCCTCAACATTTTCATAGAGAAAATTTGACTCAGAGAAATTTTGAAATTTCTCTGGTATGATCATAGAGAAATTTAAGAGAAATTTCTTTATGAAAATTAAAATTTCTCTAAGTCAGGCAAAATTTCTCTTAGTTGAATTTTCTCTGTAAAAATGTTGAGGGACCTGAAATACTATAAAAATATTGTATGTCATTTATCTTATAACATCTTAATATCAGGGACTTTAAAAAAAATTCTCATACTAATTTTGCGTTTCATATTTTTCTTCTTAATTCTTTCAAGGGTCTTAGGAATTTTTTTTTTAAATGCTAAATTACCTTCTTTTTTTTCTCATTTGCTCGTGCATTATTCTATACCCAATACCAATTCTATATTATTATATATTCAGGATTTATCGTTTAAATTTTATAGTGATTCTACAAATGAAATTATACTTCATTTCTTATATTATTTTATAGAATCACAACTCACAGAAGAAAAAACCTGCACAACAATATACTCTTAAGGAACCTCTAAAGTTAGGATTTACTGCTTGAGTTACTTTTCAATTGTTGAGCAGTAAGTGTTTTTATGTTTTGACATCATATTACAAATGATTAATCACTTCACACACTAAGATGTATCTATCGTTTGGATATTTCCATTATTTTTTCTTTTTCCAGTTTAGATATTGTTATGTGGTTATTTCTTGATTAGTCATTGTTGAATTTCTTTTATATAATTGATATTTTAATTTAATTAAGAGTGTTTATTTTACAATATTATAATTATATACATATGTCATATAAAATCATTATATAATCCAATTACAACATATTTATATTTAATTTTTTAATAATTTTTATATAATTTTTATTTCTACATATTTTTATTTTTCAAATGAATATAAAAGAAAATTGAATAGTTAGAATTACTTTTTGATGATACAGTTTATCCTAGTGAATGGAGCGAACTGGTCCGAGCTCCTCAAGCCCAAATCCAAATGATCAAGCCCACCGAATATCCTGCAAACAAGTTCCACGGGAAACGAGGTAGTCCCCCAGTGAACCCTCCGCCGAGCAAGTTAGGAAGAGAAGTAGAGTATAGAGGGAGAGATTAGAGATAGAAAACTTAACCTTCTTCTTGTCTTCAACATTTGCTTATATTCTTTGGTAATTATTTTGCTATCTCTTCCGACCTGCCCTTCTCGCCGAAAGTCTATGTTGTAGCTCACCTTGTTCAGGGTAAGGGGACCCTGTTCCGACGGGAGGTGTTGTCGTGATAAATGCTGTGACGCGCTGCATTCATAGTGATGTGCAGTGGCAATAACTTTGCAGATCTTTGTCTGCTGATGTAGCTCGTCCTTCACCCGCCACGTGCCTGAATGCCATTGGTTCTTATGCCATATTGGATTCCAGTTGTTCTGGACTTCTTTGGCTGGGTTATGTATTGGGCTCCGATTGATGGGCTTGGGTTGTTTATAGTGCTTCATGGCCTTTGTGGGCCTGTCCATGTCAGTAGTCCCCCATTCCCGAGTGCAGCTTCAGACCAACGAAAGGAATATGTATGAGGAAGATGAGTCCGACTGGGATAGGCGGCTGAGTTAGTGGACCAAGCGTGAGATGGTCCGACCGTGGGGAGGGCTGATCGCGCGAAGGCCGAGCGGCAAGGAAGACCGTAAAGAGGGTTGACCGCGTGAGAAGGCCGAGCGAAAGGGTCGACCATGAGGAGGGGCGACCGTGCACGAAGGCCGAGCAAAAGGGCCGACCGTGAGAAGGGACGACCGTGCGCGAAGGCCGAGCGGGGGGCCGACCGGGAGGAGGGGCGACCTCACGTGAAGGCCAAGCGGAGGGGCGCGGGACTCAAGAGGCGACGTGTCAAGTGATGATTTGAAGTGGAAAAGACAAGGTAAGGGGAGTAGACAGTGCATCGTGGTCGTACACGCGGCAATATGTTGGGGGGAGGTTAGGCGTTGGAGCAGAAATGAAACGATAGGTCATTATAGGTGTTGAAAAGGCAGTTTTGGCGGATGATTTGAAAAGTTTTCAAACTGGCGAAGATTAATTGGGATCCTTGGAATACGGGCAAACCGTGGGCTTTTGGCGTCATTCGATTCACCTACTTGTTTACAAAAACTCAAAACATCCCAAGTGTTAATTCCTTCGTTGCTCACGATACACCTCTGCAACAGTTTTTTAATTTTCTTGCTCCTGCGTCAGAAGCGATTCGCAAACATTCCATAGAAATGGCCCAAGAAGAAGCTTTGAGTGTGAGGGTGCACCTACTTGGTGATGATGATGCAGTGGAGCTAGCGATGCAGTATAGGACAGAGAGGGTGCGGGAGTCGGTGGTACGATCCCATGGTTCCACCATGATAGCAGCTCCAAAGCCAATCAGCCAAGTGAAACCAGATCATTGGCACACGAAGGCTGACAAATCCACGATTATTGCGACGGAGTTGGAGGCTATCCGCAAAAAATACCAGATCCCTGTAGGAGTGGAGTTATTGCTGCCGACATCAACGGAAAGGCCGTCTGACGCCAGGGCAAAAGAGTTTTCCCTTTATGAGGAAGCTCTGAAGGGTGGACTGAGGTTGCCACTGCCGCAAGTGGTAGTGGATGTGCTCAACCGTCTGGAGGTAGCACTGAGACAACTAATGCCCAATGCATGGAAGATCCTGCTGGCCTGTGCAAGTGCGTGGTCGAAGGCAAATGGAGGGAAGGCCATGACAGTAGACGAATTCTTTGCATGTTATAAGGCCTCGGGGCAGCAGGAGACGTGGGTCACTCTGCAGGCAGCAGTGGGGAAAGGGTTGGTGGCGGGGCTGCCGTCATCGATCAAGGGGTGGCGACCACGATGGTTCTGCGTGTCTACCAATGGGAGGCTTGGAGTGCGCACCATTTGGAAATTACCCATCAGGTTTGTGGAGCCGAAACTGGGAGCAGCCGCGGAGGGGAGGGTGAAAGAGTAGAGGGAGAAAGAAGGGGCCAAATGGGATGAGCTCGTTCAGCCGTCTGCATTGTTTGAGGCAGGGTTGGGTCCAAAGCCAAGTAGTGGGGACCTCGACCGAGCGGAGTTGGAGGCGAGGAGAAGGGCTCAAGAGACGGAAGATCAGGCCATCCTTGCTAAAGCCCAAAAATTCAAAGAGTCCCAGGCCGATCGACCACTAAAACCGGTTGTGAGGGAGAGGATTCGACCTTGCCCCAAACCCTTGGGAGAGAAAAACTTAGGCGATTTTGTGCCACGGACGCCCCCAACAGACCCTTTGAAGGAGATGGAGGCGTTAGGCGTGGGGAAGAAGAAGAAGAGGGTGAGGCGGAGTGAGGGAGTACCTGCCCAGAAGGGAAAGAGGGAGACAAGTGTGAAGGAAACCGATGCTGCCAAGGGGGCTGAGGGGGGAGAAGTGGAGGGGACCCCAGGAAGGGTAGGTGGCCCAGAAGCGGTGGAAGTTGCTTCAGAGGGCATGGAGGTGGTGCCAGTGGTGCCGGCGATCGCTGCAGGGGTCGCGAGGGCCGCCCCTGAAGGGCAAGAAGAAGATAGGGCAAGCAGCCCTGGCTCAAGAAGAGAAGAGCAGCCCTAGGGGGGCCCTACACCCCAAGGATGGGGAGTTAGTCTGACCACAGCGATCTACCACGCTCGCGTGGTGGCTGGGCGGCTGGAGGAAGAAGAAGGCCCAGCTAGGGCAGGGGTAGATCGCCTGGTGGGGATCGTAGAAGAGGCAGCCCTACGCTCGGCATTCAGATTCAACGAGGCTAAACTGCTGAGGGGATTATGCTCTGCCCAAATGGAGGTAACCACCTTAGCAGGGGCTCTGTTGAGGAAAGCGGGGGCTGCCAAACTCAAGGCAGATGAGGCCAAGGCCCAGCTTGCGATGTTGGAAAGGGAGAGGGCAAGTTGGAAAGATGCCCATGCTGATCTGCAAGCAGTTGAGGTGGAGCTGGAGAGCACACGCCGCCAGGTTGTGTCGCTCAAGTTCTAACTTGCTGGCGAGCAGAAGAAATTAGAGGAGGCCCAAAGAGCCTGAGCCGTCGTGGTCAAGCGATATGAAGAGGCCATGAGCAGTAATGAAGAGCTGGTCAAGCAAAAAGATGAGGCCGATGGCAAAGTGGACGATCTCCAGAAGGAACTGGAGGGCGAGCACGCCAAGGCAGTAGAGGAGAATGGGAGGCTTCAGAAGGAGTTGGAAACAGAGAGAGCGCAGATGACGGCGGAGAAGGAGAGCCTGAAGAAGGAATTCGAGGCGGAAAAGGCAAAGGTTGCCTTGGAAAGGGCAACCCTGCAGAGAGAGCTGGACGAAGAAAGGGCGAAGGCAGCCTCTGAAAGGGCGACTTATCCCGATCTGTGCGTCGCAGCAATGGAGCAATTCAAAGGGTCTACCGAATTTTAGATAGCAGTTGATGCCGCGGTCAAGAGCAGTCTGACTAGGCAAGAATCTGGGGGGGCGGGCCCATCGAGGACGACTGTTGGAGGCAGAACTGAAGCAGAAGTTATTAAGAGCTTCCAGCAGTTAGACTTTTATAAGCACGAAATGGTTGAGTACTGGGACAGTGGCTGGAAGACGTTCAAACATAGAGCTGAAGAGTTGTTCCCAGACTTAGACCTTAGTAGTGTAACGATTGGCGAAGACGATGTGGCCCAAACCCCCTTGGATAAGGGCATTGAAGAAGAAGACCTCCTCTCCAGTGAGGAGGAATAACTGGGAAGGAAGGAGAAAGAGACTGTGCACCGATATTGTTTTTGCTTTGTTTTTTTTTTTTTCGGATTGCTGTAATGAGCTTATGTACAAGGTTGTGAATAAATAAAATTTCAGTTGTGTTTTGCCTTTGACTGTTTTGCTTGTGCGTCTGAAATGGATGAAAACATGTGATAAAAACTTGTGGTAAACTTGTGATAAAAGCTGAATTTAGGAATTCCTCAAGACAGAGTGGGATTGAAATTGTAATAAGGACTGGGTAGACTCCTTAAGGCAGAGCGAAATTGGACTTGTAATAAAAACTCAATGCAAAGTAAAGTTAAACTTGTGATAAAAACTCAATGCAGAGTAAAGTTAAACTTGTAAAATGTAGTAAAATTACAAGTGTGTGTTTGCCACATTGCTCAAGTAAGTTAGTGGTTTATGGAGGGAGGCGTGGTTTGTGAGGAGGAGAGAGCTAACTTGTGAAGGTTTGATTGAGGAGAAAATAACTTGTGTCTGACCCGGGGGCAGTGGCGCTCGGTCTGGCTAAGACTTGTTAGGCAGGCCGAGTGCCTCTTGCTCGGTCTGGTAAAGGCTCTTACTGCTCGGTCTAGGCGAGGTTTTTAGTGCTCGGTCGGGCCGAGGTTTTTGATGCTCAGTCTGGCTGAGGCTTTTACTGCTCGGTCTGGGCGAGGTTCTTAATGCTCGGTCGGGCCGAGGTTTTTGATGCTCAGTCTGGCTGAGGCTTTTGATACTCAATCTGGATGAGGCTTCTGATGCTCAATCTGGCTGAGGCTCTTGTGCTCAGTCTTGCTGAGGCTTTGGATGCTCAGTCTGGCTGAGGCTGTTAGCGCTCAGTCTGGCTGAGGTTTTTGATGCTCAGTCTGGCTGAGGCCTTTGATGCTCAGTCTGACTGAGACTTTGATGAGTGCTGCAGGTAAAGATGTTATTGAGACAACACGCAGATAGTTGAGGTATAAGATGGTTATCAGGAACAGTGCAGTCCAATCGATCAAAATTTATATTATGTATCAGAAGAGAATACAACAATCTGAGCAATACAACAGTAGGAATTTATTGATAGTAGCGCTTCAAGTGTTCGGCGTTCCATGGGTGGGGGAGGTCTCGGCCTTCCATGTCCTGAAGTCGGTAAGTGCCTGGACGTGGTCGGGCTGTCACAACGTAAGGTCCCTCCCATTTGGCTGCCAACTTACCCTCAATCGGGTTTTTGGTGGCAAGGGTTGCTCCTCGCAAGACAAGGTCCCCTTCAACGAACTCCCTTGGTCGGACTTTGCGATTTTAATGTGTTATCATTTTCTGTTGGTATGAGGCCAATCTAACAGCAACGGTCTCTCTGAGCTCTTCAATTAGGTCCAGGTCCGCTCGACGGAGCTCTTCGGTCAGTGCAGGATCCAGATGTAAAACCCTGAGAGTAGGCAGACCGACTTCCACCGGAATAACCGCCTCAGCGTCATATGTTAAGCGAAAAGGGGTTTCCCCAGTGGGAGTCCAAGCTGTAGTTCGGTAAGCCCAGAGTACATGCGGTAGTTCCTCAGCCCAAAGTCCCTTAGCAACTTCTAGCTTAGTTTTGATGATCTTCAGAAGAGAACGGTTGGTGACCTCAACTTGGCCATTGGTTTGGGGATGACCGGGGGAAGAGAAATATGGTTGGATCTGGAGGTCTGCACAGAACTTCCTGTACTTGGCGTTGTCGAATTGTTTACCGTTGTCGGAGACGATGGCCTGAAGGATGCCAAACCTGCAAACGATCGATTGCCAGATAAACTTGGTTGTGTTCCGTTCGGTAATGGTGGCAAGGGGTTCTGCCTCTACCCACTTGGTGAAGTAATTAATGGCGACGATCATGAACTTGGTCTGACCTCGGCCGGTGAGAAGTGGACCGACCAGGTCGATTCCCCATTTGGCGAACGGATAGGGACTGTAAAGTGTGATTAGTTCTGTAGGAGGAGCATAAGAGGTGTTGGCAAAACGCTGACACTTATCACATTTGAGGACGAAGTCAGCCGCATCTTAGTTGAGAGTAGGCCAGAAATATCTAGTGTGAAGTATCTTGTGGGCCAGGGACCTGCCGCCCGAGTGATTGCCACAGAACCCCTCATGAATTTCTTGCATCACATAAGTTGTTTGAGTCGGATTGAGGCACCGCAGATAGGGGCATGAGAAACCACGTTTGTACAAAATGCCGTTGACAAGGATGTAATTGGACGACCGGGCCCTGACTTTGGCGGCTTGCTGGCAGTCGTCTGGAAGTTTTCCCGTTGTCAGAAATATAAAGATGTCCGACGCCCAAGGGATGGGCTCATTTTGGAGGAATTGTATGTCATGCTGGTCGAGGGAAATGGCAGGGTGGGATAGGTATTCGAGGCGGACACCACTGCGGAGGTCGGACTGGTCAGCGGAAGCCAACTGGGCCATCTCATCTGCCTTAGAGTTCTCCGCCCGAGGAATGTGCTTGATGTGGAAGGTATTGAAGAGGCGAACAAAGGGAAGTGCAAGATCCCTGTAAGCCCGCATTGTGTCCTCCTTGGCATCGAATTCTCCCGTGATCTGTCCGACGATGAGCTGGAAGTCGCTGAGCACTCGGATGTGGCTGACACCAATGTCCCTGGCTAGGCGAAGGCCTGCTATTAGTGCCTCATATTCGGCCTCATTGTTACTGGCCTCAAACAAGAAACGGAGTGCACATTTGAAATAACCACCCTCAGGGGCGGTGAGGATGAGGCCCGCTCCACTACCTTGCCTGCGGGATGACCCGTCGACGTTGAGAGTCCAAGAGTGAGGGTCTTCTGGCTCGATGGGAGCTGGTGGGGGTGGAGAGGGAGTGGTGTAGGATTAGTGAATTCCAAGATGAAGTCGGCGATAGCCTGCCCCTTAATTGCTGTTCGGGGCCGGTAAGAGATGTCAAACTGGCTGAGTTCCACTGACCACTGCATGAGTCTGCCGGAAAGTTCAGGTTGCTGCATGACCTTCTTCAAGGGTTGGTCGGTGAGGACCACTATGGAATGGGCTTGGAAGTAAGGACGGAGTCGTCTGGAGGCGGTGACCAAGGCCAAGGACAATTTTTCTAGCAGTGGGTAGGTCTGTTCCGCTCCCCTGAGGGCCCGACTAATGTAGTAGACCGGTCGTTGGACAGAGCCGTCTTTCCTGATAAGTGTTGCACTGACAGCGGTGTTTGATACGGCTAAGTAGAGGAAGAGGGGCTCGCCCATGATTACCTGTGAAAGGAGGGGAGGGTTGGCCATGCACTGTTTCAACTGTTGAAAAGTCTCTTCGGATTCAGATGTCCATTCAAAAGTTTGCCGAAGAACTTTGAAGAATGGTAGGCACTTATCTGTTGCACGGGAAATGAAACGGTTGAGGGCTGTAACTCGGCCAGTGAGTCTTTAGACCTCCTTAACCGTTCTGGGTGACTGCATCTTGACCAAGGCCTTGATCTTTTTAGAGTTAGCTTCAATGCCCCGCTGACTGACCATAAAACCTAGAAACTTCCCCGATCCTACGCCTAAGGCGCACTTCTCTGGGTTGAGCTTCATTTGGTACTTGCGTAGGGTGGCGAAGGTCTCCCGCAGGTCGGTCAGATGATCAGTGGAGAGTTTGCTCTTGACTAGCATGTCGTCGACATATACTTCCATATTCCGACCTATCTGGTGATGGAAGACGGCATTGACCAACCACTAGTAGGTGGCCCCAGCGTTCTTCAATCCGAATGGCATTACTCGGTAATGGTAGGTACCTCGGTCGGTGATGAAGGATGTATGTTCCCGATCGGACGGGTGCATCAGGATTTGGTTGTAGCCAGAGAAAGCATCCATGAAGCTGAGCATTTGATGACCGGCCGTGGCGTCGACCAGCAGATCTATGCGGGGAAAATTATAGCTGTCTTTGGGGCAAGCTCGGTTCAGCTCAGAGTAATCAACACAAAGTTGCCATTTGCCATTGTTCTTGCGGACGAGGACCACATTTGACAACCATTTAGGGTAGTCGACGTTTTTGATGAATTAGACCTCAAGGAGCTTGTCGACCTCTGCCGCTATAAGAGTCTTGCGCTCTGGATGAAAGATGCGCTGCTCTTGGCGGTATGGCCGGAAATGAGGTTCAATACTGAGGCGATGAGTTATGAAGGAAGGGTCAATGCCTGGCATATCTAAATGAGTCCAGGCGAATACATCATTGTGCTCGGTCAGAAGGGCAGTAAGGTCGGCCTTAGCTTGGGGGGATAGTTGGCTGCCGATCTTAGCAGTTTTCATTGGTTTGGTTGGATCGATGGGAATCTCAACGAGCTCCTCCACTGGTTCGCCTCTGACGAGCTCGTCCTCATCTCGGGCGTCAAGTCCTTCAATGATCATGGCCTCCTTCAGCTTGACTTCCTTGAGTGACGCGACATAACATTCCCTGGCTATGGTCTGCTCTCCCCGTACTGTCCCAACGCCCTGGTCGGTAGGAAACTTTATGGCGAGGTGGTAGGTTGGAGTGATAGCTTGGAAAGCGTTGAGGGCGGTGCGACCAAGGATGATGTTGTAGGCAGAGGGACAGTCAACCACAAGGAAAGTGAGTAACTTGGTAGTCTGCCGTGGGTATTCGCCGATGGTGATGGGGAGATCGATGGAGCCGATGGAGGTCACCCGGTCACCAGTGAAACTGACCAAAGGGGTTTGGAGGGGAGACAGACTTTCCTCCCCAATTTTGAGTTGGCGGAAGCAGTTGAGGAATATGATGTCTGAAGAACTGTCGTTGTCAATGAGAACCCGTCTGACCTTATAGTCGGAGAGGAGGGCAGAAATGACGAGAGGGTCATTATGAGGATAACAGATGCCAGTACAGTCAGCGTCCGTGAAGGTGACGGGCTCTGTCCACTACTTAGGCTGTTTGGAGGGTCGGTTGACCGTGGCCACTGCTCTGTCCGAGCCTTGCCTTATCTTCCTAAGCTCTGCCCTCTGAGCGGAGCGGGATGGTCCGCCACAAGCAAGGCCACATGAAATGACTCGGATTTCACCTTGTGGAGGGCGGTCTTGGCCTTGGTCAAGTTGGGCTGGCTACCGGGGTGGGGTATGCCGACGGTTATTTCTGAGGGGCTCGGTTCTTTGCCTCTGTTGTGAGAGGGTGTCAGTGAACCGGCTGAGACGCCCTTGACGAATGAGGTTCTCGACCTGATCCTTGAGGTTGATGCAGTCATCAGTGTTGTGGCCATGGTCTTGGTGGAAACGACAATATTTGGACTGGTCTTTCAGGTTGGAGGGGGTCCGTGAGGGTAGTGGCCATTTGAGGGGGTAATCCCGTTGGATCTGGTGGAAGACTTGTTCCATGGGAGAGTTAAGGGGCGTGTACCGCTCGAACCGGCCGGGAGGGCGGGCTGCTGACCGGTCAGCGCGAGGAGGTCGGTCGGTATAGTGGGGTGTTTGGCTGTTATACTGGGCGGCTAGTGAATCTTCGGCATTCATGTATTTCTGGGCTTTGGAGAGTAGGGCTGCCATGGAGATCGGGGGGTTTTTGGAGAGGGAGAAGAGGAAATCGGACGACTGTAGCCTGGCCATGAAAGCCGTGAGGATGACCTTGTTGTCATTCTCCGCTACTTGTAGGGCTTCAGTGTTGAAGCGAGTAACGAAGCTGCGCAGCGACTCCCCCTCGGTCTGACGGATGTTGAGGAGTCAGGTTGCAGGGCGGCCTTGGTGCTGGGCTCTAATGAAATGACTGAGGAAGGAGTCGCTGAGATGCTGGAAAGTGGAGACAGAGTCCGCTGGTAACTGGCTGAACCACAGTCGAGTTGACCCCTTCAGTGTCACGGGAAAAGCCCGACATATGATCTCATCGAGGAAGGCATGGAGGATCATGAGGGTACAGTAGGTCTCCAGATGGCCGATGTCGTACCGTCAAAGGAGTCAATGGTGGGCATTTTGAACTTGGCGAGCAAAGGTTTGTCCCGGATGGAGGCAACAAATGGTGAATTTGCCGTGGTAGAGGGTTTATGCTGAATGTTCTGCATGACCCCTTGGAGTTGGAGCTTTATTGCTCGGAGCTCAGCGTCCTAGAGGGGAATGTGGTCACCATGGTTAGTTAATGGAGGCTGGACGTTGCTGGCTTCCCCTTCAGGGGCTGGTGCTACGACCGATGGGTGTAGGGGTGGTGGTGGTGGATTTATATGTGGGTGAGGAGGTTGCAAACCTTTCAAGTTGGGCGGATGGAGTTGCAGAGCAGTATGGCTCAGGGCTCTTTCTTGGTTGAGCGGAATATCTGGGGGTGGTGGAGGAGGCATCGGAAGGTTTCTTTGGAGTAAAGCATTTATCAGGGCTTGATTTTGCTTGGTCATGCGGTTAATACTGTTAGTAAGCTCGATAAAATACTGCGGTGGGTTGTTTGGATTGGGGGGGTTGGCTTGATGGTCGGCAGCATTATTGTGAGAAGCCGTGGATCTAATCGTGACCATACACTTTAACGGGTAGGAGGAAAAGGTTGTTGGAACGGGGTCTCCGACGATAGTGAACACAACTGGTGTGAGAAGCAAAGCGTTCCCACAAACGGCGCCAACTAATGATACAGTTTATCCCAGTGAATGGAGCGAACTGGTCTGAGCTCCTCAAGCCCAAGTCCAAATGATCAAGCCCACCGGATATCCTGCAAACAAGTTCCACGGGGAATGAGGTAGTCCCCCAGTGAACCCTCCAACGAGCAAGTTAGGAAGAGTAGTAGAGTATCGAGGGAGAGATTAGAGATAGAAAACTTAACCTTCTTCTTGTCTTCAACGTTTGCTTATATTCTTTGGTAATCATTTCGCTGTCTCTTCCGACCTGCCCTCCTCGCCGAAAGTCTATGCTGTAGCTTACCTTGTTTAGGGTAAGGGGACCCTGTTCCGACGGGAGGTGTTGTCGTAATAAATGTTGTGACGCGCTGTATTAATGGTGATGTGCAGTGGCAATAACTTTGCAGATCTTTGTCTGCTGATGTGGCTCGTCCTTCACCCGTCACGTGCCTGAATGCCATTGGTTCTTATGCCATATTGGATTCCAGCTGTTCTGGACTTCTTCGGCTGAGTTATGTATTGGGCTCCGATTGATGGGCTTGGGATGTTTATAGTGGTTCATGGCCTTTGTGGGCCTGTCCATGTCACTTTTAATTTTATGTTACTAATTCTTCTTCTAATTTAACTATTTTTTTAAAATCAAAATAAGTATTTATTTTCCTATTTTATAATTTAATATATATCATACAAAATTGTTGTATGATAATTACATTTTTCTAATACGATAGAACTAAAATTATAAAAATACACAAATAATTTAATTAAAATTAATATATATATATATATATATATAAATATTCAAGTAACAATTTTATAGAATGATAGCGCCAATATTATTAGAATAAATAATTAAAATCATACTTTAATTTTGATTTCAAATTAAAATTAAAATTATTCTTTTATAACACACATTATACCATCAAATATTTAAAAAAACAAAATAACATATGTATTGTATGGGTCAACTACTATTACAATAACCCAAGGGTGGATGGCATTGTGGTTAAGACTTGGGGTTTAAGCCCCAAGGTCATGAGTTCAATTCCTTTCTTTTTGGGCCAATCTCCTGGGCGAAGCTTGGTTAGGAGGTTGGATCTCAAGTTGTCTAATCAGCACTTGGTGTGGATTCAATACTCTCCCGCTGTGCGACTCCTGACTTAAGCGGAACTTGTCTTGGGAGGTCGGGACAAGTTCTCAGGTTATACTCTCCTCGCTCAGAACGGCTAGCAGGACACCCTGGTGATCTCTGCAAGGGGTGCTGCCTTGGACCTGCGGGAGGATAGGGAGGATTTTCTTATAAATAAAAAAAAAAAAAAAAAAACTACTATTATAATTAATGGCCATTAAACTTTTAAAATAAAATTACTGAACATAGTAAAAGCTTTTTAGGTTCCAATACTTACTCTATCTTAGGGTAGTAAAAAAAATTTAGTTTCTAATATTATCTTTTTGCTTATGGTCTAATTAACATTGGTGGTGGTATATGTACAAAATGATATACTAATTAGCTTTCGTTTGAGATGTAGATTAATTTTTTGACTTTGCCTCTGTTTGGGAAGTGGGTTGGTTTTTTGGCTTTTTGACTTTTTTGACTATTTTAGCCTGGGTTAAAAAGTTTGGTTTGGGAAGGGTTTTTTGGCTTTTTGGCTTTTTTGGTTTTTTTTGTGAGAGAAGAATGTAATGATTATGGGTTAGATGTGATATTTTGTTTTTTGTGGCTAAAATAGCCTATTTTGTCTTTTGTGACTAAAATAGCCAAAAAAACCCCGTTTAGCTCTTGCCAAACGGAGCCAATTTACTTTTTGGCTATTTTAGCATAGGGTTAAAAAGTCTCGTTTGGGATGATGGACTTTTTGATTTTTTGACTTTTATAAGAAAAAAATGAAATGATTATGATTTAAATGTGACATTTTGTCTTATTGACTTTACCTATTTTGTCTTTTTGTGGCTATTTTAGCCCAAATCACTTATGCCAAACGAAGCCATAGTGTACTAACATATGCTATGACATTACTATTTCACAATTATGACTCCACCTATTATACAAATTACAGACCTAAAATTTTTTAAATTATGTCACATCATCTATTAGTACACTAATTAGTATACCAATTGGTGCACATAGTATTATTTAATTAACATATCATCATAAAAGCGCATCAATTAACATATCATCATCATCTGTTAGAAAATTTGGGATCTATAACATTTTTCAACAAATAATGTAGCATACTTTATTGACTTTGACTCTTCATAATTTACATAATTGGTGGAATCTATAGTTTTAAAATTGCAATGCTATAACATGTATTGATACACAAATTAGTATATCAATTGGTGCATGTAGTACCATTGTAATTTTTTATTACACTTCTTATTATATTTTTAAATTTTTTTAACATGTGCTATCAAGTGGTTAAAAATTTTGTATATAATGACTTATTTAATGATAATAAAAAAAATCAACATATTAATCTAATAACATTTTGATAAAAAATAAATCATTCATTACAACTTTAACAAATGTTTCCTTCTAAAAATAACATTGCTCATTTTAATTAATTTTTTATATATACAAAATTATGTTGGTGTATTTTTTTGAATTTTTAATTTTTCAAACAGGGTTTTGTTAATCAGGTTTGAGTCAAAATTAATTGGAGCGAGACAAAATTATTTGTCGCCTAGATTTGATTGAAAGTGATCATGACCCACCCCTTGATTAACAATCCTTCCACGTACATAATAAACTCTACCCAAGAAATAAGAATTTAAAAATAATATAAAAAAAATCAAAGATTGGGTCTTAATCATATAAGTTTAAATTTAAAATGATTAGTAAATGAATTAAACTAATGAAGTAAGAGTCAAACACGTGTCTCTGTGGCTATGCTAATCTTGTCGTGGTCTATTTACCAACCTCTCTAGGCTAACTGACTAGGACGTCGCTTGGTAAATTTTAGGTTTAGGATAAATTATAAATACGTATTTAAAATTTGCTTAAAATATTAGTCGTCCTTTGTAATTTTAAAAATTATATTTTACAATTAAAATTTTTAATTTCATAACAAATGACATTTTTAATAATAAATCATCAAATTGATTAACAACTTTTAATGATGTTAAAAATATATTTTAATTAATAATTTATATAATTTTATTATTGTATAAGATAATAATAATGAATTTCATTTTTTCAGTTAATTCTGTTAAATAAAAAAAATCTAGCAAGTGAATATTTATAATTTTTTAAATCACAATATGCAATCTGTATTTTAAACAAATCCTAGGGAGTATATTTGTAATTTATCTTTTTTATTTTATAATTTAGGTAAATTACATTGATTTTGCTTGAGGTTTAAAGAAAATATAGTAAATTTTATAATTTTAGTATAATTGCATTAGTTTTCTTTTTAGAAAAGTCAAATTGACCGAAACTTATGCAGATAGTGAGAAAACACACAAATAAATAATGTAATGTATACATTTTCATATAAAAAATATGATAATATCATTTTTTTTAACAAATTATTTATCAAAATGAGACTAAGTGTTATATAAATTATAATATAAAGAGAGTTTAATGCAATTATGTCAAAGTTATAGAACTTATTATATTTTTTTTCTAATTTTAAGAGAGTTTAGTACAATTTACCATTAAAAAATTTAGCTTGAAATTTTTTTTAAAACTTTCTTAGAAATACATCAGTAAGTTAGTAAGTGGGAGCTGGGGATTAAGCCCAAAAGTAATATCAATTAAACCCAATTTCACTATAATCAATAATTCATCTATTAAAAGTAAAAATGCACATAATATACACCAAAAAAAGAAGAAGAAGAAGAAAGAAAGATAACACAACTTTTTTCTCCGGACAATTTAGGCCTCTTTCGAGTAGAGGGTTAAAAGTTACTTTTTGACTTTTAATCTCCTTTTGATTACATTATCTCTTTATTTTTTTATATTTTCTTTTAAAAAAAATTAAAAAATTAACTTTTAATCAATTTTTCAAATAACCCTTAGTTAGGCCCATAAGCCCACGCATGCTCACTCTAATGATTAGATATGTTTATTTTGTAAAAGTCCTTATATGTAAAGACTGTTCATTTCAAAGTGATATTTTTCATCGATGACCTCCACCTAAGGAGTTACAAAATCAACTAATAGGTTTCACAGGTCTAACTGAACTGTTCAGTGTGAATCGAAGACAAACTTTTTCTTTTTCTTTTTCTTTTTTTTTTGGGTTGAGAATTCTCCAAAGGAGAGGGAAACGGAAAAGGGGACCAAGTTAAAAACGCAAGTGTGAGAGTGAAAGTGAGTGGGGGAAGGAATAGAAAAAGGTTGACTTTGGGGGGAGGATTCTAAAAGAGAGAGTGGGTGGACTAGGATTCCACACAAAGATTCATAAGATTTGTTGATGTTGTTGTTTTTCCATTTATTTTTGAGAAAATGAACTCTTTGACACTTGTCTTTTAGGGAGAGAGTAAGAAAGACAGGGAGAAGTGAAGCGTACAAGAAAGAAGAAGAAATAGTAATTATCAACTGATGCGCAAAGCGTATCGAAAAGAAGAGCAAATAATAATATTAAATTACATATAAATCTAAATTAGAGATACTCTCTCTGTGAATAAATAATATTGAGAAAACTCTCTATTTTTATTAAGAATAAAGCTTTGGACCCCCAGTGGGGTACTGGGGTTCCCCTCCCATTGGTCCAAAAAAACAGTTTTTTTTTTTTTTTTTTTTTTTTTTGAGTTTTCAGCCAACCCCAGGCCGACACGTGACACTGGGGGTCACTGGGGGTCACCCCCACTGGGGTCACCCCCACTGGGGGTCTGTAGCATTGCTGTTTTATTAATCAAATATCAATCATGTTGCCTTAAGGCTTATATATTTATTTATACTAAAATAATTTTTGCTAATCAAGAAATCTAAAAAAGAAAAAGATATATTCTTACTAGTCAAGAATATTTAAAAATAAAAATACAATATTAAGAAATAAAAATAATTCTTGTAATCAAATAATCCTGTTCTTGTAAAATAAAAAATAAATAAATAAACGAAGTAAGAAACCTAAATAAATTAGTAAAAATTTAAAAATCCTACTCTTAAATAATAATACTAATCAGATATTAAAATAATAAAATAAAATATATAATTTTTAAATTTCAATCTGCATCACCACACCAAGTGGCCTGGTTGGATTCATGTTCAATTGGTTATGTATTTTACTATGAGAGAATATTTCTATATAAATTAATAATTTTTTTTATTAACTAATGTGGTATAATAAAATTTATAATTTTAAACAAAATTCACTTTAATAATATAATAGATGTCAA
Source organism: Camellia sinensis (assembly GCF_055761805.1). Lineage (NCBI taxonomy): Eukaryota > Viridiplantae > Streptophyta > Magnoliopsida > Ericales > Theaceae > Camellia > Camellia sinensis. The sequence continues at coordinate 28,995,407 of NC_138963.1, read as the reverse complement.
ATTAATTAATCAAAAAATATATAAGATTTATTATTTTATATAGTATTATTCAAACTTTCAATAATTTAAGATTGTGTTTTTGGATTATGAAGTTGAGCAAAAGTTTATAGAGGGAAAAAAGAGGGGGGGGGGGGGGGGGGCGGCGCGCAAATAAAAACCAATGAATCAGAAGCAAATTTTTTTTTTTTAATTAACCTTTCTCTCCATAATTTCTTTTACAAATCCATATTTTTGGACTGTTTTCGCTTCACTAACCGTGCAAAATTTACTAATGTGAAGAATAGGACAAACATCTTTACGTTAAAAAAGTCAAAAGGCTAATTGTGTATAATTTGAACATTTTTAACCGGTATTTTTCTCTGTACTATTTTATAGGAAATGATTCCGACCCAGCACTAGGGGTGTGCGCGGTGCGGGTCGGTGCGGTTTGAGAGAAAAATAGAAACCGTATGGCGGGTGGCGGATTGATAAAAGTGTCACTAGAATTTGCCATTTTTCTTATCAAAAACCGGCGGTTCGGTTGGCAAATAATGGCGGATTTGCCTTGGCGGTTCGGGCGGATTGGCGGTTTATAAAAAATATAATTCAAATTACAAAACTTAAATCAAAGAGTAAAAAAAAGACGAGAGATATCGTGATGTTAAGCATCTTGCGAAGCTTTCTTCTGATGCAGCAAGTGTAGCAACAACATGATAATATCAACGACTATGCCATCAGTTCATTACAAGCATCTGTGGAAGCTACAATGATCAAATACAACAAATAAAATTCCCCTCGAGCAGTAATGTAATACTATATTCTAAGGTATAGAACAATAAGCAAACTTAAATAAAAAAGAATTTTTAGAATCCTATAAAACATGATTTAATAGCGGTGCGGGTCGGTGCGGTTTGGAAGAAAAATAGAAACCGGCGGATTGATAAAAGTGTCACTAGAATTTGCCATTTTTCTTACCAAAAACCGGCGGTTCGATTGATAAATAATAACGAATTTGCCTTGGCGGTGCGGTTCGGTGCGGTTTTGGCGGTTTCGGCGGTTTCGGCGGTATTATGCACACCCCTACCCAGCACAGCCAAGAGAGGGAGGAGATAGAGAAGAGACGAAAAAAAAATAATAATGTATGGTTGCAAATTAATCGAGAGGTGTGGGGGTCAAAAATAGTAGGGGTCTCAAATATTTTTCTTATTTTATTTAAGAGAAATGTTTGGAACTCTCTTTTTTGGGGGTTTCATGACACTTAATTTGATCTTGGCTCTTGATAGTATGTAGAGTCGACTCATATATGTGTAGGTCTCACATTATGAGTAGTTAGCATGAGAGTGGGGTTATGGGGGTCTCTATCACAATTATTTATTTAATGATCAAAAATCTATTTTTAATTAGTAAAAAATAATCCCATAAAATTATTTATTTATTTATTTTTAATTAATTGTTTCTTCACCTTTTCTTTCTCTCCTACATAAAATTGATAAACTATTTCAAAAATGCATGTCATAGTATAACCTCTCTCCTCATAATTACTCAAATGAAGAAGGGATTTAAATAAATAAACACTTTTTGTTTGCTTATCTCAGCCTTTGATCACTTTCGTTTTCACTCTTGATTTAAAAATTAAACATTATTATATGCAGGATGTTTCATGAAACTCGAGTGAAGCATTTTGGGATCAAATCAATATTAAAAAAAAGAAAAAGAAAAGGAGAGGCACTATGTGGATTGGAAAGTACTGTTGGGTTTGTGAGGTTTATTACGGGTTTCGTTTTGATAATTCAAACCATCAATATGTAGAGCTCGTCGAGTACTTTACGCCTATAAAAAATCAAGTTAATCGGATATCGGTAGTCCCTTAATCAGAACAAATTTTTGTCAATTGTAAATGTGATTTTAAAAATAAATTATTAACAAAAATGGGTTTCAATCAAGGGGCTATCGATATGCGATTAACGTAATTTTTTGTAAGAATAAAATATTCGACGAGCTCTACACATTGAATGGTTTTGATTATCGAGACAAGACCCATGATGAGCCCTACAAACCCAATAGTATGCTCTAACCCATTATGTGAACAGGAGAAGAACCATCTCAAAAAAAAAAAAAACACTTTTGAAAAACATTCAATAAAGAGTATCTCCAATCCTTCATTAAATTTTTCATCAAATTTAAATTTGATGAAAACTTTGGTTAAAATGATGTCCAATATTTTCTTTTCATCAAACTTGTATCAAATCAACGGATAAACAAATTTTTCATCAAATCAATGATGAACCAAATCTTTTACCAAATTTTCAACTAATCTTTTTCCTCTTAAGTTTAATGAAATTGTTAAAAGATGAAGGATTGGACCTGGATTTTTTTTCATCAAAATTGATGAAAAGTGAATTTGGAATGAGAAAGTAAATTTTTAAAGATTTTGATTAAAATTTGATAAAATGATTGGAGTAACTCATATCAAATCAAGTGTTTTACTCTAATTTGAAATTAAATTAGATGAAAATTCTAGTGAATGATTGGAGATGGTCTAATCACCAACCAAACATACTTGTAAATATAAATAATTAAGTACAAAAAATTTACTTGCACATTGCTTGACACCAACTACCTCTTAATTTTCTTTCTGATTAATAGTTATACTAGTACGAACAATGGTTGATTAAGGAAAACATAATATCCTTAATTCAAGGAACTTAGTCATATACTAAGATGCTTTACAATTAAGCAAGATGGATTAATTGACTGTCCGAAAATAAACAGAAAAAGTCTTAGATGAGCTGTTCATTTACAACCATGCACGGGAAAATTAGTTGTTTGAGGAACACAAAATTTTGATCAATAATGATTTAGACCACTAAAAAATACATCACTAATAGCACTAATGCATTGGGAATGATAAAAAAAATAAAAAAAAAATAAAAAAACAAGGCATAGAAAGTGGGCGGGGCCCACTGCCACATCATTAGTGCTTCTTTTAGTGCTCTATTTTTAGTGCTCCCAAACATTTTTCAATTTTGATAGAATCAATTACAAATGTGAGACAAAAGATATGCGCCCAATTCTTTTGTCTCATGTTTGTATTTTTCCCTGTAAAATTTTTCAATATTCTTATAACTTTTGCAAGAAAACTATTCAACAGTTTTAGAATACTTATGTGTATTTTTTTGGTGGGGGTAAATATGTAAGTGTCATTCTCGACTAAAGAAGTGGCACAAAAATAAATAAAAAATATTAGAGACTTTAAAGGATTTATTAAATTTTTTATTAAATAACTTATATGGTAGAAATTTTGATAAATTGTTTGATATTTCTAACATTACTCAAAGCAAATAGACTTATCTCCACTTAACCAAACAATGATGGTTAAATTGACTCGACTCACATTGTGATGGTGTTTGGGAAGAAGGTTTGGTTAAAATAGCTAACTAAAAGGCAAAATAAGTTGAAATAATCAATAAAATAAAATATCACACCCAACTCATAATTTATTTCTATTTCTTTTATAACCATCAAATCAACTAAAAAAAGGTCAATTACTAACTTTTTAAACGCAATTTTTTTAACTAAATTAAAATAACTAAAAAAATTAAATAATTACTTAAAATAACTAACTTTTCAAACAAGGCCAGTGACTATTGCCATTATTAATACTGGAGCATCATTGCTTGGTGCTAAGTTTGTGTTCCGACACTAATAAATAATTACTTCTAGAGGACTTGTATAATAATAGAGCCGTGCTGGGGACCCCCAGTTGGGAGGTGACCCCCAGCACCCCCACTCCACATGGGAGGCTGTAGACCAAGGAAAAATCAAAAAAAAAAAATCAACCAATTGCGTGACGCCACATCAGCTGGGGGTCACTGGGGGTCTTCAAAACTGGGGGTGCAAATCATTTTTCATAATAATAACAACAATGGCCCTTTTGGGAAGTGGGTTATAATCTACTTCTCAGATTATAACTCACTTCATCTCTCACAAAAAAACTGCTTATAAACAACTTATAAGCAGTTTTTAACCAAAAACTAAGGTCTTGTTTGGCATATACTAAAAAAGTCAAAAAATCAAAAAGTCACTATCCTATTTAAGTCACATCATCTTATTTAAGTCAGATCACCTCTCTACTACATCATTTCAAACTCAACCCATATCCAATTTACATTTCATAAAAAGTTAAAAAATGCACTTATTTAGAACATCCTAAACCACCCTTAATTATAACTATCTTTCCAAAATAGTCCAACGGTGTTAGAAACTTTAAAGCAAAAGACATAAATAAATAGGACATGAAATGAAGAAATTTTCACAAAGTGGTCCATTCAAAAATAATAAAAATTGGTACCAAAATGTCACAGTCAATGTCGAGGATGGTCCTAATTAACTTTTCTTGGCTACCTGTGTTGAGCTGCAGGAACAAGCATATGCCAGATATAAGAAGGGGCCTACCAAATCGTTACATTAAGATTTTGCTAGGTCATAGATAGTGAAACAATCTCCAATCAAATGTTCTATTTAACATCTCCCCACAAAAAATAAATAAATAATTTAATTATTGACACTGTATATATATATATATATAGAACAATGCTACAGACCCTAGTGGGGTCCGACCCCCAGTGACGTGGCGCGACCTCATTGGCTGGAAAAAAAAAAAAAAAAAAAAAACAATTTTTTTTTTTCCGCTCAATCAGGGCCCTACACGCACGACCCCCAGCACCTCCACATGGGATCGGAGGCATTTTCCATATATATATATATATGGTTCATTTGAAATGTGGGTTAATTTTTTAACTTTTTAACTATTTTAATTTGAGATAAAAAAAAGTTCATTTAGGATAGATTTTTTTACTTTTATGATTTTTATGAGAGAAAAAAATAAAATGATTATAAGTTAAATGTAATATTTTATCCTACTTAACTAAAACAGATTATTTTGTGTTATATAATTATTTTAACCCAAACTAATATCCCAAAACGGGCAATATATTTTAATGCTATGGAGAACCGTACTTGTCTGGAAATTTTGAAGCTATTGTGGCACTTTCACATGATGCCTAACTTCTAGTCTTGATAAAATTTAAAGTTAATTACACTAGTACCCTCTTAATTATTAATAAATATCATTTTACTCATTTCATTTATAAATTCGTATATTTAAACTTCCTCAATTATGAAAAATATATTACTTTTACTCCCTTTAAATTATCTCCAAAAAAATTGAATTTATATGATTTTCAAAATTGATGAGATCAAAATGTATGAATTTATAGATGAGAGGGTAAAGTGATAATATTTGCTAATACTTAAAAGATGTTCATATAATTAACCCTAAAATTTATTTTTATAGTGGAATGACTATGTTGTAAAATGGATCAGTCTTGATTTGTTTTTAATTAGCTCATTATATAAACAAATCAAATTTAAATGAAATTTGAAGTTTATTAATTTTTTTAGTTCGATTTAAACTCAAATTGATAATCTTATATTATAAAAATTTAATCTACACGAGCTTGATATTCGTTTAAGATTAGTGGAAAAATTATTCCAAAAAAAAATATTAACTGAAAAAAGTAAATAAATCTAACTTAAACGTTAAACAACTTATTAAATGCTTTTTTTTTTTTTTTTTCACATGATAAGAGCAACAAGTGGAAGAGGATGTTTGGGCCCGAACCCGGAGATGCTGAATCGGCCCACAACGCCGCAAGCACTGAGCCGGGCAATCTACTTGTTAATCTATCGAAACTTTTGACTAAAAAAAGGCTCAAAAGATGAAGAAAGTGATATAAGAAAACATAACGGAAAAAGGTTAATGTGATCATTGGAAAAATGAAAATCTAATTAGTCCTCAATAATTTGTGTCTCTCACTTGCACATCTAAATCATCCATAATTTTCTTTTAGTTTTTCAATGGAGCTATTAATAACACTCCAATTTCATACCATTTATTCGAAACAATAATAATAATAATAATATAATTTTACTACATCATAAAATTTTAATTTTGTCTTCATCTGTAATCATAACTTTAGCTCGCACCACCCGCCACCTACCATCATCATCTTCGGTTGTCAAACCCAACTCCAACCACTCTCTCCTTCCCATTCCCAACTCTAGTTGTTGCCCAACAACTCCGTCTTAGCTTCAGCCGCCGCTCCCAACCCTCACTAGTCTTCCCCACAACCGCACTCTATGCCCACGACTTTCTTTCTTCTCCCCTCACCCACTTTTACATGATTCTCTCTCTTAATAGCTATTTCTCTTTATCGCATCACTATTCTCTATCTCACGTGATGACTAGTGGTGATGTAAGAGAGGGTGTATAGCTAGGGAAGGAGGGGTTGGGCTTGGCACCGAAGGGTGAGGAGGGGTTAAGAGTGGTGTCAGAAGGTGCGAAAAGGCTAGGGGTGACACTAAAAAGTAGCAAGGGACTAGCTGAAGTTGTTGGTGGTGGCTAGGGTTAGGGCAGGGTTAAAGTTTGGTTGCGTTTAGTAGAACTTTCTAACTATGATTTGAGAATATAAGTTGTATTTTGAATTTGTGAATTTTAGAATTATGATTTGAGTGTGGAAAATTTGTTTGGTGAAAGAGTTTTGAAAAGAGTTTTGAATTGAGTGGAAAATTTTTGATGTGACATTTGATATTTGATACAAAAACTTACAATTTATAACCAAACATACAACTCAAAATTCTATTAAAGCACGTAAAAAAAAATTAAAATTCAAAAAAAAAAAATCGAATATATATATATAGGGGTGAGCATGGTCCGGATTGGACCGGATTGGGGTAAAACCAAGACCAATCCGTTATTTACGGTTTCTGAAAAATTGGAACCAATCCAATCCATTTAAATCATGGAACCAATCCGAACCAATCCATTTAAATACGGATTGAATCGGTTTAGGACCACGGATTCACGTAATTAAATAACAAATATATATATATATATATAACACTTTAATTTCATAAAAATATAAACATAGCGCTATATCAGTTCCATAATAGCAACATGTTTTTCTATAATAGTGACATACTGTTCTTGAATTTAAACAACCATAAGAAAATACAAACAAAAGTAATAAAATAAGATATTATACGGTTTTAGGTTTGAGTTTAGATTTTATATAGAATAAGAGAAGATACTATGGGGAGGATGTATAATAAAAATATAGACTATTTGTATACGGTCCGGATCGGTTCCAATCCGGAACCGTGGGGTTCAATCCGGAACCAATCCGTGAACTACGGATTTTTAATTCTTCAATCCGGAACCGAACCGCGGATTCAAAAAACCAATCCAAACCTATCGGATTGGACTGGACTGGATCGGATTACGGATTTCACGGATTCCTTGCTCAGCCCTATATATATATAAAAAAAATTGCACTGTTCCGATCAACCGGCTGGATGACCGGTGGGATGTCCGGTAAGACATCCGATGGGACGACCGGTTAGGCTAAATTTCAAAAAAAAAAAAGTTTGAAAATCGCACTTTGCAGAGAGTTTTCTGCAGAATTTTGTGTTTGTTGAGGAAAACTAGTTCCAAAACTCTATCCAAACATGATGTTCCAATGTGGGGGTAGAATCAAGATTTGAAAATCCTTCCAAACAAAGCCTATGATTAAATCTTCATTTGGGAAGAGCTAAAATAGCCTCTGCCTTTTTTATTTTTTGGGTATTTTAACCTAACTTTTTTAGCCTCATTTGATTTTTATTTTTGACTTTTTTAACTTTTACGAGAGAAAATATATAATGATTATTGTTTGAATGTGATATTTTGTCTTATTAGTTTATGTAGTCAATTTTTTCTTTTGTGCTTTTTTAGCCAAAAAAAATCAAAACCAAACATAACTTAATTTTGGTATCAAGTGAGATGTCCATAGAATTTTACAAAATATAAAGAATAATGTTGTACAAACAAAAAATTCATAAATAATTTCCATATATAATGATGTGGTTCAGTGTGAATCTTTTTTAATTAAAAACAAAACACCATTGAAGATGAATTTATTTATAATAATAGCATTACCACATCATTTTTGTCATTTTTTTTTTAAATTTATGTAAGAATAAAAATTTTCAATATAAATTAATTGGTGAGATTCCAAAGTAACAGAGGATCCAAAGAGATCATGCAAGGGCTACTACCAGCACCATTTTGGAGCCATCATTCCCAACTAAGAGTTGAGTGCAAAGTTTTAAGACTTTGTTAAAGGTGTCTTTCAAGTTATGGCATAGAAAGTAGAGAGCATACAGATTTTAAAGACCAGTGAACCTGGATAATTTGCCTGGGTGCCCATGGTTCTTATCTCTGGCCCTAAACACTTGGGATGGATTCGAGTAACTAGGTCCATAAAGCAAAAGATTTGAGTGCCCAAAAACTGGGTGAAAAATTAAGCTACTTGAGCTCAGATCATCCACCTTTCACTCAATGCTCGTCTGAGATAAGCTTGAAAAGTGAACAGCCATGCTTAAACTTGAAACTCGTTCCGTTTTCAATCCAAGTTCGAACTAGGATAATTCCCTGAGACGACAAGAAAAACCAAGGACGATTGAAAACGAAGTTACAATGACGAAAGCGAAGATAAACCTCCATCCAAGTCCTAACAAGTGTTTCAAAAATAAGATCTAGTTCAAATTAGCCTCTCCTTTCTTTTTCTTTTTTTCTTTTTTTTTTTTGAACGGTAGTTCAAATTAGCTTGCCCCAAATCAAATTTTCCCATCAAATTTACATAGAAATAAACAATAAACTAATTTATAGTTTCACATGATTAGAATGCATATAATCCAACATTATCTCTCAACAAGCAGTGATTGCTCAAAAACACAATCTGATAACATCACTTGTCTTTCGGCACAACCAACTAAAGAAACCTCCTTTACCTCACAAGAAAGCTATAAAACATTCAATTTTGATATTTATGCAAGGAGAGTAGTCCACGACTTCAGTCAATCTTGCCGTCATCTACTACCCCCACTGATTTCCGAACAGGCTCCGATGCACCCAGGTCAGGTTCTGCTCCCACCTGTAAAAAAACAAGCCGCTCTCTTTCATTTTACAGTTCATACTTCAAAGGACGTCCAAACAAATAGAAAAAGATTATGGCATGATCAACAAAAAGTATCAGCAAAGCCAACGTGGAGAATCACACCAATTATAAACAAAAGCAACCAGCACAATGGAAATCCAGTGCTGCTTTATGAATTATTTTCCAACTAAAGATAGTTTGCCTAGCAGTTGCTGGTTGCTATATTTTGGTCTAATCGGGGCCAGGAATGGCATTAAAGACAAAAGAGCAAGTACAAGCAATGACTCATTAAAATAACCCACAGTTTCCATTCAGACAACTATGATTAAAAAAAGAAGACAACAGGTACAGGAAGCAAACTAGATATTCAATTGTTGGTTTGAATTATTTTGCAACAAACCACAATAAATTCGACTTGTTATGGGGAAAAAAAACAAGAACTAAAGAGTAAAAGAGCACTAGAGAATTAATGCAAGCAATCATTGGATAAAATAATTCCTTTTCCTATTTCAGTAAAAATTGCAATAATAATGATGATAAAACACTTATCCATCTCAACTTGTACTTGATGGGTTTTCTCTTTCTAGATGAATGATAATTGTCTTCAAACCCATACAAGTGATTCAATTAGCCATCACTAGCCCTTGAATTTCATAAACATACTAAAAAACAAAGATTCTTCACAAAAACTTATAGCCCCGATCAATTCCACAAAGTAATATCATCGTATATGTAGACGTCCCCGAACGCCCCGGGAGGATGGGTCCCATTCGGTTCATTTTGGGCTCACTACAGTTCGGACTCAAATTGTCACGGTTCTTAATTTGAACCAAAGAGTCCAAATCCGGTAAATTGTTTTGAGAAAACAGATTTTTTTTTGAAAGAAGTGCCAAACATGGACTGCTTTGTCAGATACAGAGTCGCCACCTAAATATTTTATTTTGGGGAATTTAGGAAACCCTGACTCGTGCCTAAGGCCACGTGTCCGTCATCACCAAAGTTGTCTCGGCTCGGGAACTTGGGTACGATTGGAGAAGGTCACTTCGTGAGCACCCCCGCTCGCCCGATCAAAGATCGGCCTCTACTAACCATGATATCTAGTTTTGAAAACATTATGTGTTCTTATTCCGGTTATTAGCCTAGATTTACTATGTGATGCGCACAGCATACAAGTATAGACTGGGTCACCTGAATTGGAACAAAACATTTCATGTTTGTTTGTTTGAAAGATGGTTTGATGGTGCTACCCGCAAGTAGGCTAAGACGTGGATTTGCCACCCTCGGATGGGCTTAAGAAAACATGATTTTGCCACTATCTAGTGGGCTTAAAACTCACAGTTGATGAATTGTTCCAATCCATATAACCCAACCTTCACCCACAGGCATTCAGGCAGATATATCACATAAGCATATAGCCTCATGGTAAGCATGCTATCATGGCAGTCACTCACACGCATGCAAGGATGCTAAAGCATAAAAACTTACCGAGTACTCCAAGCCAAAACAGAAGCTATGTTAGAAATCCATGCATGATCCTAAATATACAGAAATGCCTATATGCAATACATGCAAAATGCAACTATAATAGGCTCGGCTATTCTAAACATGGCATATGAAATGCTACAGCTAACATGTATTCAACTTGGAATTGAAATACAAATGTAATTAGTATGATGCGCCGAGCCTGGTGCATGCAAAACAGATGAATGAATGCAAACATACTATCATACTGTATGCTAATTGAAATATGCCCTAATCTAACCATCATAAGCTGGTAAATAAAAGAGAGAAAGACGTGGGGTTGGAAGATATACATCACACGCACGCACACTTATTACAATTGTGCCCTCGCTCGGAGGGTCCGAAAGAATAATACAGTCCGAATAATAACTACAGTCCAAATAAGTACAAAATCCTAATTAATTAACAAATTAAGCTAGGAAAGCAATAAACTGGCACGCAAATCTATGGACCGCCTCGGCTCTGTTCCAAATGATGGATGATGCATGCTCGAGTCGCCGTTGCGCAAAAATCCACTACGATGCCCCAGTTTGCCTCTGTTTACAATTAAGCTCGGAATATTGCGCGAAGCTCCAAAAGACTACCGGTTTCTGATTTGCTACAACAGAGAGCAAGAAAGGGGCATGGCAATGTATTTTCACATATGTGTGCTTGACTACTCTTCAGGGAGTGTAGTCCTCGATCCTCGTGCCACCAATCACGCATCTCGATGCATGATGGCCGAGGAGTCGAGTTGCACGACTTAATATGAAATGAATGCACATAAAAACACAACAAGGCCTAAACTCCATCATGGGTAATCCGGAGTGTCGGCGACTGGAAATTGAGACACGTTCCGTCACTCGGAGTACGAAACGCCCCTCGTTTCCCGTGCTAGGGCTAACTCCTATCCCAAGCACAATGCAATGTGCATGACATGCATGAATGCAATCCTAACATGCAACCTAGCATACGCAATGCTATGAGATGGCATACACAATGCACGATGTAGCGAGACATACACGATACTCTAACATACAACCTAGCATATGCAATGCTATGAATTAGAATGGCATACACAATGCACAATGGACTTACACCAACATGAGTGGACCTCAACCACACTCACATCAGTGGCCATGAGATGAAAATGAGACACTCGAGATGCGTGCACACATGCACGCAAACCGAGGACCGATCCTGAGGCACGAATGCCACTCTAACAAGGCATGGCAAGGCATGAAATATGGCATACAAACATGCAAGTTCCAGCACTGAAATGTGATGCAAAATGATCCCGAAACATGGAAGCATGGCACCCGATGCATGGAATGGTCCCGAAACACGAAACTAGGCACATGCATTGACCTATAGCTATGCAAAGCATGCATTATTTGATCATGAAGCATGAAGACAGAACCAAGGCAGTCCCAAAACATGAACATTTTTAGTTCAAAACATGGCCCAAAGATGCTAGCAAGATGGACTAAAATAGCATGCAATTTTGACTAGCAAACATGGTTTACATGGCATGTATATGAAGCGTGTGAAATCTCACCAAACCAGCCAAAATCAATGAACAAAACATGCCAAAATAATCACTGAAATGCAGCCAATGCATGCAAAAATAAGGGGCTCCTTTAGAAGGGCATACAAGGGGTTATTAAGCACATGCCTCAAGGACACTTAGCAAGACCAAAACAACTCTGGAAATGGGTTATGATAGCCCTAAAACCCACCAAATAGGCCCTGGAATTAGTCTCGGAAACATGCCAAGAAAGGCCTCTTTGAAAGGCCTTGAATGGGATCTCTCTACACATGCAACATAGACATAAAATATGGCCGAAAGGGCCTCGGACAGAGCCGAGACAGACCTCAAAACATTCAGAATGAGGCCCGGAAAGTGACTTCAATGCATGCAAAATAAGGTCCCTTTGAAAGGCCAAACATGCTAGTAAAGAGAATGAGGGGTGAGAGGGTCACCCCTCCATGATTTCAAAGCTCAAAACCTCATCAAAGTCACTGAAAATCCGCTGGATTTCAGTGGCCAAGAGGCCAAAACAAAGCCAATGCAAATGCTCAAATGCATGGCTTAAAGCATGAAGGAATGAAGCATGCATAGGAGAAGATGTCCCCAAACAGAGAATAGACCTTAAGAAAACATGAAGATGATGTCAAAACAAGACCTTTTTTAGTTTAGGTCGAGGTCCAAAAAGGCTCACAAATAAGGCTAAAGTATCATGCAAAAACAGCCCTAAAAAAGAGATTGAACAAACAGGGCAGCAAAAGGCCTCAAACAGCAAAGAGCCCTTCAACAAAGTTGAAGAGGGGCTCAAAACAAGATACTTTACAGTTTATGGCAAGTCTCAAATATGCTCACAAGTAAGGCTAAAATATGATGCAAAAATGGCCCTAAAAGAGAGAGAGAGTGCAAGAGGCAGTAGCTGGCCTCAAACAGTGAAGAGCCCTTCAACAAAGTTGAAGAAGGGCTCAAAATAAAGCACTTTACAGTTCGACTCGAAGCCCAGAAATGCTTAAAAACAAGGCTAACATATCATGCAAGAAATAGCCCTAAAAGAGAAATAAAGGGAAAGGGGTAGCAGGTGGCTTCAAACAGAGAAAAACCCTTGATCAAACATGAAGATGAGCTCAAAATATGACTAATTCTAGTTCGGGTTGGAGCCCAAAAATGTAAGCAAAAGGAGCTAAAATATAGAGCAAAATAGTGCAAAAAAGGGGAACATAGGAGCTTACCCTTGTAGAACAACAACACAGCAGCTTTTGGTCCAAGGAAATGAGCTTCTAGCCTCTGGAAATCAGCCTCAAGGTGTTGGAATGGAGTGTGGAGGTGTGGTGCTATGGGTTGTAGTGCAAATGGTGCAAGACTCTTAGGGTTTTGGAGCTTAGAATAGTGAAAATGGAGGGAGAAGGGGAGGGGGGGAAAGTCTTGGCTGATTTTTTCTAACCCTTAATCATGGAGGAGGGGTGCTGGTTATATAGAGGAGAAGGGGTGGAGAATGGGGGGGAAAAACCAATTCAAATTTCTCTCCAAAAGGGGAGACCCTCGGACAATGGGTCAAGTGCAGAATAGCTAGCACAGCTGGAACACACTTAGGAGGGCAAAAATGGCCGGCCAGGTTCAAAAGGTTCAGGTGGCCGGCCGGCCAGGCAAGGTAGCCGGCCGGCCAGGTCAAAAGGGTCAAAGTGGCCGGCCACCCCCTAGGATGAAGCCCCAGAAGTTAGCTTTCCAATGCCGCAAACCTTGCATCAAAATTCCTCCTGTGCAAAAAGTTATGCCAGTTTTCGTGAAGCCGCGCAGATTCGGTCCAAACGGACTTCAACCAACCATATCTCCCCCACCCGAACTTGTCCTTAGGAGATTCTTGAGTGAAAAATAAAGCCCCGGAAGTAAGCTTTCCAACGGTGATGGCCTCATATCTTAATTCCTCCTGTGCAAAGAGTTATGCCCGTTTCGGTGAAGCCGCGCAGATGTTTTCCTCCTTCCCGGATTCATGCTGAATCACTTTTGACCAAAAAAAGCTGGCTTTTCAGAAAAATTGCTGGCCTCCCACTCTCCTACAACCTTTCTAACAATGAAAATAAGGTCTCCACCAAAAATGAACCAAGACGGATGCAAAACGGAGGTTCGGGGGCCGAACACGCAATTCGGAGCCCCGAAAACAGGCTGTTAGGCACCGGAAGTGGCGTTCAATCACGAAGTTGGTATTTCAGACCACAGTGTCCCTCAAAAGGGAGGAAATAAGGTGTATGCCAAAAACCGGAGCAAACTGAGGTGGTTAAGCGGTCCCGAACTGAGGCACACGGCTGACGGCCTCGAAAAATCAAAAACCGGGCTCCAAACGAAAAAAATGGCCTACGACCACGAAACGTAGCCTACGGCCACTAAGAGATGATCTACGAGACCTCTCCCTCCCTTCGGGAAGAGAAAACAAAGAAAACAGGACCTGGTTCGCAAACCGAGGCAAAGCACAAAAGAGCCCCGAAGTCTGGAGGCAAGACTCGCAGCCGAGACTCCGCAACCTCAGAACGAGCACAATATGTAACATCACCAAGCGCTCAATCGGTGACGTCTGAGTCTTAAGGTCGGTCAAAAATGGGGTGTCTAGAGTATACTTTCCACCACCAGCTAGCTTGAGTGGTAGCTCCTGACACCCCTAAAAGGAGTGGTGCAAATTCAAGTACCCACTAGAACATAAGGGTGGGGGGACGTGAGCGGTGGACAGGTGTGCCTTGTTTATTGGACACACGGAGGGGTAGAATGAGGGTGGAGGATATCATCCAACTTTTCAATCACTTTTTGTCCTTCCAAATTTGCATTGAAAATCATCCCATTCCAATTACCTTGATGATGCCCTCCTCCAGTGCATTCACTTTGTGAAAAGGTTTTTAATCCACATTATTCAAGTACCTTCCCAAAAGATATACAGACAAACATTTTTATCCTCTTCCCAGCAATATACATTTGTTGATCCATTGCATTACATAGATCATCCACTCACCCTCTTTCCGACTTCTTACTACAATACTAAGAAATTTGTTGATACCTTGTGCTTGTGTCGGATCAAGGATTTGGAAAAGAATTTATGAATGAAAAGAAAAAATTATGTGTATGAAATAAAAGCTAAAAAAAAATTCACTTTTTCTTTCCTCCACAAATCCCTACTCAAATCCTTGATCCAAACCCAACATATATACTCCTAGATAGCTTTGGTATCCGAAAAATAATTAATGGTCTATTGTACTGAACAAGCATCACTCCTTTTTAAAACAACTAATATATCATTATCACCTCGTGACCGTAATATGAAATATCAACCCTTGTTTTACACATAGCTCATTACCCTTCAACAAAACAGTTCTTCAATTTGTTCCCCTTGACCCACCCATCCAACAAAGATAGCACCTAAATTAAATATTCTTCAAAATTTAAACAACATGGATTCCCTTAGTATACAATAATACTTGCCAATATGATATTGTTGGTGACCATCAAATATTTACCTATCATGTAAAATGATTCTTCCCAAGAATATTGAGTTAATATCAGGTTCTTCAGCGACAAAGACTTGCCACCTTTTTCACCATTTTCAAATTTCTTGATATTTCTTTTCCCAACAACTTTTTCTTTTTCTTTCCTTATTCCAATTTAACAGCATAAGCATTGAAGACACAAAAAGACATCTTCAAGTACTATAATTATATTTAAAACAATTCCTTAATTGAAAAACCTCTTTTCTCAGTTCTAAGATTTTGTCCACTTGGGTTCGGCTCATCATATATTTACTTCACCGGGAAAATATTATATCAAAGACATACAACAGTTGGGTGCCACCACAAAAACCAACCCCAATCAAACTAAGATTTTCCACATGCTCAATTGATTTCTCAATATATACAGGCATACAATTATATTCAAATAAATATCAAATAAGAATTCACGCTTACTTTACTATTGCTCTTGTTGGCCACAGGCTTGTAGGGACATGCAGGGGGTGCTATCACTGGCTTCCGATACTCCCAACCAAACAGCCCATAAACTTTTCCCTGTAAATTTTACACAGAATTTTCTTTTAAAAAAATTTAAAATTGAAATTTTGCCATTTGTAGCCACCCAAATAAATAAAATTAAATTAAATTAAATTAAATTCAGAATTGAACAATTGAATAGAAAAAAAAAAATTGAAAATTTTCCATTTGTAGCCAATAAACAAGTTCCTGAAGGACAAAAATCCAAAATTGAACGATTGAAGAATAGAAAATTGGGGAAAAATTAAAAATTCCACTTGTAGCCAATAAACAAGTTCGTGAAGGAAAAAAAATTCCAAAATTGAACAATTGAAGAAGATCTAACCATTGGGTCATTATGATTTTGAATTAAAAAACAATTAAAAAGGATAAATAAATCTTACCATGATGAAATAAAACAGTATTGGCAAGTAGTTCACAATCGGGACGAGGAAAAGAGGCACCAAACAAGCCAAGCAAACCTACACAGATACGCACACACACATATATGTTATAGAAATCAAATATGAGAAAGAAACAACGTAATTCAATAGAAAAATATAGGAATTACCATCCTCAAGTCGTTGAATTGAACACGATCGATCTGAAATCGTTTGTAATTGTTCTTGCTAAAAAGATGCTATTGTGCGCCGTATGGTAGAAGAGGCTTTGCCTGCGCTCCCTCTGTATATATAAATTTTGACGCTAGAATTGGATGGGAACCGAATCGCTGACCAAATTGAGGATGGGCACCAAGTGGGTGGGGCCGAATTTGAATGGGTCGGACTGAATTCGGGTTTGTATATTTTTTTTGGATTAATTATATTAATAGTTCGTCTAGGATTTGTGTCACTTTGGTCCCTAAATTTTCAATTGTGATGATCTTAAATTTTGAATCTTGTTCCAAATAAGGACAATTGAAAAAATCATTAGATTTTTTAAGAGTAAAATCGTTAATTTTATAAAATATAAACTAATTTGACAAAAATAAATGTCAAAAAAATATTTTTAATTTTTTAAAAATTATTTTTATCCACCAATGATAAAATTATGTAAAATTAATAAAAATTACATGATTAATTTTTTTAAATTAATTTTACATGATCATCATCCAAACACATAATAAAAATTAATTTGGTAAAAACAATAAATAAATGTCTAAAAGATTTATCAATTTTACATAATTTTATTTTTAGTGGATAGAAATAATTTTTAAAAATTTACAAATATTTGTTTGACATTTATTTTTGTCAAATTAATTTATATTTTATCAAATTGACAATTTTACCCTTAAAAAATCTAATGATATCTTCAATTGTCCTTATTTGGAACAAGATTCAAAATTCATGGTCAAATGTGTCATAGTTGAAAAGTTAGGGACCAAAGTGACACAAGTCCCAAACTATAGGGACTATTTGTGTAATTTGCCCCTTTTTTTTTTTAATCAGCGGGTTTGTGATTTGTGTTTTTTTAGGTTTTTTTTCCCCGTACAATCCTTATAAATGCACCCTTAAAGTTTGTTTAAAATATAAATTATCTCTTATAATTTGAAAAATTACAAATATCTCTCTGTCATAATTTTTTATTTAACAGAATTAATTAAAAAAGTAAAATTTCTAACTGTTTACCTATACAATAATAAAATTATCTGAATTATTAATTGAAATAAAATTTTAATATTATTAAAAATTGTTAATTAATTTGATGATTTATTAATAAAAGAACCTATTTATTATAAAATTAGAAATCTTAAAGGGTATAATGTAATTTCTAAAATTATAAAAAATAATTTATAATTTAAATAAATCTTAAAAAGTGTGTTTGTAATTTAGCCAATATGTTAGCAAAAAAATGGATAACAATAAAGCAGATTGTCACTAGGAATGGCAACGGGGCGGGGCGGGGCCGGGGATCACCCTCCCCGTCCCCGATCCTCGAAACTACAAAAATTCCCGTCCCCGGCCCCGATCCCCGACGGGGAACTCATCACTCCCCCCAACCCCGCCCCCAACGGGGATCGGATTTTCCCGACCCCAGAAAATCCCCGTACTTATCATCAACAACATCATTCAGCAACATCATCCCCAAAAAAAAAAAAAAAAATCATGAACAAAAACATCAACAGCAACATCTTAAAAAAAAAAAAAAAAAAAAAAAACCATCAACAACTTCATCAAGGGATTCAAGAAAGCAACATCATCAAAAAAAAAAAAAATAGAGTCAGATCTGGTAGAGGGACGAAATCGACGGTGGCAGAGGAGGATCTTCTCAGATCTACCATGGCAGAGAGAAGGGGAAGCGAGAGCCGACGGAGGAGGCCGCAAGAGGCGACGGAGGAGGAGATCGCCGAATCGGATGGTGTCACTGCAACTGCGGTGATTCGGAGGAGGAGGTCGCGATGATAGGAGGAGGGAGAGGAGGGAGATTGCGGTGATAGGAGAGGGAGATCGGTGGAGGGTTTTAGAGAGAGAGAGAGAGAGACATGAGGGGCGGTGATGGATGATAAAATCAATTGTAAAATCAATACAGAGGTGTTGGTTTTATGTATTGATGAGAGGTGGTGATGGATGGATTATTTTATGTATTGATAAAGGAAGATAAAGAAAAATAATTATTTTATGTATTGATAAAGGAAAATCAATACAGTGTGTAAAATAGAGGGGTTCAATACAGTGTGTAAATAAGTGACGGACAAGGGTTGGTTTATAATATATATATATATATATATATATGTATATAGGGGTAAAATAGTAATTTTATTTTGGGGAAATTCGGGGCCGGGGTCGGGGACGGGCCGGGGCTTGAACACTGATCCCCGTCCCCGGCCCGAAACTGATCGGGGATTTAATTTTGAATACCATCCCCGTCTCCACGGGGATATTTTTCGGGAAAAAACCATTATAATTCGGGACGGGGGATCGGATCCCCATCGGGCCGGATTTAAATTGTTATCCCTAATTGTCACTTGCAACACTATTATTATTCACCAATTGTCAATTTATAACTTATTATTATGAAAAATAACATAAATGAGTTATTCTCATCATATAAATTAATTATATTGAAAATAAGGTATCACTGTGACAAATATTCAATTGAATAATCAATAATTGATCGTATGTGTGTCAACCCAAACTTAGGAAATAAATTATCCCAAATTAATTAGGGTAAATTACACTTTGTCCTCCTAAAATTTTATCCATTTCTCACTTTGGCTCTTTAAGTTTGATTTTTCTCACTTTGGCCATTTATGTTTACAATCCTTTCCACTTTAGTCTTTCATATTTGCAATCATTCTCAGTTTGGCCCTTTAAATTTGATTTTTCCTACTTTGACCATTCATATTTGTAATTCTTCCCACTTTGGCTCTTCATGTTTGCAATCATTCTCACTTTACTCCTAGACTAACTTTCATCTAAAAAAGTAATAGAATTTATCACATTACTAATACATCAGCTCTATATGTGTTGTAAAAAATTCACAAAAGATACAAAAAATAATAAATAAATAGCAAAAAAAAAAATTTAGTCCTTAGTGAACTTTTTTTTCAAATTTATTCATAAACATTATTACATTATAGATGCATCTAGATGCAGCTAAAAGAATAAAAACAAATTTAACTAAAAAAAATTTTTACTAAAGACGAAAAAAATGATAGTAAATTTTTCATTTCATGATTGACAATATAGGTATTTGAGTCAGTATATTTTTATTTTTTTGTCTTTAGTAAACTTTTTTTCTTTTTTTAGTTAAATTTGTTATTTTTTTTTTAGCTGCATCTAATCTAGATGCATCTATAATGTAATAATGTTTATGAATAAATTTGAAAAAAAAAAAGTTCACTAAAGACTAAATAAAAATTAAATTTTTTTTTTTTTATTTTTTGCATCTTTAATGAATTTTTTACATCACACATGGAACTGATGTGTTAGTGATGTGACAGGTTTTGTTAATTTTTTAGATTGAAGTTAGTTTAGGAATAAAGTGGGAAGGATTGCAAATATGAAGAACTAAAGTGGAATGGATTGCAAACATAAAGAGCCAAAGTGAGAAAAATTAAACTTAAAGACCAAAGTGGAAAAGATTACAAACATAAATGGCCAAAGTGAGAAATAAGTGAAACTTTAGGAGGACAAAGTATAATTTACCCAATTAATTATATATGCATTTCTATAATTTAAATTCGCCCACTTATTTTAATATATATATATATATATATATATTGAATGACTATTAAATGAGTTTAGCCCTTTTAACAATTATTCAAATTTAGACCACTAACAAAATCTAATATTAAAATGAATTTGAGAGTTCCTCTCAAAAAAAAAAAAAAAAAAAATTTGAATTTGAGACTTTTAACCATTGTTTAAATTTAAGTTCTAGAGAAAAAAAAAACATATATTTTTATTTTTCTTATTTTTTTTAAATTATTATTCTAGTTAATTGTACAAACTAATAATAAAAAAATAAAAATAATACTATATTATAAAGGAAAATTTGGTCTAAAATCCTTACCCAACTTTTAGAAGGAGGAGAGGTCCATAATAATATTTTTTGATGCCTAAGTCCCTCAATGTTATTTTAGTTTGTAATGGAGATTTTCATAAAACATCATGATATACAGATCAATCGTGCCTTTTACACTTCTCTCTCTCTCTATATATATATATATATATTTTTTTTGTGTCACTACTGAGCTTCAACAATAGCGGATGAAGAAGAAGAAGAATAGCAAACTCTGATCTACGAATCCCCCCTCCCAACATCATCTCCTGGACTGCCCACCCTCATCTATGCCCTCTCTAACTCCTTCACCTCTCTCTGCTACTTCGTCGCCATGCTCCAACATCCCACCCTCTCTAACCACCGCACTCTCGCCACCCTCTTCAAGTCCTGCTCTTCCCTCTCTTCTCTCTTCTTTCGGCCTCTAACTCGATACACTCTCTCTCAAGCTCTCTCTATTTCTCAACCTTTCACCGCCTCTTTGCTTATCAATTTCTATTCAAAAACCTGACTTCCAGATAATACTAGTAAAGTGTTCGACGAAATTCCTCACAGAGACCAAGTTTGTTACAGGTCTATAATTGTTGAATTGAATTTTCTCTAGTTGAATTTTCTCTATGGGGCAATGCTATGGTAAGACCATTCCTACTATTTTTTTTATCCGTTGAACATTCAACATTTGTTACGTTACTGTTTTTTGTTCAATTTTCTCTGGTTTAATCAAAAATATAAATTTTCTCTACTCAATTTTCTATGAATAGAGCCACACAAAGTCACATAATTTTTCTCTGGATAGAACACACAAAGTTACACAAATTGTCTCTAACATAATTTTCTTTGGATAGAGCCACACAAAATCACACAAATTGTCTCTAACACAATTTTCTCTGGATAGAGCCATACAAAGCCATACAATTTTTTTCTGGATAGAGCCACACAAAGCCACATAAATTTTCTCTAGATTTCTTTGGTACTTAGAAAAAATTGGTCAAAATGGTGGTTATTCAATTTTCTCTAGTTTGTTGTTGTTTAAATGGCTTACAGTCTAGTTTGATAAAAAACATAGAGATAATTATGAGCAAACCAGAGAAAATTAGTCAAAAACACAGAGAAATTCTCTGGGAAGTCTAGAGAAATTTCCAGAATTTCTTTGGAGAGAAAATCTATGGGAGGTCCAGAGAAATTTTCTGGGTCGAATCTTCTCCGGATAGATGTTGAGGGACCTTAGACATTATGAAAATATTGAGTGTCCTTTATGCTATAAAATCTTAATAGCAGGGATCTTAAAAAAAAATCCCCTAGTATAAATAAGCAAATCGAATTAGCATTTCTCATCACAAATCCAATTAAAAAAAATGAACTCAAAATCTTAAGGCTCTGTTTGGTTTAGTTAAGAATTATGATTTGAATGTAGAGTTGTGATTTAAGGGTAGAATTGTGAATTAAATTTTGAAAAGAGAATTTGTTTGGTTATGAGTTTTGAAAAAAGTTTTTGAATTTTGAAAAGAGTTTTTAGTTGTATTTTGAATTTTGAGTTGTATTTTAAAATTTTTTGGATTTATTTTTTTAAAATATTTAAAAATGTTTAAGAAATATATAATTTTTATTTAAATTTTTTATTTTTATTTTAAATTTTTTATTTTATTTTTTTAATATTGTAATTTTTTTTTTTTAATATTTTAAACTCAAAACACAACTTCACACTCAAATCATAACTAAACACATAACCAAAAACTCAATTCAAAAATTATTTTCAAAACTCAAAATCAAACACATAATTCAAAACTCCATATTACTTTCAAAACTCCACACTCAAATCGTAACCAAATACGTAACTAAAAAAATTAAAACATTTAAAATAAAAAAATAAAAAATATTTAAAATAAAAATTATATATTTAAAATAAAAATAATAATTTTTTAAAATTTTTTAATATTTAAAATATTTTAAAAATACAACATACAAATGTATGAAATATAGTGCACATTAAAATAAATAAATAAATATTTAAAATATAAAATATTTACCCTAAAAAAATAAAATTAAGAAAATTTTTAAATATTTAAAAAAAAAATCGAAAAAAATTTAAAATACAACTCAAAACTCGAAATACAAATAAAAAACTCTTTTTAAAACTCATAACTAAGCAAATTTTCTCTTTTCAAAACTTAACTCAAAACTCATAACTTAAAAAATTCGCACTCAAATCATGATTTTAAAAAACAAAATACAAAAATGTTTTTTTTTATTTTTTTTTAAATAGAGTTTTGAAAAGAATTTGATTTTGAGTTTTGAAAAAAAAAATTTAAATTGAGTTTTGAGTCATATGTTTAGTTATTAGTTTTAAAAATAATTTTTGAATTGAATTTGATATATTTTTAAATTATGATTGAAATTTTTTTATTAGAATCACAATTCTAAAACAAAAACAAACGCAATCTTAATTTAGTCTATCCATGTGGATCAAATATTTATTTAAAACTATAAAAATATTAGGTAAAATTCGACAGAGGCGATCACTCCCCTAATGACCATGGATTAATTTATCCTCTCAACCCCTCAACTTCATTAATTATTTCCCAAAACACCACATTACAAATAAGTACATCCAATAGCAATTGGCTATGTACTCGAGTTTCAATAACATGATATTCTAGAAAGAATATAATTTATTCGCATCAAATGTTTCACCACACCGACATCTGTCACATGCATGCTCTCACATGAGTAGATGTTGTGATGAATCTTTTGAGTTCAAATAGAAAACCCACAAAAACTCCAGGGCTTCTAAATACACACCTCCAATTAGGGAATAATATAAGAACCCAGCAAGCCTTGTCCATTAATCTCTTATTTGATTCAAAAAAATTACAATTAGAAGAGGTAGAACAATCCCACTTGGAAATTCCCAAAAATAGATAAAGGTAACTTCAAGTAATCAACATATGCTGACCAACAACGGATCACATATTCTGTGATATGAAGTAATTGTCATTGTTTAGACATGTATTCTGCATACAATGCAATAAATGTCCCCAACATGGGTTAATAATAATAATAATAATAATAATATGTTCTACGCGCTGTCACCCTGGCAAGGGATGTTGGTGCATCGACAAACAGGTCTACCAGAGGCTTCCCAACCATTATAACCACGTTCCAAAACCATAATGTTCTTTATTCCCATGTCTTCTTTCAGTTCTCCAAGGTAATCTGCCAACCTACGTGCGCACTTTGGACCACGAACCTACAACAGAATTATCCACAATTCAATTATTCTGTCAACTTCACAACATTTCATAAATCCTTTCCCATTGAAACTTTCAGAATCTAAACTACCGGGATTTTGAGATTAAAAAATCAAAATTTGGGAAAATATAGCACACAAACTCTGAAAATGCAAGAAGTCAAATCAACGCAGAATCATAAAATGTAATGAATGCCTGCCTTCAAGATATATGTAATGCATTAATTAACAAGCAACTTCAAGAAATAATAAAGCTCACACTAAAGAAGCTTCAATAATAGCTAGAAGTCTCTTATTCATCAATAGAGCGTATGGAATGCCGGTCCATCAATAGAGCTTTTATATTTGATTTTCCAACACTTATGCAAAGAGAAGGCATTTAAGGTGAAATGGTGTGTGTAGAGTAAATGAGGAGAGGAAAGCCAGAGGAGATCTACGAATCTGGTAACCAGAGTAGGTGATCTCTTTTCTACTCAGGTCAGGAATCAGAGACCCAATATGAGTGGAAAAAGACCACTAAAGAACAGTATAAAGTTGCATAGAACGAAATAAGAGCATAGCATAACTTTCTTATCTAGGTATTGGTGGCAAGTTATATAAACATAATATGCAAAATTCACTTAACAATCAAATCGTAAATTGATTGAATGGATAGTGGTAAGTGAAACCAAGATAAGCCAAAAATTATCTTTTTTGTTTTCCTAAATCAATCATCAACAAGGAGAGGCAGCTGATACAAGGTAGACAAAGCAAAGAAGTATATCCGGAACCTGATAAAATTTATAAGACAGCTTAATTATGTCTGTGTTGCATGGGTCAACATTGTGTGAAAAAGCACAATCGCAATTTAAAAAAAAAGATACAACTGGAAATATAACAAAATGAGAGTAAGGTTTGCTACCTGTTTCCTCAAAGAAAACACATGACAGTGAGAGGTGCGTGGTATGTGCAGGCATGCTAGGACTAGCTTGGCCCAAAACAAGAAAGTGTATGTGTGACCTTAACTTCTAAAGGAAAAAAGAAAGGACAAAAAAAAAAGTGTGCGGTTGAAGGGAGCTGTGAGCATATTATGGAAATATATCAATTAGATTGCTTGTATATTTTAGATTGATTGATTGTATAGGGTTATTCTTATTTCCTATTTTAGATTAGGTTTAGGTTTGCTATATATATCGGTTGTAATTTTTGTATTACACACAATTGAAGATACAGAAAACAATTCAGAAATCTTACATGGTATCAGAGCCTATCATCATTGTCTAAACCCTAGCATTGAAATCTGCCTCTCGTCACTGCTCCCTCTCTGATTCTGGTCCGTAATCACAAGGTCCTGCTCACAATCAATTCGCAAGGCCCCTTCTCCATCTGTCTCTAGTCACGACAACTCACCATCGACCACGCTTCTGGTTCGCAACTCACTATTGACCATCGACAACCTTCATTTGGTCTATTCTCAGTCAAAACCCTAGTTTCATGCGTCACCAAGCCCTTTGTTCGAATTTCTGAAGCTCAATACATCGCGACTTGTTTGACCCATATTGCGACCTCTGCTTCTTGCCTCTATCGCATCTTGTTTGCATCAACTTCGGCTTCTGTCTCTCTCGCAAGTGGTTTCTCTCTCACCTCGCGAAGGTCGGCTCTCTCTCTGATCGACTGATGTGTGGGTCATGAATCTCTGATTTAATTATTTTGGGTTTATTACTCTTTAACCCCTCAGTTGGTTTTTGGTTATTACCCTTGACCCTAGTTTGACTCATTTGTTCTGTTTTGGATTTATTACACCTGAACCCCTCATCTCTTTAGTTATTATGATGTCGCTGGCTTTTGATGAGTGTGCCTTTTGCCATCAGAGCGGTCATTGAAAGTATCATTGTCCCAAGAAGGAACATCTGCCTATCTCGTCTTCTCAACAATTTCAGATCTAGGTCTGCACCCCTCCTCCAAGTACTTTTCAACCTCACGCTGATTCTACTGCATCTATTCTGGCTCCTGATCCTGATTTGGCTTCATTGAGTGCTCAAATTAGTCAGCTTTTGCATACACTGTCTACCTCTCAACCATCCTCATCTGCCTCCATTGTTTCCTCTCTTCATTCAGGTTTTCTTGAGTCTTCTTCAGATATCTCTTTATCTGTCTGGATTTTTGACTCTGGTGTCTCTCATCATATGACTCCCCATGTCTTCTTATTTCAAAATTGTACTCTCACTCCCCTTCCTATTACTGTTAATGCTACTAATGGGTCTGGTATGTTTGTTATATCTGTTAGGTCTATTTTACCGTCTGATATGTCTGCTGTCTCTCTTCTATCTGTTCTTTATGTTCCTCAGTTATCTGTCAGTTTATTATCTATCAGTCAGCTTGATGCCTCCGATTTTGATATTATCTTTTCTTCTTCTATCTGTTTTGTGCAGGATCGGATGTCCAAACAGCAAATTGAGACTGGCTGTAGAGTTGGAGACCTCTATATGGTAGAAAGCTTGTATCTGCCTATGACAACCTCTCCGACTGCCTTTTCCTCTTTTCAATTAGATTCTTTGTCCAGTCCTTTCTACTTGTGGCATTCTCAATTAGGGCATATGTCTGCTGACCGCTTACGGTCTTTAGCTCAATCAGGTATATTGGGTAACGTTTCTCCTAGTGAACTCATTGAATGTCTATATCTGATATACCGTTTTCTTTAGTTCACACTGATGTTTGGGGTCCTTCTCTTGTTTTCACCAAAGGGGATTCTGCATACTATGTGTCATTTGTTGACGACTGCACCCATTATACTTGGGTTTATCTTATGACTCGTAAGTCCAATTTCTATCAGGTATATCATACCTTTCAGTCTATGATTACTACTCAATTTGGGTCTACCATTAAAGTGTTACGGTCCGACTTGAGTGGAGAATATTTTAAAAATGAGTTTTGTGAGTATTTGGCCACTTTGGGTACCATTTACCAAACTTCCTGTACAGATACACCTGCCCAAAATGGTCGAGCCAAGTGTAAACATCGTTATCTCCTTGAGACAGCTAGGTCTTTTCTTCTCTCTGCCTCAGTTTTGGCTCCGTTTTAGGGGGAAGCAGTTCTTACTGTTGCTTTTCTTCTCAACCGCATGCCTACTCCCCTTCTTTCTAATCGGTCTCCTTATGAGGCTTTGTTCTCCCAAATTCCTAATTACTCCATCCTTCGTGTGTTTGGGTCTGCCTGTTTTGTCCTTCCTTGCAAAGATCGAACCAAACTTAGTGTCCGGTCAATCCTCTGTGTCTTTTTGGGTTATAATCCTACTTAGAAAGGCTATCGGTGTTACGACGCTGTTTCCCGTCGTCTTTATGTCTCCTGTCATGCTTCTTTTCTCGAATGTCTGCCTTATTTTCAGCTTCCTCCTATCCTACCACTACTCCAGTTTTCAAAGAGGCTTTGGTTCATATTGATCCATTTCCTTCTAAGGTCCCTCCTGATGAGTACATCTCTACCGTTTCCCCTGACCTTGTTCCCTCTTTTTCCACTAAACCCCATGAATCTGCTCCTTCTCCTTCACCTCCTCCGTTGTCAGTTTATTCTCGTCGCCAGGCTGTCCCTCCACCAGTTATCTCTACTCCTATTGCTAATCCTCCTACTTCTGCAAACTCTGATCCTGTTCCGCACCGTATCCTACTGAAGAACGTCATCCTCCAAACAGATTGGGTTGATCTAATACATGTTTTTCTGCTTCATATCGTACTTTTTTGTTTGTTATTCACTCTTTTTTAGAACCTTAATCTTATAAGGAGGCCTGTCAGGATCCCAATTGAATTCACGCTATAGAAGATGAGTTGTCTGCTTTATAGAAAACTAGTACTTGGGATTTGGTTCCTTTGCCTGCTGGTAAGAATTTGGTTGGTTACAAATGGGTCTACAAAGTCAACTCATTTTGATGGTTCTTTTAAGCGCTATAAAGCTCGTCCAGTTGCCAAAGGTTTCTCACAGGAGTATAGTATTGATTATGAGGATACATTTGCTCTTGTTGCCAATATGACTACTATCCGTACTTTGATCTCTATCGCTATTGTTCGTTCTTGACCTTTTTATCAGATGGATGTTAAGAATGTTTTTCTTAATGGCCATTTCACAGAGGAGGTTTACATGCGTCCTCCCCTTGGCCTTCACCATTCCTTTGGACAAGTTTGTCGCCATTGGCGTGCTCTGTATGGTCTGAAGCAATCTCCTCGTGCTTGGTATGATCACTTTCAGACTATTGTTACTGCACTTGGGTTTCATCCTTGTGTTCAGGACTCTACTTTATTTCTTCTCCACACCTCTACTGGATTTGTTGCCTTGTTACTGTATGTGGATGATATAATCATCATTGGCTCTAACTCTTCTACTATCTCTGAGGTCAAGCAGCATCTTTTCCGCACCTTTGAAATGAAGGATCTAGGCCCTTTGTGGTATTTTCTTGGTATTGAGGTAGTTTCTTCTCCTGAGGACTACTTTCTATCTCAGGCCAAGTATGCCAATGAAGTTATTCATCGTGCCGATCTTACTAACGCTAAGATTTTTGATACCCCCATTGAGCTTGATGTGAAGCTCACCACTATTGATGGTGTTCTTCTAGATGATCCTACTTTATATCGAGAGCTCGTGGGTTACTTAGTTTATCTGACGGTTACTCGCCCTGATCTTACCTATGCTATTCACGTGGTTAGTCAGTTCGTTTCTGCTCCTCATTCTACACATTGGGCTACTTTGGTTCGGATTATTCGTTATCTCCGGGGTATAATATTTCAGAATTTATTGTTATCTTTTACTTCCTCTTTGGACTTGGTGGCTTATGCTGATTTCGATTGAGCTAGTGATGTCACTGATCGCAAGTCCACTTCTGACTTCTACATGTTTCTTGGCAATTCATTGATTTCTTGGAAAAGCAAGAAACAGACTTTTGTTGCGCGTTCCACTGCCGAGGCTGAGTACCATGCTATGGCTCATGCCACTACTGAGATTGTTTGGCTTCGTTGTCTCTTGACTGATTTGGGTGTCCCTCAGTCTTCTCCGACCTCCCTTTACTGTGACAATCGTAGTGCTATTCAGATTGCACATAACACTGTCTTTCATGAGTGGACGAAGCACATTGAGATTGATTGTCATTTTGTACGTCAGCATTTGTAGTCTGGCACCATCTCGCTTCCTTTCGTTTCTTCGGCCTTGCAACTTGCTAAATTCTTTACGAAGACTCACACCACTGCCCGCTTTTAGTTTATTCTTGACAAATTCTCAGTGTTTTCTGCTAAAATACCTTAAGTTTGAGCGAGGGTGTGAGCATATTATGGAAATATATCAATTAGATTGCTTGTATATTTTAGATTGATTGATTGATTGATTGTTTAGGGAACCACAGGCATAGAATAAACTGAACATTATATAGTGTAACCAAATTGAATTCATTACCATTACTGCACTTTCTGAGAATATTAGCACGGTGCTTTACACCAAATAAAAACCAAGGAACTAACCAACCAAGCATAAATGTTGAATGATATGAAAAGTAAATATAAACATACAAAAAATAAGTTTTATGGTTGTGCTCTGAGTTTGTCTGTATATCCCTTCTTTCTCTTCTACTCCTTTTATCGTGCCCGACTGTTGCAGCAATCACTCCCATTACATCACTTCCCCAATTATTTCTCTCACATTTCTTTAGGGTGTCATGCAAACTCCTCCATCTCAGACGCCCACACGTCCCTCAATTCTATAAGTCCTACTGGGTCAGCCTTCCCCTCTGGTGTCCTCCTCATTATACATCACTATCTTCATCATCCATTAGCTCCCCTTTTTTTAACCTTTCAATAAAGCTCCTGAGCGATGCTTGTACAGCCACGTGACCCAATCAGGACTCGGCACTTTTGGTACAAACATGGGCCCCTTTTAACACTTCCTCTTAGCTGTCTAGCAGGTAAGTATGCATTGATTTGATAGACAATCATTAGCTAAATTCTAGATGTTTAAAGCCATGAAGGCCTCAACTGTGGAAGGCCTACTTGGCAAAAGGCTGAGAAGACCCTTCATGGCAAAGGACTGAGACACCCTTCTACATTTGTGTTTGCAGATACACTCAAGAAAGAGGGCACATATTTGGAGGTCGAATGGAATGTCCCAGACTGGGAGTTGAGATATATATATAAAGCACAAGGCAGTTTGGATTGCCACTCGGCCTAAAACAAGTGAGTGATTTATGCTCCAGCCTTTAACAATGTATCATTATTTAACTATTATCTCCTTTTCATGTTGCAGTTGCAATCCAAATGTACTCCATTGGTGGTCATTGGTGATGTGGACAGACCATGGGTCCTCTAGGAATCATGGCAGGCATTGAGGCCAGACCACTGAAAATGGAAATGAAGAAAGCTGAGGCAACCTTAAAGTAGAGAGGGAAAGGGAAAGAGAGTGGTAACAGAGGAACCTCTAATGTCTGTAGCTATTGTGTATGGAGGTGCAAATCTCCCTTTATAAGAAATTGGTCCGTAAGGATGGGTAGCTGTCATACATCTTATGACGTATCATAGTGGATAGGTGTTAGCACCTTCTACTTGAAGGCTGCATGGTTGGCATTGGCAGCACCTTGTGCCCATGACCAACCAAGACCAAGGTATGATGGAGGCATGCCAAGACAGCAAGGTAAAATGTTGTCCAAGTGCTGAGGCAGCAGCACAACCCTTGGCCAAAGTATGTGCAGCCGTTGCACAGATGCAAGGCATTAACATGACCCGAATGTGGGCTGCAGCATGCTTGGGGGTTAAATGCAATCAGTAGGCAAAACTTGGTCTGGAGGCTAAGACAACTGTTAAAATCCACCTACTCTCCACCTACTTCACCCACTTAAACCTACTCCACTAAACCTAACCCACTACACCACTACCACCTCACCTACTCCACTAAACCTAACCCACTACACCACTACCACCTCCACTTCACCTACTCCTTACCTACTACACACTCACCCTCTTCTATATATAGGAATCATGAATCATTGTATCAAAATCAACATACATAAATCAATAATACAATTCTCTATTTTTCTTTATACATTAAATTTCTACATGGTATCAGAGCCATAAGATTTAGGCCCGTATTTTGTTTTCTCACCGGCGGGCAGCCGGCCGGCAACCTTGCCTTCGCTGCCCGCTGGAATTTTGTACACATACCTTCACTTTCCTGCATCTTCCAACTTTCTTACAACTGTTGTCCCATAGATTGGCTTCATATCTACCAGTCCATCTATGCCTTGTGACATCTCTATACTGTGAAGTCCTCTGTCCAAATGTATCAATGGACTTCCTATGGCCAACTTGCTTCTGATCAAGCTTCTCAGCCCTCTCTTCTTCCCCTCCTTGAATGGTGTTTGGTACACCTCATGGCCTCTAAATGCATAGTAATTTGACTGTCATGGGTGTTGTTAGGGCACCTACCAAGTGTGCCTCTGTGGGTATTCAAGGGATTGCTTGGGTTTTTGGTGGTATGATCTTTGCCCTTGTCTACTGCACTGCTGGTATCTCAGGAGGACATATTAACCCAGCAGTGACCTTTGGATTGTTTCTGGCAAGGAAGCTGTCCCTAACAAGGGCTGTTTTCTACATAGTGATGCAGTGCCTTGGTGCCATATGTGGTGCTGGTGTTGTCAAGGGCTTCCAGCCATCTATCTATCAGGCAAATAATGGTGGGGCCAATTTTGTGGCACATGGTTAGAACCTTTTCAGAGGACTACAATGATTTGAATGTTGAGCCTTCGTTTGGAGAGACCAATCTCGACTTTGAAGGCAGAGAGAGGAGCACTAAGGAAAGCACACCCATTCTTCTTTTATTTATTTAATCACACTCACCAAGTTTGTTTCACTCTCATTATCACATTCATACACACCGGTATCATGTTGTCTTCAACTTTCTTTTGTTTATCATTTTAAAATACACCCTTATCATGTTGTTCCCCACCTTCTTTATTTTATATATATATATATATATATATATATATCTTTTTATTATATTCTATTACTCAAACTCTCCTCCATTTGATTTTAAAATCACTTATTTTTTATTTATTTTTTCCAAATCACTTTTCCTCCTTTTTAAATACCCCACTTTATTTTGAAACAATCACACTGATATTTTTCATATAATTCATCTATAAATATTTTTTTTTATCTATTTTCTTTCTCCTTTGTTTTCTTTCATTTTATTTTTATTTTTCCAACACATAATTTTTCCATTCAAAAAAAAAAAAAAAAAAAAAAAAAAAAAACAATTTACAAATTTGCAAAACAAACCATATTTTATTCATATCAGGGCTCAACCCCGATCACAATTTTACAAAAACAAAACAAAAAAAAAAAAAAAAAAAAAAAAACAAACAACAAAAACAAACAACACATCCACAGGCGGGATTTTTTCTTATCTACTCTGCCGCCGGTCTCTTCTTCTTGCCTCCGTCCTGTGCGGCCCTTGACGGTGTTGCCTCCGTGCTTCCTAGACCACCAAGCAAGTTGCCTCCTCCCTGCTCCTCCACTACAGCATACGGTGGACCTCCAAATCGGAACATCACGGTGGCCTTCCGCTTCAGCTCCTTGTTTTCTGTCTTTAGCACACTTATCTCTGCTCGCGCATCCTTATACATGCGTTGGAGCAGAGCCAGCTGGGAGTTTAACTGTTGCACCTCATTTGTCCTGCTCTGCAGCCGGTGCGACAAGTTTGTGACCGCAGTCATGGTTTCCACACATGACTTCAGAGTATACTGATTGGCCTCAATATCAGTTTGCACCGCCATTTTTTGCTCCACCGACCGCATCGGAAAGTTCAACGGAGCAAAACCAGAGGTGTTTGGTTGAGGTTCACTGGCCCCCACACCAGTTATTTCTCTTGTGGACTCGTTCAGTTCTGGAAAGAGCGTGAGCAGCCCACGGGAAGAGGAGGCCATGTTCTGGGTAGCTGGACGGGAAGAAGAGGCCATGTTGCTGAGTGTTTCAGAGACGGGTTGGTTACAGAGTATTACAGAGTTTCTCTCTCAGCAAAGGAAGAGTTTTTTCAGAGGATTTTCAGAAGTTTTTTGTCTGCCTCAGCCTCTGCCTCAACCTTGGTTTAAATAGCCAGGGCCGATCCGCGCATCGCGCGCCACTTGCCGACAGCCGACCAACGGGCGCGCAAGCCAAGGCGCCCACGTGCCTCGCCATCATGTCAGGCACACCTTTTTATGACTTGGGCACGCCTTTTGATGGCACGCCTTTTTATGGATTGGGCACGCCTTTTGATGGCACGCCTTTTGAAAAATTGGGCACACCTTTTGAGGGTGCGACTTTTTAAGGGTCCGACAAGACTCTGTAAACTGTCCCGACATAGATTCCGGTTAGTTTCTACAAGGGTCCGACAAGACTCTGTAAACTGTCCCGACATTGATTCCGGTTAGTTTCTACAAGGGTCCGACAAGACTCTGTAAACTGTCCCGACATAGATTCCGGTTAGTTTCTACAATGGGTCCGACAAGACTCTGTAAACTGTCCCGACATTGATTCCGGTTAGCTCCTTCAAGGGTCCGACAAGACTCTGTAAACTGTCCCGACATTGATTCCGGTTAGCTCCTTTATGAGTCCGACAAGACTCTGTAAACTGTCCCGACATTGATTCCGGTTAGTTTCTACAAGGGTCCAGCAAGACTCCGTAAACTGTCACAACATTGTCTGCTACAACGGTCCGACATGACCCCATAAACTGTCTTCTACATCGGTCTGACACCGCCATCCAGTGTCCTCTACACCGTTATGACACCACCATACAGTGTCCTCTACATGGTTATGACACCCCCATACAGTGTCCTCTACAACGTTATGACACCACCATCCAGTGTCTTCACCAATGGTCTGACACGACCATACAGTGTCTCTTATCCTCTTTTATTTTTCTGTATTTTCTTGTTTCTCCAAACTCAAGTTGGTTAGTTCCTATCCCCCTTGAGTTTGCGGGGGGCTGTTAAAATCCACCTACTCTCCACCTACTTCACCCACTTAAACCTACTCCACTAAACCTAACCCACTACACCACTACCACCTCACCTACTCCACTAAACCTAACCCACTACACCACTACCACCTCCACTTCACCTACTCCTTACCTACTACACACTCACCCTCTTCTATATATAGGAATCATGAATCATTGTATCAAAATCAACATACATAAATCAATAATACAATTCTCTATACAAATTCGTGGCTGACTTGATGAGGCAAACAAACATGGCAGTTACTAGCAGTTATGCATGTCAGTTGGCAGCAGTTATCCATGATGGGCAAAGACAAGGCAAGTCTGGACACCTGGAACCAAGCCTGAAACATAGCAGCAGTTAAGAGCAGTTATGCTCCAGAAATGTTCCTAAGTCCCTAGGCAGTTGGGGGTGTCAACTGCCATGCCACTTGGCATGCTTTCCTTGTAATGCTGGTTGTAAGTTGAAACTGATTGTAAGCCTATTTAGGCATCAGCCATGGAACTCGAAAATTAACTAAGTGTTTTGTAAGAGTTCCATAGGCATCCTTTGTATTGTTGGTGCAATTAATAAAGGTTGGGATTTTTCCTGTAATTACTTGCTGCCTATTCTTACTTGTTATAACACTGTGTGTGTGTGTATTCATACTTGGCTGAGACTAAGTGTCCAACTTAGTGCCATTACAGGCTGGAATTTTGAAACGAAAATTGACCCTGTAACAATAGGCATCATACACCTTACCTGGTGGCACATGCCTTGGTCAAAGTCTTGGTTTCTTGTAGAAATCTTTTTCTCTTGTCTGAAACTGGTCAAAGTAGAGCCACCCAAGGGGGAAGAGGTTGAAGCTTGGGTAACCAGCTTAGGGTATGATGAGATATCACCCCTTATTTATAAATGAAGATTTAGGGTTTACAAAGAAGACAATTACAAGATGATCCCTGAGTGCGTAATAATGATTACAGATCCTAGAGACTTTCGGCTAATATAATATGCTAAGTGCCTTTCGGTGATTATAATATGTCAACACTCCCCCTCAAGCTGGTGCGAAGATATCTTTCATGCCCAGCTTGCCTAATATGTCATGAAACGGTTTATTCCCAATTCCCTTGGTGAGAATGTCAGCAAGTTGTTCACCAGACTGAACAAAAGGAGTACAAATGGTACCACTAGTGAGTTTCTCCTTAATGAAGTGGCGATCAATCTCAACATGTTTTGTCCTGTCATGTTGAACGGGATTGTGAGCAATGTTGATGGCGGCCTTATTATCACAGTATAACCGCATGGAGTCCGTCTGAGCAATACCTAGATCACTCAACAATAATTTGATCCATAAAAGTTCACACACACCTTGTGCCATAGCTCTAAACTCAGCTTCTGCACTTGACCTGGCAACCACATTCTGTTTCTTACTCCTCCAAGTAACTAGGTTGCCGCCGACAAATGTGCAATACCCTGAAGTTGATCTCCTATCAGTTACTGACCCAGCCCAGTCAGCATCTGTATAGGCTTCTACACGAAGATGATCATACTTTGAAAAATACAGACCCTTACCAGGAGCAGACTTCAAATACCTCAAGATTCTCATGACAGCCTCAAAGTGAATCTGATGAGGAGCATGCATAAACTGACTAACTACACTGACAGCAACAGCAATATCAGGACGTGAGTGAGATAGGTAAATGAGCTTACCCACTAATCGTTGATAGCTCCCCCTATCCACAATTTCTCCTCCTTCATCATCCCCCAATTTCTGATTGGGTTCCAGTGGGGTGGCACATGCCTTGCAGCCAAGCATCCCAGTTTCCTTCAACAGGTCAAGCACATATTTTCTCTGTGAGATAAATATCCCATCCTTAGAGCGAGCAACTTCAATTCCCAGAAAATACTTCAAGCTTCCCAAGTCTTTGATTTCAAACTCTTTGGCTAAATATTTCTTCAACAGAGGTATTTCCCCACTATCATTGCCTGTAAGAACTATGTCATCTACATAAACAATAAGTGCTGTAGTCTTACCGCATGAGGAATGTTTCACAAATAATGTGTGATCTGCCTGACTTTGTTTGAAGCCATATTTAATCATAGCCTGAGTGAATCTCTCAAACCAAGCCCTTGGAGACTGTTTGAGACCATATAACGACTTCCGAAGTTTGCATACTTTCCCTTCTGTTTGATGATTCTCAAAACCCGGAGGAATGTCCATATATACTTCTTCTTCGAGGTCACCATGGAGAAAAGCATTCTTGACATCAAACTGATAAAGCGGCCAATCTAGATTAGCTGCTAGAGAAAGAAGTACTCTGACTGAATTCATTTTAGCCACGGGTGCGAAGGTCTCCTGATAATCAATGCCATATGTCTGAGTGAACCCTTTTGCCACAAGTCTTGCCTTGTAACGCTCAATAGACCCATCTGCTTTGTGTTTCACAGTATATACCCATTTACAGCCCACAGGTCGTTTGCCCGTAGGTAACTCGGTCAATTCCCAAGTGCCATTCTTCCTAAGTGCTTTCATTTCCTCAATCATGGCTAGTTTCCACTCAGAGATAGCAAGAGCATCCTGAAAATGGTTAGGAATGCTAACAGAGGAAATATTGGACACAAATGCTCTATATGAGGATGACAAATGAGAGTATGATACAAACTGTGAGATAGGATGTTGAGTACAAGATCTCACACCCTTTCTTTTGGCAATAGGAACATCAAGATCAATGGACTCACGAGATTCAAAATTACCTAGACTCTCATCAGAAGCAGGAGATGACAGTGGAGTAGCAGAAACGGTCCCGTGTATCCAGTTAACTTGTTTTCTGTCGATGTCCCGGATATAAACATGTCCATCCTTATTCTTGGTGACAATGGGTTCTATAGTTCCAGGTGGTGCAAGAACAACTGGTTCTATCATAGGAGGCACAGGACTCACTTCTACCATAGGAGGCATAGGACTCACTTCTACCATAGGAGGCACAGGACTCACTTCATACCAAGGCTCCCCCGGAAGTGAGGTCGGGGACACCGGAGAGGACAAAAAATAGGACTGGGACTCAAAGAAAGTGACATCCATGGACACAAACCACTTACGAGAAGAAGGGTGGTAACATTTATACCCCTTTTGAGTAGGAGAATAACCAAGGAAAACACACTTGAGGGAGCGAGGGTCCAACTTACCACGAGAGGGAGAGTGATTATGGACAAAACAGACACAACCAAATATTTTGGGAGGAATAGAAAACAAGGACTGAGAACCGAGGAGGACGTGAAGCGGAGCCTGTTTGTCCAAAACCTGGGTAGGGAGACGATTAATAAGATAGGCAGCGGTGAGAACGGCGTCGCCCCAATAGGGTCGAGGCACGTTCATAAAAAAACACATGCACCGAGCCATGTCAAGAAGATGCCGATTCTTGCGTTCGGCCACCCCATTTTGTTGAGGGGTATTGGTACAAGAGGTCTGATGGATAATGCCATGAGTAGAGAAATATTGTCCTAACCCAGAATCTATGTATTCCCCGCCATTATCAGAACGAAATATTTTGATAGTGGCCCCAAACTGAGTACAAATCATCTTATGAAAAGTGCGAAACACAGAGAAAACTTCACTCTTATCTTTCATGAGATACACCCAAGTAGTACGAGAAAAATCATCAATAAATGTAACAAACCAGCGATGACCTTTCACAGACAGAACACGAGAGGGACCCCAAACATCAGAGTGTATTAATGAAAAAGGAACTAAGCTTTTATTCAAACTGGGAGCAAAAGAAGCTCGATGTTGTTTTCCAAGTTGACAAGACTCACAAAGAAAGTCAGACACATGATGATTTGCGAAACTAGAAGGAAATAAATGCTTAAGTAAATGAAATGAGGGATGCCCAAGACGTCGATGCCACAGCCATACATCAGCGGGGGTAGGAGAAGACGGGGTGGAAGAATAAGCAAGTTTGTCCGGTTGATCTAGGAAGTAGAGACCATTTTCTGCACTACCACTGCCAATCGTCCTCCCCGTGACAAGGTCCTGAAAAAGACAATGATCAGGAAAAAACGTCACACAACAATTCAAATCCTGGGTAAGACGACTTAAGGATAACAGATTAACAGAAAACTTGGGAACATGGAGAACAGAAGATAGATGCATGGTAGGAGTGACTTGGACTAAACCTTTTCCAGAAATAGAAGAAACAGTTCCATCGGCAATCCTAACTTTGTCCTGACTTGAAGAGGGCTTATAGGCAGAGAAAAGATCAGAGGAGCCAGACATATGATCTGAGGCACCAGAATCAATAATCCAAGGCAAAGATGTATGACACAGGAAAGCACAAGGAGAAGGTACTAAGTTACCTGAGCGGGCAAAGGACGAGGAAGCGGTACTGAGAGCAGTAGAAGATCGGCGGTCCAACAATTGGCGCAAAGCATCCTCCAGCTCAGTATCAGAAGCTTGAGTAGCAGAAGTGGAATTAGAATCAAGGGTATCAACGGCACTCGACTGATGAGCCCGGGAATAAGAACCACGTCCTCGAGAGTGGCCTGACCGACCTCCTCGAGAACCCGACCGATCACTTCGACCCCCAGATGGAGTCCCATGAAGCTTCCAACATGTCTCACGAGTATGCCGCGGCTTTTTGCAATAATCACAGAATACAGACTCCTTAGCAGCAGACGGAGGAGGCAGGCTGAGGCTATCTCGAGGAGTAGACAGTAATGCGGAACGGTCAGTAGCGACAGGGGACATCATAGCAGACCGACGACTCTCCTCATTTTGGACATAGGCAAATGCCTCTTGCAGTGAAGGAAGAGTGTCCATACTCAGAACTCGACCCCTAACTGGATCATACTCCATATTTAGGCCAGCCAAAAATTTAAAGACCCGTTCCCGTGCGATGAACTTCTTGTACCCGATAGAATCAGTAGGGCAAACGGGCTTATAGTCTTCCAGGTGGTCAAGGCGTTTCCAGCCGTTGGTGAGGAAAGTGAAGTACTGAAGAACAGTCTGCTCCCCCTGAAGTGTGCTCTCAATAGAGCGACGCAACTCAAATGCCTGTGAAAAATTTCCTTTGCGGGAATAGGTAACAGCCACAGCCTCCCAAATGTCCTGGGCAGTCTCCATAGACAAGTAGCCCTCACCAAGTTCTGGAACCATCGAATGGATAAGCCAACTCATAATCAAAGAGTTGTTAATCTCCCATTGGTCATAACCTGAGTCAGTGGTACTAGGTGCCTGTATCCTGCCATCAACATACCCCATCTTCCCTCTGCTCTTTAAAAACAAAGTCAAACTTTGAGACCATGCTAGGTAGTTCTGACCATTAAATAGAGAGGTGGTGATTTTCAGACTAGGGTTGGGGTTCTCAATCATGGTAGTAGGTAGAATGAGACTCTCACTTTTTGGTGTTTGAGACGAAGAGGACACACTAGTGGAATCTGTCATGGATACAATACTACCAAACCCGCAACAAATTAGTGGAAATCACAAACCCGGAAGGTGGTAGTGAGATAACAGGCACAATGATCACTATAAAGACATACAAAATACAAAATTAAGAAACCATTTTTTTTTTTTTTTTTTCTTTTTGTTTTTTTTTTTTTTTTTTTTTGTTTTTTTTTTTTTTTTGTTTTTTTTGTTTTTATTTTTATTTTATTTTATTTTATTTTATTTTATTTTATTTTTTTATTTATTTTTTATTTTTATTTTTATTTTTGTTTATTTTTTATTTTTTTATTTTTTATATATGTTGAGTTATTTATATATACATGTATTTATATATAAATATATATATCAGACTATAGTTATATATATATATCAGGATATATATATATATATATATATTATATGTACCTAGATCAGAGGACGACGAGGACGAGGGCGAGGACGACAGGGACGAGGGCTGAGACGAGCGACGAACTGCGGGAGAAGATCGACGAGCGACGAGCTCCGATGAAGATCGACGAACTGCGATTGATGAAGACGAGCGACGAACTGCGGGATGAACTGCGATTGATGAAGACGAGCGACGAACTGCGGGATGAACTGCGATTGATGAAGACGAGCGACGAACTGCGGGATGATGATGATGGCAGAGACGAAGACGAAGCGGAATGATGATGATGGCAGAAGATCGATTCAGCAGATGATCCAACTAGGTATGCTTTGAATCCTAGCCCTGGAGGTGATGCTCTGATACCATGAAGCTTGGGTAACCAGCTTAGGGTATGATGAGATATCACCCCTTATTTATAAATGAAGATTTAGGGTTTACAAAGAAGACAATTACAAGATGATCCCTGAGTGCGTAATAATGATTACAGATCCTAGAGACTTTCGGCTAATATAATATGCTAAGTGCCTTTCGGTGATTATAATATGTCAACAGAGGTAAGAGACTTAAACAATCCTTCAACTCTAGCCATCAATCCACTAGTCCCTTATGAGTTGTGTAGGGGTAATTATTCAGTAATGCCGGAGTATAGATACGTGGTATTTCATAATATTGTGATTGGTGGAAAAGATAGGTAGGTGGAATATTGTATTGGGTGATTGAGGAACATGAGGGGGCAAAATAAATTATGATTGGTTAGGAGTATGGACACGTGATACTCTAGGAATAATCTATAGTTTCCCCTTGCATAGGGTATTGTGTTCTCGGGTGTCCTATGATGTTGGCACATAAATTTCAACTAAATTTATGACACGTATAGAGCCTATGATAGGAAGGTTGTAGGTAATCACTTCCTAAAAAAAAGATCAATATGATCCGTTGAAGTACATAAATAAAACGACGTTGTATCTCAACGACGTTATTCAAGATGCTCAAGTGACACGTGGAGCCTACGAAAGATGACACCTGTAGAACCTACAGCAAGGACACCACACAGGATGAAACCCCAAAGATCAATCCGGTTAATCAAATATACGATTAATCAGATAGCGCTATTATTCAAAATTCAAATGGCGCTATCACTCAATTTGAAATTCAAATTGAAGATGAGGCCTTCCTATCACCTGATGGCCCTCTATAAATATGAGGATCATCACACAAGACGAGGATCAAAAAATCAAAAGTAAAAAGATCAGAGAGAGAGAGAAAGAAAGAAAGAAA
This sequence comes from Camellia sinensis, assembly GCF_055761805.1. Classification (NCBI taxonomy): domain Eukaryota; kingdom Viridiplantae; phylum Streptophyta; class Magnoliopsida; order Ericales; family Theaceae; genus Camellia; species Camellia sinensis. Next base: position 28,954,538 of record NC_138963.1, on the reverse strand, counting down.
TTGAGAGCCAAAGAAGTCGTTACAAGAAAGAAGAAGAAAAGCCCAAAGAACTCAAGAGCCTACGCTAATGGCGATGAATAGGTAAAGGGTTCCAAACCCATGATTTGTATTTTGTATTCGAGGGTTCAAAACCCATAACAATTTCAATAAAATATTTATTTTTCTTTTATTGTCTTTTGTTGTTATTTTGTTCTTCATTAATCGGAGGTTTCATTTGACTAAAATGTGTAATTAACGATCTAAAATACAGATTGGAAATAAGAACCTGCTATTTAAATAATTAACACTGTTTAGTCCAAAAACTAAACAGTAGACATTTGTAACATAAAATTTTGAAATGTGTTGATATACTTCATGTTTTAAAATTTGTGTCTACACATTCCTATGATCAAGGCACCAACTTTGGGGCATCCCTAGGCATTGCTCCTGGCCTAGGATGGCAATAGTGATTAAGGCCAAATTGTGCAACATTGAGGCCGTTAATTAGGATCTCTTAACTTTACTTGCTTGTCAAACTGTATATTTTATGTATGTTTATGTCAATCAGGTTGTATATAGTCGGAGCATAAAATGGGCAAAAAGACAAAATTCGGAGAGAAAACAGATTCCTGCACGTGCGTTGACTTTTCTGGGAAAACGGGCCCGATGTTTTAAACTTGTTTGCAAGACATCAGAAGTATAAATAGGCAAGAAAAGGGCTGGATTAGAGTTCTGAAATTGTTTTGGCAAGGAAAGAGAGGCTAGAGTTCCAAGAGATGATTTTCTCCAAAAAGCTTGAAGGACACTTCTATGGGGTCTTTCCTCATCTTCTTCCTCCTCCCACTACTCCATGAGTGGCTAGTCTTCTTTTCTAGAGTTTTGATGAAACCCTAGCTATGTAATTAGGTTTTTCTTTTTGATTTTCAATTATGTAAAGGTTTGAACAATTGTATGGTATTTTAGAAGTTTTATATATATATTTTCCATTATTTCTTCAAACATTCAGCTTTTTGTGATTGTTGAATGTTTTCCATACAAGAGTTTTCTATTCTTTCACATTCAAGGTATGAGACGGACCATACTATGAGGGACGAGTCGTGTCACTACCCTAGTTTACAGTGAACGATTCGTACTACTTGAGATGGTTCGTGCTCGTACAATGAACGTGATGATTTTCTTGTTAAATGCTTTGAACTTGTAGTTGCAAAGCATTATCCCATTCGAACTATAACGTAATTGATTTCAATTGGAAACCCTATTAACGTGACTAGCGGTGGACTCTTTGCCCTAGGTTTTTTTTCCCAAATCAGTAAATCTAATTTTATTTATAATTGATAATTTAATTACTTAGTTTAATTTATTTGTTATTAAATTAGGTTATGAACAATCAATCTTTTCATCAAAATTAATTTAGAAATTTAACAATTAAATTAGTTTAATTTCACAATTGTCCCTGTGGATCGATACCTGGACTTGCCATTATTCTAAAAGAATTTGGTGTAGTTTTGTGTTTAATTTTGGTGTGTATAACGACCCATCAAATTTTGGCACCGTTGCTGGGGACTTCTGGCGAAATTAATTAATTTAAAGTTGCATTCTTATTTTAATTTTTAGTTTAGGATTTTATGCTTTCGTGTTATTTAGTGTGCAGAGCGTTTGAAAGTGAAAACTATCACGAAAGTGCAAGCGGAGCGCAACCGAGCGCTAAAAAAAAAAAATCGCAGCACTAAAGTGCTTAAACAGAAACAAACACTCACAAGCAAAGCACCAAAGTGCTAAAAAGAAAGACAAAGCTCAATTAGAGGTTGGAGACAAAGTCTACACGTCAAGCACCCGCAAGACGAGTAAAGCGTTTTCGTTAAACCGCTGTGAGTATTTCTCCCTTTGTTATTTTGCTTTTGTAACTTAGTGCACAGAGTCGGAACTTTTTGTGTGTGTGTGAGTAGTGTATGCACGGGCACCGTTCTAGTCGCTCTGAATTGTGGAGTTTGGACCTTGAACTAGAAAGGACTCTTAGGAGACTTAGAGCCTCTGCCCGTGTTCCTAGGCTTGAATATTCATATTCATACATTGAGCCACTAGAGATGGAAAATCCAAATGTCCCGAATGTGCCCAACCGGACCCTTACGGATTATTTCACGCCCACTACATATACATCACCATCATGCATCCAATTACCCAACACCACTGCTGCTCATTATGAGATTAAGTCCAGCACCATACAAATGCTCCAATCATTCCATGGACTAGCTCATGATGATCCTTATAAACATTTGAATGAATTTCTGGAAATTTGCTCGACAGTGAGGATCCAGAATTTCACAAATGAGGCCTTAATGTTGCGATTGTTTCCATTCTCATTAAAGGATAAAGCCAAACATTGGCTGAATTCCTTACCTGCTAATTCAATCACAACTTGGGACCAATTACAGCAGCGGTTCTTGGAGAAGTACTTTCCCATAGGTAAAACCAACCAACTTAGGCGAGCCATCACCAATTTTGCTCAAATTGATGGTGAGCAATTTCACGAGACGTGGGAAAGACTTCGTGACCTTCTCCAACAGTGTCCCCACCACCAAGTGCCTGATTAGCAACTTGTTCAAACATTTTATTATGGCTTGATTGAGCCGCACCACCAAATGGTGAATTCATCCTGTGGCAGGACATTCATGTCCAAAATGATGCCGAGGCATGGCAATTGTTTGAGAACCTAAGTGATAATTCCCTTCACCATGCCTCCGCAGCCTAGCAAGTCCGGCAACCAGTAGTTGAAGCCCCGAAGAGAGGGGGCATTTATGAGGTCGGGCAAAACCTAAAGTTAGCCCAACAAGTAGAGGCATTGTCCCGCAAAATGGACCAATTATTAGCTACGGGACATGCCCCTACACAGCAAGATCAGCCTCAATTTCACGAGGCAAGTGCTATATGTGCGAGCCCTGCTCATGACTTGAGTGAGTGCCCTTCGGCATCACAATTTCCGGAGTTAGTCCAAGAGCATGTGAATGCGGCTCAAGGATTCTCCAACCCGGGTAATGACCCATATTCCAATACCTATAACCCCAGATGGAGAAATCACCCCAATTTTTCATGGAGACTTCCTTCACAAGGCACTTCTTACAATCCTCCACCACCAAGGCAGAATTTTAATAATTTTGCCAACCAATCATCCTACCGACCACCGCAACCTTATCGACCCCCACAACCGTACTAGCAACCACAACACCCGCCTGTACCTCAAGGCAACTCGGCCTTTGAGACTCAGGTATTAGAAGTTCTCTCAGAACTTAAGGGGTTACTGTTCACTCCCATACTCACTCCATTGCCAAGCTAGAGAACCAATTGGGTCAAATGGCTAACAACATGAATAGAAGAGAGGAGGGAAAATCACCGAATCAAACTGTGGCCAACCCTAAGGGGCAATACGGGGCAGAGAGTTCAGGTGGGAATGGAAAGCACCATGAGCAGATGCAAGCGGTGATTACTTTGAGAAGTGGAAAGGAGTTAGACCCTCAGTCAGTTGCGTCTGATGCAACTAGAGCTAAGAAGGGTGACCACGGTGGTACACCCAAAGAGAGGAAGGGTAAGGGGGAAACACTTAAGAGGGATGACTTAGTCCCTAGCACTTCACATGAGCCCAATGCACCATATGTACCTAAGGCAACCTTTCCCCAATGCTTTGATATACCGTCCCCTTTTAATAAGAAAGCGGCATCCATGGAAGCAATGATGGAGGTTTTTAAACAAGTAAAAATCAACCTCCCCCTGTTGGAGGCGATTAAGCAAGTACCCTCCTATGCGAAATTTCTGAAGGACCTTTGTACGCAAAAGCGTAAATCTAGGACAAGTAAGCTCCATCTTGTTGAATGACACACCCCCTAAGCTTAAAGACCCAGGTGTCCCAACCATTGCATGCATTATAGGGGACCATTTCATTTTTAGGGCCTTATTAGATTTAGGGACTAGTGTCAATTTGTTGTCGTACTCTGTGTACGAAGAATTTGGGCTTGGCGAGTTGAAACCCACTACTGTTACTCTCCAGTTGGCTGACCGGTCCCTCAAAGTGTCACGTGGCATGATCGAGGATGTGCTAGTAAGGGTTGATAGGTTTTACTTTCCTGTTGATTTTTTGGTGTTAGATACGGAACCGGTAGCCAGTTCTAGGAAACAAATCTCGGTGCTTTTAGGTCAACCTTTCTTGGCTACAGCCGATGCATGCATTAATTGTTGTACTTGGGTTATGGAAGTTTCATTTGGTAACATGCAAGTGAAACCTAATGCTTTCCAAGCAGCCCGACAACCCCATGAGAGAGAGGAGTGCTTATTTGTGGATGTTGTGGATAGGATTATGGAGGAGGCTTTGCCCTCCATTCTTGTAAAGGACTCTCTAGAGGCTTGTCTAGCTCATTTTGGGTTCGAAAATTCTGATATTGACGGGTCGATTGAGGAGGTGAATGCCTTGCTTAATGCTTCTTCTACACCGGATTTTCCTCCATGGAAAGCCCGGTTTGAGTCATTTCCTCCTTTGTCGAGAGAGCCCGCCATACCATCTTTGGTTACACCACCTACACTTGAGTTGAAGCCACTCCCGGCCACACTCAAGTATGCATTTTTAGGGCCCCAGGATACTTTACCAGTCATCATTGCATCTGACTTGACTACAGAGCAGGAGAGTCAGTTAACGAATGTTCTCGTGGCACATCAGAGCACTATAGGGTGGTCGGTGGCTGATTTGAAAGAGATAGATCCCTCCGTGTGCATGTATTATATACACCTAGAGGACACCAAACCTTCTCGTGAAATGCAACAGAGACTTAATCCTAATATGAAAGAGGTGGTGAAAAATGAGGTATTGAAACTGTTAGATGCGGGTATTATATACCCCATCTTGGATAGCAAGTGGGTGAGTCCCACACAAGTGGTGCCCAAGAAATCGGGCATCACTGTTGTTGAGAATGAGAGAGGAGTTAGTCCCCACACGAACTACTACTAGGTGGCGAGTGTGCATTTGATTATAGGAGACTGAATTCCTCGACTAGGAATGATCATTTTCCCTTACCTTTCATTGACCAGATCCTAGAGCGGTTAGCCGGACAGGGTTTCTACTGTTTTCTGAATGGCTATTCGGGGTATAATCAAGTCCCGGTGTACCCCGCTGACCAGGAAAAGACCACATTCACATGCCCTTTTGGCACTTTTGCTTACAGGCGCATGCCCTTTGGGCTATGTAATGCACCTGCGACTTTTCAGCGGTGTATGATAGCCATTTTCTCTGATATGGTGGAGAAATTCTTAGAGGTTTTCATGGATGATTTTTTGGTGTTTGGATCGTCTTTTGAGGAATGCCTTAGGAACTTGACTAGAGTGTTAGAACGATGTAATGAGGCAAACCTAATCTTGAGTTGGGAAAAGAGCCATTTTATGGTTCGTGAGGGTATAGTGTTGGGACACATTGTGTCCCCTCGAGGTATAGAAGTAGACAAGGCTAAGGTTGACCTCATTGCAGGCCTTCCTCCACCCAATTCCGTGCGTCAAATTAGGTCTTTTCTAGGGCATGCAGGTTTTTACCGTAGGTTCATCAAAGACTTTAGTAAAATATCACGTCCTTTGTGTAGTTTACTTGTTAAGGACGCGCCTTTTATCTTTGATGAGGCATGCTTGAAGGCGTTTGAAACACTGAGAATGGCCCTAACCACCGCCCCAATCATGAAATCACAAGATTGGTCGCTTCCCTTTGAAATTATGTGTGATGCCTCCGATTATGCTGTCGGGGCTATGTTAGGCCAAAAGGTCAACAAAGCACCATTTGCTATATACTATGCTAGTCGCACTCTCTCAGATGCACAATTGAATTACACTACCACCGAGAAAGAGTTGCTAGCTGTGGTCTTTGCCTTAGATAAATTCCGGTCCTATCTCTTAGGTTCCAAGGTCATAGTCTTCATTGATCATGCCGCTTTGCGGTATTTACATCAAAGAAAGAGACCAAACTTAGGTTAATTAGATGGATTTTGTTACTTCATGAATTTGACCTAGAGATCCGAGATAAGGGTCTGAGAATGTGGTGGCAGATCACCTCTCCTGAATCCTCGTTGAGTATACTAGTGACCCTCTTATTTTGCATGATTCGTTTCCAGACGAACAACTCCTTGAGCGAGCAAGCCTCCCGTGGTTTGCACATATTGTGAATTACTTGGCTATTGGGCAAATTCCGCAAAATTGGTCTAAGCAAGACAAAGACCAATTCTTTTCGCAGGTCAAGTATTATTTTTGGGAGGATCCGGAGCTGTTTAAATATTGTTCCGACCAAGTGATCCGACAGTTTGTGCCGGAGAGTGAGGTGCATAGCATTCTTACATTTTGTCATTCTTCTACATGTGGCGGTCATTTTAGTGGGCATAAAACGGCCGCCAAGATTTTACAGAGCGGGTTTTATTGGCCCACAATTTTTAAAGATGCCCATCAATTTTGTAAAACTTGTTTGTGCTGTCAACAAATGAGTTCGATATCTCGACGTGACATGATGCCAATGTCCCTTATTCTTGTGGTAGAGATATTTGATATTTGGGGGATTGATTTTATGGGACCTTTCCATCGTCATTTGGGTTTGAATATATTCTCTTAGATGTAGATTATGTGTCTAAATGGGTGGAGGCGATAGCTACCTGAACAAACGATCATAGAGTTGTAATCAAATTTTTGCATGAAAACATCTTTAGTCGTTTTGGGTTTCCTAGAGCCATAATAAGTGATCAGGGTACGCATTTTTGTAACCGGTTCTTTGAGTCAGTAGTTAAGAAATATTCTATCACTCATAAAGTTGGCACTCCAGACCACCCTCAAACTAGTGGCCAAGTGGAAGTCTCAAATAGGGAGGTAAAGCACATAATAGAGAAAACGGTGAGGCCAAATAGGAAAGATTGGTCATAACGGTTGATTGATGTATTATGGGCCTACCGCACTGCTTATAAGACACCCATTGGGATGTCACCATATAGGGTGGTGTTTGGCAAAGCTTGCCATCTCCCGGTTGAACTTGAGCACCGAGCATTGTGGGCCATAAAGAAGTTTAACTTCGATATGGCCACGGCTGGGCTCAACCGAAAATTGCAACTCAATGAGTTGGAGAAAAACCGAAATGATGCATATGAAAGTTCGAGAATTTTTAAAGCTCGAACTAAAGAATTCCATGACAAGCATATTAAGAGAAAATTCTTTGAACCCGGCCAAAAAGTGTGGCTTTTTAACTCAAAATTGAGACTCTTTCCGGGTAAGCTTAGATCAAAATGGGATGGTCCCTTTGTAGTTGTTGAGGCATTCATTCATGGCGCCGTTGAAGTGCAAAATCCAAAGACTGGCCACACTTTCAAAGTGAATGGCCAAAGACTGAAGCCATATATAGAGGGGATTGGGAATGGGAAAATGATTGAGTCCATTACTTTGATGGACCCTTTTTACTATGATTGATAGATTGCTTTCTTTTTTTTTTCTTTCCCTTCTATTCTATTCTGTTTTTCTTTGTTCTTGTTGTGCTTTATTTGTCGACCCCATTTGATGGGACTTAAGGCTTGGTTTGGTTTGTTGTGCTTTATTTGCGTCTAGAAGGCTTTAAATCCTCTAAGGGTGTAATTCCTTTGGTGTTAGCCGTGCCCGAACGGCATCTGACCGTCTAATATAGCCACCTAACCGTGTTTGTAGTGAGTTCCTAGGAGACCAACTAAGACGGTGGAAACTAGAGTTCGAATGGCAAAGCCTAGAACACAAAGGTTTGGAATTTCCAAGACTAGAGTCAAGTTTAAATACCCAGGAGTGTAGAGATTGCTTCAAAATCACACCGACTTGAACTCTGTATGGCAGCCTCATAGGTCGAGTTAGCTTTATGCTCCTTGATTCTGGATACCGAATCAACCTAGTCTGTCACCCTGTTAGAGAATAGGGAAAGTTACACACTGTTAGGGAGAAAAGTAGTACCCGTGTTTTTCGCGTGAAGATTATATCCTTGTTAGGCATTCCGATATTTTCTAAAGTGCTATATTTATTTCGAATGTCAAATGAAGGTAGAAATGGTTTAGCATGCTTTCGGTTGTATTCGGTTTTTAATTTCTTATATTTAATCTTTCAAAAATATATATATACATATAGTTATACTAAAAATAAAGACAAAAAATGTTGTTTTTGGTAAGTGTTGATTTTGGTCTCTGAAAATAAATAAATAAATAAATAACATAAAATCCCGCACGTGCAGGAAAACCCACCGCACGTGCGGCAAAATCTCATCCTCCCAACTGGTGCACACTGCTTTAAATGCAGGTGCGGGGAAGAGTGTGGTTTGCACACCGCACGTGCGGCCTGGGCCCCGCACGTGCGGAACGTCGTTCTTTTTAAAAAAAAAAAGAGCAAGAGAGGAAATCGCCACATGTGCGGCCTGTTCCCCGCACATGTGAGAAATTTTGTGAATCTCCATTCCGCACACTGCTTTATATGCAGGTGCGTGGTCTTGGTGCGGGGCACGTCCGCACGTGCGTGGAGAAATCTCGCACGTGCGTGACGACGATCAATTAAAAAAAAAAAAAAAAAACCCTTGCTGATTTTGTTTTGTTCACTTATTAGTATAATTTTTTTTTAATTTATTTACTTATGCCAAAAAAATAATTAAATCAAATTAAAAAAATAAATAATATATATAATTGTACAAATTTTATTTCTTTATTTACTTTTTTTTTTCCTTATTTTATTTACATATAAAAATAATAATAAATAAAAAAATAAAAATCTGTTTTCTTTGTTCAACTTATTTTATTGATTTTATTCTATTTATTTTATTTTATATTCATTTTTTTTTTTTTTTAAATTATTATCAAAACCAAACCCACTTCTCTCACAATCACTCACAGATTCTCTCTCTCTCTCTCTCAACCCCACAACCCACAAACTTATCCACCCCCACCATTACCATCTTCTTCTTCCTTCTCAACCCTCCTTCCTTCTTCCTCACCACCATCTCACAGCAGGCATCACTATTTCCTCTTCGTCCGTCGAATCTCTGGCGACCATCATTTTTTCCGACGAATCATCCTTTTTTCTCCCTCTTTTTCCACTCCTTTAAGGCAACTTCTTTTTTTTTAGATTTGTGGGTGTAGGAGTAAATTTGTAGGTTTTTTGTTTTTGTTTGTTGTTGATCTATGGTTTTTATTTTCCATTAAAAAAAAAAAAAAAAGAAGAGAAATTCTAGGTAACAAGAAGATGACAGCCGCACGTGCGGAACCTTTGCATTTTAAAAAAAAAAAAAAGGTTTAGTTTAGTTTAGTTTGTTTTATTCTATAGTTTAGTTTATTTTATAGTTTAGTTTAGTTTATTTTATTTTATTTTATAGTTTAGTTTATTCTAATTTATAGTTTAGTTTATATTATTTTTCTGTTATTTTATTTTCTTCATTTTTTTCACTTGATAGTTTAGGTTATTTAAATAGTTTAGTTCTGTTAGTTTAATTATTTAGTCATTAGTTACTTCAAAATAAAAAATAAAAAATTGTACTGTTGTTCAGTAGTTAATTTCATTTAATATCATTTTTATTCATTTGTTTATTTCTTTTCTAAAGAAATTTTTAAAAAATCTAATACCTAGTTTTTTCTAATTCGTTGTATTTTCCATCTATTTAATTGTTTAGATATATTCTATTATTTTAGGTTAATTTTAAAAAAAATAAAATAAAAAAAAATTGAGAATTGCATGTGGTATATTGGTGGGCAGACTTGTTCTTTTATATTTTGCTTTATTCTCATGATTGGTTCCACGAGTCAATGTCTATTTGCTATTGGTGTCTGTAGGATATGAGTAGACGGCTATCCACTCGGGCCTCCAAAAAGGCCAGAGGTTCCACCTCCTTGGCGCCACCGCCGCCACCGTCACCACCGCCCTCACCACCACCATCGAGTGACTTGCCATGACCGGAGTGGGCTTCACGCCCGCTTCACAAGCTCACGCAATTCAACATTTCATATTTTCAACGTGAACCGGCCACTTCTTGGGCTGTTGAACAGCTCGAACTCTGACAACAGTTGGGCCTTTGCACTGTGACAGCGCCAATTTATCCTCGTCTGGTACGGCTTTTCTACCAGAACCTATATGAGTCACTCACCGAGCCCGGGCTGCTGTCCATCATTGATGGCCATCTCGTTAGCATCACCGAATCCATAATTGCCGACACGATAGGATTCTTCTCCAAGCCGGAATACTAGCCCTTCCCGAAAGTTGAGGATCAAGAACCCATACATAGCCTCATCAAGCAGTACTTCCCGGGGGCCCACGGTGATACCAATTTCACATGCTTGCAGCGGAGCAAGCTGCCTGGCCGCTTGCTACTCATTGATTCCATGGTCCATAAGAATGCCCTTCCACTTGGGCATAAAGCTGAGCGCCGCTTGGAGTTTGTTCGGGTCTTACACAGTTATCAGCATGGCTATCAGGTTTCACTTGCGCACATCATCTTGAACCATTTGCGGAAATTTCTACAAGAGGCAGTTCGGCCTCAACCTATGCAAAACCTGACTTGGCCACTACCATTTGCCAATTTGCTGACACTTGTCTTCAAGCTGAACGGCCTCACCATTGATTCGAATGAGAAGATTGATAGAGCTTATCCAACTTTTGGCCAACGGGAATGGCAGCATAGCATATCTCGCATCCCGCAGCAAGTTGGTGTCCCGGTTGATGAGGCCCAAGACCCTGCTTACGACCAACCACCTCATCCTGCCCCCCCTGTGCCTCCCCAAGGGGACCCATTCTACATGACTCACGAGGAGTACTTACAGCTTTAGCACTCTGTGGATCAGGTCCACAGTACTCTTCGTGATCACCACCAGAGTCTCATGGGGTTGCGCACGGATTTTCAGGCACATTGAGACTATTCTCAGGCGGCCTTTGACTAGCTACACGCCCGCCAACTCGACATTCAGCAGTCAGTTACATCACTGCAAACTAACTTTTATACATATCGAGAGTCGAGCCAGCAGCGTTTTGATCAGCTCGGCTAACGAGTTTAGGATGAAGCCTTTGAGACGCGATCTTTGATGCACGCCTTGTTTGCCCAGCATTTCCCACCACCACCGCCACCGGATTCTCTCTAGTACCAGCCTATATTCTACTGTCTCTTTTCTTTTTATTTTTATTTTTAGTTATTTCTTTTCAAAAAAAAAAATGTGAAGCGTGTGTGTGTGTTACTATATGCCTACCTGGATGTGCACCTACAATCTTTGGTAATCTTCTCTCATTTCTCTTTACTTTTCCATTGAGGACAATGTCATATTCAAGTTGGGGAATGAGGGCTATATTTTCTTTTGTGCATTTTTATTTGGCTCATAATTCATGCTTATACCTGTTTCACTTGATTGCATTACTTCACTTGATGTGACTTGTTGCTAGTAGGGTAATGATATTTGCATCTGTTAATTGAAGAGCATAGTAGACTTGTATGAAAAGGATTTATTGGGTAAATACTTGCATGCAATGTTTGCACGAGGAGAGTTGTTTGTGTTTGTGGTATTAGTACACTTGTCATGAGTATGCCTTAATTCACATGAACACACTATCATAGCGGTGATCTTTTTATTATAATCCTTGGTGTACAGTATTGATAATAGCTAGAGTTGCAGAAAAGAACAAATGAGGAGCCAAGATTCTTTAAAAAAAAAAAAAAAAAAAAAAAAAAACTTGACTTGTTTAGGTTCGTAGCCTTTTTAACTCGAGTTATTAAGCCCGTAGGGGTGTCTCTACACCTACTGCCCTAAAATCATCTGGTTTGGGAGTCATTAGCCCAATACTTGTTACATGGGTTAATTAGAAAACTTAAGGGACTTAGACATTGCACAGTTAAGGAAAAATAAGAAAAATGACTTGTTCTTATTCGTAGCCTTTTCAACTCGAGTAATTAAGCCCGTAGGATTGTCTTCACATCTGGTGCCCTAAAACCGTCTGGTTTGAGAGTCATTGGCTCAATGCTTGTTACATGGGTTGATTAGAAAGCTTAATGGATCAAGACATTGCACGGTCATTAAAAAAAAAATTTAAAAAAAAAAAAAAAAAAAAAAAAACTTTTGAGAATCTTAGCTGTAACAGTTTAGTTTTTCTGTATATGTTGGGTGTTATTGTGAGTTATACTGGGCTATTATAGTGGACAGTTAACTAATATGGAGATTGCACTTTACACCAAGGGTACTGATGATTTGTCTACTAGCATGCACAAGTACAGGGGACTTTACTTTTGTATTAACTGAATTGTGGTTTTTACTCAATAGGTTCCTTCATGCTTGTCCATTGTGCCTTTAATGACTCATTATATCTCAATATCACACTGTAGTGGCACATAAGTTGATTGTTAGGTGGAGTAGTGTGGTCAATTATTGTTGAGTATATATGAATATGTTAATGTTTGTGGGTATCATTTCTGGAAACCCTCACGAGACTTTACTCGTCCACTTGGGGTAACTTTGTAGTTTAAAGGCTTATTGCATATGCTAAATGCAACCGTTTTTCCACGAAAGAGGAAATTGCTAGATTTTGTTTAATTTTATTTTATTTTTATTACTTGCTTGAGGATTAGCAAGTTGTAAGTTGGGGAATGTGATTACGGCCGACTTGTGCAGCATTGAGGCCGTTAATTAGGATCCCTTAACTTTACTTGCTTGTCAAACTGTATATTTTATGTGTGTTTAATGTCAATCAGGTTGTATATAGTCAGAGCATAAAATGGGTAAAAAGACAGAATTCGGAGAGAAAACAGATTCCCGCACGTGCGTTGACTTTTTTGAGAAAACGGGCCCGATGTTTTACACCTGTTTGCAAGACATCAGAAGTATAAATAGGCAAGAAAAGAGCTGGATTAGGGTTTTGAAATTGTTTTTGCAAAGAAAGAGAGGCTAGGGTTCCAAGAGATGATTTTCTCCAAAAAGCTTGAAGGACACTTCCATGGGGTCTTTTTCCTCATCTTCTTCCTCTTCCCACTCCTCTATGAGTGGCTAGTTTTCTTTTCTAGGGTTTTGATAAAATCCTAGCCATGTAATTAGGTTTTTCTTTTTGATTTTCAATTATGTAAAGGTTTGAACAATTGTATGGTGTTTTAGAAGTTTTATATATATATTTTCCATTATTTTTTCAAATATTCGGCTTTTTGTGATTGTTGAATGTCTTCCATACAAGAGTTTTCTATTCTTTTACATTCAAGGTATGAGACGGACCATACTACGAGGGACGAGTCATGTCACTACCCTAATTTATAGTGAATGATTCGTACTACTTGAGATGATCCGTGCTCGTACATTGAACGTGATGATTTTCTTGTTAAATACTTTGAACTTGTAATTGCAAAGCATTATTCCGTTCGAACCATAACATAATTGATTTCAATTGAAAACCCTATTTACGTGACTAGCGGTGGACTCTTTGCCCTAGGTTTTTTTTCCCAAATCAATAAATCCAATTTTATTTATAATTGATAATTTAATTACTTAGTTTAATTTATTTGTTATTAAATTAGGTTATGAACAATCAATCTTTTCATCAAAATTAATTTAGGAATTTAACAATTAAATTAGTTTAATTTCACAATTGTCCCTGTGGATCGATATCTGGACTTGCCATTATTCTAAAAGAATTTGGTGTAGTTTTGTGTTTAATTTTGGTGTGTGTAACGATTCATCAAATAGCGAGCGATAAGGTGCTAGTCCAATCATAAATTGCAATAATAACAAGGCGAGGAGCCTAGGTAGATTAGGCAGTACATGAAGCATAAAATTGGGCGAGGTGTCTAGGCACCCAAGCATGGTATCAAGCGAGGCCATGAGGCAAGGTTCATGCGTTGTTATGTGAAAAACCAACCCCCTCGGTGTCCCACACATGATGTGGCAAGTCATGTGGGGCACCATTACCTACATCCTCAAAGCCAACCTCCATGCTAAGGCCTAGTTTGGGAAGATTGAAAAAAGATAAAAAGTCAAAAAGTCACTATCCTATTTAAGTCACATCATCTTATTTAAGTCACATCACCTCTCTAACACATCACTTTAAACCCAACCCAAACCCAACCCATATTTCATAAAAAGTCAAAAAGTACACTTATTTAGTCTTCCCAAACTAGGCCTAAGTAATAGCAACGAGGATGAAGTCCTTGTTCTTGCAAGAAAAAAGACCAAAGACCTCCCTCCAAAGGCTCAATGTTAAAATATCTCTTTTATATTAGCTCATTCTCTTATGTTTGTTTGTTGTACTCATTCATTCCTACTTACAAGAAGAAACACCTCCACCTCCCATAAGCGTACCCAAAGATCAAATCATCAAGACCTTAGTTGCACGAAGCGGGAGCAGGAGCGGGAGCGGGAGCGGGGGAACGTAACCACTTAGAGAAGTCGTAGATTAGGAGCGCTTATATATTATTTTTATGAATTATATTTTATTTATTATAAAAAATAAGGAATAATAAATTATGTTAAAATAAATAACAAATAAAAATTAGATGTTTTATTTTATAAATTCTTTAAGATTTTTTTTATTACATATGATTTAAATAAATTTCTTTTAAACAATTAGATGATTTATTTTATTTATTATATGTTAAAAAATTAAGAAATAATAAATAATAAATTTTGTTAATAAAAAAAATAAAATAAAATTATATTATATATGATAAAATAAATAATTTTTTATTTTAAACATAAAAATTATATTGTTTATGAAAAATTATATTATATATGTGATAAGTTATATTATATAAAACAATCAAATATGAAAATGGAGAGGGAGAGGGAGAGAGAGAGAGAGAACAGAATAGATTGAGAGAGAGAAGCGATAGAAGCAACCAGAGACAAAGGAGAGAAGCAAATAGAGACGAAGAGGAGATCGAGAGTGAGAGAAGAGAGAGAGACGAAGACCTAGGGCTTCGAAGAGAGGGACAAAGACTAGGGCTTCAAAGGGGAAGTCGAACAGCGCGAGATCGAAGTCGTCGAACAAAGGATCGAAGCCAGCTACCAGGTTCTCCCCTTGCCCTCTCAAAAGTGCTTCCTTCTCGCATCAGATTCACGATTCTGCTGTGATTCTTCCTCAGAAGCGCAAAATCGCGCTTCTTCCTCAGAGTCGTCACCATCTGAGACGATTCCTGCTACTAAGATCAAGACACTGATCAAACTCCATGGAAACCCACCGACCAAGGTATCATCTAAACCTACCTCCATTTGTATTTATTTATTTATTTTGTCTTTGGCAACCATCCTTCAAGTTTGTCCTTCTAAGGCCCCGTTTGGGAATTGGCCATTGGCCATTTTAGTTGACTTTTTGACTTTTTACAAAAGAAGTACAAAAAGTAGACAGAATGATATAACAACTTATAGTAGTTTTTTGGCTTTTTGGCTAAAAACCACTCTTGCCAAAAGAAATCTTTTAAATGCACAAGAAATCTTTTGCTAGCCCGATCACTAGGCCCAACCCTTTAAGTCCAAGTGTTACCAGATGGTAGCCCAAAAGGGCACCAACCCTATCTCAACTAAGGTTTGGGTTTGGGCATAAGGCATCATGCATTGCATTCCCAAACTCGTGTTGCCCCTTGGTTTAAGGAAAGGTTAAGTAAAGATAGGGTTGGGCCCCTCTATCCTCCTTGATTCTCACATGTGGGCATTGTTTTACATAGCCATCTCCATTATTCATTATTCATTATCTCCATAATACTCCTCAGCTATATTTATACCTGCCATGTGGCTCAATTTGGACCAGCCACTTTCACTACAAATAGCACCTTACCTATAAAGCGCGGATACTTCAAAAAGGGAGACGTATCCGTATCAGATACCGATACTCATTAGATACTTATGGACACATATTAGATACTCCAAGTCATGAATTACTTCTTTACAAAATTAGAATTGTAGCATTTCTTGCATAGCATTAGAATATAATATAATTACAAGGATAAATACAATAATATTTTTTTAATACTTAGTTTAGTTCTTTGATAAGAACAGAATGAGTAAAAGTAATCGAATTTGTCAAATTGATGTATTCTTATTGTTTGATGCATGTCCCCTATAAGTACATAGAAAGTAAGGATTAGCAAAAAAATATGAAAATAGTAAAATTAAATATCAATAAATAAATAAGGAAACTTGAATACAAAATTTTTACTAGTGCCAAGGGAAAAGCACAGTGACAAGTTGTCAATTGTTCTATTATTGAAATATAAACATATTGGACTTGATATTGAAATGAAATATTTGAAAGACTTGTCAAATAACTTAAATTAATACTACTTAATTTTTCAAGGTTAGTATTTTACATCATAAAATTATAACATGATTTTTCAAATTCTTGACCTTATATGTAACTCACTATTAACCTAACCAAACCAAACCAAACCAAACCAAGCCTTTAAGTCCCATCAAATGGGGTCAGCTACATGAATCCTCCTTCTCCACACCGCTCTATCAAATGGGGTCGGCTATATGTAACTGGCTATTAATATATATATATATATATTTTTATAAACGTATCCTAGCCGTACCCATATCCTAGTTTTTAGAGTTTGTCGTATTGCCGTATCCGTATCGTATTGTACCCGTATCTCGTATCTGTATCCATGCTTCCTAGCACCTTAATCAATTCAAGCAACACTACTACATGAGGTGATACCTAGATGAAGGGGTCATCTTAGTCTTTCTTATGGAAGCATGAAAGTGAATTAATTGATGGTTTAGTGATGTAGCAGTATAAGAAGAAGAAAAAATAAGTAAAAGAAGAAAAAGAGAAGAGGAAGAAGATAAGAAGAATGGCTAAGAGCAGAAATCTGCTGAGAAGATAAATAGAAAGGGGGAAAAAAGGATATACCAAAATTTTCAAATATAATAATATGCCAATTTAAAATACGTAATCGTTCTATTCACATCCATCTATAAATACTCCCATAAGCATTGTCCAATCAGGAAATAAAAAAATAAAAAAAAGGAAACAAAAATAGAACTAAAATCCTAATGAAATTAATATTTTCTAAATAAACTAAAATTGTAATTCAATCTTCTTGATCATTTTTTTTTTGTTCCCTATCATTTCTCCCAAGTTGAAAAAAACTCCCTCTGTAGAGCTATTAGTAGCACAAATCAATCATAACACAAACAAGACAATGAGTTTCATCCACTCAAGGTTGATTGGGCCTTCCTATTCCATTGGCCTTTAGTCATTTACTAAAATAGGTATGGCTCCAGCAATAATGTCATCTAAGATTTTGCAAAATAAATGCATGCATCTTTGAGGATTGATGTTTTCAATTTGCTACAGAAATAATGATGAACTCATAAAAGCCATACTGCAACTTAACTGAGCTAATCCTGAGATCAGCAATTTGGTAAGAAATTTTAGAAATCACTTGCTGTTATTCAACACTGCTCATATTCCATACAGTTACAGTCCTTCATGGACCAATTATTTATGGAAGTTTCCAAGTGCAGATCAAAAACCAGATAATAAACGAACAAAACAAAACTCACTGTATTTACTCCACACTTTTTTTGTTTAAGTATTTACTACACACATATTTCCAAAACAGGTAACTTAAAATCCTTAAACACACCATTACCTCTCCATAGCTATACAAGAAGATCATATAATCATGTTGTAATTAACTTAGACAATGTTTAGAAACCCAGACCGTCGAGCAAACCAGAAAAAAAGACTTGGTCAATGGTCACCGGTTCACTGATGTCAGGGTGAACCGGAATTGAACCATAACATCATAATTACGTCATAAATATATGTATACTTACATAAAATAAAGAATTATATGTATTAAAATTACAAAAATTACCAAACTAATATTTTCTTAAATAATTCTTGTAGTTTTTTCTTAAAATATTTAATATTTTTGTCAACCAGGCCATTTCATCATCCCCACTCATCAGGCACATAAAATCAGTATGAGTATGCCTATAATTATTTCCTTTCTCTGTGCATAATGATGCAAATGTGTAGAGCACATTGAATAATTCATGCTACAAATATGAGAACAATTTGATTTTGACTAACTTTGTTTGCGGATTTTGGAAAGTTAGTAGTGTGGTGTATACATACTATTTTTGTAAATTTGTAAATTCAAAAAAGTAACGAAGGTTGGTTTCAATCATTTGTAATGATGTTGCTAAAAACCAATAACAAGTGACCGCATTAACAGGTTCTCTATGAATCTCACATCGGAGCAACACATTGTGTGCGGCATCCAATCACTTTTAAAAGACTCATGCCAGGTTCCAAATTCCCACGCTTTGTGCTTATCTAAAGGTGTAACAGCTCAACACAAACGTTGCATTTGCCAAGCGATTCTAATAAATCAGAACCGGGTCTCACAGTTCACTTGTTTAACAGCGGGTTTTGCCAGTTTTTACATTGTACACAAGTTTTCTATCCCAATCAGTATTGATGCTTTGTCCGGACTGGACCTAAGACCGGTTGACAGGTTAACTGACAGTTTTCTGGATATACACAAGTCAATTACTAACGAGTGCCTTAGGGCATTGTTTAATATTGAAATTTAAAAAAAAAAAAATTGTTTTCAAACTGGTGACAACATTAAAAAAAAAAGTACTTTGAAATTAGTGAAAAGTATATTATGTTCTTTAACTTGTTTTGTGTTTTTTTATTGTACCTATGGGCACTTGTTATCAAGACCCTATACCTAAATCTAACAATTAACTATTCTATTATATTAAAAATACAACTTTGTCACATCCTTTTTTATTCTCAAAGTGGCCTACAATTGGCACACATTTTCATTTCAAATTCCAATTTCCAAATTCCAAATTACTAAATAAAAACCCAAATCAGGAGATGAACCAAAATTGAAAACAAAAACGAGAGTAGATCATGAAAACCAAAGAGAAATTCATAAAGGAAGTGGAAAGAGACCTGGCTTAGGGCGCAATGAAAGACAAGGGTGTCTTTGCCTCTAACAGCTTGAATTAAATTGGGCATTTTGTCAGAGAAAGTATCGCTCGCATAGTGGAGTGAACCAGTTATATGCCCATCGTAACTCCTCTCATCGTCCCTGTAACCCAATCGATCATGTCAATGGAGAGAGAGAGAGAGGGAGACAGAGAGAGGAGATGATTGTTTGTACCTGACATCTACAACAGCGATATTGGGGCGGCGTTTTAGAGAGAGAAGCTGAGAACCTGTGACGTACGATATGCTCTTAGCCATCTCTTCTCTTCTTCTTCTTCTTCTCCTTGTCTGCACCACAGAGGATGATGAAGACGATTTCGTTTTCTCAGATTTTAATAGTGGGTATGGGGCAGTGATCACGTGGTACTCGCGTCATGTGGTTTTCTCTTACTACCAATGATCTTAGCCGTTTGATTTGGCAACTAACATCTTGTGAAAAATAATGGTATATGTACTAATTAATGTACACACTAGTATATTAACAGATAATGTGATATCTTTTATATAATTTTGAATATTTGTAACTTGTATAATAAATGTGGTCAACAATAATATCATAATATTAGTTGGTAGTATGTACACTAATTGGTGCATTTAATACCACCGTTTAGGGATGCAATTTAAAACCGGCTCGACGGGGACCCGCTCCCCCGACCCTACTTATAGCGGTTTTTCTCGAAAAATACTCCCGACGGGCCGGGGATGATATTCAAAATTGAATCCCCAATGATTTTCAAGCCGGGGACGAGGATACATTTTCCAGCCCCAGCCCGTCCCCGTCCCCGTTTCCCCCCGAAATAAAATTACTATTATACCCCTCAATCTTCCATTCATATATATACCCTTAAGACTGCATTACACTCAACCCCTCCCATCTATATCTCTCTCCCCTCTACTTTCTCTCCCCTGTCTATATCTCTCTCTCCCATATAGTCTCTGTCACTCTCGCTCTCGCACCTCTCGCAATCTGTCATCGCCCACTGTCCGTAACGCATCCAGCTCGCACCATCGCTTCACCTCCGTAGACTCTGCCCCTTAGTCCACCTCGTCACTCTCGCACCTCTTCTCCACCTCTATCCACATCACACCACCGCTCCACCTCTTCCGTCATCCATCACCGTCGATATGAGATCTGTTGTTGCCGCTCCACCTCCTCCATTGTCCATCACCGTGGATCTGAGATCTCTTGTTGCCGCTTCATATTATCCGTCGTCCATTGCCGGGGGGTCTGAGATTTATTTGTTAAATGTTGATATTTTGTTGATTTGGGATGATGTTGATGATGATCTGTGACAGTGTTGATGATTTTGTTGTTGTTGTTGATTTATTTATTTTTTTGGGCTGGTGAGTTTTCGGGGTTGGGGAAACCCGATCCCCGTTAGGGGACGGGGATGGGGACGGTAATAGGTTTCCCGTCGGGGAACGAGGCCGGGAACGGAGAAATTTTTATCATCAGGAATCGGGGACGGGGAGTGTGATCCCCGGTTCCACCCGGTCCGTTGCCATTCCTACCACCGTTTTGTGAATTGTCCATGTTTATCAAAATTGTTATCCCCATTATTATTGAATAAGAAAATGTGGGAGTTTGGGAAGTGGGTTTTTTTTGTAGGTTTTTTTAGTTGTAGGATATTATTAGAGAAAAAAAAATTTGTGTTTGGGAAGATAGTTGGATTTTTTGTGATTGGATGTAATGTTTGTGAGAGAAAAAATAAAATTATTATGAGATTTGATATGATATTTTGTTTGGATGTGTTTTTTTCTTATTTTGTAACAAATTTATCTTTTAGTGAAAAAAACTATAAAAAAAAACTAAAAAAATTGTTCCCAAAAATACACCCCACAAACGATGCTTGTCATATATACTTTATAATTATATAATAAAATTGTATAATTTTATACTTTTCGAATCATAATTTAAAAAAAAAACATAATCAAACATAAAAAAATAAAAAATAAAATTATAATTAAATGTCTCAAAATAATGTCACAATTAAAAAAAAATTAATTATAACTAAAAAATAAAATAACTTAACTAATAGTACATATGATGTGAGGTGTATTTAATAGAATTCATCTATAGAAGGACTTTAGTAAGATCGTTTGATTTATGACGTTTTCTTCTTGTTTTTAATATTAGAAATTTATATTTATATTTGTACATTAATCAGATATAATATTAAATCTAAAAGTAGTGCTATGATAGACATTTTGAAATGCAAGTTATGATATTTATGAATTTAATTATTGTAAATGACATAATTTAATCTTATTGAAGTCGTAATTAAAATAAAACAAAATAAATTATAACAAAATATATAAAGTATAATTAAACAACTCTTTAATTATAAAAAATAATAATATCATAATCAAAATTATAATAAATTATAACTACATGGCTAAGGATCACAAACCGCTAGCGTGATAGTACCATGGATGGCACACTTACTTTCCACACGAAAGAGCAAGGTTTGACACTTTGGAGTGTGCTATTTAGAGTTGGCGTTGTACTACTATTGTCATATCTTACCTCCTATTGTAAGGTGTAAGTGAGATCCATTGTTACTTCAGTGGTGGGCCATTTATAATGAATCGGGTTAAATGTGACCGTCAATCGACTATCTCGGGCTATGGGTGGACATCAACTCGTTGACTCGCCCAGACTGCTCGTGTGATAACTGGGTACGTAGCCCGTCTCGTTTTCTTTCATTTGTGTTGGGATTACTCGTGTTAAAGTGTCGAGGATTAACTTGAGGTCATGTCAAGCGTTTGGGTTTATCGTCTTTGAAAACTTTTTTTAAATTCTCGTTCTTATTTTTTTTTTGGTGTTGAGTTTCACATGTTTCCGGAGGCGTGAGGTTGGATTCGGGGTGTCTCGGGTTCAAATGCTTAAGTTTTTGGCTAGGAGGCAGAATTGCACGTGCGGGAGCTTGCACCGCATGTACGGAAGAGGGGGCCACAAGTGCGGTGAGCAAGGGATTGTCGAGATGCTCTACTGAAATAATCGCACGTGAAATTGCAAGTGCCGAGGATGGGCCGCATGTGCGGGGTGGAGGCCGCACGTGCGGTGAAGGGCGTGTCGTACGTGCAGGAAAACACTAAGTCCGAAAATTTCTACCTTTTCTTCATTTTGGGATGAGTGTATCTCACCTTTTGTATACATCTCTCTCTCTCTAAAAACCCATTTCTCTTCCTTCTCTCTGCATTTACCTACACCAAATTAGATCAAATCTTTGATTTTTTCAAATTCATTAAAGTTTTGATCATAGCTCCTTCATCAAAGTTCAAAAACTCTTCGAGGGCTATGTTTTATGCGGTGGAGATCGAGTTTCGACACCGTTAATTTTGGGGTATCTTTCTCTCTTTCCTTCTAGAACTTGAGGAAGGGATTTTCTTAGAGTTATATATATTTCTGCAAGATTATGTTGATTTTGGAACTCCTTTTGGTGGTATTGAAATTCGCTTCTTTTTTTTTTTTGCTCAAGAGTGTTGATGATTTTAAAAGTGGGTTTACACCTTATTTTCAAAAATTTCTTGAGAGATTGAACTACATTGTTAAGGAAAGATGTTCTGGAGAGATTCTTCCAAAAAGTTGAGGAAATGTCTCATTTTGGTGAAAACCTATAAATTGGAGATTTTTTTAGAGATGTTGAGAATTCATGGGTTTTTTACTCGTTAAAATGAATGAATGATTAGGAATTTCATATTGTTGTGTATAAACGAGAAATTCCATGGAATATGAGAAATAGTTGGTTATGAAGTTTATTGTTCAAAAATGTGGATATAATCATGAAATGACTAAATTGTTGAGAATGCATGGAATGTGGAAATGTTGCTACTTTTCGATAGGTACAAATGAATATATGTTTATCTCGTAAAAATGCATTGGAAAGAGAAATGGAAATTGTGATTACAATGAAAAATTTGTGAGGGAGGATTGAAAATGGAATAATATTATAATGCATTAATATACGTTGCATTGGTATTTCAATTTATTTGGTTGTTACGAATTTTGAATTAAGATTTGTAAACTTTTGCATTGAGAAAAGAATGTTTGTGAACAAGATCTCATGGAATTGTTTTTGAGGTAAATACGTTGGTAAGTCCGGGTAGCGGGTGTAGTTGATATTAGTTAAATTGGCCTAAGTGCCCAGGGTGAAAAACCGAAAACACGCGCGAAGTAGATACCACATGTCTTCCGGTTAGCTATTGGTAAAGTGGGGATTTGGTAGTGTTAGTTATGCCTACTTGCAGACACCAATCTAGGAATTACCTGAGTCGTATTTACCGCCCCTTGAACTTAATTTAAAATTATTGAATTGTTGAATTTTCAAGATTTCATTGTACATGATGGTTTTAAAAAAGAGGAGGATGCAACTTTCTTTTAAAAGTATAGCATGGCATATGCATTTCATTTCATGAGAATTGTATAAAATGTATATACTTCGTTAAGAATTTCCTACTGGGCTTTGTGCTCACCCTATAGGATTTTTGTGTAGAAAACGATGTGGTAATTCCGCCAAACTAAGGGCGTGGAATGCATGTTGAGAGCACAAGGCTCTTGTTTTGTTGTGATTATATTTTTGCAATCAACGGGTTATATTTGTGTGGGTTCGAGCAACCATTTTGTGTAACTGGACTTAAGCCTTGGACTTTGTAGCCCCTTGAGGGCAATTATTACTTTTGACTGGTTATTTCACATGCTAGAGATTCATGTATTAAGGTCATTGAATGTATATTCGCATGTGGAACTTTTGTAAATCTCTTATAACTATGTATGCAAATGTTGGACATTTGGGGTTGACACGGTTATGAAATTTTTTTTTTTTTTGGGCATTACAGCTCGACCCAATTCCACTTTTCTAGAGATTGTGAAGTTTATTTTAGCCCATAAGGCTGTACTGGGCCAACATTATTATGCCGAAAAATATTAATGAGCTGGTTTGAGATTTATACTTTCAACTTGGCCCAGTCAACTATTAAATAAATTAATTATCTATTTATTTATAATACATTAGAATATATATTTTTTGTTGAGATCTAAACTATATCTTTGTTGATTTTATTGAAATTCACATTTGTGATGATATGTGATTGAATTTATTAGAAATCCATTAATTTATACAAAAAATATTTCAATTTATAATGATATCAATATATTTATTTAAAAAATATAATGTGTGATTAAATTTAATTATAAAATGTTTTTAAAAAATTTAACATATAGCTCAATAAGTGGACTTGGAATCTATATTATAACAATTACAATATATATTTATATTTTTATAAAATAATTAAAATTTAATTTATTCTAAATTATTTTTTTATACATTTTAAACAAATTTTATATTATTATTTAATTTTAAAATTATTTTTTTAGCCCGTGCTTGCATAGGACGGTGATATGCTAATTTATGCTATATTTTATAACTTGTCCAGGGTGCTCTAAAATAACATATTTTCTATCTTTTTTAATCACATTATTTCTCTATTTTTCTACACATATGTACTACTATTACTATTATATATATATATATATATATATACTAGTGGTCACCCGTGCGATGCACAGGATTTTAGAAAGTCAATAATTAATAAAAAAAATTTGCTATTTATTTATATTTCTTAATATTTTTATTTGGTTTGTGTATATAAATCTTACTTCACATCATTATCAATAGTGGATATTACATTAATCATCTCATATAATATAATAAATCAAAATAAAATTAATTTTAATTCCCATTATATTTAGTTAGTGGTAAAAAATTTCACATGCTATATTTGTTTTTTTGTTATATTGATTCATTAAAAAACAAATAGCTTTGGAATGATTATAAAAAAAAAATTAAAAATGTTTGAAAATGCATTATACTTGAATTGACAAACATAAAGAATATAAATATTTAAATTATTCAAAAAAAATTAACATTTTAAATATGAGATATCTTCCATTTGCTCAAACTCTGAATCTAAATAAATAAATAAATAATTTAAACAAAGAAGAAATTTGTGGTTTAGTTCTCAAAGGAAATGAGTTACTAAAAATAAATTTAATCATGAATTATTTCAATAGGATAATCAACAATAAAAAATCAACTGATAAATACATTTAAAGTATAACCCATATCCAATAAATTTTAATGTGTTCTTCATTTTCAATCTAACATCTACACTAAAAAAAAATTAAACACAAATAATCAATAAGTGAGAGAGTCAAAAATTGATAATAGCAATGCTTTTATAAATATAAAAAAAGAATAAAATCTCAATTAAATGACACATTATTAACAAAAAGAAAGAAATAAGGAAAAATACAGATTGTAACCAAAAAACAATTTAAAAAAAATAATAATATCCATTTATATGAACTCACTTTCTTACAAATGCAAAAACTCATGCAAAAACTCATGCATGTACACATTTCAAATGTAAAGCAAATATTTAAGATTTTTAGGCACCGAAAAGGGATCAGAAATGGCTCTCAATGTTGATTGTTTTCCCTCCAATTTTCTGTTAATGGTTTTTTTTGCAGGAACTTGTTTTTATATTAAAAAGATTATGTTTAAACAAAAAGATATATATAGAATTCTATCATGTTTAAAATTTGTATGGATAAGTAATTGATGATTTTAAAAGATAAAATATTAAATTCCACTTAAAGATAAACTTTAAAAAGATAAAGTTGAAATATATAGAAATTCTAAAACAAACTAACAAAAGATAAATATAGATCGTTAAAAAAATTATCATCTTTTTGGGATATTTATATCCCAATCTTATTCTTTTTTTTTATTTAAATATTTTGTTATCATTTATTTGAATTTTCATTAAATAGTTATATTTTTATTTTTGTATATTTTTTCATCTATATTTATTTGTTATTCATATATACATAATTACCTTTTTATTTTAAAAATCATTTGACTCGTAATAATTTTTTATTTATTTATTTTTTAATTGTTCATATATAAATAGTTAACTTTTTATTTTTATAATTAATTGACTCGCAATATTTTTATTTATTTATTTATTTATCTTTTATTTGACTCTTTATATTATTTTGTAGTTGAAATTTGAATAATTATCTATTTATTTTATATTTTTATCTCTACCTCTTTGTTGTTCATATTTAAATATTTATCATTTTATTTAAATATATATAATCTTTTTGGCTTTTGAGATTTAGATAATTGACAAATGATTAAAAATTAGGAAAAATATGAGGGGAGACTTGAAAAGTGACACGTAAGAGAGAGAATCCATAAGAATTTAGTATTAAAAGTTTGGAGAATTCTCATACTCCACTACATTTGTTTATATATATAGTATAGAAGATAGATAGATAGATAGATAGATATTAAAAGTAATATTTTTCTCATACTTAGGTGGCACATTATAAGGGCTTATTAAAAATATTATTTTTCTCATACTTAGATAGCACATTATAAGGGTTTATTTATTTTTTTCTAAGAGAGCCACGTAAACATATATTTTATTAATTACATAGAGTTTTACACAAACACAAACCTAATTTAAATTGTACCAACCTTACTTATTTTATATGGACTCTATTTGACAAATATTTATTTTTCATATATTTTTCATTGTAAATTAAGATAATTCACAAATCCAATACCAATTTTGCATTTCACTTTTTTCTTTTTAATTCTTTCAAGGGTATTAGATTTTTTTTTTAATACTAAATTGCCTTTTTTTTCTTCTTATTTTTCCATGTATTATTATATACCTAATACCAATTATATATTATGAATTTATCGTTTAAATTTTATAGTGTTTCTACATATGAAATTATATTTCATTTTCTATATTATTTTATATAATCACAACTCACAAGAGGAAAAATATGTACAACAATGATACTCTCGAGGAACCTCTAAAGTTTGGATTTATTGCTTGAGTTACTTTTTAAATTGATGAACAATAAGTTCTTTTATGCTTTGACATCATATTATAGATGATTAATCACTTCATACACTAAGATGTATCTATTATTTGGATATTTTCATTATTTTTCTTTTTGGGTTTAAATGTTGTTATATGATTATTTCTTGGTTAGTCATTGTTGAATTTCTTTTATATAGTTGATATTTTAATTTAATTAAGAGTGTTTATAATTTAATATATACATACACACATATATATATCATGTAAAATTATTATATGATAATCCAACTACAACATATTTATATTTAATTTTTCAAATAAATTTTATATAATTTCTATTTCTACATATTTTTATTTTCCAAATAAATATAAAAGAAAATTAAATATTTATAATTACTTTTAATTTTATGTTACTAATTCTTCTGCTAATTTAACTATTATTTCAATATCAAATGAATATTTATTTTACTATTTTATAATTTTATATATATCATACAAAATTATTATATGATAATTACACTTTTATAATACGATAGAACTAAAATTATCAAAAAAATACAAATAATTTAACTAAAACTAATATATATAATTATTCAAGTAACAATTTTATAGAACTATAACGTCAATATTATCAAAATAAATAATTAAAATCATATTTTAAATTATTATTTTATAACCCATATTGTACCATCAAATATTTTTTGAAAAAAAAAATAGCACGTGCATTGCATGGGTCAACTACTAGTATCTATATATATAAATTATAAAAGTGTGAAAGCCTGGCCATATTTTCTACTTTTTTTTTTAAATCTCAATTTTACCCTCTCAAATCTCCTATATTTTTTAAAAGTCATGAAGAGTATAATATAAACCAACTATCTCTTTATTTTTTGAGTTGAATGCTCAAAGATGATATATCTACTTCCAAAAATCATATATAAATATAAACAAACTATCTCCCTTCGTATATAAAATAAAATAAAAAAAACTCATCTCCTATTTTTACATTGATAATGATTGAAGAACAAAAAATAATTACTCTTTCTTATTTACAATTGTCCATCATGGATCAAATTACTGTGAATAATTTTAGTTGAATATGAAAATTGTATGCACCTGTTCAAATCTATCCTATGTTAAAATAGAGATTTGTGTTGCATCTAAAAAAATCACAAGTTATCTTCATACACTTTTTTTTTTTGTTTAGATTATATTTTCTGAACTATAATATTTTACACGGTACTTTAATAATTAAGATATGATATCAAAATTTTAAACTACAACTGCTTTTGTTGGTTTCATTTTTTAAATATGTTTTTCAATTTTTGTTTTTTCATATTTTTGTTGTTCATTTTTCATATTTTCTCAGTTTTAGTGATTAAAAACATTTAATTTTCTTCATATTTTATATTTAAATTATATTTTTACATGAATATTTAATATCTAATAATCTAAATAGAATTAAAAAAGTAAAATATTGACAAAAAAGAAAATACAACAAATTATTTTCTAAATATATTTAGATTCAGTGAATCTAAAAGTAAAATTAAAAAACAAAAAAAATATTATTAAATTAAGTGAAATTAAAAAGAAAATAAAAGGTTATTAAAAAAAACTGTGTCAAAATTTTTAAAAATATGCAATTTCAAGAATTTAAAATAAAAGTTTGAAAAAACAAACCAAACCAAATACTGTAAACTTCTCTTTTTTTTAAATCTTTCTTCACTAATCTATAATTTTACACAAATTATTTTCAATTTTATGTGAATTTAATAATCTAATTAAAAAATTGTATGTACAAATAAAAAACATAAAAATGTAACACAAATATCTACATTATGACAAACTATTTAATTATGAATAATTAACTTCTCATTATTACATATATTATATTGTTGCAAAATATTTCGTATATTACTTTTGTGATATCTTATATATGCCAGTGTCTACATATATAAATATATATATAAAAAAAACATGTAAATGTAATTTATATATGTTACTGTATTCATACATTGTCAATCCGTAATGTTATATTACCATCGAATACTTCTTTTTTTTTAACATGTATCAGTTTAGTAATATAGTTATATTTATTAGAAAAAAACTGCAAAATTGTGTATTATTCTTCTATAAACTTATGTTCAATACATATATACGTATATGTCATACAAACAAGTGTTTACAAACAATAATTGTATTTTTATTTTTTATTTTTACCTTCACAAAAAAAAAATCAAATTAATGAAAAAAATGGATTTTGAAATTAATAGCAATATGATATTGCCTTAAACTCTTTATCATCAAAATATTTTTATTATAATGAGGTATACGGGTGAGTAAGAAGAAAAATAAGACGATGGCGAAACAAAAAAATTACAAAAGATTTATTGCAACATGCTCTCCAAACAAAGTTAGACAAGCTGAAACAGGAATTGTTTATCTGTTGTGAAGTTCAAGAAAAATACTGTACCTCATGCATACATTTTAGTCAAATTATAAAAAAAAAAATTAAATGATACCCAAATATTATTGTAGCAACTCAATAATGCAAAAAGTAAGTGAGAGGGAGATTTGCGCCGGGCCATGGTGCCGAACCAAATCTGCATGGCCTCTCGGGCTATCGCGTTTGGCCGAGCTACGTCGCTGACCAGAGTACGGAGACATGCATGTGCACAACCAGGCTGTGATTCGGCTAAGTACTCGGTTGGATCCGTAGTGGTGCGTCTGGACTGAGTCAAACATAGCCTAGAATGAATTTGGACCGGGATGAGGGCCGGCATGCCTTACGGCCAGTCAGTTCGGGTGGACTAACTTCTTACAGTTCGGCCGTCTTGGTCATGGTGGTGTTTCTCTCCAAGGGATAGGCCGGCATGCCCCACGATCAGGCAGTTCGGATGGACCGACCTCTTACAGTTCGATCGCCTTAGTCATGGTGGTGTACCTTTCCAAGGGATAGGTCGGTCATGATATCCCAGTTAAGCGTGCCACCTAGACCAATGGTGTGAAGGAGGGGAAATCCACTCTTGGCACACGTCAATATCGTTTGGCAGTTTCACACATGCTGTTTGGAGGTTTTGGCCTTTACACGCGTAAGGTAGTAAGAGGAGAGCATTGCCCCCTGTCCTGGGAAGGACAACAAAGGTAGTGCGCGTACAATCCTTGAGGCTGCATGGCCAGCCTACAAAAAGGAGAAGTGGAGAACGTTGGAGGTAAGCAATCCAAGTAATCTAAACAATTCTCTCTCTCTCAAGAAAGTGCTCTCTTCTTCTTCTTCAAGTGGTCTGACTTGATCGTCGGAGGGTCTATCCGGCAACACACCGTCGGGCAACTCACCATTTCTTTGTTTCCAGGTTAAGCGTCGTTACGCGAGGCTTGAGTTCAAGGAGTACGGAAAGCAAAGGATATTTCACCCCCGTACAATTGGCGCCGTCTGTGGGAAATCAGCACAATACCCAGTCCGGCGCCATGCCTGTTGGAGGCCCCATCGACGAAGAGCTTCCACATCTTGCCAATAAACAACTTTCAGTAGTCTGATGGGTTTTGGGAGCTTCTCAACTCCAAGGTTCCAGTCGGTTCATTCTAGTCTCTTTCCATGTCTCGGTCGATCTTGTCTTTCGATGAGTTATCCGGCGGCTCCACTTCGGTTTTCATTGGCCCTTCTTCAATTTGTGTTCCACCACTCGGCTCTGTTGCTTGAACCGTGGGCTGTGCCAAATCCGCGCTAGCCAAATCAACTGGGCAAACCGGATGCATTCCAAGGGCAAATTCCGCCACAAAGTCTGCAAGGGCTTGAGCCTTGATTGTGGTACGCGGTTGGAACTTGATGTCGTATTGCCTCAATTCTACGGCCTATTTCAAAATTCTCCCAATGAAGTCTGCCTTTTCAAAGAGCACCTTAAGTGGAAACTCGGTTAGCACAACTATTGTGTGGGCATGAAAATAGTGTGCCAGTTTTCTAGAAGCCATCATCAGGGCCAGGGCCAATTTTTCTAGCAGTAGGTATCCCTATTCAGCCGGGATCAAGGTCTTGTTTACGTAGAAGATGGGAAGGTGCTAGGTACTTTCAGCACGGACTAGGACAACGCTCACCGCATGTTGAGAGACTGCCAAGTAGAGATACAGTTCTTTGCCTAGTTTTGGTGTGACTAGGATAGGGGCTGAGGAAAAGTATACTTTTAGATCCGCCAACGCACGATCACATTTGTCATCCCAGAAGAACTTGGCCTTCAAAGTTTTGAAGAAGGGCCTGCAATGATCTGAAGACCGGCTTATAAATCTGTTTAGCGCGGCTGTTATCCCAGCAAGACATTGCACGTCCTTCGTGGAGTTTGGGCGCTCCAGCTCTTGTATAGCCTTGATTTGGAAAGGGTCGGTTTCAATTCCACGATTTGTGACCAAAAAACACAGAAACTTTCCGGTGCCAACTCCGAAAGCGCACTTGGAGGCATTCAAACGCAGCTTGTGGTTCTTAAGTGTAGCGAACATCTCTGCTAGGTCAGCGAGGTGTTGAGACTTCTCATTGCTCTTTACCACCATATCGTCGATGTAAGCCTCCATGGTGCAGCCCAGGGGAGCGAACATTTTGGTGACCATCCTTTGAAAAGTTGCCTCGGCGTTTTTCAGACCGAACGACATGACTTTGTAACAGTACAGGCCTCTTGGAGTGGTGAATGAAGTGATCTCTCAGTTCGGTTCATACATGGCTATCTGGTGGTAGCCATGATACGCATCCAGGAAGCTAAACCTCTGATGGCCAGCGGTCAAATCTACCAGCTGGTTGATTCTTGGAAGAGGAAAGCTATCCTTTGGGCACGCACGATTTACCGTCTTGTAATCAACGTACACCCGCCATTTACCGTTTTTCTTCGGTACTACTACTGTGTTAGAGATCCACCTTGGGTACTGTACTTTTTCTATCGTATTTGCTTCCAGCAGGTTCTTGACCTCCTCTGCCACTATCTCGGCATGGTGCAAGGCCGAGCGTCTTGTCCTCTGGACGACCCGTCCTGCATTTGGGAAGACATTCAACTGATGGCAAATGAAGCTAGGGTCGACGCCAGGCATATCGTAAGGTGTCTATGCAAAAGCTTCTATGTTGGAAACCAAGAAGTCGACATATTCAAGTCGCTCGGCACTAGACAAGAATGATCCCAAAAGAAAGAACTTAGCTGGATTGTTCTGGTCGATACGCACCTCCACCAAATCTTCAACTAATTTCTCATCGGCCTTTCTTCCTACGTCTTCTAGGACTTCCTTTTCCTTCGGGCCCTTTATCATTTGAACGAAGCCTTTGGCGGCTTGGCTGCCGCTCACCGCAACGAAGCATTATTTTGCCATTACCTGGTTTCCCCAAACCTCTTCCACCTGCCCGGTTGGCACCGAGAAGAGCAGAACCTGATGGTAGGTCGACGTTACTGCTTGCATGGCGTGCAACCAGCCCGTGCCCAAAATTAAGTTATAGGTCGATGGGACTTTAAGCACCCAAAACTCTACCTACTTCGTGACTGATCCCGTTCTGATCGACAGTATGATCTTTCCGATCGGCCATTCTGGCTGAGAGTTAAAGCCAACTAATGGAGACATTGCAGGGGCCAAGTCCTTGTCCTCCAACTTTATTTGTTTGAACGCGTCATAGTACATGATTTCGACCGAACTCCCCTAATCAATCAAAATCCTCTTGATGTCGAAGTCTTTAACGCGAAGAGTCACTACCAAGGCGTCATTGTGGTGCATTTGAATTCTCTCCAAGTCCTTACTCGAAAAGGTAAGGATATCCTTCTCTTCGGTCTTCCCTTTCTTTACAGCGGGCTGAACGGGGAGCACCTCCCTCATGTGCTCGGCTTTCTTAATCATCCCTCTCAGCTCGCAGACCCTTGCCGGTTCAATGATACCATGGATGACATTGATTACGCCTTGTGGCGCTGCGTCCAGGACGGCTAGGCCGTTTGGTTCTATTTGTCCCAATGGAGCGGCTTTTATGTCTCCATCAATATATTAGTCCAGATGTCCCGCTGCCACCAACTCCTCCAAATGTTGTTTGAGTGGCAAGCAATCCTCCATTCGGTGCCCTCGTTCCTCATGGAAGGTGCAGCGATATCTTGAGTTGAAGCCTCTCTGTGTACTCCCCAACTTGGCCGGCCAACGAACGAAAGGTTCACCTCGAATTTCACTCAAGATGTGGTAAATAGGGATTTTAAAGACCGTGGTGATACCGGTTCGCGCTTTTAATTTTCTCTTGGCATCTTCCTCTTCGTCACAGGGAGCGTTAGCTTGGCTTTTCTGCGACCTTTGTTTCTATCATCGCAGTTTGAGCCACGATGTTGATCTTTTGACCGGTCGTTTGGACAATTGTCCTCCTGCCCCACTAAGTGAACCTTCCCCGCCATTCTGCTGTCCGCCGCGACCGGATTAGCCTTCTCGGTTGTGAAAGCGGCATCATCCTTCACATGGATGTGTTCGTTGATCCGTTGCATTAAGGACTCCGTGGTTGCGGGCTGGTGCATTGTAAACGAATCTCGTAGCCTATGTCCGACTGGGAGACCACGCTTGTATTGTGTAATCGCCAAATTGGTAGGGCAGTCGAGGATCTCATTGTAAGTTTCCCAGTACTTTGCATTGTATACCTTCAGCGAACCTCCAGACTCCATCTTGACGCCCAGGAGATGGTCGACCTCCTTTGGTGTTCGAGTGTTGGTTTTGAATCTAGTGACGAAGGCCTTCGCTAGTTGCTGCCATCCCTCGATACTTCCCTCCGGAAGCCTTTCGAACCATTTCAGGCCCAACTCTCCTAAACTTGCTGGGAATATGAGGCATATCAAGGCGTCATTGCATCGGTACCCAGCCATTACTTGCTGGTAATAGCTCACGTGCATGTACGGGTTCATCCTGCCATCATACAACGTGAACTTAGGCTAGTGGAATCCGGCAGGGAGTGGCGTACTCCTGATTTCTGGAGACAACGGCGTAGCTGTAAGTCTCGCTAGCTCTTTGTCCACAAGCGCTGGGGCCACCATTCTGGGTGCTGGTATTACCACTTCTTCACTACAACGGGTTTGGGAGCTTAGCCTCTGCAATGCCGACAATCTCTGATTCTCCCTACGGCGAGCCCTCTCCTCCAACACATCCCTCAGGTCTCCTGAACGGGCGAAAAAGGAGTATCGCGACGTTGACGATGGGCGTGAGGGACGGTAGGTGCTGTCGCGAGTGTGAGATTTGCCCACTTGTGGGTCGGAGTCCCCGATCCCATAGCTTCTGGTGATAGAGAGAGAGTGCATCCTTTTTTGGCAACGACTGCTAGAATAAGGAGACGGGGTGCGCTCACTGAAGTTGCCCTCTCCAGCAACACCCTTCATCTTGATCTAGCGTTTCAACATCTCCATTTCAGTCGCCATCTTGTGAATGAGGACGCCCTGGTCTTTAAGTTTGTGCTCCAAGCGTTGTGCATGCAACTCCCCCCGTCGCCGACGGCCCTCCGGACTCTTCGAGTGATCAGTACTCCTTGCGTGTTTGTCTCGCGCACCTCTCGAAGAGGTCTCCAGGCCCGCCATGGCTAGAATAGCAGGGGGGCTTTTTCTCCATCGAACAGACTCTAGTATGACACCATCGACGATGGACAGTGGAGTTTCATCGTTGTTAGCCATGGACATAGTCGAAAAAGCTTGAAGACCAAGGTTTGTGAATCAAAGTCTTCCCATAGACAACGCCAATTATATGGGGGCGAGATATCCTCTGTTCTCTGTACTCCTTGAACTCAAGCTCCACGTAACGTCGCCTGGCCTGAAAACAGAAAGACGGTGAGCTACTTGGCAGTGTGTTGTCGGATAGTCCCTCCGACGATCAAGTTAGTCCACTTGAAGAAGAAGATAGCCCTTTTTGAAAGAGAGAGAGAGAGAGAGAGAGAAAAAGAGAGAGAGAAAGAGAGTTGTTCAGATTGCTTACTGGCGAGAGCCAACATGGCCCCCTTCGCCTTTACGGCCGGATTAGAAGAAATTTCCCCGATTTCCTCCAGTGGCTGGGAATCGCTCTGCTCACCGGTAATCATCGACTTAATAGCCCGAATTTTTGCCATTTCTTACTCGGTCGTAAGTAGAACTAATCTGATCGAGGGAAGGTTGGGATCCGGTTCTGGAGAGGGCACGCGTAAAAAGTCGGTCACCCTGCTTTTTCGCGGTGCCGTGTAGCGGTAGCTCGGTTCGAAGCCGAGCAGCTTGGGTGATTCTCGTTCTTCAGCGGGATGGCGCAATGAAACCCTTATAGCTTCCTGGTTAGCGCGGGAGTAATCCTCTGCAAACAGTTTATAATCTGCAACAAAAAGACAGGTGTTAGATCAGCAGTAAAGACATCAATTCTTTCCTAATGTACCAGCCCGGTATAGGCGCCTCAGTGTCCTTATAATGACCGGACGCCCACAGGAAGTCGTCATCATTTGTCTCTTTGTCCGGATTACCTTCGATGAGTTTTGCTCGGCCTTTTCTAACCTTCAGATACCAGCAAAGCCCACCTTTATTTTTGCTAAGACTATATTGGTGAAATATCTCAGCGAGGCCGAGATTAAGACTGAGTATTCTGTTTAGCTCGGTCACACCGTTTATTATTTTGTATGTATTGTTGGAGACTTGGGTCGGGCACAACCTAGTCTACCTTAAAAACTCGCAGATTAGCGGTTGGACCAGGAAACGCAGGCCTCCTTCTACAATGGACACCACCATGAAAGGGCATTTATCCAGCTCGCCCCAAGGAGTGTCTCATTTCTTGGCAAGCTCCAAGTGAACATCATTTGGAATATTATACTCTCTACGGAACTCGGCCAGTGCCCCGGGAGAACTCACCATGAACCGATATTTCCCCATCTATCCCGGTTTTATTTATTGGGGTGATTTAGGACGTATCTCGGTAAAAAGTTTTGTGTGTTTGCTCGAACTTTGAGCTTCACTGGTGGTAATGCTGAACGGGCCTAGTCAGTCCTAGTTTGTTCTGCATTATTAAGAAATAAGTCCAAGGATTAGCGCGGCATAAATTGCACGGCTTCTATGTGGAGTTCCTAGCTTGATAAAAGTTTTCTGGGGCGTTTGCCCGGCCGAACCCCTACCTATGGATCTAAATGTTGGCTTCTCCTCGGTCTTACACAGGGCCTGTTCTGTTCATCCCAAATTTAAAGTTCATGTATTGAAGCTAAAGGAAACCAGGGGCATGAAGGCCCCATCCGTTTCTTTAATCTCAGTTTTACCTTGTGTGTACAAGTTTTATGCAAAAAAATGGGGAACTGGTAGAGTACCAACAGTCCCAAATAGAGAACTTGAAAAACATAAATGAAGAACACGAAGAACACTAACATAAAAATACGAGGAAGGGGTAGAGAAACTTACTGATGATGGGTGCCACGCAGGGATTAGTCAACCACAAGCTTGATTGCAGCTTCTCAAGGAACATAAATGGACAAAAATGAGGCGAAGAGCAGTGGTGTCAGTGATGGCAGAAGTTTGGAGATTTGGAGGCTAGGGTTTGGCTTGAGAGAGAAGATGAACAGTAGGGGCGCTTGTGACCCCTCGTGTGCGTATATAAAGAAGAGAGGAAACCAAAGGGCGGCAACCATTTGAATTTTGCGCATGAGGAAGATAGCTATGGGGCTGCACGGAGACAATGGCATGAGGCCACATGGCATCAAAAAGATGGCTCTGTCAGTACGGTTATACGATCACTAACAAGACTACTGGCTCAATCCTCGATTACCGACCAATCTTGATAGCCCGGTCAGAAAGATAATCTCAAATCACGCTCGGCTCGGATGGAATTAAGGGGCAATTGAGAGGGAGATTTGTGCCGGGCCATGGCGCTGAACCAAATCTGCACGGCCTCTCGGGCTATCGCGTTTGGCCTAGCTATGTCGCTGACCAGAGTGCGGAGACATGCATGTGCACAACCGGGCTGTGATTTGGCTAAGTACTCGGTTGGATTCACAGTGGTGCATCTGGACCAAGCCAAACACAGCCCGGAATGAATTTGGACCGGGACGAGGGCCGGCATGCCTCACGGCCAGTCAGTTCGGGTGGACCGACTTCTTACAGTTCGGCCGTATTGGTCATGGTGGTGTTTTTCTCCAAGAGATAGGCCGACATGCTCCACGGCCAGGCAGTTCGGTCGCCTTGGTCATGGTGGTGTGCCTTTCCAAGGGATAGGTCGGTCATGATATCCCGGTTAAGCGTACCACCTGGACCAATGGTGTGAAGGAGGGGAAATCCACTCCTGGCACGCGTCAATACCGTTTGGCAGTTCCACACATGCTATTTGGAGGTTTTGGCCTTTACAAGCGTAAGGTAGTGAGAAGAGAGCACTGCCCCTGTCTTGGGAAGGACAACAGAGGTAGTGCGCGCACAATCCCTGAGGCTGCATGGCCAGCCCAGAAAAAGGAGAAGTGGGGAACGTTGGAGGTAAGCAATTCAAGCAATCTAAACAATTCTCTCTCTCTCAAGAAAGTGCTCTCTTCTTCTTCTTCAAGTGGTCTGACTTGATCGTCAGAGGGTCTATCTGGCAACACACCGCCGGGCAGCTCACCATTTCTCTGTTTCCAGGTCAAGCGTCGTTATGTGAGGCTTGAGTTCAAGGAGTACGGAAAGCAAAGGATATTTCACCCCCGTACAGTAAGTATATCAAATAAAAAGTTGCGATCAAATTTTGTCATATAACAGATGACATAATAAATTATATAACTTGACAATTTCATGAAGTGACCCTACAAACACTTATAAACATGAATTTATAAACATTGTGAAGACAATTATGAAATTCATATATCAATCAAAATATTAAGGTACAATATCATTCTATTTTTTTAAAAAAAATCTTATTCTACATTTTCTACATAAATGAAAATATATTAATGACTAATGTTATATTTTTCATCATGCAAGATATTCGTGACACATGAAACGAGACTCAACAACTCTTAATGTATAAAAATATATTACATATTAATAATAATGCATTTTTACACTAATAATATGCAATAGTGGGTTCAATGAATTTGTATTATGAGATGAACAATAAACAAAATTATATAATTGTACAATTAATTGCATACATTCAATTGTATTATAGGTACGGATTATAAAAAATTGAAGTGAAAAGTTGATAAAAAAAGATTTGTATAACATTACATATTTAAAATATTTGTTTATTGTTTATTATTTATTGTTTAAGATAAGATTGTGATCTCAACAATCTAACTATAAATTAATGTTTATATTTATAAAATTTTTCATTTGTCATTTAAATTCTTCAGTTAAATATATATTCATTTATAATTTAAGGGTTGTCTGGGAAGTGCCATATTAGCTCCCTTTTTTTTTTTTATCTTTTTTTTTTTTTGGGTCACATCACATCTCTATTTTTTTACACATCTTTTCGTAAAAAATTAAAAAGTATACTTAGTTATTTTTTTGGGTCACAATACATATCTACTTTTCTGTACATATTTTCATAAAAAGTAAAAAAGTATACTTATTTAGCACTTCCCAAACTATCACTTAGTTATAGTTTGGATACATATCAATTTATCCATACAAATATTGTCACGACCCAAACCCGCTCCTAAGGGTTTAGCATCGCAAACGGCCAGTAATCCGTGATTACTAAAGGCCTGCTTAACAGTAATAACAAGAATACAATAAGAGGGGCCGGCGGAAGCCTGTAAATATTAAAACCTATTGTCGAAAGAGCAGTGAGAACTTAAATGCACAAAATAAACTTTCATATACTTGTATATATACATTCACTTAAGTCCAAAACGCAACCAAGTACAAAATAAAAGACATGTTAGAGAATTAAATTCCAAGTCAAAACAATGATACAATATCCACTTCAGTCCATATAACATTCAAATAGGGTGGATTTTAAATCACCCAAAAGCCTTGACAAAAGTTGGTTCGGAACCTTGTAGTGAGATACAATTGGTTGGCTTGACAAAACGGAATCAGGTTTACTACGCCGCTAACTTTGCTCCAGTGCTTGGCCACCTACATATATATATATATATATATGTAATAAACTGTAAACTAAAGCCCAGTGAACAACAAATGTGTAAAGGGGTTAAGAATGAATGCCCTTTCAGTATTTAAAGCAGTCAATTGCATTAACAGATCATTTATTTGATCAATATCTCATATTTCATATCATATCAGTCATTTAGAAATCAAACCAGTCATACGAGGTACATCCAATAGCAGAATAGTACAGTAGGTCTTAAAAGACCGAACAGTCAGTTGATGGTCATCAATACAGTAATAATAGTTCTAAGGATTGGAATTGACAAAGATCTCTGTAACAATAGTAGTAACAGTAACAGTAACAGTAGCAGTAGCAGTAGCAGTAACAGTCAATTGCTATAGATGCCACGAGTACAATTCATAAAATAGGATAAACATTCATTCGATAAATAATGTCATTGCAGAAAATAGTACAATCAATCATTCATAAAATAATTATAATTGAACATAACTTTACAACATTGTTACTCACAATGTTCTGCCAATGGATTTGCCCTTGCGCTTGATCCTACACATTTCATAACATATTGGGTCACAAGCGATTCGATCCGTTCTTAATTTGTTTATTTTTCTTAGGCCTCTTTCTTATCCCTTTAGTTCATTTACAATGTTCAATGCAAGCCTAAGAGTGCTAAGAAATGAAAGAGAACGGAAAACGAAACATAAAAAACTTTTCAAAGTTTTCTGAAATAGGACTCTTCGCTCGAGTGCAACATTGGTCACTCAAGCGGACCCCATGGTATGCAAAAATGCTGGTTGCTTGCATTCTACGCTTAAGCAACAACTTCTTCGCTCGAGCGATGGTGACAAATTCTGAGTTTTTCAGAATGTTGTTTAAACTTCAAAACACGTTACCAAGACTCCAAATTTACGCATGACTTACTCAAATATGCAAAAACATTCCGAATTACATATATTTAAAGTTAATTCCACTTATACTTCAGAATTTCATAATTTTAATTCAATTTAAACCTTGGATTTCACGTTTAAAAATCATCTTTCAATTATTTCTTTGTTTTATGAAACTTAAAATTGAATATATAAGACCCTTTAAAAAATATTTGCATGTATGAAATTAAATCAAAATCAAACTAATTTTTTATTCTCAAATATAAATTACAATTTATTTCCTTATTTGTCTAAATTTAAATTTAATTTATTTTCTTCATATCAAGCTCAATTTCAAACCCACAAATGCTAAAACATGAATTGATCTTCCAAACCTCTTAAAATCCATGGTGCATGTACAATTGAAACTCAATTTTATGTTAAGACAATTAAATTCAAACCCAAAGTGATTAATTTCTAAATTAATTTTCATAAATTTGAACATAGCTCAAATTCCTCATTTTTTTTTTAATTACATAAAATTGACTTCAAACTCTTTTTCTATTTTCCTTTAAAACATGAAATTAAAATTATAAACTTCTTAAAGAATCATTTGCATGTATGAAACATTTATCAAAATCCAACAAATTCTACATTATCAAGCTCAAGTCATAATTAAATTCTTAATTTATACCAAAACTCATTCACAAACTTATAATCTTTAAATTATGAATTGATTTCTTAGCTTACATTACATGCATGAGTTAAGGATTAACATCCAACTAATTCTTGGTTTTCAAAACAAATCAAAAACCCTATTTAACTTAAGATTAATTCTAGATTTCAATGAACTTAAATATTTATAAAACTTTTATTTCTTCAAAAAAATATGAAATTGATTAACCCAAATTCTTTAAAATTCATAATGCATGTAAATATAGAACCCAATTATACCAAGGTCTTCAAAATCAAACTCAATCTTAAAATTATTCTCCATATTTATTAACATAGCGCATACTCTTCAATTAAATCTTAATTTCTTCCAATTACATGATGTTGATCCCAAACTCATCTTTAATTTCAAATGTAACACAAAGATTTTACAAAATCAAACATAAATTTCATACCCTAAACTTTAATTTCAGCAAATTTAATTGATTTCTTCCCCAGCTCTCTATTTCATCTTCATTTCTTTCTTTAATTCATAGCTTTTTCTTTGAGCTCTTTTCCATTTCCAGCAATGTGCTGACTTGAACACTCTCTCTCTCTCTCTCTCTCTCTCTCCCTCGGTCCTACTCTCTCGCTCTCTTTCTCGGCTTATGCTCCAGCCAAAGTGATAGACTGAACACCCACTCTATAGTCATATATGTATAGCTAAAAGGCTTCAATGCTCACCAAAGTATTAATTAATTGAGTAGTACTAGTTTAGTATACTAATCACATATTAATTTAATTAAACATTACTTAATTTTAATAAACCTTGATTAGTGTACAATTTAATTAATCATAACTAATCACAAGTTCTGCATAATTTAATTAATCATAACTAATCACAAGTTCTGCATAATTTAATTAATCTAATTTGACATCCATTAAAGCCCAATCAATCATAATTAAATTTATCATTTTGAATCTGATTTTTAATCAAATCCTCAAAAGGCGCCAAATATTAAATTAAACTTATTTTCATCCTCAATTTTGGTTTCTTAAATTATTTAAGCCTTCAATTTTTGATCAGACTCAAAATTTCGTCAATAATTTACATATTTAAATTAGGCACCTCATAAATGAATTTAATTCATAATCATCTTAATTCCCG